>NC_136057.1:1253000518-1254269893 GCF_964261635.1 Lissotriton helveticus | reverse complement strand
TGTCGATGACATCTATCTCACAGATGATGACCTGGAGACACACTTGAAAAGAGTGAACACCATAATACTTGGTTTCGCAGCTGAGGGTTACAAATTCAACTTTAAAAAGTCACGAATTGCCCATCTAACTGTCCTATTTTTAGGATATGAATTATCAAGTGAAGGCAAAAGCCTAGCAGACAACTTCTTAGAGAAGTGTGTTGTACTCCAAGCACCAAAAACGCTGAAGAACTTACAATCAATACTAGGTTTCCTGAATTTTGGAAAAACATACATTCTAAATTATGCAGAGAGGGTTAAACCTCTCTATGAATTAATAAAACCTGATTTCAAACCAATAAATTGGACTCAGAAACATACAGAAATTTTAAGATCATTGCAAACAGACATGTTAGCTAAAACAAAATTGCAAACTCGCGAAAACATACGCAACCTTGTAATCCGAGTCATCCCAGGAAGATGCGGATTCACGTACCTGACCTCTAATGAGGGAGAAACGGTACCAATAGCTTACAAATCACACTTGTACACACAAGCTGAAATGAAATTCAGTTCTACTGAAAAAATTCTAATAGCGGTTCAAACTGCTGTAGCAAAAGAAAGAGCCCAAGGCAGAAGAATAACTGTTTTAACAGCAGAATCAGCCCTTGAGGCATTAACAAGCCCAGGCAATTTGACTGCTGTGGCATTAGATCCAAAATGGATACAATGGGAAAATTCTCTTGCTGCAGAAGACGTGAAATACTATTTTGACCCGAAAATGAAAAAACTAGAAAATCTAGAGAATGAAGAAGAATATCCTCTGCCAATCGAAATTCTGCCTCTCGAACAATACAAATGTGTAAACTACATGGACATATTTGCACAACACTACGATGTAGAGAAAAAATCCTACAACGCAGCGTGCGCGATTGTTAAAGGTCGCTGGCGCTTTGGTAAATTCAGACCATTAATTACCAAAACTGAATCACTCAGAAACTGCTCAACTTAGCGAGCTGAAATAAGATCTTTAAAGATGGCGCTTGAAAATGCCGATCGCGAAATCCCCACACTAATAGTGTGCGATTCGCATTGCTGCGTCAAATGTTACAATAATGACTTGCAGAACTGGGTTCAAAACGATTACAAAGATGACACAGGTGCCACAATAAAGCATAAAAAGCTTTGGGAACAAGTAGTTCTTTTGCAGAAAGAACTACAAAAGACTCACGTGATACATACACTGAGTCATCAACGTGATGGCGTTCACGTTGCAGGGAATTCATTGGCTCTCAGAGCCACAGAGGAAGCAGCTCAACCGGCTTCCGTAGCTACAAAAAAGCGTTCAGAAAAATACATAGACGGACAATCAATGCTGGCTGTAAAAGCGTCTTTAAAAGGCGACTATGCAGCATTACCTCTGAACTATCCACTCAGAAATACATACATAATTGATGCAAACTCTGTTCCTTTTGCTCAAATCCCTGGAGTGGGGGATAGAGTAATTCCAAACACGAACAGGAGAGTCTTTTTAATAGCCGACGAACACATGGGATTGGGTCTAAGACACAGAGAGATCAAGGAATCTCAGAAAGAATTACGATCAGAATACTGGTGGCCGGGGATGAGCCTGCAACATTACAAATTTGCAATGGGCTGTCAAAACTGCAACAGAGATCGCAGTCGAGAGCCGACCAGAGTATTGCCAGGACCCTTCTATTAGAAAGCATAAGGCTATCTATACGCAGAAATCCAGCAGGAGAATGCGTCCCATTAATGTTTAAGACAAGATTCACTTAAAATGCAGACCCCAGCGCTCGGCTGACGCCAGAACTGTTATAAAAGATTTGCGAGTCTTTATTGGCACATACGCAATTGGCATGCTACATTCTGACCAGGGCCCTGCGTTTAGCTTTAGGGCTTACAAGGATGCCATGGCCAGCATGGGCATTGCATTGCGGTACTCTTGTCCCTTCCATCCTGAGGGAAATGCGGTAGTGGAAAGAAAAAACCAGGACATAAAGCAATCTATAACGGCGAGGGTATTAGGTTCGGGTGATGGGTGGGTCCAACATTTAACGAGTGTCCAACGTAGTCTTAATAATCTGCCAAGAAATTCTCTAAAAGGTCTCAGTCCGTACGAACTATTGTTCGGTACTAGAATGTATATTCAGGATCTTGATAGTCACACTTGTATGTATGTATGTAAATGTATGTAAATGTATAGGCATTTATATAGCGCACTACTTACCCGTAGGGTCCCAAGGCGCTTCGACCGCTGCGAAACCCTTCCTGGCTTCCCTGAGAGATGGTCCCTTAATGGGTATCTCCAGGGTGAGACCAGGCATCCCCGGCAGTCTGGTGGGGCCGTTAGTGAAGATGAGGCAAGCTAATGCCCAGAGTTGCCGAGTGTGATCGCTGATCAGAGTGGGCACCGAGGCGAGAGAATTATCGAGTCCGCTGACCCTGGTCCAGAAACCTGCCGCGTCGGGAATCGAACCCTGGTCCCGGGCCGTCCTCTGCTCTCGGGTCTGCCGCCTCTAACCAGTGAGCCACACTACTTCACTTCAGTGGTAGAAGAAAAATGCTTTGACATCAAAGACCGTTTGGCTGTTTTACAGGACTTAAATGAAACAAGAAGGAACCTGAGCACCATAAAGTTAAAACAACAGCCAACAGCCACTGAAGAAAAACCACCTATCCCAGCAAGACCTGTCTGGATTCCAAAGATTGAGGATCTGGTCAGAGAGAAGATCGCGGTGAAGAAGGAATTTGGGCCTTCTTACAGAAAAGCAGTACCGGTCTTAGCTGTCAGCGGAACAAGATCAGTTGTACTACCGCCACTTGCTGGTAAAAAGGAGAACCGAGTTGTATCCATCGACCTGGTAAAACCACAATCATGTGGCCAATAATAAGTAGTAGGCCCAGTGGTCTCCCAAGAAATAGCAGAACACCAAAATGTGCTACAATCCAAGAGGTTCAAACTGAGAGACTAATCACATTTGATAAACCTGCAGTGAATAAAAAAGAACTATGCAACAAAGCCATGGAACTTGTGCCTCTTGAAACCCAAATTGCAACAGTTTGTCAAGAAACACCAGTCTACAACGATGTAGCCTCAGATTATGCTAGTGAAACAAAGAAAAATCCAAAAGCAAATGAAAATCCGGAAGCAATTCCAACAAATGACAGAACTGCATCTGGCTACTTCATCAATTTCGATGACTTTTCTGAAGATCCAAGCGAGCCTGAAGAAACGCCAGCAACAAAAACTTTCAAAGATAAAGTAACTGAACTTTTTCATCAACTCAAAGAAACCTATCTGATTTCTCCATGGATTGAATTTTGGATTGTGTTAGGTGTACTTTCCCTCCTGCTTTGGCTCATCATGGTTCTTTGTTTGGGAAAATTCATTGAAGGAAAATACAGTACAATGGACACAGCAAGTCAGAACATCAACTTGGTCCTAAAGCCTCACAAGTCATCTCACATCGAGAAAAGAGAACTATCATCAGTGAATGTCACAGCCAATCCAATACCCGGTGGGGTAGCATGGGACAGAACTGAGTATGACATTTTTGGCCCGATTGAGCTCTTGAAATATATACATCAGTTCAAGGTTTCATTAAGTGACTTTGTAAAACCGAGTACTTTCTCTGATGATTGGAACTTTGAAAATATTAATAACATGATGTCAGATTTAGTAATGTCAGCAAAATTTACAGAACATGATTACTTACAGGGTTCATCAAATTATGAAGAAATGTACTGTTATAATCATTTTGGCCATCACTATTTGCATAAATCTGCTCAACCTAGAAATGTTTTAAATTATTACCAATGGGAACATTGTGCAACACTGCCTAAAAGCAGCTCGAAAACATTTTATGAGAAATTCCCATACTTCTCAGGGTTTAACACAAGTGATGCAGAAACGTTTTATTTTAAAATGTTAAATAAGACAGGAATGAAAACAATGTTGACAAATACTAAATTGATTTATTCTGAAGCATTTTATGAAAAAATGACTACATTTGGTTTTGAATTCTGGAAAAACAACATTGAAACAAAAAACCATCTGGGGTACAAAAGAATGGCAGGTCCAAGGTTTAGATGCATTGTTTAGAGCCTGCATGATCCCAGAACAAATAATATTCTTGAATGACACCATTCAACAGACATCCTGTCTTGGCCTAGCCAAGATTAAAGACTTAAACAAACCGTCTATTCCGAAGCCCATACCTGATAGTAATAGCACTACAGATGTGGAGATAGACGTATCCCATATTTTACACCAAAATAGAACACATCCTGATTGGAAAAAATGGATGATCTGGCCCACAGACACAAATAACTGTCAAGATAGATTCCTGAACAAAACACAGGGGTTAAAACTGAACAGGCCAGACCCTAGATACTCCCAGAGACAACATCCAGGGATAGTTACAACATACAGTGTATGGAAACTATGCCTCGAATGGCTACAGAAATCCACACTGGATGAAATTAAGCAACACTTGACTTTACTTAAAGACGGTGCTGACTTGCGTGATTTCATACTGGGACCACCAAAAAAGCGTCAAAAACGTTTCATAGTGGCCGGTATATACGCTGCGTACAACGAAGCTTGGAAAGTAATGCAAATTGAAACAGCAGAAATAATACGAGAAATTGATTGTATTAATTTGGAAAAATCACTTTCTGTTGTGGACAATGGGTTAACGACTCTGTCCTCCAGAATATATTCACTGGACAGTATCGTATCATCTGCTATTGATATAATAGAGCAGGACTTACTAATTTTACAACATGGTCAGTCCCAATTACTTTCTATTGTACAGCTTGGCTGGACGTTGCAAACTCTGCGTTCAGGCTACGTGCCATGGCGTGTAATCAACGGAACGTCATTATTCTCCATCTTTAACCTTACTGATAAACAAATCAGTTTGGCACAAAAAGGAGCAGACTATACGATTCTGAGCATTGAAAAACTTGAGAGATTACCATTGACAATGTCAGAAAGACCTGTCATTGAATGGATAATACACGGGATTATTACAATTCCGATAACAACTTTCCAGTTTAAATATTGCCAAGAGTATATACCAGCGGGCCAGTAAGAAAGGTTGGGTAAAGGCTACATCAAGTCAACATGGAAACTACCTTATACACACAAATGTTATAATGAAAAGAAAAAGGAGATATTTCTTAGTGGTAACAATTGTAAAAAATCACTAAGCGGTACACTTCTGTGTCAAGGTATTAACTTGCATGGGGCCTGCGAAGGGTCTTCGAATAACCTTTCATGTCACCTGCACGGCACTCCTGCGAAACAGATAGAGCCATTTTTCAGACAGCTTTCCAATGGCAGCTACGTTCTAATAAATGACCACAGCTGTTGCGGCATGGTGCCAGGAAAAGCCTATCTCGTCAGCGTTAGTTCCATGGTCACTTGCTGTATGCAAATATTGTATCCAAACAGCACTCCAGACATGGAGGCGGCAATATGGCCTTATTTGAATATCTCTTCTATTCAAATTGATACTTTAAGCAGAATGAAATCCATTCTTTTACAGACAACTGTGCCTTTGACCTCGTCTAAAGAAACGTATGATCTGCAAGTTGCAAGGACAACGGCAGAGATGCATTCCCTATTATCAACGAATTGCCCCGTGCATTTCGTAGAAATGTTAAGCCAAATCTTAAACATGTCAGATACCAGTGGCATCGCACATGTATTTAAGACAATTTTTTCGGGACGGTTGACACCGTTTGAAACAGTTCTGGGCATCTTTCCCAATTTTGTCCATTCTGTCTTTGGCGGCCTACCTCTACTATTGGGACTCGTAGCAGGAATTTTAATTTTGATTCTTCTGCTCCGATATGGAAAGCCAAACCACAGACAAGACTCCAGCAATGATGGAAGAAACGATCCCAGCAATACGCTACCGGGACCGCATAACTAAAGTCCTTGGATTAGCCCGGCTAAGAGATCTGAATATGACCTGGTTTCTTTCATTCAGACCAATCTGGCAAAATTGCATCTTACCTGTGCTTCGATGTATGCTATGCGGAGAAGAATGCATGTTGGACATCTGTCTTACACTACCATAAGCAGTACCAATGGATACAGATCCCTTGCTAGGTCCGGTAACTACTCATGCATCGTGTTGTCCCCAGCGGCTACCTATTCTGATGACGGCATTCGTTGAGACTTCACCACTATGAGTATGTGGCAGTGGAGTACGAGATGAGAGCAGCATCATACAGGTACAACCTTCTTTGAGCATTGCTGATCCTGACATCGATGATGGCAATCATTCTCACACATGCACTGTTACAGCATTTTCAAACTTGGTCGAACTTTCACCTGATGTCGTAGACCAATTTTTTGCGAGTCTGTCTGAAATTATGTTCTCGCCTGAACAGAAAGAATAACTTTTAAGGCAACAAGCACACAGCGTTCCCTGAACTCTGAATTTGGCCTTCAGCTTTGATAAACAAAAGCTACTGAAAACATTTGGAACTATATTTTCCCCTGAAGGCGAAATTATTTTTTTCTCACTTCCAAAATATTTACCTTCTTCTGGCACAGAGTACTCTGCTTAAAGTAGAACAGAGCTTCTATTTTGGAACTCTAGAGACAATATTTTACCTCAGCCTCTAGCACATGTACAGCATTTGTATTATTATGTGATGGAATGGTCTCGACCTTCTCTTCTGTATTAAGAGCCATTTCATGAGTAATTTTCGCAATTCATTCAGCTGATATATATATGCATTGTTAACTGAATGATACCACTGCTTGAAAAGCGTACAGTACCAATACTCATTTTTCGTGTATTTACCATATACCATTATGTATTTTGGGGTGGGTTGGAAAACACATGCACCATTATGTTTACTATTGCTTAGTTTTAGTAATGAGGGACATTAGATCGTGGAGTGGGTGTTGTATTTCTATCTAGGACCCTAATTCGATATTCCTGGTTTATGCCCTTGTGTGGTTATAATAAATAATATCCTAATAAAGGCATAAGAATCCTATCCATATTTAGTCGTAGCCCATGCAGTCCAAATTAAGCAAGGCTACTTCCCCAGACTCCTAGAGAGTACAACGAGTTCTTTAAACAAAACAAACCTCCAGCAACCTGGGAAATCCCCATGCTTCTGTTTTGAATTGTCCTAGAACTCTTGCGAGCACTGAAAGAACGGCCAGTTCTTAGTGACATCTTTATTGATGTCTTATGTCCAACCTTACGTCAAACCCGGCACCTTTCAGGTATACATATACCAACGTTGCCTTAAGCAAACACACGGTGGTTTGGAGCAGAGCGGCTATCTACTTGCCCGAGAGCCCAGCTGATGCGAGAGCCCACGGACGCCCCCCCTCCCTTTTGACGCACTGAGAAAGACGCTGTCTTTTTCTCCAGCCGAGAAAATCCAGCTCTGGTGTTTCCAGCCGCCCTTGCGGGTTGCTGGGATATCGAGTCCTGAGAGAGAGATACCAGACCTCCTGCTTTCTATTACCCAGGTACGGAGCTGACTAAACCCTTAAAGAGAATTCTTGACTCAGATTCTTGGCAAAACCAACTTAACTTAAACTGCTACTTACTTACTCCTTCCCACGTATTAGGCTTAGGTCAGGTACACCGGGGTAGGCGCATTTAGAAGCACCAGTTGAGTACGTTAATCAATGTATATATGTATGTATATATTTTATCCATTTTAAAGTATCATATGGCTAAGAAACCATATCAATGCTTTTACAGTATTATTTCAAAATACTCCTTTTACTGTACGCACTCTACTTATGTTAAGTATTGCAATTGTGGCAATTCATTTCTCTTGCATGAGAAAGAAGACTGCTCAATAAATAACACCTTTTATTGAAAACGCCTGTCTCTCTATTCTCTGCACTCTGGTGAAACTAAGTATGCACGATTGACTGAGTAAAATAGCTGTCTATTGTTTTCACACGACTCTAGAGATGCACTCTTATTCTGAGGGAGCAAAGTTGTCATGTTTATGGTTGTCAGAAGCTAATCCCTTCTTGTCTATCCAGGGAAGTTAAACTCCTTGTTTATTTGAGAAAGTTTCTAGTGACCTCTGAGCTAGCTGGCAAAACTAATTAAGTCTAATATAGTCAGTAGAGACCTAGTCGACCTCAGTCCTACGTCTACACTGCTGTTTATATTATTCCAATGCGCAGAGCCTATTGGGAATATAGGAACTACACTACAGTGTAGTGCAATGTTACGGATATATCCAGGAGAAGTTAGCTACAAGAAAAAAAATGAGGGAATAGCGAAATTTGCAAAACTCTGCATATCCTGGGGTAGGCACTCGCTAGGCCAAACACATGTAGGTCACAGTTCTTGAGGCAATGGGATGTACAAATGCTCAATTGGGTTATATAATTTAGTAGGCTTAGTGCTACATATTTAATATTTTAAATCAACCATGTCTAGCACCAGTCAGGACCAATAACTGTCTTGGTACATACTAGTTAATAATAAATAGTTCACAAGTTATGTTTCCCTCTTATTGTATTCAGCAGGAAGTAGGAACAGGACTGGGGAAGCTTTTGAATTATTTGGGAAACGTAGCACCGTCCAGGAAAGGGAATACACTTTCAAATTCAAGTTCAACGAGAAGGGTACATGAGAAGGTAATGACAGAAATTATCAAAAAGCCAAACTATCCTGTGTACGATAACCCAGTTACATATAATTTCACAGGTCAATATAGCATATTCTAATCCACATTATAATTTAATAATCCAGTTACTGCATATTTTTTTTAGAGAATCTCACCTGAACAGCTGAGTGATTTCTGTGAAGCTGTAATGCTGTGCAGGCACCATCGACCAAGCAAAGTGGATTTGTGTCTCCTTCCTCTTCTTCATTTTGATCTTCCATTTCTTCTAGGTCTTGGTTTAAAAATATTGTCTCCACTTGAAAGATAAGAGTAAAGTTATTTAGGATATAATTTTAACTTAACTTGGTGTTCATTTTACAAATATTTTTACTGTTGTCATTTGTACATGTTTTCAATATCAACTATTTTCATTTGGGTGTGGATATAGAAGCACGCTATGTCTACCTATTATCTATACTAATATAATAAAGAGAGAGCCCAAACCTTTGAGGCGGGTAATCTCAGGAACCACAGCACCAATCACAACACCCAGTACAGCGTTGGAAAGGGCAGTTGCAGCAGAAGGACATAGGCTATGCAGACGCCCACCATATACATTTAAAAGGTAAAAGAACCGTGCCAGCAAAGTAGTCCCTTGTAGGCGTGTGTGCCTTGTGCTGGGGGTGTGTGCTGGGGACGTGACAAACGCTGGGGGCGTGTGGTACGTTCCGCCCTTCATGCCATGTCTCATATTGTGTGCTGTGGGCGTGTGTTTGGGGCGTGTGCGGGATTATTGGGAAAAAAAAGGGAGCGTTGTGCCCAATATTTCATTGTTTTTTTCTTCCCAGGTTCTGTACATCCCAGCTCCGGGTGTCCATCCTGCTCCCTTTAAATACCCCTGCACCCCATAATCATAACCCACCCTTACTCCTTAAAATACCCCAACACCCTTAAACACTAACCCATCTTAACCCTATAAATATACCCTGTACCCCAAAACCCAAACCTATCCCTAAACCCTAAAAATACCCCTGTACCCCAAAACCCAAACCTAGCCCTGAACCCTAAAAATACCCCTGTACCCCAAACCTAGCCCTGAACCCTAAAAATACCCCTGTACCCCAAAACCCAAACCTAGCCCTGTACCCCAAAACCCAAACCTAGCCCTGAACCCTTAAAATACCCCTGTAACCCCAAACCTACCCCTGAACCCTAAAAATACCCCTGTACCCCAAAACCCAAACCTAGCCCTGAACCATAAAAATACCCCTGTACCCCAAAACCCAAACCTAGCCCTGAACCCTAAAAATACCCCTGTACCCCAAAACCCAAACCTACCCCTGAACCATAAAAATACCCCTATACCCCAAAACCCAAACCTATCCCTGAACCCTAAAAGTACCCCTGTACCCCAAAACCCATACCTATCCCTAAACCCTAAAACTACCCCTGTACCCCATAACCCAAAACTATATCTGAACCCTTAAAATACCCAAACACCCCAAAACATATACCTCAGTACCCCAAAACATATACTCCTATACCCATACTTACCTTAACCAAACATTAAAAAAACATGCTTTTACCATTCATGCATTTACAATGAATTTCGTTGTAAATGTATGTGTGGTAAAAGCATATAAAATGTAATGCCATGCGTGATAATGACATTGCGGAGTCATGGTACTTTCGTAATGAAAGTTTGCGGAGTGATGGTATGCGGAAAGAAAGTTGCGGAATAATGGGTGTTTACCCTCCCCCGGTAAGTACATTGGTGGCACGGCAGCGCACATCTCCAGCAACACTCATTTTTTCACCACCGATTTGAAAAATGCACAGGTCTCTCTCATTGATGGCCAGCACTGCCATACACTTTTAGACACACCTCCCGCCACAAGTTCTAGAATTGCGAACTTTAGAGCTGGAGAGCTACATTTTAATCTCGGCATCAGCTCAACATCCTGTGATTCCAGGCAAATCGCTTTGTCTCCCCGTGCCTACCACAAATAAATGTGTTCTTCTGTAATGTAAATTGTGCTCATGCCATGTTGTCGAGTTCGCGCTATATAATATTGCAAGGAACAATAAAGTAGGGAAACTAGAGTTCACACACTACTGAACGCGCACTCTTAAGTGCATCAGCAGTGCACTGTGAATCGGAGCGTTTCACAGGCCTGTCACAGATAAGAAATGCTATCAAAACGAAATCCTACAAAACAATATACTACTGGCCGGCAGCAATTCATACCCGGACAACGTCGGGACGGGCTGCTAGTTACTATATATTGATAGTCAAAGAAAGCATTCTGATTTGACTGCTATTTGCAGAATCATTCAGCTGTGTTTATAATCCTGTACAGGGCAAAATACTTTAAAACAACCTATCTGAAACTGTTTGGATACAGGTTTTTGAAAATATACCTATGCCTCATCGAGCAGACAAATGGTAGTTTGGATGTGACCTATCTAGAAGCCGAATGTCTCTGACTGCAGTGATGTGGATTTATTAAGACCAACAGTAAAAAACAATGTGGAGTACATGGGCTCATCCTTTTACAATCATGTCCATGGTATGAAACAGCAGAAAGTGTTACAGTCACAACTGTTAACCCCACTGTGCAATGGAGGCTCACAAAGTACCACTTCAACGAGGACGGAAGCCCCTAAGGTTTTTTTTTAGAAAGCAGAAGAGCACTAATTGGTACAACAGGATAGGAAAGGATTATGTTACTTACCCTATACACATCTGTTCTTGGCATGTAGAGCTGTAGATGCACATGCTTTGCATACTCCTGCCATCTAGTGTTGGGTCTGGATGTTTGCAAGTTGTTTTTATTCGAAGAAGTCTTTTCCAGCCATGAGGTAAGGTGACTCCGCCTTTCGGTGATAGTGTGCATGGGCATCGACTCCATTGTTGGATTGTTTTCCCACAAGAGGGTGAGATTGGAGTAAGTAACTGTAGTATAGAGATGTCCATGGGTATATAATGTGAATAATAGGAACCTCAACAACCATAGCTGTCCGGGGAGGAGGGAGGGCGCAGGAGATTCTACCGCTTTACATGCCAAGAACAGAAGCTTACAGGGTAAGTAACATAATCCATTTGAGGCATGTGCACTGTAGATACAGATGCTGTGCATAGATTGTATAGCAGTACCTTCCAAAAGTGGTGGCTAACCAGTGGGTGTTGCAGTTGTTTGAAAGATTGTTTTAGCACTGCCTGTCGTACATTAGCATGGTGACGGGCTAATACATCCACAAAATAATGTTTTGTAAATATGTGAGGTGTAGACCATGTAGCGGACTTACCAATGTCAGCTATAGGAATGTTGCTAAAATGGCCATAGATGCTCCTATTTTGCGGGTAGAATGTGTCCTAGGAGGTATAGTTAAAGTTATTTTAGCTTTAACATAACAAGTTTGAATACATTTTGAGATAGGATTTCCTTTATGAGTTAGAGCAAATGCAACAAAACTTTGTTTTATTTTGCGGAAATCTTTTGTCCTATCAAAATGGTGCAACCGTGCTCTTCTGACATCAAGTATTTGTAAAGACTTTCCTACTATTGAATCAGGCTGAGGAAAAAACACAGGTAACTCAACCGATTGGTTAATATGAAAAGCAGAAACTAATTTTGGAAGGAACTTCGGGTTTGCATGAAGAACCACCCTATCTTTATTAAGTTGAAAGAAGGGTTCGTCTAAGGTTAATGCCTGTAACTCACCAACACGGCTTAGTGAAGTCATAGCAATTAGTGCTAGCACCTCTCAAGGCTGGAAACCTATTGTCCAGGCCTCCCCTGCCGGAGTTTCGTCCAGCAGCAGGAGGTCAGACTCGTGTCTGTGGTAGCAGCATCCATTTTGTGATGCTGAGGTTCTGTTTAGCTTTAACCGGTAAAGCAGTAACCACATGTCGTCTCCCTCTGGAAGGGTGTAATCCTACACCCGCCGCCATAACTTGCGGTGGGGTAGTATTCCAAAGCGTTTGACACCTTACACAACATGTTTTGATAAAGCCAAACCAAAGTTAGCATTAACCGCGAGGATTATAATGCACTTGAGTATATGGTATGGCTATATCATAGAACAGCTATAAGGACATGGTTCTGAAAGCTGCAGAGGGGCTCAGCTCATGCAGGGCACTCTCTCACATAAAACTAAGCACTCTGCCTCCAGGATTGTTATGGCCTGCCATAGGAGTGACTTATAGGTGCATATGTGTCTATATATAAGTGTAGATATAGGAATACTATATCTAAGCAAGGGGTGATTACACCACCTTGCCCAGGCTGAGTGATCAGCCTGTGGTGTCAGTTTGGATGGCCAGCCAGGGGTGGCGTAATACATGCTACAGCCCCTGGTAGGCCTTGGATGCACCTATGCCCTGGGTACCTATGGTACACTATACAGGGGCTCACAAAGGTCCCCCAATACCCAATCAGGTATGTACCTAAAGTACATGGTATCAATTTAGAGAGAGAACAGCTGGGCTGTGGGTATGATTAGCAGGCCCACAGCCACACTAAAGTAAAAAAAACAGAAAATCACAGCAAAAAGTGGGGGTGACCATAGGAAGCATACCCTACTCTCCTACAGCAAGTATCAAAATCGGACATGCAGAGGATCTTGAGGACACAACTCAAGAACGGGGAGTGGGCCCAGACAATGCTGGACAGTGCAGCAGAGGTCACCATAGCTCGCAGGATCCTGAAGGATCATCTGGAGACAGTGGATCTGAATGAATGCTTTCAAGTTGAAACTGCAGCTACCAGGGTTAGTGTGCCCCATAAGTTTTATGAAGTAATACTCCGGATAGAGGGGGCCATAACTAGAAAAATAAGAGCACGCTTTTGGGAGAAACTCTAAAAGGGGTATGACATTCTTCTAGCTGAACAAGACTGGCCACCAGAATTTGTCAGGGAGTGCCCACATGGCGAAGAAATCATAATGCCAGCCTTCTCAAACCATATTCCTATTCATAAAAAATACACTTACGCCAGAAAATGGGCTGTGGCTCAGGCTCCAGCATTATATAAAAATCATGTGGGATGGGATGAGGACTCTCCGCACCATAAGATCAAGTTAAAAAATCAACCGACTGATCAGAGGTAGTATCCAGTTAAGCAAGAAGCTAAAAAACAGGTCAGGGAGATCCTAGATCAACTTGAATACCAAGGGGTGATTAAAACATCGTCAATGAACAATCCTATGTTTACTGTCTCCAAACCAGACGATACATATAGTTTAGTTTTGGATTACAGACATTTAAACTCTTGTTGCAAAACTTTTGCAGTACAAAATGCACACAGTGCAGCACTGATGAATAACATCATGCGCAAAAAATATAAAACCACATTAGATATTTCAAACGGTTTCTTCTGTCAAAACATTGCACCTGAAAGCAGGTATTTGACCCCTTTCTCAATAATGGGGACACAACGACACTTCTATCGTCTCCCACAGGGATTCAAGAATAGTCCAGTGTTATTTTCAGCCAGAGTAACAGAGTTACTACAAACGTATGACGATGAGGCATTATCTTATGTCGATGACATCTATCTTACAGATGATGACTTGGACAGGCACTTGAACAGGGTGAACACCATAATACTTGGCTTCGCCTCTGAAGGGTATGAATTCAATTTTAAAAAAGCAAGAATTGCCCACTTCAACGTCCTATTCTTAGGATACGAACTTTCAAGTGAAGGCAAAAGCCTGGCAGCAAACCTTTCAGAGAAATGTGCGCTGCTCCAACCTCCAAAAACGCGGAAAAACTTATAGTCAATTCTAGGTTTCCTGAATTTCATTAGAACTTACATTCTTAATTATGCAGAAAGGGTAAAACCTCTCTACGAATTAATCAAACCTGATTTCAAACAAACTAATTGGACACGAAAACACACAGATATGTTGTGTTCAGTGCAAACAGACATGTTAGCAACAAAACATTTACAAACACGCAACAACGTACGCAACCTTGTAATCTGAATCATCCCAGGGAGATGCGGATTCACATACCTAACCTTTATTGAAGGTGAAAAGGTACCAATAGCTTACAAATCACACTTGTACACACAAGCTGAAATGAAATTCCCTTCAACAGAAAAAATTCTGACAGCAGTTCAAACTGCAGTAGCAAAAGAAAGAACCCTCGTACGGGGTAAACGCATAAGAATCATTACTCCTGTACCCGCCTTAGAGGCAGTGAAGAAGGTAAGCATTCCAAATGCAAAAGCTTTACATCAAAGATGGATACAATGGGTTAATTTTCTTGCTGCAACAGACGTTGAATACGTTTTTGACCCCTATTTGAAAACACAGAATTTCTCCAATACGAACAAGAACATCCTCTGCCCACTGAGATTCTGCATCTAGAACACTACGGATGTATAATTTATACAGACGCAGCACAGCCCGCAATTGGGAGTAAACAAGCTTATAGTGCTGCATGCGCGATTATTAAAGGTCGCTGGCACGATGGCAAATTCAGACCTATGGTCACAAAAACTCAATCTCTGGGAGACTGTACAGCTCAGCAAACTGAACTACAGGCTTTTAAGATGGCGCTGGAAAATACAGATCGCTAATTCCCCATACTCATAGTATGCGATTCGTATTACTGCGTCCAATCTTACAATGAATACTTGCAGAATTGGGTTCAAAACGGTTTCTAAGACGCAAAAGGCGGCACAATCAAGCATAAATTGCTTTGGGCACAAGTCGCTCTATTACAGAAAGAACTACAAAAGACTCACGTGATCCATACACTGAGTCATCAGCGTGATGGCATTCACGTTAAAGGGAATTCATTGGCTGATGAAACCGCAAAGGCAGCTGTGCAAACGGCGTACGTAGCTGCAATCACTTGTACAAAAACAAAAATAGACAGCAAAATAATGCAAGCTGTCACTGCCTCAGTAAAAGACAGCGGTAAAACGGTTCCAAAAGGCTTTCCACTCGAGTAATCCTATATAACTGATACAAATAATGTTCCTTTTGCCCGAAACCCTGGAGTAGGGCATAGAGTAATTCCAAACATGGAACATAGATTAGGACTAATTTTAGCAGCACATGAAGGGCTCGCCACTGCACACGCAGGAGTCATTACAAAAGCAGAGATACTGGTGGCCGCGCAGGAGGAACCAGACCCGAAACTATGTTTTGGAATGTGAAATCTGCCAGAAAATGAAAGTTTCAACAGTGAAAAACCCGGCGCAGACGCCCCTTCTAATTTAAGATAAACCATTAGCGTGCGTTTACCTGGACCACTGCGGTCCCTTACAGAGGGATGGCAACTATAAATATATCATGATTGCAGTGGATTCGAGCTCAAGATTCATTTGGATGTTGTCTCACCGCTCGGCTGACGCTCACACGGTTATAAAAGATTTGCGAGTCTTTATCGGCACATACGCAATCGGCACGCTACATTCTGACCAGTGTCCTGCGTTTAGCTCCAAAGCTTACAAGCAGGCCATGGCCAATCTGGGTGTTGCATTGCGATTTTCGAATCCATTCCATCCTGAGGGAAATTCGGTTGTGGAGAGACATAAAGCAATCTATAACAGCTAGGGTATTAGGCTCGGGTGACTGGTGGGTCAAACATCTAAAAATGTACAATGTAGCCTTAATAACCTGCCAAGAAATTCTCTGGGTGGAATCACTCCATATGAAATCCTTTTTGGTACTAGAATGCTTGTCCGGGATCTTGATCGTCCTACTTCAGTGGTAGAACAAAAACTCTTTGATATCAAAGACCGTTTGGCTGTTTTGCAGGACTTAAATGAAACTAGAAGAAGTCTAAGCAACACAATACAAAAGCCAACGACCACTGAAGAAAAACTACCTGTCCCAGCGAGACCTGTCTGGATTCCAAAGATTGGGGATCTAGTCAGGGAGAAAATAGCGGATAAGAAGGAATTTGGGTCTTCTTACAGAAAACCAGTACCTGTACTAGCAGTCCACGGATCAAGAACAGTGTTACTGCCGCCCCTTGCTGGAAGAAGGAGAACCGGTCTGTATCAATTGACCTGGTCAAACCACATCATGTGGCTGATAATTAGTAGTAGGCCCAGTGGACTCCAAAGATGTAGCAGACGACCAAATCTTGCTACTATCCAAGAGGTTCAAACTGAAAGACTCATCACCTTTGAAGAATCTGCAGTGAGAAAAGAAGGACTATGCAACAAAGCCATGGAACTTGTGCCTCTTGAAACCCAAATAACAGTTCGTCAAGACACTCCTGTCTACAATGATGTAGCATCTGACTATACCAATATGTCAAGGGAACAAGCAGCTCCAGCGATTTCAAATAATCTGGATGCAATACCAAAAATTGACTGAACTGCCTCTAGCTATTTAATCAACTTTGATAACTTTTCTGAGGATCCCAGTGAGCCCGAAACAACGCCAGTAAATAAAAATTTCAAGGAACAATTAACGGAACTTTGTCACCAGCTTGCAAGTACATATCTGGTTTCACCATGGGCTGAATTTTGGATTGTGTTAGGTGTACTTTTTCTCCTACTATGGCTGATTCTCGTTTTAAGCTTGGGAAAGCTGATTGATGGAAAATACAGTAAAATGGACACAGCAAGTAAGAACATCAACTTGCTCCTGAAGCCACACAAATCATCTCATCGTGAACAAAGAGACCTGTCATCAGTGAACATCACAGCCATTCCTCTACCTGGTGGTATAGCATGGGACAGAACTGATTATGACATTTATGGTCCTGTTTAACCTTTGAAGATTCCACACCAATGTAAGGTTTCCTTGAGGGATTTTGTTTCACCAAGCACATTTTCTGATGATTGGGACTTTGAGACTGTTAATGACATGATGGCAGACTTAGAAATGTCAGCAAAATTTGCAAAACATGAATACTTAGAAGATTCATCAGATTATGAACAAATGTATTGTTTTAATCACTTTGGTCACCATTATTTGCACAAATCGGCAAATCCTAGAAATGTTTTAACTTATAATCAATGGGAACATTGTCCAACGCCACCAAAGGGTAGCTCTAAAACATTTTATGAAAAATGTCCATACTTTTCAGGTTTTAATACCACAAATCCAGAAACATTTTACTTTAGAAATGTTAATAAGACATGAATGAAAAATATGATGACTAATACTAAACAAATGTATTCTGCGGCCTTTTATGCTCAGTTGTCCACATTAGGGTTTGACTTTTGGAAAGACAACATTGAGACAAAAACTGTCTGGGGCACAAAAGAATGGCAGGTGCAAGGATTAGAAGCCTTATTTAGAGCCTGCATCATCCCAGAACAAATATTGTTTTTAAATGAAACTGTTCAACAGACATCTTGTCTTGGCCTGGCTAAGATAAAAGATTTAAACAAACCATCCATACCAAAGCCCACACCTGACAATAATACCACTACAGATGAGGAGGTAGACGTAAACCACATTTTAAAACAGAACAGAACTAATCCTGATTGGAAAAATTGTTAATCTGGCACACAGACACGAATAACTGTCAAGATAGATTCCTGAACAAGACACAAGGGTTTACAGTAACTAGGCTAGATACAAGATATGTCCATAGACAACATCCAGGGATAATAACAACTTACAGTGTAGGAAAACTGTGCCTTGAGTGGCTACCAAAGTCCACACTCCCGGAAATAAAACAACACTTAACTTTACTTAAAGATGGCGTTGATTTGAGAGACTTCTTACAAGGGCCTCGTAAACCACGTCATAAATGTTTCATATACGCCGGTATTTAAGCTGCTTACAATGAAGCATGGAAAGTCACGCAAATGGAAACTGCGGAACGAATACGAGAAATTTATCAGATTAATTTAGAGAAAGCTCTCTCTGTAGTTGACAATGGATTAACAACTCTGTCATCCAGAATTTATTCTTTGGACAGCATTGTATCCTCTGACATAGACATAATGGAACAGGACTTGCTAATGTTACAACATGGCCAGTCTCAATTGCGTTCTATAATACTGCTAGGCTGGACGTTACAAAACCTTCGTTCTGGCTATGTGCCTTGGCGTCTAATCAACACCACATCATTGTTTACTGGGTTTAACCTTACAGATCAACAAATCTCTTTGGCACAGAGGGGAGCAGACTATACGGTGCTGAGCATAGAAAAACTGGAGAGATTACCATTGACCGTGTCTGAGAAGCCAGCCATTGAATGGATAATACATGGCAACATCACAATACCAGTGACTATTTTCCAGTTTCAGTATTGCGTATAACACATACCAGCAGGCCTGTATGAAAGGTTGGGTAACGAGTACATAAAGTAAACCTGGGATTTACAATACACACACAAATGTTGGAGTGGGGGAAAGGAGGTGTTTCTTAGTGTTAAAAATTGCAACAACGCACTAAGCGGAACTCTTCTATGTCAAGGCATTAATTTGCATGGAGCCTGCAATGGTTCTTCAAACAACTTATGCCACCTGCAGGGTTCCCCAGCAGCAGTGATAGATCCAATTTTTAGGCAGCTTATGGAAGCTACATAAAGCTGAATGATCACAGCGGTTGTGGAATGATGCCAGGAATAGCCTATCTCATTAGTGTGTCAGCCAGGGACACTTGTTGTATGCAAGTATTGTTTCCTAAAACTAAGACAGACGGAGAGTCGCCATTATGGCCTTCACTGAACATCTCGTCTATACGAATTGATGTTCCCATGAGGCACAGGGTCAGACTGATTTGCATATGGCCATGTCTGAACTGGGGTTGCAGAGTGGGCTAAAGAACGGTGATGGAGTAAACCCAGATCTGTTGACTGGGTGTGAGTGTTTGATTGGTATAGATGCTCAGTCCATCACCACCCCCCTTTTGTACCGCTTTGTTCGTCATAAGTTGGCAGGGTATGCTCAGACGTGAGTCCCTTGCTCACTTTGCCACTGAATTCAAGCAAGCCGGGCTGAAGACGGCTGAAATGCCAGAAACCGGTCCTCGGTAGCTTATTTCCGGTCCAGGGAAGGCATGGCTTGGCAGTTCGGGCTTGACTGTTCCCATGAGGCACAGGGTCAGACTGATTTGCATATGGCCATGTCTGAACTGGGGTGGCAGAGTGGGCTAAAGAACGGTGATGGATTAAACCCAGATCTGTTGACTGGGTGTGAGTGTTTGATTGGTTCAGATCCTCCGTCCATCACCACCCCCTTTTGTACCACTTCAACAGGGCCACTCGTCCCGCCACCGACAATGGCAAAGTTTCCAAGAACTGCATGCTACCCTTAAGGCCCCTTACTGCTCTGCCAATATTACCTTCGAGCAAGTCGTCCTGGGTGTGGTAAATATGCGTCCCCAAATTAGGGAGGCAATGGGGTTCCCATGTAATGTCAGGCAGAGACGCAGGTGGGTCGCACGCTCGGAGCACCGGGAAGATGCAAGTCTTCGTCCAGTTGACCCTTAGACCAGAAATATCCCCAAAACGGCAAAGTAAAGCTTGTGCTCCTTCCAAGGCCTCTCCGGCATCCTTCAAGAACAGTAAGAGGTCATCTGCATACAATGAGATGTAATGCATCCGGCTGCAAAGACCCAGGCCCTGAAATGCCCTCCCCAGCCTAGCCTGTATCACCAGTGATTCTATGGCAAGGGCGAACAACAAAGGGGAAAGCAGGCAGCCCTGCCTACGACCGTGCCCCACCGGGTATGAGGATGAGATAACCTTACCAACTCTCACCCTGGCGCTCGCTGATGAATACAATATTTCAGTCCAACGGATATACCCCTCTCCAAGCCCGAAGGCTCTCATAACGAAAGAAAAACAAATAAGGCCACTCCAGGCTTCATCTGTGTACAATTGATCTACTTAATGAAGTGGTTCAACTTTCATCTACTGTGGTAGATGATTTCTTTGCCAGACTTGACGACTTAATGTTTTCTCCTGACACCGAGAATAACTTTTGAAATTAGCACACTGCATTCCATGAACTCTGATTCGACCTTAATTTTTTCAAAACATAACTTCTAACTTTGGAACTCTATTTTTCTACGATTTTATTTGACTTTTTTCCAAAACTGAACTTTGGTACAAAGTAATCTGCTTAAAGTAGAACTATTCTATGAGAACAAGAATTCTTTGAATACTTCCTAGAAACAATATTGACCGTATCAGCAAACCAATTCAGTTTATATATTCTGCTATGAGATGGTCTCGAATTTTTTTCTGTAACTAAGAGACATTTCATACATGTAATTTCGTGATTCATTCAGTTAGAATTGTCGATATCACACTATATGCTTACAATGGAATCATTGCTTTTTAATGCGTACTGTACAAATGCTCATTTTATGTGTACAACAATTTTCAAATGCATTTTATGTATTTTTTGGTGGGATTGTAAACACATGCTTCAGATATGTTTTAGTGCTTCAGATTTAGTAATATTTAACATAATAAAGTGGAGTGTGTGTTGTATAGCATTTTAGGACCCTAGTGTAACGTTCCCGATTCATGCCCTTATATAGGTATAAATCACCATATCCTTATATAGGCATAGAAATCATACCCTTATTTAAACATAGCTCAAGCAGTCCAAATACGAAATGGCTACTTCCACTAGTTCTGAAAATCCACAACGATTTCTTGGAAAAACTCGGCTTCAGCAGTTAGGTCTTCCCCTTGCTTGAATGCTGACTTGTCCAAGAACTCATGGAGTTTTCAAAGAACTGAGACTCTTTGATGACGTTATTACCACCTTTACGTCAATCTCGCACCTTCAAGGTATAAATATGCCCACACTTGCCTTAGCAAACACAAAGTGGTTTGGAGCAGTTCGACTATCTACTTGCCCGACGCAGCTCGCTACAGCAAGTGCCAAAGGAAGCCGACCCTCCAGCAGGCGCACTGAGAGAGACGCTGTCTTTTCTCTTGCTGAGAAATCCAGCTCCAGTGTTTCCAAGCTACCCTTGCGGGTTGTTGGGAAATCGAGTCCTGAGACAGAGAGATACCAGACCTCCTTGAATCTAAACCAAGGTACAGAGCTGATTAGACCCTAAGAGAAATCTTGGATAGATTCTTCGCAAAAAGAATACTAGATTTATCCTACACCTCATTTACTCCTTCCCTCGTACCAGACTTAGGTTAGGCACACCGGGGTAGGCGTATTTTAGAAGCACCAGTTGAGTACCTTTTAAACCTTTCTTTATTTTTGTATGTATTCTATGGCTTAGAAACCATATCATGCTTTTACAGTATTATTTTATAATACTTTTTGCTGTAAACATTATACTTTGCAGCCAGTATTACGATTGTAGCAGTTCATTTCTTCTGCATGAGAAAGAAGACTGTTCAATAAATACTTTTATTGAAAACGCCTGTCTCTCTATTTTCTCTGCACCTCTGGTGAAACGAAGCATGCACGATTGACTGAGTAAAATATCTATCTATTGTTTCCACGACTCTGAAGATCAGTTTTATCTTGGGGGAACAAAGTTGTCATGTTTATGCTGTTGTCAGAAACTACTCCCTTCTTGTTCATTCGAGAAAGTTTCTAGTGACCTCTGAACTAGCTCGCACTCACAATTAAGTCAAGTATATTCAATAGAGACCTAGTAGACCTCAGTCCTACGTCTAATCTATAGGATATATTATTCCAATGCGCAGAGCCTATTGGGAATATAGGAAACTACACTACAGTAGTAAGTTTTGAACATTTTGAATTCTGACTGTATTGGGAAGAGGCAAAAGCTGTATGAGTGTTTAGCGTTGCCCCTAGATAGGTTTGCAGTTGTGAGGGCTGAAGATGGGACTTTTGTGCAATGACTGTAAATCCCAATTGATGGAGAAGGTTTATGGTGTCTAGAGTGTGCTGTAAACACTTTTGCTGTGTATTGGCTTTGATGAGCCAATCGTCCAGATATGCGAAGACATGAATTAGTTGTCTTCTGAGATGAGCTACTACTACTGCTAGACCTTTTGCGAATACTTTGGTTGCAGTAGTGACTCTGAATGGGAGTACTTTGAATTGGCAGTGATTTCCTGCTATAACAAATCTGAGATATTTGCGATGTGCTGAGTGGACAGGAATGTGGAAGTATGCATCCTTTAAGTCTAGTGTGGACATAAAGTGGCCTTGTGTAGCAGTGGAAACACTTGCTGAAGGGTAAAAATGTGAAAGTGTTCCGACAGATGTATAGTATGTATAGGATTGACAGTCTGAGATCAAAGATTGGTCTTAGCGACCTGTCCTTTTTGGGAATCAGGAAGTAAAGGGAGTAAACTCCTGAACCTTGGTGTTGTAAAGGAACGGATTCTATAGCTCCTTTTGTTAGTAGAGCTTGTACTTCTTGTTTGAGGAGTTCTTGGTGTTGTAGCGAGATTCTGTGAGTACAAGGTGGAATATTGGGGAGGGTTGCTGGCAGTAACCATGTAGGATAATGTCTAATACCCATTTGTCTAATGTTACGGATTGCCAAATGGGAAAATTGTTGTAGTCTTCCCCTCGACAGGTGTAAGATGGTCGGGGGGAATAGTGAGCAAGTCACTGTTTGTTGAGAGATGGAGAGCTATGCACTGGTGTACCTTTACCTCTGCCCTTGAAATAGTTTCCTCTGTAACCACCTTTACAAAATCCTCTTGTTGGCGAGGGTGTGTACTTGACTTGTATGAGGATGCATTTGGATCTAAGGAATTACCTTTGGATCCCCCTCTATAGAATGAGCGGTACAAGGTGCCACAACCTCTCTTTCCTTCTTCCATTTAGTTGCTTCCCTGTGAAATGGATCTAAAAAAGAAAAACACTCTTGCGGGAAATGCCCTCTTTCTGACATTTTTCTATTCCAAAGTGCAGCCTCGGGATGGATAGAAATAAAAGGTTTTAAGTATGAAAAATAAATACATAACTAAATAAAGCAAGACAGAGTGATTGCAAAGTGGCCAGATTGGTTTTATTCACATCCAAACACATCAGCCTCACTTTACAGTGAAGCGATACTTTTGTTTTCTCGTCTTTCTTTGAACAGAATTGTTGTCCCCAGGTGGGGAAGTGCACCATTCCTGGATGTATTGCAATACCTGGTTGATAGGTGGATTGGAAAACAAAAGTGTACCATGGCTCTGTGTTTAAGAAACCATACTGCTTACGTTTTGTAAGGATATAAGAAATCGACATTGAAACGGTTCCATTCAGGGCCCTGTAGTCATGCCCTTAACTTTTCAGATAAAACCACTCGCTGATTTCTGAATAGTAAGTGAGAGATTGTTCAGGTAACCATGTTGTTTCTGCTTACATTTCACATGCTTTACTTAATCTTGCATCCCCTATGAGTGTTTGCTTTTACTTTAAAAAAAAAAATAATTTAGGAAGCGTATTACTCTTATCAAGTCCATAAATTGACTTGAGCCACATCCAAGTGTTTATAGCGGGCACAATTAGGTTGTAGCTAAAGGCAGTGCGAGTTTCTCTCAGTGGGGCAGTATGGTGTTCAGTGGGGGAGAGGATGTGGCACTATGGCCAGAGCTGTCGAATTTGGAACTAGGGAACTGGGTTCAGCCTTCATGACCAGTCCACCAGACCACTCTACTGAGGGAGCATATTCCCATGCTAGACCTTAAAAAGCCTGATGACTTAGCACAAGCAGGCATACCCTAGTGTTGTCAATTGTGGGTTAACCTTGAAGGCCTGTCCACCACAATCCATACTGAAGTTCATCTCCAGTCTTGCGGGCAGGCCTACGAAGAAGCACACCCTAGAGCAACAGTGATCCTGTCACTGTGACTCTGTCACTGAGGTCACATGAACCTTGAGCATGTTAGGGCGGTGCGAACGGTGTGACCACACTGGGAACCTATTTTGGGTGGGTGCCTAGTGTTCGCAAGTATATTATGGTTTATTTGCTGCCTCCTTCCTGGCCTCCAGAAATTTTGAGCAACAATAAAAATGTCACGATAACTTCGATGATTAATGTTCTTCCTAGAGAGAGATCGGAGTTTTGTTTAGTGGAAGGGTTGACTCCTGGAAAGGTAGCACAGAGGGTTAATGTGCCTGCTGCAAATAACATGTACCATGCAGATCACAAATTGCACATAATGTTAACTAGGTTAGTAGGTTACTGCTTTTGTCAGAAAGATCCGTTTGTTACTTTAAGTTTATAAGTTAAAATCCTAACATAGAACCGTGAGCTATTAAACTATACTGCCTACTAGTATGGTTGTCATGTGGTTTCTACACCTTGTAGTCCTTTGTCTTATGTAACATTTCCTATACAGTGATTTAAACACATATAAATGATTGTCTCTGTGTAGTGTGTGTGATGTAAAGTGCTCTGACGCCGTACACTGGTATGAGTGGAGCTGTAAATCAAATTAAACGCATCTGAGAAAGTGTGTGGTTATGGAGACTTGAGGGGGACTCTTAAAGGGTGTTAGTCAGGGAGTCCGAGGCGTAGGTGATCATTGGGGGCAACAACAAACACTGTTGCACAGGGCGCCACCAGCACTAAAGCCGGCCCTGCCATCGAGGCCAGTCCGCCTCACCCATTGGTACCTCCATTGGCCTTGTTTCAGCAGTAGTAGCTGCAACTCCCCAAAGATCGGCAATGCAGGATTTGCACGCACCCCAAACTAAGTTTGCAAACTTCACAGTCTCTCTGCTTCATGCACAAGCACTTTTAACATGTGCTACCTGCTCAGAAGCCACTGGAATTCTGCAGCAATGGGGGACAAAATGATGCTGCAGTGTTGACTAAATTATGCAACAAAAAAAAAGGCTGCAGCGTAATACAATATATATTCTTCTACTTTATTATTTAGACATTTTACACGTTAAGTCTCTGCGAAGATTCTGCCTCATTAGTATCAGTGTAACATATAAATGCAGCACTGAGAAAGGTGATCAGTCAGTATCACTGTACCATACAAATGCAGCAGTGAGAAAGGTGATCAGTCAAACTTTGCAAAGGGTCGTCCATTTGCAGCAACTCAAGTCATGTTTTTTAGTAACTTTTTATCTGTTTGAGCTACACAAATGATTAGTTAAAACTGTAAGATTATGTAGTGTATGATGTATTATATGGCAGAGCCATAATTATATAGAAAACATTTGCAAACTAGGATATTTTGCCATTCATGTTTGAATTGCTCTTGTGGAAGAAGGGAGGAGAAGTGCTAATGATAGAAACTGCATGGCTTGGAGACAAATGGCTTGTGATTCCACTTTTAAGCGTATTTGGAACATTGTGTGATTGGAAGTATATCCCACTTTGTGAATGTATTTAAATGCCAATAACTACTATTAAACCTTAAATAATCAAGTGTATCCATTGGTTTAATTAAATAACACAATAAGATGTAACTGGTCCGTGAAATGCCAAACAAATACTAAAAATTGGGATGTTTGGCACATTCTGGCCACACCTCAGACTCCGTCCACTGATCCAATCCTTTGGTTATCCTCGCCCTTGGAGTCTCCGCCAGCAGTACCCCTACTTTTTTCCCCCCACTTCGACCACTGTGTGGAGTTGCTGCTGCGGGGAGCCCGTGGGCTTGCAGGAGTGCAAGGAAACACCCGGCGAGGGACAGAGGGACAGTGGGGCTGCGGCGACGGCCAGCGACTCCGGCAGGAACTTGAGTGTGCCTAGATCTGATCGTGACCGTCCCGGAACCCCTTCCCGCCTGGCCAGTATCCCGATAAGTGGACTCTGCACTAGACTGGCGGGTCCTGGCACCGGAGAGGGGGTAAGCAGCCTCTCCGGGTGAGTGTGAGTCTGTACTGACATCCATTGGGCGGAGACCACGAGGGGGCCCGGGCTGTGTTATCGCTTGCTCGGAGCGCACCTTCGGGGGTGGAGTCCTACAGCGGAGACCAGCCGTGCCGGGTGGTGTGTGGCGGACAGGCCGGGGTGTGACACTGAGGTTTCTCCATTGGAGCGCACCACCCCAACGTAGCAGAGACCTCCTCCCGCGGGCTAGAATATGACCCTTCCAAGACAGAGACAACAAGGGGGACAAGCTAGCACACAATACAGTTCAGCGAGCTGCACCACACAAAGATGCCACGCGAGAAAGGCCCAACTGGGATTGAGATGGTGTAGGATTGCTGCCAGCCAGGAGGGGTGGCACAGGACTGAGCCAATCTAACAGCCCATCATAAGCTCCGGGGGCGCTGACTGTCCCCTAGATGTGCCATAGCTGGATTAACAGAGCTCCTTGGCATCTGGAGGTGGGTGAGGCGTAACGCTCGCTGCAGGGTTCCCGGGCGCCACTGGACCCGGGCCGTCATCAGGGGGCACAGATACCCTTGGCGGCTACCCTATCGGGAAAGATAAGTGACAGATTGTGGTCCACCTCCACGGGAACTGTGAAATGGCTGACAGTCCACCGGATTTATAAATTTGCACGCCAGAACGGAGTGGGATCTGCCCAGAGTCAAGGGACCAACTTGCGCAGCGGACACGGTTGACTAGCATCCCAACATAATGAAACGCAAGGGGGGTGCATCAGTGCAGCCTAGCAGACTTGACAAATACACAGTCCCAAAACAGTAATTGCCAGATGACGGGGCAACAGATGGCCAGACAGGCCGTCGCTAAGCTCCATAATGGCAGCGATCCAATTGCTGGGCGCAACACTCGAAACTAAAATAGACAAAGTCTCCATCTAAATGAACTTGCTCAGAGCGGACATGAATAAGACGTCGGAACGTGTAACAAAGACGGAGGCCAATGTCACAGAGCTGCAAAGCACAACCCGGAAACTGGAAGAATGAGTCCAACAACTTCTCCTTCAGCACCGTCAGGTTGCTCTTAAGCTGGAGGATCAGGAGGGACGGGCCCGCGGCAACAATATCCGAGTGGTCTGGGTTCCAGAAGGGGCGGAGGGGCCAGGCGTCAACCTTTTCCTTGAAGATCTAATATTGAACCATCTCGAATCTAAACGACTCTCCGCCTTCTTCACTGTGGAGAGGTCGCATAGAGCCCCGATCCCCCGCCAAAACCTGGAGCGGCCCCTAGGATGATCGTAGCCAAAATCCTCAACAACAGGGACCGCAACACAATATTGCAGGATGCCCATCTACAAGGGGATCTCCGATATGAAAACACCACTGTCAGGTTCTTCTCAGATTTTACAGCAGCAAGAGCGCCGTTCTTTGACGGGGTGAAAAGAGCGCTCAGAGACAAAGGCATCAAGTACATTATGTTGTTTCCAGCAAAGCTCAAAGTTATAGCAGATGAGAAATCATGGTTCTTCACGACCCCGTTGGATGTGAAAGTATTTCTAAATGAAGGGAACGCATGGAAGGCGAGATCCAAAACAGCAGACAGCTGGAGAGATACCCGAGTGAGTCCACCGAGCTCCCTAGATAGTCAAGTGGAACCGGACAAGAGAAGCCTGTGATCCTGGAGATTGAGATCCATGAGCCAGACGACCTTAGAGGCCAGTGGAGAATGAACTCCTCTTACCTGATATCAGACTCAGGTACTCGCTGTACCACTCAGTAATTTATAATGTTTGATCTTTGACAAGGGGGTGGCATCTACTAAGCAAGGTGAGCACTGCGGGACTGATAACGTATCATAATGCCACTTTCCTAGTGAGGGCTGGGGTCGGGCCCCGGGGAGCCTGAGGCGGTGCCACCCTACAGCCCCTGTAACAGTTGACGAGTTATTTGGGTGAGCTGCACACTGCTAGTTGGGGATGTGGGTAGTTTTGAACCTACACAGCAGGGTAGCAGGGAGGGAGGGGACAGTTTATGGGGTTTTCTTACTGCTGGTTGTATTTTTCTTTTCATTGTGACCCAAGGAAGGGGGTTGTTGGGATGGGAACGGATGGTCACGACTCACACAACTTCGATTACTAGGTCTGAGTTACATACCACAAGGGCTTAGAACACGCCGCCTTAATTTCAATGAGTACGCACTGGGACAAGAGCCTTAAGCTCCTGAGTTGGAACGTCAATGGGCTCGGGGACAAGGTAAAACGGAGCATCATGCTCCAATACATTAAACAACACTCCCCTGATGTAGCGCTGCTCCAAGAGACACACCTAGTTGGAAACACCTGTAAGGCTTTAAACAGATGGGGGTACAAACTGCTTGCCCACTCCGGTTTCACGTCAGGGTCAAGAGGGGTTGGCATTCTCCTTAAACAATCCTTCCCACTTAGCATACAACACACGTGGGCTGACGAACTTGGGCGTTACTCTGCGGCCTCGGGACAATGGCAGGGACGCACTCTGACAGTGGTAACGGTCTATGTGCCGCCAGGTTTACAGAGCCAGACCTTTAAGGACCTGGGGACTTTCATGCTCTCGCTCCCGGAGGTCCAATTGATGGTGGGTGGGGACTTGAATTCGGTTGTCTCTGGCCGGCTAGATCATTCTCCACCCAGGGACATCGGCAACGCGGGTAGCTGGCTCAAAAACTTTCTAGAAGCACTGGGCTTCACGGATCTCTGGAGGACGTACCTCACCATGAAGACAGACAATACACGTTCCATTCAGGAGCGCATCGAACCTTCTCCAGAATAGACTACTAGCTCGTGGCCGTGTCTCAGATGGCGACAGTGCGTGAAATACCGCACATGGCAAGAGGGATTTCTGACCACTCCCCGATATGGACGCACTGGCCCCCAAGTGAAAAGAGAGTGGGTAGTGTAGCTCCTATCAACGATTGATACTTCCGCAATCCCATTGTTAAAACTGAACTCACACGTGCCATTGACCACTACTACCAGGAAAACGCGGGTCGGTCGACTCTCCCTCAACTCTCTGGGAGGCATCTAAAACAGTAATCAGGGGGGAGGCATTGTCAGCCATTGCCGGAGCTAGTGAAGAAAAATGTAAAGATATGGTTCGCCTCAAAAGTGATTTCCATCTGGAGGAAGAAGCAGGTGAAGGGGAAGCCCAGGATAGCCATCACCACTTACTGCTGAAAAGAAACGAGTACAAGGCCGTCGCAACAGACATGGCCAAAACCTTAGCGAGGGACAGCAGACTATATGACCAAGGAGATAAACCTGGCAAATTAATTGCATGGCTTGACCGAAAAGAGAGGACGAATAGACTAGTACCTGAAATCAAAAGTCGCGTGGGTGACGTGATAACAAATCCCCAGGATATAGCCAATGCATTTGCAGCTCACTACAAAGTGGTCTACCAGCATGGCTCTGACTTGCCGGATGAAGACTCAACGGCACTCTTGGCAGACATTGCCCTGCCTACCCTTACAGCTGAAGAACTGCAAACATTGAACAGTGCCTTAACAAATGATGAAATAGCTGAGGCGATTAGGAACCTCCAGAGAGGAAAAGCCCTGGGTCCTAATGGAATAACCATTGATCTGTACAAGCTTAAGCCTGACAAACTTGCAACCCACCTTAAAAACATGCCCGTAGCGAGTAGGGATTGAGGCCAACTTCCACGTGACCAAAGAATAGCAACGTTAGTCACCATACACAAAGAAGGGAAACCGAGAGACGAATGCTCATCCTATAGGCCCATTTCCCTTCTGAACGCGCAACCTAAAATCCTTGCCAAACTATTGGCAACCCGGCTAAACCAGGTTATTTGTAAATTAGTGCACCCCGACCAATTCGGCTTTATGCCTCATCGAAAAAACAGCCCTAAATTTACGTTGGTTACAAGGTGTAATGGGGCGACTGGCCAAAATCCGGGAAGAGGCGAGCGTGGTGTCACTGGACGCCACTATGGTGTTTGATACTTTCGAATGGCCAGCTTGGCTTCAGCCCCAGCTTCATTGGATGGGTTTAACTCCTCTACTCGGACCAACTGGCACAAGTAATAGTTAATAACAAGATGCCGGCTGCATTCACCCTTAACCGAGGGACTCAGCAGGGCTACCAGCTCTCCCGCTTGCTCTTTGCCCTATCCTTTGAACAGTTAGCGGCCTAGATACGCAGAGACACATCCACCAGAGAACTCAAATGGACGGAGGGGTAGGAGGACCGCATCTCCTTGTATGCTGACGACGTTCTCCTACACCTAGCCTCTCCTCAGAAATCACTACGAATTATCCTGGACATTTTCACTAGCTTTTGGAAAAACTCTGGGTATAAAATTAACTGGAGTAAGTCACTGTTCTACGTTCTACACGGAGACCCTTCACCCCCACCTCGGGATTGCCCAATACAAGTAGCACTAGAGGGATTCAAATATCTAGACATTTTCATTAACTCAGACGCCAAACGTCGGTACGAGCGCAATCTCCTCCCCCGCTACAAAGAGACCTCCTGTGGGACAGTAGACCCCGAATAGCACTTCACAAACTCACATTAGGGTGGTACGGTAGAGGTATATATATCAAAAAGTACTATTGGGCAGCCCATTTGGCAGCGGTGAACCATTGCACCTATCGTCTCGGTGACTATCCTGGATACAGGATGGACAGATGCCTACTCCCTGGCCGGAACTTGAGCAGTATTTACAACAAGGGGTGGTGAGGGACAGAGTCTCTGAATTAAGCAGAATACTCTCACCCAGTCAAAAGATCAGGGCTAGATCCAACACCGTTTTTTAACTCATTGCACCATCCCAGTTTCAGAACCTGGCTGTATGCAAATTAGTCTGTTCCTGTCCCAGTGCATGATGGGAACAGGGCAAACCAAACTACAAAAGCCAATTCTTACACTGGGAAGGAAACAAGCTTCCGGGGACCGGTTTCTGGCATTACAGCCGTCTTCGGCCCAGCTTGCTTGAATCCTGATGGTGCAATGAGTAAGGGACTCATGTCTGAGTATACCCTTCCACGCTTAGGGTGGACAAAAATATTTACAACAAGGGGTGGTGAGGGACAGAGTCTCTGAATTAAGCAGAATACTCTCACCCAGTCAAAAGATCAGGGCTAGATCCAACACCGTTTTTTAACTCATTGCACCATCCCAGTTTCAGAACCTGGCTGTATGCAAATTAGTCTGTTCCTGTCCCAGTGCATGATGGGAACAGGGCAAACCAAACTACAAAAGCCAATTCTTACACTGGGAAGGAAACAAGCTTCCGGGGACCGGTTTCTGGCATTACAGCCGTCTTCGGCCCAGCTTGCTTGAATCCTGATGGTGCAATGAGTAAGGGACTCATGTCTGAGTATACCCTTCCACGCTTAGGGTGGACAAAAATATTTACAACAAGGGGTGGTGAGGGACAGAGTCTCTGAATTAAGCAGAATACTCTCACCCAGTCAAAAGATCAGGGCTAGATCCAACACCGTTTTTTAACTCATTGCACCATCCCAGTTTCAGAACCTGGCTGTATGCAAATTAGTCTGTTCCTGTCCCAGTGCATGATGGGAACAGGGCAAACCAAACTACAAAAGCCAATTCTTACACTGGGAAGGAAACAAGCTTCCGGGGACCGGTTTCTGGCATTACAGCCGTCTTCGGCCCAGCTTGCTTGAATCCTGATGGTGCAATGAGTAAGGGACTCATGTCTGAGTATACCCTTCCACGCTTAGGGTGGACAAAAATATTTACAACAAGGGGTGGTGAGGGACAGAGTCTCTGAATTAAGCAGAATACTCTCACCCAGTCAAAAGATCAGGGCTAGATCCAACACCGTTTTTTAACTCATTGCACCATCCCAGTTTCAGAACCTGGCTGTATGCAAATTAGTCTGTTCCTGTCCCAGTGCATGATGGGAACAGGGCAAACCAAACTACAAAAGCCAATTCTTACACTGGGAAGGAAACAAGCTTCCGGGGACCGGTTTCTGGCATTACAGCCGTCTTCGGCCCAGCTTGCTTGAATCCTGATGGTGCAATGAGTAAGGGACTCATGTCTGAGTATACCCTTCCACGCTTAGGGTGGACAAAAATATTTACAACAAGGGGTGGTGAGGGACTTGAGCAGAGCACTATATTCCAAGCCCCGCAGGTATTCATTAACGGACCAACATATCACTCAGTCCAAGTCTGGCACACGGTAACCCGTAGTTTAGGTTGGGACGAACACTCACACTGGCTACTCCGCTGTGGGACGTGGAACAACTAGGCACCCTGGGGGGGACCAAAGGGTTTGATAAGTGGGATCTCGTTGGGTTGTCACAGATCGGAGAGTTATGGGAGGCAGGCGGGTGGTATCGTTCACCTCACTCCAGCAAACACATCAACTAACTGACACAAAATACTTCAGATACCTGCAGGTCCGGCATGCCCTTCGGACTAACCTTCCTGATGGGTCCTCTCCCCAGAATACTCTCCATTGGAGGACAGGCTGCTTGACGGATACCTGCCAAATAAAGTCATCTCCCTTACATATAAAAAACTCATCAATAACACTCCAGATCCTCTTGTACCTCTACGAGAGCGATGGGAGAGCGACGGATTAAAGCTCGATGATGAAGAATGGCAGGAGGCAGTGGCCTCCCCACGGAAGGTCGTAATTTAGTCCATTCAGCTAAAAATACTTCACAGGATATATGTCTCGGGCCCAGATTGGTACAAAAGGGGAGGACGACTGACGAGCTGTGCAGGAGACAGTGTGGCCTAGAGGGCTCCTTTCAACACATTTGATGAGAGTGTGGGTTGATTCAGGGCTACTGGAGGAAGGTACACGAGTGTATGAGTGAGATATTGGCAATTGTGATCAGGCCTGAAGCCAAGAGGTGTCTCCTGAACATGTGGGAACCCACAGACCTAAACAGAAAAGACAAATTATGGGCAATTTTGCGTCAAACGGTAGCAAAAAGGAACATCTGGCACCTGTGGGGGGCAGCAGCACCGCCGATGCTCGCAGACTGGAAGGCGGATATGGACTGATGTATGGTAAGGGAAAAAACTGTCTATGTTGCACGTGGTTGCCCCCAGAAATGGATTGCTATATGGAGTAGATGGAATGTGTATCATGGGAATATATGTGATCCCCCTGTCCTTCCTTCCCTAAACGATCCAACATCACCGTAATCATAACTACCATGTCTCACTGCAATTGGAGTGCTATACTATGTAACTGTCAAGTCTCCATGATTGTTCTATTGACTCTAATGTGTCTGCGTAAAGTTGTGACCAGAAGGTTCAGTAAAAAGACATAAAACAATTTTTTTTTAAAGTTCTGGTGTTAATACCTCTTGCTGCTGTATCAGCAGCATCAAGTGTACATTTGACAGATGAATTAGATAGGAGTTTACCCTCCTGCACTAATTCTTGCCCTTTTTGTCTGGGTTCTTCTGGGAAATACTGTAGTAACTGCTCCATTTTGTCCCAATGGACCCTATCATATCTTGATAGTAGGCCTTGTGTGTTAGTTATATGCCAATGGTTGGCGGACCTTGCAGCTGCCCGTTTCCCTAATGCATCTATTAATTTAGACTGCTTGTCTGAAGGTGGTGCATCTTCTGTCATTGAGGAATTAGCTCTTTTCCTAGCATTTGATACAACTTAAGAATGTAGGGGTATCTGTCCGCTAATAAAAATTGGATCAGTTGGAGGGGGTTTGTATTTTTTGTCATCCCTAGGTGTTAAAATGCAAGCCCGTCCAAGGTCTTTAAAAAATAATTGGCATAGTGCATCATGCACGTTAACATAAGTAAAGATTGTGCTGTCCTATGTGATGTTCCTAATGTCTCAAACAGAAAATTCTCCTTTAAAGATTCCTTTTAGGGTGTGACCTCATGGTATGACGCTGCTCTGGAAATTAACTACTGATATCCTGTGTTGTCATCAGGAGGTAAAGGCTTTTTAGGATATAGGTCAGGATCATTATCATTTGCAGGATCAATCTTATAATCATTCCAAGGATCTGTAGGTGGTGAACTATCCTCACCTGTGTAATCAATACCAGGCAGTGTGTGTGACGAACCCTGTGATGTAATAGTGTAGTAATGTGTGTAGTTGTGTTTTTGCCATTTTGTTTATTGCAAGGTTCATAGTGCTTTTGATGTTCAGAGTTCATTCCTTATGATGTCACCCGTGGAATCCTTTTGTTGCCTAGATACTCTGTAGTTGCTTGCAGTGGAGTCTTTATGCTGAGCCTGGTGGAGCTGTTTCTTACTGGCTTCACGGCCATGTATATTCAATAAATACTTGCTGTATTTATACCTCTTTCCGCCTAAATTACTACAAATTGCTAAAGGGTTTGAGCCTGGTGGTGGTGAAAATTGTGGAGGGGTTTGGATAGGGCTAGTAACCATGTCCTTTTTCAGAGGGATTTTGCTTAAATCCTCGGAAGGAATGTTCCATTTAGAAGGAGTGACATGTTTAGCGGATATATGTCCAGTGTCTGGATTAATGTAGATCTTTTTCTGCTTAGGGTCCAACTTTTCTTCCATAACCTCTAGGATCAGCTCTGGAGGCTTATGATGGGCATCTTTTGCTTTCGGTGCTGGAATTTTCAGCACAGAGCTGGATTTATCCTGGTTTTTCTTTGAGGCCGGAGATTTCTGTGACAAAGGAAGGTTTTCTCCGCTCGGTCCTGAGCCGGAAGGCTTGACTGTCTGTTTTGGTTCAGAGCAAGAGGGCAGGGCATTGGAAGCAGCGTCTCGGTGCCGGCCATGGCCATGAGACAGTGGTGGCCTAGAAGCCTTACGTTTGGTAGAAGAAATCTTGAGGGGCAAAGGGCCTTTGGTACTCAGGGCACCCTGTTCCACTAGAATGTCTTCAGACTCTAGCTCAATTTCCAGTTCCGAATCCGACTCTTGGATAGAGAAAGCCTCCGCCTCTTCCACTACCGACACCTCCATTTCTTCGTGTTCAGTATCTTCTCCAAAGATATCTGGAGAGTGTTCGATGTTCTGCAGCTGCCGGTCCCTTCACCGAGCCAGACGGTCTAAACAAAGTCTTTTTGGACTGGAATGATCGACAAGCTTCTCAGTCCTCTTCCTTGTGCTCCGGTGAGAGGCACAAGTTGCAGACTTTATTCAGGTCGGTGCACGGATACTTGGAGTGGCAGCGAGGGCAGAATTGAAACGGAGTCTGAGTGTAAGTAGACCGATTCAGATAGGCCCGAAGGCCGCCAACGATGTCTTCTATACCGAAGATAGAGTGTTATTCTATTTTTCGAGAAGCAAAGAATATGAAACGCACAAGAAACAATACCGACGATGGTACAGTGTGTTCGCGCTCCGAAGGGAACCCAAAGAATCGTGTCAAACTGGAGCGGAAAGAAAACAAACAATGGAGTCGATGCCCATGCATACTATCACCAAAAGGAGGAGTCACCTTACCTTGTGACTGGAAAAGACTTCTTCGAACAAAAACAACTTACAAACATCCGGGCAGAACACTAGCTGGCAGGAATATGCAAAGCATGTGAATCTACAGCGCATATGCCTCGAAAATAGTGTCTGAGACATAGATGCAAATAGATTACAAGTTCCAAACTGTATTACAACTACAGCAATGGGGTTTAGAGCTAACTAGAATGATCATGTGCAGCCCTACACAGAGGATTAGTGGGCACAATTGAAAACCTATCTATACTAATAATATAATAAAGAGAGAGCCCAAACCTTTGAGGCGGGTAATCTCAGGAACCACAGCACCAATCACAACACCCAGTACAGCGTTGGAAAGGGAAGTTGCAGCAGATGGACATAGGCTATGCAGACGCCCACCATATACATTTAAAAGGTAAAAGAACCGTGCCAGCAAAGTAGTTCCTTGTAGGCGTGTCTGCCTTGTGCTGTGAGCGTGTGCTGGGGCGTGACAAACGCTGGGGGCGTGTGGTACGTTCCGCCCTTCATGCCATGTCTCATATTGTGTGCTGTGGGCGTGTGTTGGGGGCGTGGGTGTGTGCGGGATTACGGGGGAAAAAAAGGGAGCGTTGTGCCCAATATTTCATTGTTTTTTCTTCCCAGGTTCAGTACATCCCAGCTCCGGGTGTCCACTCTGCTCCCTTTAAATACCCCTGCACCCCATAATCATAACCCACCCTTACTCCTTAAAATACCCCAACACCCTTAAACACTAACCCATCTTAACCCTATAAATATACCCTGTACCCCAAAACCCAAACCTATCCCTAAAGCCTAAAAATACCGTGTACCACAAACCCCAAACCTACCCCTGTACCCCAAAACCCAAACCTAGCCCTGAACCCTATAAATACCCCTGTACCACAAACCCCAAACCTACCCCTGAACCCTAAAAATACCCCTGTACCCCAAAACCCAAACCTAGCCCTGAACCCTATAAATACCCCTGTACCACAAACCCCAAACCTACCCCTGAACCCTAAAAATACCCCTGTACCCCAAAACTCAAACCTAACCCTGAACCCTAAAAATACCCCTGTACCCCAAAACCCAAACCTGGCCCTGAACCCTAAAAATACCCCTGTACCCCAAAACCCAAACCTAGCCCTGTACCCCAAAACTAGCCCTGAACCCTTAAAATACCCCTGTACCCCAAAACCCAAACCTACCCCTGAATCCTAAAAATACCCCTGTACCCCAAAACCCAAACCTAGCCCTGAACCATAAAAATAACTGTACCCCCAAACCTAGCACTGAACCCTAAAAATACCCCTGTCCCCCCCCAAACCTACCCCTGAACCGTAAAAATACCCCTATACCCCAAAACCCAAACCTATCCCTGAACCCTAAAAGTACCCCTGTACCCCAAAACCCATACCTACCCCTAAACCCTAAAACTGCCCCTGAACCCCATAACCCAAAACTATATCTGAACCCTTAAAATACCCAAACACCCCAAATACCTCGGTACCCCAAAACATATACCCCTATACCCATACTTACCTTATCCAAACATTTAAAAAAAACATGCTTTTACCATTCATGCATTTACAACGAATTTCTTTGTAAATGTATGCGTGGTAAAAGCATATAAAATGTAATGCCATGCGTTATAATGACATTGCGGAGTCATGGTACTTTCGTAATGAAAGTTTGCGGAGTGATGGTATGCGGAAAGAAAGTTGCGGAATAATGGGTGTTTACCCTCCCCCGGTAAGTACATTGGTGGCACGGCAGCCCACATCTCCAGCAACATACTCATTTTTTCACCACCGATTTGAAAAATGCACAGATCTCTCTCATTGATGGCCAGCACTGACATACACTTTTAGACACACCTACCGCCACAAGTTCTAGAATTGCGAACTTTAGAGCTGGGGAGCTACGTTTTTAATCTCGGCATCAGCTCAACATCCTGTGATTCCAGGCAAATCGCTTTGTCTCCCCGTGCCTACCACAAATGAATGTGTTCTTCTGTAATGTAAATTGTGATCATGCCATGTTGTCGAGTTCGCGCTATATAATATTGCAAGGAACAATAAAGTAGGGAAACTAGAGTTCACACACTACTGAACGCGCACTCTTAAGTGCATCAGCAGTGCACTGTGAATCGGAGCGTTTCACAGGCCTGTCACAGATAAGAAATGCTATCAAAACGAAATCCTACAAAACAATATACTACTGGCCGGCAGCAATTCATACCCGGACAACGTCGGGACGGGCTGCAAGTTAGTTAGAAAAGACTGAGGCTATTGACATCTACAAGACTTCATATTAGGGTGGGACTGAGCATATCACTGCATTGGTCTTCTGCGCATTTTTAAATCTAGAAGAGGTGGTTGTTCCTGTGTCTATCTGATAACCAAACACCTTGTCTGTAGCCTTGAGAAGCTGGCCATCTGAAACAGTCTTCAGTAAAAAGATTAAAACACTTCTTTTTGACTCCTGAATAATCCCCTCCTGTTGCTGGTCGTAGCTGCCAAACTCGGTGGTCGCTCTCATCCACTAGCACAGGGACACCTTTTTAGGTAGCTGTGCACTCTATAAATGCATTAAATTGTATTGTATTGGTCTTCTGCCAGTGGTTATGAAAACCATGAAGGGATGTCTCACATTGCATCAAGGAGTTTAAGGGAATTTATCTTTATTATCTGCGCCCTCAGTTTAGCGACTGTTTATTCTCTGAATGTATCTAACTAATGTAAATGTCTATTATGGCATATCAACAGTGTTTTGATAATAATGCATCTATCAATTACATTACCTTATAACCACATTGTTGTGTTTCTTTATAGCTGATTCCAAAAGACACCAATTAAAAAACAATATTTGGCATGGTTTTGACACCTATTCACATCTGCTCCTGAGAAATCACATGCAAATACCAGAGACTGCTATTAATGACCACTACACTGAAACATGACTACTAAGAAGGCTCTTCTAAGTGATATTCTATCCTGTACTAAGACAATAAGCCCACATGAAGAAGTAACCCTTACAAAAACTGCCACCTTTGGTAAATAGTAAGAAACATGGTGCCCAATGACAAATGATAAACATAATAACATTTTTGTACAAAATGACATTTGAATAAAAGCAGAAGAAGCACAGATAGCAATGGTATTTAGTGAGCTACCTTAGATCTGTAAGAAAGTGGCTCTATATTTACTGGACCAAAGTAAGGTACAGTATGTATAGAGTCCCCAGTCTCCAGAGGTAAGACAGAGGTTAAAGTCAGATATGACCTTACTCTCCAAAGTGGTAGCTGGGTCGAGCAGTAGGGCAGTATCAGAGGACAGTGTAAAGCATTTGTTGTACCCACTCAGTCAACAAAAGGTTTCACACACTCAAGAACTGAACTCTAGGCCAATTGTTTTTATATCAAAAGATATAGTTGTTTTATTTTAGAACCAACAGGTATCAAAATATACTTTTCTCAATATGAGTGACTTTAGGAAATTACTTTGCAGAAAGGCAATAGTTTTTGTAAGCACAATAGCTACAGGGGTTGCAATAGGCAACACAATTCTAAACACAATTTAACATTGAGCTCAATGGGTTTTTCTACATAAAGGCAGTTGATTACTTTAAGGATTACTTTTCTAACCACAGGACCGCATCCTTGATTCAGTCCCAGGACCTAAGCTGTAAACAGTTAAGTAAAAGCGTTTTGGTTACAGTTGTAATTTTTTAAAGAATATAAATGTATTTTCGAAGTTGACATTTAGAAACTTTTCAGTGAAAAACTAGCAATGTTACCCTATGGAAGGAAATTCAAGTCACATGTAAAGTAGGTTCTTTTTACTTTTGTAATCCAGTACTGGGACCTCTACCTAAGACAGGTAAGTATTTACGTTTCAGTATTTGGTACGATTTTTAAACAATATTTGTAGTTTGCCAAAATCGACAATAGAAATTACACAGAAAAACAGTCAATGGTTTCCCATGGAAGAAAATGCAGGTAACTGGTAAGTACTGTTAAGATTACTTTCGCGGTTCAGTACTGGGCTAAAAGGTACAGTACTGGCTTCTCTCCTGATCACAGGTGAGTATTTCGGAATTCGTTATTTGGATGATTTTAGATGAATATTTTAGAGTTTCAAAACTACACACTTTGAAGAAATGTCAGTGAAAAACTGTCAATGTTAGCCTATGAAAGGAAAGTGAGTTATCGGCTTTTAAGTAAGTACTCGACTGGGGGAGTTAAGGTTCTGGGCATAGACTTTGGGGTCTCCCAGGGTCGGTAAGGTACAGTAGTTTCACCCTCAGCGGCACATGAGCAGCCGGGTGCAGAGAGAGTAGGCCCAATGCAATCCAATGGAGGGTAGGGGCCCTTCGGTTGGTGGCTGCAAGCAAGCAGGCCACACGGCTGTGGGAGCTGAGCTCCTGGTAATTACTCAGGGCAAGTGAGGAAGTAGAGTAGGGTAGTTGTTGCACTTCCAGTGGCACTCGGGCAGCTGGGTGCAGGGTGCTTTTGAGCCGCTGGGCGCTCAATGTTATCCAATGGGAAAGTTAAAAAGTGGACCAAGGCTGCAGGCTCGGGGACGGAGATTCTTCAGGTGCGACCACCACTTCATGAGGTAAGTTGGAATTGTGGAGAAGAGGTAGGTACCCCAAAGGAAGGCGCCGGGGGCCGCAGGGCACCGGGTGCAGGGGTGTCTTTTGGTGTCGGGATCTCTTACCCTCGGCTGGTCGTGGTTGGAGGGGTCCCTGGTTCTGAGGCTACAGGCGTCGTCTGGTTCGTCGAGGAGGGTCTTTGGGCACTGGAGTTCGGATCCCAGTCGCCGGGGGTACGTCCTCGTGGTCTTGGGTCACTCAGGCACAGGCCGGGCTTGGAGGGTGCAGAGTGGGCTGGATTCGCGGTTCCTGCCTTGCACCAGGGGTATTGCTGTTGGAGAAGAAGTCTGCTCATGGGAGTCCCAGTCTTTTGAAAGGTTCAAGGCAGGCAGGTCCTCCGGGGTTGTTGAGGTTGCTGTCCGCAGGAGACGCCGGAGTTTCACAGGAGCAGGTTCAAGGATCAACAGGCCTGTAGGGTTCTGGGGCCAAGTCAGTGGGAGTTGTTCTTTTGTTAGCAGCTGCGTGGCAGGTCATCTTGGTTCTTGGTCTTCTTGTAGTTGCAATCGGGATCTGAGGAAGGAAGATTCAGGGATCCCCTACATACTAAATTTAGGGGCGTTACAAGTTGGGCGAGGGCAGGGACCAATGGGTCCCTGTCCTGGGGTGGGTACCCCCCATAGCCTGCTCCTCTCCTGTGGGAGGAGGGCAGGAGCCTAGCTGTGATTGGGCAGGGCTCCCCATCTTCAAGATGGCTGGAGCCCGGGGTCGTGCTTCACCTCGCCTCTCCCACCTGAGGGGTGGATTTGGCACAGGCTGGCACCCCCCCCCTTCCTGACGTAGGGTTTCCCGACAGTCGTCCCGCCAGAGTGGGGGTCAGTATTGGTGGGGGCCAGTTGCAGAGTACAGCAAATGGTCTGGAGAAACTCACAAAGGCGGAATGCCTCTGAAGCTTCCCCTGCCCATCCTGGGGGAGGAGGCTTGGCACCTCGTCCCAGGATGTGCATTGTTGCAGGCCCAGGAGAGCGAGGGCTCTCCACCCAGGGGTCCAGCAACATGTCTGCTGAGGGGCAGCCTAGGCAGCCTCTCAGACAAGACGTGGATTGTAGGTGAGGTTTCAGGGGACATCTCTAAGATGCCCTCTGTAGTGCATTTTACATTAAATCCCACACTAGCATCAGTGTGGGTTTAATGTGCTGAGAAGTTTGATATCAAACTTGTCAGTCTTCAGTGTAGCCATTATGGTGCTGTGGAGTGAGTAATGACAACCTCTCAGCACCATATACTCTTAATGGCATCACTGCACTTACAGTGCCCAGGAATGGCCCCGGGTACCGTAGGGGCACAGGACTCATGCTCCTGTGCCCACACCACTGGCATAGGGCACCCAGCAAGAGGGGTGGCTGATGTATGCCAGGGCAGTTGGTTTGTGGGCATGGCACACAGGGAGGATGTGTACCATGTCGACTCTCTGTTTAGGTCTGTACTTAGACACTCAGCCTGCCAAGGTAGTGTGTGGGTGCCAGGGTACAGGGAGGCACAATAAGTGCTGCAGCCTTAGGGGTCTCCTCTGGTCACCAGGCCCTGGGTACCCGGGGTACCATTTACTAGGGGCTGACAGGTGGCCAGAGATGCCAATTGGGTTTAGTTTCAATACAGTTTTAGCGAAGGAACACAGGCCCTGGGCACCTGGTTGGCAGGAGCCCAGGGCACACTCAGTCAAAGCACATCAGCAATTCAGCAAAAAGTGGGGGCATACCAATGCACGAAAGATGGCACTTTCTCACAAGATCTTATTCCTATATTTTGTTTCTAGTATTGTCTATGTGGTCCTAGACATTTGCTTTATTTTGGACATAGTTTTATATCTGCAGAGGGAGTTCCACGTGCTCTGCATGCATGCCATCCTCTCAACTAAAGTTTTCTATCAGCATGACAATTATCTTCAAATAGAGGTTAATAGACAATGAACAGATATAAAGCAGATGCTTCTCAATATTTAGCTTGTTGAAGAGCCACCTTAATCGTGGATTCAGTTATTGAACTGTTAGTTTGCCTCGGGGTCAAAAATAGATTAGAAACATTAGCCAATCTCTCAATAAATCAACCGATGGGAGGTGACCCCACCAAATCTATCACACTATAAGGAATCAGTTATCCTCCAGGTTGGGATCTTGGGCCAGGTGTATTAAATGGCTTTACCCATTCTGAATCCATGGGAAAATATTTTTGTACATAGCATTAGTTATCCTCGAGGTTGGGAACTTGGGCCACGTGTATTAAAGGGTTTAAACTCATTCTGTATCCATGGGAAAATGTTTTAGTACACATGGATTGTTGTGCCTTTAGACTACTTTCTCTGTGGGAAGAGGGAAAAATTGCTTAACTGCACCGTGTTCTTCTCAAATGTAAAGTTGCTTCTTTATCTATAGTCAGAGGCATCAATTTTAGTTTTTCTTATATGTACTGGTACAGAGCACCCCATTGGTATCCTAAAATGGACCTACCCCTTTCCTTTTGCATATGCTCAGTCTATCAAAAGATTGTAAATATGCAAAAGTAAAGGGCTAGGTCATGAACCTTCGACCCTGACTGGTTGGACCTGATGGCAAAGTCTGGGTATTTGCTGCATCTGTAAATAAATCTGTTTGCGGATACCCCATTCGTCTAAGACACTTTGCAGTAATTCATGATGCAGAGTCCTCTTGTACTTTTCTTGGAATGACAGACAGACTGAATCGCTTCTGCATTCTGGATCCCTGACAGATAAACCACAATGATGTCCAAATCTCTTGCTGTCAGCCATCTCCAGAACATCTATGCTTCCAAGAATAGTGGCCTTGAAAAAGCCCCAGGCCTGCATGCCAAAGGTGGTGAAAAATATTGGTTGTGATCGTCTGGTACAGTTTAAACAGGAGTAAATAACTCAAGCATCAAATCTACAGTCATTACTTCCTTCTGCTTTATATATCGATTTGTTTTGTTATTACTTAATCCAACTTTGATTATACCCAAATGAAATGTTTTTTAGTGCAAGCATGCCCGTTCCTGTACTTTGCTCTATAAATATTACATAGTCAATGATACTGAAGATCACTAAGCGGCCTCTAAAATGAGTGCACATGCATGGTCCCAGTAATGGGTATTTAGGACCTCTTCTCAGATACTTAAGTGATGCTACTACTTCCCAGGGGAGCCAGAAACCAGACCGATGTGCACTGACAGAAAAAGGTGATGTTCTCACCACGTGCAAGAGTTTGATTTTGTACAGTAAGCCAGAGATAGGCCTTTTTCATTCTGTTTTATGGAGTGACATGAACGTGGAGTGAGTGTTTGTGGGACTAGGAAGTCTAAATTGAACTTTAGAGCTTCTCCCCTCTGGAAGTGCATGAATTCATGGAAGGCGGAGTGCTGAGTAGCACTCTTATTCTGTATTTTCACTGATGTTGGAAAGGGAGCAGGATGACTGTGGGTTTACCAGCAGTAGAGTAATGATTGATGATTGTTGAAGAACAGCATCAGGCCTGCTGAACAGATATCAGCTTGAGGGGCTACCAATAATCTATAAATTCTGAAGTGTCCTTTGGCAGAGGTTGCTGCTTCTAACATCTATATATTCCTTTTTGCTCTTGGGACTGTTCTCATACACACGCATGGATGTAGCTCTTGGTTTGGCCAGGAAGGAGTTGAGATTCCTCACTTGTGTTCAGGGATTCTTTCAATTTGCGTCATTTAATTGTAAAAAAAAAAAAACACCTTTTTGGGTTTCTTAGTATTTTTTGAAAAGTTATCAATAAAAGGAAGAACCAGGCTTATAGCACATGCACAAATGTGTCCAGGTAAATTTTACTTTGGATTCTTTAAGGGGGTGTTACCGACCTTCCATCTTTATGTTTTAACTTACTGCACAACTGACCTTCAAGGATAATGAGCGATCCAGCCTGAGACCACCAAAATGAGTTGGGTGGTTCACTAGATGTTGAAAGACAAGGTTTCAAAGGTTATCACTCATCATATGGGCAAGTTTTGGATCTTATATCTTAATAAATATGATTTGTCGGCTGGTGCAATAATTAACATGGGTTAACATTAAACAATTTTAAATGACAGCTTCTTGAATCTTCTGTTGTCTGTTTATGAGGCGATCACCTACATTTCTTTGCAAAGCCTCCCGACAGGTTTGTCCTAGCAACTCAGCAGGACACAGGCATTGGAAACTTTCATGACAGGGTCGATATTCTGTTAATCTTTCACCCCATGCAGGTAAATCTCTTGCTCTCTTTAACAAGCAGTTCTCATGAAGAAGGGTGGATGAGTGCCTTCTCTTTATTACTGACGCCATCAGAGCCTACTTGATGTCCCATCCCTGCTAGCTTCTGAGACGAGAAAGATCTGAGTGGAGAGTTGATTGAAATTGTTGATTTTGATTTAACCGAATGAAGTAATTGGTCTTTTTTACACCCAATTTTAAAACATCATAAATATGAAATGTTCTGCTCTGTGTGATGAGATAGACGGGCAAGGCAGCACAAGCACAGGAGTCTCTCTGGCTACTGGGAAAAAGCAGGCAAGAAGCAGCAGGAACTGAACGTACTTTGCCTCTCAATCATTTACTAACAGACAATCAAAACAAGGAGCGATCTTACACATTCTAGGTTTTCTTACTAAGGCCAAGGAGCCACAAGCCACATGAAAGAGTTTCTTGAGGATAATGATGGCCTATATGCCAAAGAACAGTGGCCAAGAGGAAGATCTTGGTTATCAATGAAAAGGATCGGAGGCGTGTGATGCCATCGACTCAAGTGAATCTGTTACACCAATGGCCCTGCGATGGGAGGATAACATGGCTAATCTCAGCCGCATATGCTATGTGAACCACAACAACAGGACCACACAGTGGCATGAATCAAGCATAGTTGACATTGCCTCCAAATCGGACTAAACATTAGGCACATACCACAAGAGGCTCAGTGAGTATTCTGCTCCAGGAGACACATCAGTAAAGACCTGGAACCCGAACACATTGACAGTGGAGATATTCATGAACCATAGCCTCCATCAATGAAAAGCTCCTAATCAAATGACAGGTCCTCCAAAATACAGCTTCCAGACTAGTATTAAATCTACACTCCCAATCCCCATTGATACCAAGTTTTAGAGCTCTTCATTGGCTTCCCATCAGGAAACGCATAACATTTAAGATCAACTGGCTGGTCCACAAAACAATCTTTGGACATGGATCACATTATTTAGCAAAAAAACGAATCAGGTATAATCCCTCCAGAACTCTAAGACCCGCAAATAAACATCTTCTTATCCCATTCAAGATTCGTACCTCCAGAAATGGCGGGAGATCTTTTTTAAATCTTGCCCCCACCCTATGGAACTCAATCCCTCTGCATCTACGTATGGAGACCAACCATAGAAAGTTTCCGAGTTCTCTTACTTCTGCCTGCTCCCTTCATTCCTTCTGCTCTACTGTTTTTCGGAATAGGCTAGCACTTTGAGACCCTCAGGTGAAATGTGCGCTTTATAAAATCTAACATGGGAAACTATATCAGAGGAAGGGAACATCAGTGGAGATACCATAATTTAGAATCTAAGAATTGAACAGGAGACTACAGATTACATCAGATTCCAATGGGGAACAAAAGATCACTTCGCTGATGCAGAAGGAACCTTCCTCTAGGTTGAGGCCCTGCAGTGTTACAGATAGAATAAGTGACCTGTATCTTTAAATATGTAAAAAGGGCCCCCCTGTAACTAGTAGAAGTTCCTAGGACAGGGCAACAACATTACAAATATAACGAATTCCTAGGCAACTTAAAACCCTGCAGGATGGCAGGTACAGCAACACAAAATATAATAAAAGAAACTACAGTGTACTGGACTAATAACGACAAAATATATAGGAAATTATTGTTCATTTATTATTATAAAAAATATACATACAAGAAGCAAATAAAAAACAATCCTGTTGTCAAACATATACATGATCACAATACATGCCAAATAATGTGGGCATAAAATGATAAAAAAAAACAATATATAAAGATTAAATACACATTCAATGATAAAATGCAATACAAGAAATTGAAGCAACAAATTGAAGTTGCACAACCAAGGCCTACCCATACAGTTCTATATACATTATTTCACAAGGGACAAGGGAATAAATGGTGTAGGCATCAAACTAAAAGGGGCGTAATCGTCGATGCCTACACCATTTATTCCCTTGTCCCTTGTGAAATAATGTATATAGAATTGTATGGGTAGGCCTTGGTTGTGCAACTTAAATTGTCCTTTAGTTGTACAGAATTACTTTAATCTTGTGCCTTGAGCTTTTTTCCTCTCTAATTCACTTGAGCACCCCTTTCTTCCTTCCTTTCTCTCTTCTTATTTAATTATTTTATGAATATGTAAATAAAATTGTGATACAAATGTGATAACTAGTTACATGTTTTTTCTTTGATATAGTTGTGTTGGGTTTACTGTATTTATAGCGTAATATGCAAGTAATATATCTCCTCCCCTTGGTTACAGATTCAATCTGATTAATTGCTTTGTGTAAAATCAAGATTTACATTTATTGATATTTAGAGTTTTGTCTAGGACCACATTTGCTATATATACTATTACCCAGGTCCTTTGACTTATTGGGTCTACCCCATTGTTTTCAATGATCTGCAATACTCCAGCCTGTAAGTCAGCGATACCACAACACTCCATTTACTCCTGTATTCATCAATATTTAGAACGCGTGTAAATACGAATTCACATGTCCTTTAACACCGTTAGGAACGCCAAATCATTATTGAAGAAATACAATCCACTTATTAGAATTACATAATGACGTCACACAATGACCTTTCGTAGTTCATAGTAACCTACAACCACTCCTATCCTCCTTACAGTGAACCAGTCGTGGCAACAAAAAACTCACAAGCGCGTGCCACCAACAGGTTTTATTGCGGAATGTGGTGATCATGTAATTCGTTCAATTACCGAATCACAGTTAGAAAGGTGTCAAAAATACAAAGAGTGTATCTAACCTGCATTCCCGTCTGGAGGAGAGAAAGGAAAAATGCAGGTGCGTGGTAAGTATTGATTGCATGTTGCCCAATAAAAACTAGTCAATAGCTACCATCATAGCGTTTTCTGTCAATGTATTGTAAGTTTGACTGATGGCAAACTTTGTTTGATTTCAAAGAGAAAATCCCAAAGCAGATTTTTTTTTAGAACCCCCCCCCGCCACAGGAGATTCCTCTCATGGCAAGGAGGGGGTTTGGTGGGGGAGGGGGGAATTGAGCACTTTTCATTGCTCATTACCGCCAGTTTTATCCTGGCATGACAGTCATACAAAAACGGCTGCATGTTCGCCCATCAATATTAGGAGGGCAGACATACAGCCAAAACTCCAACGGCCCATACTTCATAGGGCCGTTGTAGGAGTTTAGCCACAGCGGAGGCAGCGTAATCTCCTCCGTCATCAAACTATGGTTTGCTGAATCAAAATTGGGTGGGCGGGCCATATTGTTAGCTGGGGGGGGATGTCCATCTCGCCAACTTTTAAATCAGGCCCTCAGTCCTTTAAGCCTCCCAGGATCTCAGGGAAGGCACTTAAGAGACTCATTGAGTGTCAGGCAGAGACCATCTGCAGGGTCCAAGTCCAGGTCCAGTTGCCATTTGTCAGCTGGCAATTGCAGAAAAGAGTTCTTGCAGCTTGTTGTATCCCTGTAGCTTTAAAGGCAGGTCAGTCTTATAACCCTTGAATCCCACTTCTTTATCTTGAGTACAAAAGGGAGGAGGTCCAGTCCTACAGGGCTACTCTCAGATCTCAGAAAGCAGGCTCAGTCCTCTTCTGTTCTTCCTCAGGTCCTGCAGTGTTCTAAAGTGGGAGCCAGGAGATGCCACATTTATGTCTGGCACCAGTTAGTGGGTGGAAATGACACCTGGACAAGACCTAACCAATAGGATAAAAGTTCCCAAGTCCAACCTTACCCACTTTGGGCTTGTCAAGATGACAAAAGTCATCAATCACACTAAACTTGGACTCTGAGGACTGGGGTGTATGTGGGGAGAGTACTATGGTAATCCTAGTGCAGGCATGGTGCGTCCATTGGGGCGTAGGGCCGTAGCCCCGCTAAGCCTCGTGGCGTAGACGCACAGCGCCTGCAAAGCAGCACTACAGTCAGTCAGTCTGTAAGTTCAGTTGTCACCTCACGCCCGAGTCTCGACACAATATGGGAGTGCGCGGCGCCAGGGGGAGGGGCTGGGTTGGGCTGCTGCAGCTTGACTGACCGTCCACACTCAGCTGCAGCAGTAATGCGCATATGTATTTTTGGGCTTTGATCAGCCCGCACATGCGCTTACTTCTTCCCCCCTTAGAGAGGGATCCAAGGGGTGCTGTTTCATACAGCACCCCCAGGGCCGCAGCCCCTGGGGTTGAAAAGGGTGAATGGTGTCTGTGCCCCCCTAGCCAATCCTAAAATAACAGTTGATGGAGAGAATGCAGAACAATGTCATACATTCACCCCAGTACAGAGATCTGGGCCTAAATCCATCGTTTTTTTGCACTCCACACCACCCCAGTTCAGACATGGCCATATGCAAATCAGCCTTGACTCAGTGCCTCATGGGAACAGTCCAGCCCAAACTGCCAAGCCATGTCTTTCCTGAACCAGAATCAAGCATCCTAAGCCCGGTTTCTGGCTATCAGCCGTTCAGTCTTGACCCTGTGCCTCATGGGAACAGTCCAGCCCGAACTGCCAAGCCATGTCTTTCCTGGACCGGAATCAAGCATCCTGAGCCCGGTTTCTGGCTATCAGCCGTCTTCAGCCAGGATAGCTTGACTCCAGTGGTGTGGAGAGCATGGGACTCACGTCTGAGCATACCCATCCCACTCAGGGTGACTAATGCAAAAATAACAGTTGATGGACAGAATGCAGAACAATGTCATACATTCACCCCAATACAGAGATCTGGGCCTAAATCCATCGTTTTTTTGCACTCCACACCACCCCAGTTCAGACATGGCCATATGCAAATCAGCCTTGACCCTGTGCCTCATGGGAACAGTCCAGCCCGAACTGCCAAGCCATGTCTTTCCTGGACCGAAATTAAACATCCTAAGACCGGTTTCTGACTATCAGCCGTCTTCAGCCAGGATAGCTTGACTCCAGTGGTGTGGAGGGCATGGGACTCACGTCTGAGCATATCCATCCCACTCGGGGTGACAAATTCAAAAATAATAGTTGATGGACAAAATGCAGAACAATGTCATACATTCACCACAGTACAGCATGCAGCGCCAGGATGTGTTGGTCCACCGCGCAGCAATCCATATTCGGTGCCGCGCGTGGGTGGTGGCACACTGCAGCAGCCGCACTTTCTATGGCCAATCACTGTGTGACTTCATGTGAAGCCATGCAGTGATTGGCCATTTCGGGATGCACGCTGTCTGTCTGGCTGCTCACTCCCTAGTGTCTGGAGACACACACCGGACAGTCTGCTGGTGCCTGGCCTGCTGCTCGTCGTCGTCGCTCGTGGACTTCACTTGCAGTTGGACTTGTGTAGTCACAAGTGAGTGTGAGTTCGTAAAATCAGCAGGAACATGGAGGGCGGAGGAAGAGGAGCAGGGCCTCAGTGAAAACACACAGCCGTGAGAGACTAAACTTTTGAATAGGCTGCCAAACCCACTTCTACCTGAAAACAAGCACCTCGCCGGGAGAGAGGGGTATAATGACAGGGCCGGGCAACAAGCAGTGGGATGGGGCAGTCCGCATGGCGTCGTGCCGCGGAGCTTGCAGAGTACACACAAACCAGCATATAATATGGTTTACCCCAGAGCGACAGACACCCACAAAGCACGGGTGCATTGACTGGTTTAGTACTAGGCCCTCACGTGTCAGTGTGATGTGAGGATTTAACAGGAAGAGAAGAATACAGACAAAGCGGCCACGGGAGAGGTGCAGGGAGAGGAGGCTGGGAAAGGGGCAGAAGAGGTGAAGAGGACAGAAGAAGATCACAGGGCAAAGCGTAGACGGGGTGCATCAGAGTGTAGAAGAGGAGGATAAGGCAAGAGAGGATCAGAGGGCTCAGGAGGTACGTAAAGCTGAGGAGGTACGTAAGGCAGAGGAGGCACGGAGGGTAGAAGAGGCACGGAAAGCAGAGGAGGCGCAGAGGGCCAAGGAATCACGGAGGGCAGAGGAGACACGTAAGGCAGAGGAGGCTTGTTTAGTGCTGCAAGATATGGGGTATTTTGTAATGTATTTGCATATTTCATGTCTACACTTTCAGAATTTCTTTATAAACATTTTTGCCCTCTCAAATTTGCTATAAAATGCTCCATTTGCACACACTTTGCAAGTCCCTCTCCCCTCGAGTCCCTCCTATGATAGTCGGCTTGCTCGCTATCCACATAACACTTATCATCAACTTTAACACCCACCAATTTCAAATGTCAACAGCCGCCCCTGTCCTAGTGTACCTCCATATCCAATACTAAAATCCAGTGTGAAGCAGCCCTTATGCTCACAATAAACCCAGATACAGACATCTGGTAGGACAAAAGCAGGGTTTGCTGGCAACCAGATAGTTGATACACAAGAACTGTCCTGGCATCCTGTACCCTTCCTTTCAAGTGCATATCCAGCGTTATATGTAAAGCCAGCAGACTTGTCACGCAGGATTTGATTCTCAAGCAGAATTCAACACTGCAGTGTCAAAAAGGATGTCCACAGCTCCTACCCTACATATCGTGTTAGGTTCAGAAAAGTCATTTCTGCCCATTTAGGTAAGCCTATTTACTTCTGCATAGCATTTCAATCCTTTTTCACACCGATTCAAATGCTAATCACTGGCTGGAAAAAGTTGGAGAGCAAATTCAAATTAGCCTTCAGGGCTTCAAGCAGGGAAAAGGTAAAAGTTCTAAAAGTTTTTTCCTTAATATTTATTTTAATTCTGACTACACCATTACATTGTATTGTAAATAACCATCATAAATAGTTGCATGATTATTTTTCTGGCTGGTTTCATTCCCGAGATACAGTATTAGGATTATAATATGTACTCTAGTTTTGTACATAGAACAGCGAAGTCTGTCACAGTCAAACATAGCTTTTGTGTGCGAGTCAATGTTACTATAGTTTTGTACATAGGTCAGCGATCCCGGTCACAGTCAAACATAGCTTTTGTGTGCGAGTTAATGTAAGGCTATGTTCACATTAAATTTGCTGTTAAATACCACGCATGCTTCTTTGTGAGCTTAATAACATTTAAAAGGGAGGTTTGGAATGCCAAATAGATTTATTTTGACAGGTGAAATTGCAGTTTCTACACTGCTATAGTCAAGCTACAATGGTAGGACTAAAGCCATATTTGCATTGCAGTATAGTTGATGGCACAATAGGTGCTGCAATTTATTACTAGCATTTAACTTCAAAGTCCTGGGTACATCTTGTACCACATACTAGGGACTTAAAGGTAAATTAAACTTACCAATTTAGAATATGTAAATTTGACCAAGTTTAAAGGTGGAGCACAGGGACATTATGAATGAATAAAATGTGATTTATAAAGCGTATGGCTACTCTATGGAGTGTCCCGTCGCTGAGCCTGTCAGTCATCCACAAGGTGCAGTCAGATCATCTAATATTGTTGGAAGAGCCAGGTCTTCAACCATTTCTTGAACAGAGTGGTAACAGCTACTGTGGTTAGCTCAAAAGGGAGTTGGTTCCATGCTAGTGGTCCGAGGTAGGAGAAGGTTCCTCCACCCATTCTCATGCGGCAAATCTTAGGAATCCTAATGAAAGCTGTAGGTTGATCACAAGTTTCAAGAGGGGGCATAGAAACTGTTTCTGGCACTAAGATAACCTGCACTGGAATGGTGCACTGCTCAGTGGGCCAAGACTAATGTTTTGAAGAGGATTCTTATTTATGGAAGCCAATGAAGGGTCCTTAAGTGACGGGACATATGTATTCTTGGGGGCAGACTGAGAATGCAGACTGCCGTATTCTGGACCGCTTGAAGTTTATTAAGCAGATAGTCTTGGAGTCTCAGATTTAGGGCATTTCCTGGATACAGCCTAGATGGTAAAAGTGCCTGGATCACCACCTTTCTTGCAGCCAAAGAAAGAAAATGCAAGGTCTTTTCTAATGTCCACAGAAGTCCAAAACATATCCCAATCACAGACATAATCTGTGGTTGAAAAGAGAATGAGTTGTCAAATGTAATGCCCAAGTTCTTAACTTTTCCCCCCTGAGGACCTGGGATTAGGGTGTCTTTGGGCCACAGAGTCTGCCATATGTGAGGGGCATTGGAACCAAAGAGTAGTATTTCGATCTTGACTGCAGTACATTTTAGTTGATGGGTGGTCGTGCAGTGAAAATCAGAAGACAAGTTTTAATAGACTAAGAACAATTGATGGACAGAATGCAGAACAATGTCATACATTCACCCCAGTATAGAGATCCGGGCCTAAATCCATCGTGTTTCTGCTCACCATGCCATTCCAGTTTGGACACAGCCACATGCAAATCAGTCTTGACCCTGCGCCCGATGGGAACAGTCCAGCTTGGACTGCCAGATCAGGTCCTCCCTAGCCGGGCTGATGAGGGCTGTTAGCCCAAAACCGGTCCCAGGATGCTTGTTTCCGGTCCAGGTAAGACATGGCTTGGCAGTTCGGACTGAACTGTTCCCATGAGGCACAGGGTCAAGACTGATTTGCATATAGCTGTGTCTGAACTGGGGTGGCGAAGTGAGCTAAAGAACGATGATGGATTCAACCCAGATCTGTGACTGAGGGTGAGTGTCTGAAAAGTTTCAGCGCTCCGTTCATCATCTCCTTGTGTTTGCCAGGTTTTCATAGACTCCCATAATCTCCTCACCCTTCCCACATGAGAACAGCAGCTGGGTGTTATCGGCGTACGTGATCACCTTAGCGCTCAAGGCATCTGCCAACTGCACTAAAGAGGTGAGGTATGCATCAAATAATGTGGGGCTCAGAGCAGAGCCCTATGGAACTCCCCTTGTCAGTTTTTATGCTCTTAAGGAATAAACAGGGGCCCATGCTTCCTGTCCTCTATCATTCAAAAAGGAGGCTAGCCTGTTCAGGGCCAATCCACCTATCCTTAAAGATTGGGGGCATGCTAGGAGCAAAGAGTGAGGGACAATATCGAAGGCCGCTGACAGATCTAATATAATCAGAATGGCCTCCCCCCCAACATCCAAGGTACCTCCGATATGTTTGGTGACTTCAATCAGTGCTGTCTCAGTACTGAAGTTTGGCCTAAAGCCGGAATGGCTAGGATGTAGCAAATCATTAGGGTCGAGATGTTGAGAGAGCTGTTGATTTACCTATTTTTCCAGTACCTTAGACAGTTCTGGCAGTAGAGAGATTGGCCTAAAGTTTGATTGCTCAGTATGGTCCGCTGAGGTTGTTTTCAACAGGGGCAGAATTTTTGCCTGCTTTCTTGAAATAGGGGCTGTTGCCGAGGAAAATGACGCAGTGAGCACCCTGTTACCCAGTGGGTTAATGGTGGTTGCCCCCATCGCTAACAGGTTTGGAGGGCAAGGCTCAGCTGGAGATCCTGATTTGATGCCTCGTACGGCTACCAGTGAGCCCTCCAAGGGGCTAGTCTGGAAATTTAAGAGTGCAGCTATAGCGGTAGAAGCCGTGCTGGAACATACTGTCTGTATCAGACTCTCCTGCATCTGAGTGTCCGATGTGAGGCTGGCTTGAATAGTTGTGATCTTATTGTGGAAAAAGGAGCCCAGCTGGTCATGCCATTCCAAAGTAGGTTGATGCGCTGTGGCACAGGCTTTTGGGGAGATGACGTTTTTAACTACTCTGAAGAGTTACCTGGAGCTATTATTTGCCTCCTCTATCTACTCTACTAAATATACTTATTTAGCTGTTCTAACACCTGCATAGTATATATTCAGAGCTACCTTACAGGTGACTTTGTCTTCATGAAACTTACTACTACTTTACTACTGGTTAGCTGGGGTAAAGTGCACAGGGTCCAGCAAAAGATAAATAATTCAGAGCGACAAGCAGAAAAAGCAGATTTCCTACCGAAGAGCTCTAAGTAGACTGAAAAATGATAGGAAGTACGCATTGGGCCAACATCACACAGAAAATTAACATACATGTATAAATATCACAACACGTGTCCTGTACGGGACGCCTTACCCTAGTCGAGGTGTAGCTCAGTGACGGACGTGACTCCAGAGAGGAAATTAGAGCATTTCTCTGTTCCCCAAATAAAAGAACAATGCAGTCACTCAGGAAATCTTAGTGCTTATTTTATTTGGAAACCAATGCTTTTCGGCTGGTAGACAGCCTTATCACAAGCAAGAGGCATTACAGTCACACACCCTTTTGTGCAATGTGACTAAGAAAGGCCTTACAATATACCATATTGTGAAAGATCCCATATTTTATTGTTAATGTATACATCGTAAATCCTAAATCATGTTATTATGTCATGTAAGATGGCAATGACAGCCTTACTTCACCTAATGGTCACACAATATTTATTAAATGCAATATAGTTAACAGAAATGTCTGCACAAGTGGCTGGCTCTTTCACCCATTGACATGCTAACTGCAATGTTACCAAGCTTCGATCAGCAACGTTAGCCACTTCTACTGACACAAACTTTTGGTCAGAAGTGACTTGTAGAGGAAGTACCACTGGAGGCACCATCTTAATGGAAGTGTCTTGACTTTGAATGTGCTTCCTTTCATTTGTCGTGAACACAAGAAGGTTGGGGTCCTAACAACTGGCCAGCCTGGACCTCAATACTTAGAGAAACAGAACAAAGTGGCTTGCCAGGAAACTTTTGAATCCTAATTACAACCCCCACAGCCCATAAGTACTGCGTGGCCAGGCTAATTATTTAGCAGAATATTTAATTAGTTTTACATTCAAATTGCAAAATTCAAGAAAACATGTCATCCAAAAAGAAAACACTGTCGTAAAACAGCCAAGTCAAATACAAAAACAAACATTTGTGTGCACAATAGGTCCAAAAATTGCAGACATGAATCCTAAATCATCAAAGAATTACATGACACCAAAATGCAACTTAGAATACAATACATACATATCAAATGAATTAAAATTGGAAAGCATTTAACATATAAAAAACAAGCCAGTCCTATACACTGAAACACCAGTGGACAGGCAGAATTGAAGGTGGGACAACTGCCTGCCTGTCTCACAGAACCTGTGGCTTAGGTATTTAAATCTGGTTGCACGCAAGGGCCCACACAGGTGGAATTATTTTAATCCCTAGCTGCACCCCTCTCTTTTAGCACAGGCTGGGGGTCAACGCGTTTCGAACCAGGATAAATGACGGTTCTCCTCAGGACGGGGACTGGATACAATCTTCGCTGCACCACGAGCAAAGGGGGTTGCAGGAATGAAATTAAACTGTAGAGCAGTAGTTCTGGATCACGTTGTAAAGGTGTCCAACGGCAAAGCGCCCGCACCGCGGTGCGCCGTGGATGGATGACAAGATTCACATTCCTTGTACAACTGCACACTGTACATTAGAAGAAACGGCTGAAGAGAGAATGGATCATGGAGCCTTTCACAGGTTTAGTTTGTGGCGGGTGGGTTTCTGCCGCACGAAGCCGTTGTGCACGAAGGATTTAATCCAGGCGGCTGCCGGACGCATTCAATGTTCCGTGGACATACACCTGTCGTGACTGGCTAATCGACATCTACATCTATCCAGAAAACTGGGACTTGTCAAACAGTGGATTCGGCTGTCGCACCTTCTTCTCTAAATGCGATTGCCATATGATGACATACAGTTGACTCCTTATTGTAGTTACTGTGTTGCCTATTGCTAATAATATCATGTAAGGGCAACCTTTGTCACATGCGATGGGTCATATTTATAGAGGAAAAAGCTTTAGACATTAAAAACTACAAAAAGCAATAATTCAGGTTAAATATCTAAGCAGACAATTGTCGAGCCAGTCACTCAGGAACCCTAGATAGAGTTTCAGAAGGCTGGATCATGCAAAAAGCAGAAGATAAATAAAACAGAATCCAGACTTGACTGGCGGGAAAATAAACTAGAAACACTAAAAAAGAGTGAATAACCCACTAAAAAGTAACTGGAGCATTTAGGATGCATCGTAATGATGGTCGCAGTTCCTTATCTAGCAAGAAAAAGAAGTAAAAAGAGAGGAGAAGCAGGAAAAAGCCTACAGGAAGGTAATGCTCCATACATAAATAATGAAACCCTAGCAGGCAAAGTATTTACAGAGGAAACCATGCTGGATTGTCAAAGACATGTTGACGTATTATTTCATTTTCTGTTTCAGGAACAGAGCAAATAGGAAATTAAGCCCTACTGTAAACAACTAGGGAGTCTAGGAAGCACCACAAAAAGTTCTAAAAGTAAGGTGGATACATGGAAACCAGGCATTGGGCATGTAGTGGAAGTTCAGCTGCCTAAGAAGCCCCTTAGCAAAAAGCAACTAGCATGACGTTCTAAATACACGGAGGTCTGCATTCGCCTGACAGCTGGGAAGAGGCTTGCTGAAAGGAAAAAGGGCATTTCTCTCCCAAACGGCCCCCAAGCATCCTTTTGAGTGAGAAACCAGAAGACCAGGTTGCCTGAGGAAAGGGACCCACTCACCTACCAGCCCACCCACCACAAGGCACAACACGCATCAGGCCTAGAGACCCACTAACAGCCCACAAAGCCATAACCTTCAGGCCTTGTCTCCCAGTGTAGTGGACAATGACAAGCAGGTGCAGCCTGGTTCCTGACAACTATGTAAAACAAGCATAGGCAAAAACAATTGGCTTTATTTTTCTACTGAATGCCAACTGCACATCTGGATGCCTGTGTCTCTATGCGTTGCCACATGAAATCCAGATATGGTGACTTTGCCAATGCTTATTTTGTTTGAAGCAGCTGTGCACCCGTATGCATATGTGTAAGCATATAGGTGAACATGGATATGTAACACATGATTACTGAGTATAACTAAAAATATATTATTTCAGTATGAAATGCATGAGATACAGAATTCAATGCCTGAGGATTTCAGTGTACTACTGAGATGTAAAATAGTCACTCATGCATTGCAATACAATCGCTCTATCGGAGGAAGAATCATACATCAGCAGCCTAGCAAGCAGTGAGAGAAAGGTATACACTGGTTGGAGCCAAATCCCACTATGTACATTTTAAAAACTTTTTAACAATAGGTCTTACATACATCTGTGCTGTCAAGCCAGGTATGAAAACACTCGTATCTTGTCTTTCACATTTTCTCGATATAAATGAGAATAGCTAGCACCACATGCCTTCAAAGTTTTAGTAAAATGCTTTTTGTCGGGGAATCTACCACGGTACCATCTGGCCACATCTGGTAGTGGATGTGTAGACTTTCAGGCTGCTAGGCTTGGACTAAACATGATTTATAAAAATAAATTAGGTCTCTTTTCTGTCCTATCTCTAAATAACAAATGTGCCTGGCAACGTCAGTACCATTTCCTATTCTAAATCGGCTCGTTAATGAGTATTTGAACGTTGTGAAACATTGAAGCAAGTGTTTCACCTTTTTCCATAAATGAAGGTACATGACATGTCCGTAGAGTGCTACATTTAACGTGTCCCTGAACTCTGAAATGTTGATCTTTCTTCCAAAGATGCCTCAAAGTCTTTTTTTCACACTTCACACTTTCTATTTCGTGATAAATGTTAAATGGGTAAAGAACAACGTAAAGCCACCTCCCAGTATATCACCTTACATTTCTGGTGACATCTTCTGCTCTAATTATTGCAGTAATTCAGTGACCTGCACATCCAGCTCTCTCAAACCTGATACAATAAGCTAAAAAAATACTCCGTTTCATTTATTCAGCTAACCATCTTTGAACTCAGGCCAAATAGAAGCAGAGGTGAATTAGAAATTATTAGGAACCTGGTTCCTTGACGAGAAAGAATAAGGCTGTCATTTAAACAATACAAATAACAGTGAATGTGAGATCGCACACACATGTAGCATATGCTGCCGATGTGCCAGAGGATGGGTTGTGAGATGCACTTTGACAATGGAAGAACAATCTTTACATTGGTGCTGATAACTACAATAACTCTTCCTTTTTGAAGGCAACTGTAGCTATCATTGGTGCTTCAACATTTTTAACAACCCGATCTACGTTACTTCAAAATGAGGCACACAATATAATAAAATCAAAACAATTTATGACTTTTTGCTATGGATGAATCATTTTGCTTTTTTGTGGCTTTGCAATACTCACCGAGAAGTGCTAAACAGTTGAGTCCCGCTGTTTGTATATGCGCATTTTCAGGGTACTTTAAAACAGCTTGTGCAATGCCTTTGTGGGCTTCATGTGATACCAGGATGTTTAAAAAGTTGACTAAAGTAGATTGAAAATGTAATTAGTTTAGATCTTGTAATTTTGCAGGAACAAAATAAAAGTCCTTTAACAGTAATGACGGTACTCTATAATATAGATTATGTAAAGCTAACCTCCCCCCCCGCATCTGAAAGCAATATACATTGGTTTACAAATATATTCTGTCTTTAAGCACAGATGAACTTGCATATGCAAAAACACATATAGCCTACATACACGCAAATGGGACACTATAGAAAAAGTGCTATTCGTTCAGCATTTTCATTTCCAAAATGTCTAGACTAGTCATGTCACAATTCATAAAAGTTATCCGAAAAGTGTTTATATGCAAGTTTTGAGTTATGGTTCAATAATACAGTTACAATATATTATTTGCCCTTTCACACTGCTTGAATCTAGCATAGCCACCTTCAGTCCGCTAATCCCATCACACTCTAAACTGATGAACATGACAGCTTACTTATCTTCGGTAATGCTCTTTCCTGTGGATACTCTAACCTGATATTCCTCATTTTTCAAATTACCCCAAAAGCCAGCCTGGATCTGGGTATTCTCAAAGCAACTGCTACTGCACACCTATAGGTGGCGCCATTGCCACTGTGGCGGCCTCACGCTGTACCAGTAAGTTACAACACAGATCTTTAAAGGGGTCAACCCTCAACTCCGATATCACTTTTAAATGGAGCTCTTCTGCGCTCTCAGAAACAAATCAAAGGTAACAGACTGTAGTGTGATAGTCTGTCAAATATATCTTGCAACCTTTTTATATCCCTAAAAGTCCACTCCACAGATTGGGTTAAAGGAAGGGCAGCGAGAATCTGTGCTTAGTTATGTATCCATCAGAAAGAGCATTACTGAAACTAAATAAATTGTTCTTCTGATGGATAATTCTAACCTCAGATTCCCCACCTTCTGAACAGATACCAAATCAGTGCCACGTAAAAAGTGGAGGGTCTGGTGAGTGGACGTCCATCAGGAAGTGCTGGAGAACAGAGTGGTATAGAGCTGCCCTCCCTACAGACACAATAGTATTGCATTTTAGAGGTGTGTAAGGATGCACATGTCACTGTATAGCAGATGTTCAATAGCGTAACGCTTCTTCCCAACGCCTTAGTGGCGGCCTCAGCGCCAATGGGCTTGAAGCCTCTTGAGAGGCTTCTTTTTTTAGCCAAACCATAGTACAGTTTAATACAAATGACAATCCAACTAGATAGGGTCTGCTTCAGCACCACCATCCCCTCCCAATAAACAGCTCATTATCTCCCAAGTGCTAGGATCCAGCCGGAGTGGGGTGTCGTGGTGCAAAGAAGGCATGTAGAGTGATGGAATATCCCATGTGGACTTGTGATACCACCTTTGGCAAGAAGAAGGTGTAAGCTTTCAGGACCAATTTGTCCAGAAACAAAGAGACCTATGGAGGTTGCACTGACACTGCCTGCAGCTCACATACACAGGGTACCTGCAATGAGGAATACCATCTTAATGATCAGCAATTTTAATATGCAAATCTATATAGGGTTGAACAGCGTGCACATAGCATGCACATGAGAACAAAGTTAAGAACCCATTTAGGGGTGTGAACTTAGTAAAATATCTACTTGTCCATGGGTCAAGATGCCTCATAAATCTACTTGTCCTATAAAAAAAATCCACTTGTCCCTTTGGTGACCCTCAGTGAGGTGCCAAATTATGTCAGCAATCTCACTGTGTAAGAGCTCTGATAATAGCCTCTCTGATTAAGCCGGGGCTCAGATTAAAGCAGGGTTTGGATCCTGGCAATTTACCAGATTTTGCCACCTTTCCTCTGATCTACACAATGGGGCTGGAAGTAGCAAGAAGTGGTAGTTCTAGGGTTGGACTACCCTTTTAAATCTGTGCAAACCTACAAATGTGCCTGTTTAAAGGTTTTCCCCAGCTCTTCTCTAATCTTTTCCCACAATGAAGAATTTTGGAAATGTATTCATGACAATGGCAGAAATAAAATTTCTTCATGGGTCGGATGGAAAGTGAACTTGCAAACGTTCTGCTGATTTTTGCATGAGTAAGTCTACAAATGCATATTTGCTCGCCCTCAAATGCAATTCTCAAATATTTTCTAGGGCTATGATTTCCAGGCCTACTTCTGTAAATTCTTTGGAATCTGCACTAATGCAAAGGCAAATACCAAGGGGGCACTTTTGCTACTTTGTTTAAGAAATGAGCCTCTAATGGCGTTACCCAAGACCTTTCTATCTATCTATGTTATGTTATGTTAAAATAGCTTATATAGCGCTCAGCTGCCCCAGCAAAGGGGCGTACTGGCGCTTTTAGCAGCTCATAAACAACTGACTACGATGAAATTCAGCAAGGAATTGTCCATAAAAGCTTAATTTAAGGGGAAAAGGTGGGTTTTAATTGTCTTTCTAAAATCCAACAGACCCTCCCACTCACGTATGTGTGCTGGTAATGAGTTCCACAGCTTTGCTGGTAAATAGCGGAAGGAACGTCCTCCCGCTCTGCAGCGTACCCTGACCAAATGTTGACCCGCAGAGCGTAATACGCAGGTTGGGACATACAGGGTCAAAAGGTTGTGAGCATTTTAGGAGTTGCAAGTTTTAAAATTTTAAAAGAAAGACATAATGTCTTAAACTGAATTAGCTGAGCCATAAAGAGCCAATGGAGCCTCCGGATGGTGTCAGAGATGGAGCAAAATCGGGGAAGGCCTACTAAGGCTCTGGCAGCCGCATTTTGGATGCGCTGCATCCAAGAGATCTCTGCTTGATTGGCTCCCAAAAGCAAGGAGCAAGCGTAGTTCAATCAAGAAAGAACAGTGGGCTGGCCTATCAGCTGCCTAGTAGATGAGTCGAAGAACTTTAAAATAGGTTTAAAACCTCGTAAGATGCCAAAGCATGTAGCAGCGACTTTTTTGTATGGAAACAAAAACTAAGAGAGAAGTCCAACCACCCCCTAGGTTCTTGACTTCTTTCTTAGGTTCTGGGGCTTTACCCAAAGCATTGGGCCACCAGTGATTGCCCCATAAGTCTGCACTTTTTCCGACCAGTAGCACTTCTGTCTTGTTTGCATTTAATTGCAAACAATTAGAGGTCATCCAGTTTGCCACAGCAGTGAGGCCGCTTTTAAACCTGGAGAGATTCGGGGTTGATCCTTCAGTTAGGGCAACCACTAGCTGCGTGTCGTCTGCATACGAGACGATGGTGAGGTCCAATTGTCTGGCGACAGCAGCTAGTGGCTGAACATAGAGATTGAACAATGTGGGGCTCAATGCCGAGCCTTGGGGAATGCCTTGCTCAATAATATGCGCCTGGGATAAGAAAGGAGGGGTGGAGACACGAAAGGACCTCTCGGTCAGAAAGGATCTGAACCAAGCAAGGGCCAGGTCAGTGATCCCTGCCTCCTCAAGACGGTGAAGCAGAACCTTATGAGAACCCGTGTCAAAGGCGGCACTGAGATCCAACAGGATCAGTGCCGCCGTTTGACCATGGTCAAGGATGGTCCGCAGGTGTTCCGTCATAGCCAGGAGAGCGGTCTCGGTACTATGACTGGCGCGGAAGCCATGTTGCGTTGCTTCCAGAATTTTATTGGAACACAGGAAGTTGGTAAGTATGGTGTTAACATGTGCTTCCACAACCGTCGCTACCCAGGGAAGGAGAGAAATAGGCCTGAACTTTTCAGGCTTCATAGGGTCTAAACTAGGTTATTTAAGGATGGGAGAGACCCACGCCTGTTTCAATTTCGCCGGGACAGTGGCGGATGAGAAAGAGGCGTTAATTAGCTGGTGTAGCGGTGTCATGCAGAGCAGGGAAGATTCTCTGAACTGAGCAGGTTTGAGTGGGTCGGCCGGAGAGCCGGATTTAGTTTTCACAGTCAGTCTGCTAAATTCTTCCGGGGTGATCTCCGGGATAACCGTCAAGTTGGAGACTAGGGCTGGTCTAGTGGAAGGAGATGGACAGGAAATAGTCATGGAAGGAAAGGATCGATAAATAGCCCGTATTTTCTCCACGAAGAAGGAGGCCAATTCATCACATTGGAGTTCTGACGTAGGTGTAGGCACCAGAGACTTTTTGGCGCTGAGATGTTTGAGAATCTTAAAAATGACTTTAGCGGGGTTGGAGCTCAATTTAATCTCAGAAGCATAGTACTCCTCTTGAGTCCTGCAGACAGCTCTGTGGTATGTTTTAAGTTCGGCTAGATAGTAGGCTTTTGTTTCAGGGACATAATCTTTTCTTCTACTGCCTTCTTCAGTAGAGTCAAGGTGTCGTTATACCAGGGGCTAGACTCCTGCGTGCGACCCTTAATCCAGGTTAATGGAATGAGAGCGTCAAGTGCCCGGGTGATCCAGGCACAGAATGACTCATAGCCTGTCTCGACATTGCTAAAAGGGCCTAAAGGGTCAGCTCCTAAAAGTGCGTGGAAATCTTCAAGTCGAAGCTTGCGCCACGTTCTTTTATATACCAAACGTTGAGTGTTATTACGTGATGATTTAAGTGTGGGAATGGTCATTTCGACTAGAAGATGGTCGGACCAGGCCATAGGAGTAGGGGTAGTTACTGTGGCCATCTCAATATTCGTAAATATGGGGTCTAACAGATGACCTCCTGTGTAGGGCTTTTGACTAATTGATAGAGCTGAAATGCGGCTAAGTCGGAAAGCATAGTGCGAATGTTCTGATCCTGATCCAGATCAAAGTGGAGGTTTAAATCGCCAAAAATGCTAAAATTAGCCGATTCCACAGCCAATGCTCCAACTGTCTCTAAAAGACCATTATTAAAACCGGTGGCAAGTCCGGGAGGCCTATATATCAAGAGACCAGAGAGGGTAAAATGGGTGTTCACAGAGATCCTAAAGCAAGCGCATTCACCTCCCTCCATATTAACTTTATCAAGGAGAAAGGTATAGCAAGACCTGGTGATCACAGCAATGCCGCCTCCCCTAGTCGCTATATTCACCAAAGAAATCGAGTATTCAGGGGGTAACGCCAAATTAGGTGCGGCCGCCATGTCATTGCTAAGCCATGTCTCAGTCAAAAAGAAAATATCAGGAGTTTCATCAATGATAAGGTCGTATATTTCAGCGTGGTGTTTAACTAATGACCTTACATTTAACTGCAGTATTTTTAGCCGATGTTGAGGGGGCATGACAGGAGAGACGGAAAGCAGCATAGGTTTGGGAAGTACCCACATGCCACATGAGCAGCTGCTAGGGCCACTAAGAGGCTGAAATTGTGGATTGTTGCAATGGTAAGATGGATGGCGCAGATTTAATAGGGCCTCTCTAGCATAAATACAGCTACCTGGCAGATTTCAGCCAGCGATTATGGCGAGAGGCGACGTACTGGCGCGGACGGGCGCAGACGGGCTGGCCACCGGCGCGTCCACTGCGCACGTCCGCTGCGCTCACGCACCATGTTGAACTTAAGTAGGTGGCAGGGGGCGTGAAATAACTAGAGCGCCGACCAAAATGGCACGCTACCGGAAGTGAGTGATTTCGGTCCTTGCTCTTGTCTGTGCCCTCCACAGCAATCAGCCACAGGGCTGCGGTGGACCGGGGTGCAAGAGTGTGCAATGGATCAGATAGGTGTTCAGGGTGATTAAGTATTTTAAAACAGTGACGAAATAAAAGCAGAGATTCCCTCCACCCACTGAAACTAATGCCTAAATGCAGGAAATAGCCGTTGCAATGTTTCCCCGTGTCAGCAAGATCGAAAACAGTGTGCCCACGCAGTCACTTTGCTTAAAATAGAAAATGCGGCGTGAAACAACTGGAGCGCCGACCAAAATGGCACGCTACCGGAAGCTATCTATCTATCTATCCATCTCTCTATTTATTCTCTGGCTTGAATGTGTGTGGTAGCATTCTGCTCCTTCGGAGGGAGCATATTGGCACACAAATAGTTTCTTTACCTGCAAGGGCCTACTATGGCAATAAGTGCTTTTTGAGACCAGAGAATATATTTGCTGTTAGCCAATGTTTTTGTTATGGTAAGGGGCCAGCAGCTCCCACAAAAATAAAGTTTTAGAAAAACCATGGTAAAACAAAAAAAACATTGACACCTACTGGCTTTGTCATTGCTTGTTAATTTTTATGCCTTCCATAATCTCGTCGAAACTGGTTTTCTACTGATTTTCCATTATGAATATTTTTGGGAAATACTAGCAAGTAATAAATGTGTTACTTACCTGTAACTGCAGTTATCCAGTATTGGTATCTTTCATAGATTCACATGCCGGATGCATTCCCCGTCGTTGGGATGGGAGTCCCCGGTACATAAATAAAGTAATGTCTCATTAGACATATAGAGTAATAGGCCAAGGGCCTTACATTAGTAAAATATCCATGTCCTTTTGTAAAAAGGACCAAACTCTGGAGAAGGGCCAATCAGCTATCACCACCCTCTGGAACCTTCCTTGAAGGAGCTTTAGTCCCTCAGATTTTCGTAAGCACACTGCTAAATAGGTGGATCACTGAGAGAACTAGGTGAGCCCTTCCAGGGGAGGTGGGTGGGTTGCATGTTAATCTATGAATGATACCAATACTGGATAACTGCAGTTACAGGTAAGTAACACATTTCTTATCCAGAATTAGAGTATCTTTCATAGATTCACATGCCTGAATCAGAGTAGTAAGCAATGACAAGCACATTTCAAATGGTACAGCATATACGAATTCACCAGATAATAACATATCTATGCGAAACATAGAAAGTACCAAATAACAATCCAATAAACCATTAAAGAACACAATAAAGAAATGTGCGTATAAAAACAAGGATGGTGGGATGAAAAGAAGGCTCACCTCTATTGGAATAGATGACGCAGTACCACCTGTCCCACTGCTGCATCCTTCATGAGTTCTGTATCCAAATAGTAATGCTTGGTAAATGTATGCGGTGTCTTCCATGTTGCCGCTCTGCAGATGTCTGTAATAGGCACACCTGCAAAGAGTGCCATGGAGGTAGAAATTGCCCTAGTGGAATGGGCTTGAACCTTGGAACGCAATGGTTGACCCGCTTGCTGGTAACAGAAAGTAATAGCTGCAGAGATCCACCGATCATTCCAGCTATTACTTTGTTTAGTCAATGGAAGAACTTTCCTAGGTCGACTGTAAGCCACAAAGAGTTGGTTGGATTTGTGGAACGACTTTGTCCTGTCAAGTTAGAATTTAAGGCAGTGTTTAAGGTCTAGAGAATGTAGAGCTCTTTCTGATGGCGTTTGAAGATTTGGAAAAAAGGCTCCGTAATACTATAGGCTCATTGAGGTGAAAGTCTGACAGGACTTTGGGCACAAACTTAGGATTAGTTCGCAGTATAACCCTATCGTTTGAACTGAAGAAAAGGGTCTTGAACCGAAAATGCATGAAGCTCACTTACTACCGAAAATGCATGAAGCTCACTTACTCGCCTTGCAGGGGTAAGGGCTAGAAGGAGTGCTGTCTTCCAAGAAAGATATTTGAGATCAGCTCTGTGTATCGGCTCAAAAGGGTGTTTAATAAGCTGAGCAAGAACTGTGTTGAGATGCCAAGTGGGAGGCAGAGATTTTACGGGAGGAAACGTCCTGAATAGGCCTTTGAGGAATTGTTTAATCAATCTCTTAGACCAAAGAGAAGGACCTGCAGAAGACCTCCTGAAACGGGATATTGCTGCCAGGTGAACTTTAATAGAGGCGTGAGCAAGACCTGAAGTTGCCAGATGGAGAAGGTAAGGCAATATTTGTTCTGGCAGGACGAAAGAGGGTGTATTCTTGCCGACTTACAGCAGATGCAGAACCTCTTCCATTTTAAGGAATATGTCTTGTTAGTACTGTCAGCTCGAGCCCGAGCCAGAACTGCCCTGCAGTCCGGAGGAATGTCTAGGCCATAGAACTCTTGGAACTCAGGAGCCAAGCCGATAATTTGAGAGATGCTGGATCTTGATGTTGGACTTGTTCCCGGTTCATTGAGAGGAGAGAGGGAAATGGTTTCAAATGGATCGGTGGTTCCAAGGAGAGAAGATGGAGCTCCATGAACCAGTGTTGGCGAGGCCAAGCTGGAGCTATCAGTATTAGCGAGCAGGGTTATCCCTTCAACTTCCTGAGGACCCTAGGAATCAGGGGAATCGGTGGAAAGGCGTTTGCAAAGACGTTAAACCACGCGATCAAAAATGTATTCCCAGAGACCCTCGTTGGGGATGCCAGCTTGCGAAGTTTTAGCATTTGGCGTTCTGTTTGGTAGCAAATAGGTCCAAGGGAGGAGTGCCCAATTGGGAGAATATGCAGTTGAGAGTCCACTGATTCAATTCCCATTCGTGATATGTTGTTTGTTGCCTGCTTAGTGAATAGGCCAGTATGTTGTCTGTTCCTGGAATGTACTCAGCTCGAAGAGAAATGTTGTGGTGAAGTAGCCAGTTCCAGATCTTTTGAGATTCGTGGGAGAGTCGCAGTGAACGAGTACCTCCCTGCTTGTTCAGGTAGTGCATTGTCATTGTACTGTCCGTCCGGGCAAGCACTAGAGAACCTTTGATCCTGGGAAGGAATGCCAGGAGAACCAGATAGATGGCTCGCAGCTCGAGGAGGTTTATGTGAAGTTTCTGTTCGGAAGGAGACCACTTTCCGCTGATTCGGAGTTCTTGGAGGAAAGCTCCACAACTCTCCAGGGACACATCTGATGTGATGATCTGTGGAGAAGCTTGGAACAAGAAGGGCAGGCTTGAGAAAGATTCTGTGGACGAGTCCACCACTTTGAGCAGTGACCATCCGAGGGGCCACCTGAATGACACCGTCAAAGGTTCCTTCGGATTGAATCCATTGACCTGACAGCGCTTCTTGGAGAGGGTGCATGTGGAGGCGACAGTAAGAAACTAGCAGAATACAAGACGACATCATCCCGAGAAGGGATTTGAAGAGGCGTACTGATAAAGACTTATTGGATTCTATGTGGTTTGCCAAATGGAGTAGTTTGTTCTGCTGCTCTTGTGAGGGGAAAGCTTTCTTCTGGGTTGTGTCGAGAGTAGCACCCAGAAAGGATATCCGCTGAGAAGGTTGGAGGACAGACTTGTCCTGATAGAGAGTGAGTCCCAGGCGACGGAAAAGCTGTAGACAGGCGTTGGAAGACCTGGCCGCGCCGTCTAGAGAAGGTGCCTTGACGAGCCAATCGTCGAGGTAGGGAAAGACTTGATGGTGTTGTTGCCTGAGGTATGCAGCCACTGGGGAAAGGCATTTCGTAAAAATGTGTGGAGCTGACCTGAGCCCAAAGGGCAGGACTCGGAATTGGTAGTGTCTGCCCGCCACAGCGAACCTTAAAAACTTTGTGATTTCTGTGGATAGGGATATGGAAATAGGCATCTTGAAGATCCAAAGACACCATGTAGTCATCTTCGTTGAGAAGTTGCAGCACTTCTTGAATGGTAACCATGCAAAACGACTGTTTAAGAATTTGTTGAGACTTCTCAAGTACAGGATTGGACTCCATTTCTTCTCCTTTTTGCGCACCAGGAAAAAACGGGAGTAAAACCCCTTCCCCCGGTGACAAAGAGGGACCTTTTCTATAGCTCCCTTCTGGAGCATGAGTGAAAGTTCCAGGAGTAAAAGGCGTAGATTGTTGTGGACCATAGGTCGAGGAGGGGTTTGGGGAGGAATTTGAATGAACTCCAGCGAAAGACCAAATTATACCAGTTGAAGAACCCAACGGTTCATTGTTATTTGTTTCCAATTGTTTAAGAAATGTGAAATTCTTCCTCCTATTTTGGAGGGTGGTGAGGAAATGGAGACCGGGGTAGAGGAAAGTCATTGCCGCCGAGTAGCGTCCTGTCATCCTCCCTTCCCTCGAAAGGAGGTCTTAGTGTAAGAGGATTGCGGTTGTTGACGTTGCTGGCATTGTGGCCGATATTGTTGGTTGGAGGAGGAATAGGAAGACCGATAGTGTTGGTAGTCTCCTCTGGTGAAAGATTGTCCTCTACCCCTTGAGCCACAAAAAGGGGGGGGGTTAAATTGAAGGGTACCCAGACCACTTGCCGTGTCAGTATTCTTTTTTATGCACTGAAGAGCTTCATCAATATGCGAGCCAAAGAGAAGCTGACCATCGAAGGGCATGTCTTGGACTTTTGTCTGGGCTTTTGGCAGAAAAGATGTTGAAACAGACTGGCCTTCTGAAAAAAGGATTACCATGTTTTATCAAGGGCTACGGGGAGAGCTCAAGGATGTCCTAGCCCAGGTTGTACAGCTTCCACAGACGCGTGAGGAATTAATAAATCTAACTGTTCAGCTTGACCACCGACTCCAGGAGAGAAGAGGGGATAAGAATAGAGGAGACAACCGCTTTCTATATCCGAGACCTAGGAGTTCAGTAGAAGAACCTCCTAAAGCCGCAGAAGGGCCACCACTGGTGCAAATCGGAGGAATACGGGGTCCTCTCACCTGTGAGGAAAAAGACAAAAGACGCAAGATGAAGCTATGTCTGTATTGTGGAAAAGTAGGACATTTTATTAAGGAATGCCGTGCTAGGAACTCCCTTCCAGGAAGACCCTTTATTCCACGAATACAAGTGACAACGAAACCAGGAGAACCGGTGGGAAACTGAAGATCTCGAATCAGGAGGAGATCTCTGGTTTGGGTCCACGACATATAATGATCTCCCCAGTTCTTGGTAATATCCTGCAATCTGCTGTAGCCCACTTAAACGTTAATGTATCACTATGGGTCACTTCCCAGACGTCTTGGAGGTGGATGCCACCGGGAATTACATAGACCAGGAGTTTGCCCTGAAAATAGGGATTGCATGCAAAATGAAAGAGACCCCTGAACTAGTAAAAGCAGTGGATGGAACTGCTATGTCCTCAGGTCCAGTGACCTACCATGCTCATTCCCTTCTGATGAAGTTTGGAAGCAACCATCACGAATACATCCAATTTGATCTCATCGATGCACCTCAATTCCATCTCATTCTCGGAATGCCTTGGTTAACACTGCACGATCCCGTGGTGAGATGGGCAGCCCGCACCGTAACCATGTCTTTGGATTATTGTAATAAGCATTGCAACAAGGGGAAACATCTACTTGTGTACCAAGAAAAGGCGCCTTATTTGGCTGCAGCCTGTCTCCAGGAAAGTTATTGTTGTTCTACGGTCCTGCCTGAGGTATACCAAGATTACCAACCTCTGTTTGACAAAAATAAGGCGACCCAGCTATCACCCCATCGGGACTATGACTGTCGGATCTAATTAATGCCAGGAGCCGACATCCCTTGCAGCCGGGTGTATGCCTTGACGGAGAAAGAGACACAATACTTGAAAACGTACCTCGAAGAAAACCTTGCAGTTCTAATTTTTGGAAGGCCCTCTGTAAAACCCTGAACATAGAGGCGAGACTCTCATCCAGTTACCATCCGCAAACGGATGGTAAGACAGAATGTCTAAACCAGACATTGGAACAGTCTCTCCGCTGTTTCACTTTGCAGAACGCTCTGGACTATCGCTACGCGTGCCACCTTAGGGTGTTCCCCTTTTTTTTGCATTACTGGTCATCACCCCAACATGTTACCATTCGAATGGCCTGCCTGCTACCCATTACCCAGCATACACGAACATCATGCACATCTCAGGGATGTATTGATAGAAGCAAAACTTAGTCTTGCCACTGCCCGGTCGGCTCAGAAACACTTCACAGATAAAAAGAGATCGAAAGAACCTGAGTACCAGGTAGGGGACAAGGTATGGCTGTCTACAAAAAATCTGCATCTAAGAGGGGTAAACAAACTGAAACCCAAATTTGTAGGGCCCTACAGCATTGAGGAGGTCATCAATCCTGTCGCTATGATGTTATCACTACCGTTGTCATGGCATATCCATCCGGTGTTCCATGTATCACTACTCCAACCTTGTCCTCCTAGCATGAGGCTACCAGAGAAATCTTGTCCCATAGATGTAGATGGTCAGGAAGAGAACAAGGTACAGACAATTCTTGATTCCCGGATAGTGAGGGGTAGGATCCAATACTTGATGGATTGGAAAGGGTATGGTGTGGAAGATAGGACCTGGGAGCCAGAAAACAATCTCCATTGCCCCGATTTGGTGGAGCGTTTCCATGCGGAATAACCCGGCAAACCTGGGCGACCGCCGAGTCGGCAGTCCTTGAGAGGGGGTACTGTTGTGATTTCCTGTCCACGTACCAATATATTGGCCTGTTCCCGTAACATTCCTAGGGTACTTTCGAAAGTGCGAAAGGGCCCGTCCAACTACAACCACCAGCAGGCCATGGGGCGAGCCAAAGCGAGGCAAAGGGCGTTCCTGATATAAGCACCTCCTATGCCTTAGGGAGGTGCTTGACAATCTTCTGGCCGATTTAGGCATGGCGGATGGTGTGTCCCCGCCGGATCCAGCGTGAAGACGGCTGTTTTTCCTGTTCGTACTTTGGTGATATCGCCCTGCAGAGTGCCTGTTTGTTTCCAGGTATCGTCAGAAGGAGCGCGGGCTCGCCTCCTTCATCCCACAGTCATTATTCACTTTAATGAGATCAGAGCCGCGGTAACACTGGAAGCGCTGGAGAGCTTTTAAGTGTTATGTGACTCATTCGTGTGTATTTCGCGCATTATTCCTTGGTTCCCTGAAAGGCACTTTCCTTTGGAGCTTCTAGTTTGGCAGTCCTATAATTTGTGGTTATTCGGGCAAGGCGTCTACACCACCTTTTTGTTTAACTATTTCTAAGCCAGCAGAAGCCTGTTCGGATGCCTGTGGTTTTGTGCTCAGTTAAAACGCTAGGCGCAGATATTTTCCCTGAGAGATGCTGATCCTTGTACTTTCCTTGATTCTATATTATGGAACTTTTGTTTGTTTCTTTAAAGAAAAACTCCAGTTGTTCAAGTTCTTAGTGTTGTGATTCATAGCGACATTAACGGAGCTGGCACTCTGTATCCAGGGATGATATTGAGCCCTTGTTTCATTCATTTTGTCATGTCCTTTACTAACTTCAGTATTGGATTGGTGTCACTACAACGCATGCTTTTACCACGCATGCCTTTACAACGCGGTTTTTACCACGCAGTCCATTACAACGCATAATGCTTTTAGGCGCTGGATAGTGAATTATTTAATATACTATTCCAACTCCAGTCCCCGTGGATAGCAGGGAAGGTGTTGGATAGTATATTAAATACATTCCCTATCCTAGAGCGCCCCCCAGCGCATTGCGTTGTAATGGTTTGCGTGGTAAAAGTTGCGATGTAATGGTAGTGCGTTGTAAAAAATTCGTTGTAACCGTGCTACACCTCAGTATTTGATACAAACATTTTCCCTGCTATTATTTAAGCCTGGTCAGTGGGGGAATCTCTTGACTCTGGACAATAAGGACACATATATTTCTTTGTTTGTTAGCTGCATATATCTGGTTAGTAGATGGAAGAGGTAATTACTAGCAGTACTGTATGTTAGCCAAAGAGTGAATACCTCATTATTATTGTCTTGTCTTCCTGTCCTGTTGTCTATTCATCCCTACTGTTGCCGTGCAGTCTCTCAGATCAGACCAGACCTCGAAGGGACTACAGTACTTGCAGCTAGTTTATTATTTTATCCACTTCCCTTTTCCCCTGGGCACAATTTCACGCAGCAGGATATCTTCCTCTGCTGGAGCTTGCGTTAAAGGGAACTGGGGGGATATACATCTATCCTCGTCTCTGGTGGTCACAAGAAAAGGTTAGTGGCATCTTTACATATTCTTGTGCTACTGACTGGCAAGCTTTATCTGTATGCTGCCCAAAGAGGGATTCTACATCATAAGGCATGTCTATAAAGCATATCTATAGTTCTCCTTTGTACTTCAGGTCTAAAAGAGGTGGACCGAGGTCAACTATGCCAGCATAAAAGAGCTGCACCAGCTAACTTATCTGAATCCCATTGATGAAATGTCCACTGTTGTGCTGATGATTGCCGAAGATGTCTTCTCCCCATCAAAGTATTGCTTTTGCCTTGGCATTCTTATTGTCGGGTAGGTAGTCAGGATATGGAGCAATATCTAAACACATTTGGCGGTCATGTCGTGCACAAACTGCCAGTGCATTTTCCACCCTGGCTGATGTTCCTACTGTTGCTGAAAATCATTTGGCGATATTGCAAAGCCTTCGGCCATCTTGTCAGGTGGTGTATGGATTGGAGATGTATTTATTGATTATTATTAGGTTAACAGCATGACTAACAAGTCAGCATAGGGGTGATCGAGACCAGACTGAGTATTTTTGGTGCTTTATATTTTTTGTCCGTTCTAGAAATTACCTTAGCTTTTTGGTAGGGTTTTTCGTGACTTTCAGACCTCCTGACCATATATGGCCAATTACTGGCATTGTTGTTATTGATTTTCTTGTAGGTTTCTTTAAATTGTAAAAGAATCAGTGGTTTTCCTTTGTTGGCACTGGCAAATTGAACCTCTTAGAAGCTCTTTCGATGAGATTGTGGAAACGTCTAATGTCGGCTGGAGGTGAATACGCTGTAGGAGTGATATCTCCTAAAATTGGGGCTATATAATTCTCCAATTAAGGTCCAGTAGTTTGAATAGTAACTGATTGCATCTAACATTCATTGTGGTCAGCATGGGAGTATGTGTCTGGTGGATTAGAATGAGCTACGTAGTTAAAAAGGTTCCCTTTGGAACTATAATAAGCCAAAGCTCTACTTTTCTCCAACTGTTCACTCAAACATTCACCTGCAACTACTCATACTTCATTCAACGATGACCCCAAAAGTGAACTAGTCATGTATACCAGAGTCATATAAATCTTCCAATGTTTAATATCAGAAATGTCCCTCTGTTACATCCCAAATGCCATGTGAAAAATCCACATGAACAACAAAATTAATCCAGTCATTAAAACCCATACAACATAAAAATAAACATACACAACATATATTTTAAAACATGGGAGAACAAACAAGATGATTTAAGAATAGAAATCTATTGTATCCTTGTGTTCTTCAGATTTGGCGTAACCTCGGCGTCGATGTGTTTCAGTGGTGAAGAAAACAAGTTACTTACCTGTAACTTTGGTTCCCCAGTATTGGTAACTTTCATAGATTCCCATGCTTTGTATCATTCCTCGTCGTCGGAATGGGAGTCTCGGTAACACAAATACCATAGCTGTAGGTACAAAAGACGAAGGAAAAAGGCCTAGGCCTCATTCCTTTTGTAGCATATCACCCTCTTTGTGTAAAAGAGACCAAACTTAGGCCTCAGCCAATCAGAAGTGCCTCACCCCTTAGAACCTTGCCTCAGATTTTCGTAGCCGTTGTGTACTTAGACACCATATCTGTTGTAGGCTGAGCTTTCCTCGGGGAGGTGGGCGGGCGCATGGGAATCTATGAAAGTTACCAATACTGGGGAGCCAAAGTTACAGGTAAGTAACTTGTTTTCTTACCCCAGTATTGGAACTTTCATAGATTCCCATGCTCTGTATCAGAGTAGCAAGCAGTTAGTAACAAAACCACATTTTGCATCATCATAATATAGCAATAGGCAACATGACAAAGATACAAAATGTGAAAGACGGAAGGTGGGAAAGAAAGGAAAGCTCACCAATCATTGGAAGAGGTTCCTCAGGACAGCCTGTCCTACTGCCGCATCATCTTGTTGTAGGGACTCCAAGCAGTAATGCCTGGTAAAGGTGTGAACGCTGCTCCAGGTAGCAGCTCTGCAAATGTCTTTGATCTGCACCCCCGCGAAGAGGGCTGTTGAAGAAGCCACAGATCTCGTGGAATGTGCCCGAATCTTTCCAGTCAGAGGTTTTCCTGCAGCAGTGTGACAATGCAGAATGGCACTCTTGATCCATCTTGCAATGCCCTGTTTGGAAAGAGGAAGGCCCTTGCTTGGACCTCCGAAGGCAACAAATAACTGAGAGGTTTTACGAAAACTCTTAGTACGCTCCAAGTAGAATTTCAAGCACCATTGCACATCTAGCGAATGCAATGCTCTCTCTGCTGGTGTAGCCGGTTGAGGAAAGAACGCCTTCAGAATGACCGGCTCATTCAAGTGGAAGTCCGAGGGAACTTTAGGCATAAACCTCGGATTAGTTCTCATGATGACAGTGTTTCTCTTGAATTGAAGGAAAGGTTCTTGGACAGTCAAGGCCTGCAATTCTCCAACACGCCTAGCCGACGTGAGAGCGAGGAGGAGAGCCAATTTCCATGAAAGGTATTTCATGTCAGACCGATGGATTGATTCAATCGGGCCCTTCATGAGTTGAGAAAGGACTAGATTCAGATGCCATGTCAGAGGGGGCGGTCTCACTGGTGGATAAACTCTGAACAGGCCCTTTAGAAATTGCTTGACAATTCTGGAAGACCACAAGGAGGGTCCAGATTCAGTCCTCCTGAACCTTGATATTGCCGCCAAATGGACCTTAATCGATGAATGGGCTAGTCCCGACTTAGCCAAGGACAGCAGATAAGGAAGGATCTGATGAGGCTTGGAAGCGAAAGGATCAATTCTTTCTTTCTTGCACCAGCAACAAAATCTCTTCCACTTAAGACGGTAAGTCCTGTTCATAGAAGGAGCTCTCGCCTGAGAAAGGACCTCCTTAATCTCACTTGATATGGGTAAGTTCATAAATTCTCGCTGCTCAGGAGCCATGCAGTCAGGTGTAATGACTGCGGAAATGGGGTGCCAAACTTGTCCTTCGGACATCGTGAGGAGATCTGGTAGAACCTCCAAAGGAAGAGGAGGGGCTATGGACAGCAGATGGAGTTCCGTGAACCAGAACTGCCTCGGCCAAGCAGGGGCTATGAGGATCATCCTGCACGCCTCCACCTTGATCTTCCTGATGAGCCGTGTGATCAGAGGTATGGGAAGAAAAGCGTAGACAAATGTCCTCGACCATGCTATCGAAAACGCACTCCCCAGAGAACCTCGATGGGGAAGCCTGTTTGCATAAGACCGGTATTTCTTGTTGGTCGGAGTGGCAAAAAGATCGATCTCCGGTCTGCCCCACTGGCTGAAGACCTCCTCCAAAACTCTCTGATTCAATTCCCATTCGTGGCTGACTGAGGATGACCTGCTCAGTCTGTCGGCGTTTTCGTTTAGGACGCCTGGCAAGTGTTCTGCCTTCAGCGATATCCTCTGAAGGATCGCCCATTCCCAGATCTGCTGAGCTTCTTGCGACAATGGACGAGATCTGGTTCCTCCTTCCTTGTTCACATAGTGCATGGCCGTGGTGTTGTCCGTCCTGATAAGCACTTGTGAACCTTCCAGGCGAGTGTGTTGTCCGTCCCGATAAGCACTTGTGAACCTTCCAGGCGAGGAAGAAAAGCTTGCAGAGGCAGTCGTATCACCCTGAGCTCTAACAGGTTGATGTGGAGGCGTTTCTCTTGGGGCGACCAATGACCGCTGACATGCAGGTCTTGCATCACTGCCCCCCAACCCTCCAATGACGCGTCCGTTGTTAATACTTGAGGAGACGGGTCCCTTACGAAGGATAGACCTTGGGACAAGTTGTCTTGATCTGTCCTTCATCCTTGGAGTGACCGTCACCCTGTCCTCGAATGAACCGTGGACCTGTTTCCACTGGTTGTCTAGTTGCTCCTGCAGAGGACGTATTCTTAGTCTGCAATGGGGAATTAGTGGGATACACGATGAAATTACCCCCAGTAGAGACTTGTAGCGGCGTACTGAAAGACACTTTTTTGTTTGTAAGTCCTGGACCAAGGTCTGTAATTTCTCTCTCCTTTCCTGAGTAGGGAAGGCTCTTGAGAGCTTTGAATCCAAGATGGCTCCCAGGAAGCAAGCCTTCCTGGACGGAACCAGGGAAGACTTCTCGTTGTTCAGAGTGATTCCCAGATTCTGAAACAAATTGGTAAAAGCTTGAACAGCCTCCAGCGCTGCCTCCCTGGACGGAGCCTTCAGTAACCAGTCGTCCAGGAAGGGGAAGACCTGGAAATGGTTCCTTCGCAGGAAAGCTGCTACTGGCGCCAGCACCTTTGTGAAAATTCTTGGGGCTGAGCGGAGGCCAAAGGGTAAGACCCTGAACTGAAAATGGCTCTTGGCTACTGTGAATCGCAGAAACCTTCTGTGTACTGGGTAAATCGGAACGTGGAAATACGCATCCTCGAGATCGAGCGTGGCCATGAAATCCCCTGGGCTGATAAGCTTCAAGATGTCCTGGAGAGAGACCATCCGGAAGGACAGGGAGATGAGATAGGCGTTTAGCTCCCTGAGGGCTAAAATGGGGCGCCACTTCTCTAGCGTCTTCTTCACCAGGAAGAACCTGGAATAAAATCCTTGCCCCCTTTGGTTTGAGGGGACCGGCTCTATCGCTCCCTTCCGGAGCATTTGTTGGACCTCGAGCCGCAGGAGATGCTGGTGTTTCGATGGAATGGCTGTCGGGGGCTTGGTGGAGGGACTTGCGTGAATTCCAAGGTATGCCCTTTCCGAATGATGTTGAGCACCCAACGGTCCGATGTTATCCTGGACCAGTTTTGAAGGTATTTGGTGACCCTGCCTCCAACAGATGATCTCGTCCAGTAGGAAGAGCCAGGAGGCCGCTATTGGCGCTTGGACGAATCCCGTCCTCGTCCAGCCTGTTTTCCCTTATTGTAAGGCCTGGAGTAGTTGGTAGACTGGCCCTGCCGCTGTTGATAAGGCGGACGGTATTGCTGGGAACCTGAGCCCATGGTGGAATAGCGTTGTTGTTGTTGTTAAAAGGATCCTCTGTAGTTACCACCTCTACCTCTGGATCCCTTGAAAGGAGACTTCCGGTTTTGAAGGGTCCCCAAGGACCTGGCAGTCTCCGTGTCCCTTTTTATTTCTTGAAGAGTGTCGTCAATGAGTTTGCCGAATAATGCCTCACCATCAAAGGGAAGATCCAAGACCTTGTTTTGGATCTCAGGTCGAAACCAAGTAGCTTTGAGCCATCCTTGGCAGCCGGGGACAACCGCCCCAGCCAATGAACGGAACGCCGTTGTCGCAATATCCAATGCGCAGTCAATAATTTCCATCGACGTTGCTTCTCCCTCCTGCAAGATCTTCTTTGCCTCAGCCGTAGACTCCGGAGGCAGCTGGTCAAGGTATGGGGGGACATCACACCAAAGCTGGCAGTCGTACCTGCCCAAGATCGCTAGGGCATTAGCCGCTCGCACCAGCAAACTTGCCATCGACGAGAATCTCTTCCCCACATTATCCAACCTCCGCCCTTCCTTGTCCGGGGGAGTTGTCAAGGGAGCAGAGGGGTTACCGGATTTCCTCTGCGCAGCCTGCGAGATCACAGGGTCTGGTCTTGGATGACCCGTTAAGGCTGCGTGACCATCATCGGGTGCCTTTTAGTTTTTATCCAGACGCGGTAGCACAGGGACCACCGTTGCCGGGTTCTTCATGGCCTTTAGGCCCTCCTTCCACAAATGATCCACAATAGGAATGGACCTAGTTGATTTCCTAAAAGGCTCCTTGAAATCATATACAAAACAATATGTAGTAACCTTAGGCATGGCTAATTTGAATCTTGCAGCGGCTCTTTCCATCAGCTGATGGAAGCCCCCAATGTCCGCTGGCGGGGAATCCGCCGGATCCGGGACTGGTGATGCGGGATCTGCAATGATATATTCATCATATTCAGTATTGTGAATAGAGTCATGATCCGACTGCTGATCCTCATCCGAGGAATCATTATGGGCCTCTTGCAATCCGGAGGAATCTTGATGGATGGACATTTGAGGCAGAGGGGAAACTTGAGCTGGAATATTAGGCATCACTAATGAGGCTGAAATCCCCGCAGGAGTAGCAGGCATTGACGGAACCGGAATAGGCCTACTCGCCTTAGATTTATAGTCCTGCAGCATCTTATGCAGATCTTGGAGAAAAGAAGATGGTACTGTAACCATTTCCTGCTCAGAATGGTGTTGCGACTGGGCCGACTGATGAGGACCAACATCCTCGTGTCCGTATTCGCCCTCAGAGTCAGTGTCCTGGCATTTGACTAGAAGTTGGGAGGGACTATTGGCATAGCTGTATGAGTCCTGGTCATCCTCCTCTGACTCTCCTTCTTGAAGAAGCATGGATGATAGTAGGGGAGACACACTCCTCGGAGAAGTCATCTCTGGAGTGATCCGTGTCACAGAAATGGTAATTCTTTTTTCAGAGGACAATATCGTCGACGGTTCTGTCGTCGACGGTTGTATACGCGTCGACGAGATCGGGGTCGTCGAAGTCGTCGACGATGAAACGGTCGACCGGCCAGCCGTTGTCATTGTCAAAGTCGTCGTCGTCGACGCCCTCGTCGACGAGACCGTCGTCGTCGGCGTTACTGTCGACGTCGGCACCATCATCGGCGGCGAGTTTGGAACTGTCGTCGTCGGCACCTTCGTCGTCGGCACCTTCGTTGTCGGCACCTTCGTCGACGGCGTCGGCGTTTTAGTCGTCGGTGTTGTCTCCCTCGACGGTGAAGAAACCGCCGACGACGGTACCTTCGTCGACGAATCTCCTGTCGACGGGATTGTCGACGACATCACTGCCGGGACTTCCGCCATCGACGTCTTCGTCGTCGAGGACTTGGAACTCCTCTGAGAAGACTGGGATGAAGGTTTTTTGAAGGCTGTGACAGTCTTCTCACCTTTAGATGGCGTAGCAGGTCCTACCCTCTCCTTTACACCTCGGTGAGGAGATTTGCTGGGACCTGGGCTCTCAGACTCAATGGGGGTCTTTTTTGAGGCTTTGGAAGATCTTTCCATAGAAGGAGAAGGGGAACCCCTACCCCTCTTCACTGACCTTCTTGAAGAAGACATCGACGCTGCATCCTTACTGTCACTAGAGACAGTCCCCTTCCTGGATTTCAGCTTATGGAGCCATGTCAAGAGTCTACCCTCATGGTCCCGGAGGGTCTTGGTCGAAAAGGTGCGACAAATCCTACAGTCCGCAGCCTTTTGGTCTGGATAGAGGCAATAAATGCAGTCTTTGTGTCTATCCTCCACAAAAAGCCTTTTCTTGCCACAGGTGGAACATGGTTTGAAAAGGGCTTTTTTTCTTCTCCATTTCTGACATCCTGGAAGGCAGCCAACAATCCTGAAGAAGTGAAGCTGAAAGATTCTGAAGAAAAAATCCTGAAATAAATCCTTTAAAGAGTAGAAGTTAAGCAGAGCTCAAAGGAGACTCCCTAAGCACAACGTGCGGTAGAAAATCTGAGGCACTGAGGTTCCTTCGGGAAGGTTCTAAGGGGTGAGGCACTTCTGATTGGCTGAGGCCTAAGTTTGGTCTCTTTTACACAAAGAGGGTGATATGCTACAAAAGGGAATGAGTCCTAGGCCTTTTTGCTTGGTCTTTTGTACCTACAGCTATGGTATTTTTGTTACCGAGACTCCCATTCCGACGACGGGGAATGATACAAAGCATGGGAATCTATGAAAGTTCCAATACTGGGGTAACTTTAATTGTTACCACCTCCTTTAGGCCAACAAGATCAAACCAGTATACAAGTGCCTAGTGTTAAAACATACCAAGCGCAAGAAATAATCTTTCATATGCTGTTGGTTTTGTCGTCATCTAAATCCAATATATCCTCAATTTCATATAATGGACCTCATCACTTGAATCTTTTTATGGCTTGCCTCCTTCATCAGGCTAGGGAACAACAATATGAACAATAGTTACTTACCTGTAATCTGTGGTTCTCCAGTATTGGTGTCTTTCATAGATTCACATGCCTGAATCATTCCCCGTCGTCGGAGTAGGAGTCCCACGGTATATAAAAAAGCAGTAATATGCCATTTGTACATAGCAAATAACAGTTATAATAAACCAGGAAGTAAAGTAGCCTCAGCTACCAATGAAAAACTTCCACATTAGTGACTATCCAAGTCATTATGTTAGACCAAACTGCAGCCAATCAGGCCACAGTTCCCACCAAGGTATTCTCCCCAGAGACCCAGGCTGTCAGATTTTTGTAGCACTGGAGTGTACCAGAGTATCTAATATATATCTAAACAGTCTGGGTGAGACTCTGAGGGGAGGTGGACGGGGGCATGTGAATCTATGAAAGACACCAATACTGGAGAACCACAGATTACAGGTAAGTAACTATTGTTCTTCTCCAGTATTAGGGGTGTCTTTCATAGATTCACATGCCTGAATCCGAGTAGTTAGCAGTAATACAATATGTCGCTCTTAGACGCCAAAAGAACAGTTTTCATGCATGAAAAGAAAGCAATGCAACAACATATGAAAGCGTCAAAGAGCAAAGGAGGTGGGAGAGATCACCAGAGGCTCACCTTATTGAAAAAGATTACGCAGGACTGCTCTCCCCACTGAGGCATCGGTATCACTTGAAGAATCCAGACAGTAATGCCTCGTGAATGTGTGTCTGCTGGACCATGTTGCGGCTCTGCAAATGTGCGGGAGAGGCACACCAGCAAACAAAGCAGTTGAAGAGGAGACTGCTCTCGTAGAATGCGCTCTAGGTAAGGTCTGTAAGGGTTTACCTGCTTGTTGATGGCAGAGCCCTTTCGTGGATGAGACCCACCTGGCGATAGTCTGTTTTGTAACAGCACAGCCTTGTCTAGGTCTGCCATGCGCTACAAATAGCTGATCCGTTTTTCTGATGGCAGCTGTTCTTGAAAGATAAAATTTAAGGCATCTCTTAATGTCTAATGTGTGTAAAGTCCGCTCAGCTGGTGACTGCGGATTGGGAAAAAATGTCTTAAGTATCACTGGCTCATTTAGATGAAAATCCGATGGTACTTTGGGCATGTACTTCGGGTTGGTGCGTAGTATCACAGAGTCATGTGTGAATTGCAAGAATGGTGGCTTAGAGGTGAACGCTTGCATGTCACTCACCCGTCTGGCTGATGTTAATGCCAGCAGTAATGCAACCTTCCAGGTGATGAACTTGAGATCGACCTTATGGATAGGCTCAAAGGGATGGCGCATAAGCTGAGCCAGTACTATATTCAAATGCCAAGATGGAGGTGGTCGACGTACAGGAGGAAACATACGAAATAAACCTTTAAAGAACTGTTGGATTATTCTTGAGGAGTATAGAGAATTCTTACCATCCTGACGGTATCGTGATATGGCCGCTAAAAACACTTTAAGTGTTGAGTGCGCCAAACCTGACTTAGCCAACTGCAAAAAGAAGGGTAAGATCTTTTCCGGTTCCGCTTTCATTGGATGTAAATTCATAGTCTGGCACCAAACACAAAAACGCTTCCACTTCAGTTTGTAAGTTTTGTTTGTTGAAGGCGCTCTAGCATTGGCCAGGACTTCTTGACAGTCCTGTGGAATGTTCAAGTGTGCAAATTCATGGTGTTGAGGAGCCAAGCCGATAATTTCAGAGAATGAGGGTCCGGATGATACACCCTGCCATCTTGAATTGTCAGAAGATTTGGAATTTGAGGCATTTGGACTGGCTCGCGCTCTGACAGAAGGAGAAGCTGTGTGAACCAATACTGTCGTGGCCACCGTGGAGCAATCAGGATTATTCGACACGGTTGTTTCCTCATTTTCTTGATAACCTTGGGAATTAACGGAATTGGCGGGAAGGCGTAGGCAAATATCCGTTCCCAATTCATGGACAGAGCATCCCCGCAAGATTCTTCGTGGGGAATCCAGCTCGCAAAGTGAGTACATTTCCTGTTCTGATAAGTTGCAAAAAGATCCAGATCGGGGAAACCCCATCTCTGGAAGATTCGATCCAGCGCTGGCTGATGCAGTTCCCATTCGTGAGTGCTGTTCTTGGATCTGCTCAGCGAATCTGCTAGTACATTGGCTACTCCTGGAACATGCACCGCTGACAAGTTGATGTCGTGATCCAGAGCCCAATTCCAGATCTCTTGAGCCTGGTGAGACAATCGGGCTGATCTTGTGCCCCCCTGCTTGTTCAGGTAATGCATGCTCGTTGTGTTGTCTGTTCGAATTAACACTGTCAAGCCTTCTAGAACTGCCTGAAAGGATTTTAAGGCGAGGAAAATGGCCCTTAATTCCAACAGATTGATGTGCCATTTCTGTTGTTGAGTGTCCCATTTGCCACTGATCGTCATCCCTTGAAGGTGAGCGCCCCAACCTTCTAGCGAGGCATCCGTGGTCACTATGAATCTGGGGACTTCTGCGAGGAAAGCACAGCCCACTTGCAGGTGGTGTTTCTGACTCCACCATAGGATTGTATCCTTCATTCGAGGTGTTAAGGTAATGATATCCTCGAAGGAACCTGATATCTGCACCCATTGGTGACTGAGTTCCTCTTGTAAGGGTCTCATCCTCAGACGACAGTTTGGAGTGAGAGGGATGCACGATGAGATCATCCCTAGGAAAGATTTGAATCTTCGAACTGAAACGTACTCTTTTCTGAGGAGGATGGTTGCCATTGTTCGGATCTTCTCCTGTCTTTCTTTTGAAATGAAGACCTGAGCGAGCTTGGAATCCAGCGTTGCTCCTAGGAAAGACTTCCTTTGTGATGGAATCAGATCCGATTTCTCGAAGTTCACTGAAAACCCCAGGCTTTGAAACAGGCAAAGGCATTTTTGGACATGTTCGTTTGCTGTGTCGTAGGAATTGGCCTTGATAAGGCAATCGTCCAGATATGGGTATATCTGAATCCCCTGCAATCGTAGGTGGGCCGCTACAGGTGCTAGCATTTTTGTGAATACCCTCGGGGCTGAACGTAGTCCAAAGGGAAGCACCTTGAATTGGAAATCCCTGCCAGCCACTCTGAACCTTAGGAACTTCCTGTGTCTGGGGAAGATAGGGACGTGGAAGTAGGCATCCTGAAGGTCGAGTGTTGCCAAGTGGTCCCCTTCTGCCAAAAACTGGAGGATCTCTTGGAGAGTTAACATTCTGAACGTCAATTATTTGATGTACTTGTTCAGGGCACGCAAATCGAGGATTGGGCGCCATTCCCCTGATTTTTTGCGTATCAAGAAAAAACGAGAGTAAAAGCCTGTTCCTCTCTGATGTTGAGGTACTCTCTCGATTGCCCCCTTTCGAATCATTGTATTGATTTGGATGAATAGCTCCTTGAGATGTGCTGGGGGCGGCCCCTTTGGTGGTGAATTTGGAGGGGTTTTTACAAATTCTAATATGTGGCCCTTGGACACCACATCCAGCACCCATTTGTCTGTAGTAATCTTTGACCATTTTGAGCAATGTAGGGATATTCTTCCTCCAATTCGTTTTTGGCTGGGACACTTTGGCGGCAGGAAGTGATTCTCACTTCTTGTTGGTGTTATCTCTCCCCCGATATGTGGCTTTTCCTCGGGGCTGTGAGTAAGTATTCCTTCTTTGGCCATAAGGTTGTTGTTTATATGGCTGGTACCTCTGGGTGTTTTGAGTGTTTGTATAGGAGCGTTGTTGGTAATATCCTCCTCTATTTGAGAAGCTTCCTCTTCCTCTAGCGCCACAAAAGGAAGATTTGCGATACTGCAGAGTACCCAAAGATCGTGCAGTTTCCGTATCCTTTTTTATGGCCTGCAAAGCTTCATCCACATGCGAGCCGAATAGGTATTCGCCATCATAAGCCATGTTTAACACCTTGGCCTGTACTTCCTGCCTAAAGGATGTAGATTTCAACCATCCCTCTCTCCGAAGGACTGCGGCTCCTGCCAATTGTCTGAATCCTGTAGCTGCTACATCCACTGCAGCATTAATGATCTCTGACGATGCACACTCCCCTTCTTGCAGAATTTTGATAGCCTCAGACCGGTCCGGTTCAGGCAGTTTCTTAATGTAAGGCGATATGTCAGACCACATTTGTCTATCGTATCGGCCAAGAATTGCCATAGAATTAGCAACCCTCACTGTGGTCGCTGCAATCGTTGACACCTTCTTCCCAATGGTATCGAGTCGTCTTCCGTCTCTGTCCGTCGGAGTGGAGATTTGAGACGACGGGTTCTTGGCTCTTTTTTGAGCTGCCTGGGCAATGACTGAATCTGTCTTGGCCTGGCCAATCAGGCAAGCAGGTGAAGAAGCTGGTGCTCTGTATTTTTTATCCACCCGAGGTAAAACTGGAGGTAAAGAATTTGGTGTGGCCATGATCTTTTTACCTTCTTTCCAAATAAAGTCTATAATTGGAATAGACCAACTCTGCCTCTGAGACAAATTTTTAAAATCGTACAGGAAACAATCGTCCTGTTTAGTCTCCATGGTAATGAGGAACCTCTTGGTGGCATTGTCCATAATCCTATGGAAATTCGCAATATCCACAGGTGGCGATTCAGACTTTGGCTGTTCATCTGGAGAAGGTGAGTCTGCCTGATAATCTTCATACTCCGACGAATCTGATTCATCTAATTCACCTTCTTCCTGAGCCTCTTCCTCATTAAGTTCATCCTCCGTTTGGTTATAGGGTACCAGTATGCGTGGGTTATGCCCCGTTTCTTCAGGTATAGTAGGCATGGAATCTGGGGCTACTCTGGGCTGTGGGGACGAGATGTGCGAGTCGCCAGACTCCGAGGGCGGAAAGCGTTGATAGTAGTCGTCCAACATGGACATTACATTTCTGAAAAGTTCCATGGGCATTTGTGTCCCTGGTGGTGGTGCAGTATTTAACCTGGGCGAATGTGTCACTTGCTCCTCTTCTTCCTGATCCTTTACCAGTATAAGTAATTCAGATGGACTTTTGGCTGCTGGAAATAAATCATCACCAGAGTCCTCTACCTCAGAGTCCAAGAGCCTGTCTGGCATTGTTAGTGGCGACATACATGCAGACTGAGATGGGCGCTTCTGTAGTAGTGCCGCAGTGGTGGCTGGAGATGGCAAAGAGATAACGTTACTCTTGGCTGACCAGACTTGGATATCTGTGCAAGATGACAGCTTTGGAGTTACTGGATTGTCTTGAGCCACTGGGATGTCTTGTGGCGTAGATGTTGACTTGAGCAATGCAGTCGCCGTCGTTGAATGCTCCGTCGACAAATGTGTTTGGGACTTCGTCGACGGGATGTGTTTCGTCGTCGACGATGACGCCGACGGAACTGTCTTCTTCGTCGACGAGGTCGTCGACGGGGCCGTCGACGGAACCAACTTCTTCGTCGACGGGGTCGTCGACGGGATCTTCGTCGACGTGGTCGTCGACGGGGTCTTTTTTGTTGATAGCTGAATGGTCGACGGGGTTTTCCTCGTCGACGATGGGATGGTCGACGGCACCTTCGTCGACGGTGACGTCGTCGACGGCAAAGCTTTCTTCGTCGACGGTAAAGCTGTCGTCGACGGCAAGATTTTTGTCGACGCCGATGAGTGCGTCTTCGACGGAGGCTCGTCGACGGCTGGAGAGATCTTCTTCGTCGACGAGATGGGACGAATCTGGACATGGACAAAAGTTGGAGAGGACGCCGAGGACATCACCAAGGAAGTTTTAGGTGAGGAAAATGTCATAGTAGAAGTCACTGGAGTGGCTGTCTGACAGGAAACCGGCAGAGAAGTCGCTGCCTTGGTAACTGGCCTCTGAGGTGACGATAAAGACAGTCTTTTTAGATATTGGCTTCACAGATTTGTCAGAGGATTTTTTCATCTTTGAGGTAGATGGCTCGTCAGCGTCAAGAGTGAGCTGGGCCTGCTTCGCCACTTTTGCCTTAGGGGTAGTCACCTTACCCTCAGCCATTCTTTTTCTAGATCCCACAGAAGATATAGAGGCCAAACTTCCTACCTCAGAAAGTGGCAAGTCCTTATCTTTATTCCTCTGGATCCACAGGAGCAGGCGACCCTCTCTGTCCCTGAGGGTCTTGGCAGAAAAAGTGCGACAAATCTTGCACTCCTTAGCTTGATGATCCGGATACAAGCAATAAATGCATAAAGTATGCGGGTCCTCCTTGAAAAGTCTTGCCTTGCCGCAAGAGTCACAGGCCCTGAAAAGGGACTTAGATGTAGACATGTTTGAAAGTGAGAACTTTCAAGAGTAGAGAAACAACTGAGCAGAGCTCAGAGAGACTCCCTATCACACGACGTGCGGTAAAAAATCTGACAGCCTGGGTCTCTGGGGAGAATACCTTGGTGGGAATTGTGGCCTGATTGGCTGCAGTTTGGTCTAACATAATGACTTGGATAGTCACTAATGTGGAAGTTTTTCATTGGTAGCTGAGGCTACTTTACTTCCTGGTTTATTATAACTGTTATTTGCTATGTACAAATGGCATATTACTGCTTTTTTATATACCGTGGGACTCCTACTCCGACGACGGGGAATGATTCAGGCATGTGAATCTATGAAAGACACCCCTAATACTGGAGAAGTTGTTTTCAAAAGGATACTGAGGTCCTTTATATTAATCAATTGGTCCTCTTTCCTTACTTCACCGGCCTGAGTTCCCGTTAGCTCAAAGTACTTGTCTCCGTATTTACCAGCACATCTCTATCGGATCAGAGTAGAATGAGCTACCAAAGCGGAATGCTGTACCAAAAGAGTTGAAGGCTTTTATATTATAGAAATGCGCACAGGAGTACGTGGGATGATTCATCTTGTGTGAAGCATTGAGCCATAAATAGAGGTTTTGAAGATTGATTTGCAGGTTCAATGTTGATTCCAGGAAGAGTTAATATTAGTTTATTAGCCCAAGTCAGAGATCTTCGACTAAAGCTATATAAACCCAGATCATTGCTTCCTGTGATGCCTGCATAGTTTAATTAGAAGGGTCATATTCACATTAGCAAGTATCATCATCTCTATGCTCTTTGAAAGGCTGGTAAGAAACTCTGATATTAGGATCTTGAGATTGACGAGGGTCAGACAAATAGGTGACTTCCATATCTCTGTATTCCTCTTCTTCAGGGTCCTTATATTCAACTTTTGTCTAGTTGTTTTCAAGGTTGATTTTGATGACTGGCTGTTTCCAACAGCTCAAACACAAGGAGATGGTGGACAGAGTGCTGAAACTTTTCAAACACTCACCCCCAGTCACATATCTGGGTTAAACCATCATCATTCTTTAGCTCACTTTGCCACCCCAGTTCAGACACCGCTATATGCAAATCAGTCTTGACCCTGTGCCTCATGAGAACACTCCAGCCCGAACTGCCAAGCCAGGTCTTCCCTGGACCGGAAACAAGCATCCTGGGATCGGTTTCGGGCTAACAGCCCTCTTCAGCCAGGCTAGCTTGAATCCAGTGGCAAAGTGAGCAAGGGACCCACATCTGGGCATACTCTGCCAACTTAGGGCGAACAAAGCAAACACAAGGAGATGATGGACGGAGTGCTGAAACTTTTCAAACACCCCCAGTCCCAGATCTGGGTTAAACCATCATAATTCTTTAGCTCACTTTGCCACCCCAGTTCAGACACCGCTATATGCAAATCAGTCTTGACCCTGTGCCTCATGGGAACAGTCCAGCACGAACTGTCAAGCCATGTCTTACCTGGACCGGAAACAAGCATCCTGGGACCTGTTTCGGGCTAACTGCCCTCTTCAGCCAGGCTAGCTTGAATACTTTCATCACCCCCTTTGGTTTTGCTTTGTTTGCCCTAAGTTGGCAGGGTATGCCCAGACGTGGGTCCCTTTCTCACTTTGTCACTGTATTCAAGCTAGTCTGGCTGATGACGGCTGATTAGGCAGAAACCGGTCCCAGATTGCTTGTCACCAGTCCAGGGAAGACATGGTTTGGTATTTCGGGCTGGACTGTTCGCATGAGGCCCATGGTCAAACTGATTTGCATATGGCCATGTCTAAACTGGGGTGGCGGAGTGAGCTAAAGTACGATGATGGATTAAACCCAGATCGGTTGACTGGGGGTGAGTCCTTTGGTTTTGCTTTGTTTCCAACAGTTGTCATCATGGATGTACTCATAATTATTGACGTCATAGTTCGTGTTGCCTTCTAAACTGTCGGCGACAGTGCTGTCGTGGACTGTGATGTCGTGGACTGTGTCACTGTCAACATTGTTGATGTTGTTACCATCGATAATGTTGTTGATGAGGATTTCTCACTGGTAAACACTGCTAAACAGAAATCAAGTTTCTTTGCGGTGATGGTCATGTCAAAGATGAAGGCTTAGTCGTCAGTAAGCCAGACAGTGGTCTTGTCAAATATGATGTGATTTTTTATTTTAAATTTGTCAGCTCATAGATCTTTCCTTAAGTGGATGGGCCAGATGAGGGTTTTTGGGACGACTTTTAAGAGGTCCTTTGTGTCAATCCTTACATCAAGAATCCCCTTAACTTCTATCACTGATTTTATTGTGTGATTTTTTGGGGTGAGACTGAGAATTTTGTTTCAGGTGAAGGTTCTGAAAAGAAATTAGAGCGAGAATGTACTGTTTTTTGCGCTTTTCCTGAGGATTGTGAAGCAGCCCCATATTTCTCTTCAGCAGGTGAGTCTCATAATTTTGACTTTGAAACTATAACGAAAGTTTAACGTTTTGGTCTTTTAGGGTTTTAGTGTAAACAGTATAACATATCTTGCAGTTCTTGGTCTTGTGATCAGGATACAAGCAAGTTATGCAGCCCTTGTGAGGGGTTCAAAATGAAGCTGTTGTCTTTGTTCCACATGGTCTAAGAAAAACGTATAAATTATTTTTTGTGAGTATTCTGGCATATCAAATCTTAAAGATAATGGACATTTAATGAGCAATACAGAAAAAAGCAGAACTAGTTCACTTATTAGCGACTGACTGAGCACCGCTCAAGGGACTCCCTTCACACATGAGTTGCAGTAGACATTTGCGCATGGGGACCCGGGAAGGGTGAAAAATGTGTTTGTGCTGATTGGCTGAATTTCAGATCTAAGGCCCAGATGCATCAAGGTAAAATCTGCTTGCAAAGGGGCAGATTCTCAGAATCTCCCCTTTGCGACCAGTATTTTTCCATTTGGGATGCATCATCCCAAATGCAAAAATCGCAAATTAGGAATTCGCTAAATTGCGATTACTTGCATTTAAGGAACCTCACATTGAGATTCCTTACATGCAATGCATCAAAGATAAAAAAATAGTGATTTCGCTAATAGGAGTAGCAAATTACCATGAAGTTCATCTTCATGGTAATTTGCAAAAACTTTGAAAAATGCACTTTTGTGCATTTTTCAAAATTTCATGTTGCGCACAGACATGCCCTAAGGGCATGTGTGTGCGCAACATATGTCCACAGATCAATTTCAGGCGTGAAACAGGGTGTCCTTTGGACACCCCTGCACCCTTGAAATTGCATTCTCAATTTGCGATTCGCTAACTGCAATTCGTAAATTGAGAATGTCTTCCCATTCATTCCTACGGGCCTCTAGGCCCATAGGAATGAATGGGGAGGTATTCCTTAATTGCGACTCGCAATTTGCGACTCGCAATTAAGGAATTTTAAGAAATCGCAATTTTTTGAGCGAATTCTTCTTGCATAGCATTTTGCTATTCCTTATTAGCGATTCCTTATTTTTCGCTAATAAGGAATCGCAAAATGGATGCTTGATGCATCTGGGGGTTAGTAGGCTACTTCTGTGACTATGTTAAAGCTTTATGCCTATGTTTAACATAGTACTGCTCTCTATGTTTACCGTGGGATTTCGAACTTGATTACCGAGGATGATTCCAGCATGTGCATCTCTCAAAGATCCAAAACTGAAGAATACATTTTACCTGCCAATTCAGCAAGTACATTATTGTTCTGTGCAGTAATGTCTGGGGTTTGAGAGATTTAAAGTGTAGTCCCCTCCTGCACATATGAAAAAATGAGTGAAGCAGTCTTTTGTATTAACAAACGGCCACTTTCTGGGAAGTAAATTTCTCTCATATTACCTAAGATGATCTAGGATAGGTTACTGAAAATTCAAGTCTCCATAGCAGAGTTGGCCAGCATTGAATTTGTGCCAGCTTTTCAGGAAAACCAACGACCTGTAAGTGAAATGCATAAACAACCATTGTATGACAAATGAGCCTCTGTGGATCCTTTAGATATCTGACATGGATCCAGGCATTCTTGACCTTCGCAGGACATGGCTGCTGTGAAGTGTTTCAAGAATCAGAGCTAGGCTGTGTCCTACTTCCTCCTTTGAAACTGTTATGACAATACAATTGTTCAAGGTATGGGTGGCAGGGGATGTTGTGTGGACACAGAAAGATTACAACCGGAATCATGATCTTGTTAAAGACTTGAAGGGTGTCAAAGACATACAAATGATAATATCCACTGCTGTTAAGTGTTGATTTCCCCACATACAATGTTGGTACTTTTTGTGCTTCTACAATACAGCTAGATGGAAGTAGGCATTCCCAAGGTCCGCCTGGTAAATCAAGTCTATTGTATTTGAGCAGCTCCCAACAATCAAGTCAAAGTCCGCACCTTCAACTTCTGATGGGGGGGGGGAGCTGCACTGAGCTCAAAATGATAAGAGAGCTCCATTTTTCCTTACAAAGAATTAGCAGGAGTCATATAATTGATTGTCTGTATTCTATATTGGCTTATTTCTTTTGAACTAAGAAGTACCTCAAGTACATGCCTTGTGAATGTCCAGTAGTCTCTTAATAGATCATTACCTTTGAAGGGATCGTGTGTTCTGAGGTGATCTAGGCCCTTTTTATCTGTTGGTTTTATTATTGGTGATGATCAAAGTGCAGCCATTCGTTATTATAGAACCGACTAGACATTTGTGAAGCTTACACTCTTCCAAATGTATTGAAATGCTTCCACCTATGATAAGACCCAACACTGAGGATACATATGGAAAGTCATTGATTAGCTGTTGGGAGGGCTTTCCCCTTGCAGTAAAATACTATTGATCTCTTCATCTCAATGCCCATTGGCTACAACACTGGAGGTACTGGTGATATGGATGTACTTACAGGTGCTACTCTGATGCTTGATAGTAATAGGAATATTGAACACGCAGGTGAATTCTTAAATCAGTGTGCCCTAGGGATGAGAAAGTATTCTCAATATTGAGCCCTGCGTTGTTTAACATCTATGTTCAACCCCTAGCAATTGTAGCAAGAAGTAGAGGGATATCATTGGTATCGTATGCCGATGGCACCCAGCTAGTTATTGCCTTTTCAAAAAAGTGCAAAAATAATCTGCTTCAATTTAAGGAGGACCCGTTAGCAATCCAGCAAGATTAGAATGGTCTTGCTTAGAAAGGTGCTGTTTTTGACCAGATGTTGAGCTGTCACAGTTGTTGATGGGATAGTAAATGTCTATATACCTTAAAACTACAGCCCTGGAAATAAAGCTATGAGCAGTACTAAGGTGTTTGAACCTGTAGTGCTTCAAAATATGACAAACCTGTCTGAGTAGTCTTAAATGGAATATTGAACTTAGAAACTTATCTTACAAAGCTATCTTGAAAAGTCAGGACCTCATCAATTGAAGGAGCTGTGATAGATAACAGGTTGTAGTCAAACTTTGCAGTATCTAACATAGAAGTGGTCAATTCTGTGTGCTAAACCAGAGGTGTTCCCACTCTAAGCCGGATATGTGCTTTGTCTCTTCAGTTCAGACTGAAATGCTGGTTGATGTGAAACTTCAGTAAGAACTGGAGAAGGAATGGCTGGAAATCCCATAACTATGATGTTCTTTTAAGCTGGCAAAAAAATAATTACAAGCCATTCCTATTTTGGCTGGATTCTTGCATGGAAGAGGTGACTTATTCTTCCTCTGCATCTTTGTCGGAGAGGTCTGTGGCTCTAACTTACCCCTAGCGTCATTCTTTTTTTCCCCTTGTGCTATCACATACATATTCCTTATACGAATAGGCATAACAGGTTTCTCACTAGATGGTGAAGCTGATGTCAGTGTGTGCCTCTCTGTCAATGGATTTAACATCAAGCATCTTCATGTTGTATGCCGCAATGTAATCTATTTTGATGTGCTTGACTTTGATTTGCTTGACTTTGAATGATTTGTTGCTGTGTCGTAATTACTGATGAAGAGTATGTTGCTGATCTTCTTGACTGTTACTGCCTGTGATCAAACCTGTTAAGATGGAGTGCTTAAACAGAGACACAAGTGATGCATGCAGCACAGGAATTATCGACGTAGGACATCTCAACGGCATCTGCAATGGCATTCATGATGGGGTTTATTATCTATTTTGCCCATTTTTTGCTTCTTACTTGGCGGATCCATAGAAACCACTGACAGTGCTGAGGTGGAGATATAGGTTTCCCTAATCCTTTCTTTTTGGCGTGGAATTCAAGCAGCAGATTCTAAAAATGGCTAGAATGTTCTTTTCTCCTCAGCAAGATGCCCTCCTGATCCATCAAAATCCTTTTTTAAATTTTCTGACAGAGACTCTCATGTTAACAAAGGCTGCAAACAAGACCCAGGATACAAAAGAAATTAGGATTCTCAGATCTTTTTCATTACCCCCAAGACATGTCACAAAAGGGATGGCTATTCTGGCCATAAATAGTAAACAGATACCTGAAGAGAAACTTAGAAAAGAGGCAGCAGGAAAATATTTTTTAGTTCTGCTGCTAACTGCAAAAACACATCCATATTGAAGACATGACAGAGCCCATTATCCTGAGGTTTTCACAGAAGGTGTAAATTAATATTCGACTACCCACACTGTGCATTCAGGGCAGCTAGGTCAGCATGCAATATGAAGGCACAGTGAAGTTTACTTTTCACCTACTATGACCCTAGGCTATTATGCCTTTCATCCTTTCATTTTTCCTTTTAAAAAATACATATTTTACTCTTCAAACCTTTTTCTTCAGCTTTTAGATGCCTATGAATAGGTAATTGGAATATTTTTAAAGGCATAAGTGAACATACATATAATTTAAATACATTGTTATTTTCTTAAATTAAGCTTGGCATAGTTAGTTTGTAGTGTTCATTAATTTCAGAGAATATCAATAATGCTGAAAGATAAATCACTGCCAACACCACCAGTCTCTACATAACCTGGGATGAGATTGCATCAGCAACCTTCACTTAAGCCTGGGGACAAGTTCAGAGTACTCAGTGTCTAAAAACATAGCCCTAGCTTTGTTAACTTTCAGCAAAATAAAACCATGCATCCTATCCAGTGGACTTAATGTAGGGTTTCCTAGTGGACAAAGAGGAGACAAAAACATTTAGATCGTGGTGACACCGCTGTATCAATCCATGACATCAGGAGGAGATTCATATGAACTGCAGGGTAATATGAAAGATAAGTCGAAATAACTAACATTTTGTTTATTCGATAATTAGTTACTTTTACACACCCACACAAGGCTCAACAAGGTTTCCTTGTTGGTTTAATTGTCTATCTTAGGGATTTATTCTTGAAAAAAACTTCTGGATACATATGCAACATTACTGAGAATATGTCAATATTATTTCTACATCCTATGCATCACTGTCGAGTTTCAATAACGTTTTACATATTGGAGAAAAATCCTTATTCTAAAATTCAGCCATTCGACCGTCATCATGAGCAGAAAACTGAATATAGGTATGTAGGTTATATGCAACGATAAACAAGTCGCCTTATTAAAAACTTTATGAAAACTCACCCAAAGTTAGTCTCTGGAACAAACGACAACTGACTTCTTGAATATTTTCACTGTTTTGAAATGTTTTCATTGCCTTCATTATAAGATTATAGCATCTAACATTGCCAGACATAAGCACTTCAACATTACTCGCTGAAAAACAATAACCATGTCAGACACTTTAATCTATGAAGAAATGGACCACCGTGTTACAAATTAATATGCAGATATTACATCATCATCGATATCACTTTATATAGATATTTAATAAGCATAGTGTTCTTCGTCAACTGCTGACCATGATACAATAAAATTCACGGAAACTTTATTTAAAAAAGTCGATCATTTTGCCTTAGCTGACTAAAATCTCAATCTATGTAAACGGTATAACGAATACTGGAATTTCCAGACCGAAATAAAAGTTTTAACATAAACATCAATAGAAAGCTCCCATTTGTGAACGTGAAGGCAATCATAAACTCATTTAATAAGCAGGTGGAAAAATAGGTGGATAGGCTTTGTAAGTCAAAGCAACTGAAAAAGATTTATATTTAAGCAATTCTGAAATGCTGAGACAGAAGGTAATCACAGGGCTATAGTGTGTTTCCTGCACTAAATTACCAAAACACTGCAAACTTAGATGAAACTCTGACAGACAAGGGAGTATTTCACCAGAGGGCACAGATTCGTGAATGTACATTCTAGTTTTATAGTCTAGCTTCAACAAAACATAATTAAAATCTACTTCTAAAAGAAGCTCTGGTATTCAGCTACGTGTTTCACTGGGGAGTGATCAGCTGCGTTCATAAATCAAATTACGTAGACCAATATGTTCAGGATACGTGATATTTTGTTCCCTGGAAATATGAGTGATGATTCATATTGTGATATACAGAAGATGTTGGACAGATGGCAGTTAACAAAGCATTACTGATTGTAGAGTGTTGGATATGATTTTTTTTGTAACAACTGGTTTGTGGCTTGTTCAGTTGTACATAAACGTGCTATGCATGCTTACCACAATCTAATATTTGACTCAGATCGATGTTGGGCTTGTTCAGCTTCTACCAACAGGACTAAACTACAAATCACCTGGAAGCCCAAATTTCCCTCAGGAATAACCTTAGATGAATTTCATACAACTTTGTAGTTTGCTTGCATTCCATGTAGTGGGCAAATTATTATTGTATCTATTAGCCATGAGCGGCTGCAGGGTCTGATGTGAATCCATAAAGCTGTAAATAATGAGAACAACTTCAAGGTTACTCGCTAGATGCAGTATGTAAGCTATTTCCCAATATTAACTTGCCATTATCCACTTGTGGGTGACTGTCACCTAGCGGTGGGTGGATACTCTGCCTTTAAACGGTTAATTCGACGCTCTGAACCAGAAAGCATCCTAAGCGTCACAGCTGATTCCAATTATATGCATACTGTTGATAATAATTATAACTCCTTAGTAGGCAAGCCACGTAAGTTATATGATGAAGATTTATTGAAGAGGATAAGGATAATTTTACTTACCCAGTAAGCATCTGTTCTTGGTATTTAGAGCTGTAGACTCACATGCTGTGCATACTACTGCCATCTAGTGTTGGGTCTGGATGTTTGCAAGTTGTTCCTCTTCGCATAGGTCTTTCCTAGTGATAGTGAGCATGGTCATCGACTCCATTGTTAGATTGTTTTCCCGCAAGAGGGTGAGAATGGAGTAAGTAAGTGTAGTATAGAGATGTCCATGTGTATAAATGTGTAATGAAGAACTGCAACAACTACAGGTACCCGGGGAGGCGGGTGGGCGCATGTGAATCTACAGCTCTACATGCCAAGAACAGATGCTTACTGGGTAAGTAATGTTATCCATTCGAGGCAGATGTACTGTAGATACACATGCTTTCCATAGACTATAAATCAGTATACTCCAAAAGCGGAGGCTACCCTGTATATGTTGCAGTTGTTTGGAGCAGTGTTTTAAGTACTGCTTAACCTACACTAGCCTGTTGTCGGGCTAACACATCTACACAATAGTGTTTGGTAAATGTATGTGGTGTAGAGTAGACCATGTAGCTGCTTTACATATGTCAGCTAGAAGGATGTTACCTAAAATGGCCACAGAAGCCCCTATTTTGGGAATGGAATGTGCTCTAGGGGGTATAGTCAAAGTCCTTTTGGCTTTAGCATAGCATGTTTGAATTAATTTAACAATCCATCTCGCAATACCAGGTTTAGAGATAGGACTGCCTTTATGAGGGGGAGCAAATGCTACAAACAGTTGTTTTGTAGAAGTCCTTTGTCCTATCTAAATAGTACAATAAAGCTCTTTTAGTGGCAAGAGTGTAAAGAGCGCATTCTGCTACTGAATAAGGTTGAGGAAAGAAAACTGGTAACTCAACAGATTGGTTTATATGAAGAGCAGAAACTACTTTGGGAAGGAATGTGGGGTTGGTACAGAGAAATATCCTGTCTTTGTGTAGCTGAAAGGTTCTTCTAGTGTTAATGTCTGTAGCTCACCAACTGTCCTTAGTGAAGTGATAGCAATGAGGAAAGTTACTTTCCATGAGAAGAACTGTAAAGGGCATTTGTGTAATGGTTCAAAAGGTGGACCCATGAGCCTTGTGAGGACAATGTTGAGATTCCACACTGGGGCAGGAGGAATCATTGGTGGTATTACCCTTTGTAAACCTTCCATGAAGGCCTTGATTACTGGAACTCTGAATAGTGACAGATGTTGCCTATTTTGTAAGTATGCAGCTACAGCTGCAAGGTATAAACGAATAGACGTGTAAGCCAGCCCTGTTCATTGTAAACAATGTTTTGTATAGAAGCATCTAAAGGATTGATTTTGCTGTTTTTGCAATATACAGCATCTCTTTTCCATTTTGCAGCATAGCAAGCTCAGGTGGTAGGCTTTCTTGCTTCTTTTAGAATATTCATACAGTCTGATTGTAAATTTAAATAATCAAACTATGACTTTAGGAGCCAGATCGCTAAATTCAATTCTTTTGGATTTGGAGGTCTGATTTCTCCATGGTTCCGAGTGAGGAGACTGGAGTTCAGGTGCAGTTTTTGATGTGGAACTAGTGGCAGCTCCAACAGGGTGCTGTACCATGGTTGACGAGCCTATGTAGGGCTACCAGAATTAGTGTGAAGGATGTTTGCCTGAGCTTCCGATCCATCCATGGAATGAGCGGGAGAAGCGGAAAGCTTAGGCAAATATCCCTGACCAGTTCATCCATAGGGCATTGCCCTTTGATCGCGGGCGTGGGTACCTGGAGCCAATGTTTGGGCATTTTGCATTATCAGCTGTGGCAAGGAATATGCTACTTACCAGTATGCATCTGTTCTTGGCATGTAGAGCTGCTGACATTTATATCTATGCATAGATCGCTGCCTAGTGTTGGGTCCGGATGATTGCACATTGTTGTCCTGGAAGAGTCTTCGAAGTATCACGAGATAGGTGGCTCCTCCCTTGGACTACAGTGCGCATGGGCATCCTCTCCATCTTCAGATTGTTTTTCGCCATTGCGGCAGAGATGGAGTGTAATACAGTAAGTGATGACCATGCCTGAGAATGATTCTGAGTGCCACAGCTGCGACAGGCACCGGGGAGGAGGGCGGGCGATATACATTTCAGCAGCCCTACATGCCAAGAACAGATGCATACTGGTAAGTAGCATATTCCGTTCTAGGCATGTGGGCTGCTGAATTTATATCTATGCATAGAATAAATAGCAGTATCCTCCTTAGCGGCGGTTGCCCGTGCCAGCTGCGGCAGTCTGAAAAAGAGTTCTGAGAACAGCCTGACCTGCACCAGCTTGCCGTTTGGAGTGTACATCCACGCAGTAGTGTTTGGTGAATGTGTGTATGGTGGTCCATGTGGCTGCTCTACATATATCCTCTAGAGGAATGTCTAGGAAAGCCATGGATGCCCCTAACTTGCGCGTGGAATGCGCTCTTGGGGGAACTGTTAATGTGCGTTTTGCTTTTTGATAACAGATTTGTATGCACTTAACGATCCATCTGGCTATACCTGACTTTGAAATGGGGTTGCCTTTGTGTTGTGGAGAGAAGGCAACAAACAGTTGCTTAGTCTTCCTGAAATCCTTTGTCCTGTCTATGTAATACAGGAGAGGTCTTTTGACATCTAGAGTGGGCAGTGCTCTGTCTGCTACCGAGTCTGGATTTGGGAAGAAAACGGGCAGTTCTATGGTTTGGGTAATGTGGAACTGCAACACCACCTTAGGAATGAATTTGGGGTTGGTACGCAGCACCACCCGATTAGCATGAATTTGTATGAATGGCTCTTGGATAGTTAGGGCTTGAAGCTCACTAACTCTCCTTAGCGAAGTGATTGCCACTAGAAAAGCCACTTTCCATGTTAGAAACTGTATCTCACAAGAGTGAAGATGTTCAAAGGGTGGTCCCATTAGTCTGGTGAGAACTATGTTTAGATTCCAGACAGGTGAAGGAGGGTGTCTGGGAGGAATCACTCTTTTGAGTCCTTCCATAAAAGCTTTAATGGCCGGCACTCTAAAAAGAGAAAGATGCTGTCTGTTCTGAAGATAAGCTGCCAGTGCGGCCAAATGTATCCTAATGGAACTATATGCCAGATTACATTTGTATAGGTGCAACAAATAACATATAATGTCTTGTGTGGATGCATCTAGCGGGTTTATATCATTAGTAGAACAGTAAATGACAAATCGCTTCCATTTGGCCGCGTAGCACGCCCTGGTTTTAGGCCTTCTTGCCTCCTTGATGATGTCCATACAGTCAAGGGGCAAGTTGAGATAGCCAAACTCTATGACCTCAGGAGCCATATCGCAAGGTTTAACTGTTGCGGATCTGGGTGCTGAATGTATCCACGGTTCTGAGTGAGGAGACTGGGCTTGAGGTGCAGCCGTTGGTGAGGCACCACTGAAAGTTCTAGGAACGTGGTGTACCACGCTTGCCGTGCCCACGTTGGAGCAACTAGGATGAGCGTCATGGAATGCTGCCGCAGTTTGCGTGCCACTAGTGGTATGAGCGGTGCTGGAGGAAAAGCGTACGCAAATCTGCCTGACCAGTTCATCCATATCGCATTGCCCTGAGACTGCGGGTGTGGGAACCTGGCGGCGAAGGTTTGGCATTTTGCGTTTTCCTTTGTGGCGAAGAGGTCTATCTCTGGATGGCCCCACTGCTGGAAATATGGTTGGATCACTGAGGGGTGAGCAGGTCCGCCATCTGGTTGTCTTTGCCTGGGAGATGTTCCGCCATGAGGAACATGTTCCTTTGAATAGCCCACTTCCACATGCTCTGGGCTAGATGAGACAATTGTGGAGAGTGCGTGCCTCCCTGCTTCTGGATGTAATACATGGCAGTCATGTTGTCCGTCCGGATCAGCACAACTTTGTTGCACAGATGCAGCCTGAAGACATTCATTGCCATGAAAATTGCCATGCGCTCCAACAGGTTGATGAGCATTTTTTGCTGCTGCGCTGTCCATAGTCCCTGCACTGTATAATGGAGGACATGCGCTCCCCAACCCTGGAGAGATGCGTCAGTTGTCAGCACTATCTGTGGTACAGGCTCTTGGAACGGTCGTCCCCTGCAAAGGTTTTGTATGTTCCACCAATGCAGAGAGTTGTATGCACGACCGGTCACCAACACTAGGTGTTTCAGATGCCCTTGAGCCTGGTCCCACTGTCGTGCCAGGCATTCCTGAAGCAGACGCATGTGTAGCCTTGCGTGAGGGACTATAAAGATGCAGGAGGCCATCATACCTATCAGCCGCAGGAAAACCTGAGCTGGGAGCGATTGTTGTGGCTTGAACTTCTGAATGAGCAATTGCATGCTGTTGACTCTGGCTGCGTTTGGGTGCGCTGTCGCTGTTAGAGTGTTGAGTGTCGCACCCAAGTATTGTTGCATATGTGCAGATTGAAGGTGTGATTTTGGGTAATTGAGCGAAAATCCTAGACTGTGTAGGAGGTGAATCGTGTGGGACATGTGGCTGGCACATTGCTGGGCTGACTTTGCTTGAACAAGCCAGTCTTCCAGATAAGGATAGACGTGGATGTGTTGTCTCCGAAGGTGCGCCGCCACTGTTGCCAAGCACTTCGTGAACACCCTGGGGGCAGTAGTGACCCCGAAAGGCAGGACCTTGAATTGGTAATGCTGGTTGTTTATGGTGAACCTGAGATATTTCTTGTGTCCTGGGTGAACGGGAATGTGGAAATATGCGTCTTTTAAGTCCAGGGTTGCTAGGAAGTCTCCCTGACTGAGCAATGGTAGAACTTGTTGTACAGTCAGCATGTGAAAATGTTCTGACAAGAAGTACTGGTTCAGGGGTCTGAGGTCTAGAATGGGCCTGAGAGACCCGTCCTTTTTTGGGATTAAGAAGTACAGTGAGTACACCCCTGTACCCTGCTGATTTAAAGGCACGAGTTCTATGGCCCCTTTTTGCAGCATGCAGAGGACTTCTTGCTGCAATAAGTGCATGTGCTCTGCGGACATAGGACGGTGCCTTGGGGGTATGTTGGGTGGAGTGGAGGTTAGTTCTAGACAATAGCCGTGTTGTATAATGTCTCTCACCCACCTGTCTGTGGTTATGCCTTCCCAGACTAGCAGGAACTGCTGGAGTCTCCCCCCCGACTGGTGTTATATGGTCGGGGGGCAGTGACAAGACGTCACTGTTTATTGGTGGCGGAGGATCTGGTATTATTATTTCTGCGTCCTCTGCCTTTGGTGCTGTTCCCACGATAGCCACGCCTATTGTTTTTGTTATAGGTGGTCTGCGAGCCCCCTCTGTTGTATCCCTATACAACAGAGGGGGCTCGCTTGACCTCTGGAGGCTCCCCTGTTACCGGCGCGACGAAAGGAACTGCCCCTGAACTGTTGTGATTGCAGAGCCCCCATGGATTTTGCTGTCTCAGTGTCTTTTTTAATTTTCTCAAGGGTTGTGTCTACATCAGGGCCAAAGAGAAAATCAGGGTGGGTCGGCTGGTTGAGTAAAGTAGTTTGTATCTCTGGCTTAAAACCAGAGATGCGTAGCCAGGCATGCCTTTTAAGCATCACACTTGTGTTTATGACCCTAGCTGCCATGTCTGCTGCATCTAGCGTACACTTGATGAACGCATTGGAAAGTAATTTCCCCTCCTGTATCAGCATTTCTGCTCCCTCCTTATAAGTCTCAGGCAGGTGTTGCAGTAGCTGCTCTAACGTGTCGTAGTGTGCCCTATCATATCTGGCTAATAGGGCTTGTGTGTTGGAGATCCTCCAAATATTTGCTGCTTGAGCCGCTACTCGCTTGCCAGATGCTTCAAAGATTTTGGATTCTTTGTCCGGAGGGGGAGCATCACCACTGGTTTGAGAGTTTGCCCGTTTACGAGCATTAGCCACTACGAGGGAGTCCAACGGGAGCTGGCCTTTGATGTACGTAGGGTCCACAGGTGCAGGCCGGTACTTCTTTTCAATCCTTGGGTTTACAACCCGTGCCCTTGTGGTCTCCTTGAAGATGTCAGTAGCGTGTTTAAGGACACCTTTTAGCATAGGTAATGTTTTTACTGATCTTTCTGAAGTTAAGAAAGTATCAAACAAAAAGTTCTCCTCTACCGGGTCAGCATGCATGTCCACATCATGGTTTTTGGCTGCCCTTTCAATCAAAGCGTTAAACGCAGCAGTATCTTCAGTAGGCGAGGTTTTGATGGTATAGGACTGAGTGTCAGGTGTGGTCTGTGGCTCACTAGTGTCAACAGGGTCAGTCCAGGGTTGCTGTTCATCCTGATCTGTGTCAGCAGGATAATTGAACTCATCATCATTGTATCCCTCCCCTATATCTTCATAGGTGCGTGTGGGTGAATAGGAATAGTCTTGTTCATAGGACTCCACAGGCTCAGAAAGAACAGGTGAGGTTGCGGAGTCTCTCTTTCTTTTCAGAGGGATCTTGTATGACTCCAAAGGTCTTTCTGGAGCTATTTTCCGTTTATAAATGGTGAGTCTACCTGTATCCGAGTCGATGAACAGTTTCGTTTGATTGTCATAGGAGGGTGGTTGGAAAATGACATCCTCTTCAGTGGACTGACACCTGGAAACTGCCAACACTTTCTTGGTAGGGTCTGTGCTTTTTTGTGGCTCGACGGTTTTTGGTCGAGCGGTTGGGGGCAGTCCATATTTAATAGGTTGTGAAAGCAGTGGAGACGAGCCGACTGTTGTTGAGGGTGTCGCCGTCTTCGATCCGACCAACTTCTTAGGATCACTTGGCTGCTTGTGGACGTTCGTCGATTCGAGCTGTCGGTGCGCAACAGGTACGCCTTTTTGCTTCGACGCGACGTGCTCTTTCGGGTCGGGTGTACTTTTTGACTCGAAGGCCTTGCTGGATATTAGCGCCGAGGCTGGAAGTTTCGGATCGACAGTCTTCCTAGCCTTGATTCCTTTGCCAGTGTCGCCAGCTTTGGGCGTGGGCGTCGACAGCGTCAGCGCGACGTGCTTGACGGCAGAGACAGGCTTCGGCGTCCCGTGTTTTGGGTATACGCCCCCTTGTGACCCCGAAGGGTTAACGACACTTTTAGATGGTTTCGGAGCCGACGAATCCGAAGCTGTCGATCCGAGGACTGACGTAAGCAGTTTCGGTTTCGATACAGTTCCTGTCGGTTTCGGTTTTGCAGTCGAAAGTGGCTGATGGACCGATGGCTCTGTAGAAGTATTCTTAGCCGGGCCTGGACGCGGGGCTATAGAATGCGGGTAAAGATCTTGGCTAAGGCCTTCCGGCGATGCCTCGACCTGAGCCGTAGAGAGTATAGTGTTAGTATCGGGCCCCGCGATTGCGGATGGGCCTTGCTCATCGCTTGAGTCATCATCGACGGCTCCGATGGCGTCTGCGTCGTCTCCTACCTCGACAATGTTGTCTTCATGGACGTAGTCTTGTTCTTCGTCCACACTATATTGTGAGTCGTGCTCCGAAGCAGGGTCCGACTGCCGGTCTGGATCCTCTTGATCGACGCCCTCGATGACGTCTGCCTCGAAGATATCCTCTGGGTCTGGCGCTGTTTGCTGGGCCAACTGCCTCGCGGCGCGTCAAGGCCGAAGTGTTTTTTTCGACCGGAACTTGGAACAGGCCATGCAGCTGGCCTCGTCGTGGTCCGGGGATAGGCACTTGTTGCACACCGGGTGCACATCGATGTGAGGGTATTTGGAGTTGCAGACGGGGCATCTCTTGAACGGGCTCCGTTCCATCGTCGACGCTCGTCGGGGCCTAGGTGTCGAAAGGCAATACGGCCTTCGACGTCCTGTTCGAAGAACTGGATGAAGTATTGGGCACCAAACGAGAGACAATACCGACGCCCCGAAGGCCTTTTGGCCTCGCGAAAAGTATTTAAAGTATATTCCGAACTGGAGTCGAGAAGGTACATCCGAACCCAATGGCGGAAAAAAACAATTCTGACGATGGAGAGGATGCCCATGCGCACTGTAGTCCAAGGGAGGAGCCACCTATCTCGTGATACTTCGAAGACTCTTCCAGGACAACAATGTGCAATCATCCGGACCCAACACTAGGCGGCGATCTATGCATAGATATAAATTCGGCAGCCCACATGCCTCGAACATAGGTCTATTTGTAGGAATCCCCACTGTTAAAAGTACGGAAGGAGAACTCGTGAATTTGTTGCCTTCTTCTGCTGAGGAGATCGGCAATTTGATTTTTTACTCCTCAGAGATGTTCTGCCAGAAGATAAATCTTGTGATGGATCACCCAATTCCAAATGGCGTGAGTGAGTGTTGACACTTGGAGAGAGTGTGTCCCCCCCCTTGCTTCTGTACATAGTACATTGCTGTCATGTTGTCCGTCCGTACTAGGACAGTTTTGGTTATGAGATGAGTTTGAAAAGCTTTTAGTGCTAGGAAGACAGCTAAGAGCTTAAGATAGTTGATGTGGAGAGTTTCCTGCTTGTTGCTCCACATGCCTTGTATTGTGTAATGTTTTAGGTGAGCCCCCCAATCTGTTAGAGATGTGTCTGCAGTGAGCACGATTTGTGGAACGGGGTTGATGAAAGGCCGGCCTGCTGATATGTTTTGTGGGTTCCACCACTGCAGAAAGCGATGTGTACGGCCGTCTACCAACACTAGAACGGTTAATAGACCCTGTGATTGATTCCACCGACTTGCTAAGCCCTCTTGTAGGGGGCACATATGAAGCCTTGCATGGGGTACAAATGCTATGCAAGACGCCATAATTCCCAGTAGTTGCATGAACACTCTGGCTGGTAATGTTTGGTTGGGATGAAACTGTTGAATGATTGCCTGAATATTGTGTATTCATGCTATGGTGGGAGAGGCTAGAGCCTTGACTGTGTCTAGAGTGGCTCCTAGATAAGACTGCATCTGTGAGGGATGCAGGTGAGACTTTTGTGCATTGATGGTGAAGCCCAGTTGATGAAGTAGATCTTTTGTGAACTGTATGTGCCTGTAGACGGGCCCTGTGTACCAAGAGTTGGGGTGATATCGGATGGTGGGGTAGGAACAGGCAGTACACTAATTCTTGGTGTCAACGAGGGTTTTATTGGTATTCCGCGTTGGGTTTGTAACATGAGAGTTCTCCTGGTACGGAACGTAAGTCTCTCCCTCGCAAACTGACTGGGTTCCGTTGTGGCGTTTGGTAGGTCTTCCTCTCCTAGGTGGTGTGTTGTGGCCCCCTCGAGGTCTGGTCACTGCTGGCGGGGTGTTTGACAGCCGTCGTCGTGGCTGCGGTGACCCAGGGAAAGGGGAGACCAAGCAGAAAGGGGCCGTTAGTTTCAGCGTCCACTGGGAGGGCATGCACCGGGGGACCCAGGGGTGTAGTGTAGGGGACACCACTCGTGACCACACAACTCAATAACTATGCAGTGTGGGAGTGAGGGGAGGAAACAGACTGTGAGGGGGGAGTAAACGCGGGATAATGGACACAATAGGGGGAAGGGGGACGCAGGACCTCACACGGGGCTATTTACACTAAAGTACACGCTTGCTCCCCACCCAAGTCGCCATACGCTGACGTACCTGGGCAAGCCACGCTCCTCCCCTGGGAGAGTGGCACGGCGACTCGCAGGGTCGTTGGCCTCCTGGCTTCCCCTCGGTCGCTCCTCCGCTGGCTTCCAGCTGTTCGTCGGGTTCTCCGCTTCTTCCTCCGTTTCTCTCGTCTCCGGTTCCTGATTCTCCGTCTTCTCTCTTCTCCGGCACTTCGGGGGTGACGTCACACGCCATCCACATTGCTTCCTCTCTTTTGACCAATCCTGGCCGGCTGACGTGAACAGTGGGCGGTTCCTCCTCCTCTGTGTAAGTCCAGTTAAAGGAGCCGCGTTCTTCCTCGGCATACTCCTCGGACTCCGTTTCCCAGGGATCGGTCTGCAAAGAAGGAGGACGTGCCGGGTCAGTACCAGGTGCCCACCAGTCACTTGCAGCGCAACCCCCTATATCACGCGGCCTTACCCTGTCACAGTGCTGCAGACAGTTTTAGTGAGTGCTGGCTTTGAAGAGCCAGTCATCTAGGTAGGGGAAGACGTGAATTTGTTGTCTTCGGAGATGAGCAGCAACTATAGCTAGGCATTTGGTAAAAACTCTGGGTGCTGTATGACGAAGGGAAGTACCTTGAATTTGTAGTGCTTGCCTGCTATCACAAATCCCTGGTATTTACGATGAGCTGGATGAACTGGAACATGAAAATATGCGTCTTTCAAATCTAGAGTAGGCAAAGTCTGCTGTTTGTAAAAGTGGGAGTACTTGTTGGAGTGTCACCATGTGAAAATGCTCTAACAGTATGTAATGGTTTAGCTCTCTCAGATCTAGAATAGGTCTTAGGGAACCGTCCTATTGGGGATGAGAAAGTACATAGAGTAAACACCTGAGTCCTGGTACTGTTCTGGAACTGGCTCTATTGCTCCTTTAGTAAAAGGCACTCGATATCTTGTTTTAGCAAGTGTATGTGTTCCGGAGATAACTTGTGAGTGCGATGTGGAATGTTTGGGAGATTGCTGGTAAGCTCCAGGCAATAACCATGTTAGATAATTCCAAGCACCCATTTGTCTGATGTTATAGACTGCCAAATGGGGAGGAATTGCTGAATTCTTCCCCTGACAGGTGTGGTATAATTGGGGGGGGAGAAGCGTGGTTAAGTCACTGTTTGTTGAGGGAAGGAGTGTTACAGGGTGTGTTATCCTTACCTTTACCCTTGAAGTTGTTGCCACTATAACCTCCTCTGAAAAAGCCTCTGGAGGGAGAGGACTGGTTGTTACCTTTGGAAGCCGAGGTATTTGGTTCTGGGGATCTGGTCTTTGACCCTCCTCTGAAGAAGTAGCAACAAAAGGAACCTCTGCTGGATACGCCTGGTCAATGTTGGGGCCAAATTTGTGTTCCTTATCAAATGGTGTGTTAAGGATGGATTGTTGGATCTCAGGTTTAAAACCTGAAATCCTTAACCAAGCGTGTCCGCTGAGCAGGATGCTGGTGTTAATCTCTCTAGCTGCAGAACACAACGAATAGAGGAATTAGAAATGTGTTTACCCTCATTCACTAAGTCCTGTGCTATAGCCGTATGCTCATCTGGGAGATATTGAAGCAATTGTTCCATTTTGCACCAGTCTGCTCTGTCATATCTGGCTAAAAGGCCTCGGGTATTCACAAAGGCACCATTGATTTGCTGCCTGAGTGGCTACGCGCTTGCCAGAAGCATCAATTTGTTTGGACTTTTTATCTGGCGGAGGAGCATTCCCTGGTGTTTGAGAATTTGCTCTCGTAAGAGCATTCAATACGACTAGGTAATCTAATGGCACTTGTCCTTTGATAAAAATGAGGTCTGTAGGAGAGTCCTTATATTTTTTGTCCACTTTAGGCGTTAAGATGTGGGCTCTGACTGGATCCTGAAAAATCTCATCAGCATGTCGCATCATGCCCTTATGCATTGGGAGCGATTGTGATGACCTGTGTGTAGTGCCAATGTCTCATATAAAAAATCTACTTCTAGTGATTCTTTGTGCAGCTCTACCCCATGATAATGTGCAGCCCTGGCAATGAGTTCCTGGAGTGATGGATTGTCGTCTGGAGATCGTTTGGCTGGGTAAAGGTCTGGATCAGTATCACCTGGGGGATCCAGTGTGTAATCTGTCCATGGGTCTGTTAGAATATTCATCCCCCATCATCTGTATCATCATCGTCATGATGAGACTGAGGAGAATCCTGAGGTGTAATTTGCAAAGGATTCTCAAGTGGTGATGGGGATGCTGGAGGTTGAGGCGATGGCATATGAAAAGGACTTGTAGCGACAGACTTTCCCTTCAAGGGGATTTTGTAAGTGTTCTCTTCTTGAAGCTTGCGCTTGTGAAGTGGCTTTACGTGAATATGGCTGGTGTCAGGGTTAATATGCAACCTCTTTTGCTTCGGATCTGGCGTTTAAGGAATAGTGTCCAATTTGGGAACCGAAGGAGTCTTTTTGTGCTTCAGGGCCGAAGTTTTCGGTGGCGACGTTTTCTGTGCCGACGTGACTTGAAAACATTCTTAGAAGAAAAACAACTTTTAATCATCCGAGCACAACACTAGATGGAGGACTTATGCACAGCATGTGTACCTACAGCCACAAATGCCTCGAACAAAATATTCTGCAAGGGCCTTGTTTTTCACTTTCAGTTAACTGCATTAACCCTAAATAAAAAATAAATGCTCGTTAAATAGTTGGCAATACATTGTTTTGAAATTATGAAATTTTATTTGGTTAATGTGATTACTGCAGACGTGGGGAATACTGACTTATGTCTTTATAGTGATACGAGGTCCCAGCCTGAAACAGACAGCACTGTGAATATGCAAGTCATTATTTTAAAATTTTATTATACACAAGTTAGGCTCTGCAAAATTATTTAGTGTTTTAAGATAGAATAATTGCTTTCAGAGTATAAATGTTATTCATAGTTAAACTGTACCTAGAGCAAAGATTTTCATAAGTATCTATTAAAAGTACACTTTCTAGACCTCACCGTATAACACCTTGGTGTTACCTTTCAAAAACAATAATTTGTTGTCACCGTTAAGTGACTCCATCAATTTAAGCCTATACTGGCTCCCAAGTAGCTTTTACATTTGGTGATTGACCAATTGCTCACATTTACATTTCATTCAGTTATCAGGCACCCGGGTGAGAAGGACTGTTTCGTCCTTGCTCTCTGTCCCTCCCTGTACTTAGCAGCACAGTGAAACCCCACCCCAGCCCAATCTCACCTTCCACTCACTTTCACACAAAGGCACCTCAAGGGCGACATTAACTGTTCAGGGATGATTGTGTTTTTTAATAAAAAGTATGGGAACTGCTTTTGTAAGATTAAATAGTATGGTCATGATAGTTCTCAAAGGTCCTGTCCACTTTGACCTCTGTTTACATGCATATGTTTTTCAAGTTGAGTTGAAGGGGTGACAAGGAATAGGCCAGCAGGATGATGTTCAGAAGCAGTGCTCTGATCATCTGTTCCCCTTGGGCCTCAGAGTAATGGACCAGGAGAAAGAAGTAAGTAATGAGATCCTTGTACAGCCTCAAAGAGATGGCCCAGAGGAAAGGGCGGTATATGGCAGTCGCACCAGTGCCCAGGGGTGTGAAGGGCCAAATAAACCATAGGTATGGCTGTTGCACTATTCTTCTTTGTTTGCATCAGAGACCAGTACACATAAGCTGTGCCAGTATTGCTTTGGGCCTTGAAAACATGGTCCGGCGGAGGTGAAACTTGAAGCAGAGGAGATATCTTAGCTCAGTCTCAGAGAGAGAGATGGCAGAAAGGGGCTGGGAAACAATGGGACCATGCTTTTAATAAAGGGCAGAGGAGACTGCCTGCTTCACAAAGCGGTAGCTACATTAGTAAAGCAGGAGTAGAGGCTCTGGACCCCAGGACTGTGAGAAGCCTACTGCATCACATTTATGACTGCCTTTACAAAAGGGTCACAGGGGTTCATTTTCCTTGCAAGTGTTTGGGTAGCGTTGCTGCAAAAAGAGGGCAACACATGGGAGCTCATTTTTTACTGGAAGAAAAAGAGTCTGCTTTAAGTTTGAAGTGATGGCCAGGCATGAGGGGAAGGAGTTAAAGAAGCAGAGGAGACAGCCTACTTCTCAGGGTTGTAGCTACCATTTGTGTAGCAGGTGCAGTTGTATTAAGACCCAGCTTACAGCACCCCAACTATGGGGCCTTATTTTTTTGTATGATATGTTTGCATGTTTATGAATCACACATATAGGGCCTGATTACTCCATCACAACGGTGACAGACATCCCAGCCGTCAAAATATAAATCCCAGAAGATATAATGGAATTTATATTTCTGTGGACGGGATATTCATCCCAGTTGTGACGGAGTAACCTTTCGCCAAGATCTAAATCAAGCCCTTAGTATGGATCTCGAAAGCTCTGTCCCCTCCGCTCAGCCCTGTCCCTCCCTCTGCCCCGATTCTTGTCATAGACTTTGGGAGGAGAGCTAGAATACAAAACATTCTGCTTGGGGGTCCAGAGCAAATATTTTGAAGTCCTTTCATCAAAGGTTGGGGCGAGCCAATGCTTTCACAGCAGTACTTAACTTAAATACTTACATGGACCAGCTAAAGGAAGCAAAGCATAAAACGCTGGTAGAACAACACCCTCTTCCTTATGAAACTGATTGAGTGCGTTCAAAATGACCAAATGATCTTTACTCTCAACAAACTCCATCAGATCTTCTTCTGTGACTACAATGGGAAGACAATCGGAGAAAAAGTATTACTAACCACGACATAAAGTTTGCCTACATTTTAACATTTTAAACAAACAGCATTTTCTACCATTTTCTCATGCCTTTACCTCAGATCCTCTGGCACTTCAAGGTACTGGCCAATGCAACAAGTACTTCCTGTCAATGCATGCGCAGTTCACTTAGTCCCATTGCATTTGTTTGTGCAGATGTACTTAATTGATGTATGTTGTGAAGGAGACCATGTTAGACGTGGGTGAGCAGTCAAGCTTGCTCTCTGACGGTTATGTGGGTTACAATATAAATACCATACAATAAAAGTGAAGTTCCAACCAGAACTATATATTGTAAAAATATTTATTTACAATAGAAGAGGTTCAAAGTAGAACAAATAAAAATCAAGGGCACCTTCTGGGGCCCCAGATGTGATCCTTAAGAGATTATAATGGCGACTGCTCATAAGCATAAAAGAGGTTAAACAATAAAAACTCTAGAGCATATGTTAGGCTACGGTAATGAATTTAGAGATCTTCAGAAACAGTGAACAAGGCAGTCTCGTACTGTAGTTAACAAACATGTTTTCACGTACCGGGAATTCTTGCAAAGGTTTCAGCCTTTAGCAATAGCTCTGTGTGCTTTTCAGTCCATTGTTTTGGTAGCAGAACCTCTTCTCCAAATGGGACGTTCCTCACAGTATTTTATTTATAGAAGTTTGATAGTGTGAACCTAGCTCTATGGGCAACAAAGCACTTTACAAATAACTAAGGGCCTGATTTAGAGTTGGGCACAGAGGTACTCCATCACAAATGTGAGGAATATTTTGTCTGCCTTATTACAAGTGTCACTGGGTATAATACAGTTGTAATAAGGCGAATCACAATCTATCATGTTTCTGATGGAGCAACCCATCCGCCAAACTCTAAATCAGGACCTAAAATCTTAAACAGGTGCATTTAAAGGAGAACTGAGCGCTTTACAAGTAAGATCAACAGTAAAACAACAACTACATTTGCAAGATCATTGGGTTGGAGGGAAAATGAGTGAGATATAAGAATTCACTAGAGGCAGTACATTGTAATTATTATAGTGCATACTACCCCCTGACAAGGCTTTGAAGCACTTTTTGACGAGTAGACCCCTATTCCGGAACCCAAAGTGGATTTTGTGGTTGATTAGTATAGGGAAATAGAAGTTGTTAATCGGGGCAGGAGACATGTGAGTCTGTTAGGTGGACTGAATAGGATAAAGGAGAGATAGAGGAGAGAAGGGTCTAGAAAGTGTTATTTGGGAGATCATATTAGTAAAATTTAAGGCGATATATATTGTGCCGGTAAGTTTTAAGAGCAATAAATAGTCAACACCAACTGACCACCAAACAAGCTGTTTCTTTCGGTTCTGCAGCGCTTCTGTTAGAGTAAACCGAAATGTCAAAACCATTCTAAAAAAAACACTCTAAGCGTCAAAGTTCTGTAGGGGCAAGGAACAGGAAGGACAAGCATTTGCAATGCAATAGGTCTTGCATTTGCGAGTGCTTCAGCTATTGCCATTGGAAATGACAAAACCTTCTATTTATGTGTTGGTTTTTAAAACAGATAAATAAAAGGGATTGTCATTTACAATGGTAATAGCTTAACCTCTTGCAAATGCGAAACCTATTACCTTGCAAATGCTTTTTATATATGGTCTGTCTGCCAGTCCCTCTGCTCGGGGCTCAGCCTGTTAAAGTTAACCTGCGGCCATCTTGCACCAATGACTACCAACAAGCAAGAAGAGAAAACAGCTGAGTACATTTAAGCTTTAGCTAGGAAAAATGAAGGCATTTTTGTGCTGATTATTAACATTTGACCATTGTATTTTGTCTGTGTATAGTTTCTATTAAAAAACTGGTGTGCATAACAAACAAATACATATAATATTGTGCTGCCCACATATGGAGAGGGGGTGGGGACGGTAGCTTGTTTCCTTCCCAGTATAAGAATTGGCTTGGTAGTTTGGTTTGCCCTGTTCCCATCATGCACTGGGACAGGAACAGACTAATTTGCATATAGCCAAGTTCTGAGCTGGGATGGTGCAGTGAGCTAAAAAACGGTGATGGATCAAGCCCTGATCTTTGGACTGGGTAAGAGTGGTCTGCTTAATTCAGGCACTCTGTTCATCACCACCCCCTTTTCTGAATCATTTTGTCCACCATAAGCGTGGAAGGGTATACTCAGATGTGAGTCCCTTGCTCATTGCACCATCAGGATTCAAGCAAGCCGGGCCGACGAGGCTGAAATGCCAGAAACCGGTCCCCGGTAGCTTGTTTCCTTCCCAGTATAAGAATTGGCTTGGTAGTTTGGTTTGCCCTGTTCCCATCATGCACTGGGACAGGAACAGACTAATTTGCATATAGCCAAGTTCTGAGCTGGGATGGTGCAGTGAGCTAAAAAACGGTGATGGATCAAGCCCTGATCTTTGGACTGGGTAAGAGTGGTCTGCTTAATTCAGGCACTCTGTTCATCACCACCCCCTTTTCTGAATCATTTTGTCCACCATAAGCGTGGAAGGGTATACTCAGATGTGAGTCCCTTGCTCATTGCACCATCAGGATTCAAGCAAGCCGGGCCGACGAGGCTGAAATGCCAGAAACCGGTCCCCGGTAGCTTGTTTCCTTCCCAGTATAAGAATTGGCTTGGTAGTTTGGTTTGCCCTGTTCCCATCATGCACTGGGACAGGAACAGACTAATTTGCATATAGCCAAGTTCTGAGCTGGGATGGTGCAGTGAGCTAAAAAACGGTGATGGATCAAGCCCTGATCTTTGGACTGGGTAAGAGTGGTCTGCATAATTCAGGCACTCTGTTCATCACCACCCCCTTTTCTGAATCACATATGGAGAGGACACGGCTCAGCGGTCAGAGCTACCGACTCAGTAGCTGGGGACCAGTGTTCGAGCATAGGCATCAGCTCATCATCAAATCACTTGATCGATCTACTGACGTAAATAAAAATACAGAGTGATCAAGTGGGATTGGGGGAAGAGAAGAAAAAGGTAAACAGACCTCGGAGAGGTGGTTGGGGCAGTGAGGGGTGAAGGGGAGGAGCTGTAGCCAAGGAGCCAGAGAGCAGCTGTTGTTGCAGGAAAGCATGTTGTGCCTGCAGTAGGAGAAACTTGGTAAAGAAAATAGTGCTTACACACTAAATAAGACCTACAGTATAAAAACAGAAGTAAACGGGCCAGTCCTCATGGAAGGTTACAAATTAAGACAAGGCGGTACTAAGGAGGGACTAACAAGTCTATTAACCAAACAGAAGCCAGCGTTTACCAAGGACAATAAAACAAGCCAATGGAAAGTATGAGTGGAGAGTGGGTGGGGCTTCAAATCCATACTCTAACACAGCATGCCTTGCAGAGCAGCACATGCGCTGCCCACGCTCGACCTAAAAAAGGAAACTGAAGGGTTGGAAGTGGGAAAGGTAAGGATAGTATGTTGTAGTTTGAAGAATGGATCTTTTATTCTTTTCTGAACACAAATGTCTTGATTACGAGTTGCCCGGCTATTGATACACTCATTATCACACCGATAAATTTCACTGAGGCGTTTCAAATTTCTCCCAAGTAATAATTATTTCCTATTATGAGTTTTGCACTTGGGATGGAGCATAACGTGGATGTTGGTGCTTACTGCACCAAAATCTGCATGTCCCGGTATGGACTGGGCATTTTTCTCCCTTTAAATTCTGGCAGGTTTGACCTGCTGAAATGTAATGAGGGATTTTTTTTTACCACACTCACTATGTAAATAGTGCAATAAAAAATGTAAAACTCATGATTTTGATATGTGTGGCAACAGGGGTTACCAAAAGTATCTGCATTTATTAGTCCACTCATAATGAGGGGATCAAAGATCTGGATTAAGTTTGTTATGCTTAGTTTTCATTATCAAATGGCTAAGCATGAAAAAGCTTGTTTCAGGAACTTGCTTTGCTTGTTTTTGGGAATTTCTAGAAGTGAAGAAGATTTGCCTCTGGTGTCCCTTTTGCCTCACGTGGAGTTGAAAATGTCTTTTAGGTATGATGTGAGGCTATCATGAAGAGCTTTGTGTTCTAAGCATGCCGTTAGGATTTTATTTCTTGTTTTCAAAGGGAGCAAGATTATTTCTATTAAAGGGACTTATTATATGACCTGATTTCTTGATGCTCCTGACTATTGAGGGAGGTGCATGAAGGATGGACAGACAGCAGAGCCTGGCTGTGTCTCCCTGAACAGAACTCTGAAGTGAGGCTCCCCTCTTTGAGAATATGTTGAATATCGATACATGCTGAGATGAAAGGAAGGTAGGATTTTAAAATTAGGTGGTGTGTTCTCAGCTCTAACATATTGTTGTGATTCTTTGAAAATGGAAGGTGCACCAGGAATGGAGTCAAAACCATAAGAGTAAATCCATCAACTTTATTTATTGGTCATAGCAGTAAAAAATGGCATAGACCAACGCGTTTCGTTCCTTTGAGGGAACTTCATCAGGGCTTCAAGTATCTAGTGGAATATTCAAATCTTTCTTTGTATAACTGAGATCAACGTGGAGCAAGCAGAGATAGTGCCCCACAATAAGGGTCCTGTATCGGGCGCATTTGCTGTAAGTCGAGAACCAGTACATCCAGATGACAAGGTTAGATGAATTACGTTCATTGTGGGGGACTATCTTGGCTTGCCCCACGTTGACCTCAGTTATACAAAGAAAGTTTTGAATATTCCACTAGATACTTGAAGCCCTGATGAAGTTCCCTTAAAGGAATGAAACGCGTTGGCTGATGCCATTTATTACTGCTATGACCAATAAAGAAAATTGATGGACTAACTCATATGGTTTTGGCTCCATTCCTGGTGCACATTCCATTTTCAAAGAATTGTTTTTTTCTGGATTCCAGTGGAGCTGAAAGGAGGCAGGTTCCGGAAGTGGATGCACAGGACTCAATGTTTGTAGATAGGGATTGAGGTGCTGAACCTTTGGTCAGCCGCTGTTAGGAGTTTCTTTTGTTTATCTATATTGTTGTGATACTTATGCTCTGAAGGGGACCCCTTCACCAGAGCAAAGTAGTCATTAAGGGTGGGTTCCCATTCCTCCATCAAGTCATCTGTTATAATGACTTTTGCTGGAGGTTAGTCATGAAGAGACTCACTGTACAGTCTTCCCTTTCTAGCACCCACATAATAGGACCTGCAGTAAGAAGAGTATCAGGTGGATTTTTTCTCCCCAAACTCCAATTATCTCACTCTTCTAGATCCTGCATGTGAAATGTAATAGGACAAACAGTGGGAAACCCAATATACCCTTGGAGGCTTGGGAAATGCCAATGATAAAAGGTAACTGTGCCTATAAGGGATTTTATTTAGAGTACTCAGTGAAACTAATTATGTAGAGCTTAAAAGAAACTCCTACAAATGCTCCAAACCTTGGTTTACAGAGAGTCTTAACTCCGAAAGAAGAAACGTAAGGCTTGCTGAAAGGCAATTGTGGTCTTATCCCTCCTTTGAACATCTCTACCACCTGAGATCCTTGAGAAGCATTTATAATAAATGCATCAGATGCTCGAAGGCCACCTTTTCAGAACTCAACCAGACTAAGCAAAAAAACAGTTTGAACTCATCAAGTGCCAAGCCAATAGTCATCCGAACCCTGCGTCTCTGGGTCAAGGGACACTGCCTAATTGTGAAGAATTTGCAGACTTCTTCACTGCTAAGTCTAGTAAAACTGAATTACGATCTGCCCAGGACCACCTGTCGATCAGGCCACGGACCTCCGTCTGTTCACTAGGTAAGACTATCTCGGACGCTTTTCATCCCTACCCCCCTAAAAATAATGCATTCTTGAGTCTGTTCCAAACCCTGGATGAGTGCACTATACTCAAAACACTGTCGACTCTGAAACCTTCCAATCATTACATTGGCCCTCTGCCATCGAACTTCTTCTGGAAGTGAGATCCTCCTTACTGTCATTGTGGACAAAAATCGTCAATGCATCACTTCTGCAAGGGGATATTCCGGACTGCCTAAAATCGGGGCAAGTTACCCGATCTTAAAGAAACCAACAGCTGATCCCACAGACCTGCATAACATTTGCCCACTCTCCAAAATCCCCACCCTGGCAAAGCTCCTAGAGAAATGTGTGCTGGCCCAACTCTGCAACCACATCAATCATTTCCAACTCCTGGACCAATGCCAATCTGGTTTCCGCCCGGGCCATAGCACTGAGTCAGCTCTAACGCATATTGTTGCTGATGTGCTAAGAATGCTAAACCACAATGAGTCATGCCTACTGATCGTTCTAGACCTCTCATTAGCATTTGATACTGTCAAACACGATAACCTAATTGGCCTCCTGGATCACAGGATGGGGTTGTCTGGGCCGGTGCTTAACTGGTTCTCTTTGTTCCTCCTGAATAGATCTCAAACCTTCAAGGTGAACCAATCCTTGCCCCATCCTGCACCGGTTACGCTGCTGGTTCCACAAGGCACAGCACTCTCTCCCACACTCTTTAACTTGTTCATGGAGCCGCTAACAAATTCTGAAATCATCCAGCATTCCCCATCATATGTATACTGATGATACCCAACTTTATTTGAAGATCGCCATCTCAGAAGACATTCAGTCCCTCAATTCAGTCCTGCTGGAAACACAAATGTGGCTGACACGGAACCACCTGAAGCTAAATGCTCTAAAAACAGAATTCCTCCTAATCTCACCCCACAAGCAATCTGCAGTCATGGAACAATGGCTGAATCAGCTTACTGCTCTTAATTGTAGACCTCACCATGTGGACTCTGCATTCTCGCTTGGTATTATATTAGACAATAGTCTAAACATGCAAAAGCACATCAGCTCCCTCACCAAAGGAGCGAATTACCAACTAAGCATCTTAAGGAAGCTCAAACCTTTTCTCCCGGCCCAAGCCCTAAAGGTTGCAGTGCAAGCATTGGAGATCGCAAAGCTGGACTATGGCAGCGCAACGCTGTGTGGCTTGCCCAGAGGAAAACAGCTCCGCTTAGGGTGGCCTTCAATTCTGCCGCCAGGCTCATAATGGGAACTAAAAAATACAACCACATCATTCCAGACTTGCTGGCCCTGAAGTGGCTCACATATGAAGTTGGATACAGTTGAAAATTGCATGCATGACACACAAAGCCATCCACTTCAAGACCCCACTGTACCTCGCCCAGAAATTGGAGCTCTCATGTGGTACAAGTGCCTCCAGAAGTGCCAGCACCCTTTTACTCGAACCATAAAAATTCAAGAAGAAAAAGACTTACAATCCATCCTTCTCAGGCATGGCACCGAGGATCTGGAACTCTCACACCCCCAAAGTTAGGGTGATCCCTTCCGCTGTCCGCTTCAAAATGGAAGTGAAAGGACTCTTGGTGAAGAAATATCTACCTCAGTCCATCTTCCCTACTTAACCCGGATCCATGGCTGATGTGTGTAGCCCAGAGGCCTTGCTGGCATGACTGCTGGGCATTTTTTTTTAAATGTTGTACTTTTCGATTATTTGACTCTGTATGTTTACCAATACCCTCCTGGCTGCATAATCTATAAAGTGCTCTGATGCCCTCGGTGGTCATGTTCGCGCTATATAAAACTCTATTTATTTATAGAGTATAGAGGATGGTGAAAGGAGAATTACAATTGACCCATATATACTGCCCCTAACTGGTAGCAAATGAGAGGACGTATATGCCATCTGTGAAGGCAGCTGTAGTTTAGAGGAGCAGTGCCCCATACATGCCGCTCGACTGAAGTAAGTGTCAGCATAAGCAAATCCCATGTGATTGCTCTTATTATATGGCCAGGGCGCTTTGCAACTACGTATGCGATCCAGCAATTGCATGATCGTGGAGATTTTTGACATCCTCTCATTTGCTTCCAGTTAGGGGCTGTATATATGGGTCAATTGTAATTCTCCTTTCACTGTCCGGACGATAGTCTAACAGGCTCACATGCCATCAAGACCGAAACATTGACAAGCTCCTCTATTTTTTTCAATGATTTAGTCTGGCAGGAATTGTTTTCTGTTTTGTCAGATTCTATTTCTGTCTTTATAAGTTTGAAATAGATGGTAAAACAAATGTTTTGAAGGTTACAATTGTTGTATATGATTTGTCTGTCTCTGTCATTGTTATCACATTTTGTACCCCCACTTTGTTTATCCACATTAAATTAACAAGAAATTCAGAAATCTACACCCGTGTCTAAAATTTGTCAATATGTATTAAGTATGTTGTAAACGAGTGAATTGATGTTTTTGATTTTTCAAAGGTTAGTTACCAATCGGGACTTAACCATAGAGTAATCTACATAATTAGTTTCACTGAGTACTCTAAATAAAATCCCTTGTAGGCACAGTTACCTTTTAGCATGTGAAATCTGTCATTTGGTAATATGAAAATGCAGACAGTCAAACAATGTGGAAGACGAGACTCGTTTTACTATCTGAAAGAAACACCTAAGTGTGCAGAGCTTATGATGGCCACAGTGAAAACACCAAACCCTGCTCCTATGATTTCTGGAACACAACCACTCTTGTAACGGGAGTCATGTACTCATGGGTTTGGTGTGACTTAAGCGTCGGGCGACCTTTCATCAAGGCCCCACTTGCTATAAGGTGTAATGGATGAATCTGGGAGTAATTTGAGCCTCTCGTGTCTTACATACCAATTGCCTCCATTATTTCTGGAGAGATGGGGACAGGTGAGGTACCCAAACAATGAGAAGGCTGGCCTCCTTCACTTTATCTTTCACTTAGGCTCTTATTTTACTAACCTAATGGTCCTTTTCTGATCAACAATTATGTACAGCATGACGGAGCAAAGCCCATCCAGTGAGGAGTCCAGGGAAGGAGTTTTCTGGTCAGACTGGGATTGCAACAAATAGAGATGCACTCTACTCCTAGTTTAAGTCTCCAGAGTCGCAGCTGCAGAATGAAGCATGATCATCTCACATATACCCAAGAAAGGAGTGGTGTTGCTCAATCTCTCTTCGCAAAAGGCACCAACAACTACAACCAGGGCCAGAGGCTTTCTCAGTTCAAAGGCTACAATGTGAAAAAATGGTTGGGACCTCCACGGCCAGACAGGGAACAAGACTCAAATCAATGTTGGCAACAAAACCTCCAGAGCTGAGAAGGTTCCAGCGCTCGGCCCCTAGATCTTGCCACCCCATCCCTAGATTCAGCTGTAACAGGTTTTTTAGCCAAAAGAGGTCATACTAATAAGTGCTATCAACTTCACTAGGGTTATTCATACCACTTGTTTAGGTTCGAGGAGGTTGATCTCCACATTGCTATGTCCCTGGTTAAGATGCTTTGTTACCTCATTATGGAAAAGGTACTTACATCTAAGCTCTCTGTAGTGATTAAATCTAGTATCTCCTCCAGATCCTGGTGCTCATGGTAACATCGGGCCTGATCATGACTTTGGCAGTACAGCGCCGGCTACGCGCCAACACAGCATCATCAAAGCCATGCAGGGACTGCCCGCCAGATTATGAGTACACCTCGTGTCTAGCAGGCTTTTCTTTTGCTGCTCCTATGGCAGTGCCCTGAAAACAGGCACAGTAATGGGAACGCAAAAGAAGTTTCAGAACGGCATGGACTGTGAGGTCCATGACGTGCTGGAACTTGGGGTGCATGTAAACAGAAGGGCACATGTTGTGCCCACCTGAATGCATCCCCGTGGTGATGTGAGCATGCGGGTGCTGTATGGCCCCCTTTGTTTCCCCACCTGCATCCTTTTCATGGCGGTGAGCCCATCATGAAAAGGCTGGCTGTGGAGAAACTTGAATTGTGCTCGCAAGACCGCCATCGTGCTGCCTTGCATAGTGAATAGCCCTGTCCACTGCGCCACCTGGTGCAGCCAGCGCTGCGGTGGATGGTTCAAAAAGCCACCTTGAAATACAACGGCCAAAGGACCGCTGAGCCACCACAAGTCTGGCAGTCAAAGACTGCCAGACTCGAAATCGGGCCCATAGATGTGTAGTTGTTGACTATCCCAAAGGCAAGAGAAACAAAGGTAAAGCAGATCAGGTCCTACCTTTGTTTAGTGAGATGATAAGTGTGGCTTTAAGGGAGAGCCTCAGAGCAGAAACTGGAGGAAAAAGGAGAGAAAAACAGCAAAAACAGTCTAAGATCCAAAAGGAATAGTACTAGGAAACCCCATGAGAAGTCACGTTCCGTGACAGGAGAAGGATCTGATGCACATGTGTCAACAAATGAAAAGGCAGCAAGTTTGGGAAGGGTGGCAGGAAAAGGGCCTTGCTGCATCTGATGTTTGTATGTATGTGTATGCAGCTGCTGCACACCAATCTCTAAATTAATATTTACGGAAGTAATTTTCTTTTGCGCCACCAGATGGCAGATTACCCACAAGGTTAAGCATCGGAAAAAGGGAGAATATAAAAGTAACAAAGAACACTCCTTATTGCATTCAAACATTACCTTGTTGAAACAGAAAGTGCAAGGATTGGCATCCATATTTCTGCACATCTTCACCATGAGGGAAAGTTCGCATTGCATCACATAACAATTGAAAAACATCCTCCTTTTCATGCAAAAGTAGAAGCACTATAGAATCTAAGCATAAAATGAGAAAAGATAAAACACGTATTATATGCCGCAAAATAAAAAAAGTTGCACCTTTAAACCACATGTAAAGTTTTTTCATTTTTTTCAAGCAAAATCTGTACAATATATCTTTTATTATGCAGTTATTCATTCGTGAGATTTAAAAATCAACAATTCCAGTATTTTGAATCATATCCATTACTAAAATACAAATACATCATATTGGAATTTACTTTGTTCATGTCGTCTAACAATCCTTCTTCATTTTCTCTGACTAGACTGCTGGCACGTTTGGAATTCTGGGCACTGGAAGGCTGCTAATGCCACCCCACTGCACTTGCTAAAACCCTAAACATCGGACCCCATTGGCATTTAACTTTTAATTATTCTCACTGTAAAAATGCACAAAAAGTGTGCAAGTGATATGAAAGGGAAACGTCTAATTTGGACTGCAGTGTGGCCTTACACCGCTTTTCGCCATACAACCATACTTAGCATCCTTTTCTGAATGGGTGAAACATTCTGAGTGTTTATCAACCTAGGGGGTCATATCCATCTGTTTCTTATCCAAGTAATCTATGAATGATTGCCAAATCGCAAGGACGTTTTTCTTGCTCTCTAGTAAAGTGTGGCATCAACCCTTCTATTGCCATTGTATCCTAGGTTCTCCAACATCATGCACGCCAAGTTGGACTGGTTTCTGTTGGCTATATACTGGAACTAATAGTTGGTTGATCAATTTATGAACCTAACAAGGACTCTCTTCCCAGTTTGGATGGCATAATCCCAATAGAGTCACAGCAGTGCTACATGTATTGCTAATACACGTAAGTACTTCCATCCTTTCAGTACCTTCCTTTTTAGGGCACGCCCACCATATTTCTAGAGGTGTACCTAGCTTTCTGAGCCCCTCCAACATTTATCAGTCACGCCGAATCATCCTATGGAGCTTGCCTGGCGTGAGGTATCCCCCGTCATAATTTTTTAGTAGGATACTCTGTACTAGACTGACAGATTGTTCTTCTATATTTCCTTCCAGAGGGTTTCTTATCTTTCTGGAGGTAGTTATATTTACAAGACCCCTTCCCATTTGCCCATACATTTCCATGGTTCTTGTGTTCTCGGTGAACTGAGAAATCTATAAATAACAGACTCATCCATAGAAACTTCAAACGAAATAAGGAGCTTCTCGCCTTCTATTAAATATCTTACTGCTACCTCTTTACTCCGCCTAACCCCTTTGGAGGACCGAGTGTCTGAGTTAATGGTGCAGAAAATATCGGAACCTTTCTGTTTACGATACACCATATGTTATCCTGCAAGCACCAAAAGATATGATCAATTTGCCACTAAATATGTCTGCAATCAGACAACACTCCCTTGTCCTACAATTTAGGAAATGTATGTTTCCCAACCCAATGGTGAGTTTCGGAATATCAAATAGGGCATCACCAGACACAGGAAATTTGTGATGAGTGAGATTTCTGGAATCGTATGCATTATGTGCCTACAATACGCATTGGCAGGTCTGTTTTTGCTTGGTGGTCATAGGAGATCCCAGTGTCCTTCCCACCACCGCCTGTACATGTGGAACCAGTGTTTATCTGACTCCCTTGTCGAACATTCACTTAAAATGCATAGGATGGGCTGCCCAGTAATAATTAACTACAGAAGGAAAGTTTGGTCCTTCCTTTTATCTCAGAGCTCCCTGGATCTTCTTTCAGACACTGGATTCCAACTTGCCAAACGAATTTTATTAATGCCCTCTATAGGGCTTTTATTATTTCTCTCCCTAAGGGAACTGGGATACATACAGCATTCTTTGATTATGCTCATTTTGCCCGCTGCTAGATGACCCAACCAAGATGTGTACTAGCTCTCTCGTTTTATCTTGCCAGAGTGGTGCCACATATCGCCCATTAAAGGAAGGTGTTGTATTATCTATCCATAAATATCTAATCCTCCCTACTATAATCTTGAAGGATAAACTCTGAATTAGCCCCTGAACATACTCAGCAGCCTGCCGCAAGAGCAGTAGTTCTGCTTAATGGTTATACATTTTGTATCCAGAATCCATCCTAATTTGCTTACTACAGGGAGTGAAGTGAGGTACCCGGTTCATTCAAGAGAAAGTCATCAGGGTGCTTGAGCTACTCTTAGGAAACTGCACTAGGTCCCCTAAACGGTGGTCGCTGAAGAGACAATATTTTAATGAAGAGGACTGGGTGGGCTTTATTGGGACGGAGATTAAGGAGTTTTTATCACAAAATAGTGAGTCTGCACCTCTGAGTGTGGTCTGGAAAATACTTAAGGCCTTCATCAGGGCGTTAATTATTGGAAAAGACACATAAATTGTTAAACAGGTTAGGGAAGATAAGAGAATCTTGGAGCAGAAGATCCACGTGTCTTACTCTGCTTTTCTTAGTAACCCCTCTGTGTTTAATTAGCGTCAGCTGGAGCAGGCTAAGCGTGCACTCCGTGCCAATTATTACGCTCAGAGTGAAGCCTCCTCAACAACATCGCCAAAAAACATATGAGGAAAGTAAATTTATGGGCAGGTTTTTAGCTTGGCATGCCAGGGAGCAAGCTGCTGCAAATCAGATCAATGCGTTGAAATGCCCCTCAACTGCCTTACATACAGATGACCCAGTTAAAATTGGGGAAATAATGCTACAGCATTAGGAGTCCATTTATGGCCAACATCAGACTGTGGATATGACCTTGCTAGAAGGATTTTTGCAGAACAGCCCGCCGACACTCTCGGATTTAGAGAAACTCTCTATGGCACGCCCCTTCACTATGGAAGAGCTGGAGGGGGTCATTAAGAATCTGCCAAATGGCAAGGCTTGTGGCCCGTATGGGTTTCTGCCTGAATTTTTTAAAGTCTTTTTTAGTTCAGTGGCGGACTTTTTCCTTCGTTTAGCAAACTCTATGCTCAAGGGTGGGGGGGGGGGGGGGGGGGGGGAATACCAGAGTCCTTCAGACAAGGCAACATAGTCAGCTTTCTGAAAAAAGGCAAAAACTGAGGATTCGAACTCTTATCGCCCGATAACGTTGTTAAACTCAGACTATAAATTCATCACTAAATTGTTGTCACTTTGGTTTAACCATGACGCGGCGCAATTGATACATTCGGACCAGAACGGTTTTATTGCTGGTAGGCAGCTAGCCTCCAACACACATTATTTATCTGAGGCGTTGGACTATTTTGATAAGCAGAGGATACCCGCGTTAGTCCTTCTATTAGTCGCCGAGAAGGCTTTTGACCTTGTTGTGTTGGAAACATGGTTTATGATTCTAGATCACTTTGGCATTTCCTCAAAGATCACGGCCCTGATTTATAATTTATACAAGAACGCTGAAGCCAATGTAATGGTCAACAACTCAGTGGCCGGTTACGGCAAAGTAAAACGGGGCACAAGGCAAGGGTGCCCTTTATCGCCAGTCTTGTTTGCTTTTTTTTAATCGAACCATTGGCAATAGCTATAAGGAACTGTCGATATCCGTCCCCCAATTCCATCTATGGCAAAATTGAAATTATACGCTGACGATATCATGCTCATTATCAAACCTGAGATAGAGGCTCAGGCTAAAGTCTTCCAGGTCTTTGAGGACTTTGAGGCTCTAGGTGGGTATCGCATTAATAAAAGGAAAACCGAAATTTTACAATGCGGTGGTGCAAGCTTGGATCTGCACCCCGATATCCTTGCTTGCACCAACACCCAACCTAAAAGATATTTGGGGGTATATTTCTCTGAAAGAGTTTCTGATTTATATCATCTGAATTTTGTACCGCTTCTTCGAAAAATTCAGGTCTTGATTTCACGCTGGAATTCTCTTCCGTTATCCATTTTGGGCCTGGATGCCTTGATTAAAATGTCTGTTCTTCCTCCGTTTAATTTTCTGTTTTCAACCATCTCTTGTATTTTATCAGGTTCCTTTTTCACCCAAGTAGAGTCTATGTTCACAGCTTTTCTCAGGGATTATTACTAGGCTTATTTTGCTCAGTATTTATCTAGATTCAAACCTCAACCACAGTCAAATCTTGTTATTAATAGTGTCATGGAGTTAATGTGTAAGGAAAGTCAAATCCATTCCCCATTGTCAATTTTCCGTTCCCCTAAGCGGGTTCGTTATAGGTGTCTTCACTGGCTTTTTAAAAAACGACAGGCGTTTTATAAAAGATATTCCATTCCTGTAATCAACTCAACCACTCTACTAGCTGACATTTTACCACTAGCAGGGATCACACAACCCTCAGAACTCACTTTAAAGTGGGTTTCGGCAGGATTTCGTAAGTCTCAGATTTTCTGAGGTTTGGAAAATGAATATGACCAAAATGGCGCATTTGATTGTTAATGATTTTATTCTTCTAGGGTCATATAACATCTTCCATAAATTCCTTGCTGAGCTGGACGTTTCTCAAATTAGCGAACAACATCACCTAGCCAACGAACACATAGAAGATGCATCTGTCAGAAAACCTGGGGCATGGAAAAAGCGCTTAGCCTCAGTTAGGGCCCCAGATCTTGAGCAGAAGGCTATCAAAAAATAGATGGATTGTGAAGACCTAGAAATCCCAGCCAACTTGTGGTCAACTATCAATAATCTTAACTTCAGCACGCTTAGAGGTGCGAATTGGCGTAAGATGCTTTTTTTTTTAGTAAATGGCAACTTTACCGAACCCCTCTCTCTCTCTTTCGAAAATGGATGTCAATCATTCACCGCACAGCTTTCGCTGCATTAGTTATCCTTCAGCCAATTGGTCGCACATTATGTTACAATGATCCAGGATTCAGAAGTTCTGGACGGACATCTTTTGCTATTTGGAAATCGAATGTGGTATTCAATTAGCAGTGAGTGATTTGCTAATTGTTATTGGTTTTGATCCAGACCTTTCCCTTCCTGACCATTTGGTTAAATTTGTATACATTGGGATGGCAGTAGCTAAATCACTTTTATTGCAAAGGTGGCGCACCGATTTGATTCCTTCTGTCCTGGAATGGGCCCATAAAATGAAAGCAGTTAGAAGAAGTGAACACACTTATGCACTACGTGTGGGGGGCATTAGGAAGTCCGGAAAAATATGGGCTACTTATTTTAACTGAGATTAGGAGAGGTTATTACCTTATGTATGTGGTTAAAAAACTACTTTTTGCTTGTTTTGTGTGTATTTGTCCCCGACTTCTTAGTGCTTTGTGTATTACTTATGAACTTTAGTAAATTTTATGTTTGCCTAAAGGTAATTCCTTTATATGGATGTATTGGTGTTAATGGATTTAATGTAATACAATTTTTGGACTTCGATAAAAAAATTAAAAATTTAAAATTACAAAAAAGAGAAAGTCATCAGCAAAAAGTGAGATTATATGCTGCACCTTACCAAAAGGTATGACTGATATTGTTGGACATCCAGACTTTCATAGCCAATGGTTCTATAACTATGACATACAGTAAAGGAGGTAAAGGAGATAACGATAACCCTGCCTCATACCTCAGAAACAATTTAAAGCCCTCTACCGTGCTCCATCTATTGTTATACAAGATTTTTCAGCCTGATGACTGGACATTGTGCCTGGATATATTGGTCCACTAGTCCTAATTGGCAAGACCGGATGCTAATCTTATTGCAATCTTCTTTATTTAGCATACCACAGCCACTTTAAAGAACTAGAACGTTGTAACACAAAGAAAAATTCCAACCCAATAAAAGGTCAGAACACTAGTAACTCTTCCTCCTTTTTTTGGCTGCCGCAGTTAAGATAAGTGTTTTTCCTTGAAATTCTCCGCTTTGCGCTGCTTATTTATTACTTTGTCTGTTTTTTCCTAACTTTTTCTATTTTTCCTTCTTGTCTGCTGCACTTTATTATGCGTTAATGCCTTACATTGTTTTTATGCCGCTTATGCTTTTTACGTACTTCTATGCCCTTTTTTATTCACTTTACTTATGTTTATGCCCCACCCCCTTACTCATGCGGTTATGTGCCTTCTACTTTTTTAGGTTCCTTCACAGTACTTTCCCCGCTTTGGCATTGTTCCCCTCCGTCCTTGCATTTTATTTATTTTTGAACGTCCCTGCTTACCCCGTAAGAGGCGTCCGATGCTCCATGGTAACCCATGGTAACCCTTGTGGTTGCTGCAGGCACCACACGACCGCATTGCTAGGAGTTCTAATAATGCTCGAATGCGGCCATGCCATCGCCTACTTCCTGCTCAGCAGGCTCCCGTGCACTTCGCGCATGGGTTTTCCTTTCACCACCTCATGTCCCGAAAGAATTAACCAAACCCTTGCCTTCCACACACGTTTCTACCGCTTCCGCTTACACTATAGGAAACAATAAAAACAAACAAAAAGTTGGCAAAATAGTAGAAGGACTGCCACTACGTCCTCACTTATTCTTGGCTGCCATTTTGTTACTTGGGGAACCTTCCTATTTACTTTTAGGGTTCCCATATATTTTGCTAGTATTTGAAATGCTGTCAGTTAACCCGCTGATTTTCAGTTAGCCTCAAATCGTTTTTTCCACATCTACTGTCCCTCATTTTAACTATACTTTCATCTATCACTATGGATCAAGAAGACGTGTCAAACCAAGGGATTCCTTCCACTTCTAAATCCCTTGAAGACTAATTAAAAGAAATGTTAGAGTCCTTTTCCAGAGATCTGTAAAATAAAATGGGTAGGAAGCTTGAAAAGATTGTCTTCGATAAAAAGACGAAAGGTTTTGGTCAGCTAACGAAGACCCCCTTACCAAGATTGGAGTTAAGGCTTACAGAAAACGTAAAAATGTACAGGCAGTTGGTCCTAGTTTTAAGAAGGGTACATTTTCTGATTCAAGGAAAATCTCTGCTCATATGAATATTGGTGGTGTCGAGGACACATGGGGACCATGGAAAGGCTCCAGTTAATGAATCAGAAACTTAATTATCTAACACTCGCAAGCACAAGGTTGTGCACTGTGACGACTTCTCGGGGAGCGATGAGGTAGAACTGAGTTGTTCCTCTGATTTTGATTCTGATGAATCCGAGTCCTTATCACCTAAGAACATCAATAATAAAGTTTTTGTTTTAGAGGATCAAGATTCTGGGGACTTACTTGACCCTTTTGGAGAACTTATGTTCGATCCTTCTCTATTAAAACACCCCTTATCCCCTGAATGGACCCCCAACTGCGCACGTAGCCAATTATATACAGTTCTGGCTTAGAAAACAAATACCTAAGGATGTAAGAATTCGTCTCAGATCTGAATGCCCTAGACCTTCTCTCCCTAACAAGATTAGGCAAAGTCCAGATTTGAACCCTAAAATAATTGCATTCATCGCTAAAGGCGGCAGAGATCCTAGGCAAGGTCTTGATAAAGGCTTACGCATGTGTCAAGACAGACTCCTTGACCTTTCTGGTCCTCTGACTAAGATTTTCCATCTAACTGAAGATGCCTTTGTTAACAACTCATCTCTTAATATTGAAGAGTTAAGGCAATGTATACAAGGAGCTGTATGCCTCCTAGGCAACGCTAAAACTGCCCTAAATGTGGAGAGAAGAAAGAGCATCCTCCTTAAAATCGACCCCAAACTGGTGGTAATTGCTAACAATGAAGGAGGTCAAGAGGCTAATGGCCTCCTCTTTGGGGATGACTTTATTAAGCAAATGTCAACATATGTAGGAGCCTTTAGCTCTATTCAAAAATCTCAAAGAGACATTAAAAGGGTCTTTGGCAGATGTGTTTTTGGAGGGGCCGAGCGATCAAGAGGCCGATTTCCCGGCCGAGGGCAAGCTAACTCAAGGGCCTCCTATCAAAGGGGTTTTAGACCAAACCTTTATCAGCCTCAATACTCCTATTCAAGCTTCTACACTGAGCAACAAGGTTTTAGAGGAAGAGGTTCTCGAGACGACTGTCGCTCAAGAGGTTCAGGTAAGTCAAGACCCTTCTGCTACCCCTATAAAGATAGGTGGGAGACTAGCTCACTTTGCAGAAAATTGGTTATCCATAACCCAAGACCCTTGGGTCGTACAGACAGTCTTAGGATATCAGATAGACTTCGTAGGGGAACCCGTCCAAGATCACATCCCAGAAATCATAAGGTTCGACTAAGAATTATCGAAGCTAGTAGACCAAGAGTTAAATGACCTTCAAGAGAAATGTACCATCAGGGAATCACCAGAACACACCAACGGGTTTATAAGCAATATCTTTCTGGTGCAGAAAAAAAGAGAAAGGAATGAGACCAGTTATAAACTTAAGGAGTTTCAACGATTGGGTAGAGTAACACCACTTCAAAATAGAAGGTCTTCACCTAATAAGAGATATTCTTCAACCCGGGGATTGGCTAACAAGATTAGAACTAAAGGATGCTTATTTGACAATACCTATTTGCCAAGATCACCAGAAATATCGGTTTCAGATGGGGTAGAAAGATATGGGAGTTTGTATGCCTACCCTTCGGCCTCTCTTCCGCCCCTTGGTGTTTCACAAAGGTTCTCAGACCAGTGGCAGCTTATCTAAGAGAACGAGGGGTACGCCTAATTATTTACCTAGACGACATCCTCATAACGGATCAGGTCAAATCCAGAGTGGTAGACCTTTTAGAGAATCTAGGCTTCGTGGTAAACAGACAAAAGTCTTCCTTAATTCTAAACCAGGGCACTCAATTTCTATGTTTCATAATAGACACTGTCCAAGGTCAACTCAAACTCCCAAGAGAAAAATTCAAGAGTATAAAAAAGGAATTAAGAAATGTTCTTTCCCTGGGGAAGGTCTCCCTTTGAATGCTAGCAAGGGTAATAGGTTTACTCTCCTCTATGATTCAAGCCATCTTTCCTGGTCCTTTGAACTATCTGGTGCTACAACGTCTGAAGAGCAAACACCTAAGAGATGGCTTGAACTACTCGCAAGAAATGTCTCTCACTCAGGAAGTGAGGGAGGAAATTGTGTGGTTGCTAAAAAATATAGAAGCTTGGAATGGGAGAGCAATTTTCGGGTCTATCCCGGACCTCGTGATAGAGTCAGATGCAAGTTTGTTAGGATGGGGAGCAAGCTGTGGTTCAGTTTCTACTGGTGGTCTCTGGAAAGAGGAAGAAAAGAGTTTACACATTAACTGTTAGGAGTTTTTGGCAGACTCCTTTGCAATAAAAAGTTTTGCAAAGAGCTCTGCAAAATGTTCCATTCTTTTAAGGATGGACAATGTTTCTGCCGTAAAGTATGTCAACAAGCTTAGGGGCCCCAAATCGAAGGACTTGGCAGACTTGGCCAAAGTATTTTGGGATTATTGTCTCAAACAGAATATTCTAGTTCAGGCAGAACACATTCCTGTTTGAGCAACTTAGAGGCAGACTGGTTTTCAAAGAACCACAGGGATTCAAGCAATTGATGTTAACACAAGCCCATTTTTCTAGGTCTGATGCACCTTTTGGGCCCGTGCCAAGTGGATCTCTTTGCAGACAGATTAAATACCCAACTTCAAACCTACTTCAGTTGGCACCCGGATCCAGATTCCGCAGGGGTGGATGCTTTCAGACAAGATTGGAGTCTTCTGAAAGGTTATGCTTTTCCCCCATTTTCGATGATTACTCTAGTAGCTGCAATGGTCCACAAATGGCAAGTTTCTCTGGTTCTTGTGACCTCCCTTTGGAAGTCCCAAGTATGGTACCCTATGTTATTAGAGATGCTAGAGGATTACCCAGTTTTACTGCCGGTATTCCCAGAAATTATTCTAGGTCCTTCAGGAGAACTCCACAATCTCGTTCTAGACGGGGATCTTAGAAAGATGGCTTGGAAAATGTCAGGAATTTATGGGAAGTGCCAGGAATTTCTGAAGAAGCATCAAACCTCATTAAATAATCCTGGGCACCAGGGACTCGTAAAATCTAACGATTGGCTTGGCAGAAATGGGTTTGCTGGTGTGTTGAGAGGAACTTTGATCCCATTTCAGTGGATGTAGTGGAGGTAGCTAACTATCTTTCGGAACGGTTTGGGAAAGGTCTTGCTTACAGAACTATTAATGTTCACCGTTCCTCTATTGCTGCTGGTCATGTCTTGGTTGATGGTTATTCTGTAGGTCAAAATGATCTTATTAAAAGACTATTACGAAGCATTATGATTTCTAAACCTCCGATTTCAAGATACAATTCCCTGTGGGACGTTTTTAAAGTTTTGAAATGTATTGATAGCTTGGGTTTGAACAACTCACTTTCTCTTAAACTTCTTTCATTCAAGCCGACAACCCTTCTCTGTTTAATCTCTTTCAGAAGAGTCTCTGATGTTAAAGCTTTAGAAATTTCTAACAGTTTTTTCTCCAGAAGGTATATGTTTCTACTTAAACGACAGAACAATGACTAATTCTCAAACAATTTTCTATCCTTATTTTGATGATTATGTCAATTTATGTGTTGTGAGATGTGTTAAAGAATATGAACTGAAAACCTCTCTATTAAGATCTAATGTTAAACAATTACTGATTTATTTTAGGAAACCTCACTAAAGTGTTTCACCTTCAACTCTGACAAGATGGGTTAAAGAAATTATGAAATTGTCTAATGTTGATGTTAACATGTTTGACGCGCATTCTGTCCATGGTGCCTTTGCTTCTCAAGCCTTTTACAAGGACCTTCTTTAAATGATATTCTTAAATGTGCTGTTTGGTCTAATTATATGGTTTTTCGCAACTTTTATTTTAGGCCTATTGAAAATCCTGCTTCATGCCTTTTAAAAATGCTTTAAACTTGCAATAAGATTAGCCTCCGGTCTTGCCATAAAATGTAGTTTCTCCCCAACTTTGTTGACCTGAAAATCTGGATTTCATTAAAGACTCTGAGGCTAATATTATTCCCTCCCTATTCCCATCCATTAGCTTACTTGTCTTTTTCTTACCTTTTAGGTTGTGCACAGCAATAATTTGGATGGACTTTTAACGTTGACAAGATTTTCTCTCCATTTCAAGAGGATTTTATGGATTGGGACAGATCTTGTTCTTGTTTTATTAACTTATTTATTGATGTTTAGTACTCAAAAAAGAAGGAAAAGTTACTAGTGTTATGACCTTTTATTGGGTTGGAATGTGTCTTTGTGTTACAACGTTTTAGTTCTTTAAAGTGGCTGTGGTATGCTAAATAAAGAAGATTGCAATAATATTAGCGTCTGAGTCTTAAATGAAATTGAGATTTTCTGGTCAACAAAGTTGGGGAAAATCTAATTTTTTTTAGCACAAATCCCATGAAATCCAGTTGACCTTGTAGAAAGCTTTATCTGTGTCCAGAACCACTAGAATAGCCTTTAATGTCTTTTGGATCACCTTTTCGACAAGGTGGGCTAGCCTTCTTATATTGCCATAGATTTGCCCTACTAGGGCAAAACCCAATTGGTTGATGGAGAATTTGAGCAAGTCGCAGGGCCAAATATTTCTTGTAGAATTTTACATACAAATTTAACAATGTGATCATTCTGTATGCTGCACCTTCTGAGTGATCATACCCTAGTTTCCAAATCACCAAAGTAGTGGTCTTTTCGAAAGTTGGAATGATCATCCCTGTTTCACAAAATGATTGATATACTCTTTTGAAAAGGGGTGTTAATTTGGCTGAAAAAGGTTTGTAGAAATCCTCAATAATGTAGTCAGACCTTTTTGCTATGCTGACCTTCCAAGTGTTTATTGTGATCCCAATTTTGTCTTCTCTGTAGGGGTTCCTAGCTCTGCTGGTTTTCCATCTGAGATGCAGGGGAATGTAAGGTTTTCCAAAAACGACCAGCTATTATTGTCACTCCTTTCTTTAGAATACACGTTTGCATAAAATGCTCTGAACATTTCTGCCTTTATTTCTGCCTTTATCTTATTGTCATGTGCTGTGTTTCCACTTCCAGCTTTCATGCCTTTAGTAAGCCCCCTATTAATGTTAGCTTCAAGATCATTGTCTCAAAGCACTATTTTAGTGTACGGAGAATTCTTTCCACCTTGTTTATGTGGATACTTTGAAGTTGGTCGCCTTACATTGGTTAGTTTTCTCAAACTTGCCCTGGCACCTCGTTATTCATGTTTCTCCTATACTATTTATAAACTGGCCTCTAGTAGAGCTTATATCAAGCCTTCCTCTATCTTCACTGCCAAAGCCATTACTATCACCTGGCTTCTTACAACCAACTTGAATGCATCTCAAAGGATTGTAGGGGAGACTTCATCTGAGTTATCTATTATTAAGTATTTGAAAACAAGGAACCTCATGAAACAAAAGATAACAAAGTTACAAAAAGACATCAAGAAGTTCAGTAAAGAGAACATTTACCCTTATCTAAAAGAGGACTATCAACCCGCGAATGAGGATACGTCATCTGAGGAGAGCCAGTCCTCACGCAAGAGAAACTCATCTAACGGCAGTAACTCCAGCACAGCCAGTTGGGGGAATCCCCATGCTAGAAGCGGACCCACGCCAACAATGTATGGGTACAATTTGCCCCCTTACCAAGGACCCCCAATGTGGCAATACACAGTTTTTCCACATGGCCCACAGCAGCCTTTCACCCTCTTCAACCCCCATATTTAGGCAGAGGTTGGGGCAGAGGGAGAGGAAAAAGAAAGGGCGCTCATTAGTAGAAACACGTACAATGGCAGGAACCTCCACAAGCAGAACCGATGCAACTCAGCAGCTACTCCAGGAAGAAAAATAAATTGTCAACTTATCAGCTAGAACCCTCACTGAAGTTGCGACAAAAGAGTTGAAGAAAGGCCTAGAATTTGTCCCTACTCCTAAACAGGACATTTCAGAACTAAATTGTGAATTACACAATTTCTTTCGGAAGATACATTTGAAGGCCTTCTTTGCTGATAAACCAGAAATGACAAGCACAGACACAAGGTTACTAAATACCTACACATTCACCCCAATTCGAACATGGTACCCCATGAACTCTCCTGGCATTTGAACAGGCAGTACTTAAGGACCTAAACGGCAAGGAAACCCATAGGTCCTTTCATAACACTTCGAATACGGAATCCCAGGCCATTCACTCCCTGGCAATTATGCCACCATCTTGATTAAACCGGCAGACAAAGGAGGTGCGATTGTAATTATGTCCTCTATTGATTACAAGACGGAATGCCTCCGTCAATTGCAGGACACACGTTACTATAGCCCCATAACGGAAGACCCAGATGACAAATATCAACAGCATAGTTATTTCCGCATTGAGTCAGGGGTGGCTTTCAAAGAACGAGGCTGAGTTACTGATCAACAAAAACCCAAAGGTTTGTTATTTCTCCACCCTTCCTAAAATTCATAAGGGCACCCCCTCCACCAAGAAAACCCATAGTGTCAGGGATAGGTTCCTTATTGGATCCTCTATCAAAAGTTTGTGACCATTTCCTAAAACCTTTGGTCATGAACACTCCATCTTTTGTTCAAGATACAAGAGACGTACTGAACTTACTCATTCTGACCAATGCTGAGAGACCACAAATTGACTTCCTAGTCACCCTCAATGTAGACGCCCTATACACAAACATCCCCCAGAGGGCTGCATTCGAGGTAGTCGAAGAAATCCTGAGATGAGGAAATTGGACATCCCCAAAACCTATTAGCTTCATAATGGAGTGTGCTACGTTAGCCCTAATGAAAACCTTTTTTCAGTTTGAAGACCGTTTATTCCACCAAACTCAGGGGGTTTCAATGGGCAGTACCTTCGCCCCAAATCTGGCATGCCTCTACATGTCAGACTTTGAAGAAAAACATATCATGTCCCCCACAAACCCGTGCACAAGTAATATTGTGACGTGGCGTCGTTACATCAACGATGTACTGATTTTTTGCAAAGGGAACAAAGATACAATCACCCTTCTAATAGGATGGATTAACAATCTGAATCCTTACCTAAAAATCACTGGCAACATTACAGAGGAGGAACTTCCATTCCTCGACTTACTTAACATTCACTCTGATGGAGAACTAAACACATATTTTTTTAAATAAACCAACGGACAGCCATAGCCCACTCCTGTTTTGGAGTCACCACGAGGGCCCTGTGGGAAAACCTTCCTTATGGTCAGTTTTTGCGCTTACGCCGCAACTGCAGCAACATAAGTGACTATAAAGAACAAGCCAAAACTTGGCGACACATCTGGCTAGACGGGAAAATATCCACTCAGACAGATCAAATTTGCACAAGACAGCAAGTAACAATAGAGTATAGCTCTTAGAACCACGAGACAAACCTCAGTCAAATGAATTGACCTGTTACCACTTTCACTCCAGAGTCCAACTGCGTCAAAAAAGCCATTTAAAAACACTGTAAAATTCTACAAACAGGCAAATTAGCACTCAACCCAACTAGATTCGCATTCAAGAGAACAGAAAACCTGAAAGACATGCTCATTAACACAAGGCCAAAAACACACGCGCCTCCTGCACAGAGACCACTTTGGAATCTGCCCTCTGTGGTTGGACATTACCCGTGTTGCCAGTACAACATCTGTCCCTTAACACAACCAACAAAGAAGGTCCAATTGACTAACACCCTAACATGAACACAACAAAAACATATCAACTGCAACACTTATAATTGCATGTATCTGATCACTTGTCCCTGCCAACTTAGATATATAGGGATGACCACCCGAGCAGTTAAGGTACGAATTACCAAACATCGAAGCAATATCGGGTGCAAAAGAACCAACACCAAGATGTGTACCCATTATACCACAATAGGTCATACACCTGATGACTTGAGGTGGACCATACTTGAGGCTCACACACAGATAAGACAAGAAGCGCTCTTTAGAAAGGAGCAAAAGTGGATTTTCAGATTGTCTACCCATAAAGTTGGGTTGAATTATGACATACCATAAGGGGGGAACTGAACAAGTAGATACTCCTTGACACCTATCTACAAAATGCAGGTTATATTAAATCCCACCGTCACACATGATAGGATGGTCGGTTACTCATCCCTTCAACCCAAAGAACATGAAACGGTCTATTCGTTTCCTGGTTCTTAGCACAACATGCTGTTTTAAATGATACTCAAAACCATCAACAATATAGACCACAATGAAAGAATGTATGGAAATTTCTTTCAGTACCCACATTAATTAACCCTAACACACCTCCACACACATCATCAAGAGGATGGTGCCTGAACGAAAACCTGGCGGTTTTTATATTGTGCGCATCAAACTCTTATTGCCATGATTTTAAAGCATCTGGTTGTATGGACTTTAATGTCACAAGACTAGAGAAGATTTCTAATGGTTTCAATACCACTTACATAAAATTCTCCTAATGCCACTGCACAATTGGGTCCTAATACACACATAAAACCTCTGTGAATCAGGAGATCTTGAATAATTGGGCACTTGATGATAGCGTGAGCACAACATCAGATTTTGGCACATGACAATTCAAATCAGACCTGAGAACTGGGCCCACCCTCCCAACATGGCCGCCACTTGCCGCACACTAGTCCTTTAAGATCACCAACAGGAAGTTGAGAAATCTTCATTTGACTACCAGCGACAGACAGCTCTGTCACGGAACACAGAGCCGGGTGAGTGAGTATTAACCCACAGTAAAATGGCAAACAGGATTCAGGGTAAGGCGCCCGATCACTGCTAACCAGCACAATGTACCTTTTAATCTTAGGTCGTTAATTAGCGGTTTGCTTTGTTTCCGTCATGAAGCTTACTAACCCAAATCAGGTGAGTATCAGACATTAAAGTTGCACTGATGACACGGGTGAGGAGATGTTACGGCACTGTATATAGCCTCTTTCTACAAGCTTAATGTCTGTTCAGATGTCAAATCATTCTGGAATCTGTTGGGTTATACCGGCATCCCCAAGGAAGTGGTATCAACCATAAACATACATGAGGCTGCGGTATCCATGATAAAGGGCACCAAAACCACTCTCCTTTTGGTATCCATGACTTTCTGGTGATGTTACGCACACGTCAACTGTGAGCATATCTCTATGTACGCAAGGTTAAATGTATTTAAACCCGAAGGGTGACACATTAAATCCACCAGCAGAACCCCTTCAATGTATACAGAATCATGTTGTTTGGGATTTTACAATTAAGAGCACGGACACTGCATTACTATTCTGAGCCGCGTCTATCTGTAACAAAAATATACAGGTCACTGATGTACTCTTGGGCATTGTATTCGATGGTGAGACCAATTGCTCTCTGTACTCTCTGTGATAAGACCATTTGTTCTCCATGCTTTTTCCTACCTTCCCCGCCCCCCCTCCTCATTTCGTAACTGTTACCATGAAGTGCACAATTGTGGCATCACTGTCTTAAGGAAATGAGCATAAAGTCAATGTACATTTTGCGATCTCAGCCCTAATTTGGTCAGAATCAAGATAAGATTTTAAGTATGGAGAGGTGTGGTGCAGCGGACAAGGTAGCTGACTTCGAAGCACAGGGCTCACTGTTCGATCCCCGGCGGCAGCTCAGTTCAGCACCATGTGACTCTGGGCAATAGCCCACTTAATTTCCACAACAGCCCCCAGCGCCTTGAGACCCGTAAGGGTGAGTAATTTGCGCTTTAAAAATACAGATTTACATTTACAAGTATCACATGCACCGTTTATCTTTTGTCTTTCAGGTCAGTTGGATTATCAAGGTATATTCATGCTTTGTATTACATGTGACGGATTACAAATACACTTTACGAATCAGTTGCGCGGTTGTTTTTTTATCCGGTCCTGACGAATTGTCACAAGACCCCTTCGGGCTACAATAGGTAAGAAACATGTTAACCCCTTCCCTGCGGGGCTAATTCCCCCGCTGCGCTGGGGGGCGCGGGGCGCGCACAGCGCCCCGGTGCTCATGACGAGCTCAGCTCGTCACGCAGCACGGTGGCGCTGTGCTCATGACGAGCTCAGCTTGTCACGGCCAAACCCGTTTCTTTAGAACGCTCAGCACAGCGGGGGAATTAGCCCCGCGTGTGAGCATTGCAGCCGTTATGACGAGCTCAGCTCGTAATGAGCACACGCCCACCGTGGCCCATGACGAGCTGAGCTCGTCTTGAGCATGGTAGGGGTTAACCATACTCTTTAGAACCTAAACACATATGCTTCTTAGGACCATTGAATCTCATACGAGCAACACTATGGGTCAGATGTACGACCTTTTATGCATGCTCAAACTGGTTTGCAAAATAGGGTTTTTGCGAGTCGCTATTGGGAATGGCCGTTCCCTTCCTAATAGCAAGCGCAACCCTATGTTTTGTGTACGCAATTGCGAGTGCAAAACACTCGCAAATTACCACCCTCTTCAAGAGGGTGGTAATGGGGTCGCAAAAGAATAGCAAAGGCAGGGGAAAATCTTTTTTAAGGGCAGGCAGTGGTCCCTTGGACGCACAACAGGTTTGCTTTATGGAACTGACAAGAAATGTACCTATCTAGAAAATAATTTATGAGGATCAAAGAATAAATTCTTACTGATTGACCACACAGATTTCAATCCTTTATTAAATCGGATCACTCCACCTATTTGGAGACAAAAAGATATGCACAGATCTTCATCACCTTACATGCTCGAGGACCAGTGAGCGATCCCCTAACTGCACGCAGAACTTCGTAACCTTTTTTTTTTTTTTTTAAAACAAAGATTATTGGTTGCATGGTAGAAACATATCAAGTAACGCTCTGACATCCAGAGACAATCACTAGAGGCAAGTTATCAAGTACATTGGCTTGCAAGCATTTTCATTGGCAATCAAACAGTTGAATCAAACAAAGAAATGCAAGGTTGCACAACCCCCCCTCCCCCCCACCTACCCGCAACCCCCTCCCCCCGCGCGCGCCGCTGCCTACTCCGCCCGTGTTGTGTTAACTTCTTAACCTTTTTAAGGAATATGCTACTTACCAGTATACATCTGTTCTTGGCATGTAGGGCTGCTGACATTCATATCTGTGCATAGATCGCCGCCTAGTGTTGGGTCCGGATGATTGCACTTTGTTGCCTTGGAAGAGTCTTCGAAGTATCACGAGATAGGTGACTCCTCCCCTGGACTACAGTGCGCATGGGCATCTTCTCCATCCTCAGATTGTTTTTCGCCATTGTGGCAGAGATGGAGATAGGAAAGTAAGAGATGGCCATGCCAAAGATAATGCTACAGCTGCGACAGGCACCGGGGAGGAGGGCGGGCGATATGAATGTCAGCAGCCCTACATGCCAAGAACAGATGCATACTGGTAAGTAGCATATTCCGTTCGAGGCATGTGGGCTGCTGAATTCATATCTGTGCATAGACTGTATAGCAGTATCTCCTCTAGCGGTGGTTACCTGTGCCAGCTTCAGCAGTTTGAAAAAGAGTTTTGAGGACAGCCTGGCCTACAGCAGCTTGCTGTTTTGCTTGCACGTCTACACAGTAGTGTTTTGGGAAAGTGTGTATGGTGGTCCATGTGGCTGCCTTACAAATGTCTTCAAGAGGAATATTGCCTAGGAAAGCCATGGATGCCCCTATTTTCCTTGTAGAGTGTGCTCTTGGGGGGACGGTTAAAGTGCGTTTTGCCTTTTGATAGCATATCTGACTGCATTTAACTATCCATCTGGCTATTCCTGACTTTGATATTGGATTTCCTTTGTATTGTGGTGCAAAAGCAACAAATAATTGCTTTGTCTTTCTAAATGATTTAGTTCTGTCCACATAATAAAGCAGAGCTATTTTTACATCTAGTGTGTGTAGGGCTCTCTCAGCTACTGACTGTGGATTTTGAAAGAATACTGGCAGTTCTATTGATTGATTAATATGGAAATTGGATATGACTTTTGGCATGAACTTAGGGTTTGTTCTAAGAACCACCCTGTTGGCATGTACTTGCATGAAAGGTTCTTGAATTGTCAGTGCTTGTAATTCTCTTACTCGTCTGAGTGAGGTAATGGCAATCAAGAATGCTACCTTCCACGTTAAGAATTGCAGTTCGCATGAGTGTAGAGGTTCGAAGGGAGGTCCCATAAGTCTGGTAAGTACTATATTCAGATTCCAGACTGGGGAAGGGGGGTGTCTTGGAGGGATCACCCTTTTAGGACCCTCCATAAAGGCTTTGATTGCTGGTACTCTAAACAGTGAAAGGTGTTGCCTGTTTTGATGGTATGCTGCTATAGCAGCGAGGTGTAGTCGTATCGAAGAGTATGCTAAGTTGCATCTTTGTAGATGCAGCAGGTAACATATAATGTTTTGTATGCAAGCATCTAATGGGTTGATTTGGTTACTGTTGCAGTAAATAACAAATCTCTTCCATTTAGCTGCATAGCACGCTCGTGTAGTTGGTCGTCTTGCCTCCCTAATGATGTTCATGCAGTCTGGAGGCAAGTTAAGGTAATCAAACTCTAAGACTTCAGGAGCCAGATCGCTATGTTCATCTGATTGGGATCTGGGTGTCTGATTTCTCCATGGTTCTGAGTTAGAAGATGGGGTGCGAGGCACAGTCTTTGATGAGGAACTACTGAAAGCTCCAGGAACGTTGTGTACCATGGTTGTCTCGCCCATGTGGGAGCAACTAGGATTAGTGTGAGTGACTGTTGCCGCAGTTTGCGTGCCACCAGCGGAATCAGCGGTGCTGGGGGAAAAGCGTATGCAAATCTGCCTGACCAGTTCATCCATATCGCATTGCCCTGTGACAACGGATGTGGGAACCTGGCGGCAAAGTACTGTCTACCAACACTAGGTCTTTTAGTTGTCCTCGAGCCTGGTTCCATTGCCGTGGTAGGCATTCTTGTAATGGACGCATTTGAAGTCTGGCATGGGGGACAATGAATATTCAGGAGGCCATCATGCCTATGAGCTGCATGAAGACTCGAGCTGGCAGAGAGTGTTGTGGCAAAAATTTGCGAATGAGCATCTGCATGCTGGCTATCCTTGCTGAGTTTGGGTATGCCTTTGCCACGGAGGTATCTATAGTGGCTCCCAGATATTGTTGTGTGTGGGATGGTTGCAGATGCGATTTTGGGTAGTTTATCAAAAACCCTAGTCTGTGTAGCAGCTGAAGTGTTTGAGACGTGTGTGTTGAACACTATTGGTAAGATTTCGCTTGTATTAGCCAATCGTCCAGATACGGGAACACTTGGATGTGTAGCCTTCTGAGATGTGCTGCTACTGTCGCTAAGCATTTTGTAAACACTCTTGGAGCCGTGGTTACCCCAAAGGGCAGAACCTTGAATTGGTAGTGTTGAGCTTGTATTGTGGACCTGAGATATTTTCTGTGAGCTGGATGGATGGGTATGTGAAAATACGCATCCTTGAGGTCCGGTGTTGCTAGGAAGTCTCCTTGTTGTAGCAACGGGAGCACTTGCTGTAGTGTGATCATATGGAAGTGCTCCGACAGTATGTATTGATTTAGGGGTCTGAGGTCCAATATTGGTCTGAGGGAGTATACTCCTGTCCCTTGCTGTTGGAAAGGGACTGGCTTTATGGACCCTTTTCCAGCATGCATTTCACCTCTTGTTGGAGCAGGGTGATGTGTTCTTTGGACATAGGACGGCGTCTGGGTGGTATGTTTGGTGGTGTAGAAGTGAGTTCCAGGCAATAACCATACTGGATAATTTCTCTCACCCACCTGTCCGTGGTAATTGCATGCCAGACAGATAGGAACTGTTGGAGTCTGCCTCCGACCGGTGTTAGGTGGTCTGGAGGTAGCGTGATGAAGTCACTGTTTTGCAGCAGTGGAAGCTCTGGTGTTATTGCCTCCACATCCTCTTCCCTTATTATTGTTGCCCCTATAACCTCCTCTGTTTGAGTTCTTGGTGAAGGAACCTTGTGTGTTGCCTTTGTATGAAGATGACTTTTGCGAGGTATTGCCTTGTGTGGTTGCCCTGTATGAGGAGCGTCGAAAGGAGCCTCTATGTTGCTGAAACTGTAATGCCCCCATTGACTTGGCGGTTTCTGTGTCCTTCTTCATTTTATCTAAAATGGTGTCGACAGCAGGGCCAAATAGAAAGTCCTGATTGACTGGCTGGTTTAGAATGGTGGACTGCACCTCGTTCTTAAAGCCGGAAATACGCAGTCATGCATGTTGGCGTAGTAAAACGCTAGTGTCAATAGACCTGGCTGCGGTGTCGGCTGCTTCAAGCGCACATTTGATGGAGGCGTTTGGAATTAATTTTCCCTCCTGTATGAGGTCATCAGCTTGTGCTTTAAAAGGCTCAGGTAGGTGTTGCATAGTCATAGTGTGCCCTGTCGTAACGAGCCAGCAGAGCTTGTGTATTCGCAATCCTCCATGAATTGGAGGCCTGTGCTGCTACCCTTTTACCTGAGGCCTCTAGTATCTTTGATTCCTTATTGGGGGGAGGTGCTTCCCCCGTTGTCTGTGAGTTGGCCCTTTTACGTGCATTAGCCACTACCAGTGAGTCTAATGGTAACTGCCCTCTGATGTAGGTAGGGTCTGTAGGGGCTGCTCTATACTTCTTCTCAATCCTGGGATTGATTACTCGTGCCCTGGCTGTATCTTTAAATATGTCAGGTGCGTGTTTCAACACTCCATTTAACATAGGAAGTGTTCTGACACTCTTTTCTGAAGTAGGGAAGGTGTCAAATAGGAAGTATTCTTCTACAGGGTCATTATGCATGTCTACATTGTGGTACTGCGCTGCCCTGTCTATTAGTTGGTTGAAGACAATGGTGTCATCAGTAGGTGACGGCTTAGTTGGATAAGAGGATACGTCAGGGATGGGATGGGTGTTGTAAGGGTCTGTTGGCTCCTCCCATGGTTCATCTTGTGGGTGAGGATCTTGTGGAAAACCATACTGAGGCTGTGGATCTTCCCCTGTGTTCCCCTCATTGTCCCCGTGGTGAGAAGGAGAGTAAGGAGCAAAAGGTGTAGTAGGCATAGTAGGATAGAAATGGATGATGGCTCTAGAGGGAGAAGTCCCAAAGTCCTTCTTCTTTAGTGGAATAGGGGAATGAGAGTCAGTGTCCAGAGGCCTATTCTTCCTGTGCAGGATTGTAACTTTACCAGTCTCAGGATTAATATATATTTTTGCTTGGTCGTCTGATGGATCTGGATGGAAGAGTTCTTCCTCTACAGTCCTTGGTTGTGTGTTTGACTTTTTTGGGTCGATAGCACCTTCTGCTTCGACGACTTTTTTTATCTTATTGCTTTTCTTCGGCTCGGGCCCTTTTTTCGGGTTGACGAGTGATTTCGAGTCGACCGGATCTTTCGGTTCGACACGTTTCCTGTGCTCGACAGGCTTTTTGGTTGACTGTCCTTTGCCGAGTCGATGGTGTTTTTGGGATCGACTGGTGTTTTCGGAGCACTTGTTTTTGGGTTGATAGCCTTCTCTGGCCGGGTTACGGGCTTCGGTACGGCACCCTTTTTGTCGGCGACCTTTGCCGGGTCGACGGTTTTTGGTACAGCTGGCTTGTTCGGGTCGGCGACCTTCTTTGGTTCGGCGCCCTTCGGCTGTGTGTTCTTGTTCGGTTCGACGACCTTTTTCGGGTCGACGCCTTTTGGCTGAACGGCCTTTTTCGGGCGACACTCTTCTTTGGTTAGATGCTTTTGGGCTGTACGGCCTTTTTCGGTTTGACGCCCTTCGGGTCGACGACCTTCTTGGGCTCTGGAACCTTCTTAGGGATGACGGTACTTGGCCTTGGGGTCTCTGAAGGCTTAGGTTTCGGTTTCGATTTCGGAGCCGAGCCGGATGGCGAGGCTGGCGAAACTTTTTTCGGATCTTGGCTAAGGCCTCTTGGCGATGCCTCGACCGGAGCCTTCGTTAACGGGGTAAGTGGTGTCATCGGAGTCCGAGTAGTCCTCGACGGTGACAATCTCTAGGTCCGAATCTGGAGCTTCCGGTAGTTCTTGGTCATCATCGAAGATGTTGTCCGGTTCCGGTGCCTGTCGCTACATCTCTTGCCTAGCGGCCCGTCAAATCCGTATGGTTTTCTTCTACCGAAATTGGGCGCAGGCTGGGCAGGTTTCTTCCTTATGGTCTGGTGAAAGGCACTTGTTGCATACTGAGTGTTTGTCAGTATGTGGGAACTTGGAGTGGCATTGTGGGCACCTTTTGAACGGGCTTCTTTCCATCGACAGCAGGCCCACGTGGCGTCGAAAAGGCCCAACAGCCCGCGTCGACGACCGATTTGAGATGGAAAGCTTGATCTAGAAAAGAGGTACCGAGCGAGAACAATACCGTCAAAGTCGAAGGCCTTTTGGCTTTTAGAAAAGTTTTGTTTCGATTCCGAAGTTGGAGTATAGGAGTAACATCCGAACCCAATGGCGGAAAAAAACAATCTGAGGATGGAGAAGATACCCATGCGCACTGTAGTCCAGGGGAGGAGTCACCTATCTCGTGATACTTCGAAGACTCTTCCAAGACAACAAAGTGCAATCATCCGGACCCAACACTAGGCGGCGATCTATGCACATATATGAATTCAGCAGCCCATATGCCTCGAACACTTACTTTCAGAAACATTTTAGTGTGCATCTACCACTCTCTTTTTTATCTTTGTCATTTGAGATCTCATCAGTGACGTTATAAATGATATGATAGAACATGCCATCAGTGATGTCAAATGTGAGGTCATAAGCAGTGCGTGGTGGGGAAAAAGTTATAGTTAGTGTTGCTAACTATAACTGGTGAATTTATGTGTTTTCTTAGTTTAGATTAAAATGTTAATGTTGCCATTGACAAATTCAACTGACTATAAAGTTACTCTAACCTTTGTTTTTTTCCGTCAATATATAGGTTTCCTTCTCACTTCTCTCTCAGTGCCTGTAGTGGGGCCTGACTATTTGTGAGGAGTGTAGAATAAATCTGGGATATAGTGTGCTGCGTAGGGGAGGACCCTTGTAACCCTATACTCTTAACAGGTTCACGTCCTCTAGATCTTGGGGTTGTTCAATCTGGCAGACAAGGCTTGATTTGACTAGCAAATAGTGTAGGAATTATCCCCTTTGCATGTCATATTGTCTCTGTAGTTCCTCAAAGGGCAGCCCCCTTGTGTCACCCCATTAATCCCATAGCTTCGAGATGATATGCATATTGAGTTGCAGGTATTTCATGACCTCATGTAGAGCCACTAGCACACCTGAGTTCCACAATGACGTCTCTACCATCAGTTTGTACGTCCAGCCTGCATGTCACACATTTTCATGTCTGGACTACTGAGGCAGTCGGTTCCAGGAGGGCCACAGATTTCTCCACTCCATACAGCCACCTAATGTATCCATTTGGGTCTAATGCCCACCTGTAAGCCATCACAGAAGTCTCCCTTTGGTCCATGAAGGACCAATCATTGATGACAAGCAGTTGGGTAGTCCAGTAATTACAATGCAGATCCAGCATCACTATGCCACCATCCACTGTCTGATTAGTCAGACAATTCAGTGCTATCTGTGGTGTACCCCAGTTCCACAATAAAGTCCTGACTTCAGCCTACACCATAATAAAGAAATGGTCCGGAATCTCTAAAGGTGAATTGGGTAGGGTATAATATATCATTTTGTATAGGACCGTACTCCACAACAGCAATAGGCAGAGTAGACGCCAGTGGTCCACATCCCAGTTAAAGTTTGCCAAGATACATCCCACATTCCTATCATGGAACATGTTTCAGTTTATGGTCAAATATATACCCAGGTAGGTGAACTTGGTTTCTTCCCAGATTAGTGGCTCTTCTTGTGGTGACCATTGTGATAGTGGATATGCAATGGACTTCCTTCAAATAATATTTTGTCCAAGCAAAGACCAGAGACTAAAATGATTTCTATAGTTCTCAGGACAAAATTGCTTTGGGTCCGCATGACACAAATGGACATCATCAGCGAAGAGGGAGACAATGTCCTCTTAGTCTCCATTCCATCAGTCTCCTTAGCAATTGTGAGAAAGTGCCATCTTTCTTGCCTTGGTATGCCCCCACTTTTTTCTGAACTGCTGAGGTACTTTGACTGAGTGTGCCCTGGGTCCCTTCCAACCAGGTACCCAGGGCCTGTGTCCCTTCCCTACAAAGAAAAGCTATGCTGAAACAAAATACCCAATTGGCATCTCTGGCCACCTGTCAGCCCCTAGTAAATGGTACCCTAGGTACCCTGGGCATGGTGATCAGAGAGGACCTCTGAGGGCTGCAGCACTTATTGTGCCACCCTCAGGGACCCTGTACCCTGGCATCCACATACTGCCTTTGCAGGCTGAGTGCCTAAGTACAGAACTAAAGCAAGAGTCTACATGGCACACATCCCTGTGTGCCATGCCCACAGAACCCACTGCCCTGGCATACTTCAGTCACCCCTCTAGCTGGGTGCCCTATGCCAGAGGTGAGGGCGCCGATACATGAGCCCTGTGCCCCTACAGTACCCAGGGCCATTCCTGGGCACTGTAAGTGCAGTGATTCCATTTAAGAGTATATGGTGCTGGGAGGTCGTAATTACAAACTCCACAGCACCATAATGGCTACACTGAAGACTGACAAGTTTGGTACCAAACGTCTCAGCACATTAAACCCGCACTGATGCCAGTGTGGGATTTAATGTAAAATGCACAAGAGGGCATCGTAGAGATGCCCTCCAAAACCCGAACCTACAATCCACGTCTGGGCTGAGTGGCTGCAGAGGCTGCCACACAGCAGACATGTTGCTGGACCCCTGGGTGGAGAGCCCCCCGCTCTCCTGGGCCTGCAACAATGCACATCCTGGGCGAGGTGATATGTCTCCTCCCCCAGGATGGACAGGGGGAAGCTTCAAAGGCATACCGCCTCTGAGAGCTTCTCCAGATCATTTGCTGTACCCAGCAACCAGCCCCCCACCCTGGCGGGAAGACTGGCGGGAAAAACTACATCAGGAAGGGGGGGTGCCAACCTGTGCCAACTCCACCCCTCAGGTGGAGGAGGCGAAGTGAAGCACGACCCCAGACCCCGGCCATCTTGTAGATGGGGAGTCCTGCCCAATCCCAGCTAGGCTCCTGCCCCACCTCCAACAGAAGAGGAGCAGGCTAGGGGGTGTACTCACCCCAGGACAGGGACCCATTGGTCTCTGCCCTTGCCCTACCTGTAGCGCCCCTAAATTCAGTATTAAGGGGCTCCCTGAACCTTCCTTCCTTAGATCCGATATCAAAAAGAAGAAAGAAGACCCGCCGTGCATCTGCTAACAACAGGACAGCAACAACTGACTTGGCCCCAGCCCTACCGTCCTTTTGATCCTGGAACCTGCTCCTGCTTAAACCCGGCGACCTCCGCGGACAGCAACCTTGGGACACCCAGAGGACCTGCCTGCCTTGACCCTCTCGACGATTGGGACTCCCATCAGCAGAGGCTCTGCTGCAACAACCCACCTGGTGCCCACCAGGAAGCTCCGGACCAGCCCACTCTGCACCAGCCGAGCCCGGGCCGGGCCAACCCGAACCAAGACCACGAGGACATCCCCCTGGCGACTGGGACCCGAAGTCCAGTGCCCAAAGACCCTCCTTGACGAACCAGCCGACGCCTGCAGACTCAGAACCAGGGGCCACCCCAACCGCGACCAGCCGAGGGTAAGCTTTTCCGACACCCAAAGACACCCCTGCACCCGGCGCCCTACAGCCCCCTGTGCCACCCTTTGGGGTACCTACCGGTTCTCCAACATCCCAACTTACCTCTCGAAGTGCTGGTCGCCCCTGGAGAGTCACCGCCCCCGAGCCTGCAGCCTTTGTTCCTTTTTCAAGATCCTCATTGGATAACATTGAGCGCCCGCTGGCTCAAAAGCACCCTGCACCCAGCCGCCCGAGTGCCGCTGGCTGTGACCTCTTTGCTCTATCCTACTTCCCCCCTTGACCAGAGCAAGTGACCAGGAGCCCAGCTCCCAGAGCCGCGTGGCCTGCTAGCCAGCAGCCACCAACCGAAGGCCCCCTTTCCCTCATTGGATAACATTGGGCCTACCTACCTCTGCACCCGGCCGCCCTTCGCCGCTGGGACTGAACTAACTGTACTCACCTAACCCTGAGTATATGCCCAGAACCCTAACTTCACCAACCAAGTACTCACCTGGATACCGGTAATTCACTTACCTGCCATTGGATAACATTGACCCATTTTTGACTCGAAAATATTCCAAGTGTGAAGTTTTGAAAACTGAAAATATTCCTATAAAATCAGCCAAAGTCCGAATTCGAAAATACTCACCTGTGATCAGGAGATAAGCCAGTACTGTACCTTTCAGCCCAGTACTGAACCACAAAAGTAATCCCTTGGGGGGTTACTAGTAACCTGTATTTTCTCCATAGGAACCCATTGTCTGCTTTTCTATGAAATTTCTTCTAAGTGTCTACTTTTGAAAACTGCAAATATTCTTTACAAATCGTACGACATACTGAAACGCAATTACCTACCTGTTTTGAGTTAAGCCCCCAGTGCTGGTCCTAGGAGACTAGTGCTGGGTTACAAAAGTAACACAATCGTACTTTACCTGTAACCTGAATTTCCTCCCATTGGATAACATTGCGAGAATCACCTCGAAAAATTTCTAAGTGTGAACTTTTAATATTCAGGAAAAATCATCACTGTAACTAAAACGTTTTTGCTAATCTGATTTCAGCTTAGACCCTAGGACTGAATCCAAGATCTAGTCCTGGAACTACCAAAGTAATCCATAAAGTAATCAACTGTACTTACCAATGAAAACCCATTGAGCTCAATGCTAGAGTGTGTTTCAGAACTGTATTGCTATTAGCTAACCTGTGATTATTGTGTGTACAAACTTATTGCTCCTCTGCAAAGTATTTACCTGAGAGTACTCGTATCTCGAAAAGTCTATTTTTATAACTATTGGTTATAAAAATAAAACTATTTCTAAGGATATAATAACAATTGGCCTGGAGTTCAGTTCTTGAGTGTGTGAAACCTTTTGCTGACTGAGTGTGTACAACAAATGCTTTACACTGTCCTCTGGTACTGCCTTACTGCTCGACCAAGCTACCACTTTGGAGAGTAAGGTCAGTTCTGACTTTAACCTGTGTTAAACCTTTGGGGTTTGTAGACTCTATACACACTGCACTACCTTATTGTCCAGTATATATGGAGCCACCTTCTCACAGCAATGCATCCGGTTTTATCCAATTCGCTAGTGGTTCCATCGCCACCGCGAAGAACAGCGGGGACAAAGGACATCCCTGGTATGCCTCCCATAGGGCCACACTAGAGGACATCAACCCCTAGTTTCCCTTTTAGTATGTGGTCATTATGTCCTGCATGTGCGTCCGAGTAGCTCAATCAGTCAACTCCCAGGGATCCAGGTGACAACTTGCTCACTTTGCCACTGGATTCAAGCAAGCCGGGCTGAAGACGGCTGTAATGCCAGAAACCGGCCCTCGGAAGCTTGTTTCCGGTCCAGGGAAGGCATGGCTTGGTAGTTCCGGCTGGACTGTTCCCATGAGGCACAGGGTCAGACTGATTTGCATATAGCCATGTCTGAACTGGGGTGGCAGAGTGGGCTAAAGAACGTTGATGGATCAAACCCAGATCTTTTGACTGGGTGTGAGTGTTTGATTGGTTCAGATGCTTCGTCCATCATCACCCCCTTTTGTACCGCTTTGGCCGCCATAAGTGTGGCAGGGTATGCTCAGACGTGAGTCCCTTGCTCACTTTGCCACTGGATTCAAGCAAGCCGGGCTGAAGACGGCTGTAATGCCAGAAACCGGTCCTTGGAAGCTTGTTTCTGGTCCAGGGAAGGCATGGCTTGGCAGTTCGGGCTGGACTATTCCCATGAGGCACAGGGTCAGACTGATTTGCATATAGCCATGTCTGAACTGGGGTGGCAGAGTGGGCTAAAGAACGGTGATGGATCAAACCCAGATCTTTTGACTGGGTGTGAGTGTTTGATTGGTTCAGATGCTCCATCCATCACCACCCCCTTTTGTACCAACCTGGACTAATACAGCACCATGTTACCACAACACAGTAAACAGATGGAAATGATCCGAGATACCCCTCAGCAAGTATCTTGTATTTGGTCATCTGTGCTGTTGGATCTCTCACACTAGAAAATAGTCCAGTCCCCGCACGGTGCAAGATGCATTAACTGCGTGTGAAAATTGCCTGACTGCTGGGTGTGTGGCCTGCCAAAGATCCACCAATCCCAGAGCCGCCATGAATGATCGGAGTCTTGGGTCATCGCTGGGCTTCCTACCCCCCCGGACTGCAGTATCCTGTCCGTGTCCCCCTATAGTGTTAGGTTGAAGTCTCTCCCTACTATTTGCAGTGCCTTAGGGCACATGGTTATCCAGACTGTTATCCACTCCAGCCCAGGCCCCTGAAGACCGATGGAAGATAATAGGAAGCCACAATTAAGCGGTTATTCTTTTCATGCTGCCCCACCACCACTGCCCAGCATCCAGAGGGGGGTTAGCCCATGTTTTTGTGACCTGGAAAGGTAAGGACCTACAATCCAGGATCCCAGCCCCCCCCAAGCCTGTTGAATAGTCCAAATGTACCAAGGTCTTCTATCAGCCCCCTTCCAAGTAAACCTTAGCGGATACCATTCAAGTGTGTTTCTTGTTACAAAATCAGATTCACCGACTGGAACAACAAATATTTAATCGCCACTCCCCCCTTCAGGTTGTTATTAAGACCATTCACATTCCATGATACAATCCAGACCGAGAGGAGCCTTTCCCTGTCAGATGGGAAGTAATCTGTGTCATTATCGGAGACCATTTGGGTGCCTCCCGTCTCATGCCACTGTATACAGTAGCTATATTGCTCAACTGGAGCCCCCATAACTTCCTACACACTCCCACCTGCTCTCCCACCTTAGATTGCAAGCATAGAATGTCCCACCCCTCAAAGCCTGAGATGCCTGTCGCCCCCCACCCCTATTTGGTATAGATTGGTATAGATTACCAACTTGTCCAAAAGTCATTTGGGGCTGGGCAACGCGGGCACAGTCTGACTGGGCCACAGTGTCCAGGCCGACAATTTGTTTCCCTTCCCAATCCCATGCCGGTCAGGTTCACCCTCTCCAGACTATGTCTCAAGCAACCTCATCTGCCATCATATGTGTGGCCACTGGGCTGTTGAATTCCTTGGTGCCTTATCTTGACTGCCCTATCCTGACTTGGTGCCTTATCCTGACTGAGTCTGAGTCCCAAGATGGATGCCACCACTTCCTGAAGTAGTGGCAGCCAATGTTGGATCTGCGGACCCTCCATGTCCCTAAATATACATAAATCTTTTTTCTTTAATAACTTCAAAACTACTAGACAGATTTACACCAAATTAGAAAAAAGGGTTCTTTTTGGGCCAAGATCTACATTTCTTCCAAATTTGGTGTAATTCCATTCAGCGGTTCCGGCTGTAGTTGTGTCTAAATTCCCAATGGAAATTGCATGAGGAATACACCTTTTGGGAACCCCACTTTTTTCTCGCCCCCCCCCCCGCTTGATGAATGGCCCAGAATCACCCAGACAGCAGCTGAAGTAAGTGCCAAACTTGCTTTGAAATGTTTGTAAAGATTCATCCAACAAGGCCAAAGTTATTAGCAAAACAAAAACTCAGTGACCACGTGAAGTTTTAAATTAACAATAACACTGAAATTCACCAGTTATAGTTATCTAAAGTAACTATAACTCATGCCCTAAAGTAACTTTAACTCACATCCCCGCCATGCACAGTTTTGTCATCAATAATGTCATTTCAGATGCCGCTGTTATGTTATCAGTGATGTCATAGCACATGACATGAGTGGTGTACTATATGGGGTAATTATGCCTGGTGAGGGTGCCAGTTATAGTTAAATTAGGGAACAAGCTATAGTTATTTGAGCTAACTACAGCTGGTGAATTTCAGTGTTGTTTCATTTCAAACATTGTTCTGTCACTGAAATTTCCACCTAACCATAACATTACTCTTATAATTGACTTGTGTATTTATTTGCTCTGACTGTGTCTTCCCTGTTGCTCAGCTAGTATGATTGGTAGAATGCCTGATGACCTCATGGAATGTTTGGGTACCTGACTTGAGTGTAGAGTGTCAGTTGATGGCAGGCAGGCTGAGCGACAGGGAGGTCGCTCCTGGTGGGGTTTAATTACCATCTACCTATCTTTTTCTAATGAACATAAGCTGGTACTAAGCATGAATAAACTTATCCTGTTTTGTACACCTGGTTAAAGGATCTTCTGTTTACAAAATTTTTGGAGACTATTTAAAGAACCTAACTACGTGTGAAGGAAAGAGTCTGTGTTGTGAAGGAACTAAGGAACCTACAAAGAAATTGAAATTTGTTTTTAAAGGAGCCTACTGGAACTAAGCACCTTACTAAAACATTTTTGGAACTACTGTAATCTTTAGGAAAGGAAACGCCTTGCTCTACCCCACCAGTGTCCTTTGTCATCTGGACAGCCTGCAGCCCAGGGCGTTTGACCATTTATTGCTGGTTTTTGAGCAGCTACTGCGAAGATTACTGCCATCCTGCTGCCTTGGAGTTGCTCTTGGCAAGCTCTGCTGTCAACCGTCGTTGGGACAAGCTGCTGATTTGCTGTGGCAGTAGCAACTGGTTCCTGGGATTTGGTAGCAGCGACGTGTGCAGAGAAAATTGGCACCCCTGTGAGGAATTATACTTTGTTTTAACAGCATGGGGCGTTTGACCCTCTGAGGCATCGATTGTGGGACTAGAGTGCAAACCCACCCCGCATGCAGTCACGCTCTGGCATGTGGAAGGTGAGCCCATCAATAAGTGGGTGCAGCGAGGCGGAGAGTGCCCAGGGGTGAAGGCCCTAAGTGTGTCTATCGCACACCGAGAGGGGTGTTGTGGGGGGCTAGCTGTCAACTGTTTTCTAGTGAGGAACTCCGTGTCGGGTGGGAGAAGACCCACTGTTCTCGTGTGCACGTGCACACTCTGCTTATGCCCATGAGCTTACAACCTGTGACTGTTTTTTTTTTACTTTGTTTTTTATGCCCAATTCTGCTGACATTATCTGCATCCAACTTTAGCAGTTTAACTGCTACAGTACGTTTGAAAATGGAAAGCGCGATCATGCTTACCGTCATCACAGGCATCTCGTGCTGTTCCCTCAGTGACGTTCTTTATTGTTTCTGCTCTGGCGTTTTGGTGCACCAACGCACCGTGAGCCACTCTGCTGCGACGTCGACAGCGTGCCGCCATCTTGTGGTTGGCGGCCGCTATTTCCTTTTCCCTGTGGTGGTTCCTGTTGGTCGCGTTGCCAACCACGCTTCTTGCCAATCAAGATGTCCTAGTTGGTGAAGTTCGTTTCTACAGATGTGACCAGAGCATCGTTGGATCTGTGAGGACTGCTCATCTCGGTCTCCTTTGTCTCGGTTTTCTTACTCAAGGGACTCCTCGTTGCTTCATTTCCTCATTCAGGAAGTTAATGTTTTCTTACTTTCACATGTTTCCATGCATACTTTAAGACAGTAAAGCTCCTGCAAGTCGAAATGGTGAAGGAGCATTTTTATTTTTATTTTATCAGCTTGAATGGGGAGTCTCACATGTGCCCCCAGTGGTGAAATCTTCTGCAGCGAACTTTGTGTACCAGCGCATTAGGTGGCGACAGAAATTTGCAGCTTGTTAACAAGGACTCAGTGTGGTGAGGACCTTGGGTGAGAGATCGCTCACCGGAGCAACACACTTGCTATTTGTTCAATTTGATTGCAACAATACTGTTATGTGAGGGTGGTGGTGGGGGTTGAAATTTGCTTTTGGGTAGGAAAGTACCCTTTATGTTGAGGTTTTGCCCTAGTTATGTTTCTTAGGGACGTGTGAGGTTGTGGGGTCTGATACTTAGGGGACGCTGTGGTTTGGCGAGTACTCCAATTCTTTTACATAGGGATGTGTGTACCCTTATTATACCCCAGTTCTGTTACTAGAGTGGTGCGTATTTATTTTTGTTGTCCCCTTTTACGTGTAGTTTCTGGGAGTTAAGTGCCCCAGTTATAGCTTCATAGAGAGGTTTCCTGTTGCGGGGAGGTTGTGTAGCTAAGTGCCCCAGTTTAGTGTTTGGAGTGGTGTGTGAAGTTTCGGGAACTGTCTGCCCCTGTTTAATTTTGGGACTTTTGGGAGCTAAGTGCCCCAGCTTTGTTCCTAGGGTGGTGAGTACCCATTTGCAGTGAGGTGTGGGAGCTAAGTGCCCCAGTTCTGTTCCTAGTGTGGCGAGTATCCTTTTGCGGTGTGGTTGTGGGAGCTCTGTGCCCCATTTATGTTCCACAGGGTGGACTGTACCCTGTTACGTGTTGGTGGTGTGGCGATGAGTGCCCCAATTTTGTTCCACAGGGTAGTGTGTACCCTGTTACCTGTTGGTTGTGGGGCGATACGTGCACAAGTTCTTCTTCACAGGGTTCCACAAGCTGGTGTTTACCCATGTAGATTGTGAGGCTGTGAGTGTTCCAGTCCTTTTTCACCGCTCTATGCGGTTGTGTTGTGGATTTCCCCAAGGGAGGGGGATGGGGCTTATCTCAATGTTGTTATATTTGAGAATGCAATGTAAATACTTAACTTTGCAATGTAAATGTTTTACTTTCAGAATGCATTGTGTATATTGATGTTTCTTTTTCTTTCCTTAAGTTCTGTATTCTTGTTTCCCTAAGGAAGGGGGATATGTTATAATTAACTTATGTATTCATTTGCTCCACCTGTGTCTTCCCTGTTGCTCAGCTAGGATGAGTGGTAGAATACCTGATGACCTCATGGAATGTTTGGGTGCCTGACTTGAGTATAGAGTGTCAGTTGATGGCAGGCAGGCTGAGCGACAGGGAGGTCGCTCCTGGTGGGGTTTAATTACCATCTACCTATCTTCTTCTAATGAACATACCCTGGAATTAAGCGTGAATAAACGTATCCTGTTTTGTACACCTGGCTCAAGGATCTTCTGTATAGTGAGTGGAATGCTTTAATATCTTTAAAGCTTCTGACTTGGGCTATTTCGGGTGTTAAAGGGCCTTTAACCTCATGTGTGCGGCGCATTTTCCCGCCGTGCGTTGAGTTTTTAAAAAACCCGCGTCATCAGCGTATGACAGGCGGATTGGTGTCACTACAACGTATGCTTTTACCACGCATGCCTTTACAACGCGGTTTTTACCACGCAGTCCATTACAACGCATAATGCTTTTAGGCGCTGGATAGTGAATTATTTAATTTACTATTCCAACTCCAGTCCCCGTGGATAGCAGGGAAGGTGTTGGATAGTATATTAAATACATTCCCTATCCTAGAGCGCCCCCCGGCGCATTGCGTTGTAATGGTTTGCGTGGTAAAAGTTGCGATGTAATGGTAGTGCGTTGTAAAAAATTCGTTGTAACCGTGCTACACCATGACAGGCGTACCTCATGACGACCTGAGCTCGTCATCAGCGTTGAAGGGGTTAACAACCAGTGTAGCCCTCTGCAGTGGGCTATGGTAATATTTTATTATTACCTTATGTAGAGCAAACCTCACATTTGGGGTTGGCCGCAGTTCCTGGCCACAGTCAGGCAGATTTACTGACTTTGCCAAAGAGTCACAGCATAAAAATATAACAAGCATTGAAAAACAATAGGTCTCGCCTTCGTTTAAGTTAAAGCAATTCTGTTTGTAATTAGGTGTTTTTTTAGCTTTGCTTTTATTAGTGTTTTTCAAACTTTCATGTACATAACATGCATATGTATGCATATATGTCTATGTATGCATGTATTTATATAGATATGCAGATATATACAAATGCATATATACAAATGCAGATATATATATATATATATATATATATATATATATATATATATATATACACATATATACATAGAAATCAATTGAAACGCAAGTAAGTCCTTTGCGTGATGACGCTCAAACTGTCATTAATCTTACGGATATTAAGCTTAGTGATAAGGAAACTAATCTCTTGGCACTAGGGCTTTCATTCAGTGCAAAAAGTAATTTTGACTATGCCAGCACTAAAATTGATTTCTACAAATATGTAAGGAAGCTTAAACTCGGCAAATATCATTCAACACGCAAATCATCCAAAATGATACCACCATTTGTGTCCAATTTGAACTCACCTCCATTGACAGCAGGAGATTCAGACTTATTGCAGGAATTATTGCAGATGCAAAATGAGACTTTAGTACCAGCTTCAAGTTTAGACATGGGGCACAGAGTTATTACAGCTTCAACTGAATTTAAACCAAAATCAACTTTTTGCCCCTTAACCTTGAAGGACAATATTGATATGTTTCATGATAAATTCTCTCTTGAGCTCAAGGGATTATATGCAAAACAGGCCAAAATCAATAAGAGACACCACTATCGTGATTTTTCTTACCATCAGTTAGTCAGAAAACTGCAAAACAATACTAACATCATTATCAGTCAGTCAGACAAGGGCGGAAATGTGGTGCTCTGGTCAAGGCATTTGTACATGGAAGAAGCCCTTGGCCAATTGAACGATAGAGAATGCTACAAGAGAACTACCATGAATGACGTGAAGCAGGCCTGGAATTTGATCTATACTAAACTAATGTCATGGAGAAGTATGGGACTAATAACTATGGACGAGATCAAATTTCTTAAAAAAGAACATCCGGTTATGCCGTAGTTTATTTTATTCCCAAGATTCACAAGAACAGTACCAAACCTCCCGGCCGCTCTATCATTTCAGCTTGCAACAGCATAATGGAAAATGTAAGCAAATATGTGGATTTTTTCCTTCCGGGCCATGTTAAAAAACTACCATCCTTTGTCCTTGATACAGGGGACCTACTAAACAAGTTAGCGGGTGTTGAATGGCAGTCTGGGTACCTATTAATCTCCCTGGATGTATCCTATTTATATACTTTTATTCACCACAGGGATGGATTGAAAGCTGTGCAACACTATTTGAACTCAAGATCCGCATGTTTTTATGAACATAGCAAAATGGTACTGTCAATGATTGATCTCTGTCTGCATAATAATTCCTTTCTCTTTGCCAACCAGGTGTTCCAACAGGTGAGGGGTGTGGCTATGGGGGCCTGTTTTTCTCCCAGTTACGCCTGTCTTCACATGGGGTACTGGGAGGAACAGGTCCTCATACCCGGTTATCCTGATATTATGTCCACTAAGGTTGTCACATGGATGAGATATATTGACGACCTTTTGATAATTTGAAACGGTTCTGAAAGTGAAGCCTCACAATTCATAAGCAATTTGATTAACATCAAGCTGAATTCGGGTTTCACAAGTCAAATTAGTGCAAACACAATATGTTTTCTGTATGTGGAGATATTCGTTCGTCATGGCAAATTGGAAACCAGGTTATTGAGGAAGCCCACAGCCGGCAATGCCGTGCTACATGCATCTAGTCATCATACTGCACATCTAATAAGAAGCATCCCATAAGGAGAGATACTTCGTATTAGAAGAATTTGCAGCACAGATCGTGACTGTAGATTAGCACAGAACGAATGCAGGGCTAGATTCTTGAGGAGAGGATATCCATCTGATCTTTTGGACAAGGCCATATGCAAAGCAAATGCATCAGGAAGGTCAAACTTACTGGCAGGCATCAAGAACCGGGCCAATGACGAAGAAAAAGAGACCAGATTGATTCTCACTTATAGCTGTCAACATCTAGCTATTCGTAAAATTGTGAAAAGGAACTGTGCGCTAATTCCTAGTGATACAGTATTAGGCAATCAGCTAACAAGATCTCCCAGTATCACTTACAAGAAGGCTAGATCTTTGAGTAACTGTCTGGTATACAGCAGCCCAGAGGTCAGGTCAACCAGTTCTTGGTTGAACAGTAGTAAAGGGTTCATTAAATGCTCAGTGTGCAAGGCCTGTAAAAATGGGGTAAGCAAAACAGAGTATATGACACCTTTCAGTGAGAGACCTGTCCGCATCCTAAGCAAACTAACATGCAAGACTGAGTACGCGGTGTATGTGCTGGAGTGTCCGTGTGGCCTGCGCTATGTGGGAAGCACAAAGCTGCAGGTACACAAGAGGATACTCCAGCACCTATGAGCCATTACCAACGGCAACACCGCATACCCAGTGGGCAGGCATTTTGAAGAAACCCGCAATAAAAATCCTGCTGTTCTCAAATACTTTGTAATTGATACAGTTCCTCCACTGAGGAGAGATGGTGACCGTGAGGCACTAATACGAAAGCTAGAAACAAGACATATTATACTTCTCGACTGCAAAGTACCCAATGGATTGAATGCTAGCGAGGACTGTTTTACTTATTTGTAATGTATTGTTCTTAGAAACTGTACACACTTGCTGCTGCCTCTTCTCTAGACCAAATAGGTCTCTTCATTTTTATCAAATTTTGAAAATCTTACATTTTATCACTTTTTAACACTTGGTTTGCACGGTATTTCATGACTGTATTTATGTGCAGGATTTTGCACAATTTTTGTACAAATACAATGTGTCATTTTGGCATTTGCCCACTTGGGCCATATTCTGGGTTTCCATCAAACACCACTCATATGAATTTTAAATATTAGAGATGGTTTGAGGGAGATAGAGTTTTTTTTTATATTGGCTTTATTAGTTCCTAACCATTTTTGTATTTATCAATATGAGTTGTTGCAATCAGAATTTAACAGGAGTTTTAAAACAGCATAAATTTGGGTATTTATATGAATTTTTAAACATATATTTATTTATAGGCTTTTATATTTATTCAATATGCTGCTAATTTATTGAGACTTCCAACGTTTTCACTATGCTCTGTAACTATGTATTTTACAGTTATATATTCTAGCACATGATGAGGACACCCGACTTTATGAAAAGCACTAGTATGCTTTCTATGTCTATCAGCATTTCAATACGGCATGAATGTTTTCACTTTAAAAAAAGAGTACTCTGCCTTTTCAATGTTGTCATGTGATCAGGGCCCTTCTCGGGCTGAAACGCGTAATGGCGGTGTTGGTGTCGGGCATTTAATAAAGAAAATTGCACCATTTAGTGGGTTCGCCTCGTCTTAATGCTACGCTACCTGAAGACATTTCTGTGCCTCATATATATATATATATATGTATATATATGTATATATATATATATATATATATATATATATATATATATATATATATATATATATATATATATATATACATATATATATAGTAGCTCCAAAATCCCCCAAAAAATACCCAACCGGGTTGATTAGGACACAAAGCACTCCCAAGCACGACAGTCGCTTCCAGCAGGGGTAGGTTTATTTCGATAAACGCGTCTATCGAAATAAACCTACCCCTGCTGGAAGCGACTGTCATGCTTGGGAGTGCTTTGTGTCCTAATCAACCTGGTTGGGTATTTTTTGGGGGATTTTGGAGCTACTTTATATTACCGTGGACACCAACGCGGTTTAAAGCACCCGCTACAAGAGTGACTCGTTTTCCTTGGTGTAAGAAGGGAGCGTGCATATATATATATATATATATATATGTGTGCACATGTGTGCGCGTAGAGAGAGGTAGAGAGAGGTAGAGAGGTAGAGAGTAGTAGAGAGAGAGGTAGAGAGTAGAGAGTGAGTAGTAGAGAGTGTGTAGTAGAAGGTGTGTAGTAGAGTGTAGTAGAGAGTGTGTAGTAGAGAGTGAGCAGTAGAGAATAGTAGAGAGTGTGTAGTAGAGAGTAGTGAGTATGTCGTAGAGTGTGAGTAGTAGAGTGTGAGTAGTAGAGAGTGTGTAGAAGAGAGTGTGTAGTAGAGAGTGAGTAGTATAGAGTGAGTAGTAGAGAGTGAGTAGTAGAGAGTGTGTAGAAGAGTGTGTAGTAGAGTGTGTAGTAGAGTGTGTAGTAGAGTGTGTAGTAGAGTGTACTAGAGAACAGTAGAGTAGTGAGTGTGTAGTAGAGTGTGTAGAAGAGAGAGTGTAGTAGAGTGTGCAGTACAGAGTGTGTAGTACAGAGTGTGTAGTAGAGAGCAGTAGAGTGAGTAGTAGAGAGTGTGTAGTAGAGTAGTAGAGAGTGTGTTGCAGAGAGCGTGTAGTAGAGAGTAATGAGTGTGTAGTAGAGTGAGTAGTAGAGAGTGAGTAGTAGAGAGTGAGTAGTAGAGAGTGAGTAGTAGAGAGTGAGTAGTAGAGAGTGAGTAGTAGAGAGTGAGTAGTAGAGAGTGAGTAGTAGTGTGTAGTAGAGTGTGTAGTAGAGTGTGTAGTAGAGAGTGTACTAGAGAACAGTAGAGAGTAGTGAGTGTGTAGTAGAGAGTGAGTAGTAGAGTAGTGGAGTGTGTAGAAGAGAGTAGTGTGTGTAGTAGAGAGTGTGTAGTAGAGAGTGAGTAGTAGAGAATAGTAGAGTGTAGTAGAGTGAGTAGTAGAGTAGAGAGTGTGTTGTAGAGTGTGTAGTAGAGAGGGTAGTAGAGTAGGAGAGAGTGTGTAGTAGGTGTGTAGTAGAGAGTGTATAGTAGAGAGTGAGTAGAGTGAGTAGTAGAGAGTGAGTAGTGTGTGTAGTAGAGAGTAGTAGAGTGAGTAGTAAAGAGTGAGTAGTAGAGTAGTAAAGAGTGTGTAGTAGAGAGTGTGCAGTAGAGTGTGTTGTAAAGCTTGTGTAGTAGAGAATAGTAGAGGGAGTAGTAAAGAGTGAGTAGTAGAGTAGTAGAGTGTGTAGTAGTGAGTAGTAGAGTAGTAGAGAGTGTATAGTATAGAGTGTAGTAGAGTAGTATAGTAGAGAGTGTGTAGCAGAGTGTGTAGTAGAGAATAGTAGAGTAGTGAGTGTGTAGTATAGAGTGTGTAGTAGAGTGAGTAGTAGAGAATAGTAACGTGAGTAGTAAAGAGTGAGAATTAGATTAGTAGAGAGTGTGTAGTAGAGTGTGTAGAAGAGAGTGTGTAGTAGAGTGTGCAGTACAGAGTGTGTAGTACAGAGTGTGTATTAGAGAGCAGTAGAGTGAGTAGTAGAGAGTGTGTAGTAGAGTGTGTAGTAGAGTAGTAGAGAGTGTGTAGTAGCGAGTAGTAGAGTGTGTGTAGTAGAGTGTGCAGTACAGAGTGTGTAGTACAGAGTGTGTAGTAGAGAGCAGTAGAGTGAGTAGTAGAGAGTGTGTAGTAGAGTGTGTAGTAGAGTGTGTAGTAAAGTAGTAGAGACTGTGTAGTAGAGAGTGTGTAGTAGCGAGTAGTAGAGAGTGTGTAGTAGAGAGTGTGTAGTAGAGAATAGTAGAGTAGTGAGTGTGTGAGAGAGTGTAGCTTAAATAGAAATATAAATGCGGGCAGAGCTAAAGATGCCATGTGCGGCTTGAAGGGGGACAGAGCAGGAAGGCGACCTGGGACTGGACGAAAATTGGGCCACTCAAACCAACAGTCATTCACTCATCCATTCCAAACAAACCATCCATCCACACAACCAAAAACTGCCCATCCATCCTTTACTTCACCCATCCTTTCATCCTCCCGGCCACCCATCTATGCATCTGTCCATTTATCTATTCATCCTTTACTTCACCCATCCATTCATCCTTCTGGTCACCCACCCGCCTGCATCTGTCCATCTACCCAGTGGCCCATTCACCCAACGCGGGTTTTCATCTTTCTTACTCCGCGTTGATCTGGTATAAAAATGACACTTTAAAATGGCGTCTTCTTTATGCACAGTGGTCATGATGGCAGGCGAGCCCAAAGGACCACAGCCCCTTCTACATCCATGTTGCTAAGTACAGTGCACTTGTGGACAAGCACAGCCTGCATGACACGCACAGTGCAGGCGGTTTGCCAACATTGATTTATTTATTTGAATGGTTTTATATAGCGCTGGCTAGACCCAAAGGTATCAGAGTGCTTTACATGAGTATCAGACCATAGTTGCAGGTTACATCATTACAAGATTACACAGTTTCAGAGCATAGTTACATAGTTACATGTTAGGTCGAGAAAACAATCAGGACATATACGTAAGGCAAAGAGCAGGCATGGGGGAGATTCAGGGGAGGGGGGGTAGGAGCAGGGAATGAATGAATGAATGAATTGTTATTTATCTCCGCGCAACTAAGCCCAATGGGCGTCAAGGCGCCTAACTCCAAAACTAGCTGACGGCAAACAGAAACCAGGAGCTCACTGGTAGGCTTTAATGAAGCACCAAGTTTTCAATGCTTTCCTGAAGAGATCCAGTGAGGGCTGTGATTTTATCTCTAAGGGGAGAGCATTCCACAGTTGTGGTGCAAGAATGGAGAAGGCTTTGCTCCCCCATCTCGCCATCCTGGCGCGCGGGACTACCAGTTGGTTAAGCTCGAGAGAGCGGAGGCATCTATTTGGGACATACCTGGTTAACAAGGACCCCAAAGCATCATTCGGGCCTGCCCTCAGGGCGCTGTAAGTAAGGCAAAGAAGTTTAAACGACACTCTGGAAGGGATGGGCAACCAGTGGAGACTCTTCCTTGCCAGGGTTGCAGAGGACCGCCACGGGAGAGCCAGAACAAAACGTGCCGCGGCGTTTTGAACAACCTGCAGGCGTTGTAGAATACCCTTGTTGGCCCCGGCATAGAGAGAATTACAATAATCAAGCCTTGAGCCAACAAGGGCAATCACAACCTGTTTGCGTGCCTGTGGGGACAGATAATGAGCAATTCTTTTCAGAATTCCAATGACCCCCCAACAGGTGGCCACTGTCCTATTTACCTGAAGCTCCATGGAGAGCCGAGTGTCAAAAATGACGCCTAGGTTCCTAGCAGATTGTGTGGGTGTGGGGCAGATGCCTAGCGATGAGGGCCACCACTCACCTGACCACATACCCTGGTCTTTGCCGAAGACCAGGACCTCCGTTTTGTCACCGTTCAACTTTAGTGAGTTGAAAACCATCCATTCTGCAACAAGTTGCATACAGGCTTTAAAGCTGGACGAGGTGACGTTCACGGAGTGGGTCAGGGACACCATAATCTGCGTGTCGTCGGCATACAACACTACCTCCATCCCCTGAGATCTTACTAGTCTTGCAAGGGGGGCCACATAGATATTAAACAGGGTCGGACTCAACGCCGACCCCTGTGGCACCCCACATTGCAACGACTTAACAGGGGAGAGGTAATCCCCAAGCATCACTCGCTGCTCTCTCTGATGTAAAAAGGAGTTCAGGAGACTCAGAGCCGGACCTGCTACCCCTGCCTCCCTTAACCTAGATGTTAAAGTGAAGGGAGACAGGGTATCAAAAGCCGCTGTAAGATCAAGCAGGACTAGCACAGTAGTCTGCCCAAGGTCGACTTTCCGACGGATGTTATCTGCGACCTTAGTCAGGGCAGACTCCGTGCTGTGCAGCTTTCTGAACCCATGTTGGGACCCATCCAAAAACCCTGAGGCGTCCAAAAAATTGGACAGATGACAGTTCAGATGAGCCTCCAACATTTTGGCAGGCGCCGGCAGCAGAGAGATGGGCCTAAAGTTCTTCAATAGACCAGGGTCAAGGGTGGGCTTTTTAAGGAGGGGTTTTACAATGGCCCTCTTCCATGCCCCTGGGAAAACACCCTGCTCCAGAGCACCATTCATAATTTCCAACATTGGAGGAAGAATAGTAGCCCTACAGATCTTTAGTATTCTCAACGGGACCGGGTCCACAGGGGAAGCAGATTTTATTTTATCTAATAGGCGATTAAGACCTTCCAGAGAGAGCATAGGAAATTGATTAAAGGCTTGGGGAGCAGCCGCATCCCCGGATTCCAGATGTTGAACTCTAGAAAAGTCCTCCTCCCTAAGAGAGTTCCTCTGTGATTGAAGAGCCACATGGATGTCATCTATTTTTTTATAGAAGAAATCTGAGATGTTATTGCATAGCTCCTGTGAAGCGACCACCGGGTCGGGCAGCTGAAGTGAGCATAAGGAGTCAACGATCTTGAAAAGCTCTTTAGATGACGTAAGAGAACAGGTTAAGTTGGTAAAGTAGTCCTGTTTCTCCTTGATTACTCTGTTCTTATAATCTCGTAGCAAGCCCTTGTAGACCTCACGGTCTTTGGGATCCCATGATTTACGCCAGCATCGTTCCTTCCTTCTACATTTTTGTCTGAAGGATCTAAGTTCTTCCGTAAACCATGGGGCTGTCGGCTTATGACGGGCCACATGTTTGAGTGAAGGGGGGGCCAGCTCATCAGCTGCTTTAGTGATGGAGTCTGCGAGTTCTTGGGCCGATTCATCCACAATCCGCAGAGATGTAATATTCATACTTTGAATAAAAGGGGCCAGTGTTTCATTCGTAAAGTTCCTAAAGCTTCTTTTAAAACACTTCTTGTTTATACCCGGATTCGCCTCTAAACAGGAAGTATCCAAGGACAGTGGAACAGCAAAATGATCAGACCAGACTATCGGCACCGGCATGCCGACCGTTAATCTAGGATCATTAGAGAATATCCCATCTAGGATGTGGCCAGCCTTATGGGTCGGATGGAGCACTCTTTGTATAAAATCACAGGCTTCCAAGGGGTTAACTAGGGAGGATGTGTCCTTAGACTCCAGATTCTCTAAATGGAAGTTCATATCTCCCAGAATGGTAAAATGCGATCTACCAAAATATGGTTCCAGAATTCTAAAAAGCTCAGAGCAAAAATTAGTTCTAGATCCTGGGGGCCTGTATATAAGAATTCCAGTGAAGGAGCTTGAGGGGGCATTCCCGATGCAAAAGTATAGAGCCTCACATGGGTCTGCGGGGACCGATAGAGATTTTATAGTACAGGAGAGTGCGGACTTAAAGATAATAGCCAGTCCACCACCTCTGCATCGAACTCTATCAAGCCTCTGAAAGGCATATCCTTCTGGAATAGCCAACAGGAGGTCATGACCAGAAGTCTCCGAGGCCCAGGTCTCAGTAACAAAGACCCAGTCGGGTTGTCTTATGGTCACAAAGTCGTGGAAGTCTATATTGTGTTTGACCAACGACCTCGCATTAATCAGAAAACCATGTTTGGATTGGAAAGTGAGCGGGCCTAAGGGAAAAAGACCCGACTTTGGAACCGCCTGCGAAGAGATATTCAGACAGGTTTTACACGAGGAACAGACCCGCGCCACACAAAGGACCTCTGGAGGAAGCCGATGATGGCAGAGAAGTGCTGGGGGTCTGAGGGACAACAGGACGCGAGCCAAATCCTTACTAGAAGACTCACCAGACCACACAGGAGTCCCAGTGTCCAGCCCCTCCTGCAGCCCGTCCTCAGCGCGGACGGGCGCAGACGGGCTGAACTCTGGCGTAACTCCGGCGTCAGTCCGGCGTCCCCGCTGCGCGTAACCGCTGCGCGTCAGCATGACTCACATTAAGTACACGCCTAGCGTCCTTCTGACGACTAGCGCGTGAAGCCTACCTGCTGGCGCCGAAAAGCGGCACCAAGTACTTCCAATATGGCGCTACTGGAAAGAATTACGCCGTAATTAGACAAAGCATGAAGGAGGGAAAGAGGTGGGGGAGGGAGAGAGAGAGAGTATGAAAGAGGAGGGGAGATGATGGTTGCACAAACCGGAGGACGAGTAAAAGCTGCAACCTAAGTCCGGTAAGCTGTGATCCCAGGGGAAGTGGAATCATTCCCACATCTCTGTTGCATGAGGCTCCCTTGACGCTGTGGACTCTCAGACGGGTCTCTGAGACTCCAAGGCCTAACTACTGGATCCTTCCCCAACAAGGGGAGAGGGAGTGCTTTGGCAAGGGGGACCATACCATAACCTCAACTGTGGGTGGCTCCCTTGACGCTGTGGACTCTCTCAGAGGGGTAACTGAGACTCCAGAGTATGAATATTGGATCTTTCCCCAACAAGGGGAGAAGGAGTGCTTAGACAAAGGGCACAAGGGAAAAGGGCTAGGCGGCATAGATACATGTTATGAAGCAGGCAAGGGGAGAGAATTCAGGGGAGAGGGGCTAGGAGCAGGGAAAGTGGACAAAGAATGAAAGAGGGAAAGAGGTAGTGGAGGCCGCACGTAGCTGTCACCTTCAGGGCACACCAGGAAGAGAGATCCTTGAAGCTGGGTGTTTTGGGGCTCACATGCTGTGGAATGAAGAGGGAGGAGTAGGCAGACAAGTTAGATTCCAGGTAAGAGCGTGAATCTCTCATGGAGTCCGTCACAGAGTGGTGAAACACTTGCACCTTTTCACCACGGTTGGAAACATTCACCTTCAGCTGAAACATACATGCGAGCAGAGCTAAAGATGCGATGTGCGGTTTGGAGGGGGACAGAGCAGGAGGGCGACCTGGGACTGGACGAAAATAGGGCCAGTCGAACAGACAGTCATTCATTCATCCATTCCAAACAAACCATTCATCCACACAACCAAAAACCGCCCATCCATCCTTTACTTCACCCATCCTTTCATCCTTCTGGCCACCCATCTATGCATCTGTCCATTTATCTATTCATCTTTTACTTCACCCATCCATTCATCCTTCTGGTCACCCACCCCCATGCATCTGTCCAGCTACCCAGTGGCCAATTCACCCAACACGGGTTTTCATTCCTGGACCTGAATCAAGCATCCTAGGACCGGTTTCTGGCTATCAGCCGTTTTCAGCCAGGATAGCTTGACTCCAGTGGTGTGGAGAGCATGGGACTCACGTCTGAGCATACCCATCCCACTCGGGGTGACAAATGCAAAACAACAGTTGATGGACAGAATGCAGAACAATGTCATACATTCACCCCAGTACAGAGATCTGGGCCTAAATCCATCGTTTTTTTGCACTCCACACCACCCCAGTTCAGACATGGCCATATGCAAATCAGCCTTGACCCTGTGCCTCATGGGAATAGTCCAGCCCGAACTGCCAAGCCATGTCTTTCCTGGACCGGAAACAAGCATCCTAGGATCGGTTTCTGGCTATCAGCCGTCTTCAGCCAGGATAGCTTGACTCCAGTGGTGTGGAGAGCATGGGACTCACGTCTGAGCATACGCATCCCACTCATGGAGTCCGTCACAGAGTTGTGAAACACTTGCACTTTTCACCACGGTTGGAAACATTCACCTGCAGCTGAAATAGATACATAAATGCGGGCAGAGCTAAAGACGCCATGTGCGGCTTGGAGGGGGACAGAGCAGGGGGGTGACCTAGGACTAGACGAAAATAGGGCCAGTCGAACCGACAGTGAAACCACAGAGCATCCTCGAGGGCAGAGGACTGTTCACTGCTGGGTGAACAGATGGGAGTTCCGGACAGGCAAATATCTGGCAGAGATGTGCAAGAATCGAGCAGAAGTCTGGTGAGTCCCTCAAACTGCTCAGACCGCCTGCCCTGCTATCACAAGCCAGGCTGGAGGTCGGTGCACACCACCTGTCCTCCTATCACAGGCCAGGCTGGGGGTCTGTGCACACCGCCTGTCCTCCTATCACAGGCCAGGCTGGAGGTCTGTGCACACCGCCTGTCCTGCTATCATCAGCCAGGCTGGATGCTAAAAGAGGTCTGTGCACACTGCATATCTTCCTATCACAAGTCCGGTTGGTGGTTAAAAGAGGTCTGTGCACACGGATGAGAAACTATACTATAACAAAGTCTACACGAGACATGCCACCTTCATAGAATGTCCGCTGTTCCAGGTGTGCAGGGAAGAACTGACTCCACTCTGCAGCAGCAGGGACCAGTGATCGCGGTGCCCTCTTCTCGTGCCCTCCTCTCGGCTGTACTCGCTGCTGTGGTGCTCTGGATGCCGTCAAAGGCAGCGAAGAAGCCCCATAAACCAACCCCACATCCCTTCCCTGTCGCAGGATCGTGCCGGAGCTTATCTTTATGGGGGCCATGTGTTTCAAACACATGGCCACATAATGATAACAAAGCTTTTGCGACTAACGTAAATCAGACGAGCCCGTTCAAGTGGGCCGTCTGAAAAAGAGAAAAGAATACGTCACCATGACCTCTTTCCCAATGGCTGGCCACCGTTTAGCATAAAAGGTGACGCCGGCCAATGGGAAAGAGGGATGGGGCTTAAAGCCCGCTAGTGAAAACTCCCCTAAATCATTGAATCTCGCGAGTGAGGCCGCGCATGCGCAGCCATCGCAGGCTCGACCTAAAAAGTTGGCCTATTGGCTTTATCAAGGGGTTAGAAAATCAATATATAAAATGCAGATCTATCCTCTTTCTCCAAAAATCACTAAGATTTTTAATCAAATGTATATTTCAGTAATTCACACAATGCAATGTTAAAGAACAGTGATTCCTAATGTTGAATAAAGTTTTATTTTTAACAAAAATCACTAAGATTTTTTATCAAATGTATATTTCAGTAATTCACACAATGCAATGTTAAATAATAGTGATTCCTATAAAAAAAAGTTGAAAAAGTTATATTTTTAACAAAAATCAACACGCCTGCGAGTCTTTCTTTTAACATGGTTTTCGTGATTAGATTTTGTGGGCTAAAGAATGTTAAAAGAAAGATTCGAAAACTGTTTTAAAAAAAAGAAAAACGGCATGTCTCCGAGTCTTTCTTTTAACATTTTGTAGCCCAAAACATGCAATCATAAAACCAAACTCAAGAGGGCCTTGCACTCTAACTGAAGAGCACAGAGCTCCAGCTAGGAGTGCTTAAACCATGCTAAGTTCTCCTGGGGGAGGGAGGTCATGGATTTTATTACCCAGGTGACTAACTGTTTTTAATAATGCCTGGGGGCTGATTTACTCTCTGCAGCCCCCAACAACATGATAAAATGTTTGGTGGCGCCCATGCCTCTTCTAGGCGCACCAAAAGCATAAATTACTCTATATTACCCTGCTCGGGCCCCCTGCCTTACCCGTAAATAGGCCCTGTGATCCCCATCCCCCATGACCAGATCTAAGCAGTGTCCCTGGTACCTTGTCCCCTAGTGCATTGCTGTTTGTTTTGCCTAGGGGAGAGTGAGCTTACCCTGCCTGCACTCTCCCAGACAGAAAACAGAAGTTTACACCCACCCGGCAGGAGCACTGAAGAATGCTGCTCCTGCCTGGGTTGGAGCAATGTGAGTGATGGTGCTGGCTGGACAGCGGACTTGGGACATGGGGCCTTGTGGATTCGCCTGCAGAATCCTATTCACTAGATGTGGGTGCCTTGTGTGGGCTTGGGGCACCAACTTTCAGAAGATAATGGCTTGCTCCTGCCGAGGTGGTGAGTCCAACCAACCCCATGCTGTGCATGACGAAGGACACCATACTTTCCCATAAAAAAACACAGAAATTCACTAAAAAAACAAAGGTTAAACTGACTCAATACTTAAAAATTGTAATACCATGTTACTTTACAGTAAAAAATAAACTTAGAAATTCACTGGAATACAACACAAAAGTTGAGACATTATAATTAGGTGAAAATGTAAGTTCAAACATACCATTTTAAACAAACAAAAGCACAAAAATTCTCCAGTTATAGTTATCTCAAGTAACTGTAACATGTCCCCTAAAGTAGCTCTACCTCGTGCCCTCCCCATGCACTAATGACTTCTCATATTACATCACTCGTGCATGTTCCATGACATCATTGGTAACAACACTGTGCACGGGCATGAGATAAAATTACTTTAAGGCATGAGTTAGTTATTTGAGATATGTAGACTGGTGAATTTCAGGGGGTTTGTTTGTTTAAAACTGTATGCTTTGACATTTTCACCTCCCTATTATGTTCCTTTACTCTCTCTTTTCAACTGTCTGTCAACACTCCAAACCAGAAACTATTGGCAGCCATCTTGGGACCAATATACATGATAGCACCTCATTAAAAAGCATTGCAGTTAATAGAAGGTTTTAAGACTTTAGTTACATTATACATCATTTGTTGATAGTACCATACTAATTTTAAGAATTGTGGTGTGTTCTAATGTGATTTTACCATGTGAAAAAGCCTTCTGCTGGGATATCATGAATCATGTTTGAAAAAAAACTATTATCTCATGCTTCTCCCACAGTGGTTTGGAAGGGGATCTATAAGCTAAGCTGAAAGCATATTTTCTGTAAATTCACATTATCTTTCTCAGTCATGTGAGAATGAAGTCTGACATTCTCAGTAAAACATGTACATCCAACAAGGACAGAGTCTGTCCGTTGATTCCTTTGTGTTCTACTGCAGCTTCCCAGAGTGTTCTAAAGAACAACTAGAGCGCTAACAGTCCTACTTATTACAAAGGTATGGCACACCTGAAGCCATCTTGATTGGAATAAAGTGGTAACTCTTAAAACATTTAATTTAAAAAGGAACAAAATGAGGGGGTATATTTTGCAATAGAAAGTATGATTAGTGCTGCAGAAAGAAAAATTAGGGCACATTTTGAGTGACTTCTCAAATCCTCTTCTATTTCATTAAATAATTCTGACATGCAGACTGAAACATGCACTTTGAATACCAGCAGCAGACTTCCCTGGTGAGCAGTAGCTTTACTACAGTGATCTAATGAGCAACTAGAGTGCTAACATTCAGAATTTATGGCAAATGTGTGACACATCTGAATGCCTTCTTGATGGAACCAAAGTAAACAAGTATTGAAAATGCAATAGTTCTCACCCTCGTTTAAGTTAAAGCCATTCTGTTTGTAATGAGGTGGCTTTTTAGCTTTGCTTTTATTAGTGTTTTTCAAACTTTCATGTAAATAACATGCATATATGTATATGTGTGCATGCATTTATATTTGTATTTATATAGATATGCAGATTATAATGTTTATGTATATATATATATATATATATATATATTTATATACACATACATATATATAAATGCATATGCATATATATATGCATATATATATATATATATATGTGTATATGTGTGCGTGTAGAGAGAGGTAGAGAGGTAGAGACTAGTAGAGAGAGGTAGAGAGGTAGAGAGTAGAGAGTGAGTAATAGAGAGTAGAGAGTGAGTAGTAGAGAGTAGTAGAGAGCAGTAGAGAGAGTAGCAGAGAGTGAGTAGTAGAGAGTAGTAGAGTGAGTAGAGAGTAGTAGAGAGTGAGTAGAGAGAATGAGTAGTAAAGAGCAGTAGAGAGTAAGAAGTAGAGTGAGTAGTAGAGAGCAGTAGAGAGTGGGTAGTAGAGAGTAGTAAAGAGTGAGTAGTAGAGAGTAGTAGAGAGTGAGTAGTAGAGAGTGAGTAGTAGAGAGTAGTAGAGAGTGAGTAGTAGAGAGTAGTAGATAGTGAGTAGTAGGGAGGGAGTAGTAGAGAGAGAGTAGTAGAGAGTAGTAGAGTAGTAGAGAATGAGTAGTAGAGAGTGAGTATTGGAGAGTAGTGGAGTAATAGAGAGTGAGTAGTAGAGAGTAGTAGAGAATATTCCAAAGTTTGGCACAGCACCACTTGCACAACAAGTCCAATCAAATCATATCACTTAGAGTCCTTATTGAAGCGCTGAATCTTGGTGTATATATTCAAATGCTTTTATTTTCCTAATGTTTATGTACCACAGCCAGCCGACGCGTTTCGTTCTGTACAACAGAACTTCTTCAGGGCGTTCCTATTTCCTTCAAGTTATGTCGGTATCCTGTTGTCATAGAACTAGATATTTCTTCCAAATGTTAGACGAGACGTAAGTACATTCTTATTCAAAGTGACTAGGTATCAATTTTACCCACACAATTCAGGCAGACTTGAGTAATTTATAGCATCCTCAAAGTCAGTCTTTTAAAAATTCTGAAGTATAGGACACAATAATCCAAATCCAAATGTTTCTCAAGAAAAGTCATTTTCAATCGTTCGCAATATCGCGATTCCTTGTGGGACCCCCTGAGCAGGCCTAGGGGTCAGGGTGATTCTACCCTGCTCCCTTTGCGTGTTTTGCACCTTTGTTTCACTGCTTTCTTGTGCCTTCGTTCTACCGAGGCACAAGATGGCTGCCAACACTTCCTGGTTTGGAGTGTTGACAGACAGTGGCAGCCAATCAGCATGCCTTCCCGAGAAAGCTGCATGCTCATTGGCTGTCAACACTTCTAACCAGGAAGTGTTGGCATCCATCTTGTGCTAGTGTTGACAGACAGTGGCAGCCAATCAGCATGCCTTCCAGAGAAAGCTGCATGCTCATTGGCTGTCAACACTTCTAACCAGGAAGTGTTGGCATCCATCTTGTGCTCGATAGACAAAGGCAAAAGAAAGCAAAAAAACAAACGTGAAGAACACAAAAAGGGGGCAGGGTAGATACACCCTGACACCCTAGGCCTGCCTAGGTGGCCCCACAAGGACAAAAAAGGACCAATTTTTTTATTTTTTTAAACCTGGTCTGTTTTTAAAAAAATTACCTCACGGGGGGACCAAATCTTGGGGGCATAGTGATAAAGAAGTGTGGGGGGTCCACAATCCCCCCCACACTTGCCCGGGGACTGCCGCCCCCGGGGCAAAGCAACGCAGCCCCTTGGCGCATACTGGAGGCTCCTGTTGGGCTATTTGCCCCCCAGGGACACCCAGTATGCAAGGGGAATTAGTTCCTACTCTGCAAACACGCCAGGGGTTGCACTGCAGAGAGGTGTAAAAAAAGAGTGTGGCCTCATTACACCTCTCTGCAATGCAGGCCCCTGGCGCATACTGCAGGTTCCAGGTGGGCTAGTTGGCCCCCAGGGACCCCCAGTATGCAAGGAGAATTAGTTCCCCCTCTGCAAACACGCCCGGGGCTGCGCTGCAGAGAGGTGTAAAAAAGGGTGTGGCCTCATTACACCTCTCTGCAATGCAGCCCCCTGGCTTATACTGGAGGCTCCTGGTGGGCTAGTTGCCCCCCAGGGACCCCCAGTATGCAAGGGGAATTAGTTCCACCTCTGCAAACGCGCCAGGGGTTGCGCTGCAGAGTGTTGTAAAAAGGGGGCGTGCCCTCTGAACACCTGCCTGCAAACATGTAGTAAATCAGTATAAAAAAAACCAAATTAATACATTTAAAAATTGTCATTTAAAAAACCTTGCAAATTCACTGAAAAAACCATAGGTTTCAGGCATTATATAGTTAGAAATTAGCATTTAAAAAACCTTGCAAATTCACTGAAAAAACCATAGGTTTCAGGCCTTATATAGTTAGGAATTAGCATTTTAAAAACCTTGCAAATTCACTGAAAAAACCATAGGTTTCAGGCCTTATATAGTTAGGAATTAGCATTTTAAAAACCTTGCAAATTCACTGAAAAAACCATAGGTTTCAGGCCTTATATAGTTAGGAATTAGCTTTTAAAAAACCTTTGAAATTCACTCAAAAAACTATAAGTTTTAGGGGTGTTATAGTTAGCTGGACATTTCACTCATACAAAACCATTGAAATTGCTCCTATATAGTTAGTTGTACTAACTATATTTCGCGCACCCCCAATCCACTGCTGATGATGTCACATATTACATCATTCATGACATGGTCAGTGACATGACTGATGACATCTCAAATGACATCAATGATGACATCACTGATGACATCATCCACATGACAATCGCATACACCTTTTCATACACTAGTAAAATCTTTCATCACTCTTTGTAAAATACAGAGTATCATATTTGAATCCATTGACACAGCAATACAAGTATTTTAAAACCCACTCATTGATTCCTAGATGTATACACACATCTAATCACTTACCTGTAGATTCACTCATACATGCTGTCAATGAAAAATAGAACACTATCAAAAATACTTATACACCTATATCGACATTACACACCAGCACACAACCTATTCACATATGAAGATATCCTACTCACTTATGCAAACAATGGATCATACTTACATACTTAGTTAGCTACACGCTTCTACAAACACCACTTCATCTATTCATTTAGATAGTAAGTCATATTTAGTATATTATAAAATCATTATTACAAGTATACAGTTATGCATACAGTCACTCACACAATCATTGAGTCATATCTATACTTATTTATATACAACAACTGACACATACACTGCCTTTTATTTTTCTAGTTTGTTGGACATGTACCATTGAGAAATATATTTGCTCATCACCACACCCATAAAGATATTCACTCACCCAAACAACTGTTAGAACATGTAGTTTTAACTTCATATATCTACTGAATCAACTATTTACACATCTTTGGGCAGTCACACACCCTCCACCGAACCACACACACATTCACTCTCCCATACAGATACTCAATTAACTAATCAATAACTAATATATACTTTCACATAGCTAGTAACCAACTGGAGAACCAGTTTACACAACAACTGACAAAGTGATGCAGATATTCACACCGTTTAGTCACTATCCACTATATTTAGTGAGACACTATACATTGTTAAAGTCCTCCATCCAAATATTTATTTTTATATATCCACTCATACTTCAATGCAAATTGCTATATATATAATGCATATTTAAATAACGAAGCAAACCACATTCACTGGATGATGTCATCAGTGATGTCATCATTGATGTCATTTGAGATGTCATCAGTGATGTCACTGACCATGTCATGAATGATGTAATATGTGACATCATCAGCAGTGGATTGCCGGTGTGCGAAATATAGTTAGTACAACTAAATATATATGAGCAATTTCAATAGTTTTGTATGAGTGAAATGTCCAGCTAACTATAACACCCCTAAAACTTATAGTTTTTTGAGTGAATTTCAAAGGTTTTTTAAATGCTAATTCCTAACTATATAAGGCCTGAGACCTATGTTTTTTTCAGTGAATTTGCAAGGTTTTTAAAATGCTAATTCCTAACTATATAAGGCCTGAAACCTATGGTTTTTTCAGTGAATTTGCAAGGTTTTTAAAATGCTAATTCCTAACTATATCAGGCCTGAAACCTATGTTTTTTTTCAGTGAATATATATATATATATATATATATATATATATATATATGTAAATCTACTGGCGGTCGCCAGTAGATAGTTCTAGTTAGGACCTAGTTTCCATAGGAAAACGTTTTTTCTTTTCCCAATATCTTTGGTGATGGTTGACGAATCTTTGCAAAATTATCAAAACTTGTGGCCCGCTCCGGTCAGCTCCTATCCTGAAAGTTTCGGGTTGATTCACCAAGCGGGGGGCAGAGAAAAAAGGGGGTCCCAAAACATGTTTTCTCCATGTTATTTTCCATAGGAAACTTTAGACACGCTATAGCCCGAACTGCTGATCGAAATTACACCAACTTTGGCAAAAAGGTAGCGCTTGTTTCAGAAAGAACTCTTTTTGTTAAATGGTGTAAATCCGTTCAGTAGTTCCAGAGAAATTCAAAGCAAAGAGGTCGGAAAATGAATTTTCCATAGGAAACTTTAGATACGGCTACAGCTTGAACTGCTGAATGGAATTACACCAAATTTGGCAAAAAGGTGGTGCTTGGTTCAGAAAGCGCCCTTTTTGTAAATCCGTTCAGTAGTTGCTGAAAAATAAAAAAATAAAATGTTTCGATATTTAGAGGTGTGGTGGATCCGCGGACCCTCCCTACCACAAGCTTCATTCTAATTGGCTGTCAACACTCTAAACCAGGAAGTGTTGGCAGCCATCTTGTGATTCGGTAGAACCGAGTCACAAGAAAAGAGAAAAACAAATGCAAAGAACAAGAAAAGGGGGCAGGGGAGAAACACCCTGACCCCCTAGGCCTGCTCAGGGGTCCCATAAAAGCTTTTCTTTAAAAAAAGAAACAGCCAAATCCGCGCTGGGTGTGAGAATCCGGCCGAGAAAATCAAAAAAGAAAACGAAGCGCGTGCTCCTGTGCTTCGTTGGATTTAAGCCCCCGGGTGGGCCAGGTCCCGTGAAAAAAAATGTGTGGGGGTCCCCAATCCCCCACACACTGCCCCGGGAACCGCCACCTCCCTAGGGCAAGATTAATGAGTTGGGGGGCACGCAGCCCCGGGGACCGCCACAACCGAGGGCTTCTTTTTTAATGTGGGGGCCTCCAAGGCCCCCCCAAAGCCCCAGGAACCGCCACCCCGGGGCTTTTATTAATTATTTTGCGGGGGCACACCTCGGGGCCTTTAAAAAAAAAAATACACCTGTGGGGGAGGGCTCAAGCCCCCCCACATGCCCCGGGACCCCGGGCTATGCATTATGTCGGAGGGGGGCCGCGCGGCCCCCCTCCTTCAGCTCTTGATGGCCCTGCGGACTGCCACCCCCCAGCGCCGGCTCCTGCAGTGTCCCGGGGTGCCCACCCCCGGGACACTGCAGTTTGCAATGACAGGGCAGGAGCTGTGCGGCTCCCGTCCTGTCATTGCAAACTGCTTTGCTTCATTGAAGTGAAAGCAGGGAAAGCAAAGCAGACTGCTTTTCCACACGATGAAGATGCATGTCAGCAGCTCCCCATGTGGAAAAGCAATGCCAGCTCCTGCAGGACGCGGGGAGCCGGCGGGACCGTGGGGGCACTGGGGCTCCCCACACGGTCCCCAACGGATAGGGCCTGGCCCAGGGGATGGGGTCCCTGGGGCTATATGTTGCGCGGGAGGGCGGCGACCCGGCCACCCTCCCCAAAAAAATAAAGGCCATGCCCCGGGGAATGGGGTCCCCGGGGCCGGAATCGGCCACTGGAGGGGGGCCCACACGGCCCCCTTCCTGTTCATATATATATATATATATTTTTTTTTTTTAATGGGGGTTAGACCCTGGGGGATGTGGTCCCCAGGGCCAAAAAGAAAGGGGGCCATACAGCCCCCCTTCTTAAAAAAAAAAAAAATGTAAAACGATAGTGCCTGAGGCCCCGCCCCCTCCCACCAACACTGCAAACGCGCCCTGTGGCGCGTTTTAAATTGGGGAATTAATTCCCCGAAAATACTGGGGTTCCCTGGGGGCCAACTAGCCCACCAGGTACCTCCAGTAAGCGTCACAGGGCTGAGTTGCAGAGTTCCAGGACACGCCCCTTTTTACACCTCTCTGCAACGCAGCTTTGTGGTGTTTACTGGAGGTACCTGGTGGGCTAGTTGGACCCCATGGACCCTCAGGATTCAAGGGGACTTAATCCCCCAACTTAAAACATGCCATAGGCCTGAGGTGATATGTGTGCAAACACACTCTGTGGTGCATTTTAAGTTGGGGAATTAATTTCTCTTCAATCCTGAGGGTCGCTGAGGGTCAACTAGCCCACCACGTACCTCCAGTAACCGCCACTGCGCTGCATTGCAGAGAGGTGGTCCAGGCCACACCCCTTTTTATACCTCTTTGCAGCTCTGTGGCGCTTACTGGAGGTACCTGGTGGGCTAGTTGGTGCCACAGGCCTGCGTTTCAGAGAGGTGGTCCAGGACACGCCCCTTTTTATACCTCTCTGCAACGCAGCTCTGTGGCACTTACTGGAGGTATCCGGTGGGCTAGTTGGACCCCAGGGACCCTCAGGATTCATGGGGACTTAATACCCCAACTTACAACCCACTCACAAATCTATGCACAGAGTCACACACACTCCACCCACACAAACACTCAGGCACCAATATAGATACTCAGACACCCAATCAATAACTCATATAGAGACTCATCTAGCTATTCACAAACCCTTGCAGCCGCTTACACACCAACAGACAGACGATACAGACATTCACACAGTTTAGTCACTAAGCCATGCATTCAGTAAGATACATTTAATCACTCACTTATAGAGTCAGTCACACACCTACTAAATCATCCATTCAGACACTTATACATCCACTCATTCTTCAATATGCTTTTCCCTATATATATTAAACATATTTAAACTTTACAGAAACACACCGTCACTGGATGATGTCATCAGTGATGTCACTGACCATGTCATGAGTGATGTAATATGTGATGTGCATTGCGGGGGTGCGAGTTCTAGTTAGCTGAACTAACTATAACGGGGTAATTTCTATGGTTTTGTACGAGTGAAATGTCCAACTAACTAGAGCGACCCTGAAACCTATGGTTTTGTTCAGTGAAAAAAATATATATATATATCTATATATATATATATATATAGATATATATATATATATATATATATATATACACACACTCCCTTTTTATTCTAACTTACATTTCCCACCCTTTACCACTACCCACCCCCAAATCCTTTGATTTACACTTGCCACTGTTTACCACTACACAAAAATAAACCCTAAAATAACGCTTACCACCCTTTGCCACTACCCACCCTTAAAATCAAATTTTTTCTCGTACTGCCCTTTACCATTACCCCTGCAAAACCTATAATTACCCCTGTCAACTTTTACCAATGCCTACCTTTAAAAACAAAAATTACCCTTGCCACCCTTTATCACCACCCGCCCCAAAAGCCTTAAATTGCCCTTGCCACTCTTTACCACTACCTACCCCCACCTACCTTACATGCACTTACCTCTTACAGTTAATTTATATAATTATCATATGTGGCAAAGGCATGTGTGGTAAAGGCACCTGCGTGATAATGACATGCATGGTATAGGCTGTGTGGTAAAGATATTGCATGATAAAGGCTACTTTCCTTCCAGAAGGCTTCCTTTATGACTCTGTGAAGTGCTTGACTGAAATTTCCAGAGGCTGCGTGAGGCAGATCTCTGAAGCAAGATCCTCTACTATAAATTCCACATTCTATCTCCCTTTCATAATTGACTTCATATTAGAAAAGGTGAATAAAACCCCTCATTGGGGAAGACCCAGACTTCCTGTACTACAAAGTGGTGCATGCAACACAGCGCACTCTGACTCCACAGCACACTCCATTGCGGGTAACTCTTTTTTCAGCAGTTGTGTATGCAAAGAAGACACAACAAACTGGATTCTTCTGGGTTGGGCAAGCAAGAATTCTGGGTAGTATGCTGAGAATTTAATACTGTAAGGGTCCAGAGTACAGAAACATGGTTACATACAGTCAGGGCTCTGAAGGAGAACCTTACTGGAAAGTCAAATAGGTATCTCAGCTGCACGAAGGTTCTTAATTGTAGACAAAACATTAGTAAATAATCAACAATTTAACAACCATGTATATACAACAAGCAGCGCTTCTAAAATACCCTGAAGTCTCAAATGAAGGAATAACATTAATTCCACAGCAGTTAGCTGGAATCCAGAAAATATCCAGTGACTAAGTTCCAAATAATCATCCATCTGGGCGTTTGTTCTTGCCCTCACCTTCCCCCAGCAGGCAACCATTCTTTCCTCCATAAGGAAAGGTGAATTACGTCTACAATCGTCTGTCTTCTGTAGATCTGCAAAATGTATCTCACAGTAGCAATAAGAGCACTAGTGCGTAATAATAGGACACTGCCCTTCATTTTCCGGAAAAGTGTATATGGTTCATTGTCATCAAATTTTGTAAAATGATTCCACCATTCCACAAACCATAAGTAAATAATGAAAGGAGACTGATGGGTTCCAAAGAAAGACACAGGGAGAAGAATGAATTGCATGCGACTTTTCTCTGAGTCTAGATTGTCCACTAATTGAATGAACTTCAAAATACGTATATATATATACTGTCTAACAGTATGGATAAGCAGACAGAACCCTTTATTCATGCAATTTTTACTATTATTGGACACAACACAACTGTAGATTTCACAATTCCAGTGATCAGGATTACTCCACTTAACTTGCAGACTTTACCCTCCAACGATTGGGCTAACCTCGGCCACGGTAAAATTCTGGCCTCACTGGAGACATTTGAACCTTTTACACACATCCAATTGTCAGGTCTTCTAACTAAAAATTAAATCAGGCTCTCCAGCGGACTTGTGTCCCCCCCAACCATATTTTTACCATGCTTGCTCCCTCACTGGTACCTTCAGTCTCCTCTCTGTACAATCTATCTCTGTCCTTAGCCTCTGTCCCTCGGGAATGGAAAGCTGCATTTGTTACACCCATTCTGAAAAAAACTCGCTGTGATCCCTCTGACCCTGTCAATTACTCTTCTCCCAATAATGGCCAAACTGTTGGAATCTCATGTAAACAAACAGCTGACAACTTACCTGGAGACTCACTCCTTGTTGGATGCCTCGTAATCAGGATTCCGCCCTCAGCACAGCACAGAGACCACTCTTGTGGCAGTGACAGACTTAGTCTTGCTTTGGATGCTGGCAAACCAGCTATGCTGGTCCTGCTAGACCGGTCTGCTGCATTTGACACTGTATCACACCTTATTCATGCTTGCTGACCATGGGCATACACAGCACAGGCTGACTGAGTTCTTAAAAGATAGATCTTAAACTACTACTTTAGGCCCCTTCCAGTCCACGACAGTATGCTTGGACAAGGGAGTCCCTCAGGCCTCTGCCTTGAGCCAAACACTCTTCAATATTTATATCTCCTCCCTTGAAAGGCAAGTCAAATCCTATGGTTTTGAGATATTCTCTTATGACGATGACACCCAGCTGGTCATATTTCTTGAACAGGATTATCAGGATGTTAAATAGCGTTTCAACTCTTGTATAAAGGACCTTGCTGCCTGGATGTCCCTAAACTGTCTACAACTGAACGCCGACAAAACCGAAATACTACTTCTCGGAAAGGCTCATCTCTATTGGGATGAGGACTGGTGGCCGATGGAGCTCGGCCCTGCCCCTGCTCTTAGAAGCGCGGTGAGGAACTTGGGCGTCCTCTTTGAAAACAAGCTCTCAATGAAGGACCATGTGACTTCCACATATGGCACATGTTTCAGGATAATGCGCCTCCTCAAAAGAATCTTCCAGTGGCTGCCACTAGATTCTCGCAAGACCCTCAGCCAGGCCCTAAATATTAGTCACCTTGACTATGGTAATTTGCTTGTAGCAGCATCCAACATATCTGTTCATGCCAAGTTGCAGGTGGTTCAAAACACCACAGCCCGACTGATTAATAAACAGCCGTTGGGCACTCCATCTGCCCCTTTGCTTAGAGCCTTACACTGGCTTCCAATAAAAAAGAGAACAATGTTCAAACTTCTCTGTTGGACACACAAAACCTGGACAGGCAAAGGACCCTAATATTTACAAGAAAAATTGAGACCTTACTGCCTTGACAGGAAAGGGAGATAATAAACTTCTTTGCCCTCTACGCATCCGCACATCTAAATGAAGAGGACGTAACTTTTTAGGTCTTGCTGGCGTTGCAGCGCGAAGCGCTGCCGCCAACGAGACTTATAGTCGCCGTGTTTCCTCCCAAGGGAGACAGACCTGGGTACGAGCCGATTCAGGTCTGGGCACGAGCCGATTCAGGTCTGTGAACGCGCTTCATAGTGGAACAGCTTGTGCACGTTAATTAATGCGCAGCACGTCAGGCGCCGCAAGTAATAAACAACACAGCATGAGACCCCACTTATCACAGCATGTCAACAGGCACCCCAGGCTGCTGGTGCACTCAACTATAATTAATGCGCAGTTGAGTGCTCCAGCAGCGAGGGGCGCCTCTTGGCATGCTGTGATAATTATTAGGGCTCGCCTGCGTTGCAAGTGATACAGACCGGTGCACGAGCAGACACCGGTCTGTGAATGCGCGAGCCGCAGGGACCAACGTGCACGCTCACGGCGTCACGCTCCTGCCCTCCCGCGTCTCTTAGGCTGTTCTCTGCTCCAGGCCGACTTGTTCTTGTCTTTAGCCTTTAAAGACCCCGACAGTGCTGTGGATGACCGGGACAGTGATTACCGTAGTGAGACCAGCAATAGCATTCCCCCTCTTTCCACACAACCTCGCAGCCCAATGCATCGGTGCACCAGTTCCCTGTGCAATCCCACCTACAGCAACAGGGTGGCTCCCGCGACTCCTGCATGGACTCTGTGCAGAGCTACGACCTGGATTACCGGGAACGCGGGGCGTTGAGGTAAGGATCCTTTTGCCATTTTGTTTTGCAGGTAATAAACAACTTGCAACTTCAAGGCATTGCGCAAACAGGTAACACTCCGCAGTCATAGATGAGTGGGTGGGTATGACTGGGCACAGCAATCGTGCTGGAACTAGGTCTTTGAGAAAGTAGCAGTTGTAAAAAATTTCTGTCACATGGTGTGTGAAATTATAAAATTGGTCTATGGCACAATATCATTGTATGCAGATTTTGTTCATGTATTGGTTTTGCTAAATAACCCATCCAAAGAGCAATACAGTCTACTACTCTTTAAAAAATCTTGCATCACAAAAATTTGGATGCCTAAATGTTTTTTTATTTATATCCGGTAAGCTTTTGAAATTTATTGTGACTTTATCACTGGATGGTCCATCCTACTCGCGGATGCTACCCGTAGTTGCTAAATAGCGCACGGAGTTTTCCACAGTCCTTGTGTTTTACATGCTAGATTGTCTTTAGTAGAAAAGAAAAGCAGAAAATCTGTTAGCTGCACTCCTGAAAATATTTGGATTGTCTGGTTTTTGTGCTAATAATCTTTCTTAAAAAACACCCGATTGCAAGAGGTAATTCTTTTGTATGTCGGCCGATATGTAGTGCGCATCGTCTTGAAGACAGCTATAATTTACAGAGCACCATAGTCTGAACTGGAAGACACCAGCTTTATCAAGTGCCCAGTGCAAGGGCAAAGAAAACTTAAACATTTCATCCTAAGGGATTGAATTAAAGAGCTGCTCGGAGAGAATTAAATAATCTGGACCATACAAAATTAGTACCTATATTTGGATACGATTTAGTATATGGAATTCATTAGCATTGTTCACCTGCTCAGATTCTCTGACGAACATAGGCTACTGAGATGATACAGGGAAACAAATGTCTGTCGTGATCAGATCATCTTAATCTGAGCTGCCTACTGTAGCCAGGGCAGCTATTCCCACCATATGTATGCATCATTACCACTGCTGAAGTCTGTGACTTGAGCTATTGTACTAGATTGGAATGACAAGAGTAACTCCCTGAATATTGCGGCGTCCTGTACTTAGTTGCAGCGAGAGAACTCTTGATCCTGTGCATGTGACGGATCCTTTTTCATCATTCAACCATAGTGAGTTAAGGAAAATCATCTGATTAGGAGGTTATTGTATCAAAGGCCATTACCCATTTTTGATCCTGTGAATTGTCATTCTTTGAAGCTTCACAATCGTACCCTGGCTAATATTTGCAAAAATTTGTATTGTAAATGTTCCCTTTTTTAGGTCCGAAAGCTAGCCAGAATTCATGTCCTGGCAAACAGCCCATCAGCATTTGCTTTAAGCAACTTCACATCCACCACACAAAGTCAACACTCACAATCTCCCTGCAAGCAAGTAGATAAATGCGAACCTTGATGCACAGATATATGCAGAATTTTAAATACATTGTGTAGTACTGGATGATTTATAGATCTTATCAACTTTGACCCAAATAAACTCTAATTTTGATAAAGGCATTAGAGAATCATCCTATGTAGGTGTTAAGGGGTATGTACCAATCATGCCACCATGCAGTTGTGAGGTTGTTTTGCAAACATGATACCCTCCGTGTGAGGGGGCATATTGTATGTGGACAGAAACTAGCCAAAACCATGACCTTGACTTTTTCAGTAGGACATTGATTAGCACATTTTGACGGAGATGGTTGCAGTATTTGTGTACAGTGCCAACCAACACCAAAAGAACCCTAAAACCCCCAGATATTTTCAAAATATTGAGACCAAGGAAAATCCAGGAAGGCATGACATGCACCAGTATCTGTTACTTACAATTTCCTCATTTTCATGTGAACTAAAATATTGAAATTATTTTGTGCTCCAGAAAAAATTAAAGGGAGACAGAGGGACAAATTCTCCCCCCCCCCCATACACACACATTATTTCCACTCATGTGGAATTGAGAGAGGATAGATCGAGGGATTGCCCATGATCAATTCAATTCTTTATTTGGATTTACAAACAAATCCATAAAAGAGCAGCAATAAATGAATCATAATTTAATTAATCTAAAATATTCAATAAAAATATAAAATGTACATTATTTATCTAAAAACATACTTATTTACACATTCACTATCAGAGGATGTAGTTTAGCAAAGCAACAATTCAGAATAAATAAACTCATATGTTCATGTCCCTTTTATAAAATTGTACATAAAATGTCCAGGGGTTCCATTGATTTCAACCTGTAACTTTTGGTTTGAAAAACCCAATGTAAAAAATTCTCAGAGATCTTCATGAATAACCTTAAAGCGCAAATCATCCAAATAGGATAAAGAGTGTCGTCTTCGAAGGGCCTTTTTGATGTAATCAAGAGTAACACAAATGTTGTTTAAGTTTAAGAGGTATTTCAAAAAGCGAAGTGCCAATTCATAAGGAATAATACCTTGAGAAAAAACAAGCATTGGAAATGCAATATTTCTCGCCTTTTATTAAGTTAAAGCCATTTGCTTTGCTATACAATACCATCAGCAAAGCAAATGGCTTTAACTTAATCAAAGGCGAGACCTATTGCATTTTCAATGCTTGTTTTATCTGGCTCCGTTCCATTGGAACACAGTCCCCTTGACCATTAGAGCATGCACAGACTTTGCTGGCTTCAAAAAATAGCTTAAAACCTGGTTGTTTTAATTAGCAGAAATTGACACTATGCTACCTCGAGCGCCGAGGTGTCCCCTCGGGGACGAGAAGTGCGCTATATAAATTTTGTATAACATAACTCACAAAATATTCAAGTGCCTATACACATTCTCAAATCCCTTTAAAGCTTCCAAAGCGGTCCACAAAAGAAAAAGGACTAATTCCAGACCCCTGTCCTTAATTGTTAGTTGGCACTCCTAAGTGTGCTTCACTTGTTGGCACACATTCCATGCAATGCTGAAGTGGAATGAGAGGCATTAGTTGTGTGAGGTGAGATGCTAATAACAGATATCATCTGCCATGAATTGCCTGTACCCTTCTTCGAGCAGCTACCATATTATCAACAACCCATGAACAGTAGCACCGATCCCTTTTATCAAGAAACTACAGTGTAAGTGCTCTGTCACCGCACAATACTGACACAGGGCAAAAGAGGTGTGGGTTGGTAGATAATGACAGAGGTAAATTCCATTGTTGCTTTTTATCAGTTCTTTTATCTCTTCTCCTCTCATGCAAAGTCTTGCAAACACCTAACAAACAGCTGCAGTACCAATAACTTTCACATAGAACAGTTTATAAATACCATTCTTAGAAAGTTAAGAGAGAACAATAAAAACAGGCACTATCACATATGAAAAATAATACAAACATTTTATGCCTTAATGATTTATAAACATAAGCATTACCTGATGTTAGGAGCAGAGTTAAAGTCTTCAGTACAATGGTCAATATGTTTATATTTGCATTATGTAACGACAGCACATTAAGAATCTGCCTACAGCAAAAAAAGAAAACAACAGCAATCAGAAAGATACTCGATTATAAGATACATTTTAGTTTTCATTGAATCACAATAAGCCAAACCCCCATTTATTAGTTCTTTAGCGGGTTTACTTACTAGAATTTCACAGAGGCAAGCAAGAATAGTTCAGAATATATCACTTGTGTACTGGCAGACATCATCCTACTAATACATTTCAACAACTGGTGTAGAAATGAGTGTAAAGCTGTTTGCGATGGGTTCATATTTAGAATTGTTGAAGAAAATAGAAAATGTCATTCTAAGCTGTTTTCCAAATACAGACTCAATATTACTTCGCTATGACATTTAAATGTAGTTTGTAAATACATCTCACAAGCAACTCATACTCAGAAGCGATGTAGTATTTTTTTTATGCTCTAGTAGAGATGAGATTTTATCGCCTATTATCAACGAAGGCGTAGCGCCCAAAAAATACGCGCTAAGCGTGAATATCGCTGAAAACTAACCCCTGCTCAGACCAGTTCTTAGCCTGTATATCCAATGGGAGGTGGATATTCAGGCTAAGTCCCTATTAGTGATATGCCTGAATATTGCTGGATTTCCAGCGAAATTCGCGTATTTCGCCGCTATCGCCGGATATTTTATCGCTTTAGAGATAAACGTTGCTAATAGCATGTTATCTCTACGCTAAAATCCGGCGATGTGCGGCGATAAAAAAATTTGCTAAGCTTATTTAGCGATAAATATCGCTAGTTGTTGATAACATGCCCCCAAATGTCACGTATTTGTCATGCCATAATTCAAGGTGCACACTTTAAAATTCCAACTGCAAAGTGCATAATTATGCTGCCACACTCGAGTAATTTGCTTGAAAGGCAAAGTTGCCAGAGAGAGAGTGTCACCTCTCTCCTCTCCTTTTCTTCCTTACATTACCAAATTGCCGTGGAAATCCTTGCTGGCTGGTAAGTTCAAGAAGCGGGTCATGCCGCCTCCATTAAATGTTTTCAAAGGGCTCCATTTTTCTGAGGGCACCCGACCCTGCAGGGCGGGCTCTTGGAACAGGAACGGAGAATCCTGTAGAGTTAAAGCGCAAAAGAGTAGATAGAGCCCAACTCCGACTTCTAGACAAGCTGACTTTATTCGTCTGAATGTGCTCACAGCACAGAAACCACTCATTTATGCCTTACGCGTTTCAGCATTTCGCCGCCTTGGTCACAGGTGAGTGTTATTTGAAATCCTTGTGGTCATGTGCCCATAGCTTCCAACTACAAGCCCCAGAATGCACCAAATGTATATTGCTCCATGTGCACTGGTGCTAAATTCCATACTGCTTAATAGCGTTACTTTTGTTCACCAAATAGCACATATTTGTCATGCCATAATTCAAGGTGCACACTTTAAAATTCCAACTGCAAAGTGCATAATTATGCTGCCACACTCGAGTAATTTGCTTGAAACGTAGAGTTGCCAGAGAGAGGGTTTCACCTCTCTCCTCTCCCTTTCTTCCTTACATTTCCAAATTGCTGTGGAAATCCTTGCTGGCTAGTAAGTTCAAGAAGCGGGTCATGCCACCTCCATTAAATGTTTTATATATATATTTTCAATGCAGCCTGTTTTCCTAAAAGAAAAACAGAATGCGTTTTTAAAAAAAATGGAATCTTTCATTTTCATTTTTTAGAAGTAGGCAGCCTACTCTTGAAAAAAAATGTTTTAAACATGCTCAAAAGGAAGGTGGTACCAAAGGGCCTCTTCCCATTCGCGAATGGGTTACCACCAACTTGGAGTTGGTGGTAAAGTACAAATGTTTCGTGACCCCATTTCGGTCGCAAATCATTAATATATACCACTACATTTTCAGATTTGGATGGGACGCCCTAAACACACAACTTTCAGGTACTAAATCAGTATGATTTCACACACGAAAACTGCAATTCAGTAATAAGTTACCAAATCGCAAATTGGGTTTGATACATTAGAGAAAGCATTTTTACAGCTGCCAACCCCCCGATTTTGTAAATTGGGCCATTTGCGACCACAAAAAGGCTTCGTACATCTAGCCCACAGTTCTCAATATTTCAAACAGAAAACTATCTGCTGAAGAAGTTCCTGCATTAAATTATGGATTGGGCTTTGCTTCTAGTAGTAAGTAGGATTGATAAAATGGAGTTGAATGTAGATTTGGTATATACCGCAACATTTTCCCTATTTGGGTGGTCACCCTAGGCTATTTGGCGGGTGGGAGACTCACCAGCTGGTAATCTTGAACTTTAACACAGGGACACTGCCATTCAGTGGCAAACGTATGTGATGTGACGCCTGTGAAATGGTCTGAAATCCCATTGGCACATTTAACTTTCCCATAAGTCCAGGGGTATATGGTGCAGAAATACACCCCTGCCATGGAAAGTTAAATGCCACTGGAGGGCTGCAGTTCATCCACTGCAGTGGCAGTGAAAACAAGGTCTCAGGCCTATATGGTGTAGCTTGCCCCTGCTCAACAAACCTGTCAAATATTAACCTTTAGACAGGTAAGAAAATCTGATTTAAATATTAAATAGGTCCCTCATAGTGCACCTTGCTGCCAACAATGTACAGTGTGCATAATATTTAAGAGTAGGCCATATGTGACATTATAAATGGCATGTTCCCCCAGTGACTATGCCCAAAACAACATTGCGTGTCAGGATGTAGTTGACAAATAAGAAAATTCAAAGTATGGATTACACATTTTAATCTATAACTTTTGGCCTGTAACAGTTACATATTTCATTCAAATATTTATAATGCCTACTTTTATATATAATAACAATCAAATCTAATGGTGAAGTCGGAGTCTTACTACATATATGAGAAATTGAAGTTTTATGAAGTTACCTTCACTCATGAAGCTGCTGGGAGAATAATTTGCATTAGCACTCCTGCAATTGGCCAGCCTAACATTGCCCGGAAATAGGTTTGAAGGAGGTTGCAAACTGCGCCTAGAGCGGAGACAGTGGCCTGGGAATAGGGAGGTATTTTACCCCCTTGGAAGGAAGACAAGATGGGGTGGGCCCAGGAACATAATTAACTTCGAAGGGGCCTTCCCTGTCACAAGCAAAAGTTAAGTGACACTTGAAAAGGCCCCAGCTTTTGTCCTCCTAGTCGAGTTGGCATGAAAAAAAGTGGGAGGAAAGCTACCATTGGAACTGGCTTGAATGACCACAGAGGAGAGGAGTGCTCCATACGCTGGCCAGACCTCTGGGCAGGCACTCAGGCCCTCCAGTAAAGCAACCAGGAACTACTGAAAAAGTGGGGAGGGTTGGTTGCTACTGGGAACTTTTACCCAATTGGTTAGGAAGTGCCCAGGGCCCCTCCCCCCTCTCACTAGCTAGAGCCTGTCATAAATGTCACCACAAGGCACCTCCTCTGAACACATATTACTGGACCTGCGGAAGATCAGGAGAGAAATGTACCTGATGTCTGTGACCTGAGAAAAGCCCTGAAGGACTGGACTAGCTCTTGAACCCAGGACCAAGAAACAGACTACAAGGATCAGTTGGTTGGCCTCTTGCATTGCAACAGGGAGACATCAAGCTGTAAGATGTCTTGTCCAGTAAATGCCTAGGTGACCAGGCACAACTGGAAATGGGCTACACTTTGCTGTGGGCCTCTGCCTGAAACCCTGAATGTCTCTAAGTACCATTCTCAGAGGTCTGGGGCCTTAGAAATTTACTCCTGTGATGTCAGGGCACCTGAAGAAAGTTTGGAAACTTTGAAAAACAGTTCCTCCAGAGAATCAGAGGGACCTGCCGGAAAAAGAAACATTTCTGTGAGAATTCTCCAAAGCTCCAGGGCTTCAGCTAGACCAAGCTGCTTCAAGTGTTCAGCATTCGGTTGGATGGCAACTGCTGCAATTACAGTGGTGGCCCACTCAAGAAGGGGGTTTCTTCTCAAAAGTGACAAAGTACTGTGTTAGGCCTTAGTAACTTTATATTATAACTCTTAGAATTTTACTGGGAGTAATCCCCTTGTTGTATCCAATCAGGGCTCCATCGCATTCAGCTTCAGAAAATTGCATGGATCCCAGTCTACCAATTCCATAGACTATCATTGGAGCTTTGTGGTTTTTGCACTATTTTTATGTAAATCTTTAAAAATTCATTACCTTATTGGATTTTTTGTCACTTCTACTTACTTTGCTCATAAAATTGTTCTCTTTACTTTAAAAGTAGTTGTGGAATTTTACTGCAATTTGTATGACTTTTTTCTACTGTGTATGCCCTGCTTACATATTTTACACATTGCCTTTGATTTAAGCCTGACTGCTTTGTGTCACATTAGCAGGGATTGAGCAAAGGTTCTTTTATTTTCTTTAATTTGTGTGACATCTATTGGGTGGGGCCCTTGTAATTTGAAATGGACACTTGGCTGCCCTAAATAATAATCCACAAATAAGTTCACCAGAAAACAAAAACTGAACATTATTTTCAAATCCTATCATGAGAAACATTACCCTACTTCACTGTCCATAGCAATTTCTGAACTGATTATCAAGGAAATTAAATATAATAAAGTAATTGAAAGTTTAGAGGATTCACAGTAGAGACAATTGGGATCCTGCATTCCAATAGGAATTGAGAAATCTATACCTAAGGAAGGTGGTCTGGAAGTTACATCTCAATTCACACCATTGTTACCTACCAGTTTATTCTTTGAAATTGTATCTCAAAATTTGGTCAGCATTCATGTGAAAAAAATAATATATGTACATTTGAATGAAGGTGAATGAAAAGCATTGGAAATGTTGATGTCTGATTTAAATTACACAGTTAGACAATCAGATAAATGGGCCTATATTGGGGTAATGGGTTTTAAGGACTATTGTCATGAAGAAATGCAACAACTTTGTGACTATAATAATTGCATGCTAGAGGAAAGAAAGAAGCAAATGCACAAGAGAAAACAAAAATGCTACTTTAGAGATATTTTCAATGAAAATTGTTGGATGAAGAAGAATTTAAATATGTGAATGTGAATTTCTGGAAATTCCCATAATGTACTCTTAACGGACAAGTCACAAAACTGGCAAATTTCCCCCAGTATCTCAGGGTTTGGCTCAGGTAATAAAAGAAATGTAGATTACGTTGACATACATGTTGCAAATTTGGTTAAATCATTACCATCATACATTAGGAATACTAAAGCTATGCTAGGATAAACTGATGATAGCTCATGCGATCAGGATCTATTGACAATGGGCACCAAAAATTAGTAAATGATTTGTGTGATTATGAGGCACTCAACAATTTCCATAAAAAATGTGCATCTAGTGGCTCACTGAAACACGTTACTCGTTTTACTGAACTTGTACTTACAAATGTCTACTTATATAAAAATACACTATTTCGTCACAAAGAGGTAATCAATGGGTTCCAGGTAAAGATGGAATCATTCGCTAATTATGGCCCAGGATAAAATTATCTTTTGTGGCAAATACATTGAGAATATATTGATGATATTGAATAGAGCCTTGGAGAAAAAGTTAAACTATCATGCATATATAAATTTTACTACATTCAAAGTGACAAAGTCCCAAAGCCGTAAAATGAATATATGTGCATTGCGCTCACCTGTTTTTTATCTATAAATTGAAGATAATGTTTAAAAATTATCTGGTTATTTTAGTGTTTGGAATGGTGGTCAGGGGAGTGGGACTGTCCAACACACAGAAAATAGTATGTCTTCCTTTAAGTGTCACTGGTCACTTGTAACCTGCTGCACAGCTCTGGAATCGATCAATAACACTTTTATACAAAATAATACTATGTTACGAAAACATTATCAACAATATCCATTTTTTTAATGTGACAATTCATTCATAATATAAGTCACTGCCCAATATTCGTTCATGAAACAATTAGCACTAATACATTGTACAGTGGACATGAACACAACTCAAACAAGCATTTGCAATGCAATAGGTCTCGCATTAATTAAGTTTGAGCTATTGGCCTTGGTAAATATTGCAACACCAATTGCAACAAAAGTCTGAAAATTGTAGGCCAAAAAAATGTGTATTTATTTTTGTAGCAATGGTGGCATGCTGCGCTTTAGATGAATATGTTTAAAAGTAAAGTGTCAATCAAAAATGAGAATGGATCACTTGTCCTGTACAACCTTAGGTATGCAGGCGAAATACAGGAGGGTGGGGTGTCCCGGTCTAAAAGACCCTCATGCACGTGATGGGTATGTTGGCGTCTAAAGCGGTATATCTTGATTCTCCGCTTTTGGATCACGTGTGTGCATAATCATCAGGTCGATCAAGTTATGCAGCCTCCACCAGGAGGTTCTTACCCAAGGTTGATGCAGTAGTGAGCCAGTGATAAGGAGTAAAAATAGCTTTAAAAGGACCGAAAGACCAGGAGGTATTTTATTAGTCTGGTTTTAGGGTCTAGTAACTCTTGATATAGTGCACCTTGGAACTAGGTTATGAGTAGTAGGTGCACTTAGAGTGTGGAGATCATAAAAAGTGGGGGAGAAAATTTAAAATGGTCGACATGTTTCTGCCTTATTGCCTAGATTAGGACTTACGGGCATTCATCAGGACCGTTAAGTGAATAACGTGAAAAGGATATAAATATAGTGCTCAAAAAAGTGACAAGAAAAGGGTTGTTGACCTGTTTCTCTGTTATGTAGATCTCAGTGTACCTGCGAAGAATAAACACAATGGTTTTGCAACACACACAGGGGAGAGGGGTACATGGGGACACACACCAAGCAGAAATCTGCTTAATAAATCTATCCATTGATAGAATCTTAAACAACTAAGAAATGGCAATACTTCTTTAACCGGTTAGCAATCATGGCAGTGTCAACTCTCTCTTCCAACACTCCATACTCATGCAGAGGACTATAGCATGCTTGCATTTGGTGATGCATGCAAATCTTTATAACGTATTTAAAGGTGCAGAATTGATCTTACGTGTTTTTCTGTCTCTCTTAATCGCTGGTTGTGCAAAAAAGATCAGTTTGTTATGTGTATTCTCAAGAACACTAACCAAGGCACCGTCTAATTGGTAACACGTGAAATTCCGCAACGTGAGATGAATATTGCTGTGTGTGCGGTTTCACAAGTGTGACCCCAACGGATTGTGATCTACTGTGGAACGGCAATGTAAAGTTGTTACCTTGCGCATATAACTATTGCGCTCCAATCGGATGGTAGAGCTTCAGGGGGACTGAGGAAAGGAAAAAGTCTGGTTAGCATTGTATTTCCCAATATACTTGCGGTTATTTGTGATCTCGTTCCTCCTTCACCGCTACCTATTGCACCCGTTCCTGGCGTCTACTGTGTGCGCTGCTCATGCCGATCCGGAAACACTTCTGTCTGTTTCCGGGTTATCATAAAGGGCGGGGGTAACCTCGTGTGGTGATCCTATTGGTCTACCCATACGCGGTCATGGTAATCTGGCGTATCTTCTTGTAAGTGAGTCGGGACGCCGCTATTGCAAAGGACAAAATACTGCTAGATTTCGTATAAGGCTACCTGAGCCGAAATTATAACATTAGTCAAATCAATGACAATGGTTAAGTAGTTACCGGAGTTTGTTAGGATATAGATCGTTAGTGTCTACTCATGTGTCGAGGCTAGAATGGACCACAGGGGAGAGTTGTTGTGATTATACCGTGTGTGATACGTAGATGCCATCCTCTTGAATATTCTACGGCAGATGGTTTTAGAGGCATAGCAGGTGAATGATTATTGACTTGGACAATAGTGCTATAGTAGGGAGGTTCTATCGGAGGAGCTCGATGTTCAGTACAACATTAATTGCTCTCATAAGTAATGATTATTGTCTCGTGGGTACATTGTGAGTCAGTTTTTTCATCATCTGGATCCTCAAGATGGTGTTTAATGAGAAAACCGTTTTTAGAAAAAATGTTTTTAGGAAAAGTTTTTCTTACTAGTGAAGGAGGGTTGCAGGTTTTCAGACTCTGTGTGGTTGCTTTATCTCCTAGCAAGGCTGAGCCACGGTATGTTATCGTTCAGTCCCTCGCTGTCAGTTCTGAGCCTGTGTACCCATCTTTGCTCTTTCTCGAAGAGGATTTTTTCTGCATTGCTGTCTTTTTTTGCCAGGGTCTCGAGAATAACCCATTGTAGATCTTGTACGGTATGGCCCTGTTCCAAATAATGGGTGGCCATTTTTGTAGTGCTCTTCTTGCATTTTACGTTGCTCCGGTGTTCCCCTAGTCTTTGTTTCGCCTTTCTACATGTCATGCCGATGTATTTCAGTCTGCATGGGCAGGTGATCATGTAGATCACGTGGGTGGTGTTGCAATTCGTGTGGCTTCTCAGGGTCCATTTGAAGTCAGGTAACAGCTGTAATTCTTTTGTCAGTTTTGTGAGGTTGCATACAGAGCATGTGCCGCACGGGTAGTGTCCTGTCACTTGTGGGTTTCCCCAGAGACTGGTCTGCTCTCTGGGTATTCTGGGGGCGGGTCTTGTGTGGACCAGCATGTCCTTCAGATTCCTCCTTCTTTTATTCGCAAACCTTGGTTTTGGCCATGAGAGGTTGCCTGATGTTAATATTCTCCAATTTTTATTGATGATCTTCTTTATGTTGTTCGTTATTGGGCTGTACGTGGTCACACATGTGACGACTTCTTCCAGCGTTCTTTTGGGTACAGAGTCAAGTAGTGAAGCTCTGTTCTGATTTCTGGCACGTTTTTTACATTTATCAATGACCTTCCTTGGATAGTCTTGAGCTTCCAGTTTCTTGCAGGGATCGTTTGCTTGTGATTTATATTCAGAGGTATCGCTACAGTTTCGTCGCAATCTCAGAAACTGGCTGTATGGTAGATTCTCTCTTAAAGGCCTAGGGTGGAAGCTTTTGAAAGAGAGGAGGCTGTTTCTCAGAATACCCAGAGAGCAGACCAGTCTCTGGGGTAACCCACAAGTGACAGGACACTACCCGTGCGGCACATGCTCTGTATGCAACCTCACAAAACCGACAAAAGAATTACAGCTGTTACCTGACTTCAAATGGACCCTGAGAAGCCACACGAATTGCAACACCACCCACGTGATCTACATGATCACCTGCCCATGCAGACTGAAATACATCGGCATGACATGTAGAAAGGCGAAACAAAGACATGGGGAACACCGGAGCAACGTAAAATGCAAGAAGAGCACTACAAAAATGGCCACCCATTATTTGGAACAGGGCCATACCGTACAAGATCTACAATGGGTTATTCTCGAGACCCTGGCAAAAAAAGACAGCAATGCAGAAAAAATACTCTTCGAGAAAGAGCAAAGATGGGTACACAGGCTCAGAACTGACAGCGAGGGGCTGAACGATAACATACCGTGGCTCAGCCTTGCTAGGAGATAAAGCAACCACACTAAGTCTGAAAACCTGCAACCCTCTTCACTTGTAAGAAAAACTTTTCTTAAAAACATTTTTTCTAAAAACGGTTTTTCTCATTAAACACCATCTTGAGGATCCAGATGATGAAAAAACTGACTCACAATGTACCCACGAGACAATAATCATTACTTATGAGAGCAATTAATGTTGTACTGAACATCGAGCTCCTCCGATAGAACCTCCCTACTATAGCACTATTGTCCAAGTCGATAATTATCCACCTGCTACGCCTCTAAAACCATCTGCCGTAGAATATTCAAGAGGATGGCATCTACGTATCACACACGGTATAATCACAACAACTCTCCCCTGTGGTCCATTCTAGCCTGATCGTTAGTGTCTACACATGGGTAGACACTAACGATCTATATCCTAACAAACTCCGGTAACTACTTAACCATTGTCATTGATTTGACTAATGTTATAATTTCGGCTCAGGTAGCCTTATACGAAATCTAGCAGTATTTTGTCCTTTGCAATAGCGGCGTCCCGACTCACTTACAAGAAGATACGCCAGATTACCATGACAACGTATGGGTAGACCAATAGGATCACCACACGAGGTTACCCCCGCCCTTTATGATAACCCGGAAACAGAGAGAAGTGTTTCCGGATCGGCATGAGCAGCGCATACAGTAGACGCCAGGAACGGGCGCAATAGGTAGCGGAGAAGGAGGAACGAGATCACATATAACCGCAAGTATATTGGGAAATACAATGTTAACCAGACTGTTTCCTTTCCTCAGTCCCCCTGAAGCTCTACCATCCGATTGGAGCGCAATAGTTATATGCGCAAGGTAAAAACTTTACATTTGCGTTCCACAGTAGATCACAATCCGTTAGGGTCACACTTGTGAAACCGCACACACAGCAATATTTATCTCACGTTGCGGAATTTCACGTGTTACCAATTAGACGGTGCCTTGGTTAGTGTTCTTGAGAATACACATAACAAACTGATCTTTTTTGCACAACCAGCGATTAAGAGAGACAAAAAAACACATAAGATCAATTCTGCACCTTTAAATACGTTATAAAGATTCGCATGCATCACCAAATGCAAGCATGCTATAGTCCTCTGCATGAGTATGGAGTGTTGGAAGAGAGAGTTGACACTGCCATGATTGCTAACCGGTTAAAGAAGTATTGCCATTTTTTAGTTGTTTAAGATTCTATCAATGGATAGATTTATTAAGCAGATTTCTGCTTGGTGTGTGTCCCCATGTACCCCTCTCCCCTGTGTGTGTTGCAAAACTATTGTGTTTATTCTTCGCAGGTACACTGAGACCTACATAACAGAGAAACAGGTCAACAACCCTTTTCTTGTCACTTTTTTAAGCACTATATTTATATCCTTTTCACGTTATTCACTTAACGGTCCTGATGAATGCCCGTAAGTCCTAATCTAGGCAATAAGGCAGAAACATGTCGACCATTTTAAATTTTCTCCCCCACTTTTTATGATCTCCACACTCTAAGTGCACCTACTACTCATAACCTAGTTCCAAGGTGCACTATATCAAGAGTTACTAGACCCTAAAACCAGAATAATGAAATACCTCCTGGTCTTTCGGTCCTTTTAAAGCTATTTTTACTCCTTATCACTGGCTCACTACTGCATCAACCTTGGGTAAGAACCTCCTGGTGGAGGCTGCATAACTTGATCGACCTGATGAATATGCACACACGTGATCCAAAAGCGGAGAATCAAGATATACCGCTTTAGACGCCAACATACCCATCACGTGCATGAGGGTCTTTTAGACCGGGACACCCCCCCTCCTGTATTTCGCCTGCATATCTAAGGTTGTACAGGACAAGTGATCCATTCTCATTTTTGATTGATATATGAACCTTGGAAACTGAATGGATCAGCATTCCACCTCCCCCCACACTTGATTGAAAGATTAAAAGTAAAGTGTGCCATACTGCGATTTCTACAGTAGTTAATTGTGGATGCGTTAACAATTGATGTGTGCACTGATGGCTGGTGGTGCGTGTGCCTGTAGAAATTGTGCACTGATGGTGTGTGTGCCTGGTGGAAGCGTGCACTGACGGCTGGTGAAGTGTGTGCCTGGTGGAAGCGTGCACTGACGGATGGTGGTGTGTGTGCCTGGTGAAAGCGTGCAGTGACGCCTGGTGGGGTTTGTGCCCGGTGAAAGCTTGCACTGGCGGCTGCTGGTGTGTATGTGTCTGGTGAAAGCATGCACTAACGACTGATGGTGTCTGTGCCTGGTGAAAGTGTGCACTGACGGTGTGGTTGTGTGTGTGGTTGTGTGTGCGTGGTTGTGTGTGTGTGTGGTTTTGTGTGTGGTTTTGTGTGTGGTTGTGTGTGTGGTTGTGTGTGTGGTTGTGTGTGTGTGGTTGTGTGTGTGTGTGTGGTTGTGTGTGTGTGTGTGTGTGGTTGTGTGTGTGTGGTTGTGTGTGTGTGGTTGTGTGTGTGGTCGTGTGTGTGGTTGTATGTGTGGTCGTGTGTGTGGTCGTGTGTGTGGTTGTGTGTGTTGCACTTTCGTTTAATAACGACTTCAGCCAATAGTGTGCCTTTGTTCATTTTATTCACAATATTTATTTCATTTGTTTCTCCTCCAAATTCTGCGTGCCATGATAGTGCTTTCCCTGGTGAAATGTAAATTTAATATTACGTATGGATAGGATTCACTTCGCAACACACAGCAACCCTTTAGCTACCCCCACGTATTCTGCAAATGCATATATATTGTACCAAATAACGTGTTGCAAGATAACACTCTCTGAAAACAATTTGAGCATTATAAACCAACCACATCTTCTAAAAGTCTGATATGACTAGACAGCTACTTTTCACCAGCCAGAATGGCCTATATGCGTGCCGTTTCCAAGCCAAATTTATACTGACATTTCACCCAAACAAATGACAGCAGAACACATTATGAACTTCTGGAGACAAGTCTAGCCCATGATTATCTGCGCATTCGTAAACAAACAATGTATGAAACAGAAAAACAAAGTATAATCTGGGTATAGGTGACTCAGGAAGTCAAAATAGAAGAGCTCAACACAGATGCGACCCGTTAAGACCCATCCTCACAAGCACCTTGTGCAAACGAGGCTAACACGATATTCAATTATGCATGTAACTTGCGTTTCAGAGAGGATAGTGCGCGCGCAAGGCTCCACCGATCTACTGCTTCCGATGGTGTCCGCCATCTGTGGTGTGTAAATCAAGGCTCAGACAACGGGCCACGCGGGAGGGCGCACCTCTGTAAACATTACGTGCAGGATGAGACAGCCACATCCTATGTGGAGGAGGAGCCCCACCTCTGTAAACAGAACGTACATGAGGCAATCGCAAACCCACGGAGGGAAGTAAAGGACCCTTCTTAACCCCCAATATTTTAAACAATGTGTTTAAAGGGTGCACATGCAAAACCTGCCAGGAGGGATAATCCTGAGCCGGTAATCTTAAGGCTCTCCAGCGAACATACTGTGCACGGGCATCCGTATGTCGTTTACATTAAAGAGCAGTGCTACGGTCTCTTCCAAGGAAGGATAATGACAGGTCGGTTGCAATGCTGAGCAGGAGATACCTCAGATGATTATTATTGCTCGTTCAGACAGAACGAGACTGCTGCAGCTGGACGAATAATGCGCAAGAGCACCGGGGAAGCCTCGAGAAGAGAGAGAGAGAGCAAAAAAAATGGCGAGACGGTGAGCCCGGGTGCACGCTGCAGAGAGGGAGAGAAGTGCATTGGAGGACTTGCTGCTGGAACGAACAGCTTGCGGCAGTGGATTGGACAGAATAGACATTTAGATGAATGTTGCCGCGCGGAATGCACAGATCCCCGGGGGCTGCAGCAGAAGAGGGAAGGACAACACAGGGGCCTGCATTTAAATAACCTCGCTTAAAGGGGTCAGAGCTTGCTGTGAGCCCGGAGTGGGGGAACATAAGAGGAAATGCGGACATAAGAGGAAATGCGCGAGCGGGCTGCATTTAAATAACCTCGCCTAAAGAGGTCAGAGCTTGCTGTGAGCCCAGAGTGGGCGGTCATAAGAGGAAATGCGTGAGTGGTGATAGAAGTTGTGCGTACGCGCGCGACGTGGGAAAGTGCTGTGCTCGTCGCGCGTGCCTGTGCGCATTCTAGCAAGCTGATCGCCAGCCAGTAACACTTTTTAAAGTCACCTACTAAAGTCTCTCCGTGCAGCGCATTCGGTCTGACTCCGCGAGACCTAAAAAGAATGAAATTACCTAGTTAACAAATGGCGATCTCTTTTACAAAGATGTGTTTGATGCCGAATACATTTCGGGATCTGTCTCCCTTCTTCAGGCAGCCACTGTGGAAAATATAAACAACATAAGGAGGGAGGAAATATCATAAACCCATATGTTTTATGCTCAATTTAAAGACAGAAATAGTGGTCAAGCAAACTCACATGAATAAATAAATAATAATAATAATAATGAATGATTAGAATACTTTCCATGCCCCAAAGGAAAGACATTGTATTTGTTTTAAGGTGCAAGATCAGAGAAAACTCAAGAAGATTGTGATCCTTAATCAAAAAATTCCTGTGCCTCGTTAAGCTGGATATCGCTAGGGCCTGGAAGGCACCGAGGGCGCCTTTGGTGTCCGCGTTGGCGAATGGCATGGATTTTTGTATGGGCTTGGAAATTCCAGTCTTTGTGGCCAGGGGGTGCCCGCTTAAACATTTTAAAATTTGGAAGAGTTGGGGGGATTATCGCGTCTTAGAGTTGGAACCCATCTCAATGGCCAGGTCTCTTGACCCGGCTTCATTCTTAATTTAGTTGGCATAAGACACTGCCTTTTGGGCGATGACAGATCATGCTTATGTGGACAATGCTGTTATTTTTGTGGTGCTGTTCTGGAGTAGGTGCTAGTGCGATAGGGGGTATGCTCGTGGGATTACTGTCTTTCTTTTTTTGTTGATAATTCATTTGTATTGCTCTTCATTTGTTCTATTTTGCTCATCAAAACTGTAAAAGTCAGTCGAATCTACATTTTGTATGCAGAAGTTGCTAGGCTACAGTGCTCTGTGCTATATGTGTTATTTGACAATTAAAAATGTGTTAAAAAAAAATCCTGTGCCTCAAGGGAAAGACATTGTGGTAGCCATCACCAAAACATTAAGAGAACTTGTGTCGGTGTGTTCAAAGTGGACTAGTCGTGAAAAGTTACAGAGTAACTAAATGTGCTGTCAAACGTCAATCTCAAAACTAAACGAGCCCCTTGTGGCAGTTTATATTCCCCAGTGAAAAGTTGACCAGGGTGACTTCCTTATTCAACCCCTGAATACTCGCAACATAAAAAGATGTGTGTTGCTAACAGTCTTTCGGAATGTAATAACCCACGTTTCTGATATACTAAATCTGTAAATTATAAACTGGTAATCAAACACAAGTGAGAAAAAAGTGATTCTGCTAAAACCAAAGTATTACACCTGCGGAAAAGTATCGTAGGTGAAACTTAGTTCAACAACGTCTGCTACTTATTTCAGCAATGATTGTAGTAAGCACTGCAGGGCAAGGAAATTCAAAGACCTGTTTAATCGCTCTGAAAATGAAAATATAACGCCCCCCCCAACGGCCGAATGTTAAAGACTGCTTACCGCAAATTTTCCCTGCCACTGTTCCACTGTTCTACTGGTCGTCTTCTAAGAAGACCCTATGACCCTAATCTAAAGCCTAACAAGGTCCGGGGCTTTCTTCAGGGTATCAAATAAACACCTACCTGGTAAAAAGATATAATTTGCAGAGTAATGTCATGCACTTTTGTATGGGCAGTGTTAATACTTGCCCATCCCTTTATTTCTTTTTCTGTAACGTCTTTCCCTTGAGGCACGGGAATTATTTTGATTAAGCTTCAAAATCTTCTTAAGTCTCTGATCTCGCACCTTAAATCATATACGAGGTCTTTCTTTTTTTTGTGTTGACATTTTTTATTAATGTCTTTCCTTTGAGGCATGGCACGTATTCTAATCATTCATGTGAGTTTGCTTGAACACCCTTTTGTCTTTACATTGAGCTTTTTTATAAAAACACATGGATTTGTGATATTTCCTCCCCTCTTATTGTTGTTTAGATTTTCCACAGTGACCCTGAAGAAGGGACAGAGATCCCGAAACTGGATTGGACATCAAACACACCTTCCTAAAAGAGATATCCATTTGTTAAATAGGCCAATTTATCCTTCTTTGTTATTTTCATGTCCAACGTACCATGTATTAGTGCAAACCTTTCATGAATATTCAGCAGTGACATTTATTATGAATAATGTGTCACATTAAAAAAATGGATATTGTTGATAAAGTTCTTGAGACATAGAATTATTTTGTGCAAAAGTATTTTTTATAGATTCCAGACCTGTGCGGCCAGGGTACAAATGACCAGTGACACTTGGAGGTAGGCAATGACCCAAAGCTACCACAAAGAATTGTTTTATTAGACATTAAATTATATATACTGATTACTAAACTGTTAAACAACAGATATACCAAATTAACACCTGCAAATAGTTTGACATGCTAGGTCAGGATGTCCTAAGAAATAGGTGAATAATATCCCATATGGAGAAGTTTACAGAACAAAAGGAATCATAGTAATAATCATATCTACCACGGAGAAGTAAGAAATGTCATTAGAAAAAATGTAGTTGAAAAATCAGGAAAATAAAGAGAATGTTTCTCTTCAGAAAAACAAGAAATCATAAAAGTGGATAATGAAATCTCATGGTGCCATATTTAATATAGTAGGCACGTCAACGTGCCAATGTGACTCGATGCTGCTGCGTATATAGCATAAAAACTTGTAACTCATTAATCCTACTCCAGTAAAAGGTGCTCAGGTGAGTTTTCTTCTACATTATACAGTTTGAAAACATTGGCAATGTTACAGATAAAGATACATAAAAAAGCTGGATCTTATATTAATTCTTGTTACAATCAGCAACATAATCAGAACCTACTCTGGCTTGATTTCACCTCCCTGCCTGTTTAAAATCCTTATATGCATATAAAATTCCCCTGCATGGACAGGGTTTGTTGGTAAAACAAGCAGGAAGTCAAAAGTGCAGTTCACTGAACATAATATTAGGAACAACAACACAAAGGCAATAGTGGCTGTATGCTTGAGAGAATGTGTACATAACATCAATCATGTCATACCCTGGTGAGTCTGCGCTGTTTGTTCCCCATTGTTGGCACTGTTTTCTAGTTGAGCAGGTGCCTTGTACTCTGCTACGCACTTTTCACTGTTTTCTAGCTAGGCGGGTCCCATGTAATCTATGCACTTTATTTAGGCAACTATGCAATTCAGTTTGAGTGCACTGTTTAAAGATCGGTTTGCCTAAATGCTAATGGAAATAGGTGGTGCTGATTAAAATTGTGCTGACCTCAAATTTCCTGATATGCTTGCCTTTTCTTTATGTGTTTAACTGCCATGCCATCCAATTAAAGTCCTTCATCCCCCTGCCTCAGTTCTTACCAGAGACAGCCTTCTAATTGTCAGGAAACACTCCAACTTCAGGAAGGCTTCAATGCTAAATGTATTTGCTTACTCAAACTTCAATTTCCTGCCCCAGTCTCCACTTGAGACAGCGTCCTGATTTAAAGGAAACACTCAGTAATCTTCCAGAAGGCTCCAGCTAAACACTTGTAGGACAGACTATAGATAAAGTTTTCGAACACAGCCCTCTGCTTCCCTTCGTCAATCTGTCTTGAGAGAAAGCGGCGTCTCACATGAGCACTTTCCTTGGGTTCCGGACACCGCCACCTGTGACAAGAATAACCTGGACATCTTCACCTGAATGCTGGGGGCCAGCAACCCATCTTGGAACTTTTTTCCTTCGAGACAGCCTCCAACGATCTTGAACCCTGGAACCTGGCCGATCAGCCAGCACAGCTGTGCCCCATTCACCTTGACGACAATTATCTTTTTTTCATTTAACGCTCCCAACTATTTAGGCCCTTTACATGGACATCAGGTTAGTGCACTAACCGGATGCTTATAGTTTGGATAGCCCCTTTTCTTTTCCAAGGACACCCTAGCAATTTGAATTTGAATGTGAAAGCCTTGACTAAGACAAATACCTAGTTGTATGATTAACACAATTTTAAGAACACAAAGATTTCAGAATCATCTGAGCAGTGGTAAAGGATGCCTTCTGAGAATTCAGCGCAGGTACCTGTGCTCAAGGGCCCTTCAAATGGACTTTCATTTCTTAAAGTTATTCTTGTATGGGTATGTTTCATTAAAGACTCTCACCTCAGGCTGACTGCAACACATTCACGTATGGTTGATTGAAATGACTATGTTCTTGTTGCAGATAATCTATCCTGACTGAACGAGTGTGCCTTGTCACTAGAACTTAAGGACTCCAGCTCAGAAGGATAACACCCACGGACAATCAATTTCATGGGAGCTCCTAACACACCAGAATAATCACTCACTCTCTCCCTCTCTCCAACCCACCTTACTCCCCCTCCCCCACGGTTAGTCACCGGTATCATTCACCTCATATGATACTAAGAATTAACTCCACAGGAATGAGTGGAAGATCTTCACTTCCACAAAAATCCTGGGAATTCAGGTGAGTGGCTTCTTGAACAAGTTTTGTACATCAAGCTGAGGAGAAAACATAATTTCTGCTAGATCAGAAGCAGCATTATTGGATGCAAAAGTTGAAAACAATAATAAAGTAGAGATGATGTACTAATCCATTTTGTCGTAACAAAGTTTACAAATTGAGAAATCATAGGACGGGCGGTCACAAAATGGCTTTTTGAAAAATATTTTAACGCATCATCTGAACCGCATATTAGGTTTAGAGACCTAACACAAATAGATATTCCCTTCCAAACAGCCATTCGTTATGTTTTGTATGAATGGTTTGTGAGAGTAACCTGGCCGGAAAACATTGACATTTTTATCAACACTTCAAAGGACGGGTTAACCCATTCGCACATGGGAAGGGATACTGTCTTGGGACCTATTCTCCTTTGTGAATGTTAAAATAATTTGTTGGGGAGTAGGCAGTAGTCAACAGGACCATTGGCAACTGTCAAACAAACAAACAAACAAAAGCCCTCCTCCCCCCTGTTTTTTTTAAGTGCAGCTTCATTTCCGTTAAGGATAAAGGACTGCATGTATTTAAAAAATGTTAACTTTAAATAAAATGCAATTACAGACAGGCCATCATCCCTGTGATGGCACCCCATTGTAGCAAGTCACAATTTAAGACCTACCTTATGAATACTGATGCACTATGATTCAGAAAAAGGGTGGTAATGTATAAAAAATACAGTAAATCCAGCTGTATGCTGTTTTACGCGGATTGCATAAGAGACACAGTGAGACAGATGGGTTCTGCATGTGAAGGCCTTCGCATCCACTATTCACTATCCACTATTAATTGCTTCGATCTTGTACAGTGTAAAGAATAAATGCATCTAATAGAGATGGGCTGGGGTGGTGTCAGCACAAGTGGCCATCATGGAGTTCGTTAGATGAGGTTTGTTTTGGTGATAAAGAGGGAGTTTTCCGCATTGTTTAAAGATAAGCAGGTTGGAGCAGTATCTCAAACCGAAATTAATAGTGTGCTTGAAAACTAGCAGACAGTTGAAATGTATTCTGGTTGAGAAGTTCAGTTCGGGGACGCTCAAGCTTAGAAGGAAACTTTCTGATTTCATGAGTTAAAGCTCACAATTTTTCTAACATCGATTATAGGTAAGAAAGGATCGCAAATATTTACACTGTAACCATACAAAAAGTTATCTTTTGATACATAGTGAAAGAATGTAATACTGAGATGGGATTAGCATTTAATTATGAATATTTTCTATAAGCAGGATTCACTGAACCAATAAGAAGGGGACACTCATTTAGCTTATTTAAGATTGGATTATATGATGCCTGTTGTGTTAATAATAGGTCTCTAATGGTTGTGTCCTCTAAAGAACTTCCTTTGAGCAAAATGCGTTGGAATGCAGCTTTTATTAATGAAGGGAAACAAACAATACACATCAAATCATTCTGATCGCATTACTGGATTTATGAACAAAATTACAAACATAGATATTCATGAGCATTAATGAACCAGGTCCTTGAGATGGTTTATCTAAATGAAACTGATCAGTTTTATGGGAATGCATGTTATGAAATATGGAGATGTGAAATATATGTTAAATAAAAAATGACTATTATAAGAAAATTGTGTCTTACTACAAGAGAGTTCAAAAGCCCAGCTTATGTTAATTGTTCACAGATGTGGAGAACTATCCTTTGTTCTCATCCGACAATCTGCCATACTTGTTTCTGCTTTGCCAGACGAGTGTTGCACTTCAATGAGGTGACAAACAAATGTTTATATTGGTTTGGTGCATTCCCCTACACTGGAGTTGCCAGAACTCTAATTATGTATTTTTTGATTGCCAAGATTTAGACGGTGGTGTTTGCATGTTGATGGTTTGCACAAGTCATTTGTGCACCTCCTAGTCTCATGTGCTCCTGCACTTTTGTTAGACTGCGCCCTCTCTGCAGGGTCACCCCCAAATTTTTGCCTCCCCCTGTTTTGCTGAATTTGTTTTTGTTGGGCTTAGAACTCTATGCACTTTACCACTACTAGCTAGTGCTATAGTGCTGGTGTTCATTCCCTAAAAAATGATAAAAGTGGCTTACATCTGATTGGCACATGTAATTTATTCCTTAAGAAAGTGGTACAACATGTACCCAGGACCTGTACATTAAATGCTGCACCACTTGTGTCACCCACTTAAATAACCTTTTAAAAAATGTTTCTGGCTTGCCATTGAAGCATGTGTGCAGTTTGTTATAGTGCCATTTCGACTAGGCAAAATAACCTCTTTGCCAAGGCTAAACCTCCCTTTCCAATACATGCACCTCACCATAAGGGTAGACCTTTAACAACCCACAGGGCAGGGTGCATTGTATTTAAAAAGCTGGACATGTACGTTTAGGGTTTACATGCCTTGGTAGTGAGAAATTCACTAATTTGTCTTTCCTTACTTTGAGGCCTAATTCTCCCATAGGATAACATTGGGTTGCTTCAATACATTTAATAACTTGTTTGTGAGCTGGTAGAAATATCATGTTTGGTGTCTAGGAAATTATCATTTAAAATTCTCTTTAATGACAAGGAAAATGCTACTTACCAGTATGCATCAGTTCTTGGCATGTAGAGCTGCAGAGTTGCACACTGTGCATAGATCGCCACCTAGTGTTGGGCCCGGATTTTTGCAGTTTGTTGTTGTCCTGAAAAGTACTTTGGAAGTCACGAGATAGGTGACTCCTTCTTTGCACCACATTGCGCATGGGCATCGGATCCATCCCCAGATGGATTTTCGCCATAGGGAAATGATGGAGCTTTGCAAGAAAAGGAAGGATGGCCATATAGTTTGTATCTAATTAAGATAATACAGGAACAGACAAGGGTAGCCGGGGAGGCGGGTGGGCGTGTGCAACTCTGCAGCTCTACATGCCAAGAACAGATGCATACTGGTATGTAGCATTTTTCGTTCGAGGCATATGAGCTGCAGATTGCACACTGTGCATAGATTATATAGCAGTACCCACTCTTAGCGGCGACCACCCCTATCTGTTGCAGTAGTTTGGAATAATGTTTTGAGAACAGCCTGGCCCACATTAGCTTGTTGTTTGGTTTGCACATCTACACAATAGTGTTTTGTGAATGTGTGCGGTGTAGGCCACGTAACTGTTTTGCAGATGTCATCTAGGGGAATGTTCCCTAAAAATGCCATTGAAGCTCCTATCTTTCCTGTAGAGTGGGATTTAGGAGGAACAGATAACGTAAGTTTAGCTTTGTGGTAACAAATCTGTATTTATTTGACAATCCATCTAGCTATCCCAGATTTTGAAATGGGATTACCTTTGTATGGTGGTGAGAAAGACACAAAAAGTTGTTTTGTCTTACGAAAGGGTTGTGTCCTCTCTATGTAGTATAGCAATGCTCTTTTGACATCTAGGGTATGAAGAGCTCTTTCTGCTAATGTCTGTGGCTGCGAGAAGAAAATGGGCAATTTCACAGATTGATTGAGATGGAATGGAGAAATGACTTTGGGCAAGAATTTTGGATTAGTACGCAGAACTACCTTATTGTGATGCATTTGCAAGAAGGGTTCTTGAATGGTTAGTGCTTGTAATTCACTTACTCTCCGCATAGAAGTAATAGCTACTAGGAACGCAACCTTCCACGTTAAAAATTGTAGTTCACATTTGTGTAAGGGTTCAAAGGGAGGTCCCATTAACCGTGTGAGAACAACATTTAAATTCCACACAGGTGAAGGTGGTATCCTGGGGGGAATTATTCTTTTAAGGCCTTCCATAAAGGCTTTAATGGCAGGCATTCTGAATAGAGATAGATGTTGTCTGTTTTGCAGATATGCTGCCATTGCAGCGAGATGTTGTCTATTAGACGTATAGGCTAAGTTGCATCTTTGGAGATGCAGTAAGTCTCCAATGATGTGTTGAATAGACACATCTATAGGATTAATATTGTTGTGACAATATATTATAAATCGTTTCCACTTGGCTGCATAACATACCCTAGTGGTTGGACGTCTAGCTTCTTTAATGACATTCAAGCAGTCTGGAGGAAGGTTCAGATATCCAAAATCTAGGATTTCAGGAGCCAGATCGCAAGGTTGAACTGAGCTGGGTCCGGGTGTCTGATCTCTCCACGGTTCTGTGTTAAGAGGTGTGGAGACAGGTGCAATTTTTGGTGTGGTACTACCGGCAGTTGTAGCAGTGTGGTGTACCACGGCTGTCTGGCCCACGTTGGAGCAACTAGGATGAGGGTGAGAGAATGCTGCTGTAGTTTGCGTACTACTAGTGGCATGAGTGGTAGAGGTGGAAAAGCGTACGCAAATCTGTTTGACCAGTTCATCCATATCGCATTGCCTTTGGACAGTGGGTGTGGATATCTGGCGGCGAAGCTTGGGCATGCTCATTTAAACTCTGCTGCATGCTTAACATCAGACGATCTAGCTTGGTACTCGTTCCCGCTTCAAAATCGGGCTCTGTATCCGAAGCATTTGGTGTTTGGGACTTAGTGAGCTTTTTGGCTTCAAAATGCAGTTTGCTTTGCTGCTTGTCCGTCCTACCCATGTTTAGCCATGGTCTTGAGCAGATGTATGCAGCAGAGTTAAGGATATATGCGGGAGCGAGGAGCTATCGCACAAGGGACACGCAGAGGTAGCAGCGTATGAATGTATTCCTCGTGGAGACCCCAGAGAGTTAGAATATGGAGGTGCCTCCATCACTTCTACAGCGCCAAAACCCACACCAGTGCAAACTGATGACCCAGCCGCAATCAGCTAAGTATATTGGATCCCATGGAGGGAGTATGATACCCCAAATAGTCGTGAGTTTCCCAGTGATAGATGTGCAGCAATTGCGCGTGGAAGTGCCCTACAGCTCCAGCCAGGCAGATTGAAGACAGCAGTATGTCCACTTCTCGTGGAGAAGCGTGGCTCAGTGGTTAGAGGCGGCAGACCCGGAAGCTGAGATTGGCCGTGGACCAGGGTTCGATTCCCCGCATCGGCAGGACTCGGGCTCAAAAATTCCACGGACTCGACAATTCTCGCTCCGGTGCCTACTCGACTCACGGGGTCACACTCTGCAACTCTGGGCAATAGCTTGCTTAATCTCCACTACGGCCCCTCGCGGCGGGATGCCTGGCTTTCACCTTGTGGATACCCTGCCGGGGTATCTCACAAGGGAATACCAGGACGGGTTCCCTAAGCAAGCGCCTTGATGCCTTCGGGTGATACGTGCGCTATATAAGTCGCAATACATACATACATACATACAATCACAGGCCTTGCACTCAACACTTAGCTTTTCACTGGGGGGATATGTCACGGCACGGCAACCACAGGGAGTGCACAACGGGCTGTGCTATTCACAACGTGTTCACCCTGCACAGCAGCTTACCAGAGGGTGTGATGGTGCAGTTCACAGGCAATGATGAACGGTATTCAGAGCCCTGCCATGTTATACAAAGTCACGATGCAGGCATAGCAGGTGGGGCGGACAACGATATAATCCCGGGGCCATCAGAACAGAAGGCCCGATGTCAGAGGGGAGCAGTGCCAGTAATGAAGGCATCCAAGGCCGCCGCGCATTCCAAACGACCACGCCAGGCCACAGAGGTGGTGATCGCAAAGGTGGGAGGGTCGCAGGCCATGCAGGGTGCACCAGGATGACAGTAGTGAGTACAATACTTCGACGAGATGTGGGTGCGGCACAGGCAATTCTGACGCTCACGGAGCGCTCCTTGTCCCTTCCAGCATCGCGTCCACCCTGCACAGCAGCTTACCAGAGGGCACAATGGCGCGTTTTCCAGGCGATGATGAATGGTATTGAGTGCCACACCACGTTACTCAGAGTCATAATACAGACACAGCAGGCAGCACAGACAGAAATATGAGCACAGAGCAGAAGTTACGATGTCAGAGGGGGACGCAGTGGCGTCACTAGGGGGGTTCGGGGGGGTGCGGACCGCACCGGGTGACACCCTCACATGGGGGTGACACCATCTGGTTGCGCCCCCCCCCCCAGCAGGCCTCTGTACATGGCACCCCCTGCACCGCACCCGAAGGCCTCGGAGAGACTCGATCCGCTTTAAAAACAACAGCGAACCGAGATATTTTCTCACCTATTCGAATTAAAATGTTCTCATTAGTTAAAGTTTGAAAAGTGTAGTAATGAGGGGCCCCCGCCATTTATATGGAAAAAGACACGGTGCTAAAGAGGGGGGGGCGGGGAGGGGGGGTATTAACCGCTTGGAAATTAGCTTTTACTTTAGCTGTTTCATATCGTAAAATTCTCACGTCTACAAACTCGCTGGTGCCTTGTACACAGATTTCTTTTTGCATCTTGAAAAGCTTTAAAAGAGAAACCACATGAAAGCGGCAGAGAGTGTAAAAAGGGGGGGTCCTGACCCCTCCCCCCCCCCCCCCAGGGTTTAATGTGCGAGAGAGAGGGAGCTAGAGGGAGTAAGAAGACAGAGAGAGAGAGTTAGAGTGAGAAAGACAGAGAGAGAGGGAGCTAGAGTGAGAAAGACAGAGAGAGAGGGAGCTAGAGGGAGTAAGACAGAGAGAGGGAGACAGAGGTAGCTAGAGGAAGTATGACAGAGAGAGAGAGAGGGAGCTAGACAGAGAGAGGGAGCTAGAGGGAGTACGATAGAGAGAGAGGGAGCTAGAGGGAGCAAGACAGAGAGAGAGGGAGCTAGAGTGAATAAGAGAGAGAGAGCTAGAGGGAGCAAGACAGAGAGAGAGGGCGCTAGAGGGAGTAAGACAGAGAGAGAGGGAGCTAGAGGGAGTAAGACAGAGAGAGGGAGACAGAGGGAGCTAGAGGGAGTAAGACAGAGAGAGAGGGAGCTAGACAGAGACAGAGGGAGCTAGAGGAAGTAAGACAGAGAGAGAGGAAGCTCGAGGGAGTAAAACAGAGAGAGAGGGAGCTAGAGGGAGCTAGACAGAGAGAGGGAGCTAGAGGGAGTAAGACAGAGAGAGAGGGAGTCAGAGGGAGCTAGAGGGAGCAAGACAGAGAGAGAGGGAGCTAGACAGAGAGAGGGAGCTAGAGGGAGTAAGATAGAGAGAGAGGGAGCTAGAGGGAGTAAGACCGAGAGAGAGGGAGCTAGAGGGAGCTAGACAGAGAGAGGGAGCTAGAGGGAGTAAGACAGAGAGAGAGGGAGCAAGAAAGAGAGAGAGGGAGCTAGAGGGAATAAGAGAGAGAGAGCTAGAGGGAGCAAGACAGAGAGAGAGGGCGCTAGAGGGAGTCAGACAGAGAGAGAGGGAGCTAGACAGAGAGAGGGAGCTAGAGGGAGTACGATAGAGAGAGAGGGAGCAAGACAGAGAGAGAGGGAGCTAGAGGGAATAAGAGAGAGAGAGCTAGAGGGAGCAAGACAGAGAGAGAGGGCGCTAGAGGGAGTAAGACAGAGAGAGAAGGAGCTAGAGGGAGTAAGACAGAGAGAGAGGGAGACAGAGGGAGCTAGAGGGAGTAAGACAGAGAGAGAGGGAGCTAGACAGAGACAGAGGGAGCTAGAGGGAGTAAGACAGAGAGAGAGGGAGCTAGAGGGAGCAAGACAGAGAGAGAGGGAGCTAGACAGAGAGAGGGAGCTAGAGGGAGTAAGATAGAGAGAGAGGGAGCTAAAGGGAGTAAGACAGAGAGAGAGGGAGCTAGAGGGAGTAAGAGAGAGAGAGGGAGCTAGAGGGAGGAAGACAGAGAGAGAGGGAGCTAGACAGAGAGAGGGAGCTAGAGGGAGTAAGATAGAGAGAGAGGGAGCTACAGGGAGCTAGAGCGAGCAAGACAGAGAGAGAGGGAGCTAGAGGGAGCTAGACAGAGAGAGGGAGCTAGAGGGAGTAAGACAGAGAGAGAGGGAGTCAGAGGGAGCTAGAGGGAGCAAGACAGAGAGAGAGGGAGCTAGACAGAGAGAGGGAGCTAGAGGGAGTAAGATAGAGAGAGAGGGAGCAAGACAGAGGGAGAGGGAGCTAGAGGGAGTAAGAGAGAGAGAGGGAGCTAGAGGGAGCTAGACAGAGAGAGGGAGCTAGAGGGAGTAAGACAGAGAGAGAGGGAGCTAGAGGGAGTAAGACAGAGAGAGGGAGACAGAGGGAGCCAGAGGGAGAAAGACAGAGGGAGAGGGAGCTAGAGAGAGGGAGTAAGACAGAGAGAGAGAGTGAGCTAGAGGGCTCTTGACAGAGAGAGGGATCTAGAGGGAGTAAGAGAGAGAGGGAGCAAGACAGAGTGAGAGGGAGCTAGAGGGAGTAAGACAGAGAGAGCTAGAGGGAGCAAGACAGAGAGAGAGGGGGCTAGAGGGAGTAAGAGAGAGAGAGGGAGCTAGAGGGAGTAAGAGAGAGGGGGCTAGAGGGTGTAAGACAGAGAGAGAGGAAGCTAGAGGGAGTAAGAGAGAGAGAGGGAGCTAGAGGGAGTAAGAGAGAGCGGGAGCTAGAGGGAGTAAGAGAGAGAGTGGGAGCTAGAGAGAGTAAGACAGAGAGAGGGAGCTAGAGGGAGTAAGACAGAGAGAGAGGGAGCAAGAGGGAGTAAGACAGAGAGAGAGGGAGACAGAGGGAGCTAGAGGGAGTAAGGCAGAGAGAGAGGGAGCTAGAGGGAGTAAGGCAGAGAGAGAGGGAGCTAGAGGGAGTAAGACAGAGAGAGAGGGAGACAGAGGGAGCTAGAGGGAGTAAGACAGAGAGGAGCTAGAGGGAGCTAGACAGAGAGAGGGAGCTAGACAGAGAGAGGGAGCTAGAGGGAGTAAGACAGTACCTAGCACCGTACATTTCCGACAGAGGTGGTCCATGCGGTAAGTCATGAGGGGGTGACACCATGAGTTACCTGCACCGGGTGACACCAACCCCAGTGACGCCACTGGGGGGACGATACTGGCAGCGAAGGCTTCCAGGTCAGTCACGCATTCCACAATAGCAGCACCAGGCCATAGAGGCGGTGATCACGAAGGCGGGAGGATCGCAGGCCGCACAGGGCGCACCAGTATGGCAGCGGTAAGCGCAATAACGCGGCGAGAAGCTGGCGTGTTACAGGCAATTCCACCGCTCACAGAGCACTCCTTGTTCCCTCCAGCAGCCGTACCTGTCATGGGCCGCAGCGCAGTCTTCTCATCTCAGCACGTCAGTCCATGTAATAGCGGCTGGTCATCCAGATGGAGGTTCGCGGTGATGAGCGAATGTATAGCCCAGTTCCACCGCAGCACACCAATGAAAGATTGGCAGTCGGGGCAAGTCCACAACACTGGACAGCCACCGTGAGCACAGTTCATAGCTTCAACACAGTGGTAGGAGGATTCCCTTTAGCAGAGTTCAATGGCGATTCCCCTCCGTGGCCGCCATCTTGCGCTAACCGAGGTCCCGCTGTGAAAGGCGTTTAGAGGCACAGAATGGCAAAAACAACAACCCCAAAGTGTTCCTCTGCAGTTTAGGAGTCAGGACACGCTTGTTGCAGCCATGGATGATGCCGTAAATGTAGGATTATTGGTAGATGGTGGACTTGACCAGCAGAGCAGCACTAAAGTGCGGCCATCTTGCTCCGGGCTCATGCAGAAACAAACTTCTTTGTTACTCCATGAGACTGTCTGGAGTCCCGATGGAATGACGGGCCGAATACCTCAATGATGGGATCGCCCAGGCGGGAGTCGACTACCCCTCCACAGAGGACCCCCTCGCCGAGCGGGCGACGTCTGGAGCCAGCTAAGGCTGTAAAAGCGGGGGCAGAGATTAGTCATGGAGACAAGAGCCCGAACAGTGAACAGGATATGGACAGATCAGATAGATCACGGTCGAGCAGTGTGCGATAGTCATCTTGCACACTGCTCGACCGTGATCTAAGATATCGAACTCCCAAACATTACCCCTCAAACTGCAGGCGGTATAGTATGAGCCTCACACGACAGGTCATATGAACAGAGATTGTTTGCTAATGGGTGATGACACTTTCTATGGCCTGCATTTAATGATGGCACCTTGGGGACACTGGCAGAGACGTTGGAGCCACTACCTGAAATAAGGAAGTGTAGGGGGTCCTGGGGGGGCTTTGGGTCTAGTGGGTCAGCGTACACCCCGCCACCTTTTATGGATAATTGTTTGCGTGTATTAGTTTGGATGGGAATTTGTTTTTACCAGTCATGGGGAAGGGGAGTTGGGGCCTTTTAATGGTTAAGGGGTTTTGATTTGGGGCCAGCCTTGTCACTAGGGGGGAAATTAGTTCGAAACAGACTGCAGCCCGCACAATGGGACCCGCCATAGGTATTAAATGTATCTCTTGGAACGTTAGAGGGATGCATACCATGACCAGGAGACACAAAATACACGCATATTTGGTTAGGGGTGCAGATTGCACTGTTGTAGGAAACCCATTTATCACAGCAAGAAGGGGCCGCATTGGAACATCGATGGAGGGGCCAAATGTTTTACACTACTTACTCTGCTTTTGCCAGGGGGGCCCTGATCTGGGTGAGGGCGGGGTCCCTTTTCAATGTGTCAGACAAATTTAGACCCGAAGGGCAGATTTGTAGTGGTTTTAGGCCGATTGGACGGATGGGATATAGTGATAGGGAGTATATATGCCCCTAATGTAGAACAGCCTGCATTTTTAGCGTACCTTTCACAGACACTAGCATAAGTGTTAACTGGGTCAGTACTATTAGGGTGAGATTTTAACAGTGTTACTGATGTCAGTTTAGACCGGTATCACTCAGCGCCCCCCACGCCCCCACACGTAGAATTGCTGACGCTAGACAAACATGGCAGGACCAGTGGGGGCTAACAGACACTTGGCGAGCTCAACACCCAGTGGAGAGGGACTATACATACTTCTCTGTCTTACACGAGTTACACGTCCGGTTAGACTCGATCCTGTGCTCCCCGGATGTTCATGGGGGGATCACCCTAAGTGAATACTTGACTGTGTGCCAAGAGCAAATTGGGTTGCACACTGAAGCAGTTCTATTTTCAGAAGGGGAAGTTGAGTTTGCCACTGTAGCTGTGTTGCCACCCAACTTAAAAAAAGTACTTACAATACATTTGGATTAATGGGACTAGTATAGAAGCTCAGGGGGATACAGGTGACAGTGTCACTATGGTGAGGGACACACTGGTTTCCCCTGAGCAATACTTGATTGGGACAACTTATCCAGTCACCAATGCTGACAGTTATACCACTAACCACATGGTTATGGTGAACATTAGACTTGGGGGGGGGGGGGAGGAGGAGGGGGGTAATGGCCTGAAACAGGTAGTGGTCTCTCTAAAGCTACCAGATGCTTGTCGGCTTGGCAATGACCTGGAAACCTCAGCATGGGCTGAGATTGAACCGAAAACCCATGCAGCAATGGTGGATATACCTGAATTGATGTGTGTAAAACCAAGAGCACATAGCAAGAGACAGGGTAAAAAAGAAGTGTTGGAGCCTAAAAGCATAGCCCAACCTTCCAGGAGAAAAGGTAAGAAAACTCAAAGGCCCCCCTAATACAACTACCTGTGGTGGGGGTTCCCTTTGAAAGGGTAGGTGTGGACATGGTTGGTCCACTTGAACCTCCCACAGCATCAGGGGGAAAAATTCATTCTAGTGGTAGTGGATCTTGCCACTAGGTACCCTGAGGCAATTCTCCTTAGGCCTACTACAGCTCCTGCAGTAGCCAAGGCCCTCATTGGTGTCTTCACCAGAGTAGGGTTTCCTAAGGAGGTGGTTTCAGACAGAGGTTCCAAATTAATGTCTGCTAACTAAAACACATGTGGAAAGAGTGTGGAGTGCAGTACAAGTTTACTACACCCAATCATCCACAAACCAATTGCCTTGGTGAGAGCTTTAACAAGACATTGAAAGGCATTATTATTACGGGGCTTCCTGAAAAACTCAAAAGGAGATGGGATGTGCTCTTAACTTACCCGCTTTTCCCTTACAGAGAAGTTCCACTGAATGGAGTAGGGTTTTCCCCCTTTCAATTTATGTTTGGCCATTGTAGGACTCTGCCCTTTTTAGCTAAAGTCCCTAAACTTTTTGCTTTCCCCCTAGACCTTTTTATAGGTCTCGCCTACGCAACGAGCATTCGCGGAGCATAGGAAAGAGACCTGTAGCCATCGATTGCCTTTTTCAAGCTAAAACGTGCGAGTGTTCCATTGTCTTCAATGGCAATGCGTGCACGTGTGGCGAATACCTTGCGGGAGCGAGCGCCGCCATATGGTAGCAATTTTTGCTCTCGCAAGGGAATCGCACAGCCCCCCCTCCTCCCCCCTGAGGCGTGCGTGCTCCTCCCACTGCTGCAGGCAGCCTACAGCGTTAATATTTATGCACCGTCTCTCTCATCACGACTTACCCTACAGCGCCCTCAGGTGGCAGATATGCGAATTTTTTCTACACTACAGAGCGGGGCCTCATTCTCCCAAACCGTTGCCGGGTGAGGTGAGGTCATCACCCACACAAAGCTGGGTGAGTATCACTATGAGGAAATGCCTCTATGTGATGTAGCTATTATGCTGTTTTTCATAATGCGGAATAGAAACTGTTCGCGCAGGTGTGTTGTTCTGTGCTGTGGTTGTGTATTCATTTGGATATATGCAGGTGACATTATTCTGTGTTGTCGCACTGTTTTTATCTCCTGACAGGAAGAAGCCTTGTCTCCCTTCCTCCAGCGAACAATGGAGAACATAAAGTTCCTGTTAGATATGTGACTTGTCTTGAGCACAATTTTCTTACTGTTCCTCACATTTAAGCAATGTTAGTGGTAGTGGTATCTTTGTATGAAAGGTCCTGAAGAAAGCCGGGGTAGTGCCCCTAATGGCTGAAACATGTCGACCACCTTACTTAGCGCCATCATGGTAGTATCTGTTGTAACTACTTGGCGTGTTTTTATAATGTTTGATACCTAGATCTCTATTTGAAAATTCTTGGAGTCTAAGTAATCGATTTTAGCCATCACCTTTAATTTTGAGCACTGCACTTTATGAACACTACTGAGTAGAGGAACGATTGACATAGATGCTCTATGTTATCCTGACACTAACATGGTCGGGTATGGTTTTGAATAATTATCAACTCCCACATGATGAAGTTCCACCAATTGGGTGGTCTGATGGGACTTATTCAAACCTGTGTGACTTCTTACCCTTTATTTCATCTGCATCTGTATCCTTGTGTTTTCGCTTGCACATGTCCAGGCACACACCACCTCCAGACCTGGTCTACTCTCTTGTGTATTTTCTACTGTACCTGGGGAGCGAGTAGACAGGTCGTTAAACATTCCCCTCGACCCTCCACATCCTGTGTTTTTTGAGTATTTTGAGCAGCTTCGTGCTGCGGGTCATTTTGTTATGTATACGCATCTCTGTATACATTTACAGCTCACCTAACTTTGTGATGGTTACCCTATACTGACCTGCTCCTACCTTGCCTGGCTCTTCTACCCTCTTGTGACCCTTTCCAAACACCGTTAATTATATAAGCCTTACCAATTGTCTTTTAAACAGCTATTGCGATACTTATAGCTTCGGGAATAAGGCGTACTCTCACTCTTTTTCACGACCAATGTGTTTTGATTTTTGAAATATTTACAAAGAGGAGGTAGTGTCTTTGAGTTAAACATGCGTATATATCGCGCATGCCTGTTTTGGAGATCTTGAGATACGTCTCCTTTATTATACATGTACCAGCACTGTTAATTTTATCATCCTTTTTATCTTGCCTTGCTTTTTCCCGGTCAACCTAGTGGACTATGCGGGCTCCTAGAGGGACGATGGTTGTGTGTATGCAGACCTGGTGCTGCGTCCTCATGTCCATTGCGCATGCGCTGGAGACCAGCGTCTCCTGCTTTGCACATGCGCGTTAGACCATACTGGTCCCTGTACCCGGCGCGACGGTGCCTCTCCGGCGTTCTCCGTGAGAGACGCCCTCCTCTGGGATACTCTTGGATAATCTCGGTATAGCTGCGTCCTACCATGTGGGCGTTTGGGCGCGAAAGCAGTCCCCGTGTGATTAATTAACTGGGCATTGTCCTCCTACATAAGGAGAGCGGGCCGAGTGTGACACACCTCCACTTCCGCTCGGATAACACATGAGGCACCGACGGACAGGTAAGACGTTGCAGCACCCGTTTGCTGCATCACCTGTGACCTCGTTAGTCATGTATTGCATTTGGCATCGGCACATATTGCCTTTACATTCTTTCTACCATGCTTCCTATTAATGGCAGTTGACATACACTGCAATTAAGGATCCAATGCTCAAACATTTCTAAAGACTACTGGTCTGTAACTAATATCATAATTTTACCTGTAACTACGTGTTACATGCAGAGTATTCCTACTGTGCCTGATTAGTGGTTACCCATGGGTATACAATAGTACCTGTTTGGCGATCCTGTCATACCTATATACTGCTTGGGATTTAGAGTTTTTTCAACTATTGCACCTCTAACCTCTGTGTAGACATCTTTGTGGTCGGATTCTTGGGTTTCTATCACACGATTGTTGGGTTCTGTGTAGAGTTCTTGTGGCTGGGCATATAAGATGATGTGCACTTATTATGCCTTTTTTCTACACTACAGAGCGGGGCCTCATTCTCCCGAGCCGTTGCCGGGTGAGGTGAGGTCATCACCCACACAAAGCTGGGTGAGTATCACTATGAGGAAATGCCTCTATGTGATGTAGCTATTATGCTGTTTTTCATAATGCGGAATAGAAACTGTTCGCGCAGGTGTGTTGTTCTGTGCTGTGGTTGTGTATTCGTTTGGATACATGCAGGTGACATTATTCTGTGTTGTCGCACTGTTTTTATCTCCTGACAGGAAGAAGCCTTGTCTCCCTTCCTCCAGCGAACAATGGAGAACATAAAGTTCCTGGTAGATATGTGACTTGTCTTGAGCACAATTTTCTTACTGTTCCTCACATTTAAGCAATGTTAGTGGTAGTGGTATCTTTGTATGAAAGGTCCTGAAGAAAGCCGGGGTAGTGCCCCTAATGGCTGAAACATGTCGACCACCTTACTTAGCGCCATCATGGTAGTATCTGTTGTAACTACTTGGCGTGTTTTTATAATGTTTGATACCTAGATCTCTATTTGAAAATTCTTGGAGTCTAAGTAATCGATTTTAGCCATCACCTTTAATTTTGAGCACTGCACTTTATGAACACTACTGAGTAGAGGAACGATTGACATAGATGCTCTATGTTATCCTGACACTAACATGGTCGGGTATGGTTTTGAATAATTATCAACTCCCACATGATGAAGTTCCACCAATTGGGTGGTCTGATGGGACTTATTCAAACCTGTGTGACTTCTTACCCTTTATTTCATCTGCATCTGTATCCTTGTGTTTTCGCTTGCACATGTCCAGGCACACACCACCTCCAGACCTGGTCTACTCTCTTGTGTATTTTCTACTGTACCTGGGGAGCGAGTAGACAGGTCGTTAAACATTCCCCTCGACCCTCCACATCCTGTGTTTTTTTAGCCTAAAAGCATAGCCCAACCTTCCAGGAGAAAAGGTAAGAAAACTCAAAGGCCCCCCTAATACAACTACCTGTGGTGGGGGTTCCCTTTGAAAGGGTAGGTGTGGACATGGTTGGTCCACTTGAACCTCCCACAGCATCAGGGGAAAAAATTCATTCTAGTGGTAGTGGATCTTGCCACTAGGTACCCTGAGGCAATTCTCCTTAGGCCTACTACAGCTCCTGCAGTAGCCAAGGCCCTCATTGGTGTCTTCACCAGAGTAGGGTTTCCTAAGGAGGTGGTTTCAGACAGAGGTTCCAAATTAATGTCTGCTAACTAAAACACATGTGGAAAGAGTGTGGAGTGCAGTACAAGTTTACTACATCCAATCATCCACAAACCAATTGCCTTGGTGAGAGCTTTAACAAGACATTGAAAGGCATTATTATTATGGGGCTTCCTGAAAAACTCAAAAGGAGATGGGATGTGCTCTTAACTTGCCCGCTTTTCCCTTACAGAGAAGTTCCACTGAATGGAGTAGGGTTTTCCCCCTTTCAATTTATGTTTGGCCATTGTAGGACTCTGCCCTTTTTAGCTAAAGTCCCTAAACTTTTTGCTTTCCCCCTAGACCTTTTTATAGGTCTCGCCTACGCAACGAGCATTCGCGGAGCATAGGAAAGAGACCTGTAGCCATCGATTGCCTTTTTCAAGCTAAAACGTGCGAGTGTTCCATTGTCTTCAATGGCAATGCGTGCACGTGTGGCGAATACCTTGCGGGAGCGAGCGCCGCCATATGGTAGCAATTTTTGCTCTCGCAAGGGAATCGCACAGCCCCCCCTCCTCCCCCCTGAGGCGTGCGTGCTCCTCCCACTGCTGCAGGCAGCCTACAGCGTTAATATTTATGCACCGTCTCTCTCATCACGACTTACCCTACAGCGCCCTCAGGTGGCAGATATGCGAATTACTACATTGGCAGCACTAAAAGCCTGCTACGGAAACACTACTTACTACATAACACTGTATTGACAGCAAAAATCACCTCCACCCAACTCTCCCTACAGAGCACCTTCATATTATACTTACAAAGTGCCTTCCACTCACCCTAAACGCTATAAACAGCCCCCAACAGCCTCGTGCACACACCTCAGCATCAGAGCCACGTGACTGTCAAAGTGGTGCCAACTCAGCTCCCTGATAAATCTTGGTACCAGTACCAGAGCGGTTTACCTGGCAAGCGATGGCTCGAAGAAACAGTCTGCGTGTACCGGGGCAGTCAACCTCCGAGCATTACTTGTCCATTGGCAAAGCACGTAGGTCTGGCTTTAGATAAGGGTGTGTTTTATAATGGAAAGGCAACGATCTTGGTCCACAACATGGAAGTGAAGAGAAGGGCCGAGAGCTGAACAGACTCCCTTAGGAAGGGTTCAGCAGACGTTTGTTGTACGATGTGGGGCAGTAGCGTGTGGCCTTATAACCACACCCTGTCAGACAAGGACAAATTTTACTGCCCTTTCCATTACCATGCGTTCGGCCTGGAGGTACAGAATGAATACAGGCAGGGCTTTAAGTGGTATGAAAAACTGGAGGGTCTCTCAGGGGCGTGACCAGGTAATTAAAAGTGTGGCTTAAAAACACGTAAGCTAAAAATCTGTGTTTAGCATAGTGTGCCGCCTGACTCGTATTTTGCTGTTTCTGTTATTGCATCCAGATATAGGATACAACGAGTAACATCATACCTACAACAAGTCAGGAATATTGGCTTTGTAAATGGTTGTTAGTTGCATAAGATAAATAAGCAGCAACTATAGCTTATATATCATTTTGAAAAAGCTTCCACTTAAAGCCCTGATGACACCACAACAATGTTGCTGGTCCTTGGTTTCAAAAAGAGAAGGGAAATCTAAAGAGAAAATGACTTTCTTTAAAGGATTTCCCTTCCCCGACAAGAATCACCTGGTATGACGTCATGCCGTAACTTCTACACTAGTGAGAAGTGAGCACAGTGTGAGCACACGCACATCGATGTGCCTGCTGTCACTGCAGTCCAGAAACAACAGACCTCCTGTGCCAGAGCACAAAACAGAGCCAGATAGAGACAGTTTCCAGGCCTCCTTTAAACAAGCATTGGCATAGCCAATATGTCTCACCTTTGGGATCTTATAAGTTTTTAGCCATGCAACAGTTGATGTTATTGCATCAAGGATATTGTGCTGCATAACTAAATACTTATAAGGTCCCAAAAGCGAGACCTATTGGCTACGCCAATGCTGGTCTGACATGGTGTTGCCAACTTAGGTACTGTGGACACGTTGCCACTGCTTAACAGTGTCAAAGTGCAAGTGCTCCCTGTATAAAGTGTAATGGTAATTCGTTGTCCATGATTGGTATGTTTGCCTTACTAGTAAAGTCACTAGTAAAGGGCACAATGTGTGCCAGGGCTGGTAATGCAAATGCTACTAGTGGGCCTGCAGCACTAGTTGTGCCACCCACACAAGTAGCCTTAAAAAGGGAACTCAGGCCTGCCATTGCAGGGTCTGTGCAGTTTGTTAAACTGCCATGTTGTTCTGTCAAGTATACTCACTTGCCAGACCTTACCCTTCCATTTCTATGCACATCAGGCACCTTTCTGGTAGGTCTAGGGTACCTCTGGGCAGGGTGCAGTGCATGTGAAAGGTAGGACGTGTACTAAGGTGTGTACTATGTCCTGACAGGTAAATAATCTCCATTTCGTTTTTCACTGTGGAAAGGCCATCTTGCCCATAGGATAAAATGGGAAGGCTGTGTAATATGTTTTCCAGCCTATCCTCCCAAAGGCTTAAGATGGAAAGGTGACGTTTAGTATGCCTGAACTCACCATGTAATAACACATCTTTTTATGAAGGTGGTTTTTGCTTTGTGTGTTTAGAAACCACTCTTTTAGAAGTAGCTGAGTTTTTGTGCTCTAACATTTCAGCGTGTCTCTGCGTGGCTGTGGATTGACTGTCTAGATTTGAAAGCAATAGGATCTGGGGAATGTCTTGACCCAGGGGAGGAGGTGAGACAGCAACAGTCTGACCTGCATCTGGAGTTTAGGGGGAGGAGAAGCCCCTAGAGGTGAAGAGGCTTGGGTTGGTTCTATAAAACAATTGTCCCATCTCCTGCTGCGTGATTGAGAATCCATCCCTCCATCCATTCCTAATCAAAGGAAGAAAGGAGTCACTGGCAGGGAGGCACCCCGTACTGGTTTGAACAGGGGTCAGTGCCCCCTGAAACACAAAGACTTCAAAGCCATTGAGGTGTATAACTATGAGAGCTGAAGCCCCTGAACTTTGGAGAATGGCTTGATCAAGTGTGAACAAGACTGGAGCTACTTCATGGTCAGAGGACCTTTGCCAAGGAAGAAACAATTGAAGATACTGAAGGATAGGACTGACCCTTGCTGCGCATTCTGGCGCTGGCCTGCAGTTTGTTGTTTTAACCAAGGAAAGGCTAAAGGGACTTTGCAGTGTGCTGTGTCCATCAGCTTGAAAGTACTTTGCTGTGTGCTGTGTCCTGAAGTAACTTATCCCCAAGGGCCCGAGGTGAGCTGGCTCCCTGTTTGGAAACACAAGAACACAAAAGTTTCCATGAGAGTCTCAACGGCGCTGTGTGTGCGTGCTTGTTGCAGCCTGAGACCCTCCTAAGGCGTGCCCTGTGATCGTGGGCACCTGGGGTCCAAGCAAGGATCAGCGACGCTGTGTGTGTGCTTTGTGCAGCCTGAACCCCTTTGTGAGGATTGTCCAGTGATCATGTGCACCGGAATCCAAGCAAGTCTCATCGGCACTGTGTGCGGGTGCGTTGTGCACCGTGAGACCTTCCTGAGGATTTGTCTTGTTATCGTGTGCACCGGAGTTAAAGTGAGTCTCAGCGACGCTGTGCGCGTGATGTTCGTGCAGGCTAAGACCTGTATGTGGAGTGCCCAGTGATCGTGCACCCGAAGCTTAAGGAAGACTCAGCGACGCTGTATGCGTGTGCTCTGTGGCAGCCTGAGATCTTAGTAACTGTAGCGGCCTGGACTGGCAGTCCCGGAGGAGCCGAGTTGCCAGCCCAAGCCCGCTGTTGTCAATTCACAAAGTTGCATTGGAGACCCAGCCGCTGGATGAGGAGAGGAGAGTGGGTTCGCGCCCCCCAGATAACGTGCGTTGACTCCTGGGGTGGGGCCGGGCAGGGTGCGAGCTCGGAGGGAGATGCTCTCAGCCTCTCTTTCGTGTTGGCAGCGCGGGCCTCTGCTTCAGCTCAGATCACTGCCCGTATTGCCAAGGGAGTGGCAGTACAGGGGCCGGAGTGCGGAGCTGCACTTTTTGATTACATCGTACCGGTGTTGGAGGCAACTGTTGAAAGGTGGACTGCAAGTCAGAAGGAGAGGCGGAGAGACCACCCAAGGCACAGTGATTGGTGCCTGAGTGTATTACGCATTATTCCGTTTCTGCATAACGGAGTACCCGACTGTCGTATTACACATTGCATAATTTCTGCATAACGGATTACCTGATAATAGTATTACGCATTGCATTATTCCTGCATAATGAACTACCTGATTAGTGTATGACGCATGGCATTTTATCTGCATAAGGAACTACCTGATTGTCGTATGACGCATTGCATTGTTTCTGCAGTACGACCTACCTGATTGACCTACCTGATTAGAGTATTGCGCATTGCATTATTCCTGCATAACAAATTACCTGATTAGTGTATTACACATTGCCTTATTTCTGCATAATGACATACCTGGTGGTTGTATTACGCATTGCATTATTTTACCTAGCAAAGTGCCTGATTGTTGGGTTACGCGTTGCATTCTTTTTACATTGCAAAAGTGCCTGATTCTAGCATTACGAACTGTATCACATGATATTAGGATTACAGGAGAATGTTTAGAAGTGCTCATTAATATGGCCAAAACTTACAAGGGCTGGCTAACCTAACAACTGGCCAGGAGAAATAGCACACAACCACTTATGTTGGATTTATATTGTGTGGTCTTATTGTATATCTTTTTATACGAAGTTTATCCTCGTTTTTATTAAAACTTGTGTGGAGTCTATCTGTGGTGTCATCATTGGGTTGTTTGAGAGTGGTTGCAAATACTTTACACATTTGCCTTGAATATAAGCCTGGCTGCTCATGCAAAGCTACAGAGGGGGTGAGCAGGGCTATCTAAGAACGTGACCTTCCTTTCACTGACATTGGAACGCGGGTCCCTACTTAGCCTAAGGTACCTACCTCAGCCAACCAGGGATCCCGGGTCTAACAGCCATCCTGTGATGGTACCACTCTGTCTTGTAAAAGAGGGTTGGGAGAAGCTTTCCCAAGAACCCAAACAAGATACTGATGACTATGTGCTTGGCCTAAGGTCCAGAATGGCTGATTATATGGAAAAGGCATCCAAAGATCTTGAGGCCAGCCAGGAGCTTCAGAAGCACTGGTATGACCAAACAGCTGCACTGGTTGAATTTCAACCTGGGCAAAGGTTGTGGGCTTTGGAGCCAGTGGCACCTAGGGCACTCCAGGACAGATGGAGTGTCCCTTACCCTATCCTAGAAAAAAAAAGAGTGAGGTCACCTACCTGGTTGGCCTGGGCACAAGCAGCACACCCAAAAGGGTTATCCATGTGAACCGCCTGAAGCTCTACTATGACAGAGCTGACATTACTATGCTGATGGGGACTGATGAGGATCAGGAAACAGAGAGTGAACCTCTCACTGACCTCCTCTCATACAGCCCAAAAGATGGGTCAGTAGATGGATGGAGTTGTCTTTTCAGACACCCTCTCTGCCCAACAGCAGACTGATTGCAAGCATGTCTTGCAGCAGTATGGTAAGCTCTTTTCCATGACCCCTGGTCAGACAAACTGGTGTACCCATGATGTGGACACTGGTGACAGTTCACCTGTCAAAAACAAAATATATCAACAGTCTGATCAAGTCAAGGAAATCATCAGAGCTGAAGTCAGCAAGATGCTGGAGTTAGGGGTTATTTAACCCTCTGAGAGCCCCTGGCCCTGCCCAGTGTTTCTAGTCCCCAAACCTCATCCACAGGTGTAAAGAGAGAAATGACGTCTGTGTGGACTATAGAGGGCTCAACTCTGTCACCAAGACAGAGGCTCACCCTATCCCAAGAGCAGATGAGTTGATAGACAAATTGGGTGCAGCCACATTTCTAAGTACCTCTGACTTAACTGCAGGGTACTGGCAAATTGGCATGACCCCAGGAGCAAACAAAATACAGCATTCTCCACACATGATGAGCATTATCAGTTTACTGTTATGCCCTTTGATTTAAAGAATGCCCCTGCCACCTTCCAGAGGTTGGTGAACCAAGTCCTTGCTGGATTGGAGTCCTTTAGTGCATCTTATCTAGATGATATTGCGGTCTTTAGCTCCACCTGGCAGGATCACCTGATCCACCTTTGAAAGGTTTTAAATGCCCTGCAAACTGCAGGCCTAACTATCAAGGCATCCAAATGCCAGATAGGGCAGGGATCTGTTGTGTACTTGGGCCACCTTGTTGGTGGAGACCAAGTACAACCCTTACAGCCCAAGATCCAGGCTACCCTGGACTGGACAGCTCCTATAATCCAGACCCAAGTCAGGGCATTCCTTGGCTTGACTGGGTACTACAGGAGGTTTGTGAATGGATATGGGTCCATTCTGGCTCCCTTCAGAGGAACTCACCTCCAAGAAGATGCCCAAAAAGGTAAACTGGGCAGTTAGTTGTCAAAAGGCTTTTGACACCCTAAAAGAGGCTATATGCTCAGCACCAATTCTCAAGGCTCCTGACTATGCCAAGCAGTTCATTATGCAGACTAAGGCCTCTGAGCTAGGGATAGTAGCGGTCATATCCCAGACCAATGATGAAGGCCAAGCAGAAGGCTTCTCCCCAGGGAGCAGAGTTGGAGTGCCATTGAGAGTGAGGCCTTTGTTGTGGTTTGGTCCCTGAAGAAGCCAAGATCATACTGGTTTGATACTCACTTCCTAGTTGAATCTGATCGTAGACCTCTCAGATGGCTAATTCAAATGAAAGGTGAAAATCCTGAACTGTTGAGGTGGTCCCTCTCCCTACAGGGAATGGAGTTTGTAGTGGAACACAGACCTGGGACAACCCATGCCAATTCAGATGGACTTTCCAGGTTTTTCAACTTATAAAATGAAGACTCTCTAGGGAAAGGTTAGTCTCATCATCTTTCGTTGGGGTGGTGGGTTGTGTGAGAAAGTGCCCTCTTTCTGCATGGTTGCCCCCACATTTTGCTGAATTGCTGATGTACTTTGACCGAGTATGACCTGGGCTCGTGCTAATCAGGTACCCAGGGCCTATATTTGTTCCCTAAAACTGCATTGAAGCCTAAATGCAGCACGTATTGTCACCCTTAGAGGCCCTGTACCACTACACTCACACACTGCCTTTGCAGGCTGCGTGTTTTGGTGCAGAACAAAGTAAAAGTCGACATGGCACACATCTTTGGGTGCCATGCCTGCAACCCACTGACCTGGCATAGGTCAGTCACCCCTCTAGCTGGGTGCACTATACCAGGGGTGAGGGTACAGGTGCATGAGCCATGTACCCCTACAGTGTAAGTCCATTCTTAGACATTGTAAGTGCAGTGCTGCCATTAAGAGTATATGGTGCTGGGAGTTTGTCATTATGAACTCCACAGTACCATAGTGGCTACACTGAAAACTAAGAAGTTTGGTATCAAACTTCTCAGCACATTAAAGCCACACTGATGCCAGTGTGGAATTTAATGAAAAATGTGCACAGAGGGCATCTTAGAGATGCCCCCTGAAAACTAACCTACCACTAGTATCCAGGCCGAGTGGCTGCTTTCAGCTGCCACCACCAGACATGTTTCTGGACCCCTGGGTCGAGAGCCTGCTGCTCTCTGGGGCCTGAAACAATGCACTTCCTGGGACCAGGTGCCAAGCCTCCTCCCCAGGATGGGCAGGGTTCACGAAGAGGAAGCTTCAAAGGCTTGCAGCCTTTGTGAGCTTCCTAGGCCACTTGCTGCTTTCAGCAACTTGTCCCCACTGGTTCTGACCCCCACTGTGGGCGGGAGAACCATTGGGAAAAACAAGTGAGGAAGAGAGGTGTACCCACCTCTGCCAACTCCACGCCTCAGGTGGGGGAGGCGAGGTGAAGCACAACTCGCAGTCCACGCGAAATCATCAAGGTGGGGGGGGTATCAGCCAACCAGGGACAGGCACATGCCCCCCTCCCACCAGAAGGTGGCATAATAGGGGGTGTACCCACCCCAGGGCATTGGTCCCTGCCTTTTACCTACCTTTAACGCCCCTAAATCTAGTATTTAGGGGCACCCCTGAACCTTGCTTCCGCAGACAAGAGGAAACTACAAGAAGCAGAAGGACCGAACAGCCGTGCAGCAGCTAACAAGAGGAAGACGCCCACTGACTTGGCCCCAGCCCTACTGGCCTGTCTTCCCCTCGAACCTGCTCCTGCGAAATCCCGGTGTGTCCTGCAGCCAGCAACCTCGAAAACCCCGGAGGACCTGCCTGCCTTCATCCACAAAGACTTTGTCTCCCATGAACACCGGATTTGTTCATCTGCAACCTCTGGCCTTGGCCGGAAACCGCGAATCCGCACCACTCTGCACCCACTGTCAATAGCCCGAGCTTGAGAGGGCAAACACCACAAGGAGGTCACCCTAGCGAACCTGACCAGAGATCCGGCGACCCCTGCCCTACCTCAAGCTTCCACCCGACGCCTTCAGTATAAATCCAGAAGGCCCCTAACCGCGACCATGAGCTGTTAAGAAGATCTGACCCCAAAAGGCACCCATGCACAGTGTGCTCAAACCGATGATGCCTAACCAACCCCTAACTTTTCAACTTACCTCTCGAAGTGGTGATCGCACCCAGAAGACCTTCGCCCCCAAGCCCGCTGTGAAAATCGAAAATAATTTCTGTTAGCATAAGCTGAAGCCATCTTGTTTGTGGCATTGTGGGGAGGAGGAGCGGCTGGAACACTCCGAAGCAGACGAGGAAGAAAGAAACTCCGCTTCCTGGTTGCCAAGAACACAGAACCAGGAAGCCAACAGCCGCAGTCTAGCAGTTGCACAGCGGAAGGGGGAGGAGTCCCGTCAGCCGGCGGAACCAGGAAGGATAAGAGGAAGAGGCGTGGAACGGACGGTGTGCGAGGTCGGAGAGGAGCACCCGGAGGCAGAGGAGATCCGAAGAGCGGAGAGCGTGAGAGCGGAGGCAGAGGAGATCCGAAGAGCGGAGAGCGTGAGAGCGGAGGCAGAGGAGATCCGAAGAGCGGAGGCGGCTACGGAACACCCGGAGGCAGAGGAGACTCGGAGAGAGGAGAGTGCACTGCGAGTGCTACTGAGCGACGTTCCCGACACTGCTACCATACCCGGTGGGCTGAAGGGAGAAGACGCCACGGGTCCAGCTGCTGTGGTCCGAGAGTCGGGCCACAGCCCAAGGCAAGTGCTGTTAAAAGGGGCATTTTGGTGGGGTGTTTGGGGAGGTGGGAGGTAGCAAGGTCGGGGAGGCGGGAGGCCCCGCGGTGACCCTTGCACTAGAACACAACCCCTTTTTTCTTTAATTTGGTGAAGGTAGCACTACACTTAATACTGAGAGCAGATCAGTAAAAACCCGTTTGTTTTCTCTTTTCCCTGAGGCCACAAGAACCGGGACATCGGACCAAACCCTGACGTTCCCTGCGAACAGAAACAACCTCAAGAAGGAAGGACTGTTGTTAAAATCCCTACTTAAGAGCAAAAACTTAATAAAAACTGAACCATAGACAAACCGTGCTCTGGTCTCATTCTCCGTCCACCACTAGCCCCTGACAAAATTGGTGTCAGAAGTGGGATAGACAGGTGACGCCATGACACAGCCCGTGCCTATCCCGGTGGACAACATTATCACTCAGTTAGCAGAGGGACAGAGACACCTTCAACTGGTGTTCGAACAGCAGCTGCAAACTGCCAAGACAGAAAGGGATTCCCTGCAAGAGGCATTAAAGGACCAGGCCACCCTTCTTATCACCAACCAACAGGTACAGGATACGGCTATCCTGCGCCTTACTGATGCTATAGCTACTGCTCGCATCCATCCCAATGTACCCAGTTCTGTTCTACAGAAATTCCAGGACGGGGAAGATCCGGACTATTTTTTTACTAATTTTGAACGAGTAGCGACAACTGCGTCCTGGCCAAAGGAGAGATGGAGCCAGTATGTAGCCCCCCTTCTTGCAGGCGAGTTACAGGCGGCGTACCAAGCAGCAAATCCAGCAGGCAGAACATCATATGAGGACGTGAAGAAAGCTATCCTCGAGAGACTTGGGTGCGACCAAGAGTACTATAGGGCCAAATTCAGGAAAGAAAGGTGGAACCCAGGAGAAAATCCACGAGCCCTGTATTATCGGATACAAGATTTAGGCATTAGGTGGCTGACTCCCCTTAACACAACCATAGAAGATCTGATGGCAAAGGTCTTCCTAGAACAATTCCTGGATGCCTTACCCCCTTCCACTCGATCCTGGATTAGGCAACACCCCAACCTTACCCCAACTGTAGCGGTGGACCTAGCCTGTGCATATCACAGGTCGCCTGAATTCCGCACAAGCTCTAATAAAGCACCCATTCCCAGCCCTCGACCCCTGATTCCCAGACCCCAAAGCAGACCAGAACCCAGGGTTCCCCTCCTTCCCCGCGTTCCGTTTAGGCCGGCCAACCCCGGCTCTGGGTCCAGCACACAGGGACCCCAGTGTTATCACTGTTCTGAGTGGGGACATATAGCCCGAAACTGCCCCCATAGAGCCCAACAGGCCGAACCCATGGAGATAGGGTATTCCAGAGGGCGTGTGTACGTCATAGGCAAGGGACCTTGTCAGTATAAAAGAGAAGTATTCCTTAATGGGAAAAAACAACAAGCCCTATTGGATACCGGATGTCGTGTGTCTGTGGTCGACACCTCGCTGGTCCATCCCCAACAGCTACAAAAAGATGAGACCGTCTATGTAACCTGTGTTCATGGTAACACCAAAGGATATCCGGTGGCAGAGGTTTTGCTGGAGGTTTCCAATGACCCCCAATTACGCCGAGTGGGCGTTATACCCTCCCTGCCAGAGGCCGTTATAATAGGCACTGATCACCCCAAGTTCGATCAATATATTGATGAAGCCAAGAAAGATTCCGTAAATTGGTGGAGGGAGGCCCCTTTTGGGAACAGCGATGTTGAAGGAGTAGCAGGGAGAGACCGTAAGAGTCGAAAAGAAAAGAGAAAAGATAAAGCCGAGTATTCCCAGTTGAAAGGGCGGTTATCTGTTTTTTCTATGACCCCTGCAGATACGGTGGGACCTGCTCGTAGCTTCCGGTCAGCCCAGTTGGATGACAATACCTTGTTGCATGCCTGGGAACAAGTACAAGAACAGGACAACAACAAGGTAGGACCCTATTTTTATGTACAGCGGGGTTTGTTGTATAGGACCACCAGAAAGGGTGACACGGTAACAACCCAACTCCTTGTGCCGCTAGCATTCCGTAGACATGTGTTGGAGCTCGCCCACAATTATACTGGGGGAGGACATTACGGCAAAGAGCAAACTCTTTCTTATCTTCTAACCAGATTCTATTGGCCCGGTGTTTACAGAGATGTGGCTAAGCATTGTGCTGCAAGTCCTGGGTGCCAGTTCTCCAATCCCGCTGCTATCAAAAAGGCTCCCTTACATCCTCTCCCCATTATTGACGTACCATTCAAACGGGTGGGTATGGATATTGTGGGACCCCTAACTCCCTCAGCAAGAGGGCATAAATATCTGCTGGTGATTGTTGATTATGCCAGTAGATACCCCGAAGCCTTTCCTTTGTCTTCAGTGTCTACTCCGGTAATAGCCAGGGCTATGATCACTCTCTTCTCCCGAGTGGGTTTCCCGGAGGTAATCCTCACGGACCAGGGGACCCCCTTCATGTCTCGCTTAATGACCCACATATGTGATATCCTGGGCGTCAGGCAGATACGGACTGCAGCCTATCATCCTCAGACAGATGGCCTTGTGGAGCGGTACAACAAGACCATAAAGAACATGCTCCGCAAGGTCATCTCAGACACAGGAAGGAATTGGGACCATCAATTACCCCTTATACTGTTTGCCATAAGGACTCACGAACAAAAGTCTACGGGGTTTTCCCCCTTTGAGGTTTTATTCGGTCGAAGACCCCGTACCCTACTAGACACGGCCGCAGAACAGTGGGAGGAGGAAGAAGAGGAGGGCAAACCTCTACCCCAATATGCAGCTGATTTGAGAAGTTCCATTTCTCGTATATGGGGTATGGTCCATGACCATTTGGAGGACGCCCAAGTATCCCAGAAACGTCTATACGACCGCAATAGTCAGTTAAGGACATTCCATCCAGGGGATAAAGTGTTACTACTCCTTCCCTCGTCTGACAATAAATTGTTGTCCAAATGGCAAGGACCCTTCACTATAGAGAAGCAGGTAACCCCTGTCACGTATAGCGTACTTCAACCCTTACATCCAGGTGGGAAGCAAATATACCATGTTAATCTGTTAAAAAAGTGGGTAGAACCCCCTGAAGAGGTAGCAACAGGTCAATCGTCTTTACTGGTGACCACACAGACACCCCTGGGCATTCCTATTATCCCCACTGCCATGTCCTCCCCGGAGAACGTCCCCATAGGAGAGGTCATAAACCCAACCCAAAGGATCCAACTCGAGGCCACTCTCGCACAGTTCCCTGGGCTCTTTTCCTCCACACCCGGTTTAACCTCAATGGTACAACACGACATCGTCGTCCTAAACGACACCATTGTCAAACAGAAGCCCTATAGGATACCCGAAGCTAGAAGGGAGGCCGTAGAAAAGGAAGTATCTGCCATGCTAGAGGCCAATATCATAGAACCCTCCACTAGCAACTGGTGCTCTCCCATCGTGATAGTACCGAAGCCCGATGGAAGTTTACGTTTTTGTATCGACTTTAGGCAAGTGAACAGCGTCACCAAGTTCGATACATACCCGATGCCAAGGGTCGACGAGTTGCTAGAAAAGCTAGAGGCTGCAACGTACATGACTACTCTTGATTTAACCAAGGGTTATTGGCAGATCCCTTTATCCCCACTAGCCAAAGAAAAAACTGCCTTTTCAACCCCCTCAGGACTCTACCATTTCCTTGTGTTGCCCTTCGGCCTCCATGGGGCCCCCGCTACGTTTCAAAGGCTTATGGATCGCCTCCTCCAACCTCACCGAGAGTATGCGGTCGCATATCTCGATGACATTGTGATTTTTAGCACATCCTGGGAGGAACACTTACGACATCTTTTTGAAGTATTCACAGCCATACAGAACGCCGACCTGAAAATAAATCCAAGGAAATCCTTGTTGGCCACTGATGCCATCCATTACTTGGGGTATACCATCCAAGGCGGCCATCTACAACCCCAGATGAGTAAAGTGGAAGCCATTAAAGCGATACCTAGCCCCAAAACAAAAAAAGACGTCAGATCGTTCCTTGGGTTTATTGGCTATTACAGGCGGTTTATTCCACACTTTTCCACTCTCGCAGAACCCCTTACTAACCTGTTAGCCAACAATCAACCTACACACATCAGGACATGGGAATCAAAACACGAAACCAGCTTCCAAAAACTTAAATCTATGATTTGCTCAAAGCCAATCCTACGGTGTCCAAACTTTCAGAAACATTTTGTGTTGCAGACGGATGCCTCAGGAGTTGGCCTAGGGGCGGTTCTTCAACAACCTGATCAGACGGGTGAACTGATACCCGTGTTGTTTATAAGCAGGAAGTTATTCCCTAGAGAAGTACATTACTCCACTATTGAAAGAGAGTGTCTGGCCATCAAATGGGCGGTGGAGGCCCTGCAGTATTATCTTTTGGGTCGCTCCTTCACTTTGCTGACGGATCATGCTCCCCTCACTTGGCTTGCTCGGAATAAAGACACCAACCAACGTATACTCAGGTGGTTCCTGTCATTACAACCCTTTTCGTTTCAGACCCTGCATGTTCCGGGATCCAAACTGGTCTGTGCTGACTACCTGTCCCGTCATCCGTACCCCGATTGGCCACCCCGTCCGTTCTGGAGGGGGAGGATGTGTGGGGAGGAGGAGCGGCTGGAGCACTCTGAAGCAGACGAGGAAGAAAGAAACTCCGCTTCCTGGTTGCCAAGAACACAGAACCAGGAAGCCAACAGCCGCGGTCTAGCAGTTGCACAGCGGAAGGGGGAGGAGTCCCGTCAGCCGGCGGAACCAGGAAGGATAAGAGGAAGAGGCGTGGAACGGACGGTGTGCGAGGTCGGAGAGGAGCACCCGGAGGCAGAGGAGATCCGAAGAGCGGAGAGCGTGAGAGCGGAGGCAGAGGAGATCCGAAGAGCGGAGAGCGTGAGAGCGGAGGAAGAGGAGATCCGAAGAGCGGAGAGCGTGAGAGCGGAGGCGGCTACGGAACACCCGGAGGCAGAGGAGACTCGGAGAGAGGAGAGTGCACGGCGAGTGCTACTGAGCGACGTTCCCGACACTGCTACCATACCCGGTGGGCTGAAGGGAGAAGACGCCACGGGTCCAGCTGCTGTGGTCCGAGAGTCGGGCCACAGCCCAAGGCAAGTGCTGTTAAAAGGGGCATTCTGGTGGGGTGTTTGGGGAGGTGGGAGGTAGCAAGGTCGGGGAGGCGGGAGGCCCCGCAGTGACCCTTGCACTAGAACACAACCCCTTTTTTCTTTAATTTGGTGAAGGTAGCACTACACTTAATACTGAGAGCAGATCAGTAAAAACCCGTTTGTTTTCTCTTTTCCCTGAGGCCACAAGAACCGGGACATCGGACCAAACCCTGACGTTCCCTGCGAACAGAAACAACCCCAAGAAGGAAGGACTGTTGTTAAAATCCCTACTTAAGAGCAAAAACTTAATAAAAACTGAACCATAGACAAACCGTGCTCTGGTCTCATTCTCCGTCCACCACTAGCCCCTGACAGGCATCCATTTTGTTAGCTGTGTAATTCTTCTGTCTTCACTGTTGCTTGCCTTTCTATTCTGCTTGTGTCATCAACTTTTGTTAACTCCTTCTGTACTGAGCCAAAGCAAAGCACGTGCTGAGAAAAGGCCTGTAGCTGCTGAAATGCACCTGGTTAAAGATGTAACTGGCAGATATTTTGTGCTGCTGTGAACAGTTCTGTTCTCCCTCCCACTTTGCTGACTAAGTGATTACTCATCTGCCCATGCCTGGCTGTAACTATTTCTGTGTAGGCCTGTACCTTCTATTTGTATCTACATGCATGCTCTACAACAAACTCTGTGTATAAACACCATGGTCTGTGTATTCAATGTACTACCTCCTGGAACACTTGAGGGTGTTTTATGGACGTAGTACCACTCATGAGTGATTAATAAACTTGTTCTTTGAATTCCAGCTTCAGTGTCAACCTCTATTTTGATTTTGTTGGTCTGTGGATCCATGGACAGAGAAGGGAGACTCCTGTGTGCTCATTAAAAGGCACATTTCCACAGTTGGCACCCGACACGTGGGTCCTTCTCGGAGACGCGGTCGTCCAATGAAATGGTCTTGATGGAAGAGTGGAATTTTGCTGAGGAGACGTCCTGCATGAGGAGACCCTTGTCTTTGCAGCCGAAGTTATTTTTCCGGTTTTCTTGATTTGACCCTCTAAGTGGTGGCCGGTCCCGACTGAGTTATCCTTTGGCGTAATTTTTTGCAATGACCATTAAGTCGACCAAGAGATTGGCAGTTGGAAGTTGGAGACTCTTGTTTGGTAAGGTCGCTGAAGTGGCACTCTTGATTTGCTTGGCAAAGAGTCTGGTTTTATTTGTTTGATTTTTTTTTGCAAAAGATAAAGCCAGGTAATGTGGAGATTTTTCTCTACTGTTGAATATTTTAGAAAAGTAATATTTTACAAATACTTGGTAGCATGCCTGTTTCCAGCACACTCCATAGGCTGTGTTGCTGTCTTGGAGGTACTAAAATGGATTTAGACAGATGTCAGCCAGCTCCCCCAGGGGGGACACCTAATAGGCATATGTACATTAAATACGGTATTTCTTCCATAATGTATAGTACACTGTGGAACAAATATACGAAGAAGAATCCTGATCTCAAATGGCCAGTAAATGGGTGACTTTAAAAAGATTCAATATTTAGAGCAGTCTTTATTCAAGAAAAAAGTCGACAAGATAGGTTTGATTGTGTACGAATGTGAGAGAAAGAAGTGCAAGAGAGATTGAGGAAAGAAGCTATAGCACAAAAAAAACAGCCAAAAACAATATATCAAAAAGCATTGGAATAAAAAAAATAAGAGATTGTGAGGACGAGCCTGCCATGCATGATACGGACCCCCAGACGGACCAGTTTCCCCCTTACCTGTCTCCGTCTCCGCTTCTGTGTTCACAGACCTTCCCGGAGTACTGTTTCTTTAAGACCCCGGAACTACAGGGTCATGTGACGGAATCACGGGAGTGCGAGGAGCTCAAGAGCGGAAACACAGAGGAAGGACGGCGTTCACCAGGACCAGGCGAGGCAAGCAGCATAGAAGAGGAGAACCGAGTCAGGACCTACCTTGTGCTGCCACGGGACGTCGAGAGAACCAGAGCAGAAGACGCAGAGGAGACCACCGAACAGCGGGAACACCTCAACGCGGGAGGAACTACCGGAGGAACAGACGGGCAGCCAGACCCCACCTGGCACCGCGAAGATGCCAACCATGGCCACGGGAGGTCGTGGCTCACAAAGGTATGGGGACGCTGGCCGCTTCCGTGGGGCCGCGCAAGCGAAGAGGGTAGAGAAGGAGGCGGTGGGGAGGAAGCTCTAGCGTGTAAAGAGTAGAGCTTAATACCGGCATAAAACGACACACTTCACTGGTGACGGTTATGGTGTAATGGCTCCTCCCTCACACCCCCTGGCTTCCCGCGACAAACCCAGAATTAGAGCCCTGTCCTTACAACCCGTTGTTTTTGTTTGTTTTCTACCCCTTACATGTATTGAGTCACGGGCAAGACTCTGAAGCGTGGCAAGGAACCTTCCACAAGACCCCAGCTGGAAGACTACAGAGGGAACAAGAGTACTACAGTACCCAGAATTCATTTCTGTCAACCTTTAATAAACCTAAAATTAAGTAAACCCTTATATCTTTGTCCTGGTCTGATTTTCCACCATGCCACACCATGTCAGAAGTGGGATTCTGGTCGCCTCACAATGGAGAATCTAATACAACAATTGATAAGAGGCCAGGAAAAACTGGAATGGGCGGTGGAACAACAAATGACTTAAGCCCAAGCCGACCGGGAATTGCTAAGAGACTCTCTCGCTAATCATGCGGACCAAATGTTAAAGGTAGCAGACGACCGCCGAGAGCTGACTACACAATTACAGATTAGGGCAGGTTCAGGCCCTAATGTATCCCTGCAAAAGTATGTGACAGGAGAGGACCCTGACACGTTCCTCTTGAATTTTGAAAGAGCCGCTAGGGCCTCTGGTTGGCCTGAAGTCAAGTGGCCTTTCTTCTTAGCCCCCTTCTTACGGGAGAAGCACAAGCAGTATACCAAGTAGCGAACCCGAATGGTAACATTCCCTACTCGGAGATAAAGGAGTTAATTCTCGACCACATGGGAATGGACGCCGAGGCTTATAGGGTCAAATTTAGAAAAGAACGCGGTACAACAGCAGACAACCCAAAAACCCTATACTTAAAACCAAAAGCAGCAGTTGACAAAGTGGTTGAAACCACAGACCCAGTCGAAAGAAGAGATAATGGCTATGATATACCTAGTACAGTTTCTTGAGGCCCTTTCCTATCCCATCCAAAGATGGTTGAAGCAACACAAGCACTTGAGTCCTGAGCAGGCAGTAGAGATGGCCACTACCTTCTACAGGGGTCAGCCACGGGCCTTACCCTGGGACAATGATAAAACCATAAAACAGACAGCAGTTCCAGTAAAACAGGCGAAAAAGCCACCGAGACCCTCTCCGGAGATTGCAAAACCCAAGCCTTTTCGTTTAGAACCTCATCCTCTTCGCAATCCCCAGTGTTTTGAATGCGGTGAAAGGGGGCATATCGCAAGGAACTGTCCGAGGAAAAAACCCCAAGAAGAGCCCATGGACATTAGTTGTATTCCCCGCTCCATCTTATACTCTGCAGAAACGGGACCAAGTTTCCACGTAAGTGTAAGGGTAAATGAAAAATGGGTGAAAGCATGGTTAGGCTCAGGGTGCAAACAGTCCGTAGTCTTACGCTCACTTGTAGCCCCAATAGACACCAAAACTAGGGAGACAGTACCTATCAGGTGTGTACATGGGGGCGTCAAAGTATCCCCCTTGATTCAGGTACCATTGACCCTTCCAAACAAACAGTCCCTAGTTGCCAGGCTTGGGGTAGTACCTACCTTACACGAACAAATGATTGTAGGTCAAGACAACCCTACATTCCTGTTTATGTGAAGAGACAAGCTGCAGGGAATTGGTTCACCTAACCCAACCAAGACACAACCCACCTTCGTGACACAAGCTCCATGGTTAGGAGATAAAAGCTTCAAGTATGCGCAGAAAAACAACCCAACCCTTAAGGCAGCTTGGGAGCAAGCTCAAAACCCTCCCCAAACCCCTCCTGTTACTTTTCCATTGTTTCAAATAGAAAATGGTTTACTGTACAGGGTGGGAAAACAAGGAGACAGTCCACAGTTAATAGTGCCACAAGTATTCAGGGAGCATGTTCTTTTTTTGCCCATTCACATTCATTACCTGGACATAGGGGAGCCCAAAAGACCATTCAAATGTTGTTAAAACACTTTTACTGGCCCAGAATCTTTTCCCATGTCACCCGGTTCTGTCAGGAATGCGAAGTCTGCCAAAAAAAGAACACTTATCCCCCCCCTACGGTCCCGTTACAGCTGCTCCTGGTCATAGGTAACCCGTTTGAAAGGGTTGGAATGGACCTTATTGGCCCCCTCCCACGTACCAAGAAGGGACACCTCTATGCCTTGGTCATGGTAGATTATGCCACAAGATATCCCGAGGCTTTTCCCCTAAGGACTCCCACAACCAGGAATATTTCTGAGAAATTACTTGAGCTCTTCTCCAGGGTAGGGTTTCCTTGAGAGATTCTCACAGACCTGGGGACCCCTTTTGTCTCGAAACTAATGGCTCAAATATGTAAGTCCTTGGACATCTCACATATCAAAACATCGGTATATCACCCCCAGACCGATGGCCTTTGCGAGCGCTACAATGCTACCCTAAAGTTGACTCTTAAAAAAAACTCTTAACAGTCGAGGGAAAGGAATGGGACATGCTACTACCACTTGCATTATATGTAGTGAGAAGTCAGGTACAAGTCAGGCTAGGATGTTCTACATTCCAACTCCTTTATGGCAGGGAACCCAGGAGCCTCCTAGAAATCACCAAAGAAGTGAGGGAGCAGGAGAAGGAGGAAGAGACCAAGACCTTCCTTGATTATACTCAGAGCTTACGCACCAGACTACATAAACTAAGAGAGTTCGCCGACTCCAATTTGGAGAAGGCCCAACTGAAACAACAGCTAACATACAATAAGGGGAAAAAGTGGAGATGTCTATACATAGGGGATTGGGCGTTGGTTCTTCTTCGTTCTGCGGTGGGTAAAACCAAGGCAGGATGGCAAGGGCCCTACAAAGTTACAGAAAAAATAGGGTTAACCTCTTATAGGCTCCAAGTCACCCCAAGAAAAACCCAACTCTATCACATAAACCTTTTAAAGAAGCGGCTAGGGCTCCCTCCTCATGATCTAAATAACATAGAAAAAGGACTCCGAGCCCAGACCACGGTAGAACAGTTGGTCATTAACCCTAAACTTAACAAAGAACAGAGCAGCACCCTCCAAGATACGCTAGCCCCCTTCCACCTAATCTTCTCAGATCTCCCGGGTAGAACGAGGCTCGCAGAACATACTATTGATCCCCAACCAGGGAAGACAATAAAGCAGAAACCCTACCGGGTTCCAGCAGCCAGGAGGGATGCTATAGAACAGGAGGTACAAAACATGTTAGACTTGGGTGTCATAAAGCCATCAAGGAGCGACTGGTCCTACCCTATAGTTCTGGTCCCAAAACCAGACAGGTCTGTCCGCTTTTGTATTGATTTTCGCGCTGTTAATGCTATATCAAAGTGCGATTCTTATCCCATTTCCAGAGTGGACAAACTAATTGAAAAGTTAGGTGAGGCCCATTACATTACTACTCTTGATTTGACCAAAGGTTATTGGCAGGTGCCCCTGAAGCCGGAAGACCAGGAAAAAACTGCCTTTGCCACTCCTACAGGGTTGTATGAGTTCGCAGTCTTACCCTTTGGGTTGCATGGGGCACCTGCCACATTCCAGCGGCTCATAATTCGGGTGCTAAGAGAGCATCAGGACTATTCGTCGGCGTATCTTGACGACATAGTCATATTTAGCCCCGATTGGGAAACCCATCTGCAGCATTGTACTCAGGTCCTTTTGTCTCTCCAAATAGCAGGCCTACATGTCAACGCCAAGAAATCAAGAGTAGGATTCCAAAAAGTGAAATTCCTGGGGTACCTCTGGGGGAATGGCGTCATTGAGCCGCAAACTGAAAAGGTAAAAGCCATAAGAGAAGCCCCTTTTCCCTCCACAAAAAAAGAAGAAGTCCGAGCCTGTTCTGCGCTCTCCTGACTTCTCTAAGCTTTTTTGTTACACACAGATGCTTCCCAGCATGGGTCGGGAGCCGTACTATCACAAATATCCCTTGAGGGTGTAGAACATCCCATCTTATTCATCAGCTGCAAACTCTTTCCCCAGGAACAGCGATACCCAATAATAGAGAAGGAGTGTCTGGCCATTAAGTGGGCAGTGGACACACTCAAGTAATATTCAGAAGGAACCCACTTTGTACTTTATACTGACCATGCCCCGTTGCTTTGGTTGAGCTGCAACAAGGGAAACAACCCCAGGATCCTACGGTGGTTCCTTTCCCTCCAACCCATTTCCTTTAGGTGAGACATCGAAAGGGTACTGACAATGGGAACGCTGGCTTCCTTTCTCGTCTTTTTTTGTTCCCCGATCGTGAACAAAACTGGGGTAAGGGTGTGTGAGGACGAGCCTGCCATGCATGATACGGACCCCGAGACGGACCAGTTTCCCCGTTACCTGTCTCCGTCTCCGCTTCTGTGTTCACAGACCTTCCCGGAGTACTTTTTCTTTAAGACCCCGGAACTACAGGGTCATGTGACGGAATCACGGGAGTGCGAGGAGCTCAAGAGCGGAAACACAGAGGAAGGACGTCATTCACCAGGACCAGGTGAGGCAAGCAGCATAGAAGAGGAGAACCGAGTCAGGACCTTCCTTGTGCTGCCATGGGACGTCGGGAGAACCAGAGCAGAAGACGCCGAGGAGACCACCGAACAGCGGGAACACCTCAACGCGGGAGGAACTACCAGAGGAACAGACGGGCAGCCAGACCCCACCTGGCACCGTGAAGATGCCAGCCACGGGAGGTCGTAGCTCACAAAGGTACGGGGACGCTGGGCACTTCCGTGGGGCCGCGCAAGCGAAGAGGGGAGAGAAGGAGGTGGTGGAGAGGAAGCTCTAGCGTGTAAAGAGTAGAGCTTAATACCGGCATAAAACGACACACTTCACTGGTGGCGGTTATGGTGTAATGGCTACTCCCTCACACCCCCTGGCTTCCCACGACAAACCCAGAATTAGAGCCCTGTCCTTACAACCCGTTTTTTTTTAATGTTTTCTCCCCCCATACATGTATTGAGTCACGCACAAGACTGAAGCGTGGCAAGGCCCCAGCTGGAAGACTACAGAGGGAACAAGAGTACTACAGTTCCCAGAATTCATTTCTGTCAACCTTTAATAAACCTAAAATTAAGTAAACCCTTATATCTTTGTCCTGGTCTGCTTCTCCACCGCTCCACAGAGATGAAGTCCATAAAAGAAAAAGAGGAAAGGGAGCGTGGTTTAGAGGTAACTGGCCAGTACCCTATAGGGCGCCCCATTTATCCCATACTTAATAAACCTCAGGATGATTTCATCTTGTTAGATCGACCTCCGCCTCCGTATAAATTTTCCTCTGCCACTGAGGATGATCTTTCCAATGAAGAACATCTTTCTTCATACGATAAAAACATAGATAAGCAAGATGGGCAGCAGACTTGCTCTACTTTGACCGTTGACAAAAAAGCCACTATTAGATCCACTGCTCGCAAAGAAGTTTGTGGGACTACTTCTGATCCAGATCTTGTAGCGATGGTTCAGCAGTGGAAGGATTTAGAGCAGTAATATTTTGCGGAGAAGTTTACCTGGGAGGTAATACTTGGTTTTGGAAACGTTTCTAAAACCTTAGAGCCCAATGATATGAATTCTGATTATAAAAAATAAAGTGATGGAACTTTCCTTTTTTCAAATATACCTGATCTAATTAGGCGAGCAGTTAAATTAAGACACGATACACAATGTTTAAAAGCGGAGCAAAAATCAGCTGGTAAAGTTAAAACTGCACAAATAGTTCAGACCCCAGTGCAAAAAGAACACGTTTTGGGGAACGACAATGACCCTAGTGATACTGTTGTTGCTGTGAGACCGATGCGTGAAGCTGCGCCTTTGTATGTTCCTCCAAAAGGTGCGGGAACAAGTGCCGATAAAGATTCAGATGATGCAAAGGGATATTTGATCTATAATTGGGTCTCTACTCCTTGGAGTAGAGCTGACGTTATGGCTCTTAAGGCTGCTTTGCCTGATCCACGGAAAATTCTGTCTGCTTTCAATGAAGAAGTGGAAGGAGCTATTAGCTCCTGCACTATGACCCTGCCAGGTATTGATATGTTTTTTTGACTTATTTTGCCCCCTGATATATGGAGAACAATTCAGAAAATAGATGATAATGTAGCATATGGTGATACTTGGGTGCATTTAGAAGAAATAGATGTGGCTAGAGAACCTGCGCAGAAACCACAACGACCCAGTGGCCTGCTTGCCAGCAGCCACCGACCGGAGCCCCCCTATCCTTCATTGGATAACATTGGGCCTTAGCACTCTGCACCCGGTCGCCCTAGTGAAGCTGAGGGTGTAACAAGAGTGCATCCTTGACCCTGGGGGACCCCCGAGTCTACCCCAGAACCTCTACTCCCACTACCAAATACTTACCTCAAAACCAATAACAACATTCATCTCCATAGGATAACATGGACTGTTTTTCTGTGAAAAGTTTCTGTGTGGAGTTTGAGACACTAAAGAAATTCTTTAAAATTGCATAATTTTACTTACCTGTTTTCAGGAAATGTCCCAGAGTAGTATCTAGGTATACAACTCTGTGTAAGCCCAGTAATCTCAAAAGTTACTTACCTGCTATTTTACTAAAAAGCCTATTCGAGTCAATGTACTGCATTTCCTAAGTATTGCATTTCTCTGCATCCATACTGTAAATCAAATCAAAGTGCATATACAACTATCATTCAAACTGTATTTCAATTGCATTACTACTGTAAAGTACTTATTGCTTACCTGTGCCAGGCTTGCATGGTTCTAGAAAATAAAATAACTAAAATAATATTTTATACAAAAACAATTGGTCTGAAGTTCAGTCTTTGAGTGTGTGAATTCATTTACTGACGGTGTACAACAAATGCTTAACACTGTCCTCTGATACTGCCTTACTGCTTGACCACACAACCACAAATAGAGAGTAAGGTTCTGTCTAACTTTTCCTCTGCCTACATTAGGGGTTCCACTGGACCCTGTGCACACTATACCTCACTTTGGTATAGTGTATAAAGAGCCAGCTTCCTACAACCGGTAGCAGCAGAGGGGAGTGCACGGCGATGTGATCAGTGTGGGAATTACACATAAGCCCCCAAAAGGCACAAACTGTGTGAACACGCTGCCTAACAGAAACAGCGTGAGTGTGGGCACTCCTGGACTACAGTGGGTAAGACCCCTTGGGGTATCGACCCGTGGCTGTGCCCTGTTTTGGCTTGGAATGCAGTGCAAGTGAAGAGCTATGAAGCCACGCTGGAACACTTGAGGAGCAATCAATAGAACCTGAGTATATGTTCACTGGAGTCTAGTGCCAACGTAAAGGGGAAAGCAACTACGGCACTCCACAGTGTTACAAGACCAACTGGGGCGGCGACACTTGTGGACATTCCGCTATAGAGGTGAAGAAGCTCAGGCTGTTTTGCTGAAATGGTTAAACCGCGAGCAAAGCCGATCAGGAATGCCCAGGAACCTGATGACACTCTCCCAGAAAAGGTGCAAAATGATTTGGGCTACTCAGTGCAGCAGCAGTTGATGAAAATTCTGGATGCTATTGCTGACAACAAGGCCACCCTTCTTCAGGACATCAGTACGGTGTCGGTGGGCCTAGGTCTGCTCAGGGAGGAACACAATAAGTTAACCGAAATAGTAAAAGACACGGAATCCAGAATAACAGTTATTGAACCGGCACAACACTAACTAGTGGCGCAAAAGGGAGAACGGAAGATGCCGAGGGGCATAATAGGAGGAACAATATAAGGGTTCTTGGCCTTCCCAAAGGAACTGAGGGTAATGATATGGTGTCCTTCCTAGAACAGTGGCTCTGCATTTTGGTGGCCCCAAGGGCTTATCGACCTTCTACACCCTGGAGAGAGAGCACCGTGTTCTGGCCAGACCACCGACTCTAGGCCGGCCTCCGAGTCCAGGGGTGGTTAGTCCCCTCCATATTAGAGATAGGGATGCCCTCCTACATAAAGCTCAGACAGATGGCCCATACACTGTAGGTAGCAGTAGAGATTTTCAATCTTCCCTAACTACACCCTGGATGTTCAAAAAAGGAGAACCTCCTTCCTAGAGGTCAAGAAAGCACTGAGAGCGGAGGGGCTCAAGTATTCTTCGATTTTCCTGCCTGATTACGCATATTCCTAGATGGAAAGACATACTTTTGTGATAACCCCATGTCTGTCTGGGAGTGGCTGGAAGCATACAGAACCACAATCCCCCCGGTTGGCACAGACGCAGGTGGTAACATCCGAGAGGCGAGAGCCCAGGAAGAGATGTAAGACGCTCCAGAAGAGGAGATCCAGGCCGACCGACGTCCTCACAAACCAAAAAAGAGAGAGCAGAAGCCCTGCAGGCAGTAGCGGCCATCATGCAAGACAAGAGACCCCCTTCGGAGACTGAGGCGGTTGACTCAGACTCTTCCCATAGTGGCAGCATAACACTGCCAGTGGTGACCACCAAAACAGATGACAAGATCATATGATGTAGAAGCGAGCTGGTGATTATGAGTGAATCCCGCAGGACCCCTGATGCCTGCGGGAGACCAGATTTAGATCACATTGGCTCAGGCCGATGCGCCCTGGGCATTTCACCCGTCTTAGATAACACCCCTTTTTTTGCCACCCCCCACTGAGTCCCCTACCTCTTTGAAGCAAGGCCTCAGCTAGTGCTTGATGTTTTATACACGGTTTGGGCAGCTGACAGATGCCAGACTGCCCTGGGGACAGGGTTTCTATGTTAATTGCTTTTCTTCAGTTATGTGCAGAATGGAGTGGTTCCACAAGACTAGGGGAAAGAGGGTGGGGGAGTCAACAGTTTCTGGCACGAGATCCACTGCTACTATGGTGCAAACACAATGTCATAAGGTTTCTGACTTGAATATCAGGGGGATGGGAACCATGGCTAAGCGACACAACATCTCTAATTTAAAGCACAGGGGTATTCATGTAGCATTTCTGAAGCGGGGAAGCTTCATAAATGGTAGAGAGATCAAGTCTTTGCAACAACCTCCTCGGCCTTTTCAAGAGGGGTGTTGATATGGGTAAAGCCTGGAGTCCCATTTAACCTCACAAACTCTGTGATAGACAACAGGGGTGCGCTCTTTTGCCCCTTCTGTTCGCTCTAGCAATAGAGCCGCTCGCAGAAAGGACTTGACTGGGCGGCGATGGGCTTGGTCTTAAGGTGGGCACTCAGGTACATACTATTTCGCTTTATGCAGATGACCTGCTGAACTATTTCGGGGATGCAGTGAACGGCACAGCGTCGGCAATGCAGTTCTTTGAGGTACATAATTCTGGTGGGCAGATTGATGAGAGGAGAGATAACACAAGGTAACATTTACGTACACAACCAGGATCAGGTCGCATACCTAGCTTCCCTATCGGCCAGGATTGCTGTGCATATGAATGGGCAGGTATTATTAGGACGGGATTTTAATTGTATAGCGGACATTGCGACTAAGCATTCTCACCTGCCACTCCCAGTGCCTCAGTCCCATCGCACAGCGGCGGGGTTCCTGGATTGGATCCAACATTGGGGCTTGGTAGACATCTGGAGACGGCGACATGAGAGAGACAGGGAATACTCTTTCTTCTTGCTGATCCATCAGGTGCACACCAGACTGGATACCTTTCTTTGCACACCGACACTTAGTAGCTCAATTCCACATACAGAATATTTGAGGCGCACTCCGTCTGATCACAGCCCCCTATTGTTGTCTTATCAACCTTTAGGGAGGCGGCCCCCTATCCCTTCCTGGAGACTTAATCCATTGGCATTGGAGGATATTCCACATCGGTCCTCCTTGACAACACTGATCGAATCCTTCTTCCCCACAAATGCGCATACGGCATCCTCGACCGTAGAGGAATTGGAGGCCTTCAAGGTGGTGATGCGGGGACATTGCATGGGACAGTCGATTGGGGTGCAATGGGAAATATACAAAGCGATCCTAGAGTTAGAGGGGAAATTACGCTGATTGGATAATGTCCAGGGTGCTGACCCCGTTTGACAAGAGTGTCTTCCCAAGACGTACTAAATAGACTCCGGTGCCATAGTTATAAAGAATATTTGGATAGGATGCAGAGGGAGGAGGTGCGGGCCGGAAGGCTCCTGGCATGGCTGATCCAACCGGAAACTCATGGGTCACCTATCACCCAGCTACGGCAGGACACGCGTGAGCTCCTTTATAGTCTGGATGATATTAATACTGCCTTCCACGGTTACTATGAGAGGCTGTATGCTGCTACTGTAGCAACTGACACATCCCTCATCAGGGACTCTTAGACCCCCTACCATTTCCTGCTGTTGATCACCAGACTCAGGAAGAGTTGCGAGGACCGATGACAGTGCATGAAAGACGTGCAGCAATTGGAGATCTGGCAACGGGCAAAACACCGGGACCTGATGGCCTCCCGGCGGAATTCTATAAATGGTTCACCAACAGTCTAGCACCAAAGCTAGAGGTTCTCTATGCAGACTCACTGCTGCGGGGTGAACTACCTGCTACAACATGGGATGCACTTGTGATTCCACTCCCTAAAACCAAAGAGACAGCTGCTAGAGTGACAGGCTTTAGACCCCTTTGAAAGTTAAACCTGGATTTTAAAATCCTTAGTAAAGTACTGGCAAGTAGGTTGCTCCCACACACGAGAACCCTTATTCACCCAGATCAGAATGGATTTATTTCTTCCCGATGTACCTCTTTCAATCTTAGCACATTCTATTCCGTGTTGTACCACGAAGACCCCTTCCTGTAACCAACAGGCAGCAGTGTTGTCAATCAACCTGGAAAAGGCATTTGACATGATCAGTTGGGAGTACCTCTCTGAGGTCATGCTGCCAATGGGCCTTGGGAACCACTGGGTGAAATGGGTATAGCTCCTTTATGTGTCACCCACTGCGAGGGTCAAAATGGGCAAAACGTTTTCTCTGCTCAATACACAGTCTTTCGAGGCACACAACAGGGGTGCGCTCTTTTGCCCCTTCTGTTCGCTTTAGCAATAGAGCCGCTCGCAGAAAGGACCTGACTGGGCGGCGATGGGCTTGGTCTTAAGGTGGGCACTCGGGTACATACTATTTCGCTTTATGCAGATGACCTGCTGAACTATTTCGGGGATGCAGTGAACGGCACAGCGTCGGCAATGCAGATCTTTGAGAGCTTCGAGCAAATATCAGGTCTCGGGGTTAATACAGCCAAGACACATTTATTTCCTGTAGCGGGACCACTACCCAGGCCGGAGGCTTTACAGTTGGACATACAGTGGGCTTCCCTCTCCTTTAAATACTTGGGCATCCAGATATTCGGAAGGAGGGAAACTTAGGTAGAGTAGTGAGGTCACTTAAATCTTGTGTTCAGTTCTGGTGCACATTGCAGCTCCCTATTATGGGCAGGATTTCTTTGTCCAAAATGGTAATGTTACACCAGCTGCTAGATTCCTTTGTCAACATTCCAGTTTTGATGACGCAAGGTTGGTTCGCCCGCTAAACTCATTGTTAAGAGAGCTAGTGTGGGATGGTGGGCTTCCAAGAGGATCCTTGAGGAGCTACAATGCCCCATGACAGAGGGGCGACTGGGGGTGTCGAACTTTGAGTTTTACATGCTGGCCATCCAGTTGCAATTGTTGGTGCAGTGGTTAGAGGGGGTGAACGAGAAAGGCACATGTTTGTTGGATAACCCTTGGGTCTGGATCAACAAACCGAGAAAAGACACCATAGATTATCTCTTATAGCTTGTGGGGAGATCCCTTTGTTAGGACAAAATCCATCATTCACCATAGGTGGCATGCTTCATCATTGGGATTCTCCTTGTGACGGTAAAGCCAAGTCCTGCCACAGGCTACAACCCCCTCACAAACAATGAAGAGCTCAGGGATGTTTTATTCCTAAATCTAGGATATACTAAATCCTGCATGAGAAGTGAATTATCAGGTTGGGTAGAGGGTGCAGCGCTATGTAATATAAGCTGTGAGAATACGGATGTTTAAACTAGCTACCAGATACAAAATAATGACTTTATTAGCTCCTTTCTGGTGCCAGCATTAAAAACTGTTTGAAAAACAGGGGGAGTTAGGCCCAAAGGGGCGAGGGTTAGGCAGAGCCGTTTAAACTATAATACCAAGGGAAATAGCCTACACATCAAAAAACTTTTGAAAAAAGCACAGTCTATTTCTGCTTAGAGACAAACGCGTTTCTTCTGTTTATCCCGGTATTTTAATTGTACCTTTTAACTTATCCTTTAGTATCTCTACCTGGTAACTATCTCATTCAATCAATTGATTAATAAAGTTTGAAAAAGGAAAACATTTTTAAGAAAAAGTTCCTTGGATGTGGCATGAGAATGGACCACAGTGTCTCGATTTATTTTGAGATTGTGCCAACGCGTTTCGAGTACTGGTGTTTCATTCACAGGACCCTCATCAGGGCGGTCTCATTCTTATCTGAATGACGTGGCCGCACTGTCTCAGGTCACAGTTGTTTACTTGTTCGATATACTCCTCAATTTGAAAGCCTCTCAGTTTTCTCTTATATGGCTGTATTCCTTTGCAAACGTTTACGGACCGGTTGTGCCTCTCTTTCCAGTATGCTAAATCCAGCCCGAATAGCTTTTTGTTTTAAGTTCGATCGACGCTTCGTGTATCCTTTCTTTCGTGCTTGATCTCTCTGGCGCAGCTGTTTTTTCAGTAGTCGCCGTTATTTCATTATACCGCATTCGTCAAGGGGCAATTTCTGAACGGTTTTTCTCACAATCCTCAAGTTGCTCAAATAGTTGGAGATTAGAAATTAGAAACTAGATGAAGACAGGTTACAAGTTTCAGCCTATAGACCCAGAGAGGTATCACAGCTTTCATCAGGACCTAAGTACTAATATCCCTATGCTCCCCCTCGTGGGCATACCACACTGCACTCCTTTGTCATTATTTACAGGGGGCCAACTGGTGTCTTGGACACAGGTAGGGGTGGAAAATGTGGGATTCATATTTAGAAAAAGGTCTCATTCCATTTGACGAACTGGTGGATGGTAATGGGCTTCCTCTGGGACCGTTCCTGCAATATGAAGCACTGGTGCACACTTTCAGACAACTGTGGGGGGAGGGAAGGGAGGAACTGGAGAGGCACCCAATCTTGCATGCCCTGATAACACTGGGTACGGCCAGGCATCTAGTGAAGTGGTTTTATACCACCCTGCTCACAGCATGCCTGTATCCACTGGGTGGATTATGAGGGAGATGGGAAAGGATACTGGGAGGTGTACCCACAGATGCTGCATGGGGGAAAATTCTCCATTCTCCCAAGAAGATTTCCCGTAACACATGCCTAAAATATATACAATTCAATGTAATTCATATGACCTAAATGACCGCTTACTGGCTCAACATTACTTATTGGGGGGGGGGGGGGGGCGAAAATGCCCAAGGTGTGCCCACCCAACACTGATTTCATGCACATGATCTGGGATTGCCAAACAATATGCCCTTTTTGGGGAGCAATTGTCCTCAAACTCAAAGAAGTTCTGGGGAGGGAGCTGGCATTCACGGCCCAGGTGTGCTTGCTGGGACTCTAACCTCGTCCATAGAAACGTAAGGTAGGGAACAGACTGATCAACTTAGCCCTGGGTCTTGCTAGGCGCAGACTAGCATTAGAATAGAAATCCACACAGGGGCCTAAGGCTAAACACTGGAACCGGGATGTGATTAATTGGGCGGGTGCCGAAGGTAGAGCAGTGAGCTCAGAGGAGGCTAAGGGAGTGCAGAAACGCCCTATAGCTGATTTATGGAAGGAAATGATGGTGTCTTGGAAGGAGCCAACACATATCAGTAAAGCGGAGGGGGAGAGAGCAAGATAACCCGAGTGAATACATTGAGCCGTGATGGCTTGCTTCAATTCCTGGAAAATCAGAGACGCGTATGCTGGCTTTCTCGAATTACGAGATGCTGTGGCATGTGATTAGGAATATGTTAGATGATGTTGTGGGGGGAAGTTCCTCCCTCTCTTTTGATACACCACGGTGGGTCCTTTACCCCTAAGCTCAGATCCCCAGATAAGAACAGCCGATCCTTAATCGACACTACTCTACTGCACAGGTGTAAGTGTGTTTTAGAAGGGTTTTGGTTTTCTTTAAAAAGTAAATTCACTTATATTGAACTATATTGTCACACCTTGATGCGAAGCCACCGGCCGCTCATGAGAAAGACTTGAATGAAATGTACATTGAGTAATGGAATGTATCATTGTATAGTAAGACTTTGAGGGTACTATTAACCAGTTTATTGAAATGCAGCATGGTGATAAACATGCTAACTTTCGACCAGAGCTCTTTTGAGACTATATATCTTGAAGTGCAATGTTGATCCGAAAATGGATGCTGTATGTAGATTTATACACTGTATGTGTTTTGAACTGTTTTACAAGAAATGCTAATAAAAATATGTTTTTAAAAAAAAAACTATGAAACTTGGAACTGGTAAGGCAAGCACCCGTATTTCATGAGACAATGATATGTCTTGTGGTGACAGTCTGTGGTATGGAAAAGGCATACAGGGATTCTGCCATGAGGTGAATCTGTGGTGTGACCCATAAACATAAATGGCATACGAAAGATCCGAACAGAATCTCTTTGAGTATTTGCATCCACCTTGTCTGCTGGCCAGCCAAGTGCTGGACTGCTTATCCACAAGGCAAGGTCTGGAAAACCATCAAGGTAGATCAAGAGAAACTTCTTCCAACATCCATTCCCTTGAGGGTGGTGATGACCATGTATCCGTTGAGGTTGGGGTGTTGGAAAAAGGGTGGGTGGGTAGGGGCTCCACAAAGAATAATGACATGGAGTGTTGCCACTCATCATCATCATCATCTGTATTTGATCATATTAGAAATGACCATAAAAGCACACATAATTAATACAATAATAAAAATTTTATTACAAAAATATTATCAATAAAATTCCACACAAAAATGTCTTCATGATCCAAGAATAGGATGAGAATACATTAAAAAACATAATAAAGGCAATTAATTTCTCAAATACTAATTCATTAAAATTTACGGTCAGCTTAATGGGCTAAATGTCAACCCCTTCCTCTTCTTCATACTGGCCCATAAAAATGATGCTACAGAGTAGCAGACCAAGGGGTCAGGTAGTTTTTTTAAAAGAATAATGCTACCCGACACTGCAAAAATAAAAACAAATTAGAATCCGCTTCAAGTAGGCCTTCCTTTCACTCTCATAGAGCCCACAGAATAAAACTATATGCAGTTTGGTTTGGGGTGATAAATTATCACATGGGCACATAATTAGATTGGAATGATTGTATGTTTTTTCTGGGTAACCAATCATTAAGGAAATTAAATTAGTGTGAAATCTTAGCAGTATAAATCTATGGTGTGCACTGTTTATGTTGGCTAAATAGAAAAAGTCTCCCACCATAGGCGGTGGGTTAAGATGATAAACATGTACTGTGGATTTCTCTTGATGATGTTCCCTATGCTTGTGTTCAGCCTTTAACATAAACATTCCAATGTCTTTCTGCTTAGAAACCTTCTTGCATGTCAGGTGGGTCTTAAAAAAGTTTGTGGAGGCCTATCTCTTAGGACTGACTCCACGTAACTTAGCCACTTTGACCTTTTCCAGTCATCCATCGCTATACAGTTTCTTATTACCAATTGGGTAAGCGGTACCATAGCTCTCCTCCATATAGAGTGCCATAGGAGGAGTGGGGCTAGTCGTATATATTCCGATATGTAAGGGAGGGCCAATTCCGTATGTAAAATGCCATTTGCAGAGGAAGGGGGAAGACCCACTACAGATTTAAAAAAAAAAATTCTATTATTTTAAGTGAAGTAGGTATAACCGTGCCCCATACCCAAGCACCGTATGTCACTGCCGCTTTTACTCTGGCATGATATATATTTTTTATTGGCAATAAGGGTTTGGCACCCAATTTCTTTGTAAAGGTTTTTATGGCCATAATACCACTCTCCATCACCAGCCTCCTTCCTTCCAACAGTTTTGCTCATGACAAGGCTTTGTCAAAAAGAATACCCAAATAGGGGAAAGAGTCTACAACCTCAATTTTCCCTGTGTCTGCGCTAAAATATGGGACTTTGTCTCTAAGTACTACCAGCAATGATTATAAAAGACTTTGCTTGATTTACTTTGAGGTGTAATGAGTCCATGAAAGAGACATACGCTGTTATGAGCCTTTGTAGCCCAATCCCAGTTCTTGCAATTAAAACAGCATTGTCTGCATAGGACACTATTGGTAGCATTTTATTTTCGAAAATAGGAACGCCCCTAGTAGCCACTCTAAGTGCCTCCTCAACTCCATTTGTGTATAAGGAGAAGATAAAGGGGGCCACTACGCATCCCTGCCTCAGTCCTATGAAATGGCGTGTACAGTCACCTTTTTAGTGCATCGCACTTACACTGTAGCATTTACATAAGATTGCCTTATAAAGTTTAAAATAGCCGAGTCAACCCCCATCGACTCCATTATGTCCCATAATTTATCATGGACCACGCAGTGGAACGCAGCACTAAGGTCCATGAACGCCATATATAGTTTACCATCTTTCATATTTGTATATTTTTCAGTAGTCAAGGCTAAATTCAGGCATTGGTCTACAGTACCCCTTCCCTGCTGAAAGCCATACTGGGCCTGGATCAGGATCTTATTATCTCTAGCCCAGCTCTCTAACCTAGAGAGGAGGAGACGGCCCATAAGTTTTGATGTTGTGTCCAGCAGGGATATTTGTCTGTAGTTTTTTGGGGAAGCTCTATCCCCTTTTTTTATAAATGGGCACTATAACCCCCGAAGGATGCGGAGGGGCCTGTTTAGACTATGCTATTTAAGGCATTGGTTATAAGTGGAATCCACAGGTCGGGGTTAGTTTGAAAGAAATCAATTGGGACCCCTCTGGTTCGGGGGCCTTACCCGAGCTACTTGAACTCAACGCCACCTGTACTTCATTTAATGAAAAAGATATAGATGTATGGTGTGTTTCCGGGATGTCACTTGTTGGTTATTAGTGTCAGAATTTGAAGCAAAGATATTCTCGTAGTGGGTTACCCATGACTCCTCATCTACATTAACATCCGTTGTGGGGGTCGTTTGAAGTTTTAAAATATGGTGCGTTAACTAACGTCCAGAATTCGCAACTATTACCAGAAGAGGCTGCCTTTTCCAGGTCGACCCATAGGTCCTCCCTGAGTTCTTTATCTCTTGCTTTCCTTGCAGAATTATATGAAGCTCGAAACGTTATTTGAACTGGCTTCCTAGGGTTAGCTTTTAGGGCTAACCTCAGGGCCTTTCTAGTTTTTGTGCACGAAGAGTTAAGCCATCCCTTGCCATTTCCAATCTTTATAGATTTCGTTTTTGTTAGGGCCAGTTAGGATATTACAAAAGGCAGGGACAACTGACGTCAGTATTGGCCCATTTGAGCTGAATCCCATTTTTCCTAGATACATTTGGCGTTCCAATATTTCTATGAGGTTGATCCCCGAATATGGATACCTTCTACTCCATTGAGACCATAGCATGGTCGCTAAACGTCAAAAAAGAATTACAAATCCTTTCTACTCTCTCCGCCCCATTTCTGAGGAAGGAGCCCGGCAAAGGGTCTGTAATGAGGCTAGGATCAGAAATTATTTCTAGGTTTAACGAGCCCATTAACTTGCGTAGTCCATTTCCATATTCGCTATGTGTAAAGTGGTGAATAGGTTTTCCCCTCATATCCTCTAAGCTGCACACTGGCAAATTTTTATAATTACAAGGATGAATATTAAAATCACCTAACCATATAATATCAATGTTAGGATTCTGGTTGTTGATTACGATTTCTGAAATAATTTAATCAACTTCCTCCACAGTCATGTGCGTCAGTGGTCTGAATCTATTATTATAGAAGTTTATCAGGACCCATACCCCTTCCTGATGCATCTCCAGTATCAAAATGTGTAGATTTAAGTTGGGCTGTAGATTCATCTTTACCTTTAATGGTACATCATTCCTGATTAGAGTCAGGATGCCCCCCTTTGCCCTCCCTGAGGTAGATGGGCTTGCCTGAGTCTGAAAAGATCGATAACCATTTATGAAAACTGGTTCCGTGGCCCAGGTTTCCTAGAAACAAATTATTTCTTGGTCCTGCCATATCTTTAACCAGTTGGTATCAGTCAACTTGTGTATGATACCAGCCACATTCCACAAAGCTATATTAATAACATTTCTTTTAGTCTCCTGTTGTGTAGGGGGCAATACTGAAACAATTGCGCTTTTGTCCTGGTTGGGGGGATGTCGTCTTTCATTACACAGCTGTGGGCAATTATGTGGTGTGCGTAGTCAAATGCAAGCATCAAGGTCGGAAAGGGGAGCATACTTATTCATGTGCCTCCAGTCCATGGTCTCTTTGCTACCCCAGGGGGTGCCCCCCAGTGTCCCTCCCTGGGCACTGAGTGGGCCATTGGCCTAAATAAAGTTGGCGGTTTGTAAAAAAAAAGCCCAAAGGTAGATCAACTATACAAGAATTTTTAATATGATCATTACCCAGTTGCTCATGGAGAAAACCAGCAACAGATTCGCTTTTAGAATTTAAGACCACACAGTCACGCGATAATTCTTTCTTTGATGGGCCCACCCAAGATACTCTTCTAGCCATGATCATCTGGCTTGCGATGTTCCTGTCTTGAACCCCCTACCCCCTGTTCCAGATTTTGGGTTAACCAGTGGAGCGCTTTGGACATTAGTTGGGATGTTGATTCGATCTGCCCCTTCTGTAACAATGGCACATTCCCCAGGACTAAGACCAGGGGCACTGCCGCTGGGGGTAGGTGTAGGATTTGGGAGTCATTTAGCTGGCTACTCAGACCGAGACACTTTTCTTTATGACTGCCCCGACCTATCTGTGTGCTGTATTTCCCCCCTCGTCCTGCATTAGCATACTCCAGATCTTGGCTTCTGTGATCAGCTGTCTCTATCGGCTTATCAGGCATTAAGAACCTAGTATTACTACAAACCTTAGGGTTAGTTGTGTCTTGTGCTGTATTTGGTATTGGGATTGAGCCCTCCTGATTTCCTCTTAGTTGTAGGTCCTTATTTGGCATTTCGGAGTTGGATTTTTTTTAGCATTATACTAGATTGAGATCCGGTCCTCTCCTGGGCTGTTGGGGGCTGTCTGTCCATTGTATGTCCTACCATTATCACTACAGCCTCCAGTGTTCGACTGTTTTCTGTGGCCTGCTGTTCTCATACAGTTAGTTTTTCCTCTATCTGGGATAGTTTTGGTATGATGGGGTTTAACATGGTACCAACAAGTGTCTCAAGTCTCTGCCACATTGTTTCGGACGTCAAGGGAAATTCGGCGGGGTCTGCTAGTTCCACTATTTCTACACCATTTCTGGGAGTACCTCCACCTAATGTTTGTTTGTCCTTGGGGCTCTTGCTGCTTTTGGTCTCTGCGGCCCCCCACCCCTCTTTCTCTTTAGGGCCGCATCCGTAAGGCTCTTCGTTTTTGTTTTTAGGCTGCCACCCTTAAGGAAGCTCTTTGTTGGGAGCCCATTGCTGTGTCAGGTTGTATGGATCTCAGGCTTTCAATATCTTCTGTGCCCCTATCAGTTACCGGGGTTTCGCATGAAATCTTGTTTGGCCCTGACCGTCCCCTTGATAATCTGTTGTAGATAGGGGGTTCCATTGATAGACGTTGTTCTGTTAGTTCGATTTCATGTGCCAGAACTGTTGTTGCCCAGGTCAGGAAAGAGTCCAGAGTCCCTACTATACTTTTCTCACCTCTTTTACTCATCTCTGCTCGCCCTTGCAGTCTGATAGGTGAATGCCCCCAATGTCCAGGGTCCACAGTCAGATAGCAAGGGCAAAGGAGCTGTATAGCAGAAGAAACGAGCACTTTACCTTGTGTGTATTGCTGGATGTTTGAAGGGGGGCCCAGCCCAGCCTCTTCCGGGCTCCGAAGGGCGTGGACGGGCCTGCCCTTGGCCCGGGCTTTGCACGGGCTTTGCACGGGCACTGCCCGCGTGCGTCCCGGGCTGTGGGAGCCCGCAGTCGTTTAAATGCCTCAAGGCGCGTGAGTGACGGTGCGCGCTGTGGCAGGAGCGCGAAGGATTATGGGGCTGTAAGTCCTGGCCCCTGCTGATCACCCGGTTGAAGTGGCGGCAAGCTTCTTTGGCGGTCTCCCACGCTGCGGGAGACCGCCGTCGTTTAAATGCCTCCAGGCGCGTGAGTGACAGTGCGCGCTGTGGCAGGAGCGCGAAGGATTATGGGGCTGTAAGTTTTGGCCCCTGCTGATCACCCGGTTGAAGTCGCGGCAAGCTTCTTTGCCACTCATTTCACCTGCACTTGCAAAAGGGACTTGGCCAGCCTTTCTAAGGTCTTGGCTGAGGTGGAAGAGATCTGTTGCCCATACCTCTGGATAACTTGAATTTGCTTGGGAATGACACACAGACAATCTGGCCAAAACAGCATGGCAGGAAGTAGAGCTTCAGCAGTGCATCATCTTTACCATTACCTTAAGGTCTATCTACAACCTCAGAATACTCTGTAGCGAAGGGCATGCAGGTCTGTGTTCATAGAGTTTCCTTTTTCTGAAGCGGGGTTCCAGCTTGAATGCTCAAGGGCAACTGCTCTCTGACAAATAGCAATAGTTCAACTTTACAGTTACAAAATCCAACTAGTCAGGTTGGAGAATGTCCTTTCTCTTCAGAAAGAGTGTGATGGCTAGACCACCAGAATGTACTCTGGTTTTACTGCCTACATCGGGTCAGGGGGATACATACTCTAGGGATCTGTGCTGGTACTAGTCTTTATATGGAGAAAAAGAAACAAACTTAATTAAGGAAGAAGGGGTGGAAATGGACTGCGCCGGTTGTTTCCCCAGTGTGAAGCAGCCTTCCTCTGCGATGTTCAGCACTCATATAAAACAGGCTTGATCGCCTTCAGTACACTGGTGCTAATATTCTGTTTGCACTCATTTTGATATGTGCCATTGTTGCAAAAGCAGTCTAGATACTGCTTGCAAACATTTAATTTTTAAGTTGAACCCTTTGCGTGCTGGTGACGGAACCACTCCGTCACCAGCCACGGACGCGCTGTGCAAAAAGACGGAGTGGTTCCGCCACGGCCCGGCCGCCGTGCCTGCGCGGCGTTAATTCCGCGCCTGCGCTGAGCGTTCTATTGAGCGGGCGGGGCTGTGACGGAACCACTCCGTCACAACCACAGCGCGCCCGTGGTTCGTGACGGAGTGGTTCTGTCATGAGCATGGTGGCGCCGCGCGTACCCCCAGCGCGGCGGCCGAATTACCGCCGCGGCCAAGGGGTTAACTTTATTTTTATTGACATACTGCAGCAAAGAGAAAACATACACCTTAAGTAGCCCCTTACTTAGTCATGTTTCCACCCCGCCCCATAACCTACATTTCAACACTTTGCGTCTTCTGTGCAGGTGCAGTCCAGTATAGTCCCTCCAACTTTCTGAGGCACTTCAGGGGGCGTGGCCAAGCCGCAGGCTGCGTAGCTCTGAAGCTCCGACGGCCGTATCGGCAATCGCCCATAAACCCACTTGTTAGAGCATCCCCAGGGCTCTCGAAATACTGCCAGTAGGTGCGAGTTGAGCTCAGACCAGCGGGAGCCCTTCAGCGCCAGACATACCAGTCGGAAGCACGAGATGCGGAACAGGCCGCAGCTCCGCCCGTAACATCAAAATGGCGGCATACGAATGCGGAGAGAAGACCGGAGAGAATATAGTGGCGGAGGAGCGCTCGACTGTACATTGATAACGTACAGGGAGGTGAGCTGGCGGGGCGGAGTGGTGCGCTACATAAGTGAACGCAGGAGGCTCCTGCAGGGCAATAGCGGGAGTTGTGCCAGTGTGTACGACCGCAACAACAACAATTGCGAGCGTCCAGATCTCAAAGTGTGCACGCGCGGGAGCACGCTGAACCAAGCGGTCTGGAGGCCAGTTTTGCCCCTTGCCGCTCTCTCCCCCCCCCCCCCAACGCCAGCAGTCAAGTGCTCCCACATAATAGACATCAGCGCTAGTAATTAGACCAGCCTGCGGCGCAATATATATACAACCTTGATCCCCGCTGCCACACGAGGTTGAAAATCCTGATATAACTTTGCCTACAGCTGCAGTGGGCGCACTATCTAGAAATGGCAAATAAGCGAGTGCAAGAAATGTGCACCCCCCAAACCTGCAGATCCTGGGCCCTGGCATAACGGAAACTAGTAACTTTCTGAGGCGCTTCTTTGAGGAGAAACAAACTGGTGTGCCGAAGGCCCGTCCCAGCTTTGGAACAGTGTGCGTAGCAACAACGAGAGTTCAAATCAGGATTCAGTGTTGGATTCATCCGGAGCTGTGAATCGAAGGAGATGAATGTACTTTGGGGATGTGATTTTGTTCATTTCGGTGGCCAAGAGAGACACTATTGGCCGCCAAACTTCTCTGAACCCCTTTGTGGAATTAGTAAAGGTAGCCTGTATCCGCTCCATCCTTAAGATGTTCCATAGTCTATGTAACCACCCCATATGCGTCCATAATGTCTGCGTCCCCCAGTGCGATAAGATGTTTTGGTGGGCTGCCCTAGGACCAACCCCATCTGCCTCCCCCTCCTGGACCTTAGGGGATAAGTGAGCGGGTTGGGAGTCCGAGCACAACATAGACCGGTGATCTCAGGATTTACGTCTCAAATGGTCTATCCATGTCATCTAGGATCTTGGCCAATTCCCTGCAGTCCCATAACAAATGCACTAATGTGCCCTCTTCCCCACAACCCCTCCAGCAAGTCTGGCTGCGGTCTAGGTTCCCCTTATTTAGTCTCACCGGCGTCAAGCACCAATATGTGGCTATCTTGACTGCGGTTTCCCTACTTGCGGTGTTGCGCACCGTATGATTGGCTCAATAATAGATGTCCCTCCATTCTTTCTCCATGAGGTCCCACCCCAACTCTGTCACCCAGTATTTCTGACTAGCAGTGGGCTGTGTCGGAATAGGTGGTCGCAGCATATCATATAATTCAGAGATCATTTTCCTTTTGGTGCTCTTCGTCACTAAGCACTTCTCATATTTTGTCAGTTTCCGATTTGCTGCGGTTGAACCTCGGAGTGGAGGAGCCAATAACGAATCTGGAGAAAATAGATCCTTTCTGTTTCTGGGAGAGCATGATCATGTCGCAGATCGGGAAATGGAATAATCCCTTCCACATCAAATAAGTGCCCTGCCGCTTTACACTCTGGCACCCGCCAGGCCAAGAACGCCCTCTCGTTAAGCCCTGGCGTAAACTCCCTCTTATCAAATAAAGGAGTAACGGGATGGAAAGGATGTCAAACCCCATCTAGTGGCCACACCATCCCAAAACTGCAGATTTGTGTTTGTGATGGGTGAGTCCTGAAGATTTATAGGTCTATCCGCCCATTTGAGGAAGGGGACTTTCCACAAGGAGAGTTTCGCCAGTGCCCTGTCCTGGAATAGCCATCTCTTTTCCGATTCTGGTCTGCTCCACTCCACCAAGTATCGAAGCTGTGCCGCCTTAATGTAAGCCAGGAAACTCGGGTTTCCCAGGCCTCCCTCATCTGGCCTCAGATAGCCCAATTCCCTCCACATACGGGGGCATGCTCCTGCTCAGCGATTTCATGAGCTTGAGGCATGATATTGCCCCTATAACTTCGTCTACCAGGATCGGTGCTTAACCACTCTGCTTGATCCTAAGCTTATGCTGTTGTGTTCGCCCTCTGCAGGTACGTTGTTATGTGAGAGTCCGGGGGTGGTCGTGCTCCGATGGAGGTCCCAATAGAATTCCTGAAAGACCCTGGCAATCTCCTCATCTCCTTCGACCACCTCCCCCTATCATTCTTGAGCTACTGGACCTTCGTCAGCTGGGTGCGTGTCCTAAGCTTGCTCGCCAGCTTGCGCCCCGTCTTGTCCCCTTCGATACAGTAGGCGTGCTTCAGGCAGAGTGCTGCATATTCAGCCCTATCTGTCAAGCCCCGCAAGTTGAGCCCTCGCCGCCTTCAGCTGGCCCAAACCCTTTGGGCCCAAGTCCTGCTGAGCACCCTTTCTAACTCTGCCACTTAGGCAGTGAGGTGGTCCCTTTTTTCTTTGCGCTCCCTATTTTCGGCTGCGGAGATGGCTATCAGCTCCCCATGCACCACCACTTTAAGAACCCCCACAGCGTGGACAAGGTGATGTCTGGTGAATCATTCAGCTCCAAGTAATTTGTGATGCATTTGTATATCTGTTTCGTCACAGCCTCTCTATGGAGTTTGCTTACCCGTAATCGCCAGCTCCCCATCTGGGGCACTCAGAGGGACACCGGCACAGCATCATGGTCCGAGAGTGCTGCCGAATGATGTCTACATCCCCCACCAAGTTGTTCTGTCGAGCCTATCAAGTGGTCAAGTTGGGCATAAGTACCGTGTGCATGTGAATAGAAAGAGAATTGAGAGGTCTGCGGATGAGCCACCCGCCAAATGTCTACCAGTCCTCGAGATTGTAGCGAGCTCATTCCTTCATGAGACAATTCCTCGGTCTGGGTGTAGCGATGACCCTACCATGAGGGGAAATACCCCAATCCAGAGCTTATAGCCTAGGAGGCGGCCTTTAACTTCAGCTATTTTTTCTCCCACCCTCCCACCGAATCGCTTGGCGATCAGAATGGCCACTCCTGGCTTTTTATCAGAGGTGGAAGAATAGAATTGTTGGGGAAATGCCCTGGACCGCATCCTGTGCCAATCCCTGGAGAGGAGATAGGTCTCCTGGAGGGGACACACATCGACTCCAACGTTCTCCAAATAAGACAAAATGGATTTCCTTTTAATAGGCTTGTTAAGGCCCCCTACATTAAGGGTAACTACGTGCAGGTGCGAGTGTGACATGTTGTAGGATTGGAGAGTGACCTCTTTACCCAGAGGACTCATATCCCGCTGCTCCGCCGTGAGCTCAACGCCCCCCCTGATCTAGCCCCCCTGATTCGTACATTCGCATGATAATCCCCATTTGCAGCACACCAGTTCTCCCCCCTTCCTAACCCCAACCTAGAACCCCCGACCCTCCCATATCGTCCAGTGCCCTCCGGGCATAATCGCATGCACCTGGAAAAACAAGTCTAAGGAGCATTTTGTGGTCCAAAGTTCCTCGTTTCCCCACTCCCACCGACCGCCCCCCAGCCCTGCTTATCTCTGATGCTTGCACTAGTCCCAGCCGAGATCACAAGCTATCATGAGAGGTGGGTCCCTGAACACTGTCTCTAAAGCCGATTGCCTCTCTTACGCCATGGCTGTGGGGTCTGGCCCCACCGTGTGGTCGAGGAGGCGCCTCCTGTCAACTCTGCCAACGCTCTTGTGGGGGTCTGTGGTCTTGACTGGACGTATCCTCTTTGCTGTGCTGTTCCAAACCTAGGATCTTGCATGCGTCCTGTAGGGATTTAAGATGGTGAAGCTTGTCATTCCACTTCAAGATCAACCTGAATGGTTGGCCCCAGGAATAGGGCACCTGCTGCTCCCGCAAGTGCGTGGTCACTGCTCATAATTCTCACCTCTTCTGTAGGGTGATGGAAGCCAAGTCCTGATAGAGCGGTATTGGATGGCCTTGGTACGTGATCAGATGTTTCACCCTGGCCTCGCGCAGAATGCGTTCTTTGAGAGGATAGTCTGCTAGGAAGGCCAGAAAGTCTGGCGGGGGTGCAGGAGCCCTTCTTTTTAGCCCCACACGATGCGCTCCGTCGATGCAGATCTCACAGTCCGCGGGGACTATTAGTATGTCCCGGAACATCCCCTGCAAATACTGAACCATGTTCGAACCCCCTTCACGAGGATATTATTCCGCCTAAAGCTGTTTTCGAGGTCCTCTGTGTTTGCTTGGAGGTCAATCCGCTGAGCCCTCAAACTAATCATCTCCTGCTAGAGCTGCTCCACCTACTCCTCTCTGGCCTGCTCCTGGTCTTCTATGCTCGCCACTCTCTCCCCGAAAGCGTCCATATCTCAACGAATCTCCTTCACTTCTCCTTTAATTGCCTGAAAATCCTCTCGTAAAGTGTTGAATAGGGCCTCTAGAAATGTCCAGGTGACCAGAGCTTCTACTCCCCCTGGCTCAAGTTGCACCTGCGTATGCAGGGACATCAGATCCTCTCGCTGCCAGGCTGTGGGCCTTTGGTCAGTATGTCTTTCAGTGTTCTATCCTTTTACCCCATGAAGCCCCTCCTGCGACTGTTAGTGAGGATATGGTGTGAAAGGTCTGTAGGCATGTTCGGTCGTCACACGCAGAAAAATAAAACGTGTGGCTGAACTCCCTGTCCATAGGCCACTGTCCTTTCCTCCACTGCCCTTCCACCCGGGATATGGCAGTTCTTTCCAGTTGGTCTGCCCTCTCGCTCTGATGTATATCTGTCTTGTAGCCCCCAGGGCACCACCCCTATTCACGGGCATCCTCTTACAGATTAGACACCCTCTGGCCCGTTCTCCTTTCCCCAGCGGTGCCGCTAGGCCGCGTCGCCTTTCCACTTGGTCTGCTCTTCCCGGGTCTTAGTGGTGCTGCTCCAGCGGCCCCCAAGAACCTTTCTCTGAGCCGTTCATGCTCAGTCACATTGGTATGCACTGGTGGCGGGCCTCCGGTGTTCCCCGGCCCCCTCGGTCTCCGGATTGTCTTTGGACTGCTCCGCAGTTCCTGGGCTCTGTCTCCGGAATGGCTGCCTCTGCCACCACGTAGGCTCGCTGCTGGAACCAGCTGATAGGCCACAAGGAAGATATCGGCGACACAAGTCCCGGACATGCCTTCCCCGGGACTTGCTCCCTGCTCTGCTCTCCTTACGTTCCTGGGGGGACCACCCCATTGGGAACCCCTCTTCCTCTCTACTCCAGAGTGCTAGGTCTCTATGCGCCGGGTCCCCGGTCCTCTTAGGGTTGTGCTGTGCCTCACCTCAGTCAACTTGGGCCGTACAGCTTCCACCTGTGCCCCACACCTACGATGTGAGGGATTCGTCCTTCTGCAGTCACCCGGCGGCCCACCAGTCCCCTCTGCGCGTTCACCACTCATGCGTTTTTGGGTTGTCTGATCTCGGGGGCCCACTTGTGTCACTCGCTTCCCGGGGGAGATCGACCTTCTCCTCTGCCCCTCGGGCCCAGACGGCTCCCTAGTAACCCCTCCTGGGCACCAGTCGACAGCTCTGGTCAATGCTCCGCGAGGGAGGGCTACCGCAATACCTCTTTTCTCTGCTCCGCTCCGTCCACTCGAGGTCCCAGCCAATCTGGTCGGGTCCGGCCGCCATTTCCATCTCCCTGCCTCGCAGCTGCGCGGGACACGTTCGCTCCCAAGCAGGCCTCCAGCCCCGAGTTGCTCACTGTAATCGGTGTTGGCAGGACAAAGGTGTGCCCCCTCCCCTCGATTCCGGACCTCTGGAGGGTATAAATTGCTGAATTGGGCCGATATGGACACCCGGGAGGGGGGAGACTATGTGAAACACGTCTTACCCGCTCGACAAACATTTATTTTTTAGAGTGGCACACCTCTTTTACACTCTGCACCTCACCAACAATTCACGGTTCCCATTTCCTTAAACTGTGGCGAGGTAGGAGTAGTGGATGAAAGAAACTGGTAAATAATTTTTTGTTTTTATTTCCTTCTTATTTCAAACAAAAAGTCTGCGTAGTTCAACCTTCTTTTAATGTCTTTTGACAGTGTTGAAAAATAAATGCACAACTCTGATTTGCTAAATTTTATCAGAAGCTCCCAATGAACATGCCGTTTACAGTGGCACAACTCGCCATTTGTATGAAGTCACAAGAGCAAAAATGGTAGACAAGCACTGCTTTTAAGCTAACCAAATTCCAAATACTAGTACCCAAATTATATAATTTAATTCACCTCTTTTATCCATTAACGCACCTCTATTTATCCAAAGGAAGCAATTCAATGATATACTTTTAGATCTTTAACATTGCAAGCATGTTTAACCATGAACATTCCAGTGCATCACTCGCAGGGATCTTCAGACAGTAAACTTCATTTCATAGCAACATCTAGAGGATTTTAATGATAAAAGTTAAAAACAAGAGTGACACTGTTCTCACACGCAGCGCTATCTTGTGGTAAGCATTGAGTATTTTGTATGCGTTTCCTTTGATATCAAATGAATAGGCAATAACCTTAACCCTGCATATATCAATAGACAACCAATGTTTTCTTACTGGTAAACCAGTGCTATAGCATGGCACAGCAAACACCTCAATATTGATATATGTGTTATCAGCAGGACACTAGTCTGAATCCAAACACATAAGTTCAGTGGTGAATACAAAAGTTACCATCAAAATGGCTTATAGTGACAGTTCCTTGGTGCATTGCTTAGATACTTCAAAACTGAGGCACAAAGCAAGGTATGTGAACCAATTATTTAATATTTTTAAAACTCAGAAAAAAATCTTACTGATGAAAACTCAGTATCTCCCAATCGGTTTCAACATCTTGTGCTGGACAAATTTCCTTCACAGTGTCAGGGCAAACTTCTATCAATCTGCAAAGAAGTGACCAACCAATCTGAAAAATAAAACACAATCATGTTTAAAAATGTACTACAGAGGTCAGAATGATAGCTCTGGTTTTATATTTGTTTAAGGGAAACGCAACATTTTACATCAAAGACTAATTATGATCACAAGATTGCAGATGGCTCACTGTGCCAAAAGTACACAGTTGTATAAAAATGAAACCTATTTAAAATCATTTTGTCAACCTTATAAACCCATTTGCGGTTTGTCAACAAAATTCAGGTGAAGAATCTGCCCTCACAATATCGATGGCCACATGATGATCTGCGGGCACCTACGAACAAAAGCAGCAACCCGAAATCTGGTACATAGCCCTTCGAAGCCAATGCGTCCTCTTGATTAAATAATGCATTGCTGTAGTGCGTTGGTCAGGCATGCTGTCCAAACCTTGCGCTAGTGAATGGAAAGCTATTAGTTTGACTTGAGGGTGTAGTTTTCGGCTCCCCTTCCACTCCCAATTAGCCAATTTACAACTGCACTAGCTATCTCAAGGATCAGATAGTTTATATTGGCGCTCTCGCTCTCCAGAAAAAAACTGTTTTCTTTCTGTAACATCCTCTGGTAAATATGTTGGGAACAAGGAAGTCTCTCTGGCCAGCTTCACAATATCCTCTTCTTTCTTTTCAAGACAGTCTGCTGTCTGGACCATCCCTGTGGTACCCAGGCCCATGCACTTTAGTATCCCTTTCTTTTAAACACTTTCTTCCTATCTCAGGCTTGATGAGTCTCTGTCAAATTCGTAGTCCCTCTGTATCTCTCACTAACTTTTCTGGAGCCCCCTCTCTCTATTTATCTAGTTTCTCTCATTAGGGTAACCTCTTTTGGAAACCGGTTTCTGTATGTGACTGTTTGTTCCCCTTTTCCCAAAGCAGCCCTGTCACTAGAGCAGAGTTATACTGTAATCTATTTCGCTCAGTTAGCATGTCGTTCCATATTGTCCCTTGTATGTTTCCTTATTCTTTGGCGAACAAAGGTGTGGTACTGGCTGTCCTATCAACCCTGTGCTCTCCATTTCAGTTTGTGCCAATAGTGCCCCCTATTTAATAGCCCCATCACACATGTTCAATCCCCAGTGTACCTGCCACCCATCTTCCTTTTTCCCCTCCCTGTTACCAACCTTTGTAGCCGGAGTTCTCCCTGGAAGCATGGCGGGAGCAATAGGTGTCGTTGGAGGGCCAGCCATGCCTAGTCAGCACTGTGGGTCCCTCAGAATTTACCGACCTCGACTGGGTATTCGGGTACTCCTATTACTTGGAGTCAGTAGTGGCACCAAGACTTCTTCCTCATCCTGGTAGTGTGAGCCCACAAACAACTATCTCCTCTGGGTTTCCCCCTCCTGCTCGGCATCCTCCTTTCCTCTACAGGGGAGACAACCCATGGTATAGGTCTTTCTTATATCTCCACTAGGCTCCCACTTTTTGAGTCCATATTTCGTTCCTCTTGTTACCTGTCCAAGTCTGTTGTCACTTTCTAACCTCTCCTCTCCCTTTCCTTTCCTAGGTTCCCACCGTCTTCCCTATCACCCTGGACGTCATGGGATCATTTTCCCTCACAAGCCAATTTCCAGCTTTCTTCCAAGTGGGAAGATTACTAAGGAACAATGACAGAATGTCTACATTAGTTTGATCTATACTCCATCTATTTTTAGCTGGAATTTGCAGGGATGAAGAGACGAGCACCATCGTAAAATTCGGCATTGTTCACTTTTTTCTTGGCCAACTAAGTAAGAGGACTGTGGTCAGTGCTTGAAATACACTCTCTAAATTATTTAGTTTTTCTTTGCCTTTTTCATCGTCAGACATTCCTTTTCAATTGTCGCAGTTCTCTATTGCCTTGGGAAATGCTTTCTGGTAATAAATACAACAGGTTTTTGCACCCCACTGACTCTACTTAGGAAAGGACTGCTGTGAGAAGTTGGGCTTTTGGTTGAGAGGATGATAACCCTCCTCAAGCAACAACCACAATCCTTGACAAGGTAAATCACAAAAAGACACTAAATTACTTGTGCTTAACCCTCAAGTAGCTTGGCACAAAGGCAATCAGGCTTAACTTAGAGGCACTGTGTAAAGTATGTATGCAGCACACAAACAATAGTCAAGTAAAAACACAACACAACGAAAATCCCAAACCAACTTATAAAAATAAAGTAAATTTTAATAAATAAAATGAGACCAATATGACAGAAATCTCAGAACCGGGGATGTGCAATTTCAAAGTTTTAGGTAGGTACAGCGCCTAACAGCACAAAGGGTTACTCGCAGTTATTTGGTCATGCTATACCGAGGTAAAGTTCAGACCGACCGCGATGGAGCACAAGTCTGAAACAGGGTCCGGCTTAGTCCAGCTTGGAAAGTTACCTTCTCAAAGTCCAGCACGAAGAATACAGAACTTCTGAATTTCTCCTCTTCGTGTAGAGGAGTGCACTCTGATGCCATCCAAGGGACCAGGGCCTTAATGTGTAATTCTCCATGGGGAGCTTAGATGGAGGGTGGCCTGGAGTTCTGTTTGCCCATTAGGTCAGAGATTTAGGCACAATTAAAAATGTTGAAATGCAAGTCTGATGTGTTTATTGCCCAAGTTAAATGCTGTTCATTGTTTGAGTTTGTCATCCTGACAGGCAATGGTCGGATAAAACTGGTTTGGGGAGAGAGCTGTGCCTTCAGAGATAGAGGCATGAATGAAACCCATGGTATACGAAGAGAAGCTTGTTGGAGGGGAGGAAATGGTTATATAGGACCCTAGGATGAACTCTAGTGGATGAATGTGATGAAAGAGGCATATCGATTTAACCATCACAGACAATCTGCCAGCCTTAAGAGGCTGTGTGACAGGAGGTGTTTCAATTCTAAGGGGGCTATGGATGAGCGTGAAGGTCCTTCCCAACCTCTCTCTCACGTCGCTGATTGGAATAATTATCAGACACTCCCTTCCTTTTCTTACTAAAGACCCTCCATGTAGCGATTTGCTGCAGAGGGTGGCAGACTAGCTAAATGTTTTCCTGACTGTGAAAGAGGGTGTAGTGAGGAAAACAGGTGACCTTTGGTTTGAAATTAACCGCTATATGTATCAAGCTATTTAGCATTCGCAAAGGCCGAAATTCTGCGAATTTCGGCCTTTGCGAATGCTAATTAGACAAATGGAATGTATCAAACTAGTTTGATGCAAAATAAGGAATAGCAAAATTTGCTAATCCTTATTTTGCGATTGCACTTAAGGAATTGCAAATTTTGCGATTCCTTAAATGCAATGTATCAAACAAATAAAATGCAATAAATGCCATTAAGGATTAGCAAATTACCACCAACTTCTAGTTGGTGGTAATTTGCGAATTCTTATCAAAAATCTTTTTTGATAAAAACCAAATGTCTTTTTCAGGGGTGCAGCAGGGTGTTCCTGAGACACCCCTGCACCCTTGGAAACATCCCTAATTTGCGATCAGCAAATTGCTAATTGCAAATTGCACTTTCATTCCTATGGGCCTCCTGGCCCATGGAAATGAAGGGGTAATTTGTGATTGACAATTTGCTAATCTCAAATTAAGGAATGCTAAGGAATCGCTATTGGAAAGCGATTTTGTACATACATACCGTTTTGCATTTGCTAAATAGCGATTCCTTAAAATTCGCTATTTAGGAAATGCAAAATGGTTTGTTGATACATATAGCGGTAAGACCCTAACTAAAGGGACTCCAGCTCAACTTCTGAACTATCAGTACAGTAAGACCATGTGTAGGCATATACAGAATTGAAAGAAGTTTACTAATGATGCTGTTAAAAAAAAACTTTGGAAGATGGAACCTGTAAGAAAGTGGATGGACGGTTGTCTACCTCAAGAAGCAACGACACTAAATAGTCAGGGTGAACCCCTAAGTTATTAATTGAACCTCAGCTCATGTGGTACAGAGCATGCGGGTTTAACTTAGGGCAATGTGTAAAGTATTTATGCAGTACGAAAACAGTAATAAAAGTTAAAACACCAAACAATAAAAATCCCAAACTGATTTAGAAAAAAAATAGTAACATTTTATAAATTGACACCAAAAAAGACATAAATCCAATTTGGGAAACTGAGGATATGATTTTCTTTTTAAAGTTTGTTGATGTTGTTGCACCAAGGATATTGTGCTGGCAAACTAAACACTTATATGGTCCCAAAGGCGCGACCTATTGGCTATGCCAATGCTTGTTTTACTTTGTCCTTGAAGTTTCTCCTGTACATTTTCTTTTGACATATACCAACAAGGAGAGAGGTAGGGAGATTCATAGACACTCTCTTAGTCCCCGGTTAAATGTCAAACAACAAAAAAAGAGAGAGGTCTGATCTGGTCAAGTCCACGACTACCAGAAATGAGGAGCAAAAGGATAAGTGGATAGTATTGATCACAGTCACTCTAGTTGAGTGGGATCACAGTCACTCTATTTGAGTATGAAAGCCCTCACACACCGACCTAGTCAGTGTCATGCTTCATCATCGGGCCCCACCGAAGAGACCGAGTGTCTCTTCGGTGTGCTACGACGCCAGAAAGACTGCGGAGCTGGTTGTGTGGGGAGGAGGTGTTGTGAAGATTTCTCAAATTAAAAGTGACTAAAAGGGTATCAAAAAAACTTTAATGAGTGATCCCTAAGACACGTGTAAGTGGTATATGTGTCTGAATTTAAAAGCCAAGGTTGTTAGGATTTTGTTTAAATTCAGCTAGATACCACAATATTATTAAAATCAGTCAACATGTTTCTGCCTTCAGTGTGGTATATATTCACCATGGCATTCTTCAGGACTATAACCCCGGCGGTATGGACACTCTAATAGTCCACCCTGACCTGGGGGCGTGAAAGTGAAAAGGAAAAAGTGAAAAAAGTGCTTAAAAATAAGGAGAGCAAATTGCTCAATCCAAAAAACCCGAATTATGGGTGTATCAGCACCTGTAAGAAAAGACATACAGACAAACAAATATAGACAAACATACGATTAGTATATGCCAGCGTAGACTTATCATAGTGCTCCTAAGATGGTGGCAAACCTATGTGTGCACACAATAACAGATAACTTATGCACCTTCCGAGTAGCCCTTAGGGATATAAGTACTGGCTAAGAGGTGAAGTGCTAGAGGTGGTTAAAAACTACTACTTGTAGTGAAGGAGATAAAAATGCGGTGTGAACTCTCCATGAGAAGGGATCAATTTGACCAAATGGTCGGTGACCCCCACAAGATGGTGAAATATGGAGAACATCTCACTTTAAAATTGGGCGCTACTTGCACCATGGGTCTCGGGAGGGGGGTTGGAGCGCGCTTGGCACATCCTAAGAAAAAACGTGATGAGAATGTCAGCATAACCCATACAACACACAGGCACTTAGCTTTTGTTAATTGTAGTAGCCGTTCAGCCGGGGGTGCAGACTCACGCCCTCAGCGCTCACATCCCGCTTGGCAACCTGTTAGAACCCTCTGGACCGGACCCCGACGATGGAGAGCGGGGCCGGTGAATGAGTTTAAGAGCGCTTTGTTTACGCGCTCGATTCCGGGTTGGGCGTGCCTCGCTGGGCGTGTCATGCTGGGAACGAGGCTTGGGGCGCACACGCCCCCTCGGGCGGAGCGCATTAGGGATCAGACCGAGGCTTGGATTGGAAAGCCTATCCCTGCGCTTGCGTGAGCGAGATGGTTGCACGCTATTGGTTAGTGTCAGGACCATGGGTGATTATTATTTTCGGTAAATAAAACGAAGGATTTTGGTCGTTTTCCTTTGCTTTCATGATATTGGTAATGATGCCAATCAATGGATAAAAAGGTTTTTATGTGTAAGAGGGACAGAGCGAAAAAGCACATACTCATAAAACACATACATTCAAAAAGGATTGGGTTTGTTTCACTGAACTGGTCTGTTTTAAACAGGCAACATTCAACATATTTTTCTAATAAACTCTGTGCACTGTAACATCTTGTCCACAGTAAAATCCCAATCCTTTTTGAATGTATGTGTTTTATGAGTATGTGCTTTTTCGCTCTGTCCCTCTTACACATAAAAACCTTTTTATCCATTGATTGGCATCATTACCAATATCATGAAAGCAAAGGAAAACGACCAAAATCCTTCGTTTTATTTACCGAAAATAATAATCACCCATGGTCCTGACACTAACCAATAGCGTGCAACCATCTCGCTCACGCAAGCGCAGGGATAGGCTTTCCAATCCAAGCCTCGGTCTGATCCCTAATGCGCTCCGCCCGAGGGGGCGTGTGCGCCCCAAGCCTCGTTCCCAGCATGACACGCCCAGCGAGGCACGCCCAACCCGGAATCGAGCGCGTAAACAAAGCGCTCTTAAACTCATTCACCGGCCCCGCTCTCCATCGTCGGGGTCCGGTCCAGAGGGTTCTAACAGGTTGCCAAGCGGGATGTGAGCGCTGAGGGCGTGAGTCTGCACCCCCGGCTGAACGGCTACTACAATTAACAAAAGCTAAGTGCCTGTGTGTTGTATGGGTTATGCTGACATTCTCATCACGTTTTTTCTTAGGATGTGCCAAGCGCGCTCCAACCCCCCTCCCGAGACCCATGGTGCAAGTAGCGCCCAATTTTAAAGTGAGATGTTCTCCATATTTCACCATCTTGTGGGGGTCACCGACCATTTGGTCAAATTGATCCCTTCTCATGGAGAGTTCACACCGCATTTTTATCTCCTTCACTACAAGTAGTAGTTTTTAACCACCTCTAGCACTTCACCTCTTAGCCAGTACTTATATCCCTAAGGGCTACTCGGAAGGTGCATAAGTTATCTGTTATTGTGTGCACACATAGGTTTGCCACCATCTTAGGAGCACTATGATAAGTCTACGCTGGCATATACTAATCGTATGTTTGTCTATATTTGTTTGTCTGTATGTCTTTTCTTACAGGTGCTGATACACCCATAATTCGGGTTTTTTGGATTGAGCAATTTGCTCTCCTTATTTTTAAGCACTTTTTTCACTTTTTCCTTTTCACTTTCACGCCCCCAGGTCAGGGTGGACTATTAGAGTGTCCATACCGCCGGGGTTATAGTCCTGAAGAATGCCATGGTGAATATATACCACACTGAAGGCAGAAACATGTTGACTGATTTTAATAATATTGTGGTATCTAGCTGAATTTAAACAAAATCCTAACAACCTTGGCTTTTAAATTCAGACACATATACCACTTACACGTGTCTTAGGGATCACTCATTAAAGTTTTTTTGATACCCTTTTAGTCACTTTTAATTTGAGAAATCTTCACAACACCTCCTCCCCACACAACCAGCTCCGCAGTCTTTCTGGCGTCGTAGCACACCGAAGAGACACTCGGTCTCTTCGGTGGGGCCCGATGATGAAGCATGACACTGACTAGGTCGGTGTGTGAGGGCTTTCATACTCAAATAGAGTGACTGTGATCCCACTCAACTAGAGTGACTGTGATCAATACTATCCACTTATCCTTTTGCTCCTCATTTCTGGTAGTCGTGGACTTGACCAGATCAGACCTCTCTCTTTTTTTGTTGTTTGACATTTTCTTTTGACAGCAGTACGAGCAGCCTCAACTTCCTTGGCACTCCCCAACTGCTAGAATCCAATACCCCTCAGCCGTCACCTACCTAGCCGGACTTTGGGCAGACTTTCCTTCATCTCTCCGTCGGATCTCCCTCCTACCCCTTTACCCTACCTCCTTACCCTTCTCCGCTCCATTTTTCTTGTCTGCTATGCTCCTTTAATGTTTCTCTTTTGAGACCTAGCTATTTGGCCAATGCCCGGTGGAGCTACCTGATAGCTAAAGAGGAGATGGGCCTGTGGACTTTCCCCTCAGCCGTCACCTACCCAGCCGGACCTTGGGCAGACTTGCCCTTCGTCTCTCCTTCATATCTCCCTCCTACCCCCTACCCCCTTACCCTTCTTCGCTCAATTTACCTCGTCCTCTATGCTCTTTAAATGTTTATTTTTTTCTTGCAACTGATGTAACCTGTAACTGGCGTAATCGTGTAACATTGTGGAATCTCATGTAGAGCGCTCTGATACCTCCGGGTCTAGCCAGCGCTTCATAACCGTGTTGACTATGCAACTGTAATGATTTTATCCATGAATATCTGCTATTCTTGTTCTTCCTGACCGCTGAGACCTGTGCAACATGGCTAATGCCCAGTGGAGCTGCTAGACAGCTAAAGAGGAGATCGGCCCTGGTCTCTCCCCTCGGCCGTCACCTACCCAGCTGGACATTGGTCACAGTTCTCCCCCTCTCGCCACTGTGTTATCTTCCTCCCCCTCCCTCCGATGAAATATCGTTACATTGTCTCTGTGCCTGTGTCTTACTATGCTTGGATGTAATATGTAACTTGAGATTCAATTGATCCTCATGTAAAGCGCTCTGATATCCTTTGGGATCGGGTTCGCGTTATATAAAACTTTTTAAATAAATAAATAGCGTACAATGTACCATTAGTATGGACTTGTAGCGCTGTTGGCTGTGTGGATGTCGGCCATACCATTACGTTTCCATTATAGACCAGAGTCTGAAGTTCATATGATATCTGTAGACTGCTCTGGTCAATGGACGGGAGTATTGTGTGACTGGCTTGATTTGAAGTTAATCCATTCACTGATATGTACAGGATCATCATTGGCCCTGTTGGAATATCATTGGAACGGCTGGATCATCATCGGCCCTGTTGGATCATTGGAGGCCATCTGAAATCATTGACTGTAGGTGCATTGCATTGGAGCATTGGGGCATGAGGGTCAAACACATGCTCCAAACACAGTACGGTGTAGGCATGAAGTGCGGCTTATGTGGTTTTGGTGCTGTGCTTGCAGGCTCTAATTGCTTAGGCGACTCTTAACCTAGATCAGCCTAGTGCCATACGACTAACTGTAGTGTAGGGGTAGTGTAACTAGCCAGTGCTTTCTACATAGCTTGCTGAATGTGCTATACCAGGTGCCGAGGCATACCGCGGACAGAGCATTGGCTCCTGGGCAGACCAAATTAATCCACTGCATAAGGCACCCGTCACTCCGTCATCACCCCCTCTCTCAACAGAAAATGATGCCCTTGCACCGGGGTCTGAGATGGAATTGCCACCTGGAGACACCGGTTTACATCCTTGCAAACTCGGAATATCGGCATGCTGCTGCGAAACTAGAACGACTCAACCTGACAAAGCCCCTCTCTTGCCTGAGGGTCGCAGACACCCTGCACTTGGGCCAGTGCGGAGGAACACAGCGCAACATAACATGTATTACAGCTTTCTGCCGAGAACGCACCCAGACCCGTTGTTTCCCTTGAAGGCGCAGCGGGACCACGGTCTGCAACTTGGCAGAGATGCATTAGGTAGGGAGACCAGATTCTCAAAATAACAAGCATTGGCCGCGCAGCCGCGAAAGCGATCACCCTAAGAAGCAGCAGCTGTCTTCAAGCACACTCGTGCTTGTGGCACCATCCACCTTGCAGGAGCAAGCAACAGTCAATTAGCATGCGCGCCGCTGCTCGCTCCCGCAAGGTGGATGCCGCCACAAGCACGAGTGTGTGCTTGAAAATTAGCAGAGCGACAGCTAAAGGCCCTCCTACGCAGCGCATGAGTGCTGCCTAGGTCAGACCTAAAAAAGCCCTCAAGCAGCTTGTTGTGCCACTATAGTCACACAAGAGATCACTAAACTAACCCTTGGGGAACACTTCTCTGTCCCGAGAAAAATAGGTATCAGGCCTAGTCCTTGAGGTCACAGATAGCAGGGTCCAGTTCTCGTCTGTTCTTCTACAGGTCAAAAAGGTTTTCAGAGAAGGGTTCCTTGGGGTGCCACATATATGGCTGGCACTAGCCAATGGGTGGGGATGACTTCTGGACACTCCCTAGCCAAAGAGTAAAAAGTTCCTGGGGGCAACCCTTCTCATTTTCTCATAATCATAAGAAACGTATGACAGAACTTAAAACAAACCTAGTCCAGAACAGTGGTTGGCTTTCCTAAACTGGAATGAGGAAGCCATGGACCGCCAGCAGGAATTTCAGGTGAGGAAGTTTTAAGAACACCCAAGAGAAAATAAGATCGCACATTAGTCACCTGAATTACCACTTATATCGGTGAAACAGTAGAAGAAAAGAATGAAGACATATTAGATTTTCTGAGCTTTCCAGAACCAGCATTGTAGTGGAAAACCAATTCCACCCAGAATTGGTGCAGCCCCAGTAAATGTGCTTGGGGATAAGTCACAGGCAGGGGCTGCTCCACTACTCGTCACACTCTCACGTGTGCATCTGTCAGTAGTGCAGCTAGTGCTAGAACAAGATGAGAACCAAACATGATGAAACTACACTAGAACACTTTGATACACTCTCATTCCCTACCCATCAATTTGAAACACTGGCTTAGAGGGGTCAGGCATGTAGAGTGACTATTACCTGAGATAGTTTAAGACTAACTGTGGGCCAAACAGCAAAAGACTCAGACAGAATAGCCATACCTGAGAGGTGAACCTCTTCACCTAGTTACGAGGACAGAGACAACCCAACTGACTTTATACATGTCAAACTTGATCCACTTTATAGCCAATGTGAGAGGCCTCTGCTACTGGGCAAGGGGGTCAGATCCCTGATATCATTCAACAATCCCATTAGACCTTCTGAATATTACTTGTTCATTACCTAGAATACAGGACAATACACAGAAGAAATGCAAATGGCTTTTGGGTGTAATAATCACACATGGGCTGATGTCAATACGATTTGTTATGCAGCGAGAAGTAACAGACCAAATGGTAATAAAAGTTATTTGGCTGCAACAACCACCTGCAAATGTTACTGCTTTACTTGCTGCTAGAGAGGCTTGTTGAATGCTGCTGTTGGAGCATGTCCAGCTAAGAATAACAGGACCAAGATTAATAATTATAAGACAAACAAAAGGGGAAGCTTTTGCAGATTTCCCTGATCCTTTGTAAAATGTCTTTCATCGCTACTGGAGTACTGTGAATGCATAAAACAACTTAGGAAGAAGTAGGAGCTGCTTTCATTCGAGGGTTGTTGCCCAAGGTACTAGAGCAGTTAAGAACGATATGTAGTTGGCAACACAAACCTCCGTGAGAATTGCTTTCAAGAGCACATGAAAAAATTCACTGAATTTAAACTTAAAATTTACAAATGGGGTCTCTTCAAGAAATGATCAGAGGGAGCAGATGTGGAGGAATTTTGCATCAGGGTAAACTTGAAGGGAGGGACAGGAAAGCAGGGGGGTGATAAGAAATCAAGGGCAGGCAAATGCAGAGTTTGCACCACCTTCTAAGGCTTCACATTTCAACTGTGGTCAAAGAGGGCACCGAACACGAGATTTTCTAAACCTACACCATTGTTCACACAAACAACCTGAAGAGTTTTATGTTCTTGCTCCTTCATTATAATGATATGCAATGTTTTAGGACAGTCTGAGGGGAGCCACCCCTGTTCTAGTCCCTGCATATCAGAAAGGCATATAGGTGTGATGCATTATCCATGCAAAGCACATTTCGTGTCTAATCAATACTGGTGCTAGCCGATCATCTCTAAATAGCTTTGAATTTACTACCCTTTCTCTTGAAAGCAAAAGAGTTGCTAACAGTTGGAATATTTTAAATCATCGTCATCACCAAATTACCGACCCTGTGTCTATCTTCCTATGCCTAATTACCAATCAACAGGTCTTCCTCTTGAGTCCCAACTCTTGCGTAATTCTATTGGGTAGGGACCTTCTTTGTAAACTGAATTCTTCTGGATTCTGAACCAGTGATGATAATTATTTGAATGCACCTTTTTACAATTAAAAAACAGTTTTAGCTGTACTGTGTGAATATGGCTATCATTTTGAAGCTCATTATCCTGCGAAAACCTTGTTTCCCAAACTATCACTGGCATTCTGGTCAACTTCCGTCCTCCTGGTAGTCACAACTAGCTAAAGATACGGGTTAGATTTTAGCTGCTGAAATGGCCAAATTGAGACAGAATCCAACTCACTTTAACACCCCAAGGCAGAAGCAGGAATATGTCTAGTTATTGCTGTGCTGTTATAGCGAACGGTTTTTGTAACAATTGTAATTGAATCAAAAAGCCTGCTAAAGACACCTAACAATTTGTGCAGGAGCTGTGTGGCATTAATCCTCTTATATTGTCAAACTTTCTCATTTACATACTGGCAAATGCCTCATGGCTCACTGTTGTTGATTTATGCTCTGCTTTTTTTCCTTTTGTATACATCTTGATAGCCATTTCCTTTCACTTTCAGATTCTCCCAGTCCTAATTAAAATGACTTGCTGCCCTGTGGGTTACAGTGGACATCTAGCTTCTCACAGACACATAATAGGATTTGGACACACTGGGACAGTCTTTCCACACGGGTCCACCCTGGTTCAGCACATTGATAATCTGTTGGTTGCTTCAGACTCTTTAGATTAATGCAAGGGTGATTCCTAGTATCTGCTCACTGAATTTGCTAAGGGCAGCGAGTTTTCAAGGAAAAGTTGCCACTTTGTTCCATAACTAGGTCATAACATTTCACAGGATAGAAACACCTATCTGATGATCACATTGAAGCTGTTCTAAAGCTACCCTGAGTGTTGCCATCTCCAAGGTTTGCACTGTCTTGTGGATTGCAGGCCATTGAAGACAGTGGGTTCGTTCAGTAGTATGCTACTGCTTTCATACCATTTACAAGATAACTTTCATGATAAAATTTTGACTCATTGCCCAGGTCTTATGAGGCCCCATATCATTAAAACCTACTCCGCACCTGCTTTGGGACTTCTGGATCACTCCAAACTCTGTAAGGACATGAGAAAGAGGGCTTTGTTTTAGTAGTGTTGGTGCAAAATCATGGTGAGAAAAATAAATAAACTGTTTGGTTTTGCTCTGTTCTTGATGCTATGGTGTCAGGATTGACTCTGTTCTTGTGCACAGTTGCAGCAGTTGGCCACCTTGTTGAAGTGTCTGAAAATATGAAATGTGTTTTCTCCTCGCTGCTGATGTACCCCATGGAGTGGCTGTACTATTCCTAACTGCCAAAAATCAGGACCTTTCTATTACTACTTTGTCAAAGTAGGAAACACTACTTATCTCTATTTCAACTACTATGTTAGTTCAATAGCTAGTTTTGAATCCCCACCTCACTGTTTCCTACTTATCACAGTGGTGAATAGCATAATAGTATCATCACCAAACTTGTGCTATACAGCCAGACTATAATGTTGGTAAAGGTTTCAAGACTGTGCCAGCTGCTCATTCGCCCACATGGGGGCTTTTTTGTTTATGAACAGATCGATTTCATCCAAATGCATCAATCTTCCTCTTATGTTTATGTATTGCTAAGTAGGTCCTCTGAGTGTATTGAAGCTTACCCATGTTCCCAAGCCGATGCGATCACTGTAGCCAAGAGACTACTACAATACGTTAAACCCAGGTTTGAAGTAATACTTAGGATCTGGAGTGACAAAGCAACTCACTTTGTGTCTACTGTAGTCTAGGAACTATCAATGGCTTTATGCATCCAATAACTTTTCTATTGTGCCTACCAACACAAGTCCTCTGGGAAGGTTGAGAGGTACTATGGAAATCTGAAAAATAAAGTGGTAAAGATAAGTGAAAAAACTGGTCTTAAATGACCTTATACCTTACAAATAGCAATATAGCATTATTGTAAAAATAAAAACACAACGGTGTCCATTTGATTTTTTTTATAATTTTTTTATTGCATTTTTAAATACAACAAATGCAATAAAACACAAACTGACAGTATATTGCAGGGAAGATTCCCACATTATGTATCACAAAGAATATTCAAGATCCAAGAATTGTCACAATGAAGGAGGTTGGTTCCTTCCAGACCATAGGAATTACGCCTCGAGAATGAAGAGCTGCATCACCCGTCAAATATCTAAAGTTGTGCCATGACCCCCAAATGAGACCATGCTTGTTGGTGCAGTCCCTAGCCCAATAAACAGTTTCCTTTGCAGAGGCACAGTAGTCCATGCTTCAGATCTATTCTGGTTTGGAGGGGGCACACATATCCCTCAACCTCCAAGCAATTTCCATCTTTATGATGCAGAGCCCAAACCCAACTAGCATGAGAGAAGCAATTCTACCACAGTAGTCTTCCATCACACTTAGATGGGCAAACTTGGGGTCTAGCAGAACTGTACAACCAGCCATCCTCCCCAAGAGGATGTATATTATGCCCCAGTCCCTCAGTGCATTACCACTTCGTTTGGATGAGTGTGGCCTCTGGAAGACCAGATCAGAGGCATACCGGACTCTGGGGCCCATCACATCGGCCAGAATTGTAGTGGGGTGGGGGGCGTGGCTAGCAGCCGATGGGAATGGCCGCAGCCTAGAGAGGCTCCGAATTCCATAACCGGGCCCAGACTATCTGCACAGATACCCGTTGCCCAAATAGCCCAGAAACTTGTGTGAGAGAAGCGGAGGTTGGAAGGCCTCATCGGCGTCGGACCCCGGGAGACAGCAGGACTCACAAATGCTGAGGCGCAGAGCAACATTCAGCGGCCTACTGGGATGCGGCAACCGAGACCCACAATCGCGGAGCTATCTGGAGTAAGAAGCCGGGGGTCTGGATCAGGGAGGAGCGGAGGTGTTGGCATGCGGCGCACTCCCCCCCCCCCCCCCCCTGGCCCTAGGGAGGCGCTGAGCTGCGGTGATCGAGGCAGCGCCTGAGGATACGGCGAAAGGATTGCTAAGGACCCCACAACGCTGTCCGACAGTAAGTGCCTGACGATCGGGGTGGAGGCTGCTGAAACCCCCCGGCTGCCATTTTGAGCACTAACGCCGCCGTATATCGGGGAGAAGTGGCACATGAACACTGGCTGAGGCGCCCCCACCCCCGAACACGCCAATATTACAATTCCACTGATATTCGCCTGTGGGCTCGGCCTGAGTCGTCCTGGTGGTCTGACATCGCTGCCGGGATTTCCACCTGTACCTGGGGGGGAAGCACTGCCACCACTCGTGACTCTGGTAGGGAAATCATCAGTGGAGCTGTCGCAAAGGCGCGCATTGCTCTATAATCCTGAGACTCACAACCTGGCATCTAGTGACCCATCAGCAGGGGCACAAGCTGGAACACCGGCCACTTTTCAGGAGACAGTAATCATTTCACCCCTCCCAAGTACTAGGGACCTAGCTCCTTTATGTGAATCTGGCATTGTGGTGCGCAGGCCTGCAGACAGCACCCACTGTGGACTCTGGCTGGTACGAAATCCTTCTCTTTGCTAACAAAATGAGCAACAGAACTGCTAAGGGGCCAACCAGGCAAAGCTAGATAAATATGACTTCACTAAATCCCAAGGAGACACACAAGATAAAGAGGTCCCATCAACAACGGGGGCGTCTGGGGGCGCTCCGCAAGAGGTCACCTTACAGGACATTATGACCACCCTCAATAAGGTGGATTCGAGGATTGGGACCCTCGCAATTGACCTGGCATTGATCGGAGCTAATTTCAATAAAATGTCCACAAAAGTGTCTGAGGTTGAAACGACCACAGCGGCCCTCTCGTCTGACACTTCCACCCTCCAGAAGCAAGTTCGGCAGCTTGAGGCAAACAACAAGCTCATGATGGCCCGCCTCGAGGATCAGGAGGGACGCTTGAGACGGAATAACATTAAGCATGAGCGGATTTTGCGTATTGGCAATCCGCGGATTCGCGGATTTGCGTATTTTGAAAATACGCAAAATCCGCGGATCCTAGCGTATTTTTTTTGTTTTTGTGTTAGCACGGGTTTCTGCAAGTTCGCGAGGGTTTTATTGTACAAAACGCTCGCGAACGTGCAGAAACCCGTGCGAACACAATGTGCCTGGGTATTGCGCTCGTGAAAGTCAAGGATGCAAAGTCTATCCAGCATCACAGCTGATTTTCCACGGTAGATTTGGGAAGAAGGCACACCTGTCCAGCCTCGACGACGCTCACGATTGTTTTTGGGCTAATGAATGAGTCACTGAGCGACCGTGTGTGTTACTATGCAATCGCCCCGAAGGGCGCAGGGGTCCCTTGAGTGAGCTGCTGTAGTATTTTACAATGGCGCCAGCAAGCTGCCAGCGCCGTTGTAAAATAGTTACAAAGTTAGCTTGCACAGGAAGCACTTAGATAAAATAAAGCAGCACCTGCTTCGTTTTATCTAGTGGTTCCTGTGCAAGCTAACTTTGTAACTATTTTACAACGGCGCTGGCAGCTTGCTGGCGCCATTGTAAAATAGTTACATGAGTGGGGGTTCAACTTTTGAACCCGTTACGTCCGCGCGGATTTTTTTTTTCGGATTTTGTGGGAAATCCGTAAAATACGCGGATTGCGGATTCCCCAAAAATCCGAAAAATCCGTGGGCGTAACGGATTTACCGCTCATGCTTAAATAACATCCGCCTTATAGGCGTTCAGGAAACGGCAGGGGGCCAGGCCCTGGAACTGTTTATGGAGGACCTAGTAACTACTCACCTCCAGCCACGAGGGTTGTCAAATTTCTTCCCAGTTGAACGCGAGCACCGGGTCCCGGGGGTCAGACCGAAACCGGGGGCCCCCCCACAGCCAATCTTGGCGTGTATATTCAACTTCAGGGACCGAGATGCAATCCTGCAAGCTGCTCGGCAGGCCCCTCCGATCCGCATTGATACCGGCGCGATCACAATCTTCCCGGACTACACGGCGGCAGTAACGAAACAGCGCAGAGGATTCCTTGAGGTGAAGAAGGCGCTTCGGGAGCGTGAACTAAAATACTCCATGCTATTTTCAGCCAAATTGAGAGTGGAAACGGAGGGCAAAGCATGGTTCTTCTCCACGCCTGAAGAGGCACAGGAATGGTTGGGTGGATGGCGTAAGGCAGCGAGGTCAGGCCGTGCTGGACATCGAGACGCGAGGCGCAACGAACAACAAGAAGACATGGAGCAAGAATAAATATTTATCTTCGGAAGCCAACGGACTGCATCCATGGCCGTGGAAGACAACTTGGCCCAGGTCTATTTGGGACTGTATCCTCTTGGGTAACGTTTTCTTGGGTTCCAAATGAAAGTGATGATGTTGCAGCTGTTCAGGGTTACTTGCGATGACGGCTCTTCGTTGGTCCTGTTTGCTGACTTTACCGTTGGGCTCTGGGCCGCTGTTACAGGTTTACTGGCACGGAGAGGGGCAGGGGCGGTTTTCTCTTACCCCCTTCACTGCAGAACTGGGAAAGGGTATTAAGCACTCTGCTTGGTTGGGGTGGCAGGTAGTTTTGAATCAGTCGAACAGGGAGGCAGGGTGGTGGGTGGGAAGGGATGGGTGGTTTACTCGTATTGTTTCTTGTTTCCTTCTTTTTTTGTTCAGGGCAATGCTTAATGTAGAATATGCAGGGTATTAGTTTGTGGGCGCACACCGCGGGGGTCGCTTTGTACCAATACATTACCTATGGCAGTAGAAACATGGCTACCAAGCTCTGGTGAGAGTACTGACAGTCCTCGGCAGTCCCTGGTGTCTCCCCTGATGTTGCTTATTTGGAATGTACATGGCCTGGGGGATAAGATTAAAAGGGGGTTGGTGTTGCAGTATTTACGGCGCAATGCACCGGTGGTGGCACTACTACAAGAAACACACCTGATGGGGTCGGCGTGTAAAGCTATGGATCGCTGGAGTAACAAAATGGTAGTGCACTCTGAGTTCTCCTCAGGCTCCTGGGGGGTGGGCATACTGATACGTAAGCAGTTCCCACTGATAGTACACCACACCTGGACTGACGATCAGGGCCGTTTTGCAGCTATATCATGTCAGTGGGAGTGGAAGCGTTTTAATGTTGTATCAGTGTACATTCCCCCGGCCCTCCAAACTTTGGCCTTCCCGGAGCTTAGTAAGTTCCTATTAAACCTACCCGAAGGAGAACTAATTCTGGGAGGTAATTTTAACACAGTCCTAGATGGCACTAAGGACCGCCACCCAAGTAGGACAACTGGAGCGGGTGGTTCCCTTATGAAGGGGTTCATATATGCCTTGGGCTTCACGGATGCTTGGAGGTACAGGCATCCCAATACGCAGCGATATACTTTTGAATCTGGAGTGCATCATAGCCTCTCACGTATAGACTATTTTTTCCTCTCAGCCAACAGCCTGCCCCATTTAACAGATGTTGAGATCCGTACACGTGGCATTTCAGACCACGCACCCATTTCACTAACCTTACAAGATGCACGTTAGGGTGAGAAAGCGAGTTTTCCCTATATTTGCAGGTTATTTCCAGGTCCCTGCGATCCGGAAAGATATTATGACAGTCACATTATTTCCAAGAAAATCTGTCCTCTGTACAATCCCCTAGTATACTGTGGGAAGCATATAAAACAGTGGTGAGAGGGCAGGCAATCGCTTCCATAATTGGCTATAGGCATAAAACGAAAGGTGAATTAGAGGCCCTAGAGGCGGAAGTGGCTGATTCTCAGGTCAGACACGAAGCGGCTCTTTCTCTGGAGGCCGACATTACGATTGACGAACTGCTGACTGCCATTCACTCCCTACAGTCGGGGAAAGCTGTGGGACCAAATGGAATCCCCATTGAGCTCTATAAATGTACATCTTACTTAACTGCCCCACACCTCTTGACAATGTTTACAAATAGCTTAAAAGTGGGGGAGCTGCCATGGGATCAACGAATGGCTACTATAATTATGGTGCCAAAGCCTGATAAACCACCGGACCAGTGTTCCTCATATCGCCCAATATCTCTACTCAACGCAGAGGCCAAAATATTGGCTAAATTGATCGCCCTCTGACTAACCCCACACTTTACAACCCTGATTCACCCGGACCAGTCCGGGTTTGTGCCCAATAGGAATACCACGCTTAACCTCAGAAGGGTAAATGTGGTAATGGCGCGTATGATCTGTATACAGGAGCCTGCAGTTATCCTCTCTATCGACGCCCGCATAGCATTCGATATGGTGGAGTGGCTGTACATGTTCGCAGTTCTTAGACACCTGGGCTTCGGCCCCAAATTTTGCGCATGAGATCAATTACTGTACTCACGTCCACTCGCCTATGTAGTGGCGAATGGTGATATCGCGAGAGACTTTCAGTTGGGTCGGGGTACGCGTCAGGGCTGCCCCTTGTCTCCATTGCTGTTTGCGCTGGCGCTGGAGCCATTGGTGGCCTTGATCCGATGGGACCCGATGATTCAGGGACTTAACTGGACAGCGACTTGGGAGGACCGCATATCCCTTTACGCGGATGACGTTCTGTTATACCGGTCTTCCCCAAGACGCTCAATAATAGTGCTTTTAAATATCTGCAAGATCTTTGGTCGGGCATCAGGATATACCATCAATTGGTCCAAATCGGTTATGTTCGTCCTCAAGGGCCCGCCCCAATTGCTCCCAGTGGACTGTCCACTCACGGTCACGGAAGACTCTTTTAAATACCTGGGTATTTGGATAACGCCCGATTCGGAAGCCTTCCTAATCAAAAATTTAAAGCCCCCCCTTGATTGATTTAGGCGGGATGTGAAGCACTGGCATGACCTGTCTCTGACACTCCTGGGCAAAGCTGCCCTTTTTAAAATGATGACACTTCCTGGACTTCTCTATGTACTTGAAAATACACCGTTCCAAGTCCCATTGCAATATTTTAAAAATATAGAAACGGTTGTCTCGGGCCTGCTCTGGGGTAATAAACCTGCACGTATCTCGAGGGGCAAATTGATCCGGAGCTGGTATGACGGGTTATTGCCCTCCCGGATATCCAGTTATATTACTCGGCAGCCCAACTGAAAATAATTAATCAGTGGTTACACACACCCCAGACAGAACCGGCGTTCCAGGCAGACAGATATGAACTTGGTGAGGCTGGAGTTCTATCTGCACTATATGATAGGAGTGGCTCCTCCTCCCTTTTGGGACCGACGGCACATACAGTTAGCATCTGGTATGAGGCGAAGACCCGTCTTAAATGCAAAAACACTATTACTCAAATGACCCCCCCTTTGGACAGCGCGGCAACTGGGCAAACTTCGCAATAGTAAAGGATTTGGTGCTTGGGACCTAATAGGTAATTCTACGGTGGGAGATTTATGGAAGAGGGGTGCGGTGGTATCTTTTGACCAGCTACAGGCCCAGTATGAATTAGCACCCACTGAAAAGTACAGATATATACAGATCAAGCATGCTTTGGAGTCGGTTATCCCACTAGGCACCGATGTACCTGAAGTCACTCCCTTAGAGGACAGATTGCTCACCGAACATATGCCCAAGAAGGCGACTTCATTTACTTTATTAATTACATTAGTCAACAACACACCAGACCCAACACTAAAATTAATGCACAAATGGTCAGATGATTTAGGGGAACTCGACGAGGCGGACTGGCAGACTACTCTGTCTTCCCCACAGAAGGTGGCCATACCCTCTAAGCTCCGATTAGTACAGCTAAATATATTACATCGTGTGTACTATACGAGGGTCACCCTCCACACCATAGGAAGGGCCACACATCACTTTTGCCTTAGGGGTTGCGGGGAGGAGGGAACATTCTTTCACACTATATGGCAGTGCCTCCGGATTGCAGTGTACGGGGCTAAAATCATGAGAACACTGTCCCAGGTGGTGGAGGTGTCAATTGTCCCGGAGCCGAGATGCTGCCTCCTGAACCTTTGGGAGCCGAATGATCTCACACACCCCGCTCAGGATTGGGTGACGCTGGGTGTAATGTATGCTAAACGAAATATAGCAAAGTATTGGGGATCCGAGGAGGTGCCGAGGCTTACAGATTGGTGCTTAGACTTGGATGCAGCAATGATGGCTGAGAGGGTGGTTTATCTGCACCGTGGTTGTCCCCGGAAGTGGGAGACAATTTGGGGGGCCTAGAACAAATATAGAGGTTATTTATGTGAACCACCAACGCTAGAGGGTGAAAGTGAATCTGAATAAGGGGTGGGGGGGAGGGAGGGAGGGAATACGAGGTAGTACCTAAGGGAATTAGTTTTTTGCCAATAATTCTACTGCTGAGTAAAATGTCGCAAAGGTCTAATGTAACTTAAGATACCCAATGTCTGTGCCATTTGATTGAAATGTGCCCTGCTTTGTTTTCAATAAAAACATTTTTTTTAAAAAAAGAGAATTGTAGTGGGTGACAGTAAACCCTATGTAGGTAGTTGAAGTGGATATGACGGAGCTTGCTTCAGATCAGCAAAGTCTGTGGGAAATTCTTGGTCATATCCCTTCTTCATCTCCCAGCTTCCCCATGTCTTCCTCCCAGCTCAGACGCAGGACACAGGTCACAGAATATGCCAGGGATGTTAATGATTAATCCTTTGTAAATTCTCAGCATTCCCATCCTACCTAAGGGTTCAATTGTAAGTTTAGATTTGAGTGGTGTAAAGTCTGAAACTGGACCAGCTTGTCCTCAAAGGCAGCCAAAGCATGGAAAACTGTAAATAAAGATAGAACTGGTAATTTGGAAGATCAAATGTACTCGAAAGCTGCTGGAAAATTTTAATGCATGTCGAGTCCCACATATCCCCAACTTGGACGGACCGGTAAGATACCAACACCGAACTCCTTCTAGATATAAAACCTCTGGCAACCATGTGACCTACCAGAGGGGGCTTTCCCTGGTCACCGTCCTCCAGCAGACCAAATGCTGGTGCTTCTCCTTCAAGCATTTAAGCAGTAATGTGGTGACCAAGGGAAGTGCATGAGTGAATGGGAAAGCCGGTCATTCGTACACACGTAGAGGGATGGAGAGAATCAAAATCAAAATCAACTAAAGTCCAACACGTGCAGTTAATCAGGAAGTGTTAAAACTGGTTTGAGGATACCAAACAGGAATTTATTGACAGGTTCCGCAACCAGGATTAAAAGAAAAGAAAAGAAAGGATGGGTAGTGTTTCCAAGAGAAAATCAAGTTCTCAAAACAACTCTCCTTATACCGCTGTTGTCAACATGTTTCGACCGACTTACTGTGCCATGAGGGTCACCCCGGTCTTCATCAGGACATGTGTTGCTATTAGTCCTGCAATTGGTCAAGCCGCAATTCGGTCAAAGTACCAATTTTACTGATCACCATGGATTCCAATCGAATCAGCATGCGTGGAGGCCTGTCATTTAGCAGCAGCATTTGGGCCATACAGTAGTAGTAAGACTACATATTCAGGGACCCAAGATTTCTGTGATATTGGTGTTATATGTACTTAACCATTGACACCTTTACAGGTTTCCCTAGTCCCTCCTATCCTCCAGAAGTTCTGGAAAAGGTGCGGCTGTAAAGGAAAGTTGAAGTTTTAAAGCATAATCAAGAACTGTGGGAGGATGACCATTTGGAAAAATGCACTGCGGCTCATGATATTCCATGGCAATGCAGGCCAATGCTCCAACTCAAACCTCGTAAGTCTAATGAGGCAAGTGATGTTCAGTTTCCCTGGCTCTCTCAGCGAGCTTTGTCACTCACATCCCAAAATTACAAAAGTGATCACCAGCTACCTTACCGGGAGAGGCTATCTGACAGGAAAAAAAAGTTGTTTTATCCCAGCTGGCTCTCAGGCCGGAAGCATCACATACAACATCCAATATAGGCTGTATTCTTGGTATCCTAAGGGAGGGATGTTGAACATTTAGCAGAAAATAATCTGCATAGCGGGAAAGCCTATACTCTATCCCATGGCCACAGCAATAACCTCAGAAAAACAAATGAAGGAGTACCACCAGCAAGAATTCACAGTTTGCCGTAGTTGGTGGAAGCAGGGAAGGGGAGGAGAAACCTCCTTTTGTTAGAAACCCCTCACTCATCACCTAGTGATGACATGCTTCATCATCGGGGTCCACCCTAATGACCTAGCGTCATCAGGGTGTGCTACAACACCTGATTACAGTGGAGCAGGTTGTGAGTGATGGTGCGTGAAAAAAGAAAAGGTAGGTGTGTTAAAAATTGTCCTGGTTTGTACTTGAAGAAAATAAAAAATTTTATTAGCAAGCAACTGGACAATATTAAAATCGTGGTGAGATAAAGTGAGGGCAGTAATGAGCCCGTGTATCTCTCTATGTGTTAGGTCTACATGTTTCAACCTTAAGGGTTATGGTAAACCAGGTTTTCCTCAGGACCTTAAAACCAAGTTGGTGGACGGTCTGCGTCCCCTAAAAGACGCACCCAATCCTCCCAACTGGGACCACTGGATTGCAAAAGTGTGCCCGTGGTATTTGCTCGCACCACAGTGGGTGAGCTTCCAAAAATCAAAAGACTCTCAATAGAGTGTTCGAGTACTTCATAGGGCAGGGGAGGTTACCCTCGCAAAGAAACGTATTAGTTTGATGGCGAGAACTCTAGCCGGTAACCTACTGCCTTCACCGCCACCGTGATCAAACTTTCACCGATAAATTAGCAGACGAAACAAAACTGTTCTTGGAACTGAACAAGGATGGCACAACAAAACAAATAGCCTGGGATGCGTATAAAGCTTTCATCAGAGGGAAAATCTTAAGTATGGCTGTACACAAAAATAGGGAGAAGAAATACTTTATTGAACAAATTGAAAAAGATCTTATGACTTTGGATATAGAGTTTAAGAATGCCAAGACCAGTCTAGTAAGTGCTGAAATAGAGGGAAAAATGGAAAACAAAAAGGCAGAGTTGAGCAATTTTCTTGAAACAATAACTAGGGACAAGTGGGAAGCCAGCAAACTTTCGCATTATGAATATGGAGAAGGTTGCAGGAGGATCCTGGCATGGAAAGCAAAAACCGAACTAACTTGAAACAGGGTCACAAAGATACAGATAGAAGGCAACCGGGATACTGTTCGGAAAACTCCGAAATTAGGCAGGAATTTACAGTGTTCTTCGATAAACTATACACGGAAGAGTCATCTGGCTCTAGAGAGCAAATACAAAGTTTTCTAGATAAAATTGCGATCCCAGCGGCATCCCCGGAACAGAAGATAGGTCTCAACCAGGAGATCTCCAAAGAAGAGGTAAGGACCGCAATAAAGAATCTAAAAAGAGGAAAGGCTGCAGGCCCAGATGCTCTTCCAAACAAAATCTATCTACCTCTACAGGAATTAATATTAGCCCCCCCTTACAGATCTTTTCTATTGTATATTTTTAGAGAACCAAGACCTCCCAATTTCTTGGAATGACGCAATAGTAAGCATCATCCTAAAACCAGGAAATTACCCAACCAAATGTGAGTAATACAGGCCCATCTCCCTCTTGAACTCAGATTACAAAATCTATACACAGATATTGGCTAAAAGATTAGGGGCAGTGGCAGGGTCCCTGATCCGCCGAGATCAAAAAGGATTTATTAAAGGCAGGCAAATACACGAATTGTTACATGAGCTCATTACCACCATAGATATCGCAACTCATTATTTTACACCTTTGAGAGTTAAAACCTTCGACGCTGCAAAAGCGTTCGATAGAGTTAGCTGGCCTTTTTTGAACGCCACCTTAGCTAAATTTAATCTTGGGGGCAAGTTTGAGAACGCAATAATAAACATTTACAAAAACCCTGAAGCTAAAATATTAGTTAATGATGCCCTTACAGACAACATACAGATAAAAAGGCAGGTCTCTTGAGGGGGAAGAGGGGATTGCACCGTTTAAACATCAAGACTGGGAGAAAAAAGTCGCCCTGTATGCAGATGACGTGATGATATTTACTGGCAACTTAAACAGCTCACTCCCAAAGATAGAGGAGATTATAGGCCAGTTTGGAGCAGTCTCAAGCTATTTGGTGAACTGATCTAAACCGGAAATTCTGAAGTGGAATGTAATATCTGGAAACCCTCTAGTAAAAGACAAAATAAAATACCTTGGAATAGAATACACAAAGGAATTAGATGGGATAGCCAGCTTGAATTTCACCAGAATCCACAAAGACATAAGGAAACTACTCAAGGCCTGGTCAGGCTTACAATTATCCTTCATAGGGAAGTCCAACCTAATCAAAATGACAATATTGCCAATATTTACATACTTATTTAATTCTATCCCAATGGTTTTTAAGATGGAGCAAATCAAAAAGCTGCAAGGGGCGATATCTAGTTTCATCTGGGCAGCCAAGGGGTAAGAATTGGCTGGAAAAATCTAAGAAGGAACAAAGCGCAGGGAGGGTTTGCAAGCCCAGATCTACTGGAGTACTACAGAGCCTTTCAAATCAAGAACATAAGGAGACTTCTGGACAAATGGGAAACATGGCCTATGTACCTGAAAGCCTATGTACCTGAAAGCCCTTATCGGCCCTGACGGAGACCACCATCTCTATAAATTTGGACATCCTAAACTCTTCAAAAAGATTAAATTAAAGACAATAAAGTCAGCAGCGAGAACCTGGTACGAAATAAAGAGGCCCTTAAAAATACCATACTACAGTAAGCATGCACCAATCTGGGATTCCCCAGGTACCCCCGAATGTCTAGAGGATCGCCTAGTGACCCCATTAAGGGAAGGAAACAAACTACTGGGGGCAGCTGATTGAAAACAGCAGAATCCTACATGCAGAGACTCAAGCGTTGCTATCCAGATTCAAACACCACCAATTAAACAGCTGGATAAAAGACATAAAGGAAAATCTACAAGGAGATGATGACATCAAGCAAAAACTTCTGAACACAGAGGTCTTTAAAAAAGAAATATCATACTGGTATTGGGCCCTTATAAGAACAGGCAAAACAGAATATAAAGCCCCGCACGAAATCTGGGAGAAAGACATGCCCGGGTTAGACATCTCACATTAATGGCAAACCTCAAATGCAATCGTTGGACGAGTAGCAAAATCTGCCCTACTGAAGAAAAACCATCTCTTCACGATACATAGATCATATTGGACCCCAAAAAGATTGTCAAAGATCAACAGCAGTAAGGTAAAAAAGTGTCCTAAATGTGGGGAAGAAAGAGCAGACGACCTGCACATGTTGTATTAAGTTGGAGGAATATTGGGACCAGATTGGGAAGACCCTTTCTGATGTGATGGAACAACGCATAGAGGTAAGCATGGAAATGGTTATTTTTGGGAATTCCTATAATACACACCTTATAACACTATCTAAGGACCAAGATAACATTCTTGTTTACCTAATATTATTAGCCAGAAGGGAAATATGTATTAACTGGGTAAAACAAACGCCACCGAACCACACTGACTGGCTAAACTCCATGCTAATGGTGTATAAACTGGATAAACAGGGGAAGAATAGTAAGAAAACCAAATTCTGGAATGTTTGGGAAAGATAGAACAAAACTAATATGAGGGGGTCCAATGATTAAGGCAAAGCTGGATCTCGAACTGAGTAGTCATCATGACTAGCTCCTCCCCCTCCAAAAATCGTGTGCCTGGGGATGGACAAAAAGGGGTCCCAGAGGACAAGGTTAACAGTATCCCATACGGGACACGATTTGGTCACAGTGAACTAGGCACTGAATGGATAAAGGGGCCTCTGACTCCTCCATTCTCCAAATAATTTTGCTTGATGAGGACTAAAAAAAGCAACAACCAAAAAAAAGCCATTCTCTGTGAGGAATCTTGTCAGGGATCTCCTCAAAAGTGAAGTACAGATTCAAATTCACCGCGGAACCAAACACAGTGACTCAGTTTAGTTTACATAGCCTGGCGTTCCAACGAACGCAGACATATTTTTTGCTGAAAGGAAGCCTACCAGTGACCTCCCTGTGACCGTATTGCTTTATTTGAAACTGCAATTTTATACTATGCGCCAGCAAACTACTTATACATATATATTTTTGAACGAGACAACACTGACCTAGCCGAGGCAACGCCATTTGAAGATTATAGTTTGGATGCCTCACATGGATGCGGACCATTTTACATCGTGCATCAAATTAATTTCTGTTACTCTACTTATCGATATCATTTTAAGACGTCAGGAACGTCTAGACTTCGTACTTTCAATCGCTGTGAAAAAGTATATGTTAGACAAAACACGTATTGGCAAAATCCTTGCTGGGAGTACCAAAAGAATAAACCAACAAGTTGAAATACAAATTCATTGGCCTGTTTTGAACTGCTGCTTAATGTAAAAGCAGCACTCAAAATATTTTTGTGTTTGTTAAATCTATCCATTACATCTCGGACAATTGTACTCACATATGAGGGTGCTGAACAAAGGTCTACTTTTGTATATGAATGAATGAATATAGGCTTTCTGAAGCATGAGCTTAGCCCAGGGACATCAAGGCGCTACGGATAGGGATCGAGATCAGAGATGTCCATAGGTAAAGGGCTTACAGGTTTGAGCTGGTGAAGAGCCAGGTCTTCAAGGCTTTACGGAACGAGGAATGGATTTCCAGAGTCGAAATTGAAAGAGGAAGGAAGTTCCACAGATTGGCCGCAGTTAGCGAAAAGGCCCTCCCCCATCTGGATTTCCTGAACCTGGGAACTATCTGTCTGGGGGCCCAAGGAGAGAGAGGTATCAACTATGATGCATAGATTTTTCGCACTGAGGCCAGGGCGAGGGCAAGATCCAAGCGTATCTGGCCACCAGGCCCTGGACCAAATCTCCTAATTGTCTCCGAAAATTAAGATCTCAGTTTTATTCCCATAGAGTCTTAGATAGTTCTCTACCATCCATGAAGCCGCCGCCTGCATGCAGTTTTTAAAATTTGCTGCTGAATGAATGAAAGAATGGGTGTCTTATAATGCGCAAACTTAACCCAGGAGGGCATCAAGGCGCAGTGCTGATGCTTCGACACTCTCAGTGATGGTAATCATGATTTGAGTGTCCTCAGCATAGGATAACACTTCTAGGCTGAAAGATCTTACAACCCTGGCAAGCGGGGCTACATAAATATTAAAAAGGGTAGGACTCAATGAGGATCCCTGGGGAACTCCACATAACAGCCGTTTAGGAGCGGAGAGGAATTGGCTCATCTTAACTCTTTGTGACCATTCCATAAGGAAAGATGTAAGCAGATTAAGGGCAAAGTCCTAAATCCCTATTTCCCGGAGCCTCCCAGCCAATTAAACAGAAGAAATTTGTATCAAATGCTGCCGTTAGGTCCAGAAGGATCAGTAAGGTGGTGTGACCTGCGTCAACCTGTTGTCAAATGTTGTTAAAAACAACGGTTAACACCGTCTTTGTACTGTGCTCACTTCTGAACCCCTGTTGAGAGACATCGAGCAGCTGAAGATCCTCCAGATAGGTGCTAAAATGGAGTTTTAGATGTTTCTCCAAGATTTTAGCTGGGACAGGCAACAGGGAAATAGGCCGATAGTTCTTTAATCAAGCGGGGTCCAGAGAGGGCTTCTTTAAGAGAGGTTTAACCACAGCAGTTTTCCAGGCAGTGGGAAACTGGCCAGAGGCAATGACAGCATTAAGGATTGAAGTCAAAGGTGGGGCGATAGCCTCCATTCCTAGTTTCAAGATCTTCAGGGGACAGGACTCCAGGGGGAAACCAGACCTAATTCCCCTTAACATCTGCTCAGTGTCTTTTTGAAGTATAGGAGGAAAGGAGCACAACCGCCAGTCCTTTAGAGGAGCTACCAGATAATCCGATGGGAGATCTAACTTTGACCCTCCAGCATTGGATATCTCCAAGAAGGAGTATATGTCCTTAATTTTGGCATAAAAAACATGTCATGGTATATGTGTACACACATTAGTTTTCTAATGTGAAAAGAGCACCTTTGGTAGTAGGTGAATTAAGCCTATATAGCACCTCAACCTAACTGAAAGTTGTTTCACTACCTATTCACGCAAGATTTGACTACATTCAACCTTATAGCTTTGGAGGTGCGGTGATTTCCCAATTGAGGACCATTACTACCTCATTCGAATTCAGTATATATAAATGGAATTGGGTATAGAAAATGTATACTTACTTACATTTCGATATTTTTGATTTGATCTTTTGTCTTCTGTACTTGCATTCTTCGATACCCTGACTGCCATAAGCTTTAATACTCATATAAAGCATATGCCTACAACCATTTGCAATGCAATAGGTCTCTCAGTTTGAGGTATTGGCATTGCAAATAATAACTCAATGCCAATAGCTCGTACTTTCGGTAATGCAAGACCTAATGCATTGCAAACTCTAGCGTGGTGAGCCAGGCACCAGCATTGTGTCTCAGTGAAGTACCGCAACCTGCTCCTAGAGGTACCTAGTGAGCAAGGCACCAGCATAGTATGTCGCGTGAAGTACCGCAAGCTGCTCCAAGAGGTCCCTAGTGAGCAAGACACCAGCACTGCGGGCCTCTTTGGTCACATATGGTACTGCACTCTCCAGAAGATATGGTAAATCCACCCTACCTATAATGCATTGCTTGCATGACACTACTACGAGTACATTCAAATAGCTATGTCCATATATACAATTAGTTACTTTGAAATGGGACACAATAATTATTACATTAATTTCGGATTAGGTTGTACTCTGTGTGGAGCTGATGAAGGGAAATTTATAGACGGTCTCATATAAATGTGAGTCGTTCTAGTGAGTGAAGTAACCACTGCCAGCCTAGCTTACGACCAAGGGTGTGTCTTGCCTGAAGCCTTTTAAGAAAATAGTGTATTGAGGCTATAATTAAAACCTAGGGAGTAACAACACATGTAACAGGAGGTGTCCTCATGGGGGTTACAAGAAGAGACAAGGCAGTACTAAGGAGAGACTACTAAGCTTATTGACAAATGAAAAGCCACCATTTACAAAGGACAGAGATAGGAGCCAATTACAAATATGGGCGGAAAGTGGGTGGAGCTTTATGCCCATATCCTGAATACAGCATGTCTCAAATTGTCACGGTGGTGTATTGCAGGAAGGACCCCTGGTTAAGGAGTACACATAGGCCTTCCAAATACAAAACTACAACTCCCAGCAACCTATGGGGTTGCTGACAAGAAGGCGTTTCCTGAAACAACCATCTGATTGAGGGTAGGATATAACCCTTACTTTGGAATTGCCAGGTGCTTGACAATCCGTTCCAGTATTCAACCTCCGTACTGAGGTTATCCAGCAGCCTGGCAATCTCATTGCCTGCTTTCTTCTGACGTCCTTGTTGTTGCCGAAGCGCTCCCGGAGGGGCGTGTGAGGTGCGATTTGTTCCAGCAGTGTCTTCACTGAGGACCACCTGCAATTAAGCCGCGTTCAGCTGTCCCGTACATCAGCAGTTTGGGAGCTGCGTTCAACTGACCTGAGCTTTGGCGGAAGCTTTCCTACAGCGTTCTGTGACCGGCACCCGTCTTGCTTCCCGTTTTCCTCCCAGATCTGGTAGACTCTGACATCGGTGTCTACGGGGCCACAGAAGTTGCGTGCCTCGTGAACCCAAGTCTCTTGGATTTGTCTCTGCTCCTGTGAGGCTACAAGCAAGAGGCAACCAACAGCAACCAGGATAAAGCCAACTAAGTACTTTTGGAGCGTGGGTTCCACGCTCCTGTTCTTTATAACTTTGCTTATGCTTATTTTTGCTTATTTTTAATAAATGTTTGTGTTTCTTTGTATTCATGGTTAATACTCGAGGTGAGTGTTATTTCTGGGACTCAATTTTCAGCAGTGGATTAACTTTTTACACTGCAGTCACTGCAGACTGGTGGACAACGTCCCTCAGGATGTTCTGTAACGCTTTCACTAACATTTGAGGTTTGCTGTGTGAGGCATGAATGTGATAGGTGGGAACAGAGCTGAGAGGCATTTTGATGGTTGTCATATGTGTATGCCTTTACATTCCTGTTTCCTCTCTTGCATACAGGGCCCTACTCTTAAGGTTGGTGGTTCCCAGAAACCATAGAGGTCCTCACAATCCATGAGGGGTTCCTGACCAAGGCTTTCCTGAGCTACTCTGCAGCCTTTTTTATTTTCTTCATTCCCCTTTTCCCCGGTGCGTTGCTTCACAAAGCAGTGACTGCCAAGTACCGTTTGGGTGGTAACGTAAAGGGGAATAGTAGAAGACACTTCAAACCATCGCCCCTGCTGGACGGCTCCGAAGGCCAGTGGTATTTCAATCTGGCATGAAGAGACAGCGCAAGCACAGCCTAGGCAACACCTAAAAATTATTAAGGTGGTGCTATTCGAATCAGACATAATCCTGAAAATTATAAAGGAACTATGGTATCTTTGGAGATTCTGACAGATTATTTGCTGGACTCTACTTCCTTCCTTACAACATTCGGTCTACCGACCTTTGCACAAAAAAGATACACAAATGGATAAAAGATAAAAGTATATATTTCGTCAGCAAGTGGAGAATGACATTATTCCATGCTAGAAACCAAAAATAAAGGTCAAGAATAGGGCAGATAACATAATAAATGCTCAGGTTTCCCACAAGAGTTGAAATATGCATTTCATCTTTTGTGCAGTTTCGCCATATCCCTTGAGGTAGAAACTAAAAGCCAACATTTCCTTCCCTTTTGAATCTCAAAGACCTAACAGTTTATTTGGACTACATTTTGTACTTAAATACTGCCAGAGTTTTTATTTGGCCAGGAATACTCCCCACTTCCTTCCTTTGAAGAAGTATGCCCCCTCCGCACTTTTTCCTTGTTTTGTGCACTTAGTATTGCTTACCTTGCCTTACCATTTTCCCTCTGCTTTTTTAGGTCTCGCCTGGCAAAAGCAGCGCATGAGCTGCTCTCGCCATGCAAGGGTCTTTTGCGATCAATTCAGTCAAGGCTATCCCTTCCTCCCCTCGTCGGAGTTTGGAACTGCTCCCAGACGGGCTGGTGACCTGGGCAGCTGCGAGGGCAGACACGCCGCCCTCGACTAGCACAGACAATGTGGCGCGCTTTCCTCAGGGCAGTGGTGAGTACAGATTTATGGCGCATGTAGCAACATTTTACAATTCACGTATGTGGGTACTGCCTGTTTGTATTTTCAACTGAAAGTGTGTAAAAGAGTTTTAAAGAATGCACTAGTTGATGGGGTGAGTTTCGGGGCACAATTGTTTTTTTTTTAATCTCTGTGGTTTGTGTTCCCTACTTGTGCAATAGCCCGGCGTGTTTTACAAATCGTTTTTCCCCCTAAATGGCACGCGGAGGCACTATCTGTTTTGAATGTTAGGCTGTGGTGATCCTGTGTTCCTGCTTGGCTAGCCACCAACCCCCTTTCGGAGACAAGCAGAAAATGCCATCATTTTTTAGTAACCCACCCTCAGTGGTTGGCGGCCCGTGCACAAAAAGTTGGTGGAGCACGTGAATTAGTGATATGATGACATAGAAGGGATTCATGACAGGAAGGAAACGTGTTTAAGTGTTGGATTTTGCCACTATTGCAATAGCGCATCACATCAGGATAATAAGTCAGCATTCCCCCCCCCACGAAGTGTCTTTTGTAAAGCGAGACAGCTAGGCTTATTTACTACTCAAAATATTTGTGTGAATGTTTTCCAGAAGAGGGAGTCATTTGCCAACAAATGAATGCCCGTTTCCTTCCCCCACCAACTTGTTTCCGTCTCGAACGCCACAATGAATGGCACTTCCCTTTCACTGGTTTGTTTGATGTTAATCCTTATCATCTGCTATGAAGCCCTAAACAGTACGCTGGACAAGGATATTTTAAGCACATGAAGAGCACATTGGGCCGGTGACCAGGGAACTAATTCTCCACAGTTAAAATGGTGCGTCAAGGTGAACTAGCTTAAAAAAACATATACGATGTTTATTTATACTTGATCGGTCTTGTTGTGGAAAGATGAGGAGGTCAATTATGTTTACATTTACTTGTAAACCATGCTCCATGCACATGATGACACCTGGGCTATTTGTTCTGCCCTGAAATTACACTTTTACACCCATTAGATCTGACAATAATGTTGCACTCTGCGCGTTGGGCAGGTTCAGACAAAATGTAATCATTTGCAAAGTGTAGCACCATCTGGAACCCAAACTCAATGAAGTAATCAAATGTGGCTGTCTTTGTCAAAGTATTCAGAGGGGTCACAAAGAATAAGGCCTCGGCGTACAAATGTACAGCCGTAACAAACCCAAGCTCGAAGATTCCTCTTCTGCTCCCGTCCCTTACACTACGACTGCCTACCCCTTCACTGTCTCCCCGCCTAGCCTCTTCGCTCTTCCTTTATATATTATCCTTCCCACTCTCTCCTCTCCCTTCCCTCTTGAAAACCCATAAAATGCTAGTGTTTACTTTGTTTGGGTTACTGCAGTGCAATGTCTTTTCTTTACTTATTATGGTGATGTGTGTCTGTGATATGTCCATGGTGGTGACTTATGCATGTGGTAGTTACGTGCCAGTGTGACGTGTTTGTGATGACATTTGTGGCAATATTTTGTATGGGTTATGCTATGTTCTGCCGTGACTTGTGCATGTAATGATGTTCATCTTGGTCAAGTGCATTTTAAAGTATGCGTTTATTTGTATATAATTGAGTATGTGGCTCCTGATTGTGAATTATGTGTTTGGTGATGTATGTGGCAGTAGTGTGTGTATATGATGACGTACATTGAAGGAGGCAAGAGTCAACCTATCATATCTGCTCAGCACTTATTATTCTAAGCACAAGCCTTTATTGGCATACAATACTTTATTTGTTAACAAGGGTTTTCCATTTCCGGACTCAATATTTGGTGTATATTTATGGTTTCAGTACATTGAAATCTAGCCCACTACTAACCACATACTTCCGATATCCCCATCAAGTGTGGACAGGCCTTCGGAATTAGGCGGCATAATACAGCACATTTTATAACAGTATTACTTCATTATTTAGTCAGGTGAAAAGCTAAAATTAAGGACGCTGAATTCAATTTGTTAATGCTTAAACAGCACCTTTAAATACAGGTAAGGACATAGCCCTAATAATCTCTTATAAGGTCCCAAAGGCGAGACCTATTGGCTATGCCAATGCTTGTTTGGTTACAGATATATGGGACTTTATGAGATGAACACTTCCTTCCATGGGAACTATTTCAGCCTCTCAAAGTTAGATTACCTAAATCATTTTCTAGACTGCTTCAAACCTTTTTGGAATTCATTTCTTTTTATAGATAACATTTCGACAGGAGAGGAATAGTCTTTCTTGCAATTTCACTGCAATTAATTATCTTCTAATGTGGTTTGTGAAACCATTTACTCTCTGCAAACCTCTCCCTACAATCATTAGTTAGATTATGATGCTTCTGTGCTGTGATTGGGTGTATAGTAAAGGCTTTTTTCCTGCCATGGTTTCTCTTGGCTAAAGCAAACTTCGTAAGTGGTTTTCCACTACTTTACTAGGTGCTGTCTACATTGTGTGTAGCATTCTTCTCAAAAAATGCCCCTGTTACACTGCTAGCCCTGTGACATTTTGCTGCAGGTCCCAGATACCTGCAACCCTCTCTATCAGGATATTCACCTTGTTCACAGCATTACCTATATATATTTCATTTGTGCCATACGATTTTGCAAATCTAGCCACTGTCAAAGCTGCCTAACCCGGTTCATTTTATATTTCTTGCTATAAATATGAGAGAGTTCCAACATAGGAGAGGAAAATGACAAGGGGCCCATAAAAACAAAACAGGTAACCGCTTCAATTGGTCTCTCACTGATATATTTTTGCAGCAGCGCTCCCCAAATGTGATGCCATGAGATTTATTTAATTTTTCTGACAACATTTTCGTCACAGAATTCCTCCACTCATCTCAGCAGGTGATGAAGAGAATTTGCCGCCTAAACGAGAAGAAAAGGGTAATCCATATAAAGTAGGATTAAAATATATCTATCTTTGGGCTATCTGCTTGAGCCTTCATTATATTTTTCTGTAAATGTATTTATATAGATGTTGAATTTCAGAGGCACCAATAAGCTATGCTCTGTAACCCCCTCTATTTTCTCAACATTTTGGAGATCACTTCTGTCCATGTCTGCGACAAAATATACTTCACAAACTCCCTCATACAGGTAGTAGCTTACACCAGGATCACAAAGAGCAGTGCAAAGAGGTGCTCAATGATGCAGCATACCACATTTTGGGTCGGTAATGGATTACGTCCTGAAAATACAGTACCTAGATAACACATTTTCGCAATTTTTTTAACTTTTGCACAAGTAGAATTTGTTGTGATTGAACTTATTTGGAGGAGGTATGTCCTTGCTTTACTTTTCTCCCTTCGCTACCATTTGTGATAGGATACTTACTATTTACTTCCCAGGCAAGTATTTTTCATGACTATTTTGTGTCTTGATTCAGGTGAGGATTTAAATTTGACAATCTCTTGTAGCAGAATTCTTCATTTTATCTTCAGAACAGTTGCACACAGTCTTGACTAATTGTGCTAAAAAAAAAATTACGTTTGATTTCCTTCGCTTTAATTCCACAGACATCCTTTTACAAATGTTTACTAGCTCAGGAACAAGCAAAATATCCCATTGGTTAGGACTTACCGTCAAGATTATTACATCTCTTAGTTGGAGATTTTACTGGGACTTGTGACATTCTTCTTTTTCCATAAAACCATATTGTTTGATTAGCCTTAATGTTTAGAACAGACGTCTGGTGAATAATGCCATCAAGAGGACACCAGAACTAAAAAGAGTGCATTTTTCCTGCCTATGGCTTGACAGTGACACTTCCCATCAGTAGGTAGTGGTTGCTGCAGATGGAAGCACAAACACACAAGAACTGGTGTCCAAAGGCAGGGCAACAAAAGTGCTGCTGGAATCAGAATAGAGATGATGTCCATCGACCTACTGTTACTAAAGTCATTAAGTGAAGTGGAAAATCAAGTTGCGACTTAGCCACCAATTTTACTAAATAAGGCACACTCATTCTGTGAAGAGGTCCTGTTGTGCATTTTAGAATCCGTACCATAATTAAACGGATAAAATACTGTCAGGTATATTGGTATTTAAAAAGAGGACATTCTCCATTAGAATGGTTTCCTTGCATGACTAAATCATCAGAAGCAACCACTGGGCAATAAACTCACTTTGAACTGGGAAAAAGGGAGACCTTAATTGCTTTTGACAACTTGCTATGGCCTGATTTAAAGACATACCTGTGAAGTCGTAGTTTCTGGCACTGAGTTGTCAGCCTTGCATCTTCAAATAAGGTTTTTTTTGCAATTGCCACAAGTGACTGTTGTGACTCCTGGTTGGTGTTCTTTGGCGGTTTTGTATTATTGCATCCTCTTGCAAACACCGTCTCTACACGGTCACAAAATGCGCTTAACCATGCATATAGGGACCACTGGGGCTTGAAAAGTAAAACCCTCTGTCTAATGTACAGAAATCCATATTTTCCTCAGTCTATGAGGTAAAGAAGGTGCGGGGAGCAGATTTGCACAACTCTGTTGGTGAAACTGTAGTCGTTTTCAGACCTCCCTGTCTGGTTCCTCTCCAGTTCACAGACATAATTTGAAAAAGGTAAATCTGAGAGTAAAGGTAACAAATCATCTGATACTTCATAGTTTCCAAATTTGCCCCGGGTGTAATAGCCCTCGGAGTTATTATAGTCCCGTTAATTGCTTAACATATGATTAACTTTTTTTCAAATAGTTCAACATAGTTTCATGTGAGCAGTTGAGACGAGTGCTCTGTGTTTTCAATGGTTGTGAGCTTTTCTGTAAACAGGGCTGTAATTCTTATCTTGTCACCTTTGCTGTTAGTTCGAAGACTAAAATTAAATGTCAGACGCTGTTTCCCAGAGGGTGCCTGTTTGCTTTTGACTATCTTTTGGCCATCTGCCCTGTTGTAATTGCAGCATGTGATGCCAGGACTTTTCCTGGCACCAGACATTTTCAATATAACTTAAGTTGTTAAAAATACGTTTTGCATCATCTCTCATAAGGTGTTGTACTGCATTAGCATTGTCACTTTTTCCCTTGTTCCGGATTTTTTTATTTTTTATTGTTAAAGATGTTAGATGTTTTAAAAGTCTACCAACTGGTCATATATGCGTCTGCCTAAATGCACGTCTGTGCATACTGTTAGCAGGTTATAGGTTGTATGTGTCGCTTCTGAAAATGAATTTAACATCCTAGCACTGGAATGGAAATATATTGCTTTGGGGATGTTACATTAAGCATGTGCACACTTATCATTAATTAATCGCCCCTCCTGTTCACCACACCCACCTGTTCACCACACCCACCCGTTCATCACCCCCACCCGATTACCAAAGACAATAGCTCTCCTCAACCCGCTTACCAAAGACAATAGCTCACCCATAGGCGAGACCTATTGGCTTTTCCAATGCTTGTTGAACTTCTCTAGTTACGGTGTAAGAGTGTACTGCTACACTTTATTACGGATTGTAAGCTCTGTCCCATATAATATTTCATTTTCACAGGTGCAATTTTACCAACTTACAATATCCACTCATGCCAAAGCGACACTTCTATTGCAATAATATTTATTTTAATAAACATCTGTGCATTAGTTGCTTGTAGGCCATATAGAAAATTCCTCCACCAAGCAAGATGTCTTTAAAAATATTGCGAATGCAAGAGTAGCCAATATGCAGTGGGAAGTAGGTCATTGATATTGAACGTGCTGGAAATTACTGGACATAACCCTTATTCAGTAAGTAAAACGTTTAGTTTCCCAAATACTTGCAAAAGTTCAAACAGTGTTTGAAATTCGTTCATCTTTCTGTAGTACAATGACATTTTGACCAAATGCACACTTGCAAACTGGTGCACGGTCTTGCACATTCTTTTGCTGCATTCTTTCACACGCTTCTGTACCAAAGCGTGTCTCATTAATTTCAGCTACAAAACTGCAGTCTGAAAATTAAATGTAAGCAGATACTCGCAGGTTTAAAAACATTCTAATAGTTTATCTTAAAAAGTGCCTGCCACTGAACAGTCTGATTTTCAATAAGTGTCAAATACTCGTACGGTAAACGTATCAGAGGCCCTTTATTTTTGTTGATGCATTTTTTCAAAATAAACCCCATTAAAGGCATACAGGGTGCTGTACCACTTCCTGCACCTCCATTTTCAGCATCACTCGACTCGGCAACTGGCCATTCAGATGAAAGTACTATTCCAGGAACCCAGAACCACCTTGCTGTCAGTATCCGATTTGCATCATGGTACTTTTACAGTTCCATGGTTATTAGTTGCAGCACCTGATGCTTTGGAACTTGAACACACTACTGGTGATTAGTGATTGCACATCTCAGCACTTCTGCAGATGGTTTAAAACTGGATACATTATTTTTCTGCGATACAAGCACTAAGTTGGATAAAGATTCCCAAAACGTTATTAGATTACAAAAGAGAACCTCTATTTAAGTTCATGTGACTGTGCATGGTTTGCAACACGGCTATATCCACAAAGAAAAGCTTACCAATGGGAGAATTAGCATCTCTTATTCAGACAAGGCTAGGAATCCGTACTAGTTCAGGTATCCAGGTGATCCAGGGTTTGTTTCTTGTTCTTTTTCTGCATGGAGCCAGTCTTGTCTTTTGTTTATTTGATTATATGTGTCCCTTGCAAAGCTAGCCTTACAGTACTTCTTGAATACACATTGGATGAATGAGGCGGTAGGGTGATGTGAAATGCTACCTCTACAGTAATCGAAGACAAACATGCCTGTTAGAATCTGACACCTAGATCAGCTGCACGCTCAACTGGCACCAGTTTCTAAAGTCAAAGTATAGGCAATTCTTAAAAACGCCTTTCCACTCTAGTTCTTTGCACTTGGTGTAATCCACACAAACAGCCAGAAGAAGTTACCTCAGCTTGCTATCAAAATAACATTTTGGCCAAGCACAAGCATGATGACGCTTCCACACCTTTGAAACGTGGAACTCTAATACACCTAGTCACCATAACATGGTTTTAATTGCTTATGAGGTCTGGCATCGACCATCTTTCTAGAGTGAAACGAGACGGCAAGCAATGCAACATTATTAAAGGATTTTGAAGTGTAGCGTATCACTAGCATCAGACAAGTGTGCACTTTGGCTTTAAAAAAGTGCCATAGGCCTGTTAAGAGCAAGTACAATGATGTTTGCAATAGAAGGATACGGTCAAACAAAACATATTTTAATACTTTTTAGGGTGTACATTCACTGTAGGGAACTGTGTTGCCTCCCAAACTTGATTTCCCAAATTAGGTTCCTACAAGCCGACTCCGATTATAGACTTGTATCATATACTTTTTATTCAAACACATATAGATGATATCATGCCATATATGGTGTAAGCATGTTTATGCAGTACCAGCAGATGAAGGTTCTGAAACAGCTATAGGAGCAGTCTACAGTCTCACCAATAAGAGACACGCTTACCTAGAAGTGTATAATGGGAAAGAGAAAGGAAGCAAGGATGCGTAATTTACTTTATTGTGTCATCTAAATCTCAATGAAAGTCTTTTTTCATTAAAAAAAAGAAAAATACTGGCGAGACAATTCAATTATACAGCATCACTCAGGTGTTACCCTATATTGTGCTCCTAGCCCTGCAATTTCGATGTCAGGCGGAAAGCCCTTCAACAGCTAGTCGGAGGCTTTCCGCCCGACATCAATGGTTTCCCTCTGACCGCCATATTACAATGGAGGCGATCAGAGGGAACTTGGCCAGGGGATTCCGCTCCACTTCCAACAGGCTCATAGAACTCGTTGTGGCAGTGGGCTGAATGATAATCCTATAATGACAACAGCGTCAGCCTAGACTCCATCGTCGGGATTATGATGTTGGTTTCCGCCTGCCCTTTCATGGCGGTCCTCCTGCCATGAAAAGGAAGGCGGAAAGTGACTTTGGGGGGGGGCCCTAGCAAGGCCCCCTTTCCTCTGGCTCACTGCTATGGGACCTGGGGGTCACCTAAGGTGTTAGTCTGAAACTCCCCTAGCTGTGTTATTCTTGCACTGTGCTTTATTAGGTTAGCATTATAAGGCTAAGTTAGTAGCCGCTGCCACATTTGTAGGTAATCCACTGAGCTGTCCTAATAGAATGCAGGCTTAAGTTAGCGCCTGTGGCTCCATTTTGTATTTCGCAATCAATATTAGACAGTGACTGAACTAAGTTTCATTATTTGTACTGCTCGCTTCAGCAGAAAGCTGCTGGGGTGCATGTTCTCCTAAGGTTGGGCCTCGCTGTACTAATGAATATATTGTTTGTACTTCTACATACCTTTTCCATGAGACAAAGCCGCTCAGCTGCAGGCACAAACAGAATGACCTTGCCAGAGAGAGAGAGTGTGTGTGTGTGCTCGGTCTCAGACTCTTAGCTCATCCTTGCGTGCCCCCTTTGTCTCTTGCTGCCTTCTGTGGAAAGTTACTGGGTGGGTGTGTCTTGTGCTCTTGCTGAAATGTATAATTGTTACTTCGATGCCTGGGAAAGCCAGTACCTCGACAAACATCTTAGGGTGCAGGTCATGATGGAGTCCTCTGCAGAGTATAGTTAATAAACAAACTATTTGTATTCTCTTCTGTCTGACCGACTCTTCATTCTTGGAAAGGCATAGCAGGTGGTTGTAAGTAACCTGCGTAGCCCCTAATGGTCACGTCCTTCAATGGTGCCCCCTTTACATTCTTCACTGAGTGGCAGGCCCCTCATGGTGGTTGTTACTTAGTGCAGGGATGTTCACAAACATTCATTTTTCAATGACAGCTTGTGCTGTGGCCCTTTGTCACCGGCCACACAAGCTGCCATTGAAAATGTTATGTTTGCAACCGCCCATAGGGCAGTCGAATCCTAATACAGAGGGTGGAACTGCCAACTGATGGTCAGGCGGTTCTATTCCACAACAGTGTCAGTCGGATGCAAGTCCGACCGGCATTGTATTTAGGCCTTTAGCCTTCACAGCTCAACCTTACTCACCCTTGCAAGTTAATGCCCAAAAATGAAATCCTTGGCATTTCAGTGAATTACATAGTAGCTACCAGACACTGAGGTCTATAGATAACAAGGAATACTTATAACAGATTGCACAGTTCCTCTGAGGCTGTGACGGTTCTTGATTGATATACATCTACCCCTATTTAGATGATTGGTCACTCTGGGCACCAAATTTAGAGAAAATCCTGATTGGTGTTGAGAGCATCTGAGGAGCCCTTTAGGAACATAGGTTCTTTATCAACTGTGACAAATCTGACCTAGTTTCTATTCAGCACTCCTTCAGTGGCACTAACTTCCCATGGACTGGGGTTTAGTGTTTCTGCTGAAGAAGAGGGTACTCAAGTTGAAGACTCCTGTGTATGGTTTACCACCAGATCAGGAGGAATCAGTGAGAAGTTAGTTAAAACTTTGGAACATAGAGAGGAACTCATTTTTGTCATTCCTTGGATCAGCCTGCATCTACATCCCCAGATGGCTTAACCCGAGTGTCCACTGGTACCTTTCCTTGATGGCCTTGAGTGGCTGATTCTGGTCTTTCGACTCATTAAAGATGCTCTGTAGTCATGGGTGATAATGGACATCCTTATATGGGGAGTTCTGAAGCGCACTCAAAGAATCATAATTAAGGCTCCCTATTTTCCGTTTTTACTCATCTTTACAGATAAATACAGAAAGAAACCCATTTTTTTCCCTGCCGTTATTTATTTTTAAAAGTGGATCAAAATGGAAATTGGGTTGTTTTTGAGTGGTTCTAATGCTGTCAATCATCACTACCAGGACAATAGCTGTGTAGATTGACAGGCAAGGAGATCAAAAAATATATGGATTTTAGTAAAGAGCCTTAAACAGCAGTACATTTGCACAAACTGGATACTAAAATATACATACTTTCTTACAAGTGCATATGTTACCATCTGAGTGTGTATCTATCATTGAAACCTGTGAGGCGTTTAGGCACACATGCACATGAACTGGTTAAATAAATGCAGAAATATACACATTTCAGCTTTATTTTTTCACAAAATCTAAAATAAAAATGGATAAATACATGTAAAATTAGCAAAAAATAAATATGGATAAACAGACGGGAATGACAAAAAAATAAATACCATAAAACCGGGAGCCCTTATCATAATCAAAGATTCCAGTGGTCAGTGGTGGGAGTGATGCTAAGATCTCTGAAGAATCGAGGACCATGATCTAAGAAGGAATAGATGGAGCATCCAACTGTAACAGACTAAAGACAGTGTCTCACACACAGGGATTTTCAACATAGGTTCACTCAAAAGCCAGTACTCATCCGGACAGACAACACAGTTGCTTGGCCTTGCATGAAAGGCTACGGGGGAAGCGGTTATGAAAGCCTGCAGCTCTAGGAACATAGGTATGGAATTCTGTACTCTGATAGTTACTCACACACATATCAGAGTGGTCAACTTTGATGTGGACAGCAAAAGCATGGTTTTTCTGCCCTCTCTAGCTCTCCAACTCTGACCATGCTTGCTCAGGGCAACATCCAATATGTTTGGAAATATATGTCTGTATCACTCTGTGGGACCAGGAACTGGCATGCTTCAGCTGTTCTGCACAAGCTTGCTACAGTCAGGAGCGTGGAAACCAATGCTACTTTATCTGAGTGGTCAGAAGAGCTTTTACCCCATTTCAGATAAATCATTGGAATGTCCTGAACATCGAAAAGAGGAAGGAAGGTTTCTTACCGGTTATGCTATGTTACGTTATGGTGTCTTATATAGCGGCAGCTGCCCCAGCAAAAGGGCGTCCCGGCGCTGAAAGAAAGACTGACAGATCGCAAAGTAGCACCAGCTAGTTAGTCTTTATGGCCTTCCTAAATTCCAGGTAGTTCTCTAGGCCCCAAATCTGCACAGGAAGTGAATTCCATAGTGTGGCAGCTCTAGAACGAAAAGAGCAGCCACCAGCCCAAACTCTACGAATCCGGGGGACCACCACCAAATGCTGACCTTCTGACCGGAGGGGGCGCGTTGGAACATATGATGAAAGAAGATTAGCCAAATAGGCGGGTGGCAAATTTCAAGGCATTAAAGGAGGTGCACAGGGCCTTGAATTCAATGCGCCTGGCCACCGGCAGCCAATGAAGGCGACGGATGGCGCTGGACACGAATATGTGACGAAATCCCGCATACCATGACTCCGCATTAATTACAACGCGGAGCCATTACTCCGCAGTACAATCACTCCGCAAAATTTAACCCCGCATATAACTTTACAACGCATTCCTATACAACGCAAAGGCATGTGTGGTGAAGTTATATGCGGGGTAAACTTAGAAAATGTACTTACACTATATATATGTATATGTATATATCCACAAGGTTGCCTGTTTAAAGAGTAGCCACACAACAGGTTTTAAGTATCTGCCACAGATTCTTTTATTGCCGGTACAACAAGGGCAATGTCGAACTTCACAAAATTCAAATGCCAGCTTGCGCCTGAGGCGTTTCATGTCCTTGACACTTCTTCAGAGGCGCTGGTATATCGCAAACATCTTGGCAATTTTTGGTGCCACTATATGATGAACAAAGTCCCGCCCCTCTAGGCGTGGCCAACCCCGTGGCATCTTGGACCTCGTAGTGCCAACTATTTCTACAGTGAGCTGCCATGACATGCGAAAATAATGTTCAATATGTTACCTCAGTGGGCTTGTGAGGTGCGGTTTGAATCCTTCTTGATACTTTCAATCAGCAAAAAACAGGCTCCTGTTCCAAATGCAGGGGCGTCGATTGGCGTCACTGCTGGGGTGTTATAAACAACGCCGGGGCATCCTCCACGGCTCAGGCAAGCCCGTTGTGTGGCTACTCTTTAAACAGGCAACCTTGTGGATGTTTTGCGGCTCAGTCTGATTCAGATGTTTCCAGCAACTCTTCAAGCAATAGTAGTGGGTCAAACACTGGCAACAATAGACAACGAAGCAGAGGGGGGAGAAGAGGTAAAAATAATTGGCCCACCTTCAATCCTGCTATGTTTCCAGACCCCTTCAACCATCCATCTAATTTTCCCATGTACGGATGGCAGCCACCATTTCAGCCACACTTCCAACCTCCGCCTTTTCAACAAAATCAGTTTCAGATCCCTTTTTTTCCCAGGGGTCGACGGGGGAGAGGAAGAAACAGACAACCAAACCAAGTACATTGGGAAGAGGAAGACCCAGTCAGCAACCGGACAAAGAGCAAAGCCGGCCCAAGCAACATGAAACCTTAGTTACCAACTTATCCTCCAGACCTCTGACAACTACTGAGGAGAGGGTTCTGAACAAAGGTCTAGGTTACGTCCCGACAGCTCGTGTGGACAAGTTCCAATTACATTGTGAGCTGGCCGGATTCTTTAGAAAATTACGACTAAAATCTTTCTTTGAAAAACAAGGCCCTCCAAAAGAAAATGAGGTGGAAAATGAGACTGGACTAAGGACCAAATCTACATTCACGCCACCCACCCATACTACACCGGTGGAATTAATCACGTTTGAACAAGCTGTGTTCAATGATGTTGAAAAAATGCAGAACACTACTAAGTTTCAAAACATGAGCAATGTCGAAAACAGAGCTCTTAGCGACTTACGTAGCTATGAAAACATCATTATAAAACCTGCAGATAAGGGTGGAGGTTTGGTGGTCATGGATATGACCACATACCGTCAAGAATGCCTCAGACTGCTAAGTAATGAAAGACATTACCAAAGGTTGGAAATGGACCCCACAAGTGATCTAAAATCAGAAATCATACAACTAGTGGAATCTGCTGAAGCAATTGGGAAAATCTCAAAGCAGGAAGCTGATTATCTCTGTAAAACTGAAGAGAAAATTCCCTATTTTTATATCCTTCCGAAAATGCATAAAGGCAGACTACCACCACCTGGACGCCCTATTGTATCCGGAATTGGGTCTCTTTTGGAACCTCTATCGAGATTCTGCGATTTTTTTCTGAAGACCATAGTACAAAGCACAACAACCTATTTACAAGATACTAAAAGCCTTCTTAACCTATTACAAAACCTGAGGGTGGATGACCAATCTATATTATTGAGCTTTGACATAGAAAGCCTTTATACAAATATACCCCAGGATGACACCATTCGAGTTCTTGAAGAAACCCTGGCAAACACAGACTGGCCACATAATACCCCCAAATCGTTTATCTTGGAATGTGCACGCTTGGCTCTGAAATGCAATTACTTTGCATTTGAAGACACTCTCTATTTACAAACTGGGGGGACATCTATGGGGAGTGTCTTTGCTCCCAGCGTGGCCGGACTCTATGTCCATGATTTTGAACAGAGATTCATTCTAAAAGACACAAACCCCTTCCGCAATAACTTGATCTTTTGGAAGCGTTATATTGACGACGTCCTTGCAATCTGGCAAGGACCCACTGATCAATTGGACCTGTTCATTGCCTGGATAAACACCTGCGATGACAACTTGAGATTCACCCATTGCTATGACAGTGAACAAATTGTGTTCCTTGATGTTGTGATTAGCAAGGAGAACAACAAACTGGAGACCCGTACTCATTATAAGCCAACTGCAAAAACAACCTTTTGAGGTTTGAGAGTTTCCACCCACGTCCATTGAGGGAAAATCTTCCATATGGACAGTTCCTCAGGTTAAGAAGGAACTGCAGCAAACTGGCAGAGTACAAGGAACAAGCTACTGATCTAACAGAGAAGCTACAGAGTCGTGGCTACCCCAATAAGATCATAAATAAATGCCAGAAAAGGGCTAGAAATCAGCCAAGAGACGTACTCCTGGAAGAAAGGCAAAAAGCTGACAACCCCATACCGTTGACCTGCGTGACAACATACAGCGCAATATCTAACCAGGTGACCAAGAGTATAAACAAACATTGGGCAATTGTCAACTCTGGAAAACTCCACTGGGAGAAACCACTTTTTTCCTTCAAAAAATCTCAAAGTCTGGAGGACACTCTGGTAAAAACTAGACCAAAGGTAAAAACAGCACCAGCAACTCCATCTATTACTGCAGCCTGGGGACTCCCGACCGTGACAGGTCACTATCGCTGTGGCAATTGCAGCGTGTGTCACCTCACCAGAAACACAAAAACACTTGAACTGGAAGTAGGTAAAGAATGGAGACAAATTGCTCATACAAACTGCAACAGCTGCAATGTTGGCTACTTGATTGAATGCACTTGCAAGAAACGTTATATCGGAATGACCACTAGGAAGATCAAACAACGGATCTGCGAGCATCGGAGCACCATCCGCTGCAAGAAAAGTGCAACGAGACTTACCGATCACTTCCTGGAAGAAAATCACACACCAAATGATATGGTGTGGACGGTCATAGAACAACTACCAACAGGGCCAAATCTACAGAAACGCCTGTATGAAAAAGAGCAAAGATGGGTGTACAGACTGTCCACACACATTAATGGTCTGAACGATAATATACAATGGGCCAATGTCTTGTGATCTCCTTCTGTCTCTCCCATCCCGGGCTATGTCCCAGTCTCTAGCATCTACCCTTAAACTGACCATCCCCGTTAAAACAACCCCATTGATCTGGGAATCAGCATTTAAATATTTAATAACTCTTTATATTTTCATGCACTTTTTTGATGGTTATTCTTGACCAGTCATTCGTAAATATGCAACTGACCACAGTGAAAATCCTTTCTCTCAAGTAACATTGACACTGCTTTGCAGTATCTTTAGTGATTAATTCATGCAATGGGCTCGCTCTATTAGTATTTCTCAAGCCCTTTCCCTTTCTTGTGATTCCTTCGTAATGCTACCCCCTCCTAGCAACTGTAACCATGAGGAATACTGTGTCAATTGGGAACTTTGTCCCTGACAGGCCTCCGTAGCGCTTCTGAATGACGTCACTACGTCAGCGCGTTTGCCTAGCCACGCCCCCTATCACCGCGCTAGCAACTTCCTTATCTCCGGCAGTCACCCGGTTTCATTCACGGGCTCGTGGAGGGACCTCGTAGGTGCATTGCTACCGCAAGCCGGTGAAACTGTAAGTACAGACCAGCGGAAAGGACCCTGTGCCTCGCGCCATGGCACGGCCCCATTCGGTGTTCACCTCGTCATTGGGCGACCTTTCCTGACTCCATTGATTTCCTTTCTTTTTAGAATATGTTTCCTAACCTGGCCGCCCCTCCCAAACCCCGTGCTGCCCTGTGATTCTCCAATTGGAGTAAGCATGGTTTTATTTTGTGTAATTCTGTGTGTTCTATGTTGTGTGTTTGGTATTGTCATTTGTTTAGACGATAGATAGTTATCACCTTGCTATGCCCTCCACCTCAATTTGATACGAGTGTTGCATAGCCACGCACGAGTAGTTCTTGATGCTTGTGAATTAAACATTATACGTACGCCTAAAAACCACGAAAACACGCCACAATTGATAGGTGTGATTGGCTCCAACTGAAGGCTTATTTGCGCTATAAATCAGTTTTACTTACTGATAAAGCCACACTGTGCACTTCGGAATTCCTGCACCATAGAGACCATCTATAATTCAGCATGGGATGATTCAAGAAATACGAGGACACGAGAAACCTGTCACTTCACTACGTTGCAGGCTTGTAACTAGTTTGATTGTGATTACTGTATTTTCTCTCCACAGGTTTTTTTGTCTTGAATAACCACTTTTGGGTTATTATTATTTGTTTTTCGCCTAGCACCACTAATTTTGTTGCAAAGGCACAGGGAATTGCAGGCACGGCAGGGTGTTAGTGTACCCTGACCACCCATTTCCCTGTTTTTGGTCCTGAAGAAAAACCGGTAATCCCAAACACGGTTTGAAACATGTAGACCCACCACACATTTATCCAGATACTTTTGGTCATAATCACACCACTAACAGTATCGCCATCTATATTTTAATATTGTCCAGTAGCTTCAAGAATAATTTTTTTTTCACATAAGTCATACCAGGACAATTTTTAACTCACCCACTACTTTTTCTTTTTTGCATTCATCACCCACATACCAGCTCCACTGTAGTTCAGGTGTCGTAGCACACCTTGATGGCACTCGGCCATCAGGGTGGCCCCGATGATGAAGCATGTCACCGACCAGGTCGGTGAGTGAGGGGTTCCTAATAAAAGAAGGACTTTCTTCTCCCTGTTAACGAATCATCCCGTAGAAAATCGCTCTTCGAGCATTTTTTCTGGTGATACTCCTTATTATTTTTGTTAATTAAGATGCCAATTTCTGGACACCAGATTGGGTCCTCTTCCCGTACCTATCAAGAAGGTAAAGAATTTAGGGGTATGGATAGATCAGAAGCTTAATTTTAAAGACCAGGTTAATTCTGTGGCATCTGCCACGTCCTATGCCCTGAGGCCATGCAAGAAAATTCTGCATTTGCTCCCGTCCGAGTGTTGTAAAACAGTGATTACAGCTCTCACCATGTCGAGGCTGGATTACTGTAATAGTCTCTATTTTACCATTCAGGAAGGTGCAATGCAGAAGTTACAACTTTTACAGAATGCAGCTGCTAGACTGCTGTTGGGCATTCTTAAATATGCGCCAATAGCTGATGAGATACGAAAATTACACTGGCTGCCACTTAGGAAGCGTACCATGTTCAAAGCGATGTGTCTAGTACACAAGGCCCTCTACGGAGTAGGGTCGGCCTACCTAAAAGAACATCTCTATTGGTATACGCCAAGCAGACGGTTACGATCATCAGATGCCAAACTGGTGCATGTCCCATTTGTCAGAAAGGCCACCTGGGGTGGCAAAAGCTTTGTGGTAAATGCAGCTAAAGCATGGAACAAACTTCCCCTTCAGCTCAGAGCTATTTCAAAACTTTTCATCTTTCGAAAGAACTTAAAAACCTGGCTGTTTTCAGAATAGTGGACCAGGTATCTGCCTGGCTCGGTCCCTCTGTAGAGATTTCACATAGCGCCAGGACACCCATGGGTAACAGCGCGCGCTCTATAAATGCCATAAATAAATAAATAAAATAAATAAATAAACCCTAAAAATACCCCTGTACCCCAAAACCCAAACCTACCCCTGAAACCTAAAAATACCCCTGTACCCCAAAACCCAAAAATACCCCTGAACCCTAAAATGACCCTGTACCCCAAAACCCAAACCTACCCCTGAACCCTAAAAATACCCCTGTACCCCAAAACCCAAACCTAGCCCTGAACCCTAAAATTATCCCTGTACACCCAAACCTACCCCTGAACCCTAAAAATACCCCTGTACCCCAAAACCCAAACCTACCCCTGAAACCTAAAAATACCCCTGTACCCCAAAACCCAAACCTACCCCTGAACCCTAAAAATACCCCTGTACCCCAAAACCCAAACCTAGCCCTGAACCCTAAAATTATCCCTGTACCCCAAAACCCAAACTTACCCCTGAACCCTAAAAACACCTGTGCCCCAAAACCCAAACCTACCCCTGAAACCTAAAAATACCCCTGTACCCCAAAAACCAAAAATACCCCTGAACCCTAAAATACCCCTGTACCCCAATACCCAAACCTATCCTTAACCCTTGAATACCCCTGTACCCCAAAACCCAATAATACCCCTGAACCCTAAAAATACCCCTATACCCCAATACCCAAACCTATCCCTTAACCCTTAAATACCCCTGTACCCCATAACCCAAACCCACCCTTAAAATACCCCTGAACCCCTAAAACATATACTCCAACACCCCCAAACTAAAACCATATACTTACCTTACACTTAAATATAAAAAACAAATGCTTTTACCATTCATGCTTTTACAACGAATTTCGTGGTAAAAGCATGCGTGGTAAAAGCATATAGGACATAATGGCATGCGTTGTAATATTTTGCGGAGTAACAGTACCTGCGTTATGCGGAGTAAAGGTATGCGGAGTAAAAAATGCGGAGTGAAGGTGTTTTACCGCTGGACACAGAGCAGAACTTGCGCAGACCTAGAAGTGTTCTGGCTTCTGGCTTTTGTGTCCTTTGCAGCCTCTGAACCTCTGTTTTATTGGATCCTAAATAAAAGGAGCAAGAATAGTCAAGACTAGACAAGACCACCGTATGGATAATAACCTGACATATAGAGGCATCAAAGAGGCCCAAAAGGGGCCTAAGCCCCCGTAGAAGTCCAAAGCAAATACCTGCTATTTTTTTGGTTTGGACTCAATTGTTTAAGGATGAGTCCAGCTAAAGCCCTAGGTTCTTTACCACTTGCTTGGGGGGGGTGGGGCGTGCCCAGACTTGCTGGCCACCAGAGGTCACTCCACAGACCATGGTCTCTGCCGACCACCAAAACCTCTGAGTAATTGGTATTAAGTTGGAGGCAGTTAGCAGTTATCCACTCGGCCACTGTCGCATGATCGCCGTGGAACTTAAGGGCGTCTTGCTCGGTGTTATTAGATAGTGCCACCACTAACTGAGTGTCGTCAGCATATGAGACCATGGTCAGGTCCCTACTCAAGGCTACAGCAGCCAAAGGTTGAACATGAATATTAAACAGTAGGGGACTGAGGGAGGAGCTCTGTGGCACCCCTTGCCTAATACAGTATTCACTGGACTGAGAATGACCTCATGAAGGAATGAGGCAGCCACTCCAATGCCTAATTCCTACCTCCGCCAGACATCTCAACAAGATGTCATGTGATACCGTATCAAACGCGGCACTTAAATCCAGAAAGATCAGTGCCGACGTTTGCCCCACATCCATGGCTGACTAGAGATGTTCTGTCACAGCCAGGAGAGCAGACTCCGTGCTGTGGCCTGGCCTAAAGCCATTTTGAGAGGGTCCAGTATGTTGTTGAGAGTGATAAAGTCTGACAGGAGGGAGTTCATGTAAGCCTCTGTAATCTTAGCTGCCCAAGGTAGCAGAGATGGGCCGATAGCTGTCTGCCCTCGTTGGATCAAGAGCAGGTTTTTTAAGCACTGGAATAACTTTAGCCTGTTTCCAGACTTTGGGCACGGTAGCAGTACTGAGGGATTTACCGATAACTTGAATCAGAGAGGGTAGGATAGTAGGCAATACCTTCTTGAATTGGTCATGTTTAAGAGAGTCAGCAGGAGAGCCCGACTTAATCCTGCTACACAGCAATCGCAGCTGATCCGCCGAAACCGGGGAAAAAGAGTGGAAAATATTTAGCTGCTGACAGCACAATGCCGCCGACGTGTTGCTGTGAGCAGTCGGGAAGGAGCTGTAGATATCATCTACCTTTTTAACAAAAAAGGTGTCCAACTCCTCACACGGCTTGTTCCACTTGATAGTAGACCCAACGCCATTTTGCTGCGATTGCAAACTGGCAAGTATACTGAACATGCTCTTAGCAGGATTAGTGCTTTCGCAGATTTGATTAGAGAGGAAAGCCGCTTGTGCCTGATTGATGGCTTTATGGTATTTTTTAATTGCTGCCCTGTAGATGTCCTTCGCTACCGTGCAGAAATCCCTTCTGCAGATCCGCTCCAGCTTCTTCTATCTCTTACGCATGTAAAGATAGTTATCTCTCAGGGGAATCTCAATTGAAATCATAAGGGCTGAACATTTCTCCCCAAGTTGAGGGGACCCGAGAGCACTTCTTTCAAAGTCACATTTTGTGTAGTATGTTCGCCTTACTTTGGAAAAGTCAGGAGGTAAATGTGCCAAAGAATGTATGTGTTTGCAGCCTTAAGAAAGGCATATTGCCATTTCCATTAATTTAGAGATGAAACTAAAAACCACATAGTGCCCTTAAACATAAAAAATACAAGAAAAGGGGCATTTCTGAAAACATCCTTCCTCTTCAATGATAGAAGAGCTAAAGTTTGATTAATTCTATCTTGTTACTGCATCAAAGAGAACTGAGCCAATTGCTACCTATGGAGCATGATGGGATACTGGAGGTCAAGGGCTCTTAAAGGTATAGTGTTCTACCATCTTACTTACATTGCTCTATCATTCCGTCATTCACTTGGGTTTATGAAGGATGTTTTAAAAAATATGTTTCTTTTCTTATATTTGGTGACTTTTAAAAGCTTTATGTTTTTTCTTCCATCTTTTAATGTAAATTAAAGGAACTGGCAATATAGCCCGTCTTAAGGCTGCAAACATTTACATTTTTGGCACATTTACATCCTGGTCTTTCCGAAGTAAGGTGAAGATACTGCACAAAATTTGACTCTGAAAGAAGGGCTCTGGGGTCTACGCATGTGGGTGAGACAATTCAGTGTGTATAATTATCAATGGAGATCCTCTGAGAGAGAACCAGTGATCATCATCAGCAGCGGTAGCACCAAAATGCGGTACAGCTTCTCATCCTACTTCAGTGCCTTCATTTATTTTTAATGATACCCTCTTGGCCAGCAGGTGAAGTGGGAGGGTTATCTACAGAACTAGCAATGGCCCTGCAATAGCAAACAACTTAGAAATCTGGTGTTGTGAGAGGAATGTCCCTTGAATCATGAAGAGGCCTGTTCTCCTGCCCATAATGCCCAACCGTGTGTATCTGGTATCCAGACGTTTTATTTTTGGTTGAAAAGTCACACTAATCTATTGCGTGCACGGGCCTAGGACTGTCCCAGATTATGAGAGGTCAGGGACATGTCTGGTGACTTGGAGGGGTAAAGCAAGAATCCTGCTCTCAGTGTGTAGCACGTATCATGCAGCACTGCACACTGTTTTGGACTCAGATTTTGTGTGTCATGGCTCTGCCCTTTCCTCCTGACCAAGGATGTGCGGGGGGCTGCTGGGTTGTTTTTCCAGTGAGCCGAGGCCAAGGTGATTGACCTCTGACGGACTTTTCACCAGAGCCATTGGATTGGAATCAGTAGGTCAGCAAGGAATGCTCCACCTACAAGGCACGACCCACCAATTGCCATGACGTTCCAGAGAGCAAAGGAACAGGAGAGCAGATGAGTTGAGGTGAGCAACGGACTAGTCAGATGCACCAAAGGCACTGAACTGCGGGTGTGTGGGTGCTTCCACAGAAGCAGGCAAGGGTACTCTGATTTTTATGGAGGGCAGAAATGTTACTTTAGCCTATCTAGGAACGGTAACTGCTTAAGTGCCAGCCCAAGTCTGTGGTTGTCAGGTAGCCGGTTCCGGTTCTGATGTTGTGGAGCGCTCCGTCCCAGTGGAGGCAGTGTTAGAACTCAGACCCCAGTATCGGCAACAGGAAATCCAATTGCCGATTTTGGTCTGCAGCATCACAAGGACCTTCAAGGATTCCTAAGGGCATCAAGGGACAAAAAAGTCCCAGAATAGGACACCAATATGCTATTTATATGCTATCCTGTTTTAGGTAAAACCTATAATTGATAGAAACCCCATCAAAAGGGAAATAGCCTTTATCAGTGTAAACACTGATAAACACCTGCCCAACTACAAAATAAAATGTCATTCAAAGAAAGGAAAGAGAGACAGACAGTTTTATTTCTTATTGAAGAGGCCAACACAATGTAACTTTTATACAAGATGGCAGCAAGAAAGTCTAGTCTAAGAATATTGAGCTTGAGTTTTGTTGTTTAGATAGGTCACTAAAATATTGTTTCTTCTTTTTGTTTCTTCCAGTTTAGTGTGCCTTTAAAAAATGCAAGCATGTTTTAGTTATGATCTAGTTATTTTATACTAGAGAATCTGCAAATATTAACACCATATTTGATCTTTTGACGGTTTCATTCTTTCCCTGCGAGTCATATGGCTGGCTCATAAGAATCTTGCCCAATATGTACTATCACATTTAATCACGGACACAAAATGGTTAAAAACTTTCAATACTTCAGCCCCCTTTTCTAACAAGTCAGTAATATTAGCAGGTCTATTGCCAAAAACTCAAGGCATTAAACACTCAATGTAAAATGCACTGATAGGGGCCTGTGAAAAGAGTGCAGTCACCTTGCACATGGGATGGTATTGGAAACATGATACAAGATGTTCCACCTACCAACAAAATTAATAGATGCAAGATGTCCCATTGTTACGTGTCATACCTTCAGCTAATCTAGGCTTTTTGCCCAACTGCACTTTATTGCTGGAGTTTTTCAGCCCATAGTTACAATCTTCATAGAACAAGCATTTGCAATGCAATCCGTCTCACCTTTGGGACCTTATATGATTTAGCTATGCAGCACTTTAGCCTGGATGCTGAAACATCTACTGTTCTTTAACATGGAGGGAAAGTAAGCACCAAACTGTGTGACACGCCAGGTATGGGAACACATGGAGAGAATGATTGCCTCTCAGTGGAAAATGGTATAGTTCAAAGCTCTATTTGCAATATAAAATCAGGGAATTCTGTGGTCTTATTACTGAAAATACAAGATTTGCAAAAAATATATTATTGTCTACGGGTTCTCTTGGAAGACAATTTCTATGGACTGGAATCTAGAGAATGCTAAAGTGATTCTGGTATTTTACTGACCTCAGCTGGTCGTTTTCCATCAAGAAAGTTAAATAGAGGCACTTGCCAGAAATGTTTTTAAAAAAGAAAGTCTCTCAGCAGAAAGCAATTCTGGTATTTTACGGGCCTCTTCTAGTTGTTTTCTATCAAGAAATTTAAATAGAGGCAGTTCAACTGAAAAAAGAAGTCCCTAAGTGGAAGCAGACAAGTCCTAGGGCTGATCTCCAGAGCACACAAAGTACATACACATATAAGTATATACTAAAGTATATACAAGAGGTCTCGAATGCTCGACCTAAAGAAAATTTAAACTTTTCAGTTTAATTTTTTTAAGGGCAGACAGTGGTGCCTGCTACCACTGCCTGCTCCTACAAAATATTTTCGCACTCATTCACAAAGGGGAAGGGGTCCCCAGGGGAACCCTTCCCATTTGCAAATGGTTCATTCACCTACTTAAAGTCGATGATTAACTGCAAGTGTTTTGCGATCGCAAATGCATTCGCAAAACAATGATACATACCATGTGGACTCGCTATTAGGAAGGGACACCCTTTGCACGCCCCTTCCTAATCACAAGTTGGAAATGCTATTTTGCGAGTTGCGAGTCTGTGACTCGCAAAATAGCGTCAGTACACACCACCAACATGTTTGCGGTCGCAAAAGGATTGAATACCCTTTTGGGACTGCAAAAAACAGTCGTACCTCTGACCCTAGGTCCATTAGATTCTGACAGCGATTCTCCATTTCCGATGCCTTCTTGGGTGTATTTTCTTGAACTGTGTGACGTTCCTTGCCATGACTTCTGTTCCTCTCATCTCAGTGATCATGGTTCCTTTGGAGTTGACTACAGTCTACGTGCCTTTTTCACAGGGCGTCCAGTATTTCCAACCGAGATACTGGTCATTTAGGAGCTCCCAGTCACCTCTCCGAATTCCACTGTCCTTACTCCTAGAGCCAATGACGACTGAGGATTATTTTGGGCCCCCCTTCACTGGCTTCCTTGTGACACTAGTCTCTTCTGTTACCACTTTTCTGCAGTTGGGTGCACGCCTCTCACCTCCACTCAAATATCACCAAGGCCTGGGTGCACTGTGTGACCCACAGAGGAATGTTTCGATACGCTCACAAGAAGTTGTGAAGGGCCTACTCGGGCTCCATCCTTTGGTTCACACGGATTCTAAGTACTTTGGTCAATGTCTGCGTGAACCTCTCCACGTCTCCATTCACCTGAGGCCATAGAGGGTTTATTTACCAGTGCATTACCTTCAGGATTTTCAGTTATGCTTGAAATTTGTATCCTTGAAAAGAGGGTATGACATCGGCCATCAGTGTCATAAGGAGAAAGAAAACAGAAAACATTTTGTTCTTCTGCAGCACGTGAAAGTGCTTCTCACAACAGCCCTGATTGAAGAATCGACGATGCCTGTCCACACTCAGTGTGTGTCCAAGTCCTCCAAATCTCTGCCATATATTCTGTATAAAGAAGAATCCATACTATTGGAGTATTATATACCATTTAACACAGCTTGATGTATACAACATCAAATTAGACCGGTGAGACATTTGCTTGTCAGTCAGGTTTTCTTAATCTCCAAAGCGATAGCCCATTTCTGGGCACCATATAGTGCCCCTTGGTGCAATTGGATACCTAATCATTGGCAGAATAAGTTCTCGGACACAGCTACTAGGCCTTAACTAAAGGGTTCCCAGTTTGTACAAGAAACGCTGTCCGTTTAAAAACATTTTTGGACTTTCCATGATCTCCCACCACTCACCATTACGATGCCAATTATAAGTGGTCCTGAAGAAGGTGGATACAAGCTATAACTTCCAATCAAATGCACGTCGACCGAACTGTATGATATCCCAGTTGGCAACACAATCACGGATGGTTGAAAAGTCATCTCCGTGATTCCATCAGTGTATGCTGTTGTAGGCTGGGGTGTGTTTGCAGGGCGAAGTGTGTGTGTGTGAGTGATATGATAGGTCAGGATGCAAGTGTGGTACTATTAGGGGGATATGCAGGTCTCTTAGTACATGTAAATTTGTAATCAAGATATTAGTCTCCGAAAAAATATGACATGCGTACTGGAACTGCACAAATTGTAACTATTGCACTTCAAATATGTTTGGTGATGTTATGTACATATTTTAAAATTTTGAATAAGTAAAATGCATATCAGATAATATTTTTCTATAGATAAAAAGTTTTTTTCTTTAAACTAAACACAAGAATAAAATGGAGTAAAATTTTAAACAGATGTCATGTGTTTGTATAGCAAATGGTAGCCCATAGAGCTGACAGTTGCCCACAGTAAAGATATTTAGGTCAGGTGGGAGACTTTGCAGGGTTGGTTGTTTCCCCCTTACTCCAAGACCTACAAATTGTTCATAGGGGGCATCGTTATAGTTCTTTCAGTGTCATCATGTCAGAACTGAAGCATTTGCAATGTTATATACAACAAAGACATAGTTGGTGCTTATTTATCATATGCAAATAAGAAACATTGACAAAGCCAACAGTCCTGGCTTGTTGTAGGTATAACGTTACTTGTATTAGAGGGATCGGAATTTTCTCTAGTGGAAGTTTTAAGGTAGCGCAAATGGTTAATATGCCTGCTGCAAAGAACGTGCACCATGCAGATCACAAAGCGCATAAAATGAAAATTGGTTAGTGGATTTCTACTTTTGTTAGGGAGGTCATTTTGTTACTTACAGTTTATAAGTTCAAATCTTAATATAGAACAATAAACTATTAACTGTCAAAGAACTTCATGCGTACTGCAAGGAATAGATTAGAGCGCTATGAGTTTTTTTCCCCAGCCACTCATTATCCTAATGTTGCAAATAGAGTTCATTTGGGTACAAAGCGATATTTATTAAAGAGAAATGCCAACCATAATGGTGTTACATTTTAAATTCCGTTTTTGTGCTCCTCCAGACAAAGCACTCTTAAACTATACTGCCTATCAGAATGAATGACGTCACACCTATACCTTGCAGTCCTCTGTACTATGTAACATTTATTATACACCGATTTACATGCCTATGATTGATTGTCTCGGTTTAATATGTGTGCAGTCTAAAGTACACCCTATACTGGTAGGAGAAGCGCTATAAAACAAATTAAAAACATCTCAGAAACAGTGGTAATGGAGACCTTGAGGGGCACTGTTAAAGGGTAATAGTGAGGGAATCATTGGCGGCCCTGGTCATTGTGGGGCACCAGCAAACGCTGTGGGAGGGGTGCCTACAGTTGCAATTACTCCTGGGACACTGCCGTGCTGTGCAGCGGAGCTGCAGGGAGGCTGGACACGGCAGGGTAGTGTCCCAGGAGTGATTGCAACTCTAGGCACCCCTCCCACCCATTATAAGGCTTATGGGGCATTATCTCATTGACAATCAAATCACAAAGTCAGATACCTATTTAGGTATTGTATACTGTGCATGGTTAATTGGCATGCACTTCACATAATTACTACTTGAACATACACATATCTTAGATAAACCTGTAAGCGCACCACATTAGAAAGTGAGTGTAGAAGGGATCCTTTTTGTCCTGAAGAAGCAGCCAGGGGAGGGCTTCAATACATGTTGACAGACATGGGAGGCACTGCTCATTGAGGCAACATACCACCTTCCCCATTTTTAACAATACCAGCTCAAAGGATTATTAAAGTTTTTTAGTCCAACCAGGTATTTTTTAACTTTACTTTCTCATTCACTCCTGACCCTTCCACTCACACTCCCGGAGGACACATAGTTTTCTCACAACAACAGTGCTCCCACGCAGTCGTCGGTCGCAGCATGCCCATTCCTTTTGGTGTGTGAGTGGTATTTAAACAAACTATGTGTTTCTCCACCACTGTAGGAAACACAGTTAGTCTGGCAGGATATTGCTTTTACATCTATCTGTGGGTGGATCATTTACTAAGTCATCCCAACCAGCACCCCTGCTTCCCTTAAAGCCAAGCACACCATCTGTGGTGGTTCTTGGCACACCCGCAGCCAGGTCACCATCAGACTGCAGACCAAGTGGTATAACAAAGAAAAAATAAGACAGCAAGCCTTTTCTATATATGCACCCAAGATCTGAAACAATAACCACATATCCATAATGATCGCCCTAACACTGCTCCGATTTAGGAAAAGTTTATCTCTATAAAGAACATTACATCACAGTACATTTACCCTCCACAACCCAGCTTCCCTTCCTATCACTCGTTAACGTTATGCATGTATTTTAGCCTGTATGGTGCTTTGTTGCCTTTTGACTAGATTCATGCTACTGAAACACAATATACATCACCTACCTGCGATATGTACCTTCGAATACCTATAGTTTTCATGCCCCAAGTAACCATGCAAAATACAGCAATACATTGACCTAAAGGCAATAGGAAGTGCAAGCACATATGCACATCAGCAGTTATTTAAGCTTCATTAGGAATCTTCTTTGAGCAATTATACTGACACCACGAAAACCACCAAAAAAGGTATCACATTTCTGTACATCCCTTCCTTAAAAATAAACATGGGCACTAAATCAAATTGGCTGTCAGCTGTATCTTTGAGTAAACAAATATGTTGAAATCACTACATAATTGAAGCTGATGGTTGTCGGTGGGGTCCACCGGCACTCATTTTTGGAGGCTGGCACTTATTTTTCCTTATCAGTCATTGACCGAGAGCAAGTGAGGGAAAACACACACAACTGGAACATGCAAGAAAGAGACAAAAGACTAAGGTGTGTCTGGTAGTGGTTTAAAAAGGCCTGAGGTGTATTTAAGAGTACACATTCATTTAATGGCACGGGCCGTGGGCTTCCGAGCAGAGCTTTGGGCACCAGCACTCATTCTTTTACAAATTAAGCACTGGGTGAAACTGAAAACGGAGTCTTGCTTATGAGCAAATGCCCAGTTGGTCAACTGAAACAAAATCTTCAGGGTTGCTCCTCTTCTGCATTATCTCATGTATCACTGCCACCCCGGCGTGCCCTTCAGCACAGTCAGTACAATGCAATACACTTTCTTTCCATGACTACACGAAGATGTCCTCAAACCTGAGAAGTGAGCACCTCCTACTGAGGAGGATAAGGTTGGACTAACCATTAAATCAGTCTTGCTTATGCCAGATTGTTTGGCTGCATTACCCACATTGCAACATCTCCATTGCTGGTTTGTGGCTTTTCCCTGGCTTGTTTAGGGCCAGTACAACTGCAAGTGTTCACGGTCATTCTTATCAGCATCTGCAACAGTAAATATGTTCCTGAAGTGGTGTTGTGCCTTACACCTTCTGTGCTGCAACGTTCCCTTCCGGCCACCGTGAACACAAAGGCTGTCACTCGCAGGTACATCTGTGCAGTTCATGCACAAAGCGTGCTGGACAGGAGCGGTATGCCCAGAGTATACCTAAGCTTCTCAACCCGGTCCTGGCAGCAACGGATCTCACCCAAAGCTATCCAAGTAAACAAAGGGACTAAAAGACAGTGCCGGATTAAATTCTTAGGAGGGCTCTAGGAAGTCGAAATTTCAGGGGGCCCCTCACAAATTATCTCCTAATACGTTTCTAATTTTACCAACAATTTAAATAAGCCAATTTAATTAAACAAAACGAAACATTAAAAATTATTAAAGGTATTAAACAAACATTTTTTTTTAAAACATTTAATAAAACCAACAAAACTTCAAATATTCCATTTCCTCAGTTTGTTTGTGGTGAAAACTTTCAGGATATCTTGGAAGTCTACCTTTTGCAAGATGTCGTATTCTATGGCCCGCCAGGGCCCCTAAAAGGAGTGGGGCTGATAGGCCAGTGCCCATTTTGCCTATTAGGTAATCCGGGACTGCTAAAAGATCGCTTTTTTGCAGCAGTTTAACATATGATCTGCTGCTTTTTCAGGCAGACTACACCTGTACTTGCATGCTTCTGGGGAAAGCTGCAAACCGAGCCTGTTAAGAGGAGCAAGCCAACTCCCAGGCTGAGCAGGAAGAAAATCACCCACCATCTTGTCATAGCAGCCTAGCAGGTTCAATTACATGCCTTCAGCAGAGAATAGAGTTCAGATGCATTACGAGACCCAAATGTGGTTTTGCACAGCGGTTCATGGCCAAACTGGGGCAAAGGAAAAGCAAGATATTTTCGGGCATTATGCTTCAACGTAGCTGGACTTCCTGCTGCAGAGAAATGTTACTCAGCAAACCATACGATGAAATAAAAAAATATATATAGCGTTGGCGCAGTTTCTCTATTCCATGCATAACCTTTTTTCCCTCTTGGTATTCAGGAAGTCCAGTTCTTTTTATTATAAATTCAGGACTACAAGTACCAGAATGCGAAGTAAAAAGTGAAGAAAAAAAAACCTAGCCCTAGCTAGTCATGCATGGCATCGGAAAACTTGAAACAAAGTCTTTTGATTTGGTTTTCCACAATTATTTCTGGCTTTTCACCCTGCCAAAACGCGTCTGGTTGACCCGAATCTATTATTATTTTTTTGTATCGCAATACAGTGAGAAAACTGCAAATCTTTAAAAAGGTACATTATATAAATGTCCTGCGGGTCATATGTGAAAAGGCAGTCCAAAGTTTTGCCGCGGCTGTGCATGATAGAGCAGTGAAAGGCTAAAAATATGAGGAATATTATCCGAAAGATGTGCCGTAGCAGAGAAATGCCAAATTGAAGTGTGCATTCTTCCTCTGAACTCGCTGAAGAGAAGTGGGCGCTGGCACCCGACTGCCGATACGGGCGAGACGACGGCCAGTGGCATCGAGGACCCGCCGTCTACACCTGTAAGCTTTCACGAAAACGCCAAGTAAAATCTTAAAGTCTGTTCCCAATTATTCTGTGCTGGTAACTCGTCAAGTGCAGCAGCTGTCCCCAAAACCCTGCTGTGGTGGGCTTGTGGCCTATACTTACAGGGACGCTATTTCATTCAACTAAAAAAAAAAAGTTTATTTTCTCAGGGACACTGCCCGCTTCTCTGGTCCGCCGTCTGCTGTTCTCCCCTGCGCTGCTATCGCTTCCAAGTTTGAGAACTAAGAATGAAAGTAAAACCGTGAACTCTGCTCACTAGGGTGACCAGCTGCCAAGAAAGCAAATTCTGTACAGCGACAGTAAAAACAAGCATTTGCAATGAAATAGGACTCGCATTTACGCAAGACCTATTACATTGAGAACGGGAGTGCAGGCAGAGGGCAGGGAGCGAGAAGGCACGAACAAAGGGGGGGGGGCGAGAACGCACCGACTGCGGGAGGGGGGTGGTGGGGAGAAGGCACGGGAAGAACATAGTTACCGTGCAACACTCGAAGTAAAGGGGCCAGTAGCCATGAAAGGATACAAATGACAACATGGGCGTCATGAGGAGGGACTAACAAGCCTAAAACCAATCGGAAGGCAGCATTTAGGACCTAAGCCAATGAAAATGATGGGCGGAGAGGGGGCAGAACTTCCACAAAGCTTCCACACTATACAGAATACTGCATGCTGCCCAAAGCGAGCAGCCCATGCGTTTCAACGCTTTGCTCAACCTAAAAATGTCAAGTCCCACAATACAGAATGATGGCTATTAAAAAGTCATGACTGACTTAAAGTGAAAAAACATTTGCCATGGGGACACTTGGAATCTATTAATGTCTGCACAACTGCAGCACCACCTTAAATTAGTCGGGCAAAGAGTGCAGGAAAGAATTGGTAAGTTGAGCCGCATAAGTTTTGGTCCACCCTTACACGTCACAAATACATAACATAAACGTGCTCTTAGTAGATGTTTTCTGTGTGCCCAAATGATATTCGTGTAACTTGACTGATAACTTGTAATAAACCTTCCTAACCATAGTCACTGATTCCTGGTCCTTATCGTGCAGCCAAATGGGTTACACTGTTAATTGAAATTTATTGATGTAATGCCAACTCCCTTCAGCGCTCAGGCAGCAAAGAAAAGGTCCATCAGAGAACAAATGGTAAGAGGGTTGGCCCAGAGCGCTGCACCACAAGCATGGTTAAGCAAAAATCTTCAGGTGCCTTAGAATCTGGGTTTACAAATTAATAAGTTTAATTCAAATATTAATAAGTTTAAAGGTTTCTCAAGGCACTATGCTTTTGTCAGGGTTGACCACCCCTACAATGCTATAATATTCAGAAATTAGTAGTAAGGAGTAGGTGAATGGCCCCACACTGTGTCCAGGATTTGCTTATTGAGACATCTGAAAACAGAACTCTTAATTTCTTAATCCATTAATGGTCCTGTAAACCAGACAAATTCCTGACAGGGTGAGTGAGGTAATGAGATGTAAGAGAGGGCAATGTAATCAGATGGGAGTAAGTGCACTGCACAGACATTCTATGCTTAAAATAGTCTAACACAATGTCATTATTAGACATGTTACCAATGAGAAGGCACTGCATACTCCACATTACTGATCCTGTAAATTAAATATGTGCTTTATAACAATCACTGCAAAAAAAGGAGTTTTGTAAACACTGGAATAACACAGTGTTTGTCAATTTAGGCAGCTAAATAAACACAGATATTGACGGGTTTCAAAAGGTTTGGAATATGCTAAGACAGCACCGCTGAAATCAATAACCAATAGGTCTCGCCTTTTGGATCTTATAAGTATTTAGCCATGCATCACATTATCCTGGGTACTGTACCCCCAGGGATTGAAGAGCTATAGCAAAGCTGTACTGGTCACCTGTTTACTTTTATTTAGGTGTTAAACTGGTGCTAATGAGGTGCAACCAATGTCCATTAAGTGTTACCAAGTGTAACAAGCATTGGCATAGCCAATAGGTCTCACCTTTGGGGCCTTATAAGTGTTTAACCATGCAACAGTTAATGTTGTTGCACCAAAGATATTGTGCTGCATAACTAAATACTTATAAGGTCCCAAAAGCGAGACCTATTGGCTTTGCCAATGCTTGTTACTACAGCAGCATTGCAAATTCAAATAAACGCATTCTTGAGTTACCCAAGCCAAGCTCCAGACCCTGGAATCAGACTCGGACACAGAAGGGGAGTGGGGGGGGGGGGGTGAGTAAGCGTTGGCGGAGTGAGGGGGGCTCACTAATCTTATTGTACAAAAGGGTTAAGTTTGCTATTAAACCGCGCAGGTTTCCATCGAAGCCCACATTTATGGCCGCCATGAACAACGACTATGTGTAATTACACGAACGTCTGCACCGCATTATTTTTGGCAGTAGATACTGCCGAGGCAGACATGTTTCACCAGCTGGCGGACTTTATCGACTAAGGGCAAAAAAAAAGAGGACTTTGCAAACTAGATGAATTTTACAGCCCTTGGAGGCAGCCGCGTGCAGCTAGACAGAGGGAAGTGTCCCCCATATAAATCTGAACTCGGGGCTAATGTATAATGTATCCCGCCTCCTCAAGCGAGTGCAATGAGTCTCCCAGACTCCATTGTGAGAGTACATTTAACTCAGAGAAGCTGGTCTCACGGGCTAGCAGTAAAACAGTCCCCTGGTAGAGTGGTGAAATATGCTGACATCCTGCAAGGGACACTTCTGTATCTGTATGAAATACAACAGCAATTACGAGAAGCCAGGATAGAATCACACACACACCGCCGTGATAGCGACTCTGGGGAAAGTAATGGCTAGGTCTCCTTAAAAATTACTTTGCTGGGTTGCTCTGTGGCAAATTACCGTAGCTATGGTTAAGACTAACTTTCCATTGAAAAGGCTTTTGTTGGATTGATTGTGTGGCAATGTACAGTAGTTATGATTACATCTCACTTTCCATTGAAAAGGCTTTTGTTGCATTGCTGTTTGGCAAATTCCAGTTATTATGGTTAAGTATCATTTTCCATTGAACAGTTTTTTGGGGTTGCTGCTCCTGAAATCACACATATAAAGATGCCAGAGTTTACTATAATTTGAGTGTGAGAGGTGCCATGACTCTTGAGGGGGGGGGGGGGAGCATTTGGGGGTCACTTTCTCCTCGCAATAATGAACATATTACTCTGAGCAGAGCTGCATAATGACCTTTGACATATTTACTTTATATGCACAATGTGGCCTTAAAAAAGATAACTAAGCGCTGTGTGAGGAGGCGGCAGGAGACAGACAACGTCACAGGAGCCACAGCACTGTGTGAGGAGGCTCCCATACTGTAAAGTTTGTCCTTCTCTCTTGCTTTTATCAGATTATAACATTAGACAGGAGTCCCAAGCTATGCGCTGGCTCCCAGTTTCCAAGGCGAGGGAAATCAGCGTGAGATTATTTTGTAGTTTTGGTCATAAAAGACAGACCAGATAATACTGGTACCTTTGTTTAGGTTGTACATATTTTAACATAATATGACCAAAACCAGTCGGTTGTATTACCTCTCATTCTGTCGATTTAGATATCCTGTACACTGTAGCATATTTCGCAATCTTTTTTGGAATACAACTGAATACAAGCAAAACTGAGCTAAAATATGATTGGCCTGGCAGAGGGTGCCTGTATTTTCACAACCTCTTCCCTACATCACGAGACCCGTTTGCGGCGCTGTTTATTCGTTTTCATGTAGAGCATGAGTATAACTCAGCCCAAAACATTCACCTCTGCCGTCATAATAAAATAGACATACACAAAACCAATCTCCTTCCGTCATAATAATTATGCATAAACAAAACCACTATTCTACCGTGAACATTATTTTTTTTTTTAATATGAATAATCAAACATATGTTTTGTCTGAAAAAATGCACTATCTGCATCTGTTACTTGTTTCCTCCTCACTACATCACAATTTTTACATTTTGATTTTGAGACAAGCTGCGAACGTGTGAAATGGAACAAGGTCTGCTATAAAAGCTTTATGCCAAATTTGTGTGCAAATAACCCGAGCACAAATAAGCAACAGGATTACCTGGTTCCTGCATTTTCACTGGTCTATGACAGAGTTCAGTAAAAGAAACAAGCAACTAAATACATTGAATTAAGACGGTATTTATTTGTTGTCCACAGAAACCGAAGGAAAAATCACAACGTCGGACAAATATTCATTTAAACTAATCCAATCCAGACGCCGCTGATGAAAAGATTTGGGACAGTGTTTCTCCAGAGCGTGTTTGGTGCACCTCACGGGAACGGGTCTCTCAAGAAATGTTTCCGCCGTTCCCGTCGCAGCCAAGCTCGTATTTCTTTATTTCATCTTTGGAATGAAGAACAGTGAAGTGTCCATCTCCACGTATGAGCTGTGAAACCTCCAGACATGTGTAGGTCTCGTGAGTGAAACCCTTCTGTCGCCATCCAAGGAGTTTGAGAAAGTATTGTTCTCGGCTCCAAACTCTTCCTCGGAAGTAATTGCCGGCGCTCCTCTCACGGCTACCTTCTGTTCTTAGAGAAAGTGTCCACGTGTTCGTTTAATGATGGGCAGATCTCTTACAACTGCTTATCGTGTGTCCGTGGGCTAGAATGGATGTTTCTCGCTCACACTGCTCACGTGCCACAGGACTGAGCAATACAAGTACGCAAATGGTGCACGCGCGCCACAGCGAGACATCTGTTTTGGCATTATTGCGCACTCGTCTGGGCACGATAATGCAAAACAGATGGTGCCTATGCAGGTAATCGAAAGCAATAGGCCATGGGTGGAGCAAAGGCGGGACATGCACTCGCCTTTGCCCAATTGTATTCTGTCTTTCTTAGAAAGACACACGCAAAGCCCAATAGCATATGCGGGGGGGAAAAAACACAAGCACAAGCGTGTGGTGAGCTTTTTGAAGCCCCTAAAAGTCTCGCAAGCAGCGCATGCATGCTGCTCTAGGCGCGACCAAAAAAAGACGAAATAATGAATAAGTAAAAAAAAAAATGAAGTGTGAGACTTCACGTTTACATTTACTGCATCCGAAATACGAAGTAAATGTAAACGTGGAGTCTTATAATTCTGTTTTTCTTTTTTACTTACCTGGTCACAAATGCGAGACCATTTGGCTATGACAATGCTTTTTGTTTTAGTGAACCTCTCGTGGAGTGCAGAACTCTGATGTTGTTGTTTGTGTTTGCAAACTTGCATCACTTGCCTGAATGCTGATGTAAGCTTCTGCCTGCACTCCCGGGCTCATCTCTTCTGCATCTCCGCAATGAGGAAGCACCCGCCATTGCTACCCAGGCGTTACTAATAGCTTTTGCCGTGGCAATTGAATTGTCAAGTGTGCGCTTTGCATGTTGGTAGTTGTGTTAGAACTACAACTACCAACACTTGAAGATTCATTCACGCAAGTGATGCCACACGCAAGCAGCTTTGCGATCTGTTTTACACAAGGATAATTTTAAACAGCTCTCGCCAACTAATTTCCATAATTTGCATTTCTTTAGGAGCTGTAAAGTTTGAAAACACAAACAACGACATCAGAGTTCTGCACTCCATGAGCCGTTCACTAAAACAACAGGCCTAGTGAAGCACTCGTGCTTGTACTGGCATCCACGAGAGCAAGCAGCGGCGCACAGGCTAGCTGTTTTCAATTAGCATGCGTGCCGCTGCTCGCTCTCTTCTGTGTATCGTCAGGGTACCAGATGATGTTGATGCTGTGCGATCTGATGGGGTCTGCGAGTGGTGCCAAGTGGATGTTTAAGAGGGTTGGACTCGGGGATGAGCCTTGAGGTATGCCACAGATAGTGTGCTTTGGCTGCAAAGTGAAAGGAGGGAGGCATGCACTCTGTGTGCATACCATTTCTGGATGCCATCCATCTGAGCGCATCGTCTGTGATTCTAATCTGGCATAGTCAATCGATGAGTGTGTGGTGGGAGACAATGTTGAAAGGTGCAGCAGGGCCCAGGAGTATATTGGCGGCTGATTTTCCTCTGTCGATCGGGTGCGGATATCATCTTATGTGGCAATCAAGGCTGTCTCTGTGCTGTGGTTGGCTCTGACAATTATTTCGGACGGGTCCAGCAGGTTGTTTCTCTTTACGTGTTCAATGAGTTGGAGGTTGATGGCCTTCTCTGGGACTCTGGCAAGGAACGGGAGAGGGGATGGTAGTTCTGGAGCTCACTGGGGTCTACTGATGGTTTCTTGAGGAGGGGTCTAACCTCTACTTGTTCCCCTGCCTCGGGAAAGGTGGCTATGTTTATGGAGGCATTGAGGATGGTGGTCGAGGATGGTGGTGAGCTGGTGGTTGATTTAATCTCTTCCAAGGTTGAAGAGCCAATAGGGAAATAGGTCAGTGGGTGCTCCTGAGTGGAAAGAGTTTGTGAAAGTCTAGCATGACCACTTGAACTCGTCTTCTTTAAAAGCTGCTGCGGCTTGCCATGGGGGAAGACCCGGGGCCGCAGGTTCCGCAACAGAGCTGGCTTATCACCGCTGGCTACATCTGAAGGCGAGGACTGTGATGCAGGACCCATGAAGTGTGAGAACGTAGACCACTTAGGGACATCAGAACTGCTGGAAAAATTGCAGAGCCATTGCCCTGAGGCGCGGGAATATGCCTGTGCCAGTATTTCTAGGCTTGTGCAACAGAAACAGATCATCCCTTCCTTCCTGCAGAAGAATGCAGTCCGCTGTTTAGGCCCAATACTCTTAGACAAAAGTTTAGCTGTTAGTGAGAATGCTGCCGGGGCGCTTTGAAACTTAAGTGCCTGCGGTGGATTTGAAGTTTGTGATGGCATGGTATCGAAGGATATCATGACCCCCCTTGGTTGCAGTTTTGAGAGAGTGTAACAGTGGGCTAGAGACGAGCGTTAAACTTTATAGAAAGGAGCAAGAACCCAGCAAAAATTATGTTGAAGATATAGCTAATGAAGCTATTAACCTGCTGTGGAATCTGTGTGAAAGTAGCAGCAGAGCAGTCTCCCTTTCAACAAGGAAGGTTGTCTGGACCTTGTACTATGATGTCTGAAGAAATTTTCTACAAACGTAGAATTGGCAATTTCAGCAGCATACTGTTTACAGACGGTGACCGAGGAAAACCCAGAGCTCTTGGAATGTTTAAACACTCCTGTTTTGCATATACAGGAATCAGCAATGTTGTGTTCCCAGAATACAATGGAGTACGTGCTTTTAAGGACCCTAGTAGCTGGTACAGCTTGGAATATAAAGGATAAGATACCTTCATCTAGCCAGGCGGACACCGTGAATGCCATTCTAAGGATTTTCTCAGAAACTTTGCAAGTTGATGCCGGAGAATTCATAATTCAGATGAAAGAAACTGAAGTGCAAAGATTGAGAGACACTGCTGCAGAGATTAAAACTGAGGAAGCCATTGCTGGCTTAGAAATGCTGCCTTAGATGAAGAGGTGGTGGAGGAAGCTCCCCAGAAGTCAAAAATGAATAAAAAGCACATGGATATTTCAGACTTTCTTCTACCCAAGAATGAATACCTGAAACAAGCATCTGCCTAGCTGGTGGCACAGATGACTGTACTGGAAATTCTTGTTAATGTGTGTTCAAGTTAAGATCCTTCTGACGATGAATGGGAAGAGCTGTCCAGTAGTGATGAAAGCGACATATCTTTAGAAAATTCCCTAAATGTGGACAGTGGCCACCTCCTCTCTCTGTGCCTTTCTGCCAAGGTCAGCTCTGCCCTTATTAATCACCTCATCCCAAAACAAGCATTGGAAATGCAATAGGTCTCGCAGCATTAGAGTTAGTGCATTTAGAATTGTTTATGGGTTTTTTGTTGTAAATCTTTTGCATTTTTATTTTTTGTAGCCAATGCTAAAGAATTACAAATCAAAAAAGCAATAAACATTTGTAAAAGCTTTAACTAAAAATCACTAGTAGATACAAATGCTGTAAATTGTACATAACTTGGCATGTAGACTTTTCTTTGAACTTTCACGTGTTTGTTCACACATACATGCCGGTACAGTAGCATGCATGCAGTTCTCCAATACATTATATGATATTGAATATCATATGTCTGTGACGGCAATATATTATTCTTATGGACGTAATGTGTATTTACACGTGTTTACATTTTGTGTGTGTGTGTATACATGTATAAATACACACGCAATCACAAAAACCCGCAAACAATTATTTGATGTCAGCAGTCATTCGTGCAGTCTTGTCATGCGAGATCAAATCAGGCGCTATGCTGATGAAAACGCTTGCATATGGTGGGTGGATTAAGGGCCAGAGACTCCTTTTTGTCATGGAAATGTTTTTGGTTACTTGGCGTTGCGTGGGTGAGTGGCGTTGCGTGGGTGAGTGGCTTTGCGTGGGTGAGTGGCGTTGCGTGGGTGAGTGGCGTTGCGTGGGTGAGTGGCGTTGCGTGGGTGAGTGGCGTTGCGTGGGTGAGTGGCGTTGCGTGGATGAGTGGCGTTGCGTGGATGAGTGGCGTTGCGTGGATGAGTGGCGTTGCGTGGATGAGTGGCGTTGCGTGGATGAGTGGCGTTGCGTGGATGAGTGGCGTTGCGTGGATGAGTGGCGTGGATGAGTGGCGTTGCGTGGATGAGTGGCGTTGCGTGGATGAGTGGCGTTGCGTGGGTGAGTGGCGTTGCGTGGGTGAGTGGCATTGAGTGAGTGGCGGTGGGTGAGTGGCGTTGCGTGGGTGAGTGGCGTTGCGTGGGTGAGTGGCGTTGCGTGGATGAGTGGCGTTGCGTGGATGAGTGGCGTTGCGTGGATGAGTGGCGTTGCGTGGATGAGTGGCGTTGCGTGGATGAGTGGCGTTGCGTGGGTGAGTGGCGTTGCATGGGTGAGTGGCGTTGCGTGGGTGAGTGGCGTTGCGTGGGTGAGTGGCGTTGCGTGGATGAGTGGCGTTGCGTGGCGTGGTGTAATGTAGGAAGGGAGAGGAAATCTTGATGAGAAGCTCGATTTAAACCGTTCAGTATACAGCAGAGGCGCTTTCAGTGACAAACACCACAGTGAATAATGATCACCCGAGGTAGACTTCACTGATCAAGACTTGTGGGAATTAGACATACAGTTTGAAGATTATTTCACAATACTCATTGATCACGTGAAAACCACAGCGTGACTTCCATATAGACGGAGATCAGCAGTCAAGATCATGCACGCTATGAACTGGTTTTGGATAAACGCTTGGTGGGAAATGCTGCTGCGTCCCAGCCAGTTCACAAGTGTGTCGTAATGGTTTCATGACATGCCCGCAATGTTTATGCGCAATGGTGCCCTTTGAAATAAATGGCGACAGATAGGGTAATGAGAGCGGGGTATCGAAGTTGCCAGCCCGCTTTTCGTAAGATAAGGAACTGCGGGGCCTGCCGCTTTTTATCCCCGCTCCCAGTCCAGACTGGTGGAACAGTAAAAGAGGCGCCTGGGCATAACAAGCCTTTCACCGTAACACGGCGGGCAGGGGAGGGGGCGGAGAGGGGAGAGGTGCGACACGACAGGCAGGCAGGCAGGGGAGGAGAGTAGGAGGAGGAGGGGGGAGGAGAGTAGGGGAGGCACGGCCTAGCGGCCGATGCAGAGTCAACATGCCATCTTTTAAACGCTGCCTCAAGATGCGTTGATGCAATGTGAAGCATGCTGGTTCCATTAATGTAGGAAGGGAGAGGAAATCTTGCTGAGAAGCTCGATTTAAACCGTTCAGTATACAGCAGAGGCGCTTTCAGTGACAAACACCACAGTGAATAATGATCACCCGAGGTAGACTTCACTGATCAAGACTTGTGGGAATTAGACATACAGTTTGAAGATTATTTCACAATACTCATTGATCACGTGAAAACCACAGCGTGACTTCCATATAGACGGAGATCAGCAGTCAAGATCATGCACGCTATGAACTGGTTTTGGATAAACGCTTGGTGGGAAATGCTGCTGCGTCCCAGCCAGTTCACAAGTGTGTCGTAATGGTTTCATGACATGCCCGCAATGTTTATGCGCAATGGTGCCCTTTGAAATAAATGGCGACAGATAGGGTAATGAGAGCGGGGTATCGAAGTTGCCAGCCCGCTTTTCGTAAGATAAGGAACTGCGGGGCCTGCCGCTTTTTATCCCCGCTCCCAGTCCAGACTGGTGGAACAGTAAAAGAGGCGCCTGGGCATAACAAGCCTTTCACCGTAACACGGCGGGCAGGGGAGGGGGCGGAGAGGGGAGAGGTGCGACACGACAGGCAGGCAGGCAGGGGAGGAGAGTAGGAGGAGGAGGGGGGAGGAGAGTAGGGGAGGCACGGCCTAGCGGCCGTGCAATCAAGTAGTGAGGGGGCGGAGTTGTGGGAAGGCTGAGAGAGAGAGTAGGCGGCTGGGGGCATGTGCACGCGCATTTAAGCTCAATGCGCATGCGCATTGAGCTTAAATTTCTCGTGCACTGCAAGGAATCGCCACGATTCCTTGCAGTGTGGATAAAGAGCGGATAAGTGCCTATACTCTCGCCTTGCTCGATGCGCATGCGCATCGACAGGCGAGACCTAAAAAGGCTAACGTTTGTCAGCGGTGTTATTAGTTCTTTAGGGTTCCACACAACCCCTTCCACATTGCCCACAAGAATCCTTCCTTTCCAGTTTATTAAAGTGTTACTCGGACCAGAAATTATAGCGTCTAACCTAATCCCTATTGATTCCACTGACTGTTATCGGCAGGTATAATTGCTGTACATTGTTGCATTGTAAGTTGCTTTTGGATTTGTTATTCTCTGGCGGCCACTGTCCTGGATATTGACTCTAACTGCCAAATGCCGGACCTTAGGATGGCCACCAGTGTACCACTGTACATTGCCTGACCCCAAGTTGGCTTCCATAGTGGTCCCCTCCACGTTGTTTTACTTCCCTGGGACAACAATCGGACATTGACCAGACCTTGAACCTATCCCCTAACCTGCTTACACATCAGGACTTGGAACCTGCGGAACTTACCCCAGACTGTAGAGACCAAGCGATTTGGCTGATGCCCGGTGGAGCTACCATATAGCTAAAGAGATAGGTTGTGGACTCCCCGCCATCACCTACCCAGCCGGGCCTTGGGCAGATTTTCTCCTTGTCTCTACGTCCTATCTTCCTCCTACCCCTTTACCCTATCCCCTTACCCTTCCTTGTGCCATTCACCTTGTCCCCTATATTCTTTAAATGATTTTCTTGATACTTTGTAACTTTTAACTGATGTAAATTGCAACCTTATTTTTCCTCATGTAAAGCACTCTGTTTCCTTTGGGTCTAGCCAGCGCTATATCATAACTCATTAATTATATAGGTTCCCATTTAGTACTCTTTCTCTCTTTGTCTACTTCCCTAGCTCCTATCCCCTTTCCCCTGAATCTCTCACCTTGCCTGCTAGTCTGCCTAGCACCCTGTCCTTTGTGCCCTTTGACTAAGCACTCCTTCTCCCCTTGTGGAGGAAAGATCCAATATTTATACTCTGGAGTCTCAGCAACCCACTGACAGAGTCCACTGCTCCAAGGGAGCCACTCAAAGCTGAGGTATGGTATGGCACCCCTTGCCAAAGCACTCCCTCTCTCTATTTTGGGGAAGGATCCAGTATGTGGCCTTGTTGTCTCAGAGACCCCTCTGAGAGAGTCCACTGCGTAAAGGGAGCCTCCCACAACAGAGATAGAGAAGTGATATCACTTCCCCTGGGATCACAGCTTACTGGACTTTGGACGTTGCTTTGACTCGTCTACCGGTTTGTGTCCCCGTCGCCCTTCCCCTCCTCTTCCCACGCTGTGTCCTTCACCCGCCCCTTCTCTTTCCCGCCGTCATTACCGGTCTACTTCCCCAGCTCCTACCCCCCTCCCCTGAATCTTTCCCCTTGCCTGCTTTTCCCCTTCGTATTTGTGCTTATTGTTTAGCTCGACCTTACAAGTAACTATGTTGCCATGCTCTAATAACTATGTAACCTTTGTAACAATGTAACCTGTAACTATCATCTGATGCTCATGTAAAGCGCTCGGATACCTCCGGGTCTAACCAGCGCTATATAAAACCTTTAAAATAAAAAATAAAATAAAAAAATATAAAAAGAGGGGTTGAGTTCAGTGCGCCACATTGTTCCCATGTGGTTGGTGGTGGTGGATGGGTTGCTGAAAAGGTCGGAGGGTTGGGGATCGAAGTTTCTGCAAACGGTTGCTATCTTGCTGTGGAAATGGTCGCAGAGTTCCTAGATGGAGAGGATCGAGTTTTCAGTGGCTGCCGGGCTGGTGAACTCTCGGACGATGGTGAAAAGTTCCTTGGTACAGTAGGTGCTGGTCTTAATCCGGTGAGTCTGGGCCTCCTTTCCTGTAGCTTTAAGTTGGAGGTGGTAGTCATTGAGGGCAGTTTTGTAGGAGGCTCAGTCGGTGTGGTTCCTACTGCTGCGCCATCTTCTATCCAGTTTGCTGCAACTGTGCTTCGAGATGCTGATTTCCAGCGTGTACCAGCTGGCTTGTTTGGTGGGTCCGAGCATTTTGGCTGGTTTGGTGGGAGCAACTAGGTTGGTGGCACTGGTGATCCAGGAGTTGAATTTCTCTACTGCCCGGTCCCTGTTGGTGGAGATGTTATGCTGCGAGCTGCTGAGGCCGTTGGTCCATTGTTGCTGAGTGACCTTGGACCAGTTGCAGTAGGGGGCACTCTGGCAATTGTGGGCAATGTGGAGAGGTCCAGCGATGGTGAAGTAATTACATATTAAGCCATTATAAATCAGCCCGCGTAATACAAGCCTTTAAACTAAGCTATTAAGCCCGGGAGGGAGTGGCGGCAACATACACAATCCACCCTCAATAAATATTCATCATACCTCCATGTACTCTAATGATCCTTAACTTCATAGTAATGGAACATTTACAATAACTCACTTCAGACCGAGAAAACTCATATTAGAGCACATATTGGCTTTTTTGTGAGAATGTTCCAAACATGGTCAAAGACTTGAATTAACAAAAAATGAAATCTTCCAACTGGAAACACAGGCAACGAACATTAACAACCAGTCTCAAAAGATTGTCCTAAGTCACTCGTGGGTTAAACAGAAAGCACAAATGAAAATGTTAAAGCCGATACATTAAACATCCCAACTGTGTGGATCGATAATAAATAATTATGAGTCATGCCAAACAAAAATAATGATACTGCCTCCAAATTGAATGAAAAATGTGGACAATTAGATTAGTATAGATCATTTAACTAAAACTATTTTTCAACCAGAAGTAGTAATATTTGAAGATTGTATAAAGAAAACTGGAACCCTAGGATCACATACACACAGCCTGATTGAATTTCCACCTCACCCGTCAACTACTAACTCATATAATGCTAGTAGTAGAATAAAACAGTATTCAGGAACTGGTTCTGCTCCCCTGGAAGCAACACTTGACTCAATGGCATCACTGTCATCCATCACAGTAGATGCCTTAAATGTTCAATCAAAAATAAACAAAAAGACACACAGATTGATATTCTCTTTAGAATGGCACTACAGTTAAAGGATTTTGAAACAAAAATCCCACAACTAGCAAGAGCCATGAGGAAGCAAACAATCTGCTGAACGACCTTAGCCATTACTTCTGTGGCTACATCATCGATAAACTGGGTACATTTTCCAGTGCAATAAATACAATAACCAGCTCATGGAAACAAACAGGATATGATAGACCATGCCATTGGCCGTTTGGGATGGACTGGGAATCTAGCCCAAGGCAATCACAGTGAGTCACATCAACTCCAGCCTGACCAGGTTTTTGCCTGTTTATCAACACAACAGAACAAGCAAATGTCACTGAATGAGTGCCATATAATCACAATCCAGAATACTGTGGTGAGCAGAGAAAAAATTAATAATAATGAGGGGACACAGTTACAGTTACAGATGGAAAAGATAGCAAGAACTGCTAATCAGGTGAAAGAGGCCTAAAAAACAAGAACACTTTCAGCAGGATTGTCAAGGAACAACAAAAAAAAGGCAAAAAAAAAGTTCATGAAGAAAACAAATCCAAAGGAAATAGGAATGAACATCATCTTTCAAAGTAAAGTAGGTGCCAGCAAAGCCGACCCTTTCAAAAGGAAAGTAAGTGCCAGCAAAGCCGGGGACAATATAATTTAGGAGAAGGATGCAAACCAGAACCATCGTGCATAATGGACATGTCCGCATGGAGCAAAAAGACGTCCCAAGACTCGATCAGATTATTAGAATCCAACAAGAATTATAGGCAAGATTACTCCTAAAGAGTAACAGAACAGGTCAGCAGTACCAAACATTTTGAGGGGAAAAAAGGTTATTTTCAACTCAGTGTAACCTATTCCCATTATATCAAAGCTGGGAGAATGGCTTAGTTAACAAACAATTGAATTCATCCTGAGGAATGGTCAAAAAGTTTCAATCAATGGATGTTTTGTTTGGTTGATCGTGCATGATTGCTCGCAACTTTGATAGCATATCGATCTGGTCATGTATCGATCAACTCAGACTTTGTGTATAAAACAGGGATTACACTGTAGTTTTTGAATTTGGCATAATGGAAGCAACTCTTCAAAAAACTGTGTGGCACCTGGATATAGAGCAGACTAATAAACTGATACTGAAAGGTTAAGGCTATACCACTCTGAAGGCGAGGCAGAGGAAGCATCAAAGGAATCACAGCTAATTTTAGAAAGTGAGCCAATCTGCAAAAATGCCCAACATTTAAAAACACGGGGATTTCAATATCAATGGACACTGTCCTATTGCCATAGAAACAGAACACCGTAAATAGCCTGAAAGGAAAATACTTAACGTCAGAAATGACCAACCATGAAGTAAGATTTGATGGTGACAGGCCTCAATATAGAATCTCAAATGTAAAACTAAAATCTGAAAGTAAGGTATCTATCAATCTCAGTGATAATCGCTCAGTCATATTCAACCCATTATATCAAAGTGTGGGACCTCCTGTTACTTTAATCGAGGTACACTTCTTCGGCTTTTTCATTATTACGTATCAAAAATAGAAATACTGAATCAACGGAACTCATATCTAAGCAATATCCTCCGGATAAGTGGATAAAGGAATCAACTAAAATGAATTGTAATCTTCTTCTTTGGCAGCCTTAGTAATTAAACAGAAAGCTTGCTTCTTGGAGTGGGGCGTGGAATTGATACCTACAGTGGAGTACAACTATCCTTCTTCCCTCTGAAAACACAATCTGGGCAATGCAAAGTCTCGGAACAAAACAAAAATAGTAAGTAGGTTATATTACAAGATCCCTGAGGCAAGAATTTGGACTGCGATTGTGTAAGTGATCTACTAATTGCAAATAATGGAAAGGAAGCTTCACATTTAGACTTGAACTATGTTAACAAGGAAAATTGAGGGAGGCTCTTGTGGCTATTAATAACAAATCTATCTGACAAACAGCATATAACAAATAAACTAAAGAAAACAAACACTGATTCCAAGCACACTGCGAGTCGATTATCATGGAACATGGTCGGGATCAATAAATTACAAACACTGCCATCACTATGAAAATACTTAATCTCCTATAAACTTCTTGGCCTCCAAGAAACTGGGTTAAAGGAAGAGATTTGCCTCCAAAATAAAAATATATTTAAAAAAAACTGGTGTGAAATTGTCAGCTAAAGGTTGATTGTTAGGGGCAGGTTTGGAACTTTAATTTCAATCAAATTGGAGGTTTTGCTGGCAGATATTTCAATAGATTCAAACAATAAATTAGTTTTGGTACTCACTTGGAATGGAATTATATTCCAAGAAGTTGTTTTTCTTTACAACATATACACTCCCCTGATCAGTTTTGCAAACTTAGGACTCAATGTATGTTAACTGAGCATAACACAAACTTACAGTAAGAAAGGGACATGGAGCAAAAGATTGTGTGAAAGTTTGGATCCCCAAGCCTAATCCCAAAACCACTTGATTAATTACACAGGTACTGAAATATTCGCATTAGGATACTGGCCCATAAACTTTCTGGGGAACATAATTGCAGCCTTTGGAAAACACTGTTTAGTCTTCTAGTTATTAATCTTAACAGTCAATTAGCTCCTGATATACCAGCATCAATAACACACTGTTATGTTGAAAAACAAAATCTGCTCTATTACACACTGGTGTCTCCGGAACTCTTGGAGAAACGTTTTCTTTTCATATTTGTCAGTGAGCAGACACTAGTGATTGTCCACAAATAACAGAATTCATCTGAGGCATCAAATATAATGAGCATGTGCAGAAAATCACAGATGAAGACGAGAATACCAGTTCACAAATTAGGATGGAACCAGTGACAAAAAGGTTTAGAAACAGCAGGAGGAGAGACTGTTCAGGGAGGAGCAAGACAGTGCAGTCCCAGCATTTGTGGGGTGCACAGAAGAAGCAGAGCATTCTGGGGCAACCCTGGTGCAAGATGGCCCTACATCTCTCCTATTGGTTCCTGATGGGAACTGCGATTCAGAGACACCGTAATTGCCAAAGGCACAGTTAGGGCTGTGATCACTTTTCTGTGGTCGGCCTGTGCATGGCGGCATCTTCCGAATTGCTGAACGTGCCATTACAGATCTGCATAGCCCAGGCTCGGTCTGGGGATACAGCTGCATTCCAGTTGGCCAGGATGTGAGCTCCAACTGCAAATACGAGGAAGCCCTTTGGGGCTGCATCTGCCGACAGTACAGTTTGGACCCGTGTCAACTCAGGACTTGTGCTCTTCAGGCGACCGACTGCACAAGCCATGGGAGGCTACCCCAACTAGAGCGGCGAGACTGTGAAGTAATTGGTAACAATCCTCATTGTTTAGTGGCTATGTCGAGGATGATGTTACTAGAAGTACTTAAGATTACAAGTAAGTAATTGTGGAAATTCCACCTAGCTGTTCCACACGAAAAGCAAATCACCCTGCCTTTTGTAATAACTGGTTTTAAAATAGAACTCCTTCACTTAGAAAATAAAACAGTGCAGAACCAATAAAGAGTAAGCTAAATGAAATTTCAAATTTTTGCTTAATTTCCTTCAAACAAAAGCGTTGTACTATTTACAACCTCATGACATGTCGCTGTAGGGGACAAAGGAAAGGGGAAAAGGATAGCGGATGGGGAGCATGACAGCTGGACCAAGAGTGAATGAACAATTAAAAAAAACACGATGGTGAGCAACTGAATAGTTCTTGAGGAAATATTGCACGAATGTCTTTATTTGATTAAAATAATAGTATATTTTTCTAGCCATTTTCCATCATGTGCCCTCCATCGCCCCCCTCCCCAGTCTCCACGTGTAGAGGATGTTGTTGAGCATTTTAGTTTGTAGGCAAAAGTGTTTTGATAGGCTGATGGAATGCTCGACGACAAATACTTCCTCAATAGCCTTGCGGCTGACACTCTAAATAGGGATGACTGACTTTCTTATAAGCAAATAAAACGTCCACAAATAATCCATAGCGGTTGTATAAGTTACTTCTGTTGCGGCCAGAGAGATGCTAACTTGATACGGAGCATGGCCTCGTTACTGAAGAATGTGTCAGCATTTCCCAGCAAAGAAAGCTTCCAGGCAACATTGTCTCCAGTATGTGTATGCCAGCGGGATGCTTGACATGCCTGAGTCATGCTAAAGACAGAACAAAACAAAGCGGGGTTTCCTTAAAAACACAACTCCTGCAATTAAGTGACTCAACCCTGAAAAGACAATAAACGCTAATCCTCTCCCAATTAGCGTCCTGGAGTTTATTACTTCCACAACAGCGGCTTTAAATGCGGTCGTTGAACGGTGAATCGCGTTACAATGTAACAAATACACGGAAGAGGCACACGTACCTGTTGGACTCCGGCAATTTTGTTGTAAGAATGCAGGACCAGCAGCAACGGAGCATGTACGTTTTTTCCTTTGAAAAGTTCTGGAGCTGACAATAAACAAAAAGTAAAACCGTAACGTGATATATCAATATTTATATCATGTACAATTGCAGCAATGCCTTCGGGCCGTGTTGTATTAAACTTGCAAAAAGGAAAGACCTGGCAGAAAGAGTTGCGCATCCCCCGAAGGCAGTTAAGACATTACGCGGAGGGAGGATGGATGGGTTGGTGTGGAAAAGAGAAGCTTACCGGTCTCGGCGTACGTGAAGACGAGCAGGTCGTCCAGTATCTGGATCTGGGTGTCTATGGGCCGCCTCTCCTGCAGGTCCCTCAGGCGCTCGAGCAGCTTCTCGAGACTCGCCTGCTCCATCTCCGTGGTCTGGAGGTCTATTTACCTCAGCGGCGCCCGCTTGAGCAGCGACCCAGATCTGCGGTGTACGAAGGAGGGAAACAACTTTCGCTTTTACTTCGCCGAGAACGAATGGCAAAGGCAGTTCAGCTCCTCCTCTTGCTCCTTTCCGCCCCGCCTTCTCCTAACTTTTTCTTCCTTGTCCTAGAGGCAGCTGTCACAAGTTATCAAGCGTCGAAGGGCGCTGTCGCTTCCGAGTCTGAACCAGCAACGACCGTATTTTACGCTGCGTCAGTGGCGTCGTTTCTCTTCAGAGCTGGCAAAGCAAGCCGGCAATTAATAGGAAAAGCGTACAATTCTATAAACGTTGATTAAGCGACCAGTGAAACCACACAAATAAACGACTGAACAAAAGATATGCTAGTGGAAAGTTAAGAAATGTATATTCTATTGCCAATAAGCAGTTCTGGAATGTTATTACAGGCAGGGGCGCAACTAGATCTTAATTTCGGGGGGGGGGGCTAACATGGCAAATGAAGGGGCGTGGCTAATGTTAATCAATGGGGCGGAGCTAAAATGGCAGATAATCAGGATCGGTTAATGGTCAGGTCAAGCTGAGAAAAAATATGGTGAATTCTGCATTTGAAACTGGACAAAAATTAGAGCACACATTTTTGTTAATTTGATGCATTTATATGCTATTGTCTTATGAAAAAGGAACAGAATGTACTGAATTAAAAGGCCAATTTAATATATTTTACTACAAAGCACTTTAGGAACACAATATAACCAATTTTCACAATGCCATTTCAAGGCGACGACCCTTTTTCGCCAGTTCATTAACAATTGCTTCTATAGGAGGACAATGTGCTCGTGAAATCCATAGACAGGTGTGTGGGAATGCCCTAGCTCCACCCATGGAACGACTTCCCTATGCAAGGTAACTCAAGGCAGCTCAATGCTCTGCCTCTCATTACTCTGGAGTTTCTAAACCACGCAAAACCACACAAAGTGGCCTTTGTGTGGGTTAGGTAAATCCCAATTAAATGGGTAAAATGATGGCAGCGTAAAAGAAAATCAGAATGGATGGATACAAGGGTTAAAGTATAGTAAATGTAAATGTGAGAGGATGGATGCGTTGGTGAAGGGATGGTAGAGTAAATAAATATCTGAGATGATGGCTAAAAGGATGGGTGTAAGGTTGGCAGAGTAAATTGAAATCAGAAAGGATGGATGGTTGGATTGATGGATGAAAGGATAGCAGCTTCAGCATCGCACACATGTATGACATTACAACACATGCCATCACAACGCATGCCTTTACAACGGTTGTAACAACTCAAGTGCTGTTACAACACGTTACCATATGCCTTCACAACAAAGGCATATGCGTGGTAAAAGTTTCGTTTTAAAATATAACTATTTTACAGGCAAGTATAAACGCTATATATATATATATATATATATAGGTTTATATATCCCTGTAAATGGCTTATTTTTTTTAGTAAAGTGTGTATATATATATATATATATATATACACACCCACCCACATTTCCTTAAAACCCTACAACCCTTCAACCCATCCCAACCCTAAAATTGCCCCCCTGGCACCCCAAAGCCCATACCCATCCTGAACCCTCAAATTAACCCAAAACCCATACCCACACTGAACCCCAAAATTACTCCCGACACCCAAAAACCCATTACCAGCCTGAACTTTGAAATTAACCCCCTGGGACCCCAAAACCCATATCCGCCCTGAACTCTAAAATCACCCCTGGCACCCCAAAACCCATACCCACCCTGAACCCTAAAATTACCCCTGGCACCCCAAAACCCATACCTGCACTGATCCCTACAATTACACCCTTGCCCCCCAAAACCCACTCCCACCCTGAACCTTAAAATGACCCCCCGGCACCCCATAACCCATACCCAACCGGAACCATAAATTCCCCCCAGGCACCCCATAACCCATACCAACCCTGAAACATAAATTCCCCCCTGGCACCCCATAACACATACACACCCAGAACCCTAAAATAGCCCCCTCTCATCCCAAAACGCACACCTGCCCTGAACCCTAAAATTCCCCCTGGCACACCAAACACATACCCACGCTGAACACTAAAATTAACCCTGTGGCACCCCAAAACCCATACCCACCCTTAACCTTAAAATTACCCCAGGCACCCCAAAACCCATACCCATGCTGAACCATAATTTCCCCTCTGGCACCCCATAACCCATACCCACCCTGAACCAGAAATTACCCCCTGGCACCCCATAACCCATACCCACCCTGAACCCTAAAATAGCCCCCTGACACCCCAAAACCCACACCTGCCCTGAACCCTAAAATTACCCCTGGCACACCAAACACATACCCACGCTGAACACTAAAATGAACCCTGTGGCACCCCAAAACCCATACCCACCCTGAACCTTAAAATTACCCCTGGCACCCCAAAACCCATACCTACCCTGAACCTTAAAATTACCCCTGGCACCGCAAAACCCATACCCAAGCTGAACCATAATTTCCCCTCTGGCACCCCATAACCCATAGCCACCCTGAACCATAAATTCCCCCTGGCACCCCCATAACCCATACCCACCCCCTGAACCTTAAAATTACCCCTGGCACCGCAAAACCCATACCCAAGCTGAACCATAATTTCCCCTCTGGCACCCCATAACCCATACCCACCCTGAACCATAAATTCCCCCTGGCACCCCCATAACCCATACCCACCCCCTGAACCTTAAAATTACCCCTGGCACCGCAAAACCCATACCCAAGCTGAACCATAATTTCCCCTCTGGCACCCCATAACCCATACCCACCCTGAACCATAAATTCCCCCTGGCACCCCCATAACCCATACCCACCCCCTGAACCTTAAAATTACCCCTGGCACCGCAAAACCCATACCCAAGCTGAACCATAATTTCCCCTCTGGCACCCCATAACCCATACCCACCCTGAACCATAAATTCCCCTGGCACCCTCATAACCCATACCCACCCTGAACCCTAAAATTGCCCCCTGACACCCCAAAACCCACACCCACTCTGAACCCTAAAATAACCCTTGCTACCCCAAAACCCACACCCGCCATGATACCTAAAATTACCCCCTTGGAATCCCAAAACCCATACCCACTCAGAACCCTAACATTACCCCCTGGCACCCCAATTCGTAACCAACCCTGAACCCTAAAATGACTCCCTGGCACACTAAAACCCACACCCACCCTGAACCCTAAAGTTACCCACTAGCACCCCAAAAAATGAACACTACATTTGCATATTCGGAGTGGACTGTCCTCTTTGACGTTTCCATGTATGTAAGTCAAGAACAACATTCACAGTAACCTAGATATGCAGGCAGTAGGTAATGCTGTGCTGAAAAATGCATTAAAGTTACTGGAACTTACATACAAAACTGATGCCTGCTCTTCTGATACTATACTGTGGAGTCTGGCTGATCAGCAGCACTGCGTCCTGGCATCCAGCCCCTCCCGAAGCACTCACAGTGTAGATAGGTGTGGGTCAAAAGTTTCCTGGTTTCTCCTTGCCAGGGCCTCTTCTGCTTCATTGTGGGTGCCCTTGGATGCAAAAAGAGAAAGATCCATGGCCCTGCTCACCATTCATCTAGTGAGAAGTGCAGTGAGTTCGAGGTCCCCTCTCATTTCCACCTTTCATCTCTTCAGGTCTGTGCCAGTTCCTCATGCATGACGTAGAGCTGTCAGCTGTGAAGAGCCAAGGCAGTGGCCTAATAATGTCCTGACCTCTCTTTAAAAATGGGTTCAAGCAACATATCCCTATATCCTACCACCTTGTCTAGCCATTGCGAAAGCTTCAATTTGAACACCTCTTGTTTTGTCCAAACAGGCCACTATACAGGTTGATCTCGTTGAGTGTTCCAAGTAAGATTCTTAAAATCCAGGATAAGCAAGTGTGATATACATAGTTACAGCATACATTTGCTGATATCACCATCTCAAAATAGTGTATCATTGTCTTTGCAAGAAGCCACTGTTACTAAATACCTTTGTTGATACGACAGATGAATAAAGATGCTGGACTACCCTCAGTCACAATCAGATGGCGCTGGGACCATGACAAGCGCAGCAGGCATGCGTGCCTACCCTAAATAGGTGTCGACCAGGATAAGACCAAAGGAAAGCAGTGCACAGACAGCAGGGGCAAAGGGATGGCAGTGCAGGTGACGCTTTTCCATTGTAATTTAATTTCTGCTGGTGTCATAGCCCAGGGTGTGCTGTCTGTGCACTTGTATGGAATACACATCTATACAAGTGCACAAAGAGCAAACCCTGGGCTATGACGCCAGCAGAAAGTCCTTTGCAAAGGAAAAGTGTCACCTGCACTGGCCAGCCCTTTCCCCCTGCTGTGCACTTCACACCCCATGCTCACAATACATCAAGTGCTTAGGTGAAATCCCTGCCTTCAGGCAAGGATTTCACCTCAGTGCCACTCTAAGGGAAAACAAGAGGTGGGGGCAGGGGGGTTCACTCGCTGGAACTGTTTAGAGGCTGTCTGTCTGTCTGGCTCGGGCTGCCGGGCCTCTCAGAAAGCATTAAAAAAAATCACATCCTCGGATCGGATGCGCAGCCTTCTTGCACCATTTCAGTGCGTGTCATCTTAGCCCGGGCAGAGGAGGCGACGGGGGGGGCTGAAGCCCGGTGAGCCCAATGGGTGTTGCGCGCCTGATTACAGGGAATAACGGCCCCGGGACAGTGGCAGCTGCTGAATTGTATAAGTGGTGAGGCGGTAATCTTTGAAACGAGTGTAATTTGTGAGCATGCCCGAAATAAATAGGCATAGCGTTGTTACACCAGTCCTTTGAGAATGTGAGGATTCTGAAATTACAACAATAATGTGCATGTAACATAACACGCATCTGCAATGCAATATGTCTCGCATTAGTGAGTGCTAATGGCGCAAAAAAAAAAAAAAAGGTGCTATATATATTTTTTTTAGCTATCCTAGCAGTAGCATAGGTAATAAAAGAAATTCCACAAAGCAAGGAAAGGGTGCAGTACCTTATGTGGCTAAAAGAGGTCCCTTTACAACTCCACAGGGACACCTAGTAACATCCTGTGGTACTGCACCCTATCCTTCCTTCGAGTAATGTCTTCTCTTAGGTTACTGCTGGGATATTTTTAAACAAAAAAGTAAATCTAGTAAACATTATCATTAATAATAATAATAATAGCGGTACTAATTAAACTGGCACAGAATTGAACAGAAGGGGTTGTGATTATATAAACACAGAGTGACAGCAGCTTATATAACATGGTGAAAAACGAAACTCTTCTTTATACATACAATTTTAAATATATAAATACACTTTTGTATTTGAGCGAAATGGCCTTTTAAATCGAACTGTGTAGTAAAACATATTTTTGCACTAATAAAGTACATCTACGCACTTTAAGCAGCATCTAAACTTAGTCTTGATGAACCGCTTTGCTTCCTTCCATTATTGGTGGTGCTGCTACAAAATAAAACATAAAAAGATAATGGGTAACTCAGTTGATCCTTGTATGTTTGGGCAATGAGCAGTTAAAGGTAAAGAAGAGCTACAAGGGATTTCGTTTGTTTGCTACTTAAGGATAATTTACCAGCATAAGTCTAAAGGGTTAGTTGTGGCAAATCTGACCCAACTGTATCCATAGGATAACACAGTTTCTTCTATCAGTACAACATTCAAAAAACCAAAAAATTGAAGGAAAAGAGGAAAAGAGCACACAGGAAATTTATATTTGAAAAGGTATTTGTATTGAATAAATCACAGAAATGAATTTACGGGGATATAATAGACCAATCAATATAAGCAAAAAAAGTTATGGATAGATGTACAAATAAATCCACAAATCAATACATAACAGTTCATCAACTCCTTTGTTTGTTAAAGTGTAGCCAAGTCCATTGCTGAACAAAGGTATATTCTTTGAAAGATGAATTTCATTGGAGATGATGATATGGTCGACGTTTCGGTCTTTTGGTGCAGACGTCTATAAGACCATCATCAGGACTAATATATTTGCAAAGGTTGCCCCTTAACACAGGGCCAGGAGTAGTCAGGCTAAAAGAACACTGTAGTACGTAAATCACCTCGGTGGTTTTTTCTGGAACAAGGATTCTTATATTCCAGATTTTGAACTGTAAGTGGTTTGTGCTTCATTCGTCGGAACACCACTTCTAAGAGCACGGTTTATTTCTATTTCACACGCAGCGGCGGTCTCAAAATATCACTCGACGGCATCGGTTCACATCGGGACACACACACACAGAGCCACACACACACACACGGTATACACCCGTTACGACGCAACTTTTACTCCGCACTACCATTACAACGCGGGCATTACAACGCATGACATTACAACGCATTGCGCTGGGGGGCGCTCTAGGATAAGAGGTAAGTTTAATTTACTATCCAACACCTTCCCTAGGGTCCACGGGGACTGGAGTTAGAATAGTAAATTATACTTACCACTATCCAGCACCCCAAAGCGCTATGCGTTGTAACGGTATTCGTTGTAAATACCGCGTTGTAATGGTACGCGGAGTAAAAGTATGCGTTGTAACGTCATACATCCCACACACACACACACACACACAGAGCCACACACACACAGAGCCACACACAGAGCCACACACACAGAGCCACACACACACACACATAGCCACACACACAGAGCCCCTCCCCCAACACAGGAAAAAAACACCAACTACCTATTATCAGCAGTTACAGTGTTGTCAAATATTTGACAGTGCAGACAGAATTAGGCAGCCTTTACTTTTTCTATGCATTTGTATCACCTTCGGATATTAACTAAGTGCAGATGTAGTGGATTAGGATGCGATGCCAAAGTTCACTTCCTGTCTGTGCTTTGTCCTACAGCCCTTTCCACCTCGCCTTGAACTGAAGGCCAACCAAAACGAGCCCTCATAAATCAGTGTCCAGATTTCCTGGGGCTGTGAACTGCACCCGTGCAGAAGGTACAGGTGGTGAAGTGAGAGAAGGCGTGGTCTGGCTTGAGGCAGGTTTCTCGCTCTGCTCAGTGCACCTATTGATTACTGCCTACTACCGGGTTAGGGTGCTGGCCTCCTTTGCCCCTCCCTAATGCAGTTCTTTAAAGAAAAAAACTGCTTTCTGTTAAATGAAGAAGTGATTCTTTTACGCAGTATGGCAACAAATCAAATCTAAAATTTGTGTTGTGTGCTCGCTGCACCAAAATCGTCTAAAATAAAAGCAGAACGCAAAAGGTAAAATAAGTTTGGGGATTACCTGCAAGATGGGCCTCACAGGACTCTCTCCAGGAGAAAATATGATGTAATATTTAATATGAGTGTCTAGATGATCTGTTATCTGATTTATATTCTTCGAGTCAGCATTAATGGTCACGGGGTAGTGCTTTAGCTCCCGAGAGACAGTTTTTAGAGAAAAGAGGAGACCACTGAATTGTGACCGAAAATTCTGGGTTTAAATCCCGGCGCGACCACTTGGACATGTTGTGTGATTCTGTAAACAATTTTAGCTCGCTGTGCTACGTTTTACTTAATTGCAATGTTTTGCATCATCTAGAGATCCACAATTTCACAGCATAGCCTGTATGCAAACAATATACTTTGTACATGATGTAATGTTGATTCGTGTATAATAATAGTAGGAACCCTTTTAATAGTGCTCACCATATGTAACTTTCACTTTTCTTCACATGCCTACACTAACAGAACAGAACACGTTTATTTTTAAAGCACACGTTCACCCAGAAGGGTATATTGGCGCTGAATAACCTGGTTATTGTTACCCAACTCAATGGTACTCGTTGCATTCCTTTTTACATGTTTATGCCAGTGCTTTAAATAGACAGGTACAGTCCGGTACTGTAATGTAATGTTTAGAGATAATATGAATTGTAATAAATGCTACTCATTGCAGTAATGTAAGGTGCGTATTACGTGGAAACGTGGAAACCAAATATTAACACAATTACGAATAATTCTTGATTTTTTTAGGAGTCTTGTCATATTTCTGCATTTTCTGTTACGCGAACAGTTCTTCCAATGGCTGGGTTTCTAGGCTGAATTGTACGGCTAGTCCACCCCCCACCCTGTGAGGGTTGCAGCTTTCCCACTGGGGCTTCCAGCACCAGTCATGAAAACAGACAGGTAATGCGTCGAGCGTCATCTTCTCTTAAAAAACCCATTAGTCCAGCAGACGGTTGCTTTCCTGTTCACAAATGTTGCGTATTAAACACACAGCCCAAAGCAGCCAATATTTTGATCAATCAGCAGCTGTCCGGCGGGGACTCCTAAACAACACAGCTTTCAAGAAATTCCAGTTTTCTAACATGGAGTAACACCAAGTAGTACATAAAGGGCTAATGTGTAACTTGGGGGCGTGAGCCTTTAAGAGGCACTATCCTGGCCGGTCTGCGCAGTGCCTGAAACCAACCGCAGACATTGTTTTACCTGGAACAACTGGATTTATTTCATTGGCCCGCTGCGCGGCCAAAGAAATGCGCCCTGACGTCCTCAGGCTTCTCACGAAGCTGCAACTAATATATTTCATGTGAAATGTTTACAAGTCGGTCCGTCCAAATTATGGTGAGCTGCACGCACCAGTAGCAGTATACATCTGGCTGCAAACAATGTGAAAAAACTCTTTAGAAACTCCTCGGCTACTCCCCGCCTTTCATCTATTCCCACCCTATAAATACCGCTTGCCAATAATACGTACCAGATCAACAATCAATATCTTGCCCATATTTAGCTTGTCTCGCAAGTATTTGGCAGCGATGGCGACTGAATTGAAAAGGCAGAATGCCCTGCGAATTAAAGAAGAGCAGAGTATGTAGGTACAAATTGTTATAAATAACGAGCTGGACATTTACTAAAAATGCTATGCGATCTCCGCGGCCATAAATCTGCTTCTAGGAGTACCTCGAAAGACTTTTCCAAACATCTGCGAACGATTACGCTGCTTCGGAAACACGAGGCCCGCAGGTGATCGCATCTTGGCTAGCGCCCGGGGAGAGGCAGCGGTCCCCGGTACTTACATGGCCGTGGATGCCTCGGCGTGGTGGCCCGGGTGTCGCACTACCTCAAAACCATTCTGCAAAAACAAGACAGTCTTTTTGTTATTGACCTTAAAACAACCTCCTCGTAGAATGTAACAACAGACAACGATCCTGTGCTGGTGGCAGAGTGCCCGCCCGGGCTGCAAGTCTCGTGAAACAGCAGAACCGGTGCAGGGAGGGGAGTCGCTCTGTGGTGAGGGAGCGGGGGCAGTTAAAGCGCGGAGATCAATGAAGTCGCATGCCAGGGACATGTGCGCCTTCTGAAATAGCTGCATGGAGGGGAAGGGGTGGGTCGAGAGGATGGACGTTTTAAGAGAACATTTTGTGAGACGCGCCTCAGCCCACGAGCCAACAAGCGCCTGACTTCCTGTTGGCGTAAAAGCTTTCTTATCTTCTTTATGGGACCATCTGTTGGCCCCATAAAGAAAATAAGAAAGCTTTTACACCAGCAGGAAGTCAAGTCAGCCAGTCTGAAAAGGACGGGGCTTACTAAGAAAGAAGAACGTCACTAGGACCTCTTCTCCTATGGCTGGCCACCGTTTAGGAGGCCAGCCAATGGAGAAGAGGGGCGGGGCTTAACCTCGCTAGTGAACAATCCTCTATCTCATTAAATCTCACCTGCTCGACAGCGCAAGCATAGCCATCGCAGGCTGAGACCTAAAAAATAAGGGTTTAGCACAGTGAAGAACTGCTTAAATGAAGTGTAAGTGAACTTGTTGGGGACCGCTTGATTCTATGGGGCATCTAATAAACAACGTTGATGACAACTGTTTTAAAATATATGTACAGAGGGAAAACAACATATTGAATAAGGTAAACAGACATAATATCGACTACAAAATATCGAATGGACATAATATCGAGTCCAAAATATAGGCTGGACAAAATATCGAATGGACAGAATATAGACATCAAAAATATCGTTTTGAAGGTAAGTAATGTAATATCGAATGTTAAAAATATAGAAAGTTAAAATATTGAAGTATATAATATAGGTTATTAAAATTATCGAATTTTTAATAATATCGAATTTTTTATAGTGTTTGTTATGTTATTATATGTGTGAAAAGTGTGTATTTATGTTATAAATAATTTTAATTAATGAATTTTGTTTTTTTAATTTTTGCGTAATGTAATTCTGTCTGGTTGTGGGTTTATAGGGGAATAAGGTGGGAAGTAATTTAATTATAATTAATTAAATATGTAAATGTATATATTGGTATTCATTTTTAATTAATTGTTAATTAATTTATATTTGGTAATTAATTACATTTTAATTGGCAAATCATTTTAATTAATTGATTAATTGCTAATTATGTTAATTTTACTTAATTAATTTTCTGTAGCGGGTTGTGGGTTTATAGGGGAATTAGGTGGGAAGTAATTTATTTATTATTAATTAAATATGTAAAAATATTTATTGGTATTTTTTTTAGAATTAATTGTTAATTAATTGTTATGGGTAATTAATTAAATTTTAATTGCCAATTAATTTTATTTAATTGATTAATTGCTAATTATGTTAATTTTACTAATTTATTTTCTGTAGCGGGGTGTGAGTTTATAGGGGAATAGGGTGGGAAGTAATTTATTTATAATTAATTAAATAATTAAATGTATTTAATTGTTTTTAATTTAAATTAATTGTTAATTAATTTTTAATTGTTAATTAATTAATTGTTAATTTGTAATTAAATTGAATAGGTAACTCATAGTAAAAATTAATTGTAATTTGTAATTTTAATTGATTAATTAGTATATTATATTAAATTGGTAATTTCTTTTAATTAATTTTTTATAGATATTAATTTATATTGTTTTTAAATAATATAAGAAGTATTTACTTCTCTCTGGAGTGGGAATAGTAATTTTTACCCCTACGCTATCCAACGCTTTCCCTACTGTTGCACTCTTTGGAGTGGGAATAGTAATTTTAACCCCTACGCTATCCAATGCTTTCCCTACTGTTGCACCCATTGGAGTGGGAATAGTAATTTTTACCCCTACGCTATCCAACGCTTTCCCTACTGTTGCACTCGCTGGAGTGGGAATAGTAATTGTTACCTCTACATTATCCAACGCTTTCCCTACTGTTGCACTCACTGGAGTGGGAATAGTAATTTTTACCCCTACGCTATCCAACGCTTTCCCTACTGTTGCACACACTGGAGTGGGAATAGTAATTTTTACCTCTACGCTATCCAATGCTTTCCCTACTGTTGCACTCTTTGGAGTGGGAATAGTAATTTTTACCCCTACGCTATCCAACGCTTTCCCTACTGTTGCACCCATTGGAGTGGGAATAGTAATTTTTACCCCTACGCTATCCAACGCTTTCCCTACTGTTGCACTAACGGAGTGGGAATAGTAATTTTTACCCCTACGCTATCCAACGCTTTCCCTACTGTTGCACCCACTGGAGTGGAAATAGTAATTTTTACCCCTACGCTATCCAACGCTTTCCCTACTGTTGCACTCTCTGGAGTGGGAATAGTAATTGTTACCTCTACGTTATCCAACGCTTTCCCTACTGTTGCACACACTGGAGTGGGAATAGTAATTTTTACCTCTACGCAATCCAATGCTTTCCCTACTGTTGCACACTTTGGAGTGGGAATAGTAATTTTTACCCCTACGCTATCCAACGCTTTCCCTACTGTTGCACCCATTGGAGTGGGAATAGTAATGTTTACCCCTACGCTGTCCAACGCTTTCCCTACTGTTGCACTAACGGAGTGGGAATAGTAATTGTTACCCCTACGCTATCCAACGCTTTCCCTACTGTTGCACTCACTGGAGTGGGAATAGTAATTTTTACCCCCACGCTATCCAACGCTTTGCCTAATGTTGCACTCTTTGGAGTGGGAATAGTAATTTTTACCTCTACGCTATCCAACGCTTTCCCTACTGTTGCACTCTCTGGAGTGGGAATAGTAATTTGTAACCCTACGCTATCCAACGCTTTCCCTACTGTTGCACTCTCTGGAGTGGGAATAGTAAATTTTACCCCTACGCTATCCAACGCTTTCCCTACTGTTGCACTCTCTGGAGTGGGAATAGTAATTTTTACACTTCCGCTATCCTACGGTGATAATATTGCATATTATTTATTTATATTATGTTACTATATATATATATGTTTTAACAAATATGATTGTAAAATTTTTTTTATTACTTCCATTAATTATTTAATTATTATAAGGTAATTTAAGTATTTTTAAGTTTATTTTAGTAATTCATTTTTAATATTAATTTAATTTAACATTGTTTTTAATAAAGTCGATATTTTTATAAACTATATTTTTGTAAACGATATTTTTTACTCGATATTTTTGTACTTACCTGTTTGTAGATACAAAGTTGATATTCTGTCTGTCGATATTTTTTCGCCGATATTTTTGATGGTCGATATTATGTCCCTCGATATTATGTCAGTGATCCATTGAATAAGCATGCCTGAAGCAAACGAGGTCTCAATATACAAGCATACCTGCAGGACACAACAAAGTACTCCTCCGGCTAGGGACCCGCTAATCCAGCGCAAGCTGCATTCTGGTCAATGTAGTTTTACCCACCAGGTTTTGCATATTACACAACGTATAGCTTGTCAACTATCCCCCTTTGTTGCTGCCTTCAAAAACCAAGTAGTGGTCTTTGATGGCTACTGCGCGATGTCCGTGCCGGGGCCTCGGCAGCGGACCCGACCAGCCCACCACCAGCTTCCAGCGGGGCTGCAGTACGTTGTAAGGGGGCTGGGAGGAGGAGGCGCCAGTGGCGCAGTGTGGGGAAGTGGTAGCCATTGCAGATGAGAAGAATAAACCGCAAATGTGTGACAGAAAAGTACAGAACCAGGTTTAAATTGGGGGCTGTGTTTTGCTGGGCGTCTTTACGAGAGCACCGGAGGAGGCTGGTTTACATGCCAGACATGGAGACTGTGGAGCCGCCAAATTAGGGGCAAAGAAGAGCTCCTGCCGCCTGCGCTGGTCCGTGAGCAACACAGGCAACACAATGAACAGGAGGGGGCAGAAGCAAACATGTTTGTGAGGAACGTTGCACCGCTGATTGAGAAGCATTTCGTCCTAGGGAGGAGATTGCAATTATGAAAGCAAAGAAAAAAGCCACACAGTAACAAAACAAATAAAACGCCCTGCTGATTTGTGAAAGTGAAAGCGAAATGTAAATGTTAACGCCGGGTGTAAAATGAAATGCTGAGGTTGTGTAAAAGACATGTGCTGTGGAGAGCTATAGTATAGAGCAGAACGCAGCGCCGCTGTTTTTCGAGATAAAGATTCAAAACATGTTTGTGAGTAACGTTGCGCCGCTGATTGTAACAACGCCATGAGCGTCGTATTTTAAAACATGTCGCCACTGATGTAAAGCATAATTCTAAAGCCGCGCCATGAGTGCCGTATTTTAAAACGTCGCACCACTATTTACCAGAAATGCAGCTTTGCTGCTATTGCCACTGAAAGTATATGTGCAAACAGGAATTACGCTCTGTAAAATCTCCAGTCCAGGTGGGCGAGACAAAAGGGAGTCAGGGAGGGAACAAACAATCCTCACTTCCAGTAAAAAGCAAGCGTTTATGACGCGCGCCAATAAAAATCATGGGTGGAGCTTCTACCCCACTTCCAAGGAACCCCGACAGAAAACTAGCGACAATAGATTTCACAAGCGAGCAGCGCAGGCGCTGCAATGCCAGGCGAGACCTAATAAATGACAGGGACACATTTTGTGGCTAAACTATGGCGCAAGTATATTGATCTATAAATATATAAGGAGATACCCTCAAATCCAATCGGGGACAGGGTGCATAATCAGAAAAAAATCCACAAAAGTCCCTCTGACAAACTTATATTGGAGAATCATTAATGCACTACTCCTGCCTGCCACAGTAACACTATGGGAGGTAAGGAGCTACTTTAGATCGAGACACAATGTTCTATTCAGAACCAGTAACTCAACAATACACTTTGGGTCAAAGGAAAAAGCAAAATCACACAACAAAGAAACGTCATAAGAGCACTGATTACACCATACACAGTGGAGATATAAATGAAAAATTATCACATTTTATTCATAACAACAAGATATAGCCATATACATTTAAAATTGCACAAGTATACAATTAATACAAAAAAACATAAAAAGTCGACGCAGCGTTTCGGTGCTTATATTGAAGATATGACACCATCTTCAGGACGGTTTCTCTAGTTCCAAGGAACTAGTATAAGTACTTCATGAACCAACAGTCGTTTAATCAATTGTGCTGTGATCGGTTCCTGATGTGGGTCAATGTTTGTAATCCCTTTATGGGCAATCTATCTTCCGATACTTGGAAGCGTGCGGACGCCATACCCCAGGGAGGCCATATCCTACGACCTAAGACCTGGGATACACAATCTGGTCTCTTACTTTAATGAGAACCAGAAGTTGAACCTTGGATGCTCACCAGGTCTCCAACTTTGTAATGAACCTTAAGCACGATTTTGAGAGATTTCAAGTGCTAGATTGCAAACCATTATGTTTGTATATCCACAAGGGAGGTGAATTCCATTAATACCGCTTCCAGAATATCCAAGATAAATTGCCCATAAAGGTGTCATATCTTCAATATATAATTTTTTATTTATATCTCCACTGTGTATGGTGTAATCAGTGCTCTTATGACGTTTCTTTGTTGTGTGCGTTTGCTTTTTCCTTTGACCCAAAGTGTATTGTTGAGTTACTGGTTCCGAATAGAACATTGTGTCTCGAACTAAAGTAGCTCCTTACCTCCCATAGTGTTACTGTGGCAGGCAGGAGTAGTGTATTAGTGATTCTCTAATAAAAGTTTGTTAGAGGGACTTTTGTGGATTTTTTTCCGCAAGTATATTGATTACCCAGGTTGGGTTAGCTTACAGGCGATCCAGGTTCGGCAATGAGTTCCTTGAACAGCTGACACCCATCCTGAGAAAGCTAGAGCTGTCCTGTTGGTATTTTCCGCACCAACTCAGTTAGATTCTTTACAGGTCATTCGTTACAGTAGGTTGCCACCCTACTCTTTACTTTGTCTCATGCTCCCGACATGTCAGAGCGAGACCCTGGCAAGTCTCCACATTTGCTCAGGATTTTAACTGCCCCTTGAGCACTAAAGAGGCCCTGCCCTGGGAGGTGACCCCTTACAGCCTTACCACTAGCTAATACGATCCTCGTCCAATCTGCACCGTCCCGGTACTCCAATCTCATCTCCTCCCCCCTATTCTTACCTGCTACTCCCTTTTTTAGTCCACCCCTCCTTCAACCTCTTCCCCCAGCTAACTTTCTCTATGCTCCCCTCATTCCTCCCTCTCCCCCTCTTCTCTACCCCCTCCTCCCCTCGCTTCTTACCCCGATTTCTTCACAATCCCATTGCATCTCTCTCCTTCCCCCCACTCCGCCAGTAATGCTGTGCTGCCCCCTTTCCCCCTTGGTAACCCTTTCCATCTCCCTCCATCGGGCCCAGCAGAACCTTTTCCTTTCTTCAACTTCAACTTCCCCTTCTCCCAACCCCCTTCACTCTGCCAGATGCCTGTTCCTTCACAGCCCCCTCTCCTAACCAACAGGACCTCTCCAACCACCTCCCCTCTTTTTCTCCCAAACCTCCTACACTCATTTGACACCTCACAGTCCTCCACACTCCCTCTCCTTCTACCCTACCGCCTTGATCCGCACCCATCTCCACCTAAATATGTCCTTAATTCCTTTCCTTCGTGCAACACCAACAAAGACAACTCTCCTTTCACCTCTGATACACCAACCCCCGCTCTCAACCTCCACCTTTCCCCACCTATAAACCCTATACCCCAACTCTCCTCCTGTCCCCCCACCTCTCCCTGCCTTCCACCACCAATTTGACCCCCTCCTTTTGCCATCGAGACACCCAACCTTCCGTGCTCTGCCCTACTCTCTCTTGAAAATAAGCTAGGCTCTCTTATCTCCTCCATCTCCTTGCTTGTAGCTTCCATTTCACTTTTAAGCTCCAAGATTTCCACTTTCCCATTCACCTCAACTCTTTGGAAAACTCTCACCTTCCCACGAGATGCACCTCGCCCTCTCACCCCATGATAGCCAAGCATAACCTGTCGTCTGCAAACAACGTTCACCCTTCTTCAACCTGCATCTCCGAGTAACCCAACTATCTAAACTATTCCGACCATCTCTTCTGTCAGAACCAAGCATCCACCTAAACCCTCCCGTGCACCCCCGTATAGGTACAATATCCCTATCACCCTTCTTAGCCCAAGTGCCCCCGTCACCAAAACAGTCTCGGCAGAGCTGCGCTGTCTGCTCCACAACTGCAGATCTGCAATAAAACACAAACTCAAAATCTCTGATACCATCACCCTTCACAATATTGACATGTTCTTCCTAACAGAGACCTGGTTCAATGATACCTCTCACTCTATGTTTGATCTCCTATTACCCACAGGCTATTCTATTTTCAGGAATGACAGACCTATCAAAGTTGGGGAAGGTGTTGCAGTCATCTTTAGAAACTCCCTTCAACTTAAGGCTTCTCCCATCAGCGCCTTCTGCACTTTTGAATGTCTATCTCTTGAGCTTTAACTACACCACCGCTCACCCCTCAGATTCCATGTCATTTACCGCCCACCTGGCAGCGGCCCTTTGTTTATGGAGGAACTCACTGATTTCATCAGCGACCAATACTCGCAAAGTGACAATCAGACCTTCGTGGGTGACTTCAATCTCCACTGGGGCTCTCTGCAAGACCCTTCCGCGAACTTGCTGGCCACCTTCCTCTCTACAAACGATCTTATCCAACACTGCACGGAATCAACACACTCTAAGGGCTCAATCCTGGACCTTTTTATTTCTAAAGCAGGCATGCTTTCTATCGCTACCCCTATTCACGTAGACTGGTCTGACCACCTCCTCATCCCATTCTCTCTTCACCTAGCACACTCTATAACCCTTGGCCAACCTAAGAGGGCTACCTCCTGGTTCCGTGACACTAAAAATATTGACACAGTTTCCCTCCGTGAATCAGCTTTGCTGTCACTTCCAAGGCTAGTCCCGAACCTAGATGTTGAAGATCTCACCTTCCAATGCCTCTCAGTCCTTGCAGTCGAAATCAATAACGTCGCTCCTCTCCAAAGCAAAAAGAAAAGGCCCATTCCCTCAAAACCTTGGTTCAACAAATCCCTCTATGAAGAAAGGAAGCACCTAAGACTCCTGGAGAAACAATGGAGGCAAGCGCCCTCCACCGATAATTTTGCCACGCTTCGTTCAGCAAGATCCAAGTACCACAAGCACATCTTCCTTGGGAAAGCATCACACTTCAGAACCCTCCTTGACTCAGCCAAAAATAGACCCAAAAAACTATTTGATCTCATCATGAATTCTAACTGCTCTCCCCCAACCTCCAAGTTGGAGGATTCTACAAAGAAAGCTGCGGATTTCGCTGTATTCTTTGACGAAAAAGTGAAATCACCTGTGGATCAGGTCGCTCATCCTACCCCTCCAGAGGAGCGCAAATCACTAGCCATTTGGCAGAACTTCGACCCCATCTCTGAAGATGTCCTCCTCAAGTGCATACTTGAAACAAAGCCCTCCAACCATTCTCTTGACCCCATCCCTAGTGCCATTGCCATTGACTTCTATACCCATTCTCTTCCCTATTGGACCACTCTGGTCAACATCTCCCTCTGTCAAGGCTCCCTTCCTGTTCCCTTCAAAACTGGGCAGGCCACCCCTCTGCTTAAAAAACCCACTGCTGATGCGAATGACCTCAACAACTTCCGCCTCATCACTAACCTACCCTTTCTTGCGAAGATCACAGAAAGATGTGTTGCGAAACAACTCTCTCGTCATATCAAGGACAAAGATCTTTTTGACAATTTTCAGTCCGGCTTCATCCAAAACTGCAGCACTGAAACAGCATGACCTTTCTGCAGCCTTTGACACTGTCAATCACAACATCCTCCTCGACACTCTTCAACAGAGAATGGGCATGGAGGGCACTGTGCTTAAATGGTTTGCTTCCTTCCTCTCTGATAGATCCCAAATGATCAAAATAGCGGACTGTCTTTCATCTCCTTTGGCGGTGGGCCAAGGTGTTCCTCAAGGCTCTATACTTGCACCCACATTGTTCAATCTCTATTTGGAACCACTGGGAAATCTCCTAAGTAAGTCCGGGGTCCACTATCATCTCTACGCAGACGACACTCAAATTTACCTCAAGGTTGCCTCCACTCATGATCTCTTCGTCCTAAGCTCTACTCTGGACTCCATTCAAAACTGGATGTCAACACATCAACTGATTCTGAATCCCTCCAAAACTGAATTCCTCCTCCTCTCCTCCTCACCTTTTCCTCTCCCGGTTCAATCATGGATGGACCAGATGAATCTACTGAACAATAAACCCATCATTGTCGACAGCGCAAAATCCCGTGGTGTCATACTCGACACAAAACTCAATCTACTCTCCCACATTAATTCAATTGCAAAGTCTGCTCGATACCAACTGCGCCTTCTTTGGGGGATTCGTCGCTTCTTCCCGGAGCATGACCTTAAAACCCTGGTCCAATCGCTGGTCCTCTCCAGACTGGACTACTGCAATTCTCTTCTTACTGGCCTACCCAAATCCCACCTGTCCCCCCTTAAGTCTGTTCTCCATTCAGCAGCTCGTTTCATTTATGGGGCCAAAAGAAGCGACCACATCACACCCATGTTATCCACCCTCCGCTGGCTTCCCATCGAGGCAAGATCTATCTACAAGACTGCCTGCATTACCCACAAAGCCTTGCACTCCTCCTCTCCTCGCTACCTGGCGAATAAACTGAAACTCTCTGGAGGCTCTAGACCATCACGAAATGCGGAAAATCTACTGCTTGAACCTCTCACTTTCAAGAAGGAAAGATCGATGGCCCAATCCTTTTCAGGCAACGCAGGGAGAATCTAGAACTCACTTCCGCCTCAGCTCCGGACCACCACCTCCTCCCAGGCCTTCAAAACTGACCTCAAAGTTCTCCTCCTTCAAAGACACTTCCAAAGTTAATTCATGCCCTCTCTATTATCTGAAGGAAGACCTTTTAGTATAGAAAATTTCTATTCTCCATGACTATGGAAGTGCCTTCCCCGTGTGTTCTTGTGGTTTGAGAGTCTGCCATTTATTGCAGTATTACCCTTTTACCTGTGTTTGGTAATCTTTTGTAACATGCACACATCACTTTTCTCTTGTAACACACTGTTTGCTACCTCTTACATTTTGTTTGCTTTCGATACTTGCACAAGTGCCACCATTGCCTACGTAACGTTTGTTCTTGTGTTTGAGTGTCCTCCATTTATTGCAGTATTATACCTCTACTTGTACTTTGTACGCTTTTGTAACCTGCACACATGTCACTTTTTCCTGCTGTAATGCACCGTTTGCTACCTCTTGTATTTTGTTTGCTCACGATTGTCACTTTTGCCTCATTTAATGTAACGCTTGTTTTTGTAATTTGTTCACTTGTAATGTTCTCATGTATCAATTCTGTTCCTATTGTGAAGCGCTCTGACACCTTCGGGTAAAGTCTGCGCTATATAAAAAAGCATAAATAAATAAATAAATTATGGGCCCTCCTGGTCCACTCCTCCCCTCCTGACACCCAAGGCCATAAACTAAGGGGATGATCCAGCTTCCCCTCTACGGTGGCCGAATGGACTTGTCTACCCTTGCAGCTGGAGAGCAACACTAAGAACCTCAATGTCGCCCTGCGTGCGACGTGGCCAGCTGCATTTACAATGTAATCGGTCTTGCATTTGAGAAAGTTAGAGCTCTTAGCGTTGAAAGTGACAATATTTTTGAATTTTGTGTTTTTTTATATGCAGTGAAATGATTATATTTGCAAGGCACTATTTTCGTGTGTATGAACTTGTGGCTAGGTTATGAGAGTGAATAAGTAAAGCCTGTGAAATGTAAGCAGGAACAACATGGTTACCTTAACATTTTTAGTTCAGGCAGATTATTGTCTCTGTGTGTAGGCAGGATGAACAGAGTGCCTATCTGAACGCAGCAGAGAGGTTTGTCCGTGTGTGTGCAAGGTGAGAGGAGGAAGTGCAGGGTGAGTGGTGTGACTCCAGGGTGAGTGTTATGATTGTTTGCTTGGTGTGAATTCAGAGTGAGTGCTGTGTCCATGTGAGTGAAGGGTAAGCTGTGTGAGTGGGAGGAGTGCCTGAGTGCATAGTGCGGGATGTGACAGTGTGAGAGGAGGGGGAGAGGAGTGACCGCAGGGTGTGTGAAGTGACATATGAGTTTGGGTGCTGTGAAAGTGTAGAGTGGGAGGAATGAATGTAAGGTGAGTGATGTGCTTGTTTGAGTAAGATTGCAGATTGAGCAGTAAGAGTGACAGGTGAGTGAAGTGTCACATGAGTGCAGGGTGAATAGTGTGCTTATGTAAGTGCAGGGTAAAAGGCATAAGCTTATGGTGAGGGGCATGAGTGCAGTTTGGTCACTGTGAGTGCAGGGTGAGCAGTGTGTTCATGAAAGCGCAGGGTAAGAGGAGGATGAACGTTGTGAGTGCAAGGTAACAGTGTAAGTGCAGTGTGATCACTGTGAGCGTAAGGTGAACGGTGAAAGTGGCAAGTGTGTGACGTGTGATGTGCGTGCAGGGTGAGCGGGGTGCTCATTTGAGTGCAGGATACAATGAGGATGAATGGCGTAAGTGCAGTGTGAGGACTGTGAGTGCAGAGTGGGCAGAGTGCTCAGGTGACTACAGGGTAAGTGGAGGGAGAATGGCGGGAGTTAACGGCGAGTGTCTTGAGTGCAGTATTTTCACTTGTAGGGTGAGTGGTGTGCTCGTGTGAGAGCAGAGAAAGAGGAGGATGAACGGTGTGAGTGCAGGGTAACGGTGTGAGTGCATGGTTAGCAGTGTGAGTACAGTGATTGCTGTGAGTGTACAGTGAGGAGTGAAAGTGACAAATGAGTGGAGCGTGATGTGCGTGCAGGGTTTGCAATGTGCTTATGTGAGTGCAGGGTAGGAGAAGTGTGAATGGAATGAGTGCATGATGAGCAGCGTTGAGTGCAGTGTGATAGCTGTGAGTGCAGGGTGAGTGTGAAAGTGCAGGGTGAGTGTAAAAGTGAAGGATGAGTGATGAGAATAATGAGTGAGTTGTATGAATGCAGGAAGCATACCCAGACACCTGGAGTAACTCAGCATTGTAATGAGCGCTGGTGTTGGGTTTTAGATAAAAGTTAAACTATTGCTATTATGGTGTCATTTAAGGATGGAGGGTGGAGGAAATAAATAATGTGCTGATCCTGCAGTACATTTTTAGTCTCCTGATGAGTGTCGCCAGCTGATCGGATTTATACCAGCACCACCGATATTTTGATGCCCCAGCCAGTACAAAAATAAGCAAAATTACCTAGAGCCTGAATTCTAGTGTTCTAGAGCTGCATTAATGATCCATGACTAATAATTAAAGGAAACAAAGACAGAAAAGTCATGTTACAAATGAATACAAACTATTTTATTTAGAACCCTATTTAGTGTGAAGGTGAGGCCTTTGCAGACTCTTTAAACTCCAACAAATGTGCGGTATTATTCTTTTGGAATGGTGGCATCCATACTCGTGAAATGCCTTCTCACTAAATGCATTCTCCCACTGTAGCAGTAACAATAAAATACAAATGTAAGCAGGGCTTTAAGTGGGATGAAAAAACTGGTGGGTCTCTCAAAGGGGAGTGATCAATGTATTAAGGGTGTGGCTTTAAAACACTTAAGCTAAAATCGTGCTTAGCATAGTGTGCCGTCCGACTTGTATTTCGCTGTATCTGTTATTGCATCTAGATATATGATACAACAAGTAACATCATACCTACAACAAGTCAGGACTATTGACTTTCCAATGGTTGTTAGTTGCATAAGATAAATAAGCAGCAACTATGGCTTGTATATAATATTGAAATAGCTTCCACTTAAAGCCCAGGTGACAACACCTATGACAATGTTGCTGATCCTGAGTTTCAAAAAGAGAAGAGAAATCCAGAGAGAAAATGACTCTCTTTAAAGGATTTCCCTTCCCCTACAACGCTCACCTGGAATGATGTCATGCTGTAACTTTTCCACTAGTAGTGAGAAGTGAGCAGTGTGAGCACGCGCACATTGATGTGCATGCACTCACTGCAGTCTGTAAAACCACGGACCGCCTGTGCCAGGGCACAAAACAGAGCCCGATAGAGACCAGTTTCGAGGCCTCATTTAAAAAACTGCTGGTGCTCAGACCCGGCCCACTTAAAGCCCTGTATGTAAGGAATGGGTAGAGGGGGTACCTAGGGGGTACTGGAACCAGTGAAAAAACACAAGCAAAGCCTTGTTAATCAGTTCACAAATGGCATACAAATGGTCTTTTAAAGACTTGTGAAAAACTTGGTGTGGCTGAGATAATACTCTAGATTTTGTTGTATTGCATTTATATAGCGCTTACTACCCCTGACGAGGCGTTAAAGCACTTTGTGTTATTTAGATTGGGAAGGATAGTGGAGGGATAGGAGAAGGAAAAACGTTTGCATTTATATAGCGCTTGCTACCCTTGATGGGGGTGTTGAAGCACTTTTTTGTTGAGTAGCACACTACTTTGGAACCCAGAAAGGATTAGTGGTGAGTTAGCACAGTGAAAATAGGAAAGTAATTTGAGTGGTGATGCCCAGGGCTCGAGTCGGGGTACCACGCGGGTGGACGGCGTCGCCCCACTTATTTTAACTTATTTTACCGGGTGGACGCCATCCCCCCTGCCCAAGATCTGGACTGCACAATGATGGTGTTACTTACCGGACCGGCCGCCCCGTCGATCTCCCAACCTTGATGTACTTCGTGCATACATTCACTCTGTTTCTTATTTCCTTTAGAACCATTTCCACCCCCCCATTCACACTACTTTGACCCAGCGTTGCGTTACACATTAGCAACGCTATACAGAGTTTGCCAATGAAGCGCACTTCTGTTTTCTCGTCTTTCTTGGAACAACATGTTTTCCCTAAGGAGGGGAATTGCAGCATTCCCTATGAGGGTTTTCTTTTCCATTGATGTATATGTTTTTTACCTCTCGTGACGTCACTTCCTGGTCACTTCATGTCTTTGAGCGTCCCCCAACTTCTATGTTTTTTACCTTTCGTGACGTCACTTCATTTTGTGACGTCACTTCCTATCTCTGAGCATCCTCCCACTTCTTTATTTAGGACTTGTGCCCTGGTGATGCCACAGCTGCAGGAGATGCAGCATCCCGGGCTGGGACATGGGGGGGGGGGCTTAAATCCCTCTGAACCCTAAGGGCGTTGCGTGTCTCTGCCTCATATTACACCACACATGCTAATCTGTAAGAAACAAAGCTATCCCATGGGCTATATAATTCTCAGGTTGGCCGACCTATCCCTTACCATACAGAGCTCTCCATAGATTATAAAAAGTGAGAGCTCAGCTACCCCTCCGTTACACGGAACAAACAGATAATGCTGTTGATTGTAATTGTAATTGTAAATCGGATTTATAGAGCGCAACTCCTGCCCAAAGGTGTCTTGATAGCCCGCAGAAGATGCGACCGCCGACCAGCTGTGAGATAGCACACATATTCATCCGTTTTCACTGCATGGTTGTATCTGCAGTTAACCCAGCCTCCATAATGTAAGCATGCACAAATCTTACCGAACAACAGCAAAGCCCCTCTGGTCTAATGAGGTGTGTTAAGCACAATACTGATAACCTTTGCAAATGCAGAGTAACCTATTGTGATACCAAGCTGACTGTAATGAGACACGCGGTGACATCATTGGCTAGTACACCGCTTACAGTAACTCCTCCTGAGAGGTTTGGTGGAAGGTAGAGCGCTTGTGTTACATAGCCCTGGAAAATTCTCTGCAGACTACTGCTAACCTTCTGTTTACAAAACTTTAAGTAAAGACAGGGGCAGCAGGGCTCTCTCCGCTACAAAAAAACATGGCCATATGTCCAGTTTCCCTGTGTCCAGTTCGAAGCTTTCACTCACAGTGACTCTCGGCTGCCCCAATTCTACTATGTCGTTTCGTTTCATAAACTTTATTCGATTGTTATAAAACATCATAAAAGTATACAGGTTAAAAACATGGCACATATAAACACAACGACAGGGGGAATACATTTCATAGAATTAAATTGATAGATATGGCGTAGACTATAGAAGTTTATATACAAAATTTAGAGGAAAACCATACTTTTTCCTACTGAAATAGATTTTAAAATAAAGGTTGCAGTAAAAAAGCATAGATCTGGGCTGGCAAGTGAGAATAATAATTGCATAGCATTTCCTGTAGTGTACATAGAATATTTCACAAATAAAGGTTTAAGATAGAAAATACGCAATGCTTTGTACAATGGACAGATTAGCAAGAAGTGCAAGGTGCTTTGTTTAGTTAAACCGTCACACGGACAGGGAATAGCAGAATGGCATTTCATCGTCGGAAATGCCACCAAATTATGTGCAATGCCAAGTCTTAATCTTGAAAGGACAAATTGGTGGGATCGTCTACTAATGGCATTAAGGTACATGGGTATACCCAGAACATCATCTTTGAGAGAATAATAAAAAACATGGGTTGAGTATTCTCTTGTTTCAGCTTTCCGCAAATCGGTTTTAACCCTCAGAAATTCACCTTTAACCTCCTGTTTGGACAAAGAGTTTATACATGCAGGATCTTTGCTTACATCCATATCAAACAGATCCTTAAAGGTTGAAATCACATACTTTAACCAGGAGATGTTAGAGACTTTTTCCAAGTATAAACAGTCCTTGATGATTTCTTTTGTAAAGCCGGTTTCAGCCTTGGTAAAAATAGATTTCCAAACCAATAATGGTCTCAGTCCAACTAAGTCTGTTAGGTAGTCCAAACCTACTTCTATGTGTGTTAGGTCAGTGGATGCCGAGGGTGGAAGACAGAGTAATCGTTTGAGGAACATATTTTCCGTGATTTGCAAGTCCCTTACGTTACAATGTCCCCAAACCCCGGAACCGTACAATGCAATCGATGCACATCTATGTTTATAGATATTCAACATATCTACAATGCGGCGACTTCCTAGTTCTGAGGCAAAACGGAAAACGCCTAAGGAAGCCTTCCCCATCCTTGCTTTAACATTTATTTGCTCTGGGACCCAGGAACCTCCATTGTTGAAGGTAACGCCCAGATAACAGAAATTTTCGACAACCTCAATACGGTTTTCCTTAAAATAAAAAGGTTTAAGATGGTTTACCTTTTTGCCATACACCAAAATAAATGTTTTTGAATTATTAATTTTAAGTTTCTTCCCCTGAATAAAATCATAAAAACAATTCATCAATTTTTGAAAGCCTATTGGGTTTCTAGAAAGTAAAACGGTATCATCGGCATAGAGTAATACCGGTATAGGTAGACCTCCTGCTTGTGGGGAATCGGCTTGGACTTTCTTTAATTCCTGCTCGACTGAGTTGATGAAGAGCGAGAAAAGCAACTGGGCCAAGACACATCCCTGTCGGATGCCAGATCTGACCCTAATCTTTCTAGTGCACTCCCCCTCAGGTCCAAAACGGATTTGGGCCGATAAGTTGGAATAAAGTCTTGCTAAGAAGTGGATAATAGCAGAGGGGGCACCCATACCCAGTAAAGTTGACCACAACAAGGCATGGTCGACCAGATCGAAGGCACTAGAAAGATCCGCAAAACACAGGAACAAAGAACCCGGTTTGGCCTTGGTGTATTTCCCTATTAGGCGATTTAGGTTAATACATTGTTCTATAGTGCCAAGACCCTTTCTGAAGCCATATTGGGATGATGCAAGAATATTATTGTCTTCAGCCCATTCTTCCAATCTCGTCAATAGGACCCTGCTCATAATTTTTAAAGAGGAATCCAGAAGGGAGATAGGGCGGTAGTTCTTAGCCTCTCCTCTATCTCCCTTCTTATGGATTGGAATAATAATGGATTCACTCCAGGTAGAGGGGGTCCTATTGTCGACCGCGGCGTTAAAAGCTAGGGTCAGTAATGGACTCCACAGGGCCAGATCGAATTTATATAGGTCAATTGGGACCCCGTCTGGTCCTGGGGCCTTCCCTCCTTTGCTACTATTAATTGCCATGTCGACTTCATGGATTGTAATTCCCAAAGGTTCAAGTGATATAATGGGGTTATTACAGATGTTATCATGGGGCTCCCTAGTTGGGTCAAAAATCCCTGTAAAATGTAGGACCCAACTATCTTCGCTTACTTGGGCGGTAAGGACTGGGAAATCTTCCTTCTGGAGGAATGGGCTATTAATAGTGCTCCAGAACAGTTTACTATCCCGGAGGGCTGCAGCTTTATTCAGTTCATCCCAGGCTTGTTCTCTTAGCTCCTGTTTCCTGCGCTTCAGTTCGATGTTATAATTGGCCCTCAGATGTTTGACCACTTCCCTGTCCCTAGGTAGGTTGGATAGCGCTTTCTTAAGGGCTTTTAGCGCCCGGGTACACGCCTGGTCGAACCAGCCTAACATTTCCCGTTTGATTGGGGCCTTATTAGTAGTAAAGGTTTTCTTGATTATGGTGCCAAGTTCCTCGAAGTCGTTTACAATACTTTCAGATGGAGCATTGATTTCGAGGCAACAAAGTATCGCTTTGGAACCGGCTTTCACAACTCTGCGATGTAAATTCTCAGATTTTTCCCCACACCATTTAATCCGTATCCCGTTTTGCCTACATGGGGTGATGTTATCTACAACCCTACCAGTGAAAACCTTTCTTGAATTCTCAGTAAGGATGGACATAGTTAAAGCATTGTGATCACTCAAACCAAGGTCCAGAATACACGGGACCGTACAAAACGGGACAAGCGGGGTTGAGATAAGCAGGTGGTCAATAACAGAGGCGGTATTCCTCCCCGTAAAAGTAGGGGCCATATTACCCTCTTTATCAGGTGCATGTTGATGGATGGTCAAATCATACTTTAACAGAAGGTTATTAAGGGAAATACCATAGGGGGAGTGTAGAAAATGGGCTAAATTCTCCCCAGTGTCTCCATCGAACCCACAAGCAGTTGTATAAGAATGTGGACAAATTCTGATGTTGAAATCTCCCCCCCAAATAATATCATAAGATATGGTTGATTTATAACAGATTGTGTCCAGGACTGCTTCGAGTTCGTCCACAACAGAGGTGCTGGTGGAATCAAAAGTGTTATTATAATGGTTAATCAACAGAAAATTCCTACCCCTGTTAACTACAATTTCCAATATCTGAGAATGAAACCCCACTAAATGGCTTTTTTTTACAAATACAGGGAGGTGCACAGATAATAGAATCAATAAACCTCCTTTTGCCCTCCCCATAACAGATTCTTTGGCATGACAATTGTAAGAGACAAAACCCTCATAATGGATGTCTTCAACAGACCATGTTTCCTGCAGACACAAAATGTCAAAGTCCATGATGTGTTCTCTCCATCCCAAGGCTGAGACTCTTTGCCGCCACCCTGCAATATTCCAGCTAGCCATCGAGTATCCTGTTGGTTTGGGGACCTGCACCAGTTCTAAAAGGGTATCAATGGAGGTTGAGCTTGCACATCCCATATCTGATGGACCCGGGGTATGTGGTGCAAGATAGACCTCCTTTGGATCAATGGACGGGGCAGGTGTCATATGAATCATGTCTGGAATACGAGGAGCTACCGTACATTGATCCGGAGAAATGTTTTTTGATAGGGCTTCCCTATCTCCAGTAACAGGGACCAACTCGAGAGATGGTAAATCGGGGGGTAGTCAATCAACTCCCTCCAAGCCTTCTAAACAACCATATCGATTATAATCAAAAAAGGAGTTGGGTTGAGGCGTATGTTGGGGTAGCATGGGAGGTCTGATATCATATAGTCGTTGCCTACCCCTACGTTCCACTCTGGTCCAATCACCTCTTCTAGTATGATGGGGATTATTAATTGGTGGAAAAAAGAAAGAAACTGGAAGGGTTTGAATAGTGGAATCAAATGATCTGTTGAAACCCGCACAGATATGGGAAACCGTACGGGGTCTCTAAAACTAACAGTAATACAGTCTCCGTCGATGGTTTTGGGGGTCTTACCAATCCAGGGGACCCTCCTAACCATGATAATTTCGTTATGGAAATGGGCCGGTAGAAGTCTGTTCCAGTTAAGCCATTTGATGATTTTGCATTTTAAGGAGCTAAAAGTTTCTGTTTCCCCTTTTTCTAGTGGCGGTACTCCAGCTAGAACGACCATAAACCGATTGGCTTCCGGCGGAAGTTCAGGTCGTCTAGGTCTAGGGGTTTTATATGCTTTAACTGGAGACCCTTGATTTTCCTCGTCCATATGTCCCGGAGGATTAGTCAAACCGGCTTGTTGACTCCCAAGATGTTGGGAAATAGCTGTAGTTACTTTGTTAGGTAGAGAGGGGACAGGTAAACAGCTTGCTAATGAAGGAATAGGGGGTTGAGTCGGATTATGGGGAAGAGGGACTAAGGGGATAGGAATAATAGGAGGGGTGTTTAGTCTGTTGGGCTTACTGGAATTGGCTAGGATCGAAGCAGTGGTTTTCTCTATGTTTGGAGATTCTGAGGTCCAACCTATCCAGTTTAGCCTCTAACGGGGATACAATCGATTTAAATAAAGCAGCAATCCACTCCATGGACGCGTCTCTATCAGGGAGAATAACTTCTTGGGTGTTGTAAGACTGAGGCGGGTCACCACGCAGTTAGGCTGATTTAGCAGATCTTACGGATTTGGTCTCTTTTTTATTATATACTCTTTGCCGTTTCCTAATTGCACCTTCCCTAACCCCTTGGATCTTAATATGAGTGGAACTCTCTTCAGGGACAGAAATAATTGAAACATTATTACTAGCAGGAGCAAGGTTAATTTCTGCTACAGTAACAATTGTATTAGCCAGAGTATCAGAATCAACTCTTAACGGAAGTTCTGCCTCAGGGATCAGAGGCTGAACTTCAGCCATAGAGGTAGAGTTTTCACTATTTCTTACCGGTGTTTTGGCATTGGCAAGAGGCCCTAAAGATGAACGTTTGAGAGTCATAAGTTCATTGTATAGGCGTTTCTCCAAGATGATAATTTCTTTGTCAATGATGGTGTTCGCCCTGATAAGGAATTTTTCCATACCTCCAGCAGTTGAAAGACTTCCGGTTATCAAGGATTTGCTCCGTGTTTCTCTACCAGCCATAGTCCCGTTAACAGGTGAATGCTAAACAAGTTAGGGGGGTAGCCCGGTCCGGTCACTGCTGGTCACGAACGGGCACAAACGGGCCCGCTCTTGGCCCGGTCTTCGCCCGGCGCCGCTCCCGCGCAGCGGGGCACAATAGCCAAAATATAGGGATGGTGACAGGCTGTGGGCGGGGCAACAAGGAGAGCGGACCAGGTGGTAGCTGTTGGTCAGGCAGGGACTCCTGGGAGATGGAGTCCCTGCAACGCTCGCAGCCCTGTTGCACGCCCCCGGCAAGTTCCTCGCAGCTCACAGCTCCCTTGATGCGCGATGCGGCACCCGCGAAGCGGGTGCCGCGAGGTCAAGGAAAGCAGGGGAAATAGCAGTCAGGGGAAAGCAGCAGTTAATCCAACGTCGGTAATCTCCCCGCAGGCAGAGTCTTGAAAGGCACACCCACGATATAGGTGCAGCAGGCTGTTTAAGTACACTCCAGTGGGCTGTGGGCGGGGCAACAAGGAGAGCGGACCAGGTGGTAGCTGTTGGTCAGGCAGGGACTCCTGGGAGATGGAGTCCCTGCAACGCTCGCAGCCCTGTTGCACGCCCCCGGCAAGTTCCTCGCAGCTCACAGCTCCCTTGATGCGTGATGCGGCACCCGCGAAGCGGGTGCGGCGAGGTCAAGGAAAGCAGGGGAAACAGCAGTCAGGGGAAAGCAGCAGTTAATCCAACGTCGGTAATCTCCCCGCAGGCAGAGTCTTGAAAAGCACACCTTCTACTATGTCTATTTCGTTTCTAATTACAAATGCAGAGCTGCAGTTACCATAATACAAAGCAGCACAATCTAAACAAACGCGAAATAAAAACATGATGGAACGCTGCCAAGTGGACCCATGTCACGTGTGACAGTTTAAATGAGTCCTAACTTTTTGGCCAAAAACAGCAGTTTGCATTCTGGAACTTGTGCCTTTTAGTTTTACATTAAGTATGGGTTTGAAAAGCCAAGCCTGGAAAGTGTCTCTGGCTAAAACACAGACTACCCAAAAAGTGTCACACTTCATTGGGCAGGTTAAAGGTAAAGAAGGCCCCTGACGCACAACACCACCTTATTAATATTTGTAACATCTGCCCAACCCCATGACCCACTCCACCGGAAATCTTCATCTTAGCTGTACTATCACAACGACTTTTAGCCCTGTAGCCCAACCATTCCCTTCTAAGATAAAAGTATTCAGCTTGAGCTGAAATGCAAAATAAATCGACATATGCGTTAAAATTGATTCTTAGTAGCTGCCCTGCTTCGAATTACAAGACACAGTCAGATTATTGGAGTGCACTGGGTTTTCCAATCGTATATTAACAAACTAATGCATTCTGGGAGTTGTGGCTTTTGGTCTTTTCGATCGAATTAATTGTACATAAGTGCCAAGCTAAAATCTAAAGTGGCAAGCTAAAGTGGTTTGTACAAGGAAAGAAAGACCATAGGATTATGGTGGTAGGGGTCAAGTGACAACTCAGACACCACACATAAAGAAGCGCTTCATTCCCAAATTAAGTTATTACCTTGCCTTTAGCTCATTCCACTGTAGCAGGACTTCTAGAGCTGCAGGAGTTTCTCTTGCCAGGGCTAATGATTTAACCTAGTTGCAGGAAAGAGTGGATTCTTTACAGATGTGACGCATGGATTTAAAGCAAACCAGAAAATCCTGTATATTATGTTAAGAGTTTAGCTATTAACAAACCTTATTCGGGAAGGATACCAATTCCATAGGGGGATGTGCCTGTTGTTCTTCCTACTTTGCTTAGAGTCCAAGGCTACTGCTAGTAGTGTGTGTTCTTACACCATGCCTCTGCCTCTAACAGTAACTTTAATGCCACTTTTCCCTGTAGTGTTCTGGCTCAGACGCAATATTTTTAGGGGCAATCCTGAAGGGGGCCCTTGTAATAATTAGTTGCTTCAAGAACTGTCCCAGGAAGCCCGAAAAGCACTGTTTCTTCACTAGAGAGAATGCATTTATGTGTCTGTTATAAAAGGGTGTGCTATGTAGAAAATGCACTGGATTCCCAGCAGAAGGGCCCAGGGGAGAATTCTGTGGCAGGAGCAATAACACAGTAAGGTAGTAAGGTAGGAACAAACTCTCTCACACTTAGTAGGCGGGGGAAGAAATGCAAGGCATTCTGAGCTCTCTAATGTCACATGTCATATGAATGGTGTCAAAGACTGTGGTTCTAATGCAACCAGTGCTCATGAAAAGCGCTCTAACTTTGGGTCGGTTCGTTCTGTATATAACTGCAAAACAAACATGCATGAAGGACACCTACTATTAACAACAACAACACAACGATCAGATGGGGACCCTAGGGAATATTTAGAGACCAAGCTTTGGGACATTCCCTCACAATACTTAACAACACAAGAGCACCAAAGGGTCTAAATATAAAAAATATACATTGGTGGTGCAAACCGACACTTGACACAATACCCCTGAATGTCTACAGAACAATAGTGATCCAAAAAACCTCAAAAGATGGTCCAGGATACCCATCAGTCACCACTCGGAACCACCCTTCATCATTTGGGATTCCTTTGAAGACCATACATCATGAACCCTAAAACTCAGAGGAACAAAGGCCAAGATGGTAAATGGTCCCTCGTACTGAGAAAGGAAACAGTATGGTCTTGCCCCTCTATTGCAAGGGTAAGTTGTAGATATGGGGTGACCGAAAGTGCAGTGCAACAAAGAAAAAATAATTAGAAATAAAAATAGGAAAAAGTGTTTTAAAATTGGATAAGGGAGTACTGAACAACTTTATTCTGGTGATACTCGCTTTACCAAGGTTAAAAATAGCCAGGACAACTTAACAATAACTGTCTAGATGTGGTACAAGGTCGACATGTTTCAGCAAATAGGGACGTGTTTGTCCTTGCTTTCTTCAGGACCCACAACAACTATAGCTACTGCAGAAAAAATTAAAAAAGTGAGGTATACAGTGAAATAAAGAAGATATAGAGACAAACACAGAGATCACCTGAATATTCTAGGTGCCACGATTTGTCTTTTCTTGCAAGTCATGCGTTTCACGGAGCGGTGCTTCACTCTATCCCTGAGCCACTGCCAGGTGGAGTGAGGTCTTCACTTCTTACAAGTTCGTGAAACGCATGACTTGCAAGAAAAGACAAATTGTGGCACCTAGAATATTCAGGTCATACATACAAATAATATTTCAGCAAAGCAAGGCCCGATATATCCATGCCAGGGACCCTCATGATAACCCTGAAATGTTAGGAGCTGTGTTCATGTACCTACTGCCGAGAAATCAGGGTACAACTACCATGCCATGTGTTCAAAACATGACTGACTTGTTCTGCAGTGCCACAGATGGAAATAATACTGCAAAACAACCAACAGAGAAATTCTTTGGCTTGCAATTTCCGCCATCCATGTTATTGGGGTGAGTATGAGTCAGATCTGCTATACCAGGTCTTTTAGTGTCATAAGTAAGGCCCACAAGTCCCACTCTGCCAAGTACGGATGGTTGAAAATTCAGAAATTACTGAACATCACCCTCATGGAACCATTTCATAGTTACACGATTTAGTTTGTGTGAATCAGATTTCTGGCCAATGCGTTAGACACACGAAAACTGCAGCATGTGCATTAACCCACCACCAAGGCTCTTCCATAGAGTTCACAACACTGATTCCCTCAATTGTCCCCTAGTCCATAGCACGATCTATATATATAAAAACAACTGTATGTCTGTCTGTCTGTCTGTCTGTCTGTTTGTCCTTTATGCATTACTACATCATTCATCCGATCGCCATGAAACTTTGGGAAGTTGTTGAGTACACTCCCGCAAAGGTTTCTGGCATATGCATTACTGCACCATTCATCTGATCGCCATGAAACTTTGGGAAGTTGTTGAGTACATTACGGCGAAAGTTTCTGGCATAACATTTTTTTAAATATCGGCCCCCCAGGGCCCTCATAATCTTTTGAATACTGATGTACGCACCAGACGGAAAAACAACAAATCGTGTATCCACAAGCACTCGAATAAATAAGTACAATTAAAACACCATTCATCCGATCGCCATGAAACTTTGGGAAGTTGTTGAGTACCCTCCTGCGAAGGTTTCTGCCATAAAATTGTTTTAAATATCGCCCCCCTAGGGCCCTCATAATCTTTCGAATACTGATGTACGCACCAGACGGATAAACAGCAAATCGTGTATCCACAAGCACTCCAATAAATAAATAGAATTAAAACACCATTCATCCGATCGCCATGAAACTTTGGGAAGTTGTTAAGTACACTCCCGGGAAGGTTTCTGCGATAAATTTTTTTTAAATATGGGCCCCACAGGGCCCTCATAATCTTTCGAATACTGATGTACGCACAAGACGGAAAAACAAAAAATCGTGTATCCACAAGCACTTAAATAAATAAATAGAATTAAAACACCATTCATCCGATCGCCAGGAAACTTTGGGAAGTTGTTGAGTACATTCCCGCGAAGGTTTCTGGCATAAATTGTTTTTAAATATCGGTCCCCCAGGGCCCTCATAATCTTTCGAATACTGATGTACGCACCAGACGGAAAAACAAAAAATCGTGTATCCACAAGCACTCAAATAAATAAATAGAATTAAAACGACACTTTGAAATATTTTCCATATTAAAATGAATAGGTTTCAATAAAAATGACACAATGTAAATTGAATGTTATCAAGACAAGTTTCCTTGAATTTCCTTTCTTCGGAGATCACAGCAACGCGCGACGGGTAAGCTAGTTACTTTATACAGGGTCAGAGTATACATCAATTCCTGTTTCTCAGATAAGTGTTTTTATTCTTGTGATTTTCCATATTTGTTGATGTTAGACAGAGGCCAGTATCCGTTTAGATGAAACTCTCCTGGATGACAACAAGACTTCATGTCAACACATGGTTTGACTGATAAATCCGCAATATCGGAATGAGAATACCATGTCTACATATTATGCAGTGAATTTAATAGTAGCAGCATTCCCATATTTGGGCTCTTCAAATATCATGACAAACTTGTAAAATGTTTGGAATCATCCATGCTGCAGCCTTGTCATTTGGAACTATAGAATAGTCATACCATAGTGGAGTAGTGTGGCTCACTGGTTAGAGGCGGCAGGCCTGAGAGCAGAAGTCAGCCTGGGACCAGGGTTCAATTCCCGACGCGGCAGGGTCGTGGACCTTGGTCAGCGGACTCGATAATTCTCGCTTCGGTGCTTACTCTAATCAGGGGTTCCACTCGGCAACTCTGGGCATTAGCTTGCCTAATCTCCACAACGGCCCCACCAATTCCGGGGATGCCTGGCTCCACCTTGGGGACTCCCAGCAAGGGACCATCCCACAGGGAAAGCCAGGACGGGTTCCCCAGAGTTATACAGCGCCGGGACGCCCCGTTGCTGGGGCAGCTGTGCGCTTTACAAGTATACTACATTTACATTTACATAGAGATATGATATTTTCAACTTTAAAAAAGGCATTAACATTTTTGGTTTCGCTTTTTGCATACAACAATTATGCAATTTGGTACGATTCATTTCCTGTTTGTGTTGTCGAGGCCTTGGCATCTCAATACATGCCAGCACTCAGGCTGGTGAATTGTACACAACAGGGAACTTAAACTTAGCTTTCTGACCCTTTCTTTCACATCAAAGCTCCTTTTGCTGAGAATATGCTTATTGGAAAATTAAAAGCCACTATTCTTTTTTACAGGTTGGCATTGTAGACTTTGCTATGACACAGCATTTTCATCCCATGCACGCGAGGCAACAGTTAGACACTTTTACCAATGCATTTTCATTGTTAATGCATATTTCGTGTTTACAGGTTGCCATCTTCGTACACACATGTCCAATAACAGAGGCATGTCCAACAATAGGGGCACTTATCTACAGCACACTTCTGCAAGCAGATGCTTCCTGAAGGCAGGTTTCATGTCAACAACTTGCCAAATGTGCCTTTGTCGTCCCGGCATACATGTCCTTTCTCACATTTGTGTCCCTCATGTGACAGAACAAGGGTAGGCAACTTTGGTACACTTTAATTCACATTATTCACACATATCAAATATTAACTTTTTCTCAGGTGCTAATTTCGACTTCTTCATGCACGTGCAGCAGGACACGCCTTACAAAGGATTTCATGAAACATGGACATTTTCATAAAATATGACCTTTGTCAATCAATGTCGGTTGCTATGACGGGAAAATGGCTTATCAAGCATTTGCTACTCAAATATATTTTATGTACCTCTTTGAATGAACATGATTTTGGCAGTTGTAGGTCTCAACTAATTCCGCCACTTCTAACCCCGAAATACCGTTAAATCAAATTACTTCAGCAAATGTCTTATGTACAACTCAAGGAGTCCCAAATCTGGATATGAGCATTGCTTCCATGCTAGGGACAGAGTTGCATTGACTGCAGGAGTAGAGCATACTCGAGGTTCAAGCTCTCCGATCCTTAGTAGGTAGTGGCATATCCAGTGTCTCATGGATCTAGTTCAAGAAGGGCATTGATCCCCTTGACCTTCGTTTGAATTAGAAATTACGGCAATACTTATGGTATAGTGGGCCTTCGGATCTATGGGTCCTGGTGCCACTACGCCTGCTGCATTAATGAGCTTCTTGCCATCCTTGAAGATGCCATTGTAGTGGTAGCGGAAGAAATCCCCGGTCTTCACCTCCTGCAGGTAGACCTCATTTTGGTCTATATCGGCCATGCTGGGACATCTACTTGTGTATTTTGTCTTTTAATTGCAGAACTTCAATTACAAGTATGGAACTGTGCAAGAAAACACCAGAACGTAGCGAGCTGCTCACACATGACTTCTAAGACACTGAGAAATCTGCTGTGTTGTGTACAGTGCAGTGTCAGGGTGAATTTGTTACATGAGTGCACAGGTGCATCCAGTTTTGTTTTATGTATATAGCGCAAACTCAAAGCGCCTTACATGGGCACCCTGACAGTTACATTACACAAGGTTGGATTTGTTTCTTTTGGCGTTTGGGGAAAGGTACTAGAGATTAAGTGAGTTGCCCAGAATCACAGGGTGTTGAGTACTCACTGCTACTCAAACCTGGTTCCTGGTAGCTCTGACCTGAAGCCACATCCTCTCCCGTTTTAGTAATCAATCAATCAGGGATTTGTGAAGCACACTATTCGCCCGTGAGGGTCTCAAGGTGCTTGGGGAGGGGGGGTTCGTGCAGTTCCATCCTATCCGAAGAGCCTAGTCTTGAAGCTCTTCCTGAATGCTTGCAGAGTGGGGGTTCGTCTGATGTTGATGGGGAGTTTGTTCCAGGTCTTGGCTGTGATATAGAAGAAGGCTCTTCCTCCCGTTCTGGCTCTGCGGATGCACGGGATTTCAGCCAGGGCAAGGTCGTCAGAGCAGACATTCCTTTTGGGTACATAGAAGGAGATTCTTTTGTTGAGGTATTGGGGTCCGGTGTTGTGGAGGGATTTGTAAGCGTGGGTGAGCAGATTGAAGGTCACTCTATTTTCGACTGGGAGCCAATGAACGTCTCTCAGGTGCTGGGTGATGTGGTCTTGTCATGGGATGCCGAGGACGAGTCTGGCTGTGTTGTTCTGGATGGTCTAGAGTTTGAGGAGTAGAAATTGGTTGAATCCGGCATAGAGGGCGTTCCAGTAGTCCAGCCTGCTGGTTATGAGTGTGTGGGTGATGGACTTTCTGGATTATGGGGGGGTCCATTGTCAGTTCATGGTGAGGGAGGAGTCGAGTATGATGCCACGTGGTGGGCGTGGTCCGTGGGTGTGGCAGGGTTGCCGAGGGCGGTGGGCCACCAGGTGTTGTCTCATGTAGAGGGAGTGGATCTGAGGACGAGGACTTCCATTTTCTCCGAGTTGAGCTTCAGGCAGCTGCTGCTCATCCAGGGCGCAACGTCTTTCATTCCTTCCTGGAAGATGTGTCTGGTGATGTCGGGTTCCTTGGTGAGGGAGTGGATGAGCTGGATGTTGTCGGCATAGGATAACATTCTGAGTCCGTGCTTTCTGACTTTGATAGCCAGGGGGGACGTTTTAATGGGGGTTGATGTTTGAATGGGAGATGAGGGCCTGCAAATCTTCACAAGTGCAAATAACACATAAATACATATTCCAACACTGTTAATACTGGAAGGTCAGAGTGCAAATGCCTCCCCCTCTCTATCCCTAACCCAAGTTTGGCACCAGTAGCGCCACCCTAAACTCGACCCTGCTTCACAATAAATATGATTTGAGGCAGGGCACGGGTTTAGCTTGCTGGACTCTACATTGAGTCTAATGGTCCCCAAAGGCACAGGCAGACAACTGGTGCCTGAGGCAGCCTTTGTGCGCTGCTTCAGAACTGACAGTCTCACAGTCACAAACTAGAAGTAAAGGCGGCACTATCAAAACAATGACCTGATCTTTGCCAAAAACACCTCTTTTTTGTAATCTTTGTTTATAGTGCATTTAAAAAAATCATAAGAACTATGACAAGAAAACAAAGCAGTGCTTTGGGCAAACTTCAAAACATTGTTTTTGATGCTCCACATTTATACCAGTGGCATAGCAAAGGGTGTCATGGGCACTGGCACAAACTAATAAAATGGGCCATCCATTTAGTAGTTTAATAGGAAAGCCAGCCAGAACTTTGGTAAAGTGGGCCCCTATCGATTGTGCACCCGGGTACCACAGCACCTGCTGTACTACTGGCAACTATGCTCCTGTACACTCCAACCTTCCACACATAATTTTTTCTGTATCTCTCTCCCCCCTCGGACATTATTTCACCCCTCTTCCTTCACTACACCCATTGGCCCATCTCTTTCCCTGAACCCTCTTTCTTTCACCCCAAGTATCCTCTTAATCTTTGTAGCACCCTCTCTCATGGTCTTGTAAGTATCTCATGTGATAGGGGGCTTTTGAAGCGCTGGCACATTTTGTTTTGCAGTACTTGCTAAAGGCAGAGTGGATATGTGTTTATTTCTTTTGCAATTAAAAGTAATACAACATTTTAAACATGAACAGTGATACCCCAGACACCAGGTCCATTCAGGGCAGTGTTGATTGAGCTTGGAGAGGTGACTGCTCTGAGAAATACCTGCATTATTCACCGATATAATCCTCCTGGCAGCAGTCAGTGATGAGACAGCAGGTGAGGGAAGGGAGTCACTTCATCAGATGGTTGCAATCTGCAATTGTCTGTTCTTTTTTGGGTGGTTCCATGAGCTTGATTATATGTCACCGGCGCAGAAGGGAGAGCAGGACTGACATGACCCACACACGGACAACCAAATTTGAGGTGTGCTGGCAGTTTCATTCGAAGTTCCACTAAAAGACGAGGTCTACAAATCTCCACAACAGCCCCTCCCCCATCAAAACTAGAGCTTCCGACCTGGACAGTCCCTGGAAATCTACATCGTAACAGGTTCCTTAACTTGAAAGAAACTGCTGGAATCGTCCCCCATTCCCCTGCCTCCTATCATATAGCAGTTGCTGAGAGGCAGTGAGGTGTCAGGGGTGACTTTCACACCCACTCCTACATTTTCCATTCAGCTGCCCCACCCCTGGCCTTGTAGATTAATGGAGGTCTTCCAAACAGCCCAGGACCAATGAAATTAACGCCCCAAAACGTAAAGCTATTGCGGGCAGTAAAACACACTGCGCACACCAGGGTGTCCTCACTGCCCTGGTTTATGCCTCCAGGGCAAGGAAAATATCGCTCAGACAATATATGCGCAGGATGCCAGGCCATCATCCAAAAGGCCCCAGCATAAAAAACACAGATTCCGATAGGTTCGTCACCGAACAGCAACCATAAATTACTTCAAGGTGATCAGCATTTGTTCTCATGTATGTGTTTTCCCCCAGGTCAACGCCCCTCATGCTCTTTAATGCCAGTCGCCCCCGTGGAGACTTTTCAGGCAGAGTTGGTACATACCCAGATTCCGAATGTTAGCAGAAGAGATTTGCCATCGGTGTATAACTTGTCAACAGCTAAACGTAGGAAAATTAACAAGTCAGCCTAACACACCTAGGGAGAACAGGTGGCCCATTTACCAGGATGCAGATGTATTTTATGTTTGTACATAACTGGTTGAGGTATATGCTAGTGATTGTCCCCCCAACAAAATAATGATGGGCAGAGCAATGAGGGTACTTGCCATTCCTGCCAATGCACTTTTAAATATCACTGATGATATTATATTAGATTACTGCAAGAGACTGGCTGATGTGCTTGATTCTGTCTCTAATCAGGCCTCAGCTGCCACACAAGACCCACATCAAGAACAGTGCCGCAACCTTAATCCTGGCGATTGGGTTGTGATCAAGAAGAAAGTTCTGGAAGACTAGCCTTGAACCCAGATGAAAAAAACCCTTTCAGTTGATCCTCACCACACATACTAGTGTTAAGTGTACTGGAGTTCCGAGTTGGATTCATGCCGCACACACTAAAAGAGTGAGCAATCCAGAAGAAGTTCTTTTGGTCTATGATCCCGAACAAAGAGCTTTGGTTGTTGCACCGCCAATCGAGAGGTTACCCGGACTAATAGCATCAGTGTCAGTCCAGCTACTGGAAGAAAGAAGGAGTGAAGATCAGTTGACGTAATATCAAGTGCAAGTATCTAAAGTAAAGCAGAATGCCATTGAGATCTCTAACGGAAGAAAAGCAGAGGTCAAGTCAACAAGAGAAAGTGCCTTTGGCTTGGTACAGAGACACGACGATCCAGATAAAGGAACCAGTACTGGAACAAGAAGAATCAGTTGATGTATGAAAGTAGGATTTTCTTTTATGGTTACCCACACTTTTTGCCTGGTGCTAAGCTGTTATTGACTAGTCTGACTGGGATCCTGCTAATCAGGACCCCAGTCTATCTGCTTTCTCCCTAAACTGTTATGTTATGTACTTAGGTACACTCCAGATTGGATATTGGGGTATCCTTGTCAGTCCCTAGTATATGGTACTAAGGTATCCAGGGCTTAGGTGCCCCAGAGATCCCCCACGGGCTGAAGCATGCATTATGCCACCCATGGGAGACCATTCAAAATGGAACTACAGACCTGCCATGGCAGCCTGTGTAAGATGGTGCTAGCACCTTTTACTAAAGATATAGGTTTCCTATATCTAGGGTCATTGCCCTTGAAACCTATAAGTAACCCCTATAGCAGGACTTTGCAATCCTGAAAGCAGGGTGCTTGGTTCTAAGTGTGATGATGCCCCTGCAGGACACCCCTACAGCCTACAGAGTCCATTCTCCCGGGTTGTAGGTGAAGCAGCCATACACCATATAGAGGGGCACCCCGTGATTACGCGATGACCATCTCGAAATCTGCAGCGATGAATCCTATAATGTTTGGTATCAAACATGTTGGAATCATGCCTCCACACTGTAAACGGTGTGGGGGTATAATTCCAAGCACTGGAAGAACCCTCCGTTAGGCTCTCAGTGCTCCCGGTACCAGTGTTCTAGACCCAGACAGCACAACATGGCTGCTGCCGACCAGAGACATGATTCTGCCCTCCTGCTGTTGAGCCAAGCTTGAACAGGGGAAGGCAGAACAATAGGTATCCTATCACAGGGAGGTGTGGCCACCTCCCAGACAGGATTTAGTGTATTAGGGCCGGTGGGTGCGCTAACCAGCACCACTCACTCTGCATGAGGGGCACATTTGGTGTCCCCATGCATAGTTCAGTTCAAACCACCTCTGGGAGCCGCTGGCTCTTGCTCTGGCGCAAAGCTGGACAACGGACCTCCCTGTCCAAGCCCTCCCCTGGGAGGTCACCCTCAATCGTCCCAACCCTTTCCTAAGGGTACTTAAGGTGCTTACCTTTGGGTGGGTCCCTAGATTCATTGTGGGACATGATTCAATTCAGACACCACTTCCATTTCTACCATCTGGGCATGCTGGACATCGCTGGACTTCGTTTGGGCTTGACTTCGTCCCCCTTTCAGTCTGCTGCATTGTCTATGCCTGTGCACCATACAGGAACCTTCCAAGGCCTGTGGGCATCCAAGACACTTGAAGGAATCTCCCTTGACGTGAAGGAGTCACTTCCATGCATCTGCAGGCACCGTAACTAAACTGAACAGACTACTGATCCTGAACTCCTACGGACTCTGAAAGGTTCTGAAACACAGGTGATGATTCTCCGCAGCTCTTAAGGCCTGCCCTGCGCTCTCACCATGTTTGAGGCCAGTATCCCTAGTGGATGCCGCAGGAACTGAACCCCTGTGAACTGTGTTGACTTGCTGTTGCAAAGGCTTGTTGGCTTTCTTCCACCAAGATCTTCGGGGTCCAAGTTCCCCAACCACATGCATCTCCAGTGACCAGAATCTTTGTCGACAACAAATTGCTTGCACTGTGGTCTGCAACCTTTGGTGAGCTGCTTGAGGTCCACTTGCGACTCCAGTGCCTCCGGCCCGTGAGTCCTGTTGAGGGTCACCTTTGTTTATTTTGGGCTCCCCTGATTGCTCAGGCCTGCCCTGTCTCCCCTGCTTGTGATGAGTCCCCTGGACCTTGCTTGTCCCGACATTGCACCCTCTTCAACTTCTGCATTGGTTGCATATACCAAAGGCTTGTTGATGCTCCCGCCAGACACCGACCCCATAGCACTCGACATCTGATGTGGGACAACTCGTGCATAGCTCCTGCTCTCCCTCGGCGTTGCCTGGTCTTCACAGCTGCAGAGTCATGGTCGCCATTCGTCTTCCAGATCTCCTGGTCGCTCCTGAGTGACATAGACTCTGCCCCTCTGCTTGCAGATACTTCTCATACTGAATCCACCTTCAGATTCCACTGGACACTTCCTCCACCTCCAGCAGCAGCACTTTCCTGAAGTTCTCCATTGGGTTAGATGGCAGTTTCCGACACTTGTTCACACCACTTCACACCTATACACCCGGCTACCCTGGTGTAGGTATCATGGGTATTATGGTATCCACGGTGGGGTGGCTCTCCAACCTTCTGTCTTCAACAGGGTTTCTTCAAGGTCCACTGGGAAGGGTCCTTAATCTTTAAAATTCCAACTGCGACTTACACTTTGATTTGTACGGAGCACACAGTCATGTCCCCACACCTCACATGCTCCGATTGACTCACCTTTGGTTGTTCCTTGGGTCTCCAGCACTTCTACGTCCTCTCGACACTGTCTTGACCCGAGTCATGGTTCTTAAACCACTTTCTTAGTATATGGTTTGCCTCCCCGACCCCGGGGTCCACAGTGTATTTTGTGCTATTTACGTAATTTCTATGCAAAGTATTGTGTGCATTGTGCATATCTCCGGGTGGGAGATATTTGTATGTGTTAGAGAGTATTATATAACGAATACATATTTTTATAAATACCTTGTGTGGTTATTTTTCGCTTAATCTATACATATAAGATTGTATTCCTGTAAAACAAGCTGCTTTACACTCCTTCTGTACTAAGCCTGAAGGCTGCTCTCCACAGCTACCACTTAGAGAGCTTTCTAAGGTTGTCTAAAACCTCTTAAATCACCACAAGGGTTGTATGGACTGGTGCAGGGTGCCCACCTATATTAGTGAATGGTTATGGTGGGTTTTAGCTCACCTAATCATGCACTGTTCACTTGGTGCTCCGCACCTTAAAAAAAAGTTTTTAACCACACTCTTTTTGGTTCGTATTTACACTTTTTCGTGCATTTATTTTTCTATTGCTCTATAAGGTTTCTTGACTTATGTTATTTGCAGTGTTCATAACAGTATCCATAAACATTTATGAGTACATTTATAAGTACATTTTCATCAAAATTATTATATGCATGACATTATACAAGCATTAATGAACATGCCCAATGCATTTCGGCACTCACGGTGGTGCCTTCATCAGGGTCAATTGACGGTCGAGACCTCTATAAAACAGACAAAACAGCACAGTCACGAAGATAAGCTTATCAGGACACAGACAAGCAGAGCCTTAGATTAACAGGCCATCATATCAACACCTCAACTTCGGTTGATAGCAGAATTGCCCCTGATGAAGGTGAGCTAAAACCCACCATAACCATTCATTTATAGCATACAGGAATGACTATCCTGATTAATCATAGCACCATTGGAGGACTTTAAAGAAATTGTTTATATTCGGAGTGCTCCTCACTACCCCAATCACCTATATTAGTGGACATCATATACCAAGCGAGCCTTTCACAGTTGACAAGCAGAATATCCACAAAGCTATGAAAACAAGAATCCTAGAAGAAGTTCTTCAATAGCTCGAATTCCTAATATAATACCCGAAGATGCTGAGCCTAGCAACAAAGTTAGCCTAGATCCAAATCAGCAAAGCCTAAGACCATCAAAAAGAGCACTAGTGAACCGTTGCAGATATTTAGCACCTGAATGGCCATATTTTGTGCAACGTGAACCCTGGACTATTTTAAGAATTTTAAAAGGAGTAAACAAAATGAACGAAAATAATCTAAAGAAAAATTTGAAAGCAAAAGTAATTGAAGAAATAAATTGAACTGTGCTTATTAGATGTTTACTGTTTTACCTTTTTGTTTAATAGAAAATCCACCTAGGCACGATGTGAAAGTTACAGACGAATATGGACAACATTTTAGAAGAACAGGGAGTAGGGTTAATGATGGTCGGGTTAGGAGCTTAACAATTGAGTGAAAAAAGAAAAAAAAAGATTAACTGCAATGAAGAGAAGCTAAGTACTAAACTTTGATACAAGTGCTTTGAACTGACTCAGAGAATGTGTTGCATTACAAATAAAAGTAAATATATCATTGGTCCAATTTTTGTAATAACAGCAATAATGTTCACCATAGTACTAAAAGGATTTTACTTAGTGCCAGAGTCAGATATTAAATTAAAGAACATTACTAATTTGCCAATATTAGGAAGGACTCCTTTAGTTACTTCTATATAAGTTACTAGCAGCCCGTCCCGACGTTGTCCGGGTATGAAATAGAATGTGTGTATTTGGCAAGGGCAATTTATTTTAAAATCTCGCGATAGACAAACATTTTTGTTTCATTAGAATCGGGACGGAGAAGGCCCAGCTCCAGCCCTGGTTGATGTTAGCAGGCGCGTGTAATTGGTGTAGTGATCCGCCGCCTGAGCCCGGCTACAGCCCTGGTTGATATTAGCAGGCGCGTGTTATGTCGTTGAATGAGAGAGTTATCAGCCGTGGGTAAATCCGTTTAATGAGAGAGTTGAGTGACAGCGAGTAGGAGAGGCTGCAGTAATTGTCCCTGCAGACACGCTCATTTGCGTGTTCCCCCGCTTGAGGCCCAGATGCAGGCCTGTTTGATGTTAGCAGGCGCATCTTCCCCCGCTTGAGGCCCAGCGGCAGCCCTGGTTGATGTTATCAGGCATGTGTGATTAGTGTACTGATCCGCTGCCTGAGCCCGGCTAGAGCCCTGGTTGATGGTAGCAGGCGCGTGTAATTTCGTTGAATGAGAGAGTTCAGTAAAAGCGCGCAGGAGAGGCTGCAGTAACGTTACTTACCACGCCTCCAGCTGAACGCATTTGTCACGCCCCCAGCACACGGCCACAGCAGACGATCTTCTGATTAATGTACGACCCACATGGCATGAAGGGCAGAACGTAGCACACGCCCCGGCGTTTCTCACCCCCCCAGCGTGCCCCTTGATGCGACGCAATTGCGTTCACATGGCATGAAGGCCGGACACACGCCCCAAGCTTTTCTCATGCCCCCAGCGTGTCACGCCCCCAGCGTGCCCCTTGATGCTGCGCAGCAACGTAATTGGCGCTTGTATGTACGACTCACATGGCATGAAGGGCAGACACACGCCCCCAGCGTTTGTCACGCCCCCAGCACACGCCAACAGCCCACGATATGATGGCCGTACCACACTCCTCCAGCGTTAGTCACTCCCACAGCACAACGCAAACACGCCCACAAGGGACTACTTTGCTGGCATGGTTCTTTTACCTTTTTAATGTATATGGTGGCCGTCTGCATAGCCTATGTCCTTCTGCTGCAACTGCCCTTTCCAACGCTGTATTAGGTGTTGTGATTGGTGCTGTGGTTACTGAGATTACCCGCCTCAAAGGTTTGGGCTCTCTCTTTATAATATTAGTATGGATAAGTCAGGCTCTCCTTTTTACTGATTTTTACAGTTAAATACAAACAGAAAACATTGCAACTAAATTGGTAGTAATGGTTCCCAATAAATGAGAAAGAACCGTACAATCAAGAAATGGAACAAATGTATCGCCTTATACTGTAATAGAGTGTGATAAAAAAAATTGTTTAGCATCATAGTTATTTTGTGGGGAGCTAGCTTGGCTCAAATGCACCTACTACCAATAGATGCTAGTCACACAAGAGAAAAACAAATGTGTATGCAAACCCAAAATTATAGAGCAGAAATGAGCACACCCTTTGATATTATCAATCCACTAGGGTACTGGATAAGTAAAATGACTCCTGATGTCCAATGTTACATATACAATTCTTCAGCAAATAATGTCAGTCGAAACGATCAAACAGCATTGCAGAAACTTTGGTTCTTGTGGACTCTGTAATAAATTGAAGAAACTTTGGTTCTTGTGGACTCTGTATGCTGTTTGATCGCTTTGATCAAACAGCATACTGCACTCAGTGGCACTCCCGGCCCTCAGCGCCTTCTTACTTCTCTGTGAGGCAAACAAGGCAGGGAAGACACTAGCGACATACCTCAAACGCAAGCAGAGACAGCATTGCATATCCACCATCACCGACCAACTCAACAAAACACACACAGGCCACAAAGAAATCCTACATACCTTCAGGGAGTTCTACAAAGAGCTATACACAAAAGATGACAACATTGACAAGGCAGGCACCACAGACTACCTAAAAAGACTCAATCTACCCAAGATATTGAAAGAGGAAGCAAAAACACTAGGCCAAGATTTCAAGGAGACAGAGATAGCAATAGCTATAAACTCACTAAAAGACAACAAAGCACCAGGCCCAGACGGCTACACTGCACCCATCTACAAAAAATTCAAGGAACTTCTTCTTCCAGTTCTGACCAAAACTTTCAACTACTGCGCAGAACAAGGATCAATAACAGAAACAATGGCACAAGCCAACATAATTGTGATACCAAAAGAGGGTAAGGACCCACAATGGCCCAAAAACTACAGACCCATATCGCTAATTAACCTACACTGCAAGATATACGCAAAAGTACTGGCCACAAGACTTAACAAGATACTACCCCAGCTAATTGGAAACACACAAGTAGGATACATGAAATCACGTATGTCGCACGACAACACAAGACTCCTTTGCCAAGTCATAGAACACTCCTCAAACGCACTAGGCCCAGCCATCGCAATCACACTAGACGCCGAAAAGGCATTTGACAGAGTTTCCTGGCACTTCCTGGAGAGATGCTTGCAAGAGTACAACTTAGGGGACCTGTATACGAAGAAAGTCATGGCACTATGCAAAAAACCGAAAGCGCAAATAGCCATAAACGGGGGCTCATCGGCCCCGTTCGAACTAGAAAGAGGAACGAGACAAGGCTGCCCGTTATCCCCGCTACTATTTCTACTAGCCCTAGAACCTCTGATCACAGACACACTAGCAAATAGAGACATCACAGGGATAACAATTAACAATACAACAGCCAAGATCGCCGCCTACGCAGACGATATACTTATATTAACTAGCAAGCCAGCCCACTCTATTCCAGCACTCATGTGCACAATCATAACATACGCCAAACATTCAGGCTACAAACTCAATAAAGACAAATCAGAATGTATGCCACTCAACAAACACACAACAAAGGAAGTAATAGGAAGCTCAGGCCTAGCATGGCAACCAAAAGCTGTTAAATATCTGGGAATCCAATTTAAAAAAAGCCTAAGAGGCACCCTAGAACTGAACGAAATGCTCACGCTGAGGAAGATTAAAGAGCTACTAGATACGTGGTCACCCAAGTTCATCACATGGTGGGGAAGAATAGACACCATCAAAATGATGGTAACACCTATAATCAACTACCTAGCAGACATGCTCCCCCTGGCCCTGACAGAAGACTTCCACAAAAAAATAGACCTAATGATCAACAAATTTATATGGAGAGGGAAAAAAGCTAGAATAGGCCTCCGAAAGCTGAGGTTGGAGAAAAAAATGGGGGGACTCAATATAGCGGATCCGAAAACATTTCAACTTGCATTCATAGCCAGACAAGGGATGCACTGGTTCTCCCTGCACAAAAATACACTCCAACATGGCTAACCCATGAAGGATTGTGTTTAAAATTGAGGGGAGGGAGAAGCACTGGAATGACTTTTATAAGAACTAATGAAGCTGGGAATTGGTGTGTAATCTTGAATACGGATGATTAGGTGCCACGATGACTGAGGTATAAAATGGGAGTCACATTGGGGTAGTGCAACAGTGGGTAATGTTTTTGGATATTATGATTGTAGTTCAGAGAAGAAATGTTGGCGTGATGTTGTGTACTTATGAAACGAAGTGCTAACAATTTGTTTATATCATTATTAATTTGTAGTGACCCCCGAAGAAGGGCACATTGAGGCCCGAAATGCATTGGGTTTTTTAGACGAACAATAAAGGACTGCTTGTGAAGGACTTCTTGCTTCAATCGCATTCTTCTTAGAGGCCTGGATTGGCACAGTATGAATGTAAGAAAGTTGAAAATTGGTACCTGAACCCGATTTGTGGATTGATGATTAAAAATAATGAATTTAAGTTCAAAACAACGAGTAAAGACAAGGTTTAAAAAAAAGGTTGAAAACTTTAAGAATTGATAAAGAAGTGTGAATTTTTTGTGCACGCTAAAAAGCGGCACAGAGCTGTGCATTTGGCATAGGGGCTGTATAGTCCCTCTCCTTATATAGCCATAGAAAAAGCCATGCTGAACAACACAGAGCCACTCACACTGCTAACATCCAACAAACAGGCACTCAACGACAACCCGATCCTAAAGATCACAAAACAGGCTCTATTGAAGGTAGACCGCAACCTGGAAATCAGCATCAAAAACTCACAATGGGAATCACTCTGGTCTAACCCCAAGATTAAATACAGGAGGAAAACACTAGACATGAATACATGGAAGTTGCGGAGAATTCAGTTCCCAGCACAACTAGAAACGGAAGGAAAGCCATATACCTTCAACAATCTGAAAAATAAACACAAACTCCCAGATGTAGAACTCTATAATTTCCTAGCTATCAAAACAGCCCTAACTAAATCAAAACTACACAGACAAACTCCATCCATCTTCCAGTTTATGGAGGACATACACAAGACAGGGCACCAAGTCTCACTCCTATACAAACTACTCCGACCCACCAAGTCCAAACATAACGCCAAAAAGTCGGCCTACTGGGAATCCCAAACTAAAACCAAGTTGACAGAACAGGAACTAGAGATACTGTGGGCATCCCCATCTAAAAATATGATATCACCAGTATTAGCACAGACCAAATTTTGGCTGCTCCACCAAGCTCACTGGACACCAGCACGCCTAGCCTCTATAAGTCTAATGGACGATGACACCTGCTGGAACTGCGGTATAGAGAGAGGAGACCTATAACACCTCATCTTTAGCTGCACAAAAGTAAAAAAAATTCTGGAAACAGGTTCTAGACTTCACAAACAGAACGTTGGGCTGCAGCCTTAGGCTAACATTCGCCACAATCATTACAGCACATATATCACCAGACAGCTCCACTCAATAGGACAGGAATCTTCTTGACTTCCTCCTCACGTCAGCAGCAAAGATAGTACTCATGAACTGGAAGAACACCAGCAAGGCAAAATTCAAAGGATGGCTAAACTGGATGATCTTCCTCAGAGGGGCAGACTATACCACGCTCAGTAACACTCCCGGAAGACACCCCTACAGAGAGATGTGGGTTAAACTAGATAAATTCATAGACTCCTTCAAACCACCATAGACAAGCATAGCCAAACCTCAAATATGGTCGTGTTTTTCTGTCACAAACAACAACCACCACCATTGTTGTATGTTTTATGTTCCACCTAGACACCAACCAATGGCGACAATATGTGTTACATGTTACTTGTGGGCGACTCCGTTGAGGCAAATATAGCCGAACAGTCAAACTCAACACAATGGCCCAACGGGAGGATCATCCAAAGCACATCAACTTTATATGTTTGTTATTAATTGTACACTGTAAATACCAATAAAAAGATTTAAAAAAAAAAGAAAAAAAAAAGACAGTGACGAAACTTACCAGACACTTTTTAAAACAGAACCACAAACCGGAGGATTTCGAGTGGACAGTACTAGAAAAGCCTGTAATTCCACCACATTGTACTGATGTCTCTAAGTTATTGTTCCAACATGAGCAAAGATTGGTATTCAAATTAGCAAGCGATGTTTCAGGCCTCAATGATTCTATTCCATGGATGGCCCTATCCTCAAAGTAGCATATGATATTCCATGACCTCCGTAGGTTTTTTGCTAACAGTGACATATAAATTGATACGAGATATGCACACACAAGTGGACATTAGATCCCTAGTTAGAGCTACATAGTTCTCTTTTTTTCTAACTATTGGTAGACCATCTTATGTATGGTACTCAGAACATCAAGGATCCAGTAAGTCCTGTTTTCCTAAAATAACTTTTTAAGGGCAGATATCATCTATCAGTTTTGTGCCCTTTAATTACAAGGCCATTTTGGCAATAAGATTATTCATAGGCTTCCAGCTAATCTTTAATGAAGAACTTATTGTTAGCGATTATTACAGGAACCCCTTTGGATATTTACCAGACGGCAGTCATCCATTTATAAATAGAGATACTTGTGACTTTGCATAAAGTTTGTGAAATCAGAAAGACAAAGAAAAAAAGAAAAAAGGTTCTCTCAACTTTGTCTCGGTAGCATTTCTTGCCTTGCGATGTTTTTATTTATAAAAACCTTTCACCCTTCATAAACTTTATTCGACAACTAAGTCATAGAAGTATTACATAAAAGCATACATACTTGACATAATAAAATAACATAACAAGATGAATTTATATAAATATTTAAGACATAATTAAACTCCATAAGACTAATGCCGGATATAATAATCACTAAAATACCTATTAAAATCACATGTTTAAAAATGTCAGGTTTACAATATATACAGTCTACTATAATTGCTAGAAACTCAATTTCAACATAATAAGGTATACCCTCCAAATTTTTCTTCAATTTCAGGAGGACTTGATATATCATTTCTCATTTTGCTGTTGTAGCTGCTTCAGTCGATTACCCAAGCCCATTAAAAAAATTTAGCCATGGCAATAGCAATTGAGGGACTGGGATCTGTACATAGGATTCTCAATGCCTCTTCATGTCTGCGGGTGCCAATTAATTGGCAGATAGGTTTCACCCACATATTCCGCGGTGCTACATATAAGGGACAAAAAAACAAAAGATGACTTATAGATTCTTGTTGGTCCCTGCACCTTGGGGATTTGTCATCAGTTACTCCCACCCATTTAGCTGTAAATAACTTTGTTGGAAGGGTGCCTACCCTAAGTTGGAAATAGAGCTTGCGGTCATACGGTTTCTCTATGGCATCCCAATACAATTCCAACTTTGGTTGAACCTTAAATTGAAGGAATCGACCTGTAAGGTGAGAGGAAAGGGCTTTGGTACATGCTGTTGAGTTTACCATCTCCCAGTATTTAGCCTTCATGATTTTTTTAGATGGAAATACCACATTTGAGGGATCATCCCACAATTCTCCCATTCCCATTCTCACTAGCAGGGATTTAATAGCCTTTAACCAATGTATTTTATGGAAGGAATCCTTTTTGATAATTTCCCTTAGCCCACAGGCATAATGCTGAAGTTCCTCGGTGGTCCATATTCTACGCCAGTACCTTTCATGATCAGAATGGGACTATCACCTCTGTATGTACCTGCCTATTTTGATACGCCGCCTATTTCATCCAGGTGATACAGACACAGTTAAAACAAAATTATAATCCATCGCACCGCGTCTTTCCCGTCAGATTAAGAACTACATTTCCCATGAGCACACTAGGACACAAGGCGCTCCTTCTGACGTGCATTACGCACGCAGGAGAAAGAGGCACAAACACAGTCTGAATAAAATGGCGGATGATTGTCCGTTCAGGCACCTCCACTCCAGCTAACCCTTTAGACTGGGGATACCGACGGACAGGTAAGCATGTGACGGACTTTATCCCCGAGAATCGTAACTAGTAACCGGGTGAACTCATGCTCCGCGCTAAGTAGGTATGTTGAGGTGGCTCTGTTTTATGTCCGTATGAGCGTGACAGCGCGCAACAAACCAGCAGTAAGTAGTTTTTTCTTAGCAAAATGTAAGAGGCCTAATACGATAACAATTTGGCAGTTTTTCAATACCATATATACGGTTTCTATCTCTATAACAACAGACAGACATGACCACGAATTACATCAATTCAGAATGCCGGTATATGTAGATGCTTTCAATCTTTATTAACAAGTATTCTGTGTTTTTTTGACTAGAAGACAGGGTTAGGACCTTTGTGTCCCACTGCACTGTCTGTATATATAATTCTCTCGATTTGGAGAGACTCATTGAGTTTTTCAGGTACAAATACCAATATCGGCTGTGTATTGATGCTTAACTGAACCTAGTAAAAGAACAATATTATGTGTATACATATCCCCCCTGTTCAAGACCCAGTCAGTGAGTTTTATCAATAGATACTAGGAGATTTATGGATTGCTACATTCATTTTGGTTTGTTTTTTGCTTACGGATGTATTTGAAAACATCTAGTTTTCCCACACAAAAGTATGTTGTTGGAATTTCCTCTGCAGAGCGGGGCCTCAAAAATAATTAACTTAGCTGGTGCCGAGTGAGGTATGGCTTAACTCTTGGAAAGTTATGGTAAGTCCTCGCACTTTTTTAACAAAATAAAAAAGAATAATCTAAAATGATTTTTCTTGAAAATAGATGTGAATACAAAGGTATACAAGGAGTTGTTATGTTTATTTCCCCAGATGCAGCTTACCCATCATACTTTCACAAGAAATTGGATATGGAGGTGTGAACAGTAAGACTGTATGTATGAACATATTTTCAATATAAATGCAGTGACAATAGAAACTTTGGTCCTGAAGAAAGCCAAGGGAAGCTGCCCCTCAAGGCCGAAACATGTCGACCGTTTAGGCAGTAATCATTTTCAAACTGCTTTATCTTTAAAAAGTTAAATATGTTTTTCCCTCCTGCACTGTTTTTACTAGGAAAACTATGAGAGATCAACTTGATTATTTACAGGAATAAGAAACTATCTCATTAGTTTATCCTTTTTAAATCACCTTTTTTCCCTATATATATATATTAGCATTGCATACAGAAGGATTACCCGAAATATCTTTTGCCGAACACAATCATGCTTTGTCCTTCTTGAGAGAAGTATCGCATAAAAGGATACGGTTTTCCTCTTTGCTCTTTCTGATTGATAAGAGGGGCAGGAGAGAAACCGTTTGGTATCCAAGATGATGACACTGGGCACATGATTGTGTATTGATGGGAATCCAGCTATCCTGAGGCGATCCTGAGGTTTACTCTTTGCTTGTGTTACCTTTGTTTTTCTTCTCAGTTATACACTTAATGGTATAGTCCGTAAGAGATATATGTTATATATTCTCTTCCCAGTCCTTTGGATTCTATTGTGTTTTTTGAATATATAGAATGGGGGATTTAATCCATTGAGGACTTTAAGAATTCTCTCTGACCCTTTTGCTTGTTCTTGCACCTGAAGCCATTGCCTGTCCAACCTCTCTTGGAAAGGTCTCATTCTGAGATGTGCGTGAGGCACCATGAGGATGGCCAAGGACATCATGCTGAGAAAGGTTTTGAGGAGACGAAGAGAAGTGAACTCTTTTTTGGTTAGACTGTGAGCCATTGGTAATATGGTCTTTAGCCTTTCTGTGGATAAGAATGCCTTGTTTTGGAGTGTTTCGAAAGATGCTACGAGAAAAGTTATCCATTGAGAGGGCGTGCAAATGGACTTCTGGTAGTTAACTGAAAGCCCCAGAGAGTGAAACAGTTGTAGGTAGTTGGATATGGCTTCTGAAGCCCGGTGAAGAGAAGGAGCCTTCACTAGCCAATCGTCGAGATACAGGAAAACCTGTAGGCCCCGTAATTGTAGGTGTGATGCCATGGGAGTGAGGCATTTGCTAAATACCTGAGGAGATGAGCGAAGCCTGAAGGGGAGAACCTTGAATTGATAGTGCCGGCCTGCCACAGTGAAACGAAGAAACCTTCGGTGTTTGGGATGGATAGGAATATGGAAATATGCATCCTTGAAATTGAGGCTGGCTAGAAAATATGAATGGTTCAGAAGATGCAATATCTCCTGGAGAGTTACCAAGTTAAATGATTTTTTCTGTAGGTATTAGTCAAGCTTTCTGAGGTCCAGAATGTGACGCCATTCTCCCAACATCTTCACCAAAAAAGCGGGATTCAAAGCCCATTCCCCTTTGAGAGCACATCACTCTCTCTAAGGCTCCTTTTTGCAGCATGACAAATGCCTCCTTCCTGAGTAATTGAAGATGGGATGGCAGAGATTTTTATGGTGGATGAATAGGTGGTACTGCCACAAACTCCAGGGTATGACCATACTTTATTATATCCAGGACCCATTTGTCTGTGGTAATTTGTTGCCATTTATTGAAAGAACGTGTGATGCGTACTCCTCTGGATGATAGGATAGGGTGGAGCACAGCAGGTGCCAAGACATCGTCACTGTTTCCTAACAACATCTCTGGACTGTACTGATTGTTTACGTCTGGGTTGCCTGGAGTATGCAGCCTGTGGTAGTGCACGATAGGCCTGTGGCTGTTGGTAGGAAGGATGAAATGACTGATAGGTCTGAGGTTGGTATCTTTGGTAGCCCCCTGAAATTAATAGGCTCCTCTACCACGAGCTGCACGAAAGGTGGTCTTCATGTATTGGAACGTGCCCAAAGCTTTAGCAGTCTCAATGTCGAACTTAATAGCCTCTAAGGCATCATCAATGTGCTTACTGAAAGCGCATGGCCATCAAAAGGCATGTCTAGAACCTTACTTTGCACCTCAGGGACAGACTGTTGTTACCCTAAACCAACCTTGACGTAAGGACGGCTGCTCCAGCGAGCTGACGAAAAGCCAGGGAAGCCACATCCATAGACGCATCAATGATGTTCGAAGCAGATCTTTTTCACTCTAAAATAATCTTTCTCACCTCTAACTTTTTGTCTTCTGGAAGAAGATCCTCATGTGGAGCGATATCAGACCACATCTGATGGTCGTATCTGCCTAATATCGCTAGCGTGTTGGCCATGCGCACAGTAGTACCTGAGGTGGTGGTAAACCTCTTGCTGATGTTATCAAGGTGCCTACTTACTTTATCTGGTGGAGCCGTGATAGGAGCTGAAGGATTCCTTGACATCCTTTGTGCGGCTTTAGTAATCTCTGAGTCTGTTTTCGGGTGTTCTACCAGACAAAATGGCGCATCATCAGGAGCCTTGTATTTCTTGTCTTTTCTAGGTAAAACAGCGAACACTGTAGCAGGTGTTTTCATGACTTTCACACCTTCCTTCAAAATATGGTCTACTATAGGGATTGCTCTCACAGTCTTCCAAAATTGGTCTTTAAAATCATAAAGAAAGCAGTCAGACTGCTTGACTGTCAACTGTAACTGAAACCTAGAGGCTGCTCTCTCTATTAATGCATGGAAATTGCCAATGCACTCCGGCAGAGAATCCACCCATTGAGGGGTTGGGGAAGCAGGTGTTGAAATGATGTAGTCTTCCAACTAATTGCCAGCTGGTCTAGCACTTTGAATTTCACCTTCCTCTACATCCTCATCATCAAAAGTGTCATACTGTTGCTGAGGTAGAACACTATCCATTCCTGGCGACTCTCGAGGCGGAGGTTCAGATATACGGGGCTGAGATGCTGGTGGAGGTGCACTTGTCCATGGAGGAAAATGAGTACAGTAATCCATCAACATATCTTGTAAATCTAGAATGAATGCAACAAGAAGGTGGACAATGGGCTCACAAGCAGGTTCCATGTCTTGTACTTTGGCAGGCGTATCATGAAAGTCCTGTTTATAACAGCCTTCATAGTCATCTTCATCATCGTCTTGATACTTGACATGAAGCTGAGAAGGTCTGTGAGCAGGATAAAAAAATGTCTTCCTCATCTGACTCTTCTAAAAATGTTGAAGGAGGTAAGGGTGAAATCACTGAAGGATTTTGAAGAAAATTCCTTGTCGACGATGCCGTCAAAGAGAATGTTGTCGATGGAAAAGGGGAGTTAGTTGTAACATCAACAGTCTTTGAAGGCTGGGCATAGCATGCATCACTATCTGTTTCGCCAGTGGCAGCGGTGTCTGTGCCATTGATGAGGACATAATGGGACCAGGGATGGCTCCTCCATGTGGGCGGAGGAGCGTCGCCCCACTTGCTTTCTCGCAGTGCGAGAAGCAGTAACATAAAATGGTATACCATTTTATGTTACTGCTTCTTGCATTGTGAGAAAGCAGAAGGGTTTGGTTGGGGGTGGGTGGGAGGTCCTGCAACAGGGCAGGGGCGGAGTGGCTAGCCCAATGTTGCGGGCCCTAACTGTTTGGTCAGCCCTCTGGGGCCGACCAAACCAGTCATGGGCACTCTGCCATTTTCGCCATGTAGGCTGCGTGCAGCCTAGCATGTAGGCTGCATGCAGCCTAGTATGTAGACTGCATGCAGTCTACATGGAGAAAATGGCCTCCACATAGACGCCATTGCGGTCGGCGTTCTAGTCTATCACAAAGCTGCCATTGCAGCATTGTGATTTGCTTAGGAGAGGGGAGGGAGGCTGCCTGCTTGCTTCCTGCGGCTGTGAGGAGCAGATACGACGTGGGACCGGGATCGGGTGGCTAAGGTAAGTGGTTAGTGCTACCTCCCTCCCCACGTTAATCTCCTGCCCCCCTACCCGCGAGTCATGCCGGCCGCGACTGAATGGGCCTTGACAACGAAGTTATCACCCTCATTGCTGGCAATGCACACACTGTAGTAGTCGTTGCGGTTGTCGTCGACGAAGACGTGGTCGTCGCTGGTGCAAGCAACATGGACAAGGATGTAGACTTTGACGACGAAGTAGTTGTCAATTGTATAGGGATCGTCGACGAGGAACTCGTCGGCGGAGAGGGTATCTTCGCCGACGGTACATGCATTGTCGATGGAGCTGCCGTCGCCAGTACACCGGAAACCTTTGTTGACTGTGGTTTTTTTTTCAATGACGAGATCGTCGACGATGATGAAGGGGAAATATGCCCCAGTAGTGATTCCTGTGTCGACGGGGACCCAGAGGACACTGCCGTCAATGACACAAGCTTTTTAGAGACTGTGATCTTTATAGTAGATGGCTCTGAAGAGGGTTTCGCATGCTTTCAGGCCAGATAGGCTTTCTCAAAACCAGGAAATGAACGTTTTCCTTTCTGTGAGGGGCCTGCTGCTTTGTGACGAGATTTTTTTGAACTTTTTAATTACCCTCAGGAGAGTCCTGTGATCTCTCTCTCCTATTAGATTTTTCCAGGGAGGTATGTGAGGCAGAGCTTTCCTCTACCTTAGAGACAACATCAAATTAACTTTTAAGTCTCTGCAGCACAACCCACGCTCTATCTTTAAGGGTTTCAGTTGAGAAAGTCCTACAAATCTTGCAGTCTTTCACTTTATGTTGGGGATATAAAAAGTAAATACAGTTCTTATGGGGATCTTCAGCATGCAGCCTCTTCTTATCACATGTTCCACAAGGCCTGAAGAGACCTTTCTTTGAAGAATCTGACATTTTCTAGAAGATATCTGAAGTTTGAAGGTAAAACTGAGCAGAGCTCAGGGAGACTCCATGTCACACAACGTGCGGTAGAACATCTGAGGAACTCAGCCTCTCTTGGGAGTGTTCTACAGGGTGCTGTCACCTTATTGGTTGTTGTTTAAGTTTGGTCCTTTTTTCCCCAAAAAGGTATTGCAGTGACTGTTCATTGTATTGTAGCCTATGATTGTATTATCTACTGCCTTTATAATGATACTGTGAGACTCCCACTACGACGATGAGGATGATTCAAGCATGTGAATCTATGAAAGGTCCAATACTGGAGAATCATTTGTTCTAACCTGACTATTCAGGTGAGCATATAGACCAGGGTAAGCATGAGCTGAACGAGCCCCAGAAGTCTTTAGAACGAGGACTGGGTGTGTATTTCTGCAGCATACTGTTCCACTAAGTCACAGTAATAGGTCATGTCTTTAAGCCATTGATCTGTCCTAAGTGACCTCCTCTGCATCCAAATCATTGCCACTTGCTTGTTTGCACGGACCAGTACTATTGATACCAGGTTTCGAAATATGTTAGAAAGAGCTGAGGTACCACCCAACATAACCATCTGAGGTGTGGGGTGCCAAGGCACTTCCAGCATATTACTCAAAAGTTCAAACAGGCTTTGCAAGTACATCAACACCTTCGGGCAATTCCAAGACGTGTGTAGGAAGGTTGCATTTGATAAACCACATCTTTTACAAACTGCTTGGCCTCTAGAACCAAATGTAGCTATTAATTTAGGAATTTAATAATAGTGATGCAAATATTTAAAATGTATCAATTTTTCCTTATAGTTGAACAGCATCTCCTTCATTTGAGCGCAACAATATGCCCAAAATATATCAGAAAGTTGGTGCCCCAAGGAATCCTCCCATCTCTACTTAGCCCCTGTGAGAGGATTAGCAGTGCTCGCCATATGTTCTAAATAAAAGAAGGAAATGGGGTAACCCAGGTCAGCCCTTAGAATATAGGTGGATAGTATAGACATTACAGGTAAGGGCTTAGGAAATTTAGCAAACACAGTCCTACCCACTGGTCATAGACTGTGATAACACATTGGAAACACTGTAAAATTTGATGCATTGTAAAGTTGGACAGGAGTTATGCTTTAAGAGGTTGACCAGCGTTGTCATCCTCAATGTGTGTAGTAGTTTCTCCATTGCTTTTTCCTTAATGGGTGGGAGCAGGAGATTAAATACCTGATGGGGCAGTAAGGGAGAGTATGGCATGTCAAGTGTCAGTAAATGTCCTAGGTCCCACCAAGGGCAACAGGTCATGGCAACCAGGTCCACAATGTCTCTCTTAGAGCACAGTTGGACACTTATGGACAATTATGTTCCCCAGTACTCCTAATCTGGCAGGTGATTTGTGCATGGGTTTGGTGGTGTGGTAGCAGGGCGGTCCCACTCCTGCACTGCCAAACTCATAATAAGGACCTTAGAGCATACAATTGCACGCTCAACTATAATGTGTATTGCTGTTGTCAGAAAGGTTTCCCAAAGTTTCAGGTAGTCTGAGCCACTAGATAACATATATAGAAATCCTTGAAAGTCCCTGAGCCACTAGATAGCATATATATTAAAATTCTTGAAAGTCTCTAATCTTTGAATGGTCATTTATGCACCTCTCGGGTGCTCCATCCCCAAATCAGTCCAAACACCACCTGCTGTGACTGTCCAGAAAATGCCAGAGGTAGGTTTACTGATATGTTCGAAAAAACATGAAACTTCAGCAGCACTACCATCTTAATGAGGGAGATCTGACCCTTCATCTGCTCTAATGCGTGCCAAAATTACCCTTGATGAATTCATTGTGATCCCGGCTGACCTGAAACCCCAAATATTTAACACCATCCGAGCTCCATTGTACCAGATAGTCCTTGAAGGGCATAGTGGAAAAGTCTGGAAGAGGGAAGACTTCGGACTTTGTCCATTTAATGTGCAACCCTGAATCACCCTCAAATGGTATGGCTTCTTATGTTAGGAGATAGGTTCTCCTCAGATCACCAAATATACAAGCTTAAATTACCCACAAATAACGAAATCACCAGTGAGCTGTTCCCAAGCTGCAGACACACTAAGAGTGCAGGTCTTGTACAAGGAATGCAAATTGTTCAATTACAAGTGCAAAGATTATTGGGGATAGGGGACAGCCTAGACGAGTCCCTCTATCTATGCAGAAGGACCCAGAGTAAGAGCCTCAATCAATCAATCAATCAAGACATTTATAGAGCGCACTACTCACCCGTAGGGTCTCAAGGCGCTAGGAGGGGGGGTGCCGTTACTGCTCGAACAGCCAGGTCTTGAGCTTCTTCCTGAAGGAGAGGTGGTCTTGGGTCAGGCGCAGGTCGGTCGGGAGGGAGTTCCAGGTCTTGGCGGCCAGGTAGGAGAAGGACCTTCCTCCTGTTGTCGCTCTTCGGATGCGTGGGACGGCGGCGAGGGCGTGGCTGGTTGATCTGAGGTGGCGTTTGGGAGTGTAGAAGTTGATTCGGTTGTTGAGGTAGCTCGGGCCTTGATCGTGTAGGGCTTTGTGTGCGTGGGTGAGGAGGCGGAAGGTGATTCTTTTGTTGACGGGGAGCCAGTGCAGGTCTCTCAGATGTCCGGAGATGTGGCTGTTTCGTGGGATGTCGAGGATGAGTCTGGCTGAGGCATTCTGGATCCGCTGGAGTCTCTTCTGGAGCTTGGCGGTGGTTCCGGCGTAGAGGGCGTTGCCGTAGTCCAGTCGGCTGGTGACGAGGGCCTGGGTGACAGTCTTCCTGGTCTCGGTGGGGATCCACCAGAAGATCTTCCGTAGCATGCGTAGGATGTTGAAGCATGATGAGGAGACGGCGTTGACTTGTCTGGTCATGGAGAGGGAGGAGTCCAGGATGAAGCCCAGGTTGCGTGCGTGGTCCGTTGGTTTGGGTGCGGTGCCCAGGGCGGGGGGCCACCAGGAGTCGTCCCAGGCGGAGGGCGAGGAGCCCAGGATGAGGACCTCCGTCTTGTCTGAGTTCAGTTTCAGGCGGCTGGTCGTCATCCACTCGGCTACATCTCTCATCCCTTCGTGCAGGTTGGTTCTGGCGGCGGCGGGGTCGTTGGTCAGGGAGAGGATCAGCTGGGTGTCGTCGGCATAGGAGATTATGTTGAGGTTGTGTTGGCGTGCGATGGCCGCGAGGCGGCTCATGTAGACGTTGAAGAGGGTGGGACTCAACGAGGATCCTTGGGGGACGCCGCAGATGACTTCGGTGGCCTCTGACTTGAACGGTGGTAGGTGGACTCTCTGTGTTCTTCCGTCGAGGAAGGAGGTGATCCATTCCAGTGCCTTCTCCTGGATTCCGATGTTGCCGAGGCGCTGCACTAGGGTGCGGTGGCAGACAGTGTCGAATGCCGCGGAGAGGTCCAGGAGGATGAGGGCCGCTGTTTCTCCGTTGTCCATCAGGGTTCGGAGGTCATCGGTGGCAGCGATGAGGGCAGTCTCGGTGCTGTGGTTGGCTCGGAAGCCAGACTGTGAGGGGTCGAGGGATCCATTCGTCTCGAGGAAGGCGGCCAGCTGTTTGTTGACGGTCTTTTCGATGACTTTGGCCGGGAACGGGAGGAGCGAGATGGGACGGTAATTCTTGAGTTCGGTGGGGTCCGCTGTAGGTTTCTTGAGTAGAGCGCTGAGTTCTGCGTGCTTCCAGCTCTCCGGGAAGGTGGCGGTGTCGAAGGAGGTGTTGATAATGTCCCGCAGGTGGGGTGCGATGACCACGTCGGCCTTGTTGAAGACGTGGTGAGGGCAGGGGTCGGTTGGAGATCCGGAGTGGACGGAGTTCATTGTGCGGATGGTGTCTTCGGTGCTGATCGGAGTCCAGGCGCGGAGGGTGGGGGTGGGTGGCGTAGCTGTGGTTGTGGCGTGCGTCGGTTGGATGCTGAAGCTGTTGTGTATGTCCGCGATCTTGTTGTGGAAGAAGGAGGCGAGGGAGTTGCAGAGGTCTTGCGACGGGGTGATGTCGTTGTTTCCGGCGTTGGGGTTGGAGAGCTCTTTTACGATGTTGAAGAGTTCCTTGCAGTTGTGTGCGTTGTTGTCCAGCCGGTCCTTGTATGCATTTTTCTTGGTGGCGCGGATCAGTTGGTGGTGTTTCCGGGTGGCGAGCTTGAGGGTGGTCATGTTGTCCATTGTTGGTTCCCTTCTCCACACTTTCTCGAGGGCTCGGCAGTTCTTCTTGGAGCTCTTGAGTTCGTCGGTGAACCATGGGGTTTTTCTGCTGCCGGGTCTGCTGGGCGGGGTCCTCAGAGGGGCGAGTTCGTCCGCGCAGTTGCTGATCCACTTCGTGAGGTTGTCGGCGGCCTGGCTGGGGTTCGCTGAGCCGGCAGGAGGGTGCTGGCTCAGGGAGGCGGTGAGCTGGTCGGCTGTGATCTTGTTCCAGCTTCTTCGGGCAACCTGTTGCTGGTGGTGGTGGATCGTCGTTCTTTTGAAGGTGAAGTGGACGCAGCTGTGGTCCGTCCAGTGGAGTCCTGTTGCGTGGCTGAAGGCGATGTCTTTGCTGGATGAGAAGACGGCGTCGAGTGTGTGTCCGGCGAGGTGGGTGGGGGTGGACAGGAAGTAACCCCCCCCAAGCCCAATCGTCTGAGGATTTCCCTCATGAATGGCCACTCCAGCGAGTCAAACGCTTTTTCAGTGTCCAAAAGCACGGCAACCAAAGGCAGTAGTGTGTCTACCCTATGTAAGATCGCCATCAGTGTTATAAGACTGAAGGCTGTGGATCTTTGGGATTTAAATCCGGCTTGCTGTGGGTGAGGCAGGAATTGGATGAGCCGTTGGAGGTGCTGCACTAGCATTTTGGCAAGTATTTTGTTATCTATATTTATTAGAAATAGTGGCTGTAAAATGCACACGGAGTAGGATCTGTTCAGTTTCAACAAAACTGTTATGACCACCTCCCAGAGACGTTTTAAGGCATGAGCAAAGTGGACTCTGGCCCAGGGCCCCAGCCTTTCAGGGGGGGCTGATAGGGCCATCTCAATTCTGCAGAGAGTCTTGCCTTAATGACCTTGAATAATTCTTCAGAAGATTGTTTTAAATACCGTTTTCCTTTAATTTATTTTTAATGTGGGTGATGTGTGAGAGCCTATTACAGACAGTTTGCAGAGAAATGTGTTTATTTCATACAGCATCCATAAAAAAGTTATTTTAGATCACAACAAGACCTCATGTGTGAAATAGCAGGGTGTCACAGAGATTATTTGCAGTAATGTTAGTGAGTTGCTGCTGTTTTACAATTTTGAAAACACACATCACTATCTCTCAATATTAGATGTAAACACATTTAGAATTTGGACTAGTGTGCTTGTGACCTGGCCAAAAAGGTAATGAAAAAGCTGAAACTGGATCATAAATTCAAAGCTTCTCCGAACAAGGGTCCCAAAATAACTTTGGCCCCAGGCCTCAAAAATCCTTAAGATGTCCCTGACGTCTCCGTTGTTTTAGGGGGTAAGCTACCTTGTATTTTTGCAGCGGTGTGCTAGTATATCTATATATTTTTTCTACAAGTCTATCAGTAGTCCATCATCACTTGGTGGGAAACAGCCTTTACAACGCAGCAGTTACCACGCAATACCATTACCACGCATCCTTAACAATACATATGCCTTTACATTGCACGCAAAATGTTACCATGCAAATGCCTTTACCACGCATGCCTTTACAACAAATTATTTTGCAGGTAAGTATATAGCCTGGATAGATAGATAGATAGTTAGATAGATAGATAGATAGATAGATAGATAGATAGATAGATAGATAGATAGATAGATAGATAGATAGATAGATAGATAGATAGATAGATAGATAGATAGATAGATAGATAGATAGATAGATAGATAGATAGATAGATAGATAGATAGATAGATAGATAGATAGATAGATAGATAGATAGATAGATAGATAGATAGATATAGATATTAAGACAAGAGCATTTTTAGGGTTTAGGTATTTGGGTTTCAATGGTATTTTTAGAGTTTAGGGTGTGTAAAGATATTTGGATGGCACTGGTATTTTTAGAGTTTAGGGCGGGTGAGGGTATTTGAGTGGCAAGGGTAATTTTAGAATGGGTAGGGTAATTTGGATGGCAAGGGTATTTTTAGGGTTTAGAGTGGGTACGGGTATTTGGGTGGCAAGTGTATTTTTAGTATTTAGGGTGGGGAGGAGTTTTTGACTGGTAAGGATATTTTTAGGGTTTAGGGTGGGTAGGGAATTTTAAGTGGCAAGAATAATTTTAGGGTTTAGGGTGGGTAGGAGTATTGGGGTGGCAAGGGTATTTTTCAGGTTTAGGGTGGGTGAGGGTGTTTAGGTGGCAAGGGTATTTTAAGGATTTAGAGTGGGTAGAGGCCTTTGGGTGGTAAGGGTGTTTTTTAGAGTTCAAGGTGGGTAGGGGTATTTGGGAGATATGGGTATTATTTTGGGTTTAGGGTGGGTAGGGTTAAAAGTTTCCCAAAGTGATGCAAAGCATTAAAGGTAGTATAATTATCCACTATAACTTTTCGAATTTCGGTCCAAAATACAGCATCTAGCAGCTCTGTACCTTGTAGGCACCAACTTAAAAAAACGCAGGGGCAGTGCTGGACTTTCCAGAACTAGCATAACAGGGAAGTGATCAGCTAGAGGCCACTGGGGAAACCCAACATTTTTAACCATGGACATCAGTGACTGGGATATTACACACATATCAATACACAAGGACATATTGTGTACTTTAGAGAAGAATGTGTATTCAGCTTCTTTCAGATGTAGTACTCTCTAAGCATCTACCAAGCCGCAGAGCTACATTATATGGGTGAGTGGCGCACAGGATCTTATGGGGTTCGCATTATCTTAGAGGCTTTATCTAACTACGTGGTGAATGTCAAATTAAAATCTGCCCCTAGACCATAGGCCAGCACAGATGTAAAATGTCATAAAAAACTTGGGCTCATCTATGTTGAGGAAATACAGATTCACCAACAGCAAGCAACTGCTACCCTTCAAGAGCACCACCTGCAATGACCACCCTACCCCACCATGAGTGTTATATGTTCCTGTGATTTTCTGATCCGATTGACCAACCCGCTCTTCGAATTTTCTTAAGTGCTGTGCATTGTGTATTCAAGATGAAAATGCGTGTCTTTTCAGAACTCATAAGCTCATATCTGGGGAAAATGGTTGACTTCCTAAATGCCTTTATAACTGATTTTTGAATGATAAATCAAGTGGTGTTGGGGAGACTTATTCTTAACTCTATTTGTGGGCATTGCAGCTATGGCTGGTATTGCAAGGCGTTTGTTTCATTACTACTCACAGCCTTGCCTGAAGATGTTAAACAACAAAGAGTGGCCACTAGTGTTCTCTTGTCTGACGTGATAACTATTATATTAGTGGCTAAAGATGATTTGCATTGAATATAAGTAGCTCTTATTACAGAAAAGGTTGGAGACCCATGGACTGAGGGTTATTTATTTTATGGGTTAGCTCATTACATGTATTAAGTGATGACTTTTAATTGGGTGCACGTATAAATGTCGAGTTTGGTTTCTAAAGAATTGTAATTAATTGTAATTTAAGGCCCTTTTTAATGTTAAAGTCGGTTTTATGTCATAATTCTGAAAATGCCATGTTTAGAAAGATAGCCATTACACAAATGGGTTTACCCAATTGGTCGTGGACCTGGGTGTAGTCTGGTACAGTAAACAATGGTTCTAAACATTATTTAAATACCAAATTAACAGGTCGAAACATCGAAGCCCCTTTAAATATACGGCTGGAACCCCATCCTCCATGCCTAACATGCAACATGGGAATGTTTATCGCTAAATAGAGAATTGTGTTACAATACTGCATAAACTGCATCCGAGGCCAGGCCAAAAAATGACGGTGATTGACAACCAGTCCGCATTTTAGAACTGTATCATCATCTTTATGTCACAACCTAAAATACTTTTCCTTTTCCTCACCATTACACACTAGAGCACTCTTCCTCTTCACACGTTCCCCCTTTTGGAGCAACCCTTACATACGTAATATTAGCTGTAAAGTATATTCATTTCACCATTTGCAATGAAAATACATTTACTGTGGTTTTAGAATCTGGTTTGTTGCCTTCTCTCTCTTTCTGCCTGAATAATGTATTGAATACCATGAGCAGACTTTTGTCCTCTAGCATGCTCGTAAATTGATTTACCAAATGAACTAAGTATTACGATTAATTTGGTATTTAAATAAGGTTTAGGACCATTGTTTACTGTACCATGTTTAGAAAGTTGTCATTTTCTGGTGCCTGCAGCTGTTTCAGGGTCACATGACTGGGTGTAGTTGATGGTTGGTCTTTGTTTATTCTTCCCAGGCAGCCACACAATAGAGAGATTAGGTGTGCCTCGCTGGGCCATCAAATGGCAAGATGGGGGGCAGAGCAGGGCACAGCCCAACTTGCAAATGAATATGCTGCGTTCTGCCTTCACAAAAAGCCCTTGTCACCACTGCATTTTTCATGTAGCCAGCTAGGTGCCTGAGCCGGGGAGGTAGGAAAATTCAAGGACTTCAAAAGGAATTATCTAAAATCGTCTCCTGCTTCAAAGTGGGCACAGGTATAAATAATGGGCCCTCAGACCCAACTCTTCAGTACGCTCCAGGACCTGTGGAAACTTCTGTTGTGCTGCTCTGTTGCCAGAAGGTCTGCTACCTCGCTGCCCTGTTACTCTGCTGCCCTGCTTTCTGAGAAGGAAGACTGGACCTGCACTTTTCATTAAAGACTGAAGTGACTACAAGGCTCAGCTGGCTGTCCATCAGAGTGGATATTACGTTAAGTCTGTGGATACAAAAACTCTTACTGAAAATTGGAATATTAATCAGAGTTGATACCTGGTTGACTACTGTATTTTCCCTCTTTAAATAGGAATTATTTTCCTTACTGTGATTCCCATTTTTATGTCTTAGTATTGTTTTTGTTGAAATTTATTTGTATTTTCGAATTGATTAGAACTGTATTGATGATAGGGTTGGATCATGTTTTTAAATGGGGGTTGATATGCTTTTAATAACTGTCTGAATACATTGTATACTTTTATTATTTTTACATTTCTTCTTTGTTCATCTCACTGGTGTGGATTGAGTCTCTTTGACAAAAGTAATGTTTGGTGTGGATTGAGTGTCTTTGACAAAAGTGGTGCTTGGTATATGAAACTGCCCAAATGGGATTTCTTTTTTAGACATTTGTCCTCAGCTGTTCTGAGCTACTTAGACATGCCAAGCTCCAGAGGCTCCCTGCAACTTCCCAGCTGGTGTGCTGCCTGGATCTGCGTGAGTCCTGCTGGCCTCTGCTGAAGTGAGTTTCTGACCGCCAAAAGGTGACCCTTAGGTCCTGGACCCTTGGTGTGGCATCAGTTGAGCTCTCTCCTAAAAAAATAAGAAAACCTGAAGTTTTGTGCTCTTCACAACTATGAATGAAACTATTTACACCAAGATCTTGCCAACGCGAAGTTCTGTTGAGTCCAACTCTTCAAGGCACAGCGACCCGCAGCAACACCAGCAGCATGAGATCTGTACTTTGCGCAACAGCATTGACAGCTTGCGGTGACCGCCAGCACGAAGCTCCAGTAACGATCATCAGCAATGCCCGACAGACTTTCGTGCTATAGCAACAACTGACTGTGATGCCTGACCTGACAAACTGTGATGCTCTCCCTATTCCTTGTGGTCCGCCTCCTCCGCGAACGGAACTCTTTGCGCCTGACTTTAGAAAGTAAACCGTTTAGCAGCAGTAACATGGCCCCTGTGTCTGGCCCAAGCTCCATCTTGGTCAAGCTGATTTTGTGACCTTCACCTGGTCTCCCCCGACCAGGTATCCGCGAAAGGCGCTTTGTGCTGTGCGGCACTTTACTTAGCTTAAATCTTTAAAATTGGACATCTACGGTTCTACTGATTGGATTTTTGTAGTTTTGGTGTCAAGTAATTAATTCGATTTTTTAAATTGTTGTGGGATTTTTCTTGTGTTTTCACTTTATTAGTGTTTGAAGTGTTTCATAAATACTTTACAAATTGCCTCTAAGCTGAGACCAACTGCTTTATGCCAAGCTGCCAGAGGGTTAAGCACAGGTCAAATTAGAGTTTGGTTGTGACTCCATCCCAATAGGAATTTTGGTTGCTGCTTGAGACTGTGTAGGGATGAAAACGTCCTCTGCATGGTAAAGATGTGTACTCCTGCCCTGAGTGCCCAACTGTACTGTTAACTGGATCACTATTGCTGATCTTTTGTCATAGGCGAACACGGATCATGTGTGCCCCATGACATAGGCCTGCCTCATGGATTGCTGTTTTGATGGATCAGGAGGGGCACCCAAAGTGCTAACCTCATAGTGGTGAAGGCTAAGAAGCACAAGCACTGTGGTGGCAACATATCCTGTAGTGATCACCGGTGTGAACAGGACCTTTTTATCCTGTGGAAGCCTACAGGCTCACTCACCTTCTTAAAAGTTCCACCGCTTTGTGCTTCATTCACCCTTGCCCTCCATCAGTTAGATGTGGAGTGCTGCATAGCTCAGGGGTAATGACTGCGTTAGTCGTATGTGTGCCTGGGAAAGGTACAGTACAAGGATGGGGCAGTACTGTGCAGTGCATGTGTGGTTAGTACATGTACTGGGGGTATGTATGCTGGAGAGGAATGTATTACATGAGAGATGTAGTGCTGTGCAGTGCGTGCGCAGGGACAGCATGCGCTGGGTGTTTGTGTGAAGTGCAATACATGAAGGATGAAGAGTTGTGCAGCACGCACACAGTGAGTGTGTGCTGGCAATGCGCTTGTTTTGAAATAACACTCCGTGGTTAAAGATAAAAAAGTACTGATTGCATGTGTACATGTGAGGCTACAATGCATTGAGATATTAGTGTTGAACAGAAAGTGTGCTATGAATGTACACTGAGTGAGTGTGTTTGCAATGGTACATTGTATGGAGGACAGGTAACACAAGAAGGGTACAAAGTTCCCCGAAGAGAATGTGAAAGACAAGAGTGCGTGCAGCGTAAGGGAAGGTAGAAGGGAATCGGGCATTTCCCTTTTTGAAACTAATACCCTCACACACCTAGCAAGCTAGATGTCATGCTTCATCATATGGGTTCTGCTCCTCGTCAGACTGGTGCTGCAATGTCTGACGGGCACCCGTAAAGGGGCTCTTTATCGGAGATCTTTTGTTCCGGCCATATGGTGCATGCGGGTGAGAGGGCTAGTTTTAACCAAGGGTGTCAGCCAAGCCAATAAAGCTCACTGTGGACTGACCCACCTTTTTTAATCCACCACCACTTCACGACTACACTTTCACTCGCCCTCTCACCCGCATGCACCATATGGCCGGAACAAAAGATCTCCGATAAAGAGCCCCTTTACGGGTGCCCGTCAGACAGATTTGATTAAGTTCTTAAAAGGTCAAAAGGGAGAACTCTGGAGTACAGCCTAATAGTTTTCATTCCCTGATGCAGCCGCTAGTGAATTGGGAATAATCCTGATCACATTACACAATAGTGGGTGGAACATCTATTAGATTCCTGAACTCAAGGGGGAATGTGTTGTTGCATTTCTTTGCGTGTTTAGAGTTAGAAATAAAATACCACTTTTTCTGGTGAAAGCATTTAGTTGGCTGGGCATTGATATATCGTTTGTACTATTTGCACTTTGAGTTAGAAGTCGTATTCAGTGGCCTGTATCTACACCCTCCCCCGACGGAGACTGGACTGCTCAACCACAGGTACCACTGAGATTCAAATGCAGATGGGGTACTTGGCTCAGTTGAGTGGAATCCATAGTAGGTCGGGCCCCAGAACACCAAAAGTGAAAGGCCTCGACCACCACAGTTCAACCTAGTTGTCCTTGAGTGCCCGTGAGCCTCTGAAAGGAATTCTGACAGAAGGGTTTCACCTTCCCTGCCAACCCAAAACCAATTACCAAGATTGGTGCTCAGTTGTTGGATTTGGACTTCTGTTTATGCAGTGCCATACAGTAATTTTGTTTAAACACTAAATCTTAGTGAAATAATGTGAGACTACTTCAAGTTTCTTGTAAAATCTCCTTGATTGGCCTTTATGCTTTTTCCAAATGTACTCCCATTTCACCTGACAGTCTGTGACCACCCATGCAAGAATGGAATATGAGCTGGCCAACCTGGATAAGTAAAATGTGGTTGAGGGCAAGCAGTTCTGCAAGAAGAGGGGAATCCTAGGTAAGAAAAACACCAGAAAGTTGGAGCTCCAAAAGGTGCTGAGGGCCTGGGTAGAAGTCTAACAATCACTGGTTATAGCACTTGAGGAGGATGATATGAAATGGCAAGATGAGGACCTGTTGCAGGTTCTGGAATGCAGTACTCAGAGAAGGGAAGAAACTCAACCCCTACATCAGAACTCCTTGCCAGAGTGGAGAGCAGTGTGTCACCAGAGGAGCTGGCAGGCAGGAAGGCTGAAAGGGAGCTCAGGTTGCCAATTGCCAAGCTCACGTTGGATCCAGAGTAGAGGGAGGCTAAGGCTAGCAGAGCCTTGGCAATGGAAAAGGTTGAGGCTGAGAAAACCTTGGCAAGGGAAAAGGCTGAGACAGCCTTAGAGGAAAAGGAGACTAGCCATGGGGAAGTGGAAAATGGCCCATGAGCTAAGTCTCTTAGAGAGCTGGACATCAGAGCTAAACAGATGGAGTCCAGCAATAATGATGACAGCAGACCTAAATTCCCCTTTGGAGACAAGTGGTTCCAAATCCCAAAGGAACTGGTGCCTATTTTGCTTTGGAGATCACATCAACATGTGGTTTGAAGCCTATGAGGTTGTTTGGAGATGAATAGGTTCAGTGAGGAGAATTGGGGGCCAGTCTCTGGAGACACATACCTAGTGAAGAGAGGGTTGCCATGCTGATCCAAGAAGGGGAACGGGACAAGGTATCCCCCACTGAAGGACACCCTTGTAAGGAAGTATGGCCTCACTGAAGAAAACTACAGGGAGAAGTTTAGGGACAGTCAGATGATCCCCTATCACTCATGGATGGATTGTGTAGATTTATTATGCAAAGCACTGGATGGTTGGGTGAAGGACAGTGAAGTGAAAGATTACCATGGTCTAATTTGGTGGCAAGAGAGCGCATGTTCTGTCTTTGTTTTGCAAAACTGCCCCAACACATGATTGATAGCAAGTTCTCTGACTCCAGAGAGCTTGCTTTGGAGGCAGATTGCTAGCACAGCACCAGGATCCACAAGAAGGTATCTGGGGGAGTCACCAAAAAGCGGGGGGAGATAAAAATAAAAATAAAGAATTCTCTAAAAGGACCCCAAATAGTTCCACAGGGCAGGATTCTAAACAAAAGAAGAGTAAGTTCCCTGACCACAAGTGAATGAAATGAAATGAAAAGAAAATTTATAAAGAGCTAACTGCCACTCCTAATTGAGTCTCCTGGCGCTATCAGACCACTAGTCGGGAGGGAGACAAGAGTCTAAATGAGCTTTAGGCAACAGGTCAGTGGCAGATCGAAGATCCACGTCTTTAGCTCTTTCTAGAAATGCCCCTCATGTTCCAAAATTCTAAGCTCCTTGGTCATGCTGTTCCAGGCCTTAGCTCCCAAAACGGTCGCTGATCTTCCGCCTCTGGTAACTAGCCGATATGCTGGAACACTGAGCAGGTTGGCCTTGGTTGACCTTAGCGTTCTTGCCGTGATGTAAGGCCTAAATCTTGCTGAGAGATATCCTGCGCCTAGGTGGTGATGGGCTCTAAAAGTTGTCAGTAAGAGTTTGAACAGGACCCTTTTACAGACTGGGAGCCAGTGAAGGGACTCCAAAGCGGCCAAGGCCGATGCCCTGCATGGTAGTCCTAAGACCAGTCTGTCTGCAGCATTCTGGACCACTTGGAGTCTCCTCAGGATAGATTTGTTAGTCCCTGCAAGGAGACTATTGCAGTAATACAGTCTGGATGATATAAGTGCCACTGCTACCGTTTTTTTGGGCTACTAGGGGAATCATATTAAAAAATGTTCTCAAAGTTTTTATGAAACCAAAACAGGTCCCGGTCAGTTTCAGGACATGGGGCTTGAAGGAAAGGGAAGAGTCAAACCACACGCCTAGATTTTTGGCCATCTCTACAGTTGATGGCGGTGCTGTGGTGTCATCTGGCCACCAGTCCTTTGGGCAGAAGGGGTTGTCTTTTCCTATCGGTAAGATTTCTGTCTTGCTGGTGTTGCAACAAAGATGGTTTTCCTTCATCCATTGCAACCCAGACGTCAGACAGGCTTTAAATTTTGCCTCTGCATTAGTTGAGGCCTTATCCAGAGAAAGAATCAGTTGAGTGTCGTCAGCATATGACGTGATCTCAATCCCATAATTCGCGATCAGGGTGACAAGAGGGGCCATATATACACTATTGTGCAAAGCTACACATGCTAAACGGAGGATTTTAGCGCCATCAGCGAGTCAGAGCAGCTCACCTTCTTCTTTTCCCGGCACCAGTCTACCTCTCGGCGCACCCGCTCCGCGGGTGCCCCATCGCCTGTTTCGAAGGGGGAAAGTCATCTCTCGCCGGTTGTGAGGAGCATTGAGGCAATAAGGCGGTAAGCGGCACCGGGCGTGTGGCTGCAGCGGGGCTGCGAGCGTCAGGGACTTCAATTCCCAGAAGTCCCTGCTAGACCTTCCGGTCCGCTCTCCCTGCTGGCCCGCCCCCCGCCCTCCTGAGGCCTCAAAACACCAGCTTCCAGGCCAAGCAAGTGGGACACTATTGTGCAAAGCTACACATGCTAAACGGAGGATTTTAGCGCCATCAGCGAGTCAGAGCAGCTCACCTTCTTCTTTTCCCGGCACCAGTCTACCTCTCGGCGCACCCGCTCCGCGGGTGCCCCATCGCCTGTTTCGAAGGGGGAAAGTCATCTCTCGCCGGTTGTGAGGAGCATTGAGGCAATAAGGCGGTAAGCGGCACCGGGCGTGTGGCTGCAGCGGGGCTGCGAGCGTCAGGGACTTCAATTCCCAGAAGTCCCTGCTAGACCTTCCGGTCCGCTCTCCCTGCTGGCCCGCCCCCCGCCCTCCTGAGGCCTCAAAACACCAGCTTCCAGGCCAAGCAAGTGGGACACTATTGTGCAAAGCTACACATGCTAAACGGAGGATTTTAGCGCCATCAGCGAGTCAGAGCAGCTCACCTTCTTCTTTTCCCGGCACCAGTCTACCTCTCGGCGCACCCGCTCCGCGGGTGCCCCATCGCCTGTTTCGAAGGGGGAAAGTCATCTCTCGCCGGTTGTGAGGAGCATTGAGGCAATAAGGCGGTAAGCGGCACCGGGCGTGTGGCTGCAGCGGGGCTGCGAGCGTCAGGGACTTCAATTCCCAGAAGTCCCTGCTAGACCTTCCGGTCCGCTCTCCCTGCTGGCCCGCCCCCCGCCCTCCTGAGGCCTCAAAACACTAGCCTACTCCCGCAGCGCGGGACGCAGCCCGGGCTAAGACTGGGCAAAGACAGGGCCGTTTTAGGCCGTTAGAGACCGTTTAAGACCGGACCGGGCCACATCTCTTGGTCTTTACTTTTTGAGTATTCCCTGCTAGTATACTTGATTTTAAATTTTATTTATTGTAATATCTCTTCCCCACAATGTCATCACGTGAAACTCGGAGCAAGGCAACTAAGATCCCCAAAAAAGCTACGGGCACCCTAGATGACTTTATCACCAGGACCAGCCTCTCTATTGATAATGAAATAACTAAATTACAGCACAAAGTATCAACAGAACTTGAATGCGCTAGGAGGCTTTCAACTGAATTGGCGCTTAGGAAAAAATCTTCCCTAGGCAGCATTGCCCTTTCTAAAACTCCTGAACGCATTTCTGGTCCAAAACCAATCATAGCCCTAGTCGAGGTACATGCAACAGCAGAGGAATTAACTCCCTCCACCTCCCATGAAACTCATGAGTCTTCAGCTAGGGCTGAGTCAGGAAGCCCATCACAGTTGACACTCTCAAAGGAGAGTGCTGAGGTCCTTTTAGACGGGGCGTCCTGTAAGTCATCAGAAGAGATGACTCCTAATGTAAGCGCATCATCCAACTCTAGGAAGCAAGAGGAGGCAGAGTCCCTCAAAAGTAAATCACCTATCAATGCACCAATAAAGCACAAAAGAAAGCGCAAACATCTAACCGCTTTCGCTAGGAAAAAAGTTAAAGTAGCACATAGACATAACATCAAGAGTGGTACTTTAAATACTTTAAATACTCCTATCGTAACTTCCGAGATCACCGTCCAAGATGTAGCACCAGTAAATGCAGACAACACTAACAACAGCATAGATGAACAAATCTCCAGTACTATGTCTGACCACTTAGGTAGCGAGGGGCAAAGAGTCTCCTGTGACACAGTAGAACAAGATGGTGGAAGAGAAGAATTTTTAAAAATAGTATGGGAGACGCTTAAGAGACTACTCAAACCACTGGAAACTAGGTTAACTGGAATCGAGAATCAACTTCTTGAGGTCGAGAAAAGTGTTATCACTCTTTCAAGCATAAGTCTTAACTGCACTGAAGTACCTCCCGTTCCCGTCCCGGTCATATTAAAAAATTCACATATCAGTCCATTGGACATGCAGCAAAATAAGGTGGGGGTAGTAAACAATACAAATACTACTCAAGCAACTAGCACTATAATCCGACAGAATCCAACCCCCTCAACTTCATTAGCTGTAAATACCACTAGCAAACCTATGCAGAAAAACCAGGTTCACACTAACACTCTCCCACCACAAATTCCTTCTTCCTCTCACTCTTTCAATCAGAGTGTATTAGCCCAAAATAAACCTCAATCTAATCCCCCTGTCTACCCCTTTACTACCCCTGCAGGCATCAAACCCATGCCCGACAAAATCCCTGTAAATGTCATCCATAAGTCAAATTATCAGTCTAATCACACTCGCGATAATTTTAGAGGAGGGTACATAGATTTACCACCTGATGCTAGTACATTTGTAGCTGTTCTTACAGGGGTACCAGAACTGGATAGTCAATATGAAGAAAATTTCCAATCACTAAAAAATAAAGTGATTTTTTGGCTAAATAAATATAAACCCATTCCAAACCAGATGAAAAGTAAGATTCTTATGGTTAGGAGGGTACCATGGGTAGGGCCATCTGTAAAATCAATCACGGGCGATTGCATTATCATATCCTTTGAAGAACCCCAGAGTGCCGAGCAAATTTGCAATTGGAAATCATATGGTATGAATCCACCTATTGAAGCCAGACCTCTATCATTTTTCTACCCTCCACCAAGACCTATTCACCACGGCCCTAATTGGAACCCTGTTAACCAGCACTATGGTAGCGCTCCTAATTTGGCTAGACATGGTGATTATAACATGTGGTCTGGTACTCCAAACTTAGGCAGATATGGTGATTATAATATATGGTCGGGCATTCCTATTTCCAATAGATTTAATTGTCTAGAAGCTGTGGATTGACTTGCCACTGTCCCATACTGTATCTATGAACTATATGATGCCTTTTGTAGATTAAGTGAAGGTTATTCCAAGCCTGACTTTGTTTATGAATTATATGATGCCTTCTGTAGATTGGTTATTGGCTATCCCAAAACAAAAAATGTCGTACACTCGCTTGATGATGACTTGGTTAAAAGGAATATGCTGCATAGGTCCAAATTAGTACCACAGAAAACGGAATCATTCAACATGTCTGAGAATGTACGCTATTGCACAACGGTGGGTGGTCGGGATGGGAATGCAATCACTGTAGCTAGAGGAACAGTAAAGGCTGCAGAAAAAATGACAACAAATTTGCAAGTTGGCAACCGGCCCAATGATTGTGTAGTTGATTCCAGCTCTGCCATCCGGAGTACTGATCCTTGCTTACTTATCCTATCATGGAACATCGCAGGTGTCCATAAGAATTTAAAAGATCCCGAGTGGGCAAATTACATTGACACCAGTGATATTTGTCTACTACAGGAAACTTGGGCTATGGAAGTACCTCATCGGGTAGGATACAAAACCTTTGGCATTAGGGCTGTTCAGTCTGACAGAGGAAGACCATCAGGGGGTCTACTAATTTGGCTAAAAATCACCTTGGCTATGCAGGTGGAAATTGTGAATACAGGTTCTTTGGACATTTTAGCCCTAAGGATCACTCCCCCGTGTGGCATTGAATGGTTTATTGTTAATGTCTATAATAGACCAACCAGCCACACAAAAGTTTCGGTAACATTTGAGGCACTGGAACTACTGTTGAAGAATGTAATTGGAGATGTCCCGGTCATCTTGGGAGGAGATCTAAATTGTAATTTTGAACCTGTTTTGGGCATCTCTGAAGTCTTCGAGGATGAGGATTCAGCATATAACATCCCCCAGCTTGAAACCACCAAATTTGTCAAATATTCGACATTGGCCAGCCAATTACTAAGACTTTCTGCGGACCACGGCCTAAGAGCAGGTAATGGCCGACTCCCATCGGACCTGCAAAAAAAACCCACCTTCTCTAAAGCTAAAAGCAATTTAGATTTTATACTTGTTTCTCTTAGCATTTGGCACTTTGTGATAGATCTGGAAGTTGTAAGCAGGGGGGAAAGTGATCATTACCCCTTGGAACTTTACATCAACAAGAAAATGGTCAGTGATACCGCTCTAATTACAACAGAATCTACCCAAGTCAGCTTATGTGAGGACGTCCATATACATAATAACAGACGTGCAGTAAGATGGCCACGTGTTTTGGCGGATGGTAATGTGTTAGCATCGGTTTATTCTCTCTTTGAACAAACATTTACACATATTGTTGACCATGCCTTCCTACCGGAACACTTTGATCATTTTATTGATCTACACAAAGTCTTTTTTTCTGAATTAAAAAAGCTTTTATCAAAAATGCCGAAAAAGAAACAGCAAAACCACAGAATGGCCAACCATGGAAAGTTATGGTATGGTCATTCGTGCAGAACTGCCAAATCAAATCTATTGCTTGCCATTAAAACTAAGTCCAAAGAAGAAGTAAAATCTGCAAGGGTGGAATACAAACGTACATTAGAAACATCTAAAAAACTCTGGGAGGAATCAATCTGGGCTGAAATGTTACTTGCTGCAAAAACCAATGATAATGTTGGCTTCTGGAGATTGGTGGCTAATGGGGGGCATGCTGGGAGAGCCGTGAAAGACGTATTTCTGGATGAGATGACCTGGGTAACCCATTTTACAAACCTCTACAAACAGTTCGACAGTGAAAGCCAATGGAACTTAAAGTCCTTTTTCCCTATTGAACCCCTCAACTTCACATTGGAGGAGACTACAAGGGCGATCAATGACCTTAAAAATTCAAAAGCCCCTGGCCCGGACAGAATACCGGGGGATCTCTATAAGCACGAAGTTGATGTCTGGGCCCCTTATCTGAACCGTTTGTTTAATGCCCTATCATCAAGTTGCAACTTTCCAGATAGCTGGCGGGCAGCGGAGGTTGTGTTAATATTTAAAAAGGGGGACAGAATGACACCGTCCAATTACAGACCAATTAGTCTGATGGACACACTCCAAAAATTATATGCAAAACACCTCCTGTACAGAATTAATGATTGGCTTGAAGCTACGAAGATAATTTCCAAATTCCAAGCTGGCTTTCGGAGTAAAATCAGTACAACAGACCAAATCTTTCGATTCTGTTGTCTGATTTGGAAATATGTTCAGTTGAAAAAAGGTCATCTGTATGTAGCCTTCGTCGATCTGAGGGCTGCATTTGACTTAGTCCCACGGAGTTTACTTTGGAAATCCTTGCAAAAAACTGGGTTGCCGGGATGTATTTTAACTCAAATAGTAGAGCTGCATGCTGACAATTTTGCTAATATTAGGTGGGGCCCCAACGGCGAGTTATCTCGTAACATTCCTATTGAACGTGGGGTTCGCCAGGGATGTGTCCTGGCTCCTACCCTATTCTCCCTGTTTATTAATGATGTCCCTGATTATTTAAATACTTGTGTTAATGATTCACCGCAGCTTAATGGTGTAAGGGTGCCTGCGCTGCTTTTTGCAGACGACACCATACTTATATCCCAAACAAAAAAGGGCCTTCAGGCACTCCTTAATTCCTTTAGCAGCTATTGCAAGACAAAGGGCTTGGAAATCAACGCAAATAAAACAAAATGTATGTCATTGAATCCCAGTATGCCAGACAGAGGGCTTTTGACTCTGAACAACCAAAAATTAGATACTGTGGATAACTTTTCCTATTTGGGTGTTGTACTAGATTCTAAACAAAGCTGGAAACCCCAAATCGAGAAAAGTAAAATAACATACGCCCAAAATGTCAAACCAATCTTATGCAAAATGAATTCTAGCACAAGCAAAAGTGTAACCCCGGTTTTAGAACTTTTTAAATTCAAAATACAGTCTGCTGTACTATATGGAGCAGAGATATGGGGCCCATGGGCAAGGAATAGTTTTCAAATTATGGATAACAAATTCATGCGGGCTTCTGTGAGGGTCCCCACTAGTACTCCCCTTTTACCACTCCAACTGGACTTAAATTTTAGGAGAACAGATCATTTAGCAATCTTGAGGCCTTTATTATTCTGGGTCAGGCTTTGGACTACCCCCGAGTTGATAGATTACAGAAACGGCCTGCAAGAATTGATGCTGCTTGATACTTTTAATTCCATCACTTGGCTAGTGCATATTAAAAAATGGCTTGCACTTTTGGGCCTATACTCAATGTGGGAGACTCCAGATAAAATGCCCACTTTTTCTAAACTAGTAGTCAAGCGAGCTTTCTGGACCCACATTAGCAGGGAGTTAGTAGTTGGAGTTAGTGTTGGTTCAGCAGTCCAGGCTTTTTTATTATTTAAGGACGAGCCTTGTTTCGAGCCATTCCTGGACGAGATAGAGCCACCCATTGCGAAAACTCTCTTCCTAAAGTTTAGATATGGGATACTCATGCTGAATTACAACACTGAAAGATGGGCACAAAAAAGATTAGGAGCCTTGGCTGCTAAAACCAAGTGCTGCCCCATGTGCTCCATTAACTGTCCCGAGAATGAGCAACATATGCTTTTTGTTTGTAGTGCATATACGAAGCCGAGAAAGAAATGGTTGAAACCAATGTGTAACCTTCTAGGGACTAGGTCCTGTTTAATAGTTTTTAGGATCATGAAAAGTAATTCAAATCAGTTTGTTGTATTTAGTATGAGTAAATTTCTATATTCTGTTTACATAATTAGAAAAAAACAGGGACATTGTCTTTAAGTTGGAAATTGTACATGTTTTCTTAACCCTCGCATTGTGATAAAATTTTTAATGAAATATAATGTGTGATCTTCCATGTAAAATGAAATGTAAAGATGAACTAATGTTTGATTTTATATGTATGTATGTGACTTTTATGGCCAAATAGGCCGAAATAAAGTAATAATAATAATAATATATACATTAAACAGCAAGGGACTCAATGAAGACCCTTGCGGCACCCCTGTGGTGATAACTTGTACTGGTGACGTGAAGGGTCCCAGCGCAATTGATTGTGTCCTGTTTGTCAGAAAGGATGTAATCCATGCCAAGGCCCGATCCGATATGCCACACGATCTTAATCTGTTGAGCAAGATTTTGTGTGAGATTGAATCGAATGCTGCTGCCAGGTCTAAAAGATATACAAAAGGGGGTGGTGATGGACGGAGCATCTGAACCAATCAAACACTCACACCCAGTTAAAAGATCTGGGTTTAATCCATCACCGTTCTTTAGCTCACTCTGCCACCCCAGTTCAGACATGGCCATATGCAAATCAGTCTGACCCTGTGCCTCATGGGAACAGTCTAGCCCGAACTGCCAAGCCATGCCTTCCCTGGACCGGAAACAAGCTTCCTAGGATCGGTTTCTGGCATTTAAAAATAGCTAATACAAATGCAGAGAAAAATGTAACTTTAATAACTAAAAGCGTTCTCATGCTCCACAGTGCAATAAAAAAAAAGAACGAAAAGAAGAAAGCACCCCTCGACCAAACACAAAACTGACTAAGAAAAAAAGTAAGTATTATGGGCCGTATTATGGATTTTCATTGTTTGCACTGGGCCCGGTGCAAACAGTGAAAGTGCGCCCTATTACGGTGAATGTGCTGCCCCCAGGCCAGCTGCAAACTCACACTGCCCTGTGGGCAGGGTATTCACACATGAAAACAACAAGGAGCGGCTGCTTGCAGCGGCTCCATGTTTTCACAGTTCAGGTGGCCCCCGCCTGCACTTTAACAGGGGATTAGAGATCCCCTTGCAGGTCCATAGGAAATCCTGTCCCTCCTCCAGAGGGCTGATCTCAGGGGGCGCACTCACAGTGCGCCCCCTGAGAGCTTCATTGCCCCTGCGCCCACATCGGTAATATGGCGCAGGCACAGAAGCAAAGGAATTTCCTTATTTACATAGGGCACACCCCTATGCAAATTAGGAAATGACCCCTGAAGGTAGCGGGTGCTTTAAGTGCACCAGTACTATCGATGTTAATGAAGGGGACGGACACGCATCTACCCCGCCTTCTGTAATACCAAAGTGCCTTTGAGTCGTGCAAAGTTGCTCAAACACCCGTTGCTCCCCCGAGCACTTACTGTAATACGGCCTGCAGTGCAATACATGCATATTGCATAGGGCATTTATATCGCACCAAGCACTATTTACAAAAAAAATTTAAATATGTAAAAACATGTTCAAACCAACTTATTGTTATTAATAGGTGAAGTATTAAAACTTTGAATGCAAAACTAACCGCCTTAACCAAATACAGAATAATTTTGAAAAATGTTATTTACTATTCCCATTACAAATAAAACTACATTTAAGAAAGCGTGGTGCTTTGGGGGAGGTTAGATTTTGATCCCCCCCTCCTAATTTAGCCATGTTGGGGAACATTTTGGACTTTGTGTGGGGGGTCCATTTAATAGTCTCACTCCAAACTTAACCAGGTTAGGGAAAGCGTTAGACATTCGGGGAGAAGATTAACTTTTCCAGCACCAAACATAGACATTGTTGGCCTATTGGATATTCCTACTGCAAATGTAGCCACTCTGGAGAAAGTGTTGGACTTGGCAAGGAAAGGTTGATTTACTATTCCCACTCTGGACGTAGCCACATTAAGAAAAGCTTTGGACTCTGTTGGGGAGAGGTTAAGTTTACTATTCCTACTCCAAATTTAGCAACATTAGTGAAAACGTTGGATTTTGGGGAATTTACATTTACTAATCCCAAGCCAAACATAACCACATTGGGAATAGTGCTGATCTTTTGGGGGGTTACATTTACTATTCCCCGGACAAACGTAGCTACATTGGGGATAGTGCTACACTTTGGGTAGTTACATTTATTATTCTCACTCCAAACCTAGCCATATTGGGGAAAGTGTTGGACTTTGGGAGAACTGGATTTAATATTCCCAATCCAAATTTAGCAACACTAGGGAATGTGTTGGATTGGGGTGAGGGTGGGGGTTGAGGGACAGTCGGATTAACTATTCCTGCTCCAAACTTAGACAAACTAGGGAAGAAACTAGATTTTGGGAGAGGGGTGGTTACATTAACAATTCCCACTCATAATTTAGTCACATTGGGTAAAATGTTACACTTTGAGAGAGTTACATTCACTATTTCAAATCCATACTTAGCCACATTGTGAACGTGCTGTATTTTGGGGTGAAGGTGAATGTGAAGGGGGGACCATTCCAATCCCAAATGTAGCCACAATAGTAAAACGTTTACTGTTTGGGGCAGTCTTTACTATTCTTACTGCAAACTTAACTAATTTGTTGAAAATTACACACACGAGAGCAAATACATTAGAATTGAGGAAACAATATTCAAATTAAATTAAAACATTTTATTAAAATAAACACAAATAAGACTTTTTAAAATAAAACCACAATAATACCAATTTAAAGGGAATTATCAAAATAAATTAAAAACAATTCATAAATAATAAAATAAAAAAGCTAAAATGCAAAAAGAGTTGGAAAACATAACATTAAATCTTTTGGGACAAAATCGTTTAACAAATACATGTTTTTACATTTTTAAACAGTCAGTAAAATTATGCAATACGACTATGAAATATGTTTCAAAATGATACTCACTAAAAAATAATATTTTAAAACATAAACCCTAGCAAAATAAAAATGTTTTTTTTCCAAAACATAACATTCAAATATATTTTAATAAATGACCAAAGAACATTTACAACTTTTCCCACCCTATAACCCTATAAGTCCTACAACCAGCTCCTTAATCCTTGACCAAAAACATACATAATTCATATTAATATTAAAATATACAATACATTATTTTAAAAATAATAAGAATAATGCACATAACAAGAACTTGGTATTAATTATACCACATAAAAAAGAAAGTAAAAATCAATATTCTATTCAATGATATAATAAACCACAATAGTAGTGCAATTATATAAAAGATTGACAATATTTTTGAAATAATTTTTAAACAGGAAACCACTCAAACAGCATCGCAGATCGTCATGCATCTTCTCAGGCTGCTGCCACATTGGAGCTGTGAGATGAAGATGGAGTCTCCAAAAAGGAGCAAAACGTGAAGTACCACCAGGTAGGTGTCTGGTTGTGGAGCAACAAACATACAAGAGGTGATGGGTGGAATGCTTGCAGTTTCTCTAACCCTGGCAATCACTCGTTAGCTTCCCAACCCTTTGTTCTTTTGCTCACCATGCAACCTCAGTTTGAAAAGACCCAGTCATCTGCAAATTAGCCTTGACCCTGCTCCTCATGAGAACAGCCCAGCCCGAACTGCCAGGCCAGGTCCTCACCGAACTGGAACACAAGCAACCTAGGACCGGTTTCATCCTGATAAGGGCTCATCAGCCAGGTATAGCTTGGTTCCAGTTGCACAGTGATCACTAGATCCACGTCTGGGTATAACTTTGTCTCTTAGGGCGGTAAATTAAACATAGAAAAGGTGATGGGAGGAATGCTTGCAATTTGTCTAACCACTGCCAATTGCTCGGGGTAGCATTCCAACCCATCATTCTTCTCCCTACCATGTCCATGCCACCTCAGTTTCTGCTCAGCTATATGCAAATTAGCCTTGACCTTGCTCCTCATCTCCTCAAGGTGAGGAGCAGGGCCAGTTCCTCACCAAACTGGAATATAAGCAATCTAGGGCCAGATTTCTCTCAAAAAGGGCTCATCAGCCAGATGCAGCTTGGCTCCAGTGGTACAATGAGCATGGGCCCATGTCTGGGCATTCTCTTGCCACTTAGGGTGGTACATCAAACACACAAAAAGTGATGGGATGAATAGTTACAATGTGCCTAACACTGGCAATTAGTTGGGGTAGCACTGGCTGTGGTGCACCCTGCTATGCCCCCCTCGTTGAGCCTGCTTATCAGTTGCAGTAAAACATCTTACTGCCTAGTTTCATATTTCTATTTTAGGCTCAAATCTGTTTATGAAATTGATAAGTACAAAATGCTATGATTGCCTGCGACTCAGTATCCAGAAGAGTAGGACACATTACCATGCTGATGAATTACACACAACCCTTTCCATGGTGTTCCAAGGGGGTTGAGGGGTGCATTATTAATACCCTTAGAATTCTAGGGTCGAAGAGCTTACTGAACACAGAAAATCTAGGCATGGCACCCAGAGACTCTCAAAATTCAAACTGACACCAAAAAGTGTTAGGATTTTCTCCATACCCTTAGGATACAGCCATTCCTGTGTAGTCTGCAACCTTGTCTTGCCACTTAATGCTATGATTGCCTGCTTTGCTGTACTCAAATAAATGAATAAACATTGGTCCTTGATCTGCACATATAAGGATAGTTATAAACAAATTGTCATTCAATGAAAACATAATAAAAAATAATGGAGTGAGTGCGTAATCCTTGGGTCAGTTCTTTTGTGTGCACCCTCCGCCAGGAGGCTTTACCTTTGGTTAAGGCAGTAGTGATCGTGGAAAGGTAAGTGAGAAGTGGTGATATATTAAAAATTGCCCGAAACAACCAGAAAATGAACTTTAATGAGCCTGGAGTCGTTAAAGTTCATTTTCTGGTTTCTGACCCAAGGATTACGCACTCACGTGTTTAAATAAGCGGGGACACATCATATCCGCTACGAGAAACCCAAAAAAACGCGTGTATGAGGGTCTTTTATTGGGAGACACCCACTTACCCACCTGCAGATCTTGGTTTAAGCAGGACAAGTGATCCTTTCCCCTATTTATTATGAGTAACTAAATGGAGACTGAAAGGATCCGATCTCTCTCTCCCTCCTCCAATTGATTATATGTGAGCAAAACCCCATTGCCACTGAGAGGAAAGATGACGGTGCAGGTGAAAGCCGAAGACCAAGAACTGACGACAACATTTCATGTAATTGACAAAGAGGCAGATTTGCTAGTCGGCAGTCATACTGCGGAGGATTTAAAATTAATTGCATTTGCGAATGCCGTTAAAGCACTACACACGGAGGAGATCCTTCAACTGTTTCCTTCGTTATTCCAAGGGCTGGGTACTATTAAGAGGCCACCTGTCAAGTTACACATTGACAAAGCAATACAACCCATTGCGTTACGACATCGGAGGATACCCTTTCATCTTAGATCAGCAGTGGAGCGAGAGTTAGTCAAGCTGGAAGAGCGGGGAGTAATAGAAAAAGTGACAGGACCGACACCGTGGGTGTCACCGATGGTGATCGCTGAGAAGCCTAGGCAACCTGGCCAGATTCAGATTTGTATAGACATGAGAATGCCCAACAAAGCGATCAAGAGGGAGAGGCATCTCACGCCCACAGTGGACGACATACTAACTGACTTAAACGGAGCACAATGGTTCTCCAAATTAGACCTAAATACCGGATACCATCAATTGAAATTAGCGGAAGAGAGCCAGTACATCACAACATTTTCTACCCATTTAGGCCTGAGGAGATATAAAAGGCTCAACTTTGGCATTACGTCGGCAGCTGAAATTTTTCAGAACACTATTAAGGAGATTCTGTCGGGACTGAGCAGAGTGTTGAATGTCAGCGATGATATCCTCATCCATGCAAAAACCAGCGAGGAACATCACAGGAGACTGAAAGCGACACTCAGGAGGTTGGCGGAATTCGGTGTCACGCTACATAAAGAGAAATGTCAGTTTTTCAAACAGTCCATAGAATTCTTTGGATATGTGTTTGGATCAGAAGGAGTCAAGGTGGACCCACGGAAGTCAACGGCCATTAAGAATGCCCCAGCCCCGACCACCGCATCAGAAGTGAGAAGCTTCATGGGCATGGCGCAATACTGTGCCCGGTTCATTCCGCAGCTCGCCACCATTGCCGAGCCACTGAGGAACCTAACCAAGAAGGAGAACCCATGGAAGTGGTCCCGGACAGAAGCGGAAGCTTTTGACAAGATAAAAGCAGCACTGCTGGACAGCACGACAATGGCCTACTTTGATACGGCACGGCAGACAGAGATACTAGTGGATGCCAGTCCAGTCGGGCTAGGCGCATTGCTGACACAAGAAGCGGAGCCTGGGGTGTGGGTGCCTCTGGCGTTTGCCAGCAAGGCACTTACCGCAACGGAAGCCAGGTATTCACAAATTGAGAGAGAAGCCTTGGCTGTGAAGTGGGCCTGTAATCATTTCCACTTATACATTACTGGCCAGCCGTTCAGAATGGTCACCGATCATCAGCCTCTAGTACCTTTGTTCAAAGGCACAGCTCCACACCACCCGCCGAGGATCGAAAGGTGGGCCATTCAGGTCCAACACTACCAGATGGATCTAGTCTATAGACCCGGGGCGAAAAACCCGGCGGACTTTCTGTCGCGTCACCCCCAGGTGGAGACGATGACAACACCGGAACAAGAGACACAGACTGAGGAGTTTGTGGACATGGTGTCCCTGCTGTCATGTCCACAAGCCCTAGCACCGGAAGAAATTGGGGCACAGTACGGTGACGATGCCGTCATCACGAGGGTCAAGGCGGCGATAGACACTGGGTCTTGGGAAAATTTCCTGCGCAATGTGAGTGATTGGGAAGAAACTGACGGGATTCGTCTGTCTCAGTTCTGGAAGATACACAATGAGCTCAGTAGAGCGAACAATGGACTAATACTTCGGGGATCAAGGTTAGTGATTCCCCACACTCTCCAGGATCGTGCAACTTCACTGGCTCATGAAGGGCACCAAGGCACGAAGCGGATGAAAGCAAGAATGAGGGAAAAGGTGTGGTTTCCTCACATGGATGAAAAGGTGGATATGATGGTAAGAAACTGCCGAGCTTGCCAGTTAACTAGTCTCCCGGAAACGCCTGCCTCCATCATCACAGAAGAGCCACCTCCAGCACCCTGGACCTGGGTCAGTTTAGACTTTGGGAGCTTTCCAGATGGGAGAGTAACAGTAGTACTGGTAGACAGCTACACGAAATATCCAGTTGTAGAAGTGGCTCCATCCACCAGTTTCGCAAATGTCCAGCCGATTCTCAGTAAAGTATTTGCGATGTTTGGTATCCCCCGGGTGATGAAAACGGACAATGGGCCCCCGTTTCAGGGACACAAATTCAAAGAATTCCTGCAGGGACTAGGAGTAAAACATCAGCGAATCACACCCCAATGGCCCCAGGCGAATGGGGAGGCAGAACGCTTCATGAGAACTGTTAATAAAGTCTTGAGGATAGCACTGGTAGAGGGGGCCGATCCTGAGGCAGCGTTGCAACTTTTTCTGAGGGAGTATAGGAGCATCCACCACAGTACCACTCAAAGGTCCCCCTGGTCGCTGATGTTTGCAGGACCACGGCATGACCTACTACCAACGGCAGAACACTGGAGACCTGAACCGTATTCGCCGGCTGCCGCCCAAGAAAGAAGGAGAAGAACGAACGAGAAGGCGAGCCACAAGAGGCGGGCGCGGGACAGAGTGTTAGTCCCTGGTGACGCAGTGCTGGTGAGAACACGCAGGCCGATAGGAAAATTCAAGACTCCATACGAAATTGAACCCTGGACAATCAAGGCCACCAAAGGTACGGCGGTCACAGCTCAAAAGAATGGCGAAGAAATTACCAGAAATGTTTCATGGTTTAAACGCATTCCATCCAGACATGAGGACCAAGAGACATGCGACGGGCCAGTCGCTGAAGTTGAGAGCCAACCCGACAATGGGGGCGAGCCTGGTGAGAATAATGGCCTGACCACCACGTCCTCCTCTCCGATGAGGAGAGGACCTGAACCGATGCTCTCCAGAGGGCGAGGGGCTCACAACCTTCGACCGAATCCCAGACCTAGTCGGATGTTAGCTGACTTCACATGTTGACTGGAAAAGACTAGCATGAAGAAAAGAAAAACTTATACCAACCTGGGATGGGATGTGAGTCTAGTGTTTCGCGGGTCTCGGCCGAGACCCGGAAACACTCACGCACCATGTAACAACTTCTGGCCAGGCGTGGCCAGAAGCCTTTAAATAAAGGGACGGAGGTCGCTCGAGGCTTCCGGTCCGACCCAGCAAGCAAACCTGTCTGGTGTCTCATTATTACTGTATTGCTGACTACCTGTAGCCCCCATGTGTAGTAGGTTCCCACTCCCCTACAATCAAGTCAACTGCATTTTGAATCCTTTCTGAAATATGGGATTATCATCAGGACTCTAGGTAAATGTAGTCCAACAGAGATATCAGTGTAGATTCAAAGGCACTGGATGGGTACCTGATGTAGGGCACAGTGTCCAAGAAAGAAGAAACCGGGAGCAAGAGGCAAATGTAGCAAGTTCTGTCTTGCCTGAGGAGCAATGGGTTTTCCCGATGTGTGCTCCCACTTTCAGGCTGTTAAAAAAAAAGACCACTCTTTTTCTGATTTCGCCTGTCCGTACTTCACCATGAATCGGAGTTGGTTGTTGAACATCGTAATAGAAAGGTTTCTCTTACCCAAGATAAAAAAAATATTAGCATTTCCTAAGGTGAGACAATGATTTCTATCTATTGACTTGTCCTCAGCTTACCACCAGGTTTGCTTACATCCTGAAAGTAAGAAACGTAGCATTCATAACTTCAACTATGTTTCAAATATGTACATATGTCATTTGGGTTGGCATCAGTCACGGTTGTGTTTCTAAACTCAATGCACATTTTGTTCCGCTCTCAAGAGGGTGTGATGTTTTTCAAGATGACATATTGATCATGGGAGAAAACAAAGAAATTAATGATAAATGTCTTAAAAATGTTTTGTTTATTTTAAGTTTTATATTGCGCTGGATAGACCTGGAGGTATCAGAGCGCTTTGCATGAGGATCAGCGGTTTACATGTTACATAATTACATCAGTTACAGGAGCCAAGTATAGACATAGGAGAAAAACATCACACAATAATATGGGTAATAACACGTAGTATAGCTAAGACACTGGGAAGAGGAGGTGAGGAAAACACAGCGGGGAGACGAGGACAACCGTGTCAGATGTCCGGCTGGGTGGGTGCCGGCCAAGGAGTTGAAACCGAGCCAAACTCCTCTATAGCTGCATAGGACAGCTCCCCCGGGCATCGGCCAAGGTTGCTCCGGTACCGCTGTAAGTACGAATAGTTAAGGTATCCGTCCAGGGGGTATTGTCATAGATCCATCAACGCACCAGTCCAGGTGTTACTGGGAAGCACCAACCACCTCGTCCTCCAACTAGCCCCCAGGATAAGAGTGAGGAGAGCAGAGATGCAAAGGACAGTTCCAAAGTCTGTAAAATTGAGGGACAAACCATCCTTCTTGTCTACAGTCCTCTTGGCCTGAGTGAAACTGAAGAGGAGCTGTGAACAGAAATCTGAACTTGATCAGAAATTAGTCCTCAATAGGCCTCAAGAGTGACATTGCAGATATTGATTCTGGGTGCCATTCTGGGTGGCATTTTAGAGTCAGGCACGCCTGGGCCTGACCTTTCCTTGCGTTAGCAGGTCTCGCTATACCCCAAGTAGACATTGATGATTATGGGGATCTGTCTATTCCTGTGACTCTGCAGTTGGTCTTGCCTCTGTGATTCTTTTACTCTGTAATGCCTTTGATCCATATTATACATCGGGATCACGATGATGGGTCATCCTCCCTCACCAGTCGTATTTCCCTGGCGTGCGCCATTTTGGGGTCAGGTGCGACGTATCCCGCTTAGAAATATTAGCAAAGTTTTTATGTGGGATAGATTCCGGCACCCTCTGGTCCTCAAATCTCCCAATTGGATCGCCTGAGGCTTTCTCCGCTCCCCCCACTCACCGCCTCTCAGCCCCTGCAGCGCATCCCCTAAGGCATGCAGGACTTGCACAATACCGGAGCCGACTCCCGCGGGCTCCCGGGGTGCTCACCAGATAATGCTGTATTTTGCGGAGTCTCTACAGGTACCGGGGGGTCGTTGGGTGGTTCTCGGGCCTAGTGGTTGCTGCTTGGAGGGCTGAGCGTCTGCATCGCTCCGTGTGTTCAGGGCTGCACCATCGGTAACAACTGCTTCATTTCTGCTGCAGGCCCACCGGGATGTAGAGGGGGCAGCTCTGGGCTCAACGCTCCTCAGACACAGTCTCCCGGGGGCCAGCTCCTTATTACGTGGCCCCCGCTCTGTTAAACGTATATGCACGTCCGCTCCGACCCATGCGCCATTTTGAGGTGCGATCGCCTGGCGAGTTTTAGCTGATTACACGGCAACAAAGCAGTTTGGGGGAACGGCGCCAAAACGGCAGACGCTCCCAATGCTCCAATGTTGGGAGTGAGTTTTTCCTACTGGTGCGTTTTGTGTTACTTGAGTAAGTATGGATTGCCTGCAGAATATTCAAAGTGCAAATTTGCTCTACAGAAATTGAATTATGAAGGTCATGAAGTGATCTGTTACAAGCAACTGCTGATGTACCAACTCGTTCTAATAAGGATGAATGAATGTCCTTGTTAGGGTTGCTTGAGTTTTGTTCCAAAATGTATTATTAGTTTTGCAGAAAAAAACACTATACTAATCAATCAATCAATCAGTACATTTATAGAGCGCGCTACTCACCCGCGAGGGTCTCAAGGTGCTGGAGGGAGAGGGGGGGGGGGGCGCTACTGCTCGAATAGCCATGTCTTGAGGTGTTTCCTGAAGGTGAGATGGTTCTGGGTCAGTCGTAGGTGTGCGGGAGGGAGTTCCATGTCTTGGTGGCCAGGTAGGAGAATGATCTTCATCCGGTGGTGGCTCTGAGGATCCGTGGGACTGTTGCGAGGGCGATGCTGGTGGAGCGGAGCTGGCGGGTAGGTGTGTAGAACGAGAGGCGGTTGTTGAGGTATTCGGGGCCCATGTTGTGAAGTGATTTGTGTGTGTGGGTGAGGAGCCTGAACGTGATCCTCTTGCTGACCGGGAGCCAGTGCAGGTTTCTCAGGTGGGCAGATATGTGGCTGTGGCGAGGGATGTCAAGGACGAGTCGTGCGGAGGCGTTCTGTATGCGCTGAAGTAGTTTCTGAAGTTTGGCTGTGGTTCCTGCGTAAAGGGCGTTCCCGTAGTCCAGTCGGCTGGTGATGAGGGCCTGGGTGACCGCTTTCTAGTTTCTGTGGGGATTCACCGGAAGATCTTTCGGAGCATGCGCAGGGTGTTGAAGCATGAGGATGAGATGGCGTTGACTTGTTTGGTCATCGTGAGGGAGGAGTCCAGGATGAATCCCAGGTTGCGTGCGTGGTCGGTGGGTGACGGTGCGGTGCCCAGCGCTGTGGGCCACCAGGAGTCGTCCCAGGCAGATGGGAACTGTCCGAGGATGAGGACCTCCGTTTTGTCTGAGTTCAGTTTCAGCTGACTGAGCCTCATCCATTCCGCAACGTCCTTCATTCCTGCCTGGAGGTTGGTTTTGGCGGTGGTTGGGTCTTTGGTAAGGGAGAGAATCAGCTGGGTGTTGTCGGCGTAGGAGATGATGTTGAGGTTGTGTTTGCGTGCGATGGCGGCGAGGGGGCTCATGTAGATATTGAAGAGGGTCGGGCTGAGCGAGGAGCCTTGGGGCACGCCGCAGATGATCTTGGTGGCCGTGGAGCGGAACGGCGGGAAGCGGACTCTCTGTGTTCTGTTGGAGAGGAACAAGATGATCCAGTCCAGCGCTTTTCCTTGGATCCCAGTGTTGTAGAGGCGGGTTATTAGGGTGCGGTGGCAGACGGTGTCAAAGGTGGTTGAGAGGTCTAGGAGTATGAGCACGGTTGTCTCCCCGTTGTCCATCAGGGTTCGGATGTCGTCGGTGGCTGCGATGAGGGCTGTCTTGGTGCTGTGGTTGGCTCGAAATCCAGATTGGGATGGGTCGAGCAAGTTGTTTACCTCGAGGAATGCGGTCAGCTGTTCATTGACGGTCTTCTCGATGACTTTAGCCGGGAAGGGGAGACGAGAGATTGGGCGGAAGTTCATGAGGTCTTTAGGGTCAGCTGTGGGTTTTTTCAGAAGGGCGTTGATCTCTGCGTGCTTCCAGCTCTCTGGAAAGGTGGCTGAGGCGAAGGAGTTGTTTATGACGTCCTGGAGGTGGGGTGCGATGATGGCGTCTGCTTTGTTGTAGATGTGGTGGGGGCATGAGTCAGAGGGAGAGCCGGAGTGAATGGTGTTCATGACGTGGGTGGTGTCTTCTGTGCTGATGGGGGTTCAGTCGCTTAGGGTGGTGGTGGGGGTCGTTGGTTTGGTGACTGGAGGCGGCGTCTGGGCATCAATGCTGTTGTATATATCTGTGATCTTGCGGTAGAAGAACGTGGCGAGGGAGTTGCAGAGGTCTTGTGATGGTGTGATGTCTTTGTTGCTGGCGTTAGGGTTGGAGAGCTCTTTTACGATGCTGAAGAGTTCCTTGCTGTTGTGGGTGTTGTTGTCCAGCCGTTCTTTGAACGATGTCCTTTTGGTGGTGCGGATCAGCTGGTGGTGTTCGCGAGTGGCGTTCTTGAGGGCTGTCATGTTTTCTGTCATCCGTGCGGGCGCCAGGTTTTTTCGAGCGTGCGGCATGATTTCTTTGAGTCTTTGAGGTCGTCGGTGAACCATGTCGTTTTTCTGTTGCCGGTCTGGCTTGGGGGGTTCTTCAGTGGAGCGAGGTTGTCGGCGCAGTTGGTGATCCACTGTGCGAGATTGAGAGCTGCGTCGTTGGTGTCGGAGGTGTCGGCTGGTGGGTTCTGGCTCAGTGATGTGGTAAGCTGGTCTGTGGTGACTTTGCTCCAGCATCGGCGGGGGATCTGTAGCGAGCAGTGGTGTGTTGTCATCTTCTTGTAGGTGAAATGGATGCAGCTGTGGTCGGTCCAGTGTAGTCCGCTGGAGTGGCTGAAGAAGATGTGGTTGCTGGTGGAGAAGATGGGATCCAGCGTGTGGCCGGCGTAGTGTTTGGGGGTGTTCACCAATTGCTTGAGTCCGAGGTTGGCGAGGTTGTCGAGCAGGTTGGTATTGTTGCTGTCGTTTTTCTCAAGGTGGAATTTCAGGTCCCCTAGGAGGATGTATTCTGGTGATGTTAGTGTGTGGAGGCTGACGAAGTCGACGATGGTTTAGCTGAATTGTGTGCGCGGACCTGGGGTTCTGTAGATGAGGGTTCCTCGGAGTGTGGTTTTGGGGTCGGTGCGGATCTGGAAGTGCAGGTGTTCAGCGGTGGAGAGTGTGTCTTCGGCGGTGGTCGTGATGCTGATGGTGTTCCTGTAGACGATGGCGATTCCTCCTCCGGTTTGGTTGACGCGGTCCTTCCGGGTGATCTTGTAGCCGTCCGGGATGGCTATGGCGATGTCAGGGGCCGAGGAGTTGTTCATCCAGGTTTCCGTGAGGAAGGCGACGTCCGGTGCTGTTGTGTCGAGGAGGTCCCAGAGTTCGATGGCGTATTTGTGGACGGAGCGGGTGTTGAGGAGGATGCACTTGAGGTAGTTGTTGTTGTTGTTGCTGGGTTCGTCGGGCGGGGTGTAGGTTAGGAGGCAGGTGAACTTGCAGGCTTGGCAGATGAAGGGTCTGTGGGTTCGCTTTGGGGTGGCTCGGTAGCAGGCGGGTGGTCGTCCAGTGTTGAGTGCGTTGAGGGTGGTGGTGTCGTATCTCAGTCGGTGCCTTGGCTCCGGCGAGGGCCAGGGGCTCTGGTGCTGGGCACGGCCCAGGCGTGGACGGGCGCAGACGGGCTTGCCTTTGGCACGCCAGCAGCGCACCCGCTGCGCGCGTCTGCTGCGCGTCCACAGCTCGGCCTCCATATCAAGGGCTGTGGGACGTAGGAGCAGCTGGGAGGCGAGAGCGGGGTGGCGAATGGGAACAGTGGGGGGCGGGCCGCAGGGACGCAGCGGCGGGAGAGGAGGGGCAGAGGGACACGGGGGAAAGGACACGGAGGCAAAGGGGGGAAGGGGCCACAGAAAGCAAAAGGGAATCCAAAGTACAACAACAGAATGCAACAGGGCAGCAAGGGGGCACAGAAGGCAAAGGGGGGTACAAATCAATAAAACAGAGCAAAATGCAGAGAGGCAGCGAGTGAACGAGGGACAAGACCAGGGGCAGGGGACTCACGTAGCGACAATCAGCGGCAGGAGCAGGGCGACCGCACAGGCGGGGGCGGCGACACTGGAGGACCGTGTGGCGGCTGGGGGGGCGACCTGCCTGAAGACAGGGTCCAAGGTTGCTCCCTTCACCGCTGCGCGGCCTCCGAATCAAGTGATGTGGGAGGGAGGAGCAGTTGGGAGGTAGGAGCGGGGTGGCGAATGGAAACAGCGGGGGGCGGGGCCGCAGGGACGCAGCGGCGGGAGAGGAGGGGCAGAGGGACATGGGGGAAGGACACGGAGGCAAACGGGGAAGGGGGCACAGAAGGCAAAAGGGAATCCAAAGTACAACAACAGAATGCAACAGGGCAGCAAGGGGGCACAGAAGGCAAAGGGGGGTACACATCAATAAAACAGAGCAAAATGCAGAGAGGCAGCGAGTGAACGAGGGACAAGACCAGGGGCAGGGGACTCACGTAGCAACAATCAGCGGCAGGAGCAGGGCGACGGCACAGGCGGGGGCGGCGACACTGGAGAACCGTGTGGCGGCTGGGGGGGCGACCTACTAAGAGACAACTGTTGATGAATGGAGACAACTTTGTGTGATCAAATGCATGTCAACAAAAAAACAATTGTGTACTGGTAACCCTATCCAAGGTTTTGCTTATACCTTGCAAACCATCCTAACCACTGATGTAAATTGTAACCGATTGGTGTTAGTTCAGAAAGTCCTAGGACTTTGTCTCCAGCTGAGACATGGTATTCAGTAATCGAAAATCAAGACCCTAGATCTGGTATAGGGACTAGAACACTTTAGATAATTTGTTTGGGAGTCATGTTATTGTAAGATGTGACCATAAACCATTAGTCAAAGTTTTAACTACAAAAGGATTACTAAATTCCCCTTCTAGGATTGCCAAATTTTCTTTGAGATTGTTGGACTATGTTTGTAGTGTGCAGTATCTTCCAGGAGTAAACAACAGAGTTGCTGATTGTTTAAGTAGACTAATTTTACCATTGGAGTTTTTGCAGGATAATACAGAAATTGTTAGTGAGTCATGGTTACATAGTAAGGTATGGAAGAACATCTCAAGAGAAGAATTAATTGAAGGTAAGGTGAGCTTTTGAAAGATTTACATAATTATGTGATGAATGTTTGGCATTCCAAGTGCAAGTGAGACTCTAATAATTGAGATTTTTAGTGAAATTTGCAATAAATTATCAGTGGAAGATGGGAATCTAATTATACCTTCCAAGATGGTTCCTCTGACCCAGTTAAGGAAAAAGATTTTGGAATTATGTCATTATGTGATTAAGGCCATATAAGGATTGTCAGGAGTAAAAGAAGAGTGAAGGAGTATTACTCATGGCTGGGATTGATCAGATAAATAGAGGACTTAGTAAGATCTTGTGTTGAGTGTTAAGGAGCAAATAAGTTGGAGGTTAGTTTGAGAACAGCATTTCTTCCAGTATTATGTCCTAGTATGGTTTGGGAGTTGGCTGAAGTTGATATTAAAATAAAAATTTTGAAATCGGCAGATTCCAGTGCAGTTGTGAAGTTTTTGGATGAGCTTTTTTGCAGAGAGGGTCTTCCTAGGAAAGGCATTTCTGATAATGGTCCCCAGTGTACCTCAGTTGAATTAAAGCAATTCTTGGAGAGGAATGGTGTTTCCCATTAGCTTACTTAGGTATATAACCTGGAAGGTAATGGAGAAATTGCGAGATGTAACAGTGTCATAAAAGAAGCATTACAATTGACCAGGAAGAATGTGTCTAAATGGAAAAGAGAGGTAGAGAAAATGGTTTAAGCGTTTTAAAGCACTCCCACTTTAACTTGATATAGTCCTTCTGCTATTATGCTTGGAAAAACACGTTTTATTAAGGATAATCAATGTTGTGTGATGTAGAGCAAGTTGGTGAAATGGCCTCCAGAATTTGTGAGGGTAATATTTTAAAGCACAAGTTATGTGTACGCAGAGATTTGATGAAAGGAAGGCAGTGAAGTAATGTTTTTTCAAGAAAGATGATTCGTTAGAAAAAAAGCCCAGTGAGAGACAGCAAGGAGAAAATATGTTTTCAGATCCCCTAGACGTTATGGAGGTATTCCACAATGCTGCCAAACTTAGGGCATCATTATGATGCTGTCAGTGGATCAACCCACAGGCAGGCAGGCGGTGGTCCGACCGACCAATTTGGATGTGACCGCTGGTTTGGCGGAAAGAAAGTGATTTTTTGCACTGTGACTTGTGTCGCAGCCAATAGAAAGGGCTGCAGCACAAGCCACAACGTAAATGTGCACTTTGTGCACATTCATGCACCGTGGGCCAAGCACCATGTGGTGTCTGGCACTCGGTGCATGGATGTGTGGGGCTCACTACACATGCCCAGAGGGTCACTTTTTAATGACCCATGTTTGGGGTCCCTAAAATCCCTTTCCATGGTGGTTGAACCGCCATGAAAAGGCAGTCGGAAAGCGACATTGTAATCTCTACGGCAGTGCCTGCGCAGGCACTGCCCCAATGATAGGGATACGATTCTGACCTCCGTCCCAACTGGATCGTAAATCCTGTCTGAGGCGGCGGTCTGTCCCCCTGACCTCAGCGGTCCGACCGCCTGCTTTGAAATGCGGCAGTTGGACCAATGCCCTGTATTTCGGGTGGACCGCCACTGACTGTCTGTCGGTGGCGGTCCGCCCGACATCATAATCTGGCCTCTAGTGATGGCTAGGTGTGGCACTTTAGTAGGGGACTGGCAGTTTGTAAGAGTATGCTTTGATGTGATGCAGTGAAGAAGAGAGACGTAGTGAAGGAAATAAGGAATTAAGAAAATATTGATAGATGAGCAAGTGGTTTAAAGAAGTATGGATGATGAATTGGTTAATTCAAGTTTAACTTTGAGAGAGTGCAATATAGATGAGTAAGGAGGTGGTAGGTAGGGTACACACTTGAGCAGATTTGGCCATGCAATTGTAAGGCCTTCACGAATGACTGAATTTGTGACTTTGTAATGTGTTATGTATCATGTGAACATATTTGAACGGGTATCTATAGAACTAAATAAATGTATATTATTGTCTTTTCATTGGTTTTGTGTTATTGTTAGTTTATGGTTTTTATTTTGTTAAAGGGGAAGGATGTGTTATGTTGGATGTTTACTTTAAAATGTCGAGAGCTTGGCTCAGGTCGCGCCTGTCTTTCTTTATTGTACTTTTTGTATGATATAGATTAGCTCAGTTTTAGAATGTATTATTTTGAAATTGAGTCAGTTGCTACTACTCGGCTGAGGCTGCAATAAACTTACCTTGTATCTTCATCTTCACGTGAAATTTATCATAAGACGACATAATAAAATTTCGCCCTATAATTATACTTTGCTCTCTGTGCAGGATTTCTGAGATGGTGTGTTTTAGAAATCTCTTTTGCCTGAAGTATGTATCTACCAGAATCATCAGGTGTCGCACGTGCTACCTCCCAGGGCCATGCTAGGTCAATAGGATTGCCACCCCACTAGGTTTCGCCTCGCCTGAAGGAAGGGATTGTTTGTGTACCACTTGGATTTAAGAGGATACCATTCCTTCCGTAAATGGTGCGTTTCCTGAATAAGACATATTTCTCCCCCTGAACACCCCATCACGCGCCAGACAGCCATTCTTTTTGTGGGCCGAGTAAGCTTCATATCTTTACTCAAACTATAATTATCAACCCACTGGACAGTGACCCAGGCAATTATGTTCATGGTATTGCACTTATTAAAAAGGCAAAATAAATATTTGATTATTTTCTCAGAGAATAAGGGAAAATGTAAAGGCAGAAAGGCCAAAGCAAAAGTCACTTGGAGCACCAAAATGAGTTCAATCAATCCAAACAGAGGCAACGCTGCCTGAGAACTTGTATATCAGCGTGTCTTTTGCAGCCTTGGATCAAATGCATGGAGACTGTGCTTTAAAAGCGCAACTCCATATATATATGGAACTTACTACCGTCAGCTTTTCAAAATGACAAACATAAAAAGCACTTTCCTCAAACAGCTAGCTACCTCCGAATTATTTGTGATGCTGGTTAAATATTTTTTGATCGTATGTTTTTAACATTTATAAAATGTCATCTAGGGGTGAAGAGTTAAAGTCAAAATGAGAAATATGTAAATGGTTTTGAGATTTCCCATAACTTGACATTCATATTCACTTGCAATTCTGATGTTTTTTTGGGTCCTGTGACTGAAGAAGTCTGACTCGATGGACCTGTGGTAGTGGCAGTGGTGGCTCAAAGAGGGAGTTCTGCGGGGAGGTGGGGCGGGGCGGGGGAGGCGCAGGGTGGGGGGGTAGTGGACTCGAACATACGACGGGTAGGAGTAAAGTAAGTAAATAAATAAATAAAACTATTTACCTTGCGCTCGCTGCATCGCCCACTCGCCAATGCAGTGAGGGCAGGATAAATCGTTTTATTTATTTATTTACTTACTTTACTCCTGCCTGCCGTTTGTCCGAGTCCACTACTCCCCACCCTGGCCCTCCCCCGCCCCACCGCCCCGCAACACTCCCTCTGAGAGCCACACTGGGTAATGGCTTTAAGGACTGCAGCCTACAACAGCGGGATTGTGACTGACTCTATGGACCTCCAGTAACATTTTAAGATACTGCTGCCCAAGGCCGGTCCTAGAACTTCTGGGGCCCCGGGCGAGAGGGAAGATATGAGGCCACTCAAATTTGCATGTAACATCACAAGGAATGACATCACAGAAAGTGACATCGCAGGAGTATTGATCTTATTTGGCATCACTGAATAGACCTAATGTGGATATCGGTAACATGGACAAAAAACTAAATACACAAATAAAATAAGTCCATATATTTTAAAACTGTATTAAATGTATTACATTTGTCACATTGGTTGGAAAAGCTAGGTGCAGGTCTCATAAAGATGGATACTTTTTACTCCATGTTAATTGATTGTTTCCAGATTAGCGCATGATAAAAATCCGTGTACTGTCTCATAAGGGGAAAGATCCAGTTGAGGTAATAAGGGGCGGGATCATTAAAAATATAAAATCAAACAGGAGAAAACCCCTCACACTATGGATATAATTGCAAATTTCAAAAGGCTCTGTTATCTTTCTGTGCCATTATTGTGCCACCTTGGGATGACATTAATACTTAGCAATTTGTTTTAACCTATATCCATTCTTTATGGTTGAGTCTCGACCTCTAGAAATGGCTTGAGCTAACGCAGTCAGTTAGGTTGACCTACCTTGCCCACTGATCTAAAATAAAAAAAACTTGCTTTTAACGAGCTGCATGCTACTAGTGCCATGCTGTTAAATATTAACTCCACTAGTTTGAAAATCTTCCAGTAAACTACACCACCGCACGAACGAACTAGCCTTCAGGTCACTGTAAACTATTTTGCAGTCTCATAAACTTGAGGGTTGCGGTAAAACACACCTCTGAATTTAGTGACGTAATTCCTGGATGGTCGTTCAACTGGTCTTTATAACTGAATCATGGCTCAAACATTCAACAGGCCCAAATACTCAGTTGCAGTTCCGAGGGGCCACAAAATGAATTATTTTAACCTCTGTGCCTTTACAGGTAAGGTACTAGCTATAGCATATAGGGAAAACTTTCACCTGATACTCTCATGCTACATTTGAACTGCTTTCTAAAATCATTGCATTCAATCATTCTTTCTCTGTCATGGCCATTTTCATTTATCTCCCTCCTAATCGACGAGGCTCCATCTCTAATCTCCTTTAAAATAGTCTATCGCCTTTCGCTCTGAAATCTAATAATTTCATATTACTTGGAGATTTTAATGAATGGGTTGCTGAAATCCAGTACTGAGGGGTCCAATGATTTGCACCTCAATTTATGTTTTCAGAAAAATGTCACAAAGGGGATTACATTAGGTTGCACACTGCAGAGATATTCACTAAACATATTTCCCCCCAAGCAGACCTCAAAATGAAAAGTTTAAGTATTCTCATTTACATTTTTCGTAGAAATAACACAACCCTATAATACTGTGGCCCCAAGGACAAATAAAGGGAGAAGAAAAAAAAAAGAGAGATAAGAGTACGTATACAAGATAATCCCGTAATACCAACAATTTAAAAATACTCCCTGTCCTCAGTCTCGAGGAAGTACCCCCAAAATTAATAACTGCCAGCCCCTCTTTTCCCTGTTTACCCCTGGAAGCCACTGGCTGAGTTTCTTTAGAATAACAAAACCACAACCAGGGTTGGTGGACAAACCCACAAGCAACTCCCTAACTTGACTAACTTGGGTAAAGACCAAGCGCTTTCCACCATGTTTAACTGATTTAGTAGGAATCCAACTGAGACTAGCAGGCCCTAGGCTACCATCTCTCCCTTCACTATTAAAAGTTTGTTTCAGGAAGAATGTCAGGGTGTAGATCTGGAAAGAACAGCATGGTCGGAGTGGGCTGTAGGGCAATCAGGCAGTGTCCGATGGGCTAGTCTCACAAGTCGGATTGAGGGACTGTTTTATAGCCTGCTTGACCGGTTTTTGCTGTTGATTTCTCAGATTTCAAAACAAATATTGCTTCAGCAAGCACACATCCAAGTAAGATTCCATAACTTGCAAATAACATACACAGTATGTCTTTAAAAATTCAAAATGTAAAAGTTTTTCCCAGTTTGTAAATGTGGACCACTTTTAAGCTATCTAATTCTCTAATGGGGGCATCTTTTATTTGGGTGCCGGTGGCCTATTTTCTGTCTCAGTCTGACCTTGAAGAACAAGCATCATCAAATTTTACCATATTTTTTGTGGATCGCTGCATGAAGGATCCTTACCCTCCAACCTGTAGAGATGAGAGTCACATTTACTGTCCTCTGGGTGTCTTGTTCACTGAGTAATTGTCCTTTCTTCTTTTTAGGTGGGAAATTGATATGCATGCTACACAGATTGTTGCACTTATTCCACCAGCAGTTCCAACAGCTCCCTCAGAACCCTCTCCATCTCATCCGGATCATCTGCAGGTAGCAGTGAGGGTATCCACAAACATCCGAAGAGTTGCACCTCTCCGGAGATTGGCCAGCAGCTCCAGGCAAGTATCCAGTTTTAAGATGCTGTTATTTGTGCAGGCCAACTCAGCAACCATGGAGTCAATCTCCATCAGTCAAGACTCCACTGTGTTCACCTTGTTCATCACTGCCTCCACGCCCTGTTTCACATCTTTAATTCAGAAAGTCCTTCTAATGTGCACTGGACTGGCTCAACAGCCACCCGAATCTGTGTTGTTTTCTGTTCTCTGTGTGTGGAGTGTGTGGTGTGTTGATTGACTTCAGAAGGGCACTTTTGCTTGGTGTTAGATCCAGGTCCTCAGATGAGGCACCCCTTTCTGACTTTTCCTGATTGCCTTGGAAAAAAATCATCCCTGCTTTCCTTCTTTTTGCCAATTTTGTTCCGCACAAACTGTTGCTATCAGTGACATGCACCATGCACCAGGTCTTCAAGTACTAGAACAGGTGTCAACCAGTTCATTCTTAGCAGGATTCCTGCGTCCAGGGACACCGCATTCATTTCAGGTCAAACCCCTAAGTCTATACCAGTCTGAGCAGCTGGGTCTTTGATCATTGAGGGATTCCTGTCTTTGTTGGCTCCTTCCTGAGGTCTCTTGCCCTCCCCCAGCCGGGACCCTTAGTAATCTGCCAAGGCCCCAGATAAGGTGGGCAGTTTTTTCCTTCTCAATGCTTCCTCTATTCTGAAAGAGAGTTTTATTAAAATGGAAAAATGCAAATAGTTAAAGTCATATATGATACACTAACGTGCAATTGATATTGAACTGACACAACATTTACAATATGTGCAAAATCCAGTTTTTAGCTATAGCTATGAGTACTAGGCTTCACAATGCCTATGGCAGCTTTATTTTACTAGTGGCTTAATTTGCTAAGATGTGCAATAAATGTTTTAAAATTGACATTACCCTGACATGCTTTTAATGAAAGCTTCACATAACACTGCAGAATGTTTCAGAGTAATAATGTTTTGAAAATGTTTGCTAGAAAAACGTTATTGCTTAATGCATGGATAGAAATGTTGACTCTTTTTAACATATTTTCATAATTTTATATTGAAATAAAGTAGTGCTGAATAATATTTCATTCCAGCTGACGTTTCTATTTCACATAGTTCATTGTTAGCTACTATACAATTTGCTTTATTAGAAGGTCAGAAATGTAGCTACGCTCATGGGAAAGGAGGTCTAGAATTGAAAGGCTTCGCATGTAGACACAATTTTTGTATTGTTTGACCATGCACAATAATATATTCTGTAGCTTATTGTGCGAAGAGGAGAGTTTGTTCGTAGAAGAATTCCCAAAGCTAATTGGACAAGAGGAGAAGAAGATACATTGTGCACTGCAACATTTCTTTTGACTTTTTATATTATTGCGTGTTCCTAAGTAGGATATCGCCTAATTTCCAGAACCTTACTCCATACGCTTTCCCATTTTCCCGTAATCTGAATGCTAACAACTTAATGCTGAGGGTTGAACGCTGATCTGCCATCCTTTTTCGAACTTGTTGCTGACTGCGGTTTGCTACTACTACTGCAAGTCTATTTTGCCTTATTTCTTGAGACTTTACTGAGTTTCATGAACCTCTCTTCATGGAGGTTCTGCAGATATTGATTGATTAAATTTGAGCTTCATCCTCTATCTCATTCTTTTCTCTCAAATCTGAACTCTTTATGAGTGCTCGCTAACACAAGTTTCGTTCCATTCTTAATAGGGATTGGATCCTTTATGGAATGTGCTTGATGCATGATTGATGATGATTTGTTCTAACCATATTTTTATCATCAACTCTGTTTGTTGACTGATAAAATTTAACTGAATAAAGAGAATTTACTAAGCTCTTAATAAAGATATAACCCTTAAAACGTATACTTAACTCTCATTATTGACTGCACTTTGAATGAGTATTGTTTTTATTATTTATGTGCTTCTGATCTTCTCATATACAACGTCAAAGGTCTTTCACAGAGTGATGCCTTCAACCCGACCGAGCAGGTATCATCCCTGTTTGAGTAGAATAGAGATGATAAACCATTATATTAAAATTGATTTCTGCTCCAGCAGCTCTATCTATACCTTGATGACATCGGCTCTCCCCACTCCTGTGATGATAAGATAGACAGACCATGTCCCCAATATTGATGCTGTTTGTGCACACCAGTATGATACTGCAGACAGGCCGTTGAAAGTGGTGAGAGAAGACCGCTCATGATCCGCTCATCAGTATGAGCTATGTAAGAGTTCCAGTCTTCTAATTCCTTTCCCCTCTTGAGTTTTCTGTTATTAGTCCACCAGCGCTGGGACGCTTTAGGGCAGCCATGCGCTTTATAAATCCAATTTCATTTAATTTCATTTCATTCATTTCACCTGCCGATGCATATCCTTACTCCCCATATGGCTCCTCCATGGGCCTCTCTACCTTTTCTTCAGCCTCAGAATAATTAATTCTATCCATTGCTTTAGACCCACAGCTAGATACCAGCCATATGAAAATTGTTAGATTTTTGCACCCTCCGTCACACCTGGCCTCATTAAGTTTCCAACATTTCTCTTGGATCGGGTAAAGTTTCAAGCAGCTTGAATAAGGTACTGGTCACACCAAGCTTGAAAAAAACCTACAGATTATCCTAATATTATGACCAATTATAGTCCAACCTCATTACTACCTTTGCTGCGAAAGCTGTGGAAAATATTATCGACATTCAACCCTGAATTGTTTTAATCTGTTATGGCAATGGATCTTCATAAGCCTGGCTTCCACAATACTTTAAGCAGAGTAACTGTGTTAGTTGCAGCCGTCAATGATATCAGTCTCATTTAAGACAAAGCTACAATGGTCCTCTCAGATCTTTCAATGGCATTTGTCAGTTTCTCATTCCTTTTAAATCATTTAATCTTCTTGAGCACTGATCTCTCTTCATTTTTGAAGATTGCACTAAAGTATCCATCTGGTTGCCTACTGTTTGGACTTTAAAACATTCTTCTGCAAAGTACCCCATAGGATCATCACTAAGCCCAACACTTTTTATCATCTGTCGCCCTTTAGCTGATCTAATTTTCTCCTTTGAGCTGATTTTCTATTGCTTTGCAGATGACATACAATTGATATCATGGCTGGATGGTCCAACTTCAAATAATGTATGTGCACTGTAGCTTAGAGGATGAGCTCAATAAATTTAAATATGGACATAACCATAATGAGAATTTTCAGAAGTCAATCCACCTGGTCTTACAGTTGGCGGCCATCTGAGCTAGGCTCCCCTCTTGAACTTTGCACCCATAGCATGCAATCCTGGGATACTTTTCGCTGAGAAACTTTCATTGTCCTCCCAAATACATACATTTTTCCAACATATGTCTCTTGATACTTGTATTATTAGGAAGATCATCCTCCGGCTTCTGGTTAATTACCGAAAGACACTTATCGAATTGCTATTTTATTCTCAGTTGGGCAACTGCAACCTTTTCTATCTCAGTCTCCCAATCAATCTCACCAACAGGCTTCAGCACATGCAAAATGCTGCTACTAATCTTACTGTAGGTTTGAACCATAGAGCTGCCCACATAGCATTTCATTTAAAATCTTTACATTGGCTACCTATTTGTCTAAGATGTATTTTATTAAGTTACTCTCATCTACCTCAAGGTGTTCGTGGGACTTTTCCAACCCACTTATGAATACTTTTTCTTTATTAGTCCTCTGTGAGGTTGCTACACTCTCAGATTGCTAATCTAGCATTAGTTCCTCAATTTCAGCATGTTTGCTTATGAGATAGACGTCTCCCAGGCAGAGCTTAGGTTTAGAACTAACTACATAGTATGCTACCTAAAAATCCAGATCGTCTTGATTTATGCTATGTGAGCATCAATTTATTCAGACAAATCACACCTTAACACATAGGCTGTTCTTGTCTGCTGAGCAATTGCCAATGGCACATTGACAGGATACATTTTCCTTTGGCAATTTGCACACTCCAGAATTATATAAGAAACAATGTTTACACATGTATTGGGTGCAATTCATAATACACATTTCACTCTTTTCGGAAGTTCCAAAGAATGTAGCACATCTGATCTGATAGCAGTTAAGATTTCAAATTTCATAAAATAGGGCCAACACCTATTCAGTAGCAACCTCTCTGCAAGGGATTATCTTCCCGTTGCCACCTTTTGCCCCTATGAAGCCAAAATGGAATATTAAAAAACAACAGTATGAGGTGCATGCACCATCAGACCAGTAGATCACTTACTGGTTCAGATTATAACTAAAATAGATAACCGTTTCGTCATGTCTACTGTTGCTTTGGACTATGGAACATATAGTTATAAGTCATACAGGCACATGCATCATTGTTGGCTTTTGCAATTCCTTAATTGCGATTTCTAAGGAATCTCAATTTAGAGATTCCTTAAATTGTGATTCTTGCATTTGGGATGATGCATCCCAAATGCAAAAATACCGGTCGCAAAGGGACAGATTCTGAGAATCTGCCCATTTACGACCGGTTTTTAGCTTGATGCATGTGGCTGCTGGTGTTCATCATGTAAAACCACATTATATCCAGTTTTTTGGCTCAGTAGCTTGTACCAGTGGATTTTGGTGTTTGTAGAACCAAAAATATATTGAGGGCAAATTCTGATAAATATTTCACTCTTTTTAGAGTCTTTCAAAGGAAAACCGCCCATCTGGTCTGAAAGCAGCTCATATTTATTTTGTTCATCTAAAAGTGGGGGTACCTCTTCAGAAATAACCTCTATGTGAGGGGCAACATTCAAATGTAATATAAAAACATTCATAGATATCCAGTAATGGACTATGGTATTTAAGCCTGGCTCAGAAAGGACTTGTATCAGAGTTGAGGGACCCTTAGTTATTCCTAAGGCAGTAGATTGTAATCTTTTGGCTTATGTGAACCCCCACTGAATCACTACAGGATGCCGGGAACCGTGAAGTTAGCAATTCTACAATTTAAACCTTAAAACAATACACAAAAATATAGAAACAAGCATACTTCAAATAAATACCCATATTATAAAATATTTTATTTAACTTGCAAACAACATTTACAAAAGGGGGAATTTTAATTGCATTATGAAAGTTGGAGTGTTCCAAAATGTGGTTTCATTCTCAACGATGAATTGGCATGCTAAGCTCCATATAACTTTGACTTTTTGTTTGCTGTACTTGGACTGCTCCTACGAATTAAGCTAAGGGTGCAAACTTAGTTTTGAACCTTCAATTTCAAATTTGCTCACTGTTACAGAGGGATTTAATTTTTACATTCTACATTTTGTTTTATTATGCATAAATACTTTGTTAATCTTCTAATATGATATATTTTTCTAAACAGCAGTGGACCCCTCAGTGGGTGTTCTACATGCCTAGCGGTCCGTGGACACTAGTTTGCGAACCACTGCCCAATGTACTCAGTGCTGATGCAGTTTCTCTGTAATTTCTAAAAACTTTGAAGGCAAAGGAATGTGAATACCACATTTGGCTGAGGGTTTTTTGCATGTTTATGCAAATGGTGTACCTTTGGCAGTTGCAGAGTATATGAAAGTTCCTTGTTGGTGGGACTGAGCATGCAATATTAACAAGTATTGCTAGAGCTGATTAGTCTTGTTTACGTTTGTTGTTACAAGCCAAACCTTTTTTAATGTTTGTCTTAAAAAAAAGAGTGATTGGCTTAGCCAAAGATTGCCTGCCTGTGCACTGCCTCCTTGCATTGCACACAGGGACATCACATTTGCGAAGTCATTTACACTGACTCTATGAATGTAGAGGTCCAGATTCCACCCAAATAAAGTGGAACAGTTTCAGGGCATGACTGGCCTTTTATTTCATTGGGCATTTCTCCTGTGGGATCGAGACTTTGTGGGCTGTTTTTGAAGGTTGAGGACCACTGCTGGTGCCCAGGGGCGGCTCTAACATGTGGGCGTTGGAGCATCGCCCACTGCTTTATAAATACCATTTCGAGAAAGCAGAAGAAGGGTATGCCTGGTTGGATGGGTCGGGGAGGTGTGGCTAGCCCAATGTTATGGGCGCTGACTGTTTGGCCGGCCCCTGGGCTGACCAAACCAGTCATAGCAATTTCCGTTTTCTTCATGTAGGCTGCTGCTGCTATTGCAGTGTTGTGATTGGCTTAGAGGATGAGAGGGAGGCTACCTGCTTCTCCTTCCTGTGAGCAGAGAGCAGGAGACGCAACGTGGGAGTCCGGGGCTGAGGTACTGGGTTTTTCAGAACCGGTACCAAACCGGTAACCCAGCGGTGCCAGGGTACACCCAAAGACCTCGGGTACTTTCCTGATTCAGACCACAGAAACTCAGAGTCTTCTAGGTGAAGTCAAGGATCGATTTTATTGGCTGCAACCAAGAAACAAGCGTCCTAGAAGTACAACACACGGGATGTATATTCTCAGGAGACTGCTCAAACTTACAAAGTCAGGCTTCTCTTTTTATACAAAATATTGTGCTTTAGGCAAACATTCTTCGAATTTTAGTATACCATTCAAATATTTTCGCTACAAAGGAAAAGCAGAGTCATGATGACAGCCCACATTTCAGTTCGTCCAGCCCACAACAAATCACCCGGCAAGGCCCGACATTTCATCAGATATCGGTGGACCCCCAATAAAAATGGGCACCTCCCCATCATAAAGCAAGTGAGAGAAAAAAAAAAGCAGGGACAGGTGTGAGCAAGATTCGGCAGGGTGTGTGCGATGAAATGGGTTTATGGCCTGTTGTGCCTTGATGCTATCTCATTCGGCCACTGGGAGAGGAACTGACCAAACAGGTTCGGCCTGGGGCAATGGTTCCAACTTGCCCAGGTCACAGGAAAGACAATGTAAATGTAAATGTAAATGTAAATGTACAGGAATTTATATAGCGCAAATCACCAAGCGGTTTCTAAGCGCTTGCTTAGGGAACCCGTCCTGGTATTCCCCTGTGAGATAACCCCAGCAGGGTATCCGCAAGGTGAAAGCCAGGCATCCCGCCGCGAGGGGCCGTTGTGGAGATTAAGCAAGCTATTGCCCAGAGTCGCAGAGTGTGAACCCGTGAATCGAGTAGGCACCGGAGCGAGAATTGTCGAGTCCATGGACATTTTAGGACTCAAGATCCCGCGGAGCCAGGAATTGAACCCTGGTCCCGGGCTGACCTCTGCTTCCAGGTCTGCCTCCTCTAAACAGTGAGCCACACTTCTCCACAATTAAGGTGTATGTGTCCTTTGGAATCGAATTTAGCTGTATCATAAGCCTATGTAAAGGGCAACTCACAAAATGGCTGCCGTATACAAAATGGAAGCCAAGGGTTCAAGACGAAAATGACGATTTCGAGGTGAAATCGTCACTCGAATATGACGAAAATGCTTGTACATAGTGTACTAGCCATTCTCGGTATTTTGATATGAAAATCGTCATGCTATGATGAAGTTTAATTCGCGAGTCCAGAATTTTCGGAACTACAAACCCTCCTTTTGCCCTTACATAGGCAATTTAACCTAATCTCATGCTAATCTGAGTCCAGGTCTATATTCCTAAAGTCATTGAGATGTTGCTGTAACATCATTCTAGTACTTAGCTCGTCTCTTGATACAGGCTTCCTTACACATAATGTAACACAGAGGCCACATATTGCAGGAGCACACTGCACGCACAGACAGAACAGGAAAAGAATTGCTAGGACCATCCCAATGACCATCAGAATTTTCCATCCCCAGGCGGATATCAGTTCCCAGAACCATCCCATTAAAGACCAATCTCCTTTATCCACATGAATAGATTCGGAAATCTTATGCAGTTTAGAGATGGCCTGGTACACTGTTGGAGCGTTATCTGGAATGAAAACACAGCAACTCGATTGGCTCAATCTGCATACCCCACCTCGGTCTGCAAGTATGACATCTAATGCGACCCTGTTCTGAAGGGTCATAAGTCGATCCGACTGGAGCTCAGCGGTCAAGTTACTAAGGGCCCCAGCAGTTTCAATCACGGTGGATTCAACCACCCTTGTCAATTGCCTTATGTTCCTGCTGTTAGCCATCAGTCCCCAAAACGGCAGAAAACCCTTTACGAAGTCCCCAAATTCTTGTCCTGCAGTGTCTTCTTGACTCAAGGCACCTCTAACTATCCTTGTCTTGTGGTAATCTGCTGCTGCTGTGTAGGTGGGAGGCAACAGGAACGAAACAAAACATGAGCCCGAAAAGTCAGGGGGCAACCATGTATAGGCTCTATCATGACAGATGAAATAGGTACCCTTAGCTGCTAAAAACGAAGGGGAAGTCTGGGCTGAAAAAACATACGTTTTAGTGCAGATATTCTTCCCTAACTGAGCTCTGGGATTCGTGCCATTACCTTGCAGACACAGATGACCCTGATGGGGTACAATCCAAATCGGGGAAGATCTCTTAGCTTGCTGTTTCTCACTCAGAGTAGCTCCATATCCGGTTACGTTCCATCCTATGTATACTAGTGTCTCATCTCTCGGGATAGTCTCATAAGAAATACCTTCCTTAATCATGTCTACTATACCCTTAACTAGAGCACTATTCTTAGGATTGTCTGTTACAGAACGTAGGGGGTAGACTTCATGTGCGTATATGAACATTGTTCTGTATGCCCACACAGAACCATTGTGGCTGAAAGGCAGGACCAGATAAGGGATACCTTTATCCGTTGTGTGAGGCATAAGACCACACACCCAACAGTTAGTTGTGTTCATTACAAGTTGGTGTTGGTGCAAGAGCTGAACAAAGGAGTTATTAATAAACTCTAGTCTCCTAGCTGATTCGTGTTCAGGAAGGGGTTGAAAAGAGTGTGGGGAAACAGTAGAAGGAGGAGGTATAGGCGATGTAGTGGGTGCAAATGTTACTCGAAAAGAGAATAACACATAACTTATTAAAAATATCATCACACTGAATAACATGAAAAAGCACAATATCAAAAAGCTTTTCTTTGTCATTATTTTACAAATCTTGTGTTTAAAGTTCATTTCCTTGGCAGGTCTCTCCATCTCGAGAAACTCCATCCTCTCTAATGTGCTGCCCTCGATGGGAAGTTGTTTCTGCTAAGGAATGCTTCTGTCAGTCTAGGGCAACTCCCTTGGACCAACCAGAACTGCCGACCTAACGTCGTCACCTGCACCCCAAAGACTTTGGGCAATCGCGGCCCTAGCAGCGGAACCCGGATGGCGGTTCGAAAAACAAAAATGAGCAAGTTTCTCAGATGGGAGAGCTGCACTTTCAAAAAAAAATAGCAGGATAAAAAGAATTTTATTTATTTGTCCATAGGTCTCGGCCTCAAATTATAGCGCTTTTTCCCAGGTACTGTTTGGTCTTTGAAAAGGAGTTCAGGTTCTGTAGTGTCCAATCGGACTGAGGTGATACAGTTGGTTGCAAAATATCGTCGCTCTCCTGTTCAGTGAGTGTTCCTTTTACACGTGCATCACTGAAAGGCAGAAAACGTGGCACGGTTTCAGTCTCTGAGTCGGCGACACCCTCCTGGACCCACCGGTCATATGGCAGAGGCAGAGGGATCCGCTTGCAGTGGATCCCGTGGATCCAGGATTTCTTCCCCTCCACTCGAACAGCTGATCTTGTGGAAAGAAGAACGAGGTGCGGTCCGGTCCACCTGGGCTGGTCGTTCTTGGTTCGCTGGAAGTTCTTGACCAGCACCCAGGATCCAGGGTCAATTTGGTGTCCTGGAGCTTCAGAGACTTGAGGCAGTGAATCATGCACCTGTTGGTGTAAAACACGCAATTTAGCTGTCAATTCGTATAGATAATCAAGTAAAACAGGGTGTTCAATTTCACTGAACTTGGAGGGTCTTGGCACTCCCCATAAAGGGCTTACTGTAGTTGGGGGTACCTAACACAGGAGCCGAACATAATGCTGTGCGCAATTCAAAAAAACTTTTCTGACACTCTTCAGACCAAGGAATGGGATTGGGTGTATCTTTACACGTTAATGCCACCAAAGGTTTGGCTAATAACGAAAAATTTGGTATCCATTGCCTGCAATATGATGTAATGCCCAAGAAAGCACGCACTTCTCTCTGTGGTCTTGGCACACTCAATTTCGCTATTGCCTGAATTCTTTCTGGGGTCAGTTTCCTTCCCTCCTTCGATAAGAGATGACCTAAGTAGGTCACTTCTTGTCGACAATATTGCAATTTTGAGAGAGACACTTTGTGGTGCAAATCACACAAATGACGCAACAATGACAATGTGGCTTCTTTACAGATTCCCTCAGTATCTGCAGCAACAAGCAAATCATCAACATACTGAATGAGGGTAGCACCTTTAGGTAAAGCAATTGTATCAAGCTGTGTCTTTAGAGCTTGACTATATATTGATGGACTTTCACAGTAGCCCTGGGGAGCGTGTTTAAAGCGGAAGCTGCGACCTCCTAAACTGAAACCAAAAATATCCCTACTCTCCTCAGCAATCGGGATGCTGAAGAAAGCATTCTTCAAGTCAATCACCGAAAACCATGTTGCAGAAGCTGGAATCATAGTCAATAGGGCAGTAATGTCGGGGACAACTGGAAATTGTGGTACAACTATTTTATTGACCTCTCTAAGATCAATCACAAATCTGTAAACAGGTGGCTGGGAAGGATCAGTTCGTTTTAAAACAGGCAGAACAGGGCTATTGCAAACGTTGCCTCTTGTCTCTTCAATGACATCTTTTTCAATTAGATCGTAAACGATCGCTAGCAAAGCTTTTTCACCTTCACTAGAAATTCTATATTGGGGAATTCGTGGTATTTTAACTTTGGCTTTCAATGTTACAACATATGGTGGTATTTCCAAAAGACCCACATCATTAGGACCAGTAGCCCAAAGAATATTAGGGAGAGATGACAATTCTGTTGGAAGTTTATCCCTCGACAAATACATTGGAGAAACCACTTTCTTACCCAGTGTAAGTTGTACTCCAGAAGGAGAACAGTACAAAGTCGCATACAATCTTTTTAGCAAATCTAATCCTAGCAAGTTTTCACCACAACCTGTTGTCAGAATAAGGGGTGCTTCGAATTCACAAGGTCCAACAGAAAGGGACAAAGGGTCAGAAATCGGATTTCTAACTGGGGCGCCAGAAAAACCTACTGATACATTCATTTCGCCAGACAAGGGTGCGCCAGGGAGTTTGGAGTGCATAATAGAACTCTTTGTAGCACCAGTATCCAACAGAAAAGGTTCTGACACACCTGATGTAATCACCTCAACGTAAGGTCCACTCTGATCTACTGGAACTGAAACAACTCCCTCTCTTTGTCTATGGCTGTCCTAGCAATCATTACCTTCCCAATGCTCATCTTCTGTATAGTAATCATCAGCATAGTACTGAGCTGTCCTACCAGATGCGTTATTCTGCTGATCGAACCTATTCATAGAATTTTGAGGTGGAAGAGACTGTGTGTTCTGGGGGAAATTTCCACGTCCTCTACCTCTAAACGCTTGTTGAACACCTCGACCTCTTACACCAGAAGCACCATTTGCACGCTGTAATAAAATAGGACAACTATACTTGAAATTACCCTCTTCCTTACAATATGAACACTGATTGGGGCCTACAGGGACACGTGGTTGAGTATACTCGACTCTTTGCGAGTTCCTCTGATACTGTTGAGGCTGCTGATAATTATTCTGATAGTTACTCTGACCACTATTATTTTGACCTCCACTATTCTGGCCACCACCACCACGTGGCGGATATGCTTGCTGTAACAAAACCTTCGTTTTCAGCTCCTTAGTTTTCTTTTCTGTTCTATCTTTCTCGTCTTTGTCTCGATTTTCGTAGTACTGTGCAGTAGCCAATATCTGTGCTGAAGAGGAAACTGCCCAAGAACTCTCTGAGTCTTTTAACTTTTTACACAACTCTAGAAGCAGATTGTGCACGAATTTATCGACGAACAGTCGCTGACCACCTTCTGTGCTCATATCTTGACCACTGTGGTCGACAAAAGTCTCTTCAAACCTGGTGAAGAAATCTGAGACCGTTTCATCTTTCTTCTGCTTACATGCAGACAACTTATCCCAATTTACTCGCATGGCAGGCATTAAAGTCTTCATGTAATTAATAATCCTACCAGGGAGGTCTGCTACTAAAGGCTCGGGTTTAGCACCACCAACCTGTCGGCCATCTGCAGCAGTAATATTAGCCCATGAGTCACCTAACTCCTGATCATGATCTGCATGACGAATCTTTCCCCACAAAGGCTGTGGAACAACGTTCCCAAACAACATGTCTATGTCTGCTAAATTCATGATACATGACCCAGCAGTTTGTGACAACTCTTTGTAATACCCTGCGGGATTTTTACGGGGATCAGGCAATGTCTGTTTAAGGGCCAAAACTTCAGCTCGCTTCCAAGGAACATGTACCCACACACGCTGAAAATGTGCTGGCACAAGTGGTGGAACATTACCAGGACCAGCTGCTACTTCTTCCTTCCATACTGGAGGGACTTCCCTCATGGGGTACTGTCGCGCCTTTTTCCTACCGGATGCGTCATGCTCAAATAGTGATTGAGAAGTGCCCCCCTTACTCCGATACGACAACAATGTCTCAACCGCTCTCTCGACATCGGGACCTACGATCATGCCCTCTGCGAACTCGAAACGCACACGACACAACTTGGGCGGGTTGTATTCCAGATCATTGTCTTCCAAATCCTCACAGAGAAAAACACACATTTGTTCAAAAACATATCTCTGCTTCGGTGCTTCCCATTGACGGAAGACTTCCATGACAGACTCTACATCATACCTTACAGCGTCGATAACCCATTTATGCGCTAAACGATTCAGTAAATCTCTCTCTCGATAGTCAGGCAGTTGACTTCGCAACTGTCTTCGTTCCATGTTAGGGGTCGTATTAGGCGACCCGAAAAAAGGTGAGAAAAGATTAGTAACAGTGTTGGCCATTCTCTGTCGAACGGAAGGAGAAACTGACGGAAGAACGGGTGGAAAAACAGGGTGAGATAAGGCAGGGGCAGAGGCAATAGCAGAGGGATCATTAGGAGAAATAGAAGGTGCACTAGGCAAAATCGTAGAAAGCACAGGTGAAGCAGATGTGATCGGTGGAGGTGCAGGAGCCAGCTGAAGAACAGCTGGTGGGTGCTGTGGAGGAACAGGAGGCACAGGTTGCACAACTAAAGGTTGCGGAGGTGCCGTGGCATTTTGCGCATAGGGGGGTGGCAAACCTAATAAATGCGCCATTAACGGATCTTTTTCAAGCTCTTTTGCTGCATCTTGCTGAAGAGGCGGCAAAACTGGATAGCATTTATCTATTACCATTTTACGTTGCCTGTGCAACTGCTCACTCATCTGTTCTTCTTCATTGTCTTTATACTGCATAGCAGCTTGCATTATCGAAATTCCCCCTTCTCTCTTATTTTTCTTCGCTAATTTAATTTCCTTCTGTTTGGCTTCCTTACGCCATAGGCGGAAAGAGTCAAACATCGCCGGCCGGGCTTTCTTCTTAAAAAGTTTAACTTCGAGGTTATCTAAGATTTCTGTATCAAAGCTACCATATTGGGGCCATTTTAAAACACCATCTTTTCTGGTGTATTTGATCCACACTTCATTATATGTGATGGGACCCACGCCATGTTTTACATATAATTCGTAAGTTGGAGTTCCAATCGGAGGAACCGGACACGAGTCCTCCAATCGGGAGTCCCTATTATTACAACCAAGACAAAACAAATTTCCAAGTCTGCTAAGACCAGGGATCTTCGCTCACTAGTCTAGCTTCAAACTTCAAAGGATTATCGATTACGATATTTCTCGTGAATACACGAGTCCTTCGGTTTTGGCACTTACAAGTTCCAAAAATGATCCCAAAGGGAATACCCAAACTAAGACCAACTAAGGACTGGGAGACTCTCCACTTATACTTAACTGAGATATCGATGACGTCACCAGAAGACTCGTCTTATCGTTTCGCTCTACCAAACTTCAAGGGTCCAAATCAGGGCGATAGCCAGGGCAGCAGTCCTTTGTAGCCGTCGGGAAGCAGGGAACCTCGCAGCAAAGACTTTCGGACCACGTCGACATGCAGGGGTCGATGAAGTGGATGGCCTTCCTCCAGAATTTTCACACGAAGCTCCTCACCAACCTCTGGCTGGACCGGTACCGCTGGAATCGCCCCAAACGTTGGGCGCCAACTGAGGTACTGGGTTTTTCAGAACCGGTACCAAACCGGTAACCCAGCGGTGCCAGGGTACACCCAAAGACCTCGGGTACTTTCCTGATTCAGACCACAGAAACTCAGAGTCTTCTAGGTGAAGTCAAGGATCGATTTTATTGGCTGCAACCAAGAAACAAGCGTCCTAGAAGTACAACACAAGGGATGTATATTCTCAGGAGACTGCTCAAACTTACAAAGTCAGGCTTCTCTTTTTATACAAACTATTGTGCTTTAGGCAAACATTCTTCGAATTTTAGTATACCATTCAAATATTTTCGCTACAAAGGAAAAGCAGAGTCATGATGACAGCCCACATTTCAGTTCGTCCAGCCCACAACAAATCACCCGGCAAGGCCCGACATTTCATCAGATATCGGTGGACCCCCAATAAAAATGGGCACCTCCCCATCATAAAGCAAGTGAGAGAAAAAAAAAGCAGGGACAGGTGTGAGCAAGATTCGGCAGGGTGTATGCGATGAAATGGGTTTATGGCCTGTTGTGCCTTGATGCTATCTCATTCGGCCACTGGGAGAGGAACTGACCAAACAGGTTCGGCCTGGGGCAATGGTTCCAACTTGCCCAGGTCACAGGAAAGTCAATTAAGGTGTATGTGTCCTTTGGAATCAAATTTAGCTGTATCATAAGCCTATGTAAAGGGCAACTCCCAAAATGGCTGCCATATACAAAATGGAAGCCAAGGGTTCAAGACGAAAATGACGATTTCGAGGTGAAATCGTCACTCGAATATGACGAAAATGCTTGTACATAGTGTACTAGCCATTCTTGGTATTTTGATATGAAAATCGTCATGCTATGATGAAGTTTAATTCTCGAGTCCAGAATTTTCGGAACTACAGGGCCGCAGGCAAAGGTACGTTTTTGAAAAAAAAAATGTAAGCAGAATTAACCCCCACCCCCTCCCCGCGCAACCCTCGCCCACTGACCCTCGATTTATGCCAGCCGCGACTGCTGGTACCTCTGTAAACAGCTGCGGTCCGTTCAGGTAACAGCAGTGGGGCCGTGTAAGGGGGTATTTCAAAGGACGATGCTGATGGAAAATGTATTATTTGTCCGTTCATGGAACAGTTGTGGGGCCGTGTAAGGGGGGATTTCGAAGGACGATACTGATGGAAAATTAATTATTTATTCAATTTTCCCTCTGCATCGTCCCTCGAAATCCCCCCTTACACGGCCCCCTCCCCCACCACTGTTACCTGCATGGACCGCGGTTGTCTGTCACTTACAAAATCTTAACAAATGTTCCCTTTTGTGCTCTCACTTCTCCCCCAATAATCAGCAAATCATTCAGAATGCACTGATCCAGTCTCCTTTTTTATATGCTCGAGAATGATCAATTAATCACTAATTATAGCTGTCTCCTGTTATGAAAATATATGTGCATAACACCGTTTCAAAATTTTTTAGGAATGAAATACAACAAGTACAAAGAAAAAAACTATTTATGATTCCTTTTTTATGTGGTTTTCTATCTATATCCACAATTGAGAAGTTATAGGTATTATGACAATGTATTGACATTATGTACAAGGATAATTACTGAAATATGTAATGGGTTTACAATGATCTATATGTTCACAATTAAAAAGACAATGAGGACTTAGAAAAAACTAGGCTTGCTGAATTGGGATTGAAAATGAATGAATAATACAGTTTGTTGCATACAGATAATCCACATTTTTAATGTCTAGATATTGTACATTACTAGAATTATTCTTTGATCTCATGGTATTATGGAGTATTCTATATTGTATATCTTATATTTGCCAATATATACATTGTGGATAGAATGATGGGCCAGATGTACAACCCTATTTTGCATGCGCAAATGGGTTTGCGACACGTTTGTGCATGCAAAATACAAATGGGCTATGTACTAACCCTATTTAGCGACTCACATTTGTTTTGTGACTCGCTAAATAGGATTAGCGACTCGCTATTAGGAACGGGTGTTCCAAGGGCGTCCCTTCCTAATAGGGAGGCATAGCCCTACGTAAGACTGTTTTGCAGCCGCAATTGCGGTCGCACAACAGTCACAGTTTACCGCCCTTCTCAGAAGGGTAGTAAAGCACTCGCAAGTGGGAAGGGGTCCCCTTTGTGAAAGGAGAGGAAACTATTTTTTAGGGGCCGGCAGTGGTCCCAGGGACCAGTGCCTGCCCTTAAAAAAAGAAACAAAAACGTTTCATTTTTCTTTTTTTAAATGCCTTCCGTTTTCCTTTAAGGAAATTGGGTTGCATGTTTTTTCTAAAACTGCTTTATTTAAAAGCCATCCCAGACATGGAGGTCTGCTAAGCCCAGCAGGCCAGCATACCTGGGAAGGCCAGCCATTCCTAATGGGGTCGCAAATTGCGAGTGCCTTATTATTATGCATGAGGCATGCAATTTGCGACCCAATTAGGACACGCTAACAGTGTCTCAGACACTGTTGTACATTGTGATTTGCAACTCGCGACTCACAATTTGTCGCAATTTACGAGTTGCAAATGACAATGGTTCTACATCTGGCCCAATATGTTTTGTAATTATTATAATAAATATATATTTTCATAACAGGAGACAGCAATAAATAGTGGTTAATTGATCATTATCGAGCATATTAAAAAAAAGGAGACTGTCTCAGTGCATTCTGAATGATTTGCTGACTATTGGAAGGAGAAGTGAGGGCATAAAATGGAAATTTGTTAAGATTTTTTGAGTTTCTCTCTTCACCAGGTCCCTTTTGGCTTTAAAAGGATGACTCTGTCACTTACCCCAGGTCCCCAAAGAAGGGGCTTTAGGAAAGAGAGGAAAAGAGAGGGAAGAGGAGGAAAGAGAGAGAGAAGAGATAGAGAAGAGAAGGAAAGAGAGAGGATGGGTGGAAGGAAAGAGAGAGATATAGCAAGGAGAGGAGTGGAATGTGGTTGGTTTTAGCATTTTTGCTAGGACTGCTTTAGCTTCCCCAGTCTAGCCCCAAATTATATGTTTCTAAAACAGTGGTTCTTAACATTTTGGCTTCTGTGGATGCCCACCTTTTTATTACTGGAGTCCAGGGAACCCCACTGAGTCATTATTCAAATCGAATGCCCCCCACTAGGGCATTATTGGAAGCCACGGACTGCAACATAAGCAATTTCAAAGATTTAAACCTCAAAACAATACACAGAAATACAGAAACAAACATCAACAAACAAATACACAAATGATTAAATATTTAATTTAATACACAAATATAAATATAATTTTTTTTATTTTAATCAAAAGTTTGGGCCTTTTCTAAATCCAACGGAGGCCACCTATTGTCCACACTATATTTCGATGGATACAGTTGCAATGGATCAATCTGAGGGCATAAACTTAATTGTTAGCTTCGTATTTCAAATTCATTCACATTTAAAAAATGTTTTACCATTTTCTATTTTACATTTTGTTTCTTTATATACACTTTATTGATCTATTAGTATTACTTACATTTCTAAGCTGTCGTGGGACCTCTGACAAGGTATTGCAGACCCGCAAGTGTCCCCGGACCGCATGTTATGAAACGGTGTTATAAGACATCCTTCTCCTAGGAGTTCTAGGGTATCCTTCTCCTGTTCGAATGTATGTTTGCACTGAAATTCTTAAAAGAATATCTGGAAACTTGTTAAGTCATACTTTCAGGAAAGTCCTGACTTTTATCATGTTGGTAATCCCACAGTGCAAAATTGGAGGCACGGTACAAATCCTCACTGAGGAAAGTCAGCACCAACAGGCAACAACACATTTTTTTTTAAAAATGTTCCACCACTAGTAAAACATTTTTCACTGTAGAGAAACAACTTCCCATAAACTACTATGAAATTTGAGTTTCATTCCCTTACCAGTAGGGCATAATTAGTAAAAGAATAAGTGCTGGTGCCCAGATTTTACTAAGAAGCTGGTGGCTAAGGCTACTGTGTTTCTGGGTGCCCAATACAAAGGCTGCGTTGCCTTGATTCAGTCTCATGCCTCTTTCATCCACAAGCAGACGCTCCCTGCCCCCTTATCTCACTCTTGCAGGTTATTTTCCTTACCTGCTTTCTCCCTTCATCACAGTTTGTTCAGTCTTTCTCCTCCTTCTTCTTTCCACTTTTTGTGTTTTCTCTCTAGCTCTGTGTCAAAGGGGCCGATGTACGACCGTTTATTGCGGTTGCAAAAGGGTATTCAAACCTTTTGCGACTGCAAAAAACGGTGGTGGTGTCAACGCTATATTGCGAATCACAGACTCGCTATTAGGAAGGGGCAGGCCAAGGGTGTCCCTTCCTAATAGCGAGTCCAAATGGTATGTGCCATTGTATTGCAACCGCATTTACGGTTGCAAAACACCCATAGTTTACCCCTACTTCAAGTAGGTGGGAAACCTTTCGCAAACGGGAAGGGATCCAACCTGTAAGGGATACATCAACCATTTCAAGGGTAAACTCACAGGTACATGCGTGTTGATAAATTCACAAGGATAAACAATGCCTTGTAATGCCTACTTCCTGTTCCTTACATGAGAGTTACTCCTATGTAATTACATGCAGTTGTGGCATAAAATTTCTCTCGTACTGTCCATCAAATGATTTCATGTATACAAATCCAGCTTTTTTTTTTAATCATAAACATGTTTAAAGCTGAATATATCTGTGAATCAGGCTCGGAGTCTTTTTTGCCTGGGGCCCTAAAAGATTAATGAAACACTATAGGCTCGAGTCACAAAGGTAAACTTCCACTTTTGTGGAAGTTTACTATTTTTTTGGTACTCACACACACACTACGAATTTGGTGGCATATCTGCAACGAGGCGATATGAAACTATCGCCGCTTTTGCGTCCGTTTTCGGACGAAAAGGCAGCGATCATTTTATCGCCTAATCAGCAAGGTCACGCTATCGCGTGAAACCTTGCATCAACGCCTGTTTACTGAACGCCCAGCTTTGCATCTCTAATGAGATGCAAAGTGGGCGTTCCTGCCCTGACATAACTGGAGAAATGTCGCTAAGCGACATTTCTCCAATTAACGAGGGGCACGCTAACCTGCAGAGCGACAAGCAAAGTAGCGATAACCTCTGTTATCGTTACTTTCCATACGCCTGCTTCGAGACTGACTTTAGCCATGATATCCTGTGTAAGGTGGATCTCATGGCTAAGTATGCCTCGCTCTATCATCAAGCTAACGCCAAACTTTGTGAGATTATCGTTGGATTTCCAGCGATAATTTCACATTTTGCCGTTAGCGCGTGGAATTTTATCGCTTTTGAAATAAGCATTGCTAATAGCACGCTATCTCAGCGATAAAATTCCACGTTACCCGGCGATAATTATCCTAGCGTTAAGTGCGCTTAGCGATAATTATCGCCGGTACTTGATGATATGCCCCTTGATTTTAAAAATAGTAATTTTACGACTGTGGAGACTCCGCAGTCGGGACGGAGAACTCTGCACGTAAAAGGATAGGCCCGGCCTATTTTTTCGTGTGCTGTGTCTTCACCACAAGTGCGGGGCCTCTGCAGTGTTAAATTACCATTTGTAAATTTAAACTTGTAGTTGGTGAATACAAAAAAAATAGCAAACTTTTTAAGTTTACTTTTGTGAATCAGGCCCTATCTGTCATTCTGTAATTTTACCTAGCGAAAGTTTCACTTGTTCGCTGAGCAGTGCAAACGTTGCAAACTTTCTTTAGAACCATTTTCTTCATCCCAAAGTTAAGTGTTTGCGTTCACAATAACTTATTTGTAAAGGAACTTTAAAAAAAAACGTTCTACGTCTGGCCTATACATAACATGAAGATTGTAATGTTGCAATGCGATTTGTAGACACATCATTTCATATTTAATTCAAGGATGTGTGCAACGTTAAGATACTTGTCGGTCGAACAGTAGCAGTTCCGTTACATAGAAACATGAAAGTGTTTATTATTTAAGCTATGGTGGCGAACACTAAAGCACGGCACGTCGGTGGTTGCTAAAGTGTGACCCACAACAGGAAACCCTAATACCCATTTCTTCTTTTGACTTTCATTATGAAATGTTGCTTCCTCTTATGAGACGTAAGAAACTGTCGGAAATCCATCTTCTGGTCTCTGCTGTAGAGGTGAAGAAGGAACAGGTGTGCATCTGAATGAGCTTCACCGAGGCATCACTCTCCCGTTTTCATGTCTGCTGCTTCGGCTTCCGTAGAAATTCCAAGTCTTATTTTATTTGCCTGTTTCCCCTTAACAAGCCCCTCCTCCACCGCCCAGCTTCTGTAGGTACTCAATGAGTTAAGGCTATAGCTACTGAGAGGCTGGGGGCATCTCCGGACAGCACTACTTGCACCGGGCCTAACGGGACACCATGTTTGGAACTGCCTACTCGTGGTGTGAAAACGGTGAACAGCCTTTACAACGAAACTTTTACAACGCACTACCTTTACAACGCAACTTTTACAACGCAAACTATTACAACGCATTGCTCTGGGGGGCGCTCTAGGATAGGGAATAGGTTAATTTACTATCCAATAACCTTCCCTTGTGTCCACGGGGACTGGAGATGGAATAGTAAATGAAACTATTCACTATCCAGCACCCCAAAGCACTATGCGTTGTAATGGACTGCGTTGTAATACTTACGTTGTAAAGGCATGCGATGTAAATGCATGCGTTGTAATGTCATACATCCGTGAAAACATAACCTTCATATCAAGCAGCATTTAAGCGCAACTGTTTTCTGGATATTGTAAATATTGCGCTGTGCGTCTAGCAGAAAAAAAGGGAAGTCCCGGGAGTTAAATATTACTTCCTATCAGTAGCCCCACGAGTCCCAGCCGCACAAGTTCTCCTTTTAAATATTCAGCAATTTGGATAGGATGTCTTGCACGCATTTATCCAGTTTCTAAGCACACCGTTCTTTGCAGGCAGCTATGGTAGGTGGGATACAAGGAGACAGACAGAGCAGGTTATCAAGGGTGGCAAATGTGCTCTAGGAAGTAGCTGCTGAGTGAACCCTCCCTAGATGGCTGGCCGCAAGGCTGACATCTGACCCTCTGCAATGAGTTTCCATTCACTTACACGCACCAGTACCTGCTTTGAGGCCCAAACATCCTACAAGTCTGGCCTTGAACTTTCACTGCATTCAAGAGAAAATCACAATGGGTCGAAGATCACTTCAAACAGTTGCGCATGGCAATGTTTTAAACACCGATGTTTGGAGACACTGAAGAGTATTAAGGGGAAGAGACTAGGAGGTGTAGGAAGGATGCTGTACGTATGTGTCTGCTATCTCGAGTCATGTACAGTTTCCAGAACTTCCAATTACAACCCACCAGTGTGCAGAAAGGCACACGATGGAAACGATACATGTTTTCAATTTTGATAGTCATGTAACAGAGCAGGGAGGGATGTTGTTACCTTGAAATCCTCGTCTGCTGTCCCTCGTGCCTGTCTTTCCTCTCTCAATTATACACTCCTGGTGACACACTGCATTAATTAATTAATTCATTCAGTCACTCACTCTTGCAGCCACATCATGGCTATACTTTAATGCCAGTTTTACCTGTGGCTTTTAGCGTGCAATACCCTCTACAGTCTACACCGACATGTTTTTGGGTGGATGCTTCAATTAATAAATACAAAAATGCCAACACAAATACAATTGACTAATGTACTCTTTCAAATGCATATGTGCTACTTACCCTTGACACTTCTGCCATACTATCCCCTCAGACACACTGCACCCACTTGGACACTCTAGTTAAAGACGCTAAATTCAACCCCCCTGTTCTGTTACATACTGGATGACATCCAGCACCCATTTGTATGTAGAAATTGCTTCCCAGTTGTTGTTGTTGAAGGCAGTGATTTTCCCACTACAGGGCCTGATCTTCTTGCTCTATGTCATTTGGCAGTCAAAGCTTCAGATTGTAAGTGACATCTGGTGCCCTGACCCTTTTGCAGGGCCTGAAGCTTTGGTGGTTGTCTCGAATAAGGTTGTTGTCCTTGCCTGTGGGAATATGGATGTTGCTGACGGGGCGTATGCCCTTGGCGGTCCTGAGGAGGCTAGTTGGTATGAGGTGTAGCTGTAGCCGTGATGTAGACCTCGGTACGATTGCATTCTGACTGCTCCTCCAAAGGATTGAGGTTTTATTGTTGTAGAGCCCTCAGAGACGTAGTTGTTTCTGTGTTTGATATTGATACTTTGAAGTGCATCGTCCAAGTGCTTACCATAAAGCCCTTCGCCATAAAAAAGCATGTCCATGATCTTGTTTAGAACCTCTGGCGTAAAGGAAGTGGCTTTCAACCATCCCTGTCTGTTGTCAGATGTAATCCACCAAGGGAATTGCCTGAACTTATCGTTTTACTGGTTGCTTACAGGAAAAGTTCTACAGGAAACAGATCATTTTCTGTCACTGTTATGGCAGCCCTGTTGACAAAAGAGTCACACTTGCCAATATCATTTGGCAGTGAATTCACGGGTGGAGTTGATGGGTCTGCAACAGGTAGGATGTAATTATTCCCTTTGTCTCCCCTTGGTGGAGTCGTTGGGCATATCTCACCCTCTTCAATGTATATTGATCATCATGATACCTGTCTACCTGGATGGGCAGTTGAGGTGAGTCAAATTATTGTTGCAATTCTTGACATTTCATTTCAGGTGGATGGTCTTTGCCTTCCTGAAATGTTCATCTTGCGGGTGCCGGGGAACCAGGTGGTTGCTGATGCGTTAAAGGTGTAGGCATCTGTTTTGGACCAGTCGAAGCAAGGTTTATTACTGCCATCTTGCGACATAAATCTTTAACAAGGTCTCATCATAGTTTTTTGTTCATAGTTTTCATACATAAACAAATAGGGATCAGAGTATTCTCGATCTACCCTACATTGGGAATTGAACTGTGGGCGATTGTCTGACGTTGTTGTTCTGGAAAATATGAATGCCCCTCCGCTGTGTCCTGGTATTTGATATTTACCCATCCTGGGCTATAAACTGCTCCAAAGGACTGGCCCTTGCTGTGTGTTCTGGGACTGCCTCCAGTTTGCTGCTTTAACCAAAAAAAGGCTAAAGGGACCTTGCTGTGTGCTGTGTCCCCCTGCTAGGACTTTGCTGTGCTGTGTCCTGAAATAACTTAACCCCAAGGGCCCAAGGAGAGCTGGCTCCCTGTTGTGGAAACAGAAAAGTGTCCAGAAGTATCTCAGTGACGCTGTGTGCATGTGCTTTGTGCAGCCCGAGACCTTCGTAAGAAGTGCCCTGTGATAATGGGCACTTGGAGTCCAAGCGAGTCTCAGCGATGCTGTGTGCATGTGCTTTTTGCAGCCTGATCCCTTCGTGAGGACTGTCCTGTGATTGTGTGCACCTGGAGTCCAAGTGAGACTCAGCGACGCTGTGTGCGTGTGCTTAGTGCAGCCTGATACATTCATGAGGATTGCCCTATGACCGTGCCCTGTGACCTTGCACACCCGAGGCTCAAGGAAGTCTCAGCAACGCCATGTGTGTGTGCCCTGTTGCAGCCTGAGATCTTCGTTATCGCCATTGCCCAGAATCTACAAAGTCGCATCGGAGGCCCAAGACCAGAGAGGAGAGCAAGGTCGCACCCCCCAGTTAACTTGTGTAGCTGCCTGGGGCTGGGTTGGGCTCGGAGAGAGATGCTCTCGGCCTCTCCCATTCTTTCAGCACAAGCCTCTGCTTCAGCTCACATCGCGGCCCATACTTGAGAAGTGTCCGTACCGGGGCCTAAGTGCAGAGCTGCACTTTGGTATACCATACCCATCTTGGGGGCATATGTTGGTAGAAGCTGACCGTGGGTCAGTACGAGTGGCGGAGAGGCCTTCTAAAGCACTGTGATCGGTGCTGGAGTGTAATATGCATTGCATTATTTCTGCATTACGAACGACCTGATTGTTGCATTACGCATTGCATTATTTCTGCATTACGAACTACCTGATTGTTGTATTAAGCATTGCATTATTTCTGCATTATGAACTGCCTGAATGTTGCATTATTTATGCATTATTTATGCATAACGAACTACCTGATTGTTGCATTATGCATTGCATTAGGTTGCATTACGAACTACCGGATTGTTGCGTTACGCATTGCATTATTTTGACATTATGTACTGCATGATTGTTGCATAACAAACTGCATTACTTTTACATTGCAAGGTTCCTGATTCTTGCATTACGAACTGCATAGCATTGCATTAGGACTGCATTGGATCATAGAATTCCTCATTAATACCACCAGAACCTACAAGGGCTGGCTGGCCTAATAATCGGTCAGGAGGAATATTACAAATATGCATATGTTGGATTTTTATCGTGTGGTCTTATTGTATATCTTGTTATATAAACATATACTTGTTTTTCTATGAAACTCGAGTGGAGTCCTTTTGTGGTGTCATCATTGGGTCACTGAAAGCGTGGTTGCAAATACTTTATACATTTGCCTTGAAGATAAGCCTGGCTGCTCGTGCCAAGCTACCAAGGGGGTGAGCAGGGGCTATCGGAGAAGGTGTCCTTCCTTTCCCTGATGTGGAAGCAAGGGTCCCTACTTGGCCTAAGGTACCTACATCAGCCAACTAGGGAATCCCGGATCTAACATGTGGCAATTAAGGTAAGTTAATTTTGTTTTTTAAACCTCCCACCCTTTCCCACCCCCCCATCCTGCCATGTGTGAAAGAAAAAAGAAAATGATAATAACATGTTATTATCATTTTATATTTAGTATCCGCCAGGTTCGAGTGGGGCAGGGCCCGGCTTCTGTAACGAGGGAGGAGTGGTTACTGCACTCTAAAGTGTGCACGAAGAATTGGCTGGCCGTATCGGCTTGGCTAAACCGTTATGCACACTTTGCATGTTCTCAACCCGGGCTGCATTACACCCTGGGTGGAGAACATGCCCAGGCGCCTATTACCAGTCTGAGCGCCGAACCGCGGCGCTCAGACCAATCCCTACGCTGCATTGCAGCATTATGAATGGCTACGGGGAGCCCAGGTTTTTCCTTCTTCCAGCTGGAGTGGAGGGACGACGTAGGAGAAATGCGGCAATCAGGTAAGTTAATTTTAAATTTTAAACCTCCCACCCTTCCCCACACCCCATCCTGCCCCTCCCATACTGTAGTGGCCGCCAATGGTGCAGCCCCCCTGCCTGTGATGCCACTGCGCATTTTTCAATTTAGCAATGTTCATGAAAACACGTTTTGTGCTTTCATGAATACTGTTGGTGCTCAGGTCAGCCCTCCCTGCTTCCTATCCAGGTTCCAGATGACAGGAGGAGGAGGGGCCGAGGGGGCAGAGGCATGATCTATGTACAGTGTGCTGTTAAAACACAATACTTAGCTGGATTTCACACAGAGCAGCAGGGGCAGAATCTCCAGCTTCTTATAGTTCTGTGCTTCCAGACCTATCAAGAAGCTGGAAGAGAGATTGAGGTGGGTCTTCCCCTTTACAAATCTTCCCTTGCGGCGCCATTTGGCTCCTTGTTGGGAATCATGGCTTGCTGGTTCCAATGCCCAGCAGCAGAGTCCTGCTCTGCTGCTGCCCTGGAACATCCGAGTTGCCAGGTAATAAAGCAAGGTAAGTTATAAAGAAAAATGATCTATGCATGTATATATGTATTTGTGATTGTGAGAGTGAATGGGATTGAGTGAAAGTGTGTGTTTGAGAGTGTCATCGAGACTGAAAGTAAGTAAGAATATGAGTTTAAGAGTGTATGAATAAGTCAAAATGAGCATGAGGGAGTAAGCTAAGGTGTGTGAGTGTGTTCAAATGAGAAGTTGGAAGTTGTGAGAGGGAGTGGAAGAGAGCCAGGGGTGTAGCAATCAATGGCGAAGCAAGTGAAGCTGCACCAGGGCCCAGAGTCAGTGAGTGTCTGTAAGTGTGTTATTAAGTGAGAAAGAGAACCAGTGAGCATGAGTGTGTTTGTGTGTGAGTAACAGTGAGTGGGAGTAAGTATGAGTGAGACAAATATTGAAAAACATAGGATGAACTCTGCCGGTATTACACCACACCATTTTCAAAGATCACCAGGTGCAACAGGAAGAAACTGAAAAAGGGGGTAAATGTTAGTGAGAAACGACTGTCTTTATTTTAATCACGAAACTTTCTTACAGCCTATTACGAGTTTAGGGGTCAATTGGACTGCCAAACTCGTGGTGGCAGTCCCTGGGCTGCCAGACTGGCGGTCCACTCGCCATATTACGAATACAGTGGTGGGACTGCCACAGGACTGCTGCTACCACTGGGATCCTTGCCCCTGTGGTGGTGGTACAGTGGTTAGAGGTCATAATACGCTGGAGATGCAGCTGCTGCACCGCCAAGCATATTATGAGTTTCCTCACCGCCACAGTTTTCATGGCGGTGAGTTTGCCATGAAAACTGTGGTGGGGAGAAAACTAAGTCAGCCCTACAGGGCCCCCTGGTGCCTCAGCGCCATGTGGAAGCATGCAGGGGGACACATGGTGTGCCCCCTGTCTGTATGTATGCCCAATTCCTGCACAGTATGGACTTAAAAGTCCATGTTGTGCAGGAACTTGCTTTGGCTTTCCCATTGCACTGCCTTTCTTAGGCTCAAGACCTGGGACTGCCAAAGCACTGCACGCCAGAACAGGAGAAAACTCCAAATTAGGCAGGTGGTCTCAAAATTACTTTGGCTGTGTGGGAGAGGGGTGGTGGCGTGGCGGCCTGCTCCCACCCTCCCAAAGTTGCAATTAGGCCCTTTATTTCCAAGACGAACGTGTTATTGTATATGATGCTAAGGGGTTTCATTTACTTCTGACTGATAACATTTAAAGGTAAAATGCAAAACCAACCCAGAAACGGTTCTGCAAGGCCTTAGGACAAATGTCTGTTGAGCAGAGTTCTCTTTTTCCAAAGACGTATTTAAACATGGGCTAAGTGGCAATTGCCCATGGTCTCCAGCTTCCAAGTGGCCCTCTGGGAAAGTGTTTTTCTCTCTCTCTCAGCTTTATTTCTACATTTCAGCTTTCCATTTCTCTACCTCTCTCTAGCTCAGACTCTGTCAACTTTTTTAAGCATTTGGGGCCCCAGCCCAGACAGATTTCGGATGTTTCCTATAACCCTTTTTCTGAAAATGTAATTTAGAAAACAGTATTGCTTGGCATTGTGCGTGTTTGAATCAGTAGAAAATGGGTGACAACATTCAAAGTAGTTGAACAGGTGGCCCCAAAAATCCTTAAAATGGAAGAATCTTGACATATCTCATGTGAACTAACACGTCCTTGAGAAAATGCTTAAGTAGAAATGATCCAGTTTCCATGATATTAAATATAGTCCAAAAGAGCCACCTAGTGGATACTGAAGGGAATTACCTCTAGTTTCGCTTGAAATTCTAAAACATAAAAAGAAACTCCAATCGCTAAAACTAGAATAAAAAAAATTGAGAAAAGAATGACAAAATTCAGTTGCAATAAAATGAACTACAAAAAATATAATCGCGACGAAAATACACCACGTAACACAAAGCTCTTATTGTTCTTTATGCTTTATGAACGTTCTCAATAAAGGGCTGTAGCGGCAATGTGGATTTTTGTAACAATTATTTTTACTGGCATTTAAATAACCGTTTCGAAAAATGAAATGATAATGGCTGGGAAATAGATTAAAACCACAACTCTGAAAACCGTCCAACTTCTTCTAAAACAATATAGTCTAAAATACAACGGACAACCACTTTACATACGTAATCATGAAATAGGCGGAGGACGTGGCAAGTTTGAATATATTCTCTCATGAAGAGCCGTATGACAGACATCCTTGAAACTTCAGACCTCTTCAGATTATTGCAGGGAATCCATGCAAGTCATTCACCTACAACACCCTCCAAAAGAATTCACCGACAAACATAAATACAATAAAGTTATTATAAAACATATTTTTTCTTTTCATTTTAAAATATTTATACTTCTTATTTTTTGTATGTCTAAATTAATGTAACATTGACATAATTAAATGTTTTATTTGTATTTGTTAACATTAAATTACATTTAATTGTGTTTGTAGCTATTTTAAATGATTATATTTAATTTAACAATATTTCCAAAGGGGTTTTATTTTAAGTACCTTCCTCCACTGTCTTTTATGGGGGGGGGGCTGTTGAATTACCAGTGAGTGCCCATGTGTGGTGCTGGACTTACTACTGTTTCTTTTTTGCCTATACCAATTTACATGTGTAAGTTTGCATCCATCCTTTCTTTCAAGGTGTAGTGACATGCACGTCTATACTTTTCAGTAACTTTACACTCATATTTTGTGACTAGACAAAAGTAGAAAGGTTACTCAAAACTGTAAAAGTAAATTACACGTGTTAATTACGCACAAGTGTAAGTTTCCTTTGTGAATAGCCCAGCTGTTCAAGGGCATCTTCATTAAATTCATAAACATTAGAATATTTCAATGCATATAAGGGATCCTAGAACACCTTTAAGGCACACATCTCCTCAAACATAAACAAATAGTGCTTAGGTAAAGGCAATATTATCTTATTTCACAAACATTTTAACACAATTTAATATATATACATAACATGCTTAAAACTGACAATCACCACAAGTGTTACGAAATAGTGCACTGGCACGATAGTAACATGTAACAGGTAAGCAGTGCAATCATATGCTGATAAAATCTCTTGAACTTAAAATATTATTCTTAATACAAACCAGAGCCAAAAAAGATTTCAAATACAATTCAGCAAACAAGTCAGTAGAATTCAGTTACAAATAAGTAACAGAGCAATAGATTGATAAACATCTTAAATTGCAACCAATCCTATTCAGACAGCAGATAAGTTTAAACATCAAACATATTCCCACATTCATTTGATATGTTATCTTGCTTGCTCTTTAAGGTTGTGAGAAACTTTTGACTTGATTTAGGGTTGGTTGGATCTGTGCGGGTGGTCAAAAACCACCTGTTTTCCCGTCCACAACCACATACGTCCATCCATCCTAATTATGTATGTATGGCAAGCTGACCAATGAAAGTCCGCCAACCACCTGCTGTCTTCGCCGCATTTTCATTCCTCTGTCAACTGATTTGTACTTCAAATATGATGGAAGGAGTGACGGAAAGCCGATACCCTGTCTGCAATATTTAGAGTATACATTCCTTCAGTGGATGCATGACGGTTCATCGTCCACACCCGTGTTGGAGAAAATAGAGAATACAAAGTTCAACCCTGCCCACAACAACCACAATTACAAGGTCTGGGTCTCTATCTGGCAATACTAGATGAACAGCAACACAAACTCCCACAAAATATAAGGTAAGGGAAGCTATTCAAACTATTTTAAAGACACAATGTTAAGTAGCAATGCAAGTAAATGTAAATGTATAAACTCCAAAACTTTTTTAACTGGAAGTTAGCCAGTCTACTTGTCTGGACACATGTCTCATACTACACAGCCATAAAAAATACTCCTTTAGCACAATTTTACTACCCCCCCCCCACATATTCAGTCAGGGAGTAAAAGCAAATTTTTTCAATAATGTACATGTTCACAGTTACACATAAAATTAACACCCAATGACTAACTCTTTTTCAAAAATAAAAATGCAATTACTATTTCATAATTAAATTGTGTATTAGAAAACATAAAACTAATCAACGTGTAACCTTCATCCCACGTCACCTACTTAGCAAACACTTGACAATCATATTAGTCAAGCCTGTGTCCTAAGTACAGATTTCCACTACACAGTCACTGATGTGTTAGATTGAAAAATCTGCCACATATAGCAAGGACTGAACATCCTGCGCTCATGACCTTAATCTATGTCTAGGCATACATAATCTATAAATGTGGACTATATGTGAACCACAATACCTCTACCTATTACTACATGTATTTTACAAACTATTGTTTTTTAGTGTGGTCACACACTAACACTCTGAATGTCACTTACAGTAGGAACTCACAATAGTACTACCACTGTCTTTAACACGTGTGAAAGGGACTATACTGCATCTTCCACACTGCAACAGATGGTAAATAGGAAGACATATTCAACATAGTGGAATACACAATCACATATTGTAAGAACATGGATTACAATTTGGTGTGGGAATTTGCCCACCTCAGGGGTCAATTACATTAGCATGTCATGGTGAACCCCAAAGTTGCAAAATCAACTGGAGCCCAAACCCTGGTAGGTATGGCACAGAACTGACAAGCTTAGCAATGGACAATTTAATTTGGATTTATACTGTATCAGAACATTAAAAAAGCCAAAACACCAAACAAGAAAAATCCAAAATGAATTAGAAAAATAGAGTAAAATGTTATGAACAAAATGGCACCAAACTGATAAAAGTCCAATAAGAAGAGCCAGAGATATGATTTGTTAAAGTTTTAAGTAAAAATAGCGCTAAAAGCACGAAAAGCCAATGATACTCTAAGAAGCGGTAGACCTGGACCTATGTGGGATTTCTGGCTGACCACTATAGATGGCGGGTTGGATACACCAAGCGGGTTTATCTCAGACAAAGATTTTACCTTCTTTTTTATGAAAATCAAAATCCTCCAGCTGGGTTAGCCTGACAGTGCATCTGATGGAGTTGCATTGAAATACGACACATTTGCTGTAAGGACCTGCTGATGTCTTTGGAGTTCTTGGAAGTCCAAAAGCGTACGTTTTTCAGGATTTCTGGAGAAGCTCCTCGTTTATTTCTAAGGCTCCCAGGACCTCAAGGAAAGCAATTAGGACTCACTACAGCAGAGGCCACCAGCAAAGTTAGGGCCAGGGTTATTTGGCCCTGGTCAGCTGTTCATGTCAGGAAAAAGGTTTCTTTCAGCTCGTTCTGTCCCCTTACCTACATGGGAGGTCACCAAACTGACCCTTTGAGTACACTTCTTTGTGTGGCTACAAGAGGAAGCAGGTACGGACTTTCATAATTCCTCGTATCACAGACCTCTTCTGATGTTCTGTAAGTCCAGAAAGTGCCCTAAAGAGGGTTTCTTGGTCTGCCACATTTATGGTTTGTACTATCCAGTGGGTGGGGTTACTCCTGGACACTCCCTAAACAATGAAGGAAAAGTTTCCAGACACAACCCCCTCACTTTTGAAGCACATACTGTTGGCCTTCTGTGATCAATCCTAACATGCACCTCAATCTTAAAATCCAATATGGGGGAACCCTTCCTCCCTTGTGCAGAGCTCTTGTGTCCTCACAGAGGCGTGGCCAGTGAAATGAGCAGCTCCCTCTCGTCGGTCCACTCTAAACTATTTCTTGGGGGTAGCTTCCATCCCACTGGTTTTGTAGCCAGCCCTGCTACTGTGTGCCCTGGTGATAAAGACTTTCCATTCTTCGAGTCACCCCTTACAGCACACTATGAATGGACAGGTCTCACTTAAGTTCTTTGTTCTTTTTTTTTAACGCAACATAAAAGGGTTACAGTACAGTGTTAACCATCACTGCCATCACAACTAAACATGCAAATAGAAGTACCAGAAAAGGGCACATCTTGCCCACTTTCATACTGCCGTTTATCATCAACAGATGATTTGATCATAATTTCAACATGGATTACTTTTTTCAAAACTGATAGTTTGGAAAAATCTCCCATACATACCCCCAAACATCCAAACATTTGTCTGAGCTGTGTGCCCCTTGCCACTCCCAACAGAGATTCATTGCGGCTTGGTCTCCTTATAATTAGCAAAAAACTAAACGAAAACTAAACTAATGAAAAAATGTAACCCAAGAGCATCCACTCCGTAAAGAAACCCTGCGCCCCCGAGCAGGATGATTGGGCATGTCTAGGCACACTGTAGTCATGGCATCTACGGGTTTGTCCAGCCTGTTTGCATTATGCACAATCCCTGCCAGTTAAAAGTATTCCCATATTTCTGTAAACGTATCGCGTTAATCTTTTAACCTATAAATGTTTGGTTCATATGCTGCTATTAATACATCTCTTATCTCAGTTGTTGGGGTTTGGTCTGGTATTCATAGCTGTAATATGCACATTTTAGCCATGCAAGTGAATTCGCAAACTATCTCCCTATTCCATCAGTGCACGCAGGATATGCTGAAACGTAATGAAGGAGGGCAGTCTCAACCATTCTGCCAATCACTTTGGAGCATTTTACATCTTCATAATATATGTACAATATCACACTCTAGAGTGGGACTTCTCTAACATTTCATGTTCCTCGTCAAGCCCACCCTACCCAGTCTGTATGGGGACCAATGCCATCTGTGTAGAATTGTATGGTAACAAAGCTTAAGATGGGGCTCTCATAGCTTTTTGTCATGCAACAGCAGATCGTACACACAAAAGGTGATGTGAGGTATTTTTGCAGTAAGTCTCACCACTGGCAATAGCTCGGGGTAGCATTCCAACCCATCACTCCTTTACCTACCACGCCACCTCAGTGTGGCATCAGCCATATGTAAATCAGTCTTGACCCTGCTCCAATAGGAACAGTCCAGCCTGAACTGCCAGGCCAGGTCCTACCAGAACACTACCCATAACCAGTTTTGCCCTGATTGGGACTCTTCAGTCAGGTATAGCTTAGTTTCAGTGGCACAGTAAGCAAGGGACCCACTTCTGGGTATACCCCAGGCTACTAAGGATGTAATATCAAACAAACAAAAGGTGATGGGAGGAAATCTTGCAATAAGTCCAACCACTGGCAATCACTCGGGGTAGCATTTCAACACATCGTTCCGTTGCCTACCATGCCACCCCAGTTTGTATTCAGCTATATGTAAATCGGCCTTGACCCTGCTCCAATAGGATCAGTCCAGCCCAAACTGCCTGGCGAGGTTAATTCAAGCATTCCTTCCATCACCTTGTTTTTTCTGCAGCCAACAGCACATTGTACCGGTCTTCCGCCCTGTAGTCAAAAGCCAACCTATATGACTACTGCCTCCTTAAATGTTTATCTAAGGGGTGCGAAAACAAATGATCTGTTATTAGTTCATATAATGAGGACACTGCCCTTTTGTAAGTAACCCAGGAATTTGTCTGCTACTGTTTCTCAGTCTTTGAAAGTTTTAAAATTGTCCAGGGAAAAGTGAAAATTCAGCTTACATCTCCACAAATGCCTTAAGTCCACTTAATTGGATTAGTTGAGCTAGTGTGGAGGTCCCACTTGCCTCAAAGTCAGACCAATATTGTTCTCTGCACCCTATGCGGATTTGCCCATTGTCCTAGAGCCATGCTTCCCTTGTGCAAGTTGCTGTTGATTTTTAATTGCTCATGAACTTTACGCCATGTTATGCTGTTGCTTGGATTATTGGATTCCTTTTTTATGTTTGCCATAGATTTCTAGTGTACACCAGTTCTATCTGCCCACAGTTACCTAGTATACCATTCTCAATCTTAACCCAATTTGGGTTTTCCAGTTTTTCATTAAACTGTTAACTGAGTTGTTTCAATTGGAAAGGCAAGCAGTTGGATTCTACATGGGTCAGCCAAAGATCACCTTACTCAGTGGAGGTATGCATTTAAATTAGTCTGAGTTTCCTGCCATGCCTTAGAAAAGTTTTCATAGTTTGGATAACGTTTGGAGCAAATTGGCCAGATTCCACAGTGGGGACAAGGCAAAGATAGTTCAGTAGGGACATGAAGTTAATTGTAATGTTTTTTACCATCCTCCATAAAGAATGAATCCAGAGGGAGCAGCGGGTTATATCTTTCTGAATCTTCTTGATTAATGGTATTTTAAGTTATTGTCTTTCCATCTAAATGGAGAACTTCCAAGTAATGCCCTAGTGGTTACTACGGTTAATGGTATAGCCACATATTTGTCTGAGTTAAATTAGTAGCCAGAAAAACAGAGAAATTAAGTCAGTGAGGGAGATTGCTGTGGGTCAATCAGAGTCACCATAATGTAATTGGCATAACAGATAGATGTATGCTCTCTTCCTAGGGTCGGGATACGTTTGATTGTGAGATTATCCCATATTGCTGTCACCAGCGGATCTAGTGCTCTGATAAAAATGAAGGGAGACAAGGTGCAGCCCTGTCTAGTTCCTCTTCCGATACTCAGTATTGGTGAAATGAAGCTGCTGCAAGACACTAAAGCTATGAGGTTAGAGTATAGCCATTTAATATTGGCAAGGAAACCACCATCGATTCTCACTTTTGCTTTTTTTTGCACTCCACCCTATCATAAGCTTTCTCCGCATTTAAGGTTACATCCAACTTAAAGCAATCATAAGTGTGAAGCGCAAAATTGGTGGGGGACAAAACCTACTTAAGCAGGGTGGATCTGTGTCAGCAGGATCTACACCTTGCGATTTACCAGACCTTTTACAAGGATCTTAAAGTCTACATTTATTAGCAAAATTGATCTATAACTCCGATGCTGCAATGAGTCTTTTCCAATTTTAATATAAGAGAGATTCTTGCTGTGTTTATTTCTGGGAGAGAATTTGTGCTGGAAGCAATTTTTCCAAAGAGTGTCTGAGGAAGGGGAAATAAAATCTCTTCATTTGCATTATGAAATTCTGCAAGGAATCCATCAATTGCCTGAGCTACCGCATCTACCGATATCCCTGCTTCTAGCGACTGGGCTAGATCTGGTGATAGTGTCTTTAATCAGAGACAGGATGTAGGAGAATAGGATCTGCTTCTTATAGTTACCCCCACTTTTTGCTGATGTTTCACTGTTTTCGACTGGGATCCTGCTATTCAAGACCCCAGTCAATCTGATTTCACCCTTAAACTGATTGCATGTACTTTAAGTACACTCCAGATTGGATTCTGGGTACCCTTATAAGTATATGGTATACTATGTACCTAGGGCATAGGTACTACCCAGAGGCCTCCCAGGGGCTGCAGCATGTATTATGCCACCCCTGGGAGACCATTCAAAATGTCACCACAGGTCTGCTACTGCAGCCTGTGTAAGGTGGTGCATGCACCCCTTACTTAGATATAGGTTCACTATATCTACCTTGTATCACTGCACATATAAACCTATCAGTCACCCCTATGGCAGGCCTTATCAATCCTGAAGGCAGGGTGCTGGGTTTTATGTGAGAGGGTGCCCATGCATGAGCAGAGCCCCTCTGCGGCCCTCAGAACCTATTCTCCAGGGTTGTTTGTGATGCAGCCAACGATATACTCTTAAGTGCATTATAATTTTGCGGTAAATGCTAACTTTAAAACGGCTGCATGGAAACATGTCGTATTTGGTGTCAAACACCTTGGAATCATACCTCCCCACCAGTAACTGGCGGTGAGGTATTATTCCACCCTCCTAAAGGGACATATGCGACACACCGGTACACCTGGTACCAGCTTTCACGACCTGGGCATCACAAAATGGATGCTACCAACCACAGACACGAGTCTGTCCTCCTGCTGCTGAGCCATTCTCGAGCAGGGAAAGGCTTGACAATAGGATTTCTATCACAGGGAGGTGTAACCACCTCCCAGACAGGCTTTAGTGTATTGTGGCTGGGTGGGGGTACTCTGAGAGTGTTTTGATGTCTGCATTGGGGGGCACATTTGGTGTCCATGTGCATAGTCCAGCTCAAACCGGTTGCAGGAGCCATTTACTCCTGCTCTGGTGCGAAACTGGACAAAGGACATGGGTGTAGCCACCCCTCTGTACTGGCCCTCCCATAGGAGGGTCCCCAGAGTTTGTCCACCCCTTCCTTGGGTAAAAAGTAGGCATATGGCCATGTCTGAACTGGGGTGGCGGAGTAAGCTAAAGAACGGTGATGGATTAAACCCAGATCAGTTGACTGGGGGTGAGTGTTTGTATTGTCAACGCTCCGTCCATCACCACCTTTGGTTTTTCTTAAAAAGTAGGAACCCCTGACTAAAGGACTTTAGATTTTACATGGACTAAACTCTGCTACAGAAACCAAGTACTTCGACAATCTACACTACGCTGGATGACTGAAGAATCTCCCCTGCAAGACAGGCACCTAAAAACATCTGACCAGTTTGCATCTCCCAAGCTCCAGAGGACTCCGGAGATTTCTGAAACACAGGAGGTGGCTTCCCAAGGTCTCTGAGGTTGATCTGCGCTCTCAGCTAATCTGAGGCCTGTATCCCTCATAGGGATCGTGCAACCCGAACCCCTGTGCACCGTGCACTTTTGCAGAAGCATATACTTTTTGGTGACCCCTGAGGCTGTGCTTTGGGCTACTTGTAGTCCTGACCCCGAGCAGTGTTTCCACTGAAGATTTCCAGCCTACACTCCACGAGTGTTCCGTGGGCTGGTGTGTTGTGATTCAGCTTGAGGTCCCTTCGCGATCCCTGGTCCATTGGCCTTTGCGTCCCTGTGAAGGTAACTATGAATTTCCATGTGCTTTCCTGGTTACTCCAGATGTGCCCTGCCAGCTTGGAGAGTCCCCAGGACCTTGCTGGTCCTTACCGAAGCTGATTTCCTCTGACTGCATGGGTTGTAGTTGCCATGGCTTGTTGGTGTTCCATCTGGACACTGACCCCCCAGCGCTCTACATCCTTTGTGGGACAGCTCAGCACCGGACTTTGGTTGTCATCGACATCTCCTGGTCCCCGTGGCTGAGAGTCAAGCTTCACCTCTTCTCACCTGAAATACCCAACATCGGTGGGCATTCATCTACCGAGCCCCTGGTCACCCTGAAGTGACCCAGACTCTGTCCCCTCTGCTTTCAGGTTCTTCTCACCTCGAATCCAGTCTTTGATTCCACTGGACACTTTTCATCTTCCCGGCAGTAGCACTTTTCCGCATCACGCCATTGAAAACGACGAAGATTCCCGACATCACTTGATACCTATGCACCCGGCTTCCCTGGGTTAGATAACACATGTACTCCAGTACTCACAAGGGTGCTGGCCTTAGAACCTTCTGTGTTTGAAAGGGCTTGCTCAAAGTCCTCACCAAAGTGTCCTTAATCTTTAAAATTCCAACCGCGACTTTCCCATAGAGTTGTAGAGAACTCGTGTCTGTGTTCTCACACTGCACCTGTCCTCTGTGGGTCCTCTGTGTCACTACTTTGGGTGGTTCTTTGGGGTCCCAGAGATTCTACGTGCTCTAGGCACTGTGTCTAGTCAAGTCGTGGTTGTTATACCACAGTATTTGGTTTGGTCTCCCCCTGGAGCCCACTGTATATTGTGCTATGTAATGTTGTTCTAGTGATCTAATATTGTGTGTTTTGTTCTCTAATTTCATAAAGAGGTTAGTAGAGAGTGTTTAGTAATACATATATTTTATATATTCCTTGTGTGGTTCTCCTATCATTTGGTACTTGTCAGGAGGTACTGGTCTGGTAAAACAAGCTGCTTTGCATTCCTTTGAGACTAAGCCTGCAGGCTGCTCTCCATAGTTACCACTAGGACAGCTTTCAATAAAGGTTGTCTGTAACCTAATCATCAATAGAGGTTGTTTGGACTGGTACAAGGTGCCCACTATAACTAGTGGTCAGCATATACCAGGCCAACTTCTCACACAGGAGAAACGAGCATTTGCAATGCAATCGGTCTCGCCTTTGGTACCTTAAATGTATTTAGCTATGCAGCACATTAGCCTGGGTGCTGAAACATCTACTGTTCTTTAACATGGAGGGAATTTAAGCACCAAACTGTGTGACACGCCAGGTATGGGAACACATGGAGAGAAATATTGCCTTTCAGCAGGAAATGGTGTAGTCCAAAGCTCTGGTTTTAACATATAATCTGGGCCTTCGGTGGTCATATCACTGAAAATACAAGATTTGAATTTTTTTTATTATTGTCTTCGGGTGCTTGTGGAAGACAATTTCTATCGACTGAAATCTAGAGAATGCTAAAGTAATTCTGGTATTTTACTGACCTCTGCTGGTACTTTTCTATCAAGAAAGTTAAATAGAGGCAGTTGCCAGAATAATAAAAAAATAAAGTTTCTCAGCAGAAAGCAATTCTGGTATTTTACTGATCTTTGCTGGTCTTTGTCTATCAAGAAAGTGAAATAGAGGCTGTTGAACAGAAAAAAGTCCCTAAGCAGAAGCATACAAGTCCTGGGGCTGATCTCCAGAGCTGATCTCCAGAGCCCACATAGTACATACACGTATGGGGGGGCGTGGCTACGAACCGATCATGGCGGACGTGTAGCGACTGAGCTCCGTCGATAGCCCAACAAACCAGCTAAATATCCTGCTTCCCTGCGGCCTCATCCACCTAACTCGAGCCCCCTAAAAACCGCCGTAGGTGTGTGTGCTCTGGAGCCGGCATCTGAGCACTCTGTAACGTTAGCGGAAGCCGAGTGGACCTGCCGAGGCTGCCGCGGCCTACGCCCCTGGGTGAAGCCGCGGACTCAATTTTGATCACAGCCGGGACAGCCTGTGGCCGACTGGCAGTGCAGCGAAGATCATCGAGGTACGTGGCGCTGCTGCGGCCCGACGCGGCGACCGGAGTGCGGCGCCCCCTTATCCTGCCCTCCCACGACGAGATCTGGGCGTCCAGAGACGCACACTCCCCCAGTCACGAACCCAGGCGACGGCTGTGGGTGCCCGGGCGGGGCGTCGGAGGCGCTGCAGACCGGGCGGTCGCATTTGCACGCGGACTCTGGAGGCCTGACAACACCGGGGAGGACGAGCCTGGTCCTGAAGCCGGAGGAGCCGCGAGGCCCCCTGAGGTGAGCTGCGGCCGCCCTGAACGACCCCCTTCGACTCACCTCTGGGCAGCGGAGTAAGGCGCCATTCTGGTCCCGCCGCACCGGCCGGGCCAAACAGTGACGTCGGGAGGACATCGAGGAAGGTACACCACGCCACTGCCCACGGTGCACAACACGGCAGTTGCACACCCGTCACACCAGCTCCAGCACAACAACTGCGCACTGTACGCCACGTCAGCCATACCCTGCTCCTGGACAGATTGGCTAGTTTCGGGATTCGAGACACGGCCTATAGGTGGCTGGAATCTTTCTTAGTAGGGAGAACACAGAGGATTCAGTTGGGGGATAAGGTATCGGAGGTGGGAAATCTGACATGCGGGGTCCCTCAAGGCTCCGCATTGTCTCCACTCCTCTTCAACCTATACCTGCAACCACTGATAAGCTCCTTGGCAAAGATGGGATGTCGCGTATTCAATTACGCTGACGACACCCAACTGTTGCTGAGCATAGAGAACACAGCGCTGGCGCAGACTTATGCGCAAGATGTTCTAAGATTCACAGTGAATTGGATGACTATGAACCTTCTGAAAATCAACCCTGAAAAAACAGAGGTTCTAGTTGTATCATCTATAGGTTCCCCATGGAGTGATTTGTACTGGCCCCAGGAATTAGGTCCAACACCTACACCAGTGGACAAGGTGAAAAGCCTGGGGATTAAGATTGACAGCGAACTGTCAATGTGTAGCCAGATCTCCTCTATAGTCGGCACCTGCAATGGGCTAATTAGACAACTGCGAAAGTTAGTCCCTCTCCTATCCCAGTCTATGCTTCGCACTGTAGTCTCTGCCACGATAATCTCAAGGCTGGACTACGGAAATGCCCTTTATTTGGGCCTTCCAAAGTCCTTGATCAGTAGATTGCAGGTGGTCCTAAATGACGCCGCACGTCTTATTTTTAAACTTCCAAGAAGATCTCATGCTTCTCCATTGCTGCAGAACCTTCATTGGTTGCCTATTGGGCAAAGATCTGTTTTTAAAAGTTTGTGTATAGCCCATAAGGCAATCTACGGGCAAGCTCCCGCTTACATAAAGGAAAGGTTGGAGATATACAAACCAGAACGGAGATTAAGGTCTTCAGACGCACAGCTGTTGGTGTGCCCCCGGTTTAGGCTGGCCACAAAAGGGGGGAGATCCTTTTCTGCTCTGATCCCAAAATTTTGGAATAAACTTCCTGAGACCCTCCGAAAAGAAGGTAATCTCCTTCGCTTCAGAAAAAGTTTGAAAACCTTCCTGTTTAGGGATGCGCTAAGCTCAGCTTAAACTTCCTGTTGCTCCCTTCTTTCCGATAATGATGTAGTTGTTGCCCTTCGGTCACAAGCGCCCTGAGACCTGCCGGTGAGTTGGCGCTATAAAAGCCGGAACTAACAATAACAATAACAATAACGTCCTACAAGGGAAGGCATACGACGGCTGGACACTCACGGAGAGGCCACACAGCGAGCTGCCGGCAAGATAGCGCGAGGGAGTGGAGGCCCCTGTCTGGACCCGGCGTTACCCTGGGGAGTGCAGTGGACGGCTGCCGCCCTTGTCACCGAGGGCCCTGCAGTGGCTGTTGTGAGGGGTCCGACTCCCGCTATTCTACGCCGACGTGAGTCCTACGACGCTGGTGGGATCCTTCGGCCACAACTACGTTCGCACTCCCTACAGCTCTACTCTGACAGAGGAGTTGATACAGGCCCCACCCAAGCAGAGTGGGAGAAGAGCCACGGACACGCAGCGCCTGGCAGGACACGAGCGGAGCTGCTGGGGTCACTACGCTGTCAACCTGCAGACGAACATCATGGGGAGGAACAGAGCCAAGGCCCAAGAACAAGGCGCACACACGGACATACAGTCTACTGGGTCGGAAGATCCGCTTGCCTCCTCCAACGCGGATGTCATACCACCGACAGGAATGGGCACCCAGGATGCCAAACTAGACCTCATACTGACTGGAATCAGGGCCACAAGAGAAGCGCTGGAGCTGCGGATGGACAATATGGCCACGGGCCTGTCCCTGCTGCGGGCAGACCACAACAAGCTGGCTGAGAAGGTCTCGGAGCAGAAACTTGCACTGGACGACCTGATACCACAGCAAACGGATCACTCTATGAAGATTGAAGGCATGGAAAAACAGATTAAATTGCAGTGGGACAAGATGGATGACGCGGAAGGGCGGGCCCACCACAACAACGTCAGAATTTTGGGAATTCCGGAGCGCAGTGAGGGGAGGAATCCCACGCAGTTCGTGGAAGACTGGCTCAAGACGGATGTTGGCCCGCAAGACCTGACCCCGATGTATAGTGTAGAACGTGCGCACAGAATGCCTGCGAAACCGCCGAAACCAGGGGCGCCACCGCGCCCATTGATAGCACGTCTCCGGCACTTTAAGGACCGCGACTCGGTGCTACGTGTGGCACGAGAGAAAGCACAGCTGGGGTACGAAGATAAGACTATATCTGTATATCCAGACTTTACCCCGGCGGTGCAACGTACCAGGTCCACATTCTTGGGGGTGAAACGCAAACTGAGGGACAGGAATTTGAAATATGCCCTACTATTCCCTGCTCGCCTCAAAATCCTACACGAGAATAAATCGCACTTCTTTGACTCTCCTGAAGAAGCAGAGGAATGGATGGAAGTGACGCTGACACCACCGACCACTCAGGATCCGTTTGCAGATGATAGGAGTGACGGACCCTCACGCCAGACAGACCATCTTCCTACCAGATCCAACGCAGGTGAAGGGCGCCCGGCACGTTCAACAGTAAGTGGAATGTCATCTATGGGCCGCCCTGGGAAACGAGTGACCGTGGTCCAACTAACGGAAGCAGCACTGGCCGCACATGATGCAGGAAGCGCAGCTGGCTTGGTCAGCGCCTCTGGCACCCACACGGAGGTGTCCGGCTCGGCTGATAGCTTGCAGCTTCTTCCCAAAATCACAGCGCAAATGGCAGAAGACCTCTGATTGCGCCACGGCCGACTTCGGATGGTAACGTATGTCCATAACACACAGACAAGTGCAAGGGTGGATGGAAGCGGGGACACACCAGTTACGGGCGCAAGACAGGTGCACGTAGACTGCACCCCCCACCGTATAGACATGTTCTGGTTTGACACTTGCCCACGTTGGGCGACTTGGTTTGGACCTCAGGTCTTTTTGGTTGGGGACCTTTATGTTAGGGAGTTACAAGTTCACATGGCACTCGACTTCTCACACAAGGTACGCTTGGCCTATTCGCCCACAGATTTGATAGACACACGCTTTTCGGTCAATCATGGGGTCCCTTAATATCTACAAACTATGCACCTGGAATGTGAGGGGAATGGGGTCTATTCACAAGAGACGCAGGATACTGGCACAGCTCAACCAGAGAGGCGTCGTGATGGCTTGCCTCCAGAAGACCCATTTAAATACTGCGGAGAGCACGAAACTACTGAAGAAATGGAAGGGTCAGCTGTTCGCTACCTCTTACTCTGTTTTCTCGAGGGGAGCAGCCATTTGGCTTAAGAACTCAGTCCCCTTCAAGGTAGTAGAACAGAAGATAAACAAGGAAGGCAGATTTGTATTTGTGCGTGGTCTGCTGGATGGCTCCCCTGTTGTGCTTGGTAGTGTGTATGCCCCGAACTCAGGTCAGTCTGATTTCTTAGCCAGCATAAGTGGGGTATTGGCTGACTGGGCGGCGTACGAGTGGATCATAGGCGGGGACTTTAATGCGGTTTTGGACACCCTACTTGACAGATCACATCCGCCCTTACACGCCACCGAGAGTAGGAAGCAGGCAGACGCGCTGGCGCGGTGGGCGGGGGGCTGGGATCTGGTGGACGCATGGCGCTGCAAACACTCATTCAACAGGGAATACACTTTTTACTCCCCGCCCCACAAGTTACACACCAGAATAGACCGGGTTCTTTGCTCCAAACCCTTGTCAGGGGCTGTACTTTCAGCAGAACATATGGGTAAGACGCTCTCTGACCACAACCCAGTGGAAATAACTCTTCAATGGGGCAGGGTCCCGACACCGATACCAACATGGCGTTTAAATGCAGACCTGTTGGATGATACTGTCTATAAGGCAACGCTGGCAGACGCCATTGACACTTACTTCACCGTAAACACAGCTACCGCTAGCTCCAGGCAAGTGGAGTGGGACGCCTTTATGGTGCTAATTAGAGGGGAGGCCATGGCCGTCCGAGTAGGCACGAGACGTGAGTTGACCGACGGCCTTAACCCCTTCCACGCTCATGACAAGGTCAGCTCGTCATGCAGTACACTGGAGCTGTGCTTATGACGAGCTGACCTTGTCATGAACAATGTAAAATCAGACTAGTCAGCACCCAGCGGGAATTGCCTTAGCACCAATGTGGTTAAAGAGGTAGAGGGGCGACTAGCGACGTTGGAAAGTGAGGCTGCGGGTACAAACTTGCCCTTCACACCATTACAGGCGGCACACATACAACACGCAGAATTACTAGAAGAGCTACGACTGCTGGACTCCAGGGAGTACACCAACAGGCAACATACACAAGCTGACAGATCAGGACTCCTGTTAGCCCGCATTATCCGTGATGCCCCGCCACACTCGCCCATATTAGAAGTCATAGACCAGAGGGGAGTTGTAACCTCGACGCAAGTAGATGTTAACACTGCTTTTAGGGACTACTATGCCACGTTATACGGCCCAAACCACCAACTATCACACGCGACATATGAGGGATTCATGAGAGGTCTAGACCTACCCCAACTTATGGACAGACAACGGGATGACCTGAAACACCCTATTACGATTGCGGAAATCCGACAAGCCATTCATGCTCTCCCGAGGAACAAAGCCCCCGGGACAGACGGCCTCCAAGCGGAGTTCTACGTGGCTTATATCGACCTGCTTGCCCCGCGGCTGCAGGTTATCTACCAAGAGGCACTGCGAACTCAATTACTGCCGCAGTCGTCCCTACAGGCTCTGATAGTTTCTCTCCTGAAACCGGGCAGAGACGCAATGCAACTGGCTAATTACAGGCCTCTATCTCTCCTAAACACTGATTCTAAAATCCTGAGTAAAATACTAGCGACGAGACTGGCCCAATACATCCCACAATTGATTCACTCTGACCAATGTGGGTTTGTACCCGGCAGAAGCACGGCTATGAACCTGCGGAGACTGGCACAGCTAATGCTACACGACCAGGCGGGGGGAGGAACGGAAGGCTGTGTCTCCTTAGATCTGAAACAGGCTTTCGACTCCCTCAGATGGGACTTTATGTTTGCGACACTAGCGAAATTTGGGGTACCGCCCGAATACATTGCCTGGGTGAGACTACTGTACACCCGCCCAACAGCGCGGGTACGTACGAACAAATGCATATCGGAGTCCTTGAACATTGCAAGAGGCACCAGACAGGGCTGCCCACTGTCTCCGCTCTTATTTATTTTGGCACTCGAGCCACTGCTCTGTAAGCTCCGCACGCTAGCGGCCCACAGGGGTATAATGAGAGACGGGACGGTCCACGTGGTTTCTGCATACGCAGATGATATTATCCTATACCTGCGGGACCTCAGAGGTGACTTAGAACCCATACCTCAGATATTTGAGGAATTCCGCAAGTTGTCAGGCCTCTCCATTAGTGAACCTAAATCATATGGGTACTGTTTTGCCGCCGCTGGCACGTCCGCCCCACTGCCCTTTGCACCGCATACTTTTTGAGTGGCGGCAGTGACCTTCCGTTACCTGGGGATACAGATATATTGAGGTGCGAGGGACATGATAGACGGCAACCTGGGTAGGTCATTGATAGCACTGAAGTCACAAGTACAATTCTGGTCAACACTACCACTATCTGTGGCGGGCAGGGTGGCTATCTCAAAGATGGTTGTACTTCCCCGCTTACTTTACTACTTCACTGGCCTACCGTTTCTCATCCCGACTGCATTGTTCCGGGCACTGGACACGACTCTAACGGAACTCATATGGGGTTCGGGACGGAGGCGAATAAGCCTTGCCAAGCTCCAGCTCACCTCGGAGACTGGTGGCATGGGAGTACCGGACTTCCGGGCATATAACTTTGCCTGCCAACTACAATGGCTGGCCTACTGGCTAGCGGGACGGAACCTGCCCGAAATAGACATATCAGCGGAGGACCTGTCTAGGGGGAAACTCCATACGCTGCTATTGCCTCGTTCGGAGATCCCGACAGCGGCATCCCCGTTACTGCGCCTTGCAATAAACTATTGGAGGAAGGCGGTGAAGTACACGTCGCCGACGACCCCATATGCCCCTACGATTCCTCTATTAGGTGTCCCCCAGGTGACGGGACTGTTAACAAACCAAGCACTCAATGCGTGGCACGACGCGGGTGTAACACGAATTGGGGACCTATTTGCAGATGGCCTCATGATGCCCTTCGAGGACTTCCGTGCCGCGCATTGTGCCCCAGGAGGATCTTTTCTCATGCACGCAGGTGTGAGACGCTACATAACAGGGACATGGGCACAAGATGGGGTGGAACCACTTACGAACCCATTGATAACGATGCAATATCTTATGGGAACGGGCAGCCATCTCACTAAATGGATCACAACTGGTATAAGGGCAGGCAAAGCAACATCACTACAACCCCTCAGAGAGAAATGGAAGGGTGACATTGGGAGGCCTCTAAGGGAAAAGGAGTGGGAACGCATCCTGAAATTCCCCCAAAAAGTGGCTAGGAACCCGAAGTTTAAATTCATACAACTGATGGTTCTCCACAGGGCGTATCTTACACCCCACCGCATACACGCCATGTTTCCTAGCACGACTGACGCTTGCCCCCGATGCGGAACAGATGACGCACGTCTGCTGCATATGCTATGGGAGTGCCCAAGATTAGGATACTACTGGAACACGATACATGAGGCGCTGTCTGACGCGGTCACCTCTAGGCCCACAAAAACCATAGACTATGCTATACTAGGGCTAGGGCCGAGGGAGCGCAAGAGGAGCGTGACCGCTCGCTTCACTGATATGGCCCTATTGCTTGCAAAACGCGCAATAACAATGCGGTGGAAGTCGGCCAGACCACCTGACCCGGATACATGGAGGGCGGAGGTGATGCGATGGGGCAAGGCAGAGGGTGAGGCACTCCAGCGTGAAGAACGCAAGGGACTCAGGAAAACCCCGATCTCCCTAGACTGGTATACTACTCTGGGGTCATTTGAGACGGGAGGGGCCAATGGATCTGACCAATCATCGACCGCCGGCTGAGCTGAGGCATGTTTGCCGGAGATACCCCAGATAGGTGGGAAATTTACATTTCTAGCTGTAGCAACTGAACAGCGTAGTTAGTTATTGTTTATGCGGCCCCTATAAGACTGAAGTAGCAACTAACACTGGTACTGAATACAATGGGTATAGCCTCGTACCAAGACCTAGGGTCATGACTCATGATAGCTTATGAGTGCCGGGGTGGGAGGATGGGGAGGTGGGAGTGTTCTGGGTGTTTTATACAGGAATATTAAATTCGAAAATGTTGCTGATTTACCAAGATACTGTGTATAAGTGTGCATGCCACGACATGCTACTACTGAATGTAAAGTATGCTCTCACATGTACTTTCCATACTGTCAATAAACAAATTAAAAAAAAAATAGTACATACACGTATAAGTATATAATAAGTACTGTCCGGAAGCGAAACCGGGTTTTTTAAGCTAGTAATTAACCCCCAATTTACTTTATCGGGCCTCTTGGTCTATCGGCCCCCTGGCAACGCTCTCACCTGGATATCTTCATTTGCAGAGACGATAGCCCCCCTACTTCTTAGGGCGGCAAATTTCTCCATTCTTGGTGATCTCAACCTGCACCTAGAAGATCCACTATGTTCTACCAGCAAACGTTTCCTATCTGATCTGGAGGAGCTTAACCTCTCGCTGCTCAATTCTGGATCCACTCATTCTGCTGGACATCAATTGGACCCCATTCTCTCTAATCTTCCTTTTAACTGTTCTCGGAGTGCCCGTCCATTGGAGTGGTCCGACCATTTCGCAGTTTACTTTTCTTTACCATATACTAAGAACTTGGCAAACAGTGACTGCGTTAAGGGTGAATTAATACATCGGTGGGGTAAACTTGATATTACTAAGTTGAACCTGCACCTTTCGAACACCCGCCCTGAGGACAGTGAGGTTTCAGTCTTGGAATTGAATACCGCGGTCTCCCACTGGCTTACTAATGCTGTTACCACTCTCCTTCCGCTCACTCCGAAACATTTTAGGTCCCACCGTCTTCCGGTTCCTTGGTTTTCCGTTGACCTGAAGACCTTGCGATCCAAATGCAAGGCCCTAGAAAGAAAATGGAGGCACTCTTACTCGGCCTCACGGAAGATTGTCTATAAAGAGGCTCTAAAGGAATACCATTTACAATGTAAAATTGCGAGAGCTGCCCATACTGTGAGTACAGTGACGCAAGCTCAGAATTGCCCACGTACTCTTTTTTCCGTTGTTAAAAAATTGACAGGAGCGGACCCTATCCCGACACTCCCAGCTCTTGAGGAAACTCAATGTAACTCCATCGCTAAATTCTTCATTGCTAAAGTTGAGCGCATATACGACTCTTTGAATGCTCCCCTGACTGCAAATGTACACCAACCGGGACAGGTCGTCGGGATCGAACAGCCACTCCCAACGGTGAAGGTCACTAACTGGCAATTGTTTGATGATACATTGTTCTTCTCCTGCCTAAGCAGCGTAAGATCGGGCTCACCCTGTGACCCTGTACCTGCGAAAATTCTCAAATTATTGGATCTTGAACCTCGGCGGGTTCTCATGAGACTCCTAAATGCATCACTAATAGAGTCTCATGTGCCACAGGTTTGGAAGCACGCAATGGTTGTTCCTCTCCAAAAAAAAGCAGGAGCCGATGTGTCTAATCTCGCCAATTTCTGACCCATATCCTTGTTGCCTGCTCTCTCAAAAAGGCATGTTAACACCCAGTTGAACCATCTTGTGGAAAGTTCGGGATTTTTACACCCTTCCCAGTCTGGCTTTCCTGCGCATTATTCCACAGAGACCGCTCTACTCGGGGTGACTGAGAATTTACGACACGGTATCGACCGCGGGGAAACATCTGCACTCATCCTTCTGGATCTGAGCGCGGCGTTCGATACCGTGTCCCATTCCATCCTTTTGAATTCTCTTCGATCCCTGGGAGTGGACGGTCCGGCATTGGCTTGGATTGCCTCCTTCCTAAGTGAGCGCACTTTCCAAGTCTTTTCCACTAAAGCCACATCCGCCACATTTCCACTGGTGCACGGCGTTCCGCAGGGGTCCATACTCAGCCCCTTGTTGTTTAACATCTATGTGAGACCCCTGGCTACCATCGCGGAGGACGCTGGGCTGTCTATTTTTTCCATACGCCGATGACACCCAAATTGTCTTCTCCCTTTCCAGCAGTGAGCGCAACAGCGTATCGATTCTGAAAACTGGATTGTCACGTATAGCTGAGTGGATGCAGAGGCATCTCCTCAAACTAAACCGAGATTCTCATTTTAGGGAAGCATAAAGATCTGTGGGGCCCCCAACATTGGCCCAGTGACATGGGACCCCTTCCCCAGCCAACTTCTGTGGTTCGCAACCTCGGATTTCTCATAGACAACAAACTCTCTATGAGACAGCAGGCCACTAAGGTGGCCGCCATCTGCTTTGCTACCTTGCGATGGCTCCAGAAAATTCTATGGATGCTGCCTCATACCACCAGAAGAACCGTAGCCCAGGCGTTAGTAACATCTCGCCTGGACTATGGTAATGTCCTCTATCTCGGCGCCGACGCTGCTACCATTAACAAACTCCAGGTTGTTCAAAATTCGTCGGCTCGACTTCTCTGTAACATCCCGAGGAGATTATCGGCCTCACAGGCTCTTCGTGATCTACACTGGCTTAGGATCTCCAGTCGTATCAAATTCAAAGCCCTATGTTATCTCTTCAAAATCAAGCAGGGCTCGGCCCCAAAATACTTGCAGAGTCTGGTCCAACCCTACAAGCCTAGTCGCACTTTAAGATCTTCTGCCAGCTGCGACGTCGTTGTCCCAAGATTCAAGCTCGCAAGCATGGGGGGTCGGGCCTTTTCCCATCTAGGCCCCAAATACTGGAACGCGTTACCCATCACCCTGAAGTCAGAAACTAATTTTCTCTGTTTTAGGAAAAAATTGAAAACCACACTTTTCCAATGATTCGCATACCGCTTTAGTTGACTCATGGTGCTGTTTGAGAGGTTGGCTTTTCTTCTTCAGTCTATCCCTTGCGCCAGGAAACCCACTGCGGGTAGCTGTTGCGCATTATAAATTTTAAATAAATAGATAAAAAAATAAAAATACTAAAGTATATACAAGAGTTCTCAAATGCTCGACCTAAAAACGGTCTTCCTGTGTCTCAAAATGACTATTTTCAGATGGATGTAGCAAGTGATAAAGGTCTTTGAGAGTCATCAGAATATCAATGGGATGTGTCTCTGGCTCTCCATGCCTGTTAAGGATCTCTTGGATTGTTATGTTGTGCTTCTCACTGCATAAGCTAGAGGGCTAGGAGTCCCTACCATTCCCTACCCCCATTCATAATGGTGCTGGCGCAGGTGGAAGAATGCTTCTTCCCCTTGCTACGTTAAAAATGTGTTCAGCTTGTATTTTATACAAGTTTATTTTCATATTTAAGTACAAGTCTTAAGTCTTCCACATCTATTCAAAGGCAGTACGAGGAAGAAGCACTGAACACACACGACTGCTGACACCACAAATGGGCCCTTATCAAGGAGGCTCTTGCTTTGCTTGAAGTCGCTATTCACACATGACCTCCCCGCTACTCGAATATGGCCCAAGCCCACCGGGAGACCATCTCCACTTCTGATTGACATGACAATCTTTGATACAAAAATGAGCTGAGGCTCATTGCACCTTTATTTTCGGATTACCTAATAAAGAACATTTCTCAAAAAAGAAAACATATTATGCGTTGTTACTTTGGAGTAGTGCACCACTCCATTGGTTCACAATTCCCACATATCTGCTTGGCAGTTTGCACTCTTCAACAGCAGGGTTAGGAGTAGTTTGTGCACACCAAATTATCTTCAACAACACTAACAAAGGGGACTTAGCAAAGAGGTGCGGCCACTGGAGTCCGCTGTTGACCCTCGCCCTTACAAGTCTTAAAATCTATTGGGAATGGTCTTGCATATATTTAACGGATAGTCAGTGACTCTTTCCTCTACAAGTGGCTGCCCTCTTAAGGTCTCCCCTAAAAAGTGAGTTTTCATGCTGCCCACAGTATCTGGGCAGAGGCTACTGTTCCTTCATTTTCCGTTAGGTAAGTAGTCAAAAAAGGATTGGAGATGTTTCCAGTCCTCTTTTAACTTATAGTAGGACATGTTCAACCTTCAACACCCCTTTGGTGGTTTCTGTCACCCAAGATCTAAATGGATCTGTTTTGTGTCATGATCTGATATGCTGCAAGGTACAATCTCAGAGAACTTGACCCTGGCTAATAAAGTATATGTTAGCAAATAGAACTCAACTCAGGTGTGGGACCCATGTACACAGGATGTAAAGGTGTAATCTAATGATAAGTTGATGTTCAATGTGCCAGGGGTCATTCAGTGAGAATTTGGTGTGGGGTAAAGTATAGTAGTCTGACTTATCTAAATACGGGCCCTGCACTAGATTCCAACCCCCACTGTTAAGTGGGTTAACAGATGCACATAAAGTCACATAGCTTAGTGGTACAGTGAGGCACTTTTAGTTTTAGATAAAGAAAAAGAGTCAGACTTTTGTGGGAGTTTGGCAATGTTTGCAAGCCAGTGAGAAAAGGCATATTGTAGTAATGGTTGTCTCCTTTCTTTGGCCGAGAAGTCGCCTACCAATGGTGGACCTAAAAAGAAGGATAATGTGTATATATTTGTGCAAGAAAAAATAAACATGCAACACAGGTTAATAAAATTATATGTATATAAAACAACTACTTCATCCAGAAGGCCGAGGGCCAAAATAACATCAAACAGGAAATGATGTAATAATGTGACTCACTATATTGAGACTGAGAGCCTGGAGCCAAATTGATTGTGAACAAGGGATATGCTACCCTGAAACGCGTAGATTTGTGCCTGCCTGCTTGAGAAACTCCATGCTGTGAGGATTAAATAAAAAAGCACATAAGTGAAGACAAACGCGAGTTCGTCCCGTTTTTCTCCCAGCTGGGGGAATTGGTTGTGGATTTAAATACGGCGTGGTTCTGCCGAGGGGATTTACGAACCGGCGAGAGAGCGCTGCAAATTCTGGCAAAAAGGAACCGAGGGGTATCAATATACACATAGTGGATCGATAAATCACTACAATTTGAATAAGTCTTACTTGGAATGAATTGCAACAGTCCTTTAGCAACTTTTGCAAATATTGTACTTTACAAATAACCTTGCCTGAATGAATCACTTATTTTGTTTGATATGAACTCCTCAAAATGAACTTTTAAAAAAAGAATTCTAAAAAAAGAACTCTCAAATGTACCTTGGAAATCAAATATGAATCACACCTTGGTCTATGTAAAATGTCAATGTGGAAAACAGAATTTTATTTGAGTACTTTACATTACATATATTATTTATTCACAAATTAAGTTTATTTCAGTAATCCACTGGAAAATTAAGTGAATAGACTCAAGGGGTAAGAAATGGCGAATGCAAGAAGCCGTGGTTTCTGACTCAGAATTGGTAGTCTAGTTGTTTTTTTAAAGGTATGGAAACTGATAAGGTGACTTAACACTGAGCACAACATAAATTGTCTAGACACAGGGGACTCTATGGTCCAGTTGAAGACTAAGTATAGTCGAAACGCGTAGACCGTCCTGTTGCTTAATGCACGTGGTGTTTGTGAAATAAAGAATATTTGAAATCTGACTTAACTGCTGTGGTGCCGTGACTTCTGTGGTGAACACATGCCCAGGGGATCCGAGGTGATATATATATATATATATATATATATATATATATATGTGTATATATATATATATATATATATATGTGTGTATATATATATATATATATATATATATATATATATATATATATATATTAGTCACAGAATTGCCTTGCAGCAAGGACGCCCACGCAGAGGAGTGCTTCAAAAGGCTTTAATTTCATGAAACCAGCAAGTTTTCACCACATAAACAAAGTTCTTTCCCTAACGCGTTTCAAAGCCCGGAGGCTTCTTCATCAGAGGATGTCTGTGTTCTAACTGATTTCTTCGCTCGGGCACCATTACCTGCATGCTTCATTATAACCACGTGACTTGCGCAGGTGAGTTCGTTACCAGGCATGCTGGGACCCGTAGTTTTCATTCCAGCGAAAATTACTTATTTTTACCCAAGTGGGTGCAGTTCAGAACAAAGTCTTTTTCTTTAAAAGTGAAATCCAAGTGGACTGGGGTGAAAGCGCCGGTTCCTTTTCATTTATCTCCAGCTGCGCTGGAAGGTCCGTAGTTCAGTGACCTTCAGCTCCATACTTCCAATCACAACACCCAATACAGCGTTGGAAAGGGCAGTTGCAGCAGAAGGACATAGGCTATGCAGACAGCTACCATATACATTTTAATGGTAAAAGAACCATGCCAGCAAAGTAGTCCCTTGTGGGCGTGTCTGCGTTCTGCTGTGGGCGTGTGCTGGGGGTGTGACAAACGCTGGGGGCGTGTGGTACGTTCCGCCCTTCATGCCATGTGAGTCGTAATTGCGCCGCATCAAGGGGCACGCTGGGGGCGTGACACGCTGGGGCCGTGACAAAAGCTGTGGGCGTGTGTCCGCGCTGTGGACGTGTGTCCGCCCTTCATGCCGTGTGAAGCGCCAATTACACAATTGCGCCGCATCAAGGGGCACGCTGGGGGTGTGACAAACGCTGGGGGCATGTGCAACGTTCCGCACTTCATGCCATCTGGGTCGTACATTAATCAGATCGTCTGCTGTGGCCGTGTGCTGGGGGCGTCACAAAGGCGTTCACCTCGAAGCGTGGTAAGACTGCTCGTTGTCTCACACATACTGGGGGTGCCAAATGCAGTGTGTGCCTTAGCCTGGGTGCGTCTGAAAGGGCTGAACGCAGTGTGTGGCTTGGCCTGTGTGCGTCTAAAAAGCACTCTGGCCGAAGAGCGTCGGTGTGGGTCATAAAAAAATAAGAACAGCGGGAAACAATCATTCTAGAATCACACAATTCTAATTGTTAGGCGGTCGCCGCAGGCCCTCAAGCGGGGGCACACGCGACTGAGCGTGTCTGCGGGGACAATTACTGCAGCCTCTCATGCGCGCTGTTACTGAACTATCACATTAAACCAAATTACACGCGTCTGCTAACATCAGCCAGGGTTGTAGCCGGGCTCAGGCGGTGGATCACTACACTAATTATATGCGCCTGTTAACATGAACCAGGGCTGCAGCTGGGGCTCAAGCGGGGGAACACGCGAATGACTGTATCTGAATACACACATTACACACATTCTATTTCATACCCAAAGATGTGTGAATAGTTGATTCAGTAGGTATATGAAGTTAAAACAACATGTTATAACAGTTGTTTGGGTGAATGAATATCTTTATGGGTGTGGTGATGAGCAAATACATCTCTCAATGGTACATGTCCAACAAACTAGAAAAATAAAAGGCAGTGCATGTGTCAGTTGGTACATATAAATAGGTATACATAAGACTCAGTGATTGTATGAGTGACTGTATGGATAACTGTATACTTGTATTAGTGATTTTATAACACACTAAGTATGAGTTACTATCTATATGAATAGATGAAGTGGTGTTTGTATAAGTGTGTAGCTAAGTAAATGTAAGTATGATCCATTGTTTGCATAAGTGAGTAGGATGACTTCATAAGTGAATAGGATGTGTGCTGGTGTTTAATGTCGATATAGGTGTATGAGTATATTTGAAAGTGTTCTATTGATCATTGACAGCATGTATGAGTGAATCTATAGGTAAGTGATTAGATGTGTGTATAGATCTAGGAATCACTGAGTGGGTTTTTAGAAACTTGTATTGGTGGGTCAATGGATTCAAATATGTTATGTTATGTTATGTTAAGGGGGTATTTATAGAGCGCACTATCACCGTGGGTATCATGGCGCTGAAAGGGTACATGAGGAGGAACAGAAGGAATTTAGCTAGGTTGTGGGAAGAGCCAGGTTTTTAGAGATTTGCGAAATTGGATGAGAGAACCAGAGATCCTAACTGGGAGAGGGAGGGAGTTCCAGAGTTTGGGGCCGAGGAAGGTAAATCTTCGACCACCAGATCTACAGAGTTTAAAGGGAGGGACCACCAAGAGATGTAAGTGAAGGGATCTGAGGTTGCGTGAAGGACAGTAGGGTCGAATAAGAGATTTCAGAAAAGCGGGGCAAGAGCCAGAGAGAGACTTAAAAACGAGACAGCCAAGCTTAAAGGCGGCCCTTAGGCTGACAGGGAGCCAATGCAGCTTGGCAAGAAGGGGTTTGGCAGACTGCCACTTCGGTATCCCGAGGGCCAATCTCGCCGCCTGGTTTTGAATGATTTGCAGCCTGTAGATGGAACATTTGGGCAGACCATGATAGATGGAGTTCGAAAAATCCAGGCGGGAGAGAACGAGGGCCATAATGACTTGTAGCAGGGCATCGGGGGTAAGGAGGTAAGCCACCTTCCTAATCCTGCGTAGCTGGAACATGCAGGAGGAAACCACGGTCCCCACCTGCTGCCCGAGAGAGAGCCCAGCGTCAATGGTGACCCCGAGGCTTTTCACCGAGGCTACCGGGGTGGGGGGGGAGCCAAGCTCTGCCGGCCAGAAGTGTGGGCCCCAGTGGACGGGGCTCTTACCCGGCAGGAGGAGCTCCGTCTTTCCTGGGTTCAATTTCAGCTGGTTCTGACACATCCACTGAAAGATATGGGACATAACTGCCTGGAAAGTGGGAATAGCAGAGGGAGAGTTTAGAGAGAAAATGAGTTGTAGGTCGTCCGCGTAGTTAAAGACGGTGACGTCCCACTGCCTCAAAGAAAAAAGAAGGGGGCGAAGATAAAGATTAAAGAGAAGAGGGGATAGAGAGGAGCCCTGGGGGACCCCGCAAGGCAGGTATTCCCTAGGTGCCCTAAATGTGCCTAGGCTGAGAGACTGGGATCTCCCAGTGAGGAATGATTTAACCAATATGGTACTCTGTATTTTACAGTGAGAGATGAAAGGTTATACTAGTGTATGATGAGGTGTATCTGATTGTCACGTGGATGATGTCATCAGTGATGTCATTTGAGATGTCATCAGTGATGTCACTGACCATGTCATGACTGATGAAATATGTGACATCATCAGCAGTGGATTGCGGGTGCTCGAGTTATAGTTAGTACAACTAACTATGACGTCGATTACGATGGCAGACGGAAAGTGGTCCGACCGCCATGGTCGCGGCAAATATACTCCCGAGCGCACCGCGGATAAACTGCGGGTGCGATTAGGATATTTCTGTCATCACACACCGACCGCGGCGGACAGATCACATCAAAGACCGCCGCACGTGGACGGAACCACAGAAACACCGTCCGTCGCGGACGCAATGACCGCGGAAACAGGCCCAACCGCCGCCAGACCTGTGGAGGGTCCGGGCGAACAATTAGGATAACCCCGCCATCCCAACGGAACTCACCACCGTCCTCGACCGCCGCGGAAAAAAAAAGCATAGACCAAGGACCAAACGAACATTACCCCTGCCGTCAAACCGATTAAAAAATGGCGGACGGAAGTAAATAGAAAACACAAAAAACAGGACACACACCCACCTGGAACACCCACCCCCAACAACTACACGCCCCAATGACCCCCCCCCCAGCACAAACAAGAGAACCCAAGTCACCACACCCACAGAACACCTGACTGCTAAAAACCATTGGGACACAAGCACCACACAGAGTATAAAAGGAATCCCTCCCATAACCACAATCCTTTGCAACACAGCACAGCTGGAAGAAAGAGGCAGAACATCACACACAACAGACACACACAAACACACATACAATCTGCACACCAACACACCCACCACACAATCCCCCACAACACCATCCCTACATACCACACACCTGCACACCCCACACCACCAACACCTTGCACATCACACATCATGGCACCCAGGAAAAACCCCAAGTTCACAGAGAGTGAGTGGAAGGTCATGGTGGATGAAATCATCCGTGTCGAACCACATTGGTTTGGTACCCTAGTGCAGCAGACCACCTTGGCAACTAAAACCACTATGTGGGACAGGATAGTCACCAGAGTCAATGCTGCAGGGACCGTGCCACGCACCAAACACGACATCCAGAGGTGGTGGCACGACCTCAAGGCAAGGGTGAAAGGCATCAGGTCCAAGAACCACCTGCGGGCACACGACACTGGCGGTGGCGGTCCCGCGGAGCAAATACCATACGCCGAATGGGAGGAGAAGGTGCTAGGCATACTGCACCCTGAGAGTCTTGAAGGAATAGAAGAGGGAGTTGAGGCTGGTAAGTACAAACCAATGACCACTATCACACTGTCATGTTCTGCCTTGCACAACTGCTAAGACACATCTTCCAGGCTCCAATCCATGCATGTGGACCACACAGTCACCCAAATGTGAAGGCCAGGGCTCAAATGCACGCACCATGATCAACCACAAATGTAGCCTCCTACGTTCCCAGACTTGCATGTGGTCAAGCAGCTAACACCACAACTCCCAACAGGCCCCCATGTCTACAGGGAGGGTGAGGGTGGGGGTGGGGGTGGGTCTAGCACTACAACTCCCAACAGGCCCCCATGTCTACAGGGGGACCCACACCCACCCTCCCTGTAGACATGGGGGCCTGTTGGGAGTTGTAGTGCTAGACCCACCCCCACCCCCACCCCCACCCTCACCCTCCCTGTAGACATTGGGGCCTGTTGGGAGTTGTGGTGTTAGCTGCTTGACCACATGCAAGTCTGGGAACGTAGGAGGCTACATTTGTGGGGGTGGGTCCAGCACTACAACTTCCAACAGGCCCCCATGTCCACAGGGAGGGTGAGGGTGGGTGTGGGGGAGTGTCCAGCACTATAACTCCCAACAGGCCCCCATGTCTACATGGAGGGTGGGTGTGGGTCCAGCACTACAACTCCCAACAGGACCCCATGTCTACAGGGAGGGTGGGTGTGGATCCAGCACTACAACTCCCAACAGGCCCCCATGTCTACAGGGAGGGTGGGTATGGAGGTGGGTCCAGCACTACAACTCCCAACAGGCCCCCATGTCAACAGGGAGGGTGAGGGTGGGTGTGGGGGAGTGTCCAACTACAACTCCCAACAGGCCCCCATGTCTACATGGAGGGTGGGTGCGGGTCCAGCACTACAACTCCCAACAGGCCCCCATGTCTACAGGGAGGGTGGGTGTGGGGATGGGTCCAGCACTACAACTCCCAACAGGCCCCCATGTCAACAGGGAGGGTGAGGGTAGGTGTGGGTGTGGGTCCAGCACTACAACTCCCAACAGGCCCCCATGTCTACAGGGAGGGTGGGTGTGGGTCCAGCACTATAACTCCCAACAGGCCCCAATGTCTACAGGGAGGGTGGGTGTGGGTCCAGCACTACAACTCCCAACAGGCCCCCATGTCTACAGGGAGGGTGGGTGTGGGGTTGGGTCCAGCACTACAACTCCCAACTGGCCCCCATGTCTACAGGGAGGGTGAGGGTGGGTGTGGGGGTGGGTCCAGCACTACAACTCCCAACAGCCCCCCATGTCTACAGGGAGGGTGGGTGTGGGTCCAGCACTACAACTCCCAACAGGCCCCCATGTCTACAGGGAGGGTGGGTGTGGGTCCAACGCTATAACTCCCAACAGGCCCCCATGTCCCATCCCAGAGCAAGATGGACTATGCCTACCATGTGCTGACCACTGCATCTCCCTCTTGGAACTTACATGTAGGTAGCTATCTTCACAGGGGCACCATCCAATAGCAGGACAGGACCACACATATCCAAGTATTGTCTCCCCACCTCCACACCACCATAATGCCCAGTACTGTGTACCACACCAATTTGATTACACCAACAACCATGTCCTGATTCCCTAGAAAATTGAAATGTAACAACAACAAACCTGTCATGTCCTCAGCATTGATTCTTAAATTCTTGTCCCTCAGGTGACCGAGACTTGACAGGAGAAAACACCAACCGCCAGCACCAGTCCGCCCCCTCACAGGCTGGACTCTCCGGTGATGATTCCCTGGACAACTCGGGTGCGGAGGACGATGCTGGTCCAACTACACTCCCAGGGCCATCAGGCTCCCCGGACATCCCTGCCTCCACCACCTCGGCCAGTGGAACAATAGCAACTACTGCCATTGTGACCTGTGCAGCTACCACCACCACCACCACCACCACCACTCCTGCCAGTGCCATCCTGCCTGACCCATCGGACGATGATGGACCATCAACATCACAGGCTAGCAGAGAGAGTGGACGGAGGAGGACACAGGTGAGGCCACAGCTCACGAACACGAGGGCAGGTGCAAGGCGAGGTCGGGGACAAGACCCACACAATCCGGGGACCGAGACCCTGGATGCCATTGCAAGAGTGCCAGCGTCGTATGAGCGGTAGCAGGCACAGGCGGATCGGGCGTGCCAAGACTCACATGATACCTGCCAGCTGTTGCGGTCCATCGACAACCGTATGGGCCAAATGGTGGACCTCATGGGGCAGCAAACAACTCTTTGGAGGGAGTGGTTATCCCGCGCCACACCACCTCCCCCTCCCCCAAGTGGCCAGCGGGACAGGACACCACCACCACTGCCAACATCACCTGAGGCCACTGACAAGGAGGTGTCCCCCGAACAACCTGCCCCCACAGCTGGCTCCACTCAGGCTCCAAGACGGAGGGGCCGTCCGAGGCTGGATCCAGGACAGAGCAGTGGCAAAGCACCAGACACCCGCACGAAGAGGGGCCGGCACTGACTACACCCTTCCTTGATCCTGGCATTGACCCTGTGAACTATCTTGCCCCACATTGCCAAGCATTGGCCCACGTCTGTTGGACTAGGTGTACATCACACAATGTGGTGTCCCGACGGTGGTGTCATCTTACATGGCCTTCAACTCACACTTCCCCTCCACCTCACATTTGTAAATATCTACTAACACAAATCCACACCCTGTAACTAAAACTCATGGAAACACTCAAGGCTGTGTGATCTCCATGTTTAAACACAGGTTTGTCTTAGTTGTTGTCATCAGCAGGTGCAGGGATCAATGTTGTTTGGAATCATGGCTCTGTGTGAGTGACCGAGGGACAATCAGAGAACAACAAGCACAGGTCAGGAAACTGAATCAAACCCATCACACAACAACGTACTGCAACATCCCACAAACCACAATCATCACAAAGTAAGTGGATCACAGGAAACATATCAGGGAGCATTGCTCATACACCATGTTCCACACATATGTGCAAACAGAACATAACAGAACAGGCAGCATTCACACACCACATCCACCCATCCCCAGCAGACATACATCATGCATTGAACAGCAGCACAATCCACCCATCACCAGCAGACATACATCACGCATTGAACAGCAGTACAAGAGGTAGTTACTCACAATCAAGGAAAGTAGCGATCAATGAGCTGAGGCCTCTGGTCCACACCTTCTTCCTCCCCACTATCCTCATCACTAGACATGGTTGCGATGGGAGGCGGAGCAACCTGTTGGTCATCAGGGTCCATGATCAGTTCAATATCCTTGCGCAAGGCCAGGTTGTGGAGCATGCAGCAGGCAACCACGATTTTGCATACTTTGCCGGATGAGTATGGCAGGGCCCCTCCGGTTTTATCCAGGCAGCGAAACCTAGACTTCAGCACTCCAAAAGTACGTTTCACCACCCTACGTGTCTTCCCATGGGCCTCATTATAGCGCATTTCACCTGGGGTAGTAGGATTCTGTAGGGGGCTTAGTAGTCACGGGTGGTTTGGATATGCAGAGTCACCTAGGTGGGGGGATGACAGACACATACATCATTATCAGGACTGGTGCGAACAGCATGGCACACATACAACACAGTAGTCATCACAGCACACTCACCTACAAGCCACGCACGTTCTTGACGCAGATTGGCCATCAGTTGGGGGACAATGCTGCTCCACAGGATGTGTGAGTCATGTGCGGACCCAGGAAATCTGGCACACACATGTGAGATGATGTTGTCAGCCAGGCACACCACTTGCACATTGATTGAATGGTAGTGCTTCCGAATGCGATAGATGGGTTCACGTGCCTGGGGTGGGACCAGACCAATATGTGTGCCATCGATGGAACCCACTATGTGTGGAATCTGGCCCAGGGCATAGAAGTCCCCTTTCACTGCAGCCAACTCTGCCGGACGTAGGAAATGGATGTAATCATCCTTGTAATGCATCATGGCTTCCAGCACATCCCGCAGTACCATGCTGAACATGGATTGGGACATCCCCCCGGCATGACCAACTGTGTTCTGGAATGTGCCTGTCGCAAAGAAGTGAAGTGCCGCCATCACCTTTGCTGTGGGTGTATTGCTCCAGGATATGGCCTGCGTGACTGCAGATGAGGTGCCAATTGAGCTACAAGGTCCTGCAATGTCGGTCGATCATGCCGGAATTTGCGGATCACCTCCTCTTCAACCATGTCCTCCAGCACAGTGTATGGTCGATGCACATTTGGAGCCCTCCTGTGTGGGAGTAGATGGTAGCAGATGTCAATTGTCCAACACCGCCCAGCTGTGCCACACTATCACATCTTGACCAACACAATACAATTAATACATGTTGCAGACACTGATTGTATGTGTGATGTGACAGAAATATAAGGCACTACAGATAACTACACACACACTGTTCACCCACAAACAACATCCTGTGTACAAAATTGTCCAATGCTACGTGCACACATGTTGAAAGAACAGCCAACATCACATGACTGAGGGCCCATGTGTGGACAAGCATCCCCACAGACACACATGGATGTGCACTCACAACACGAACATGGAACACACCCTCCTTGTCTTCATGCACCCATGACCCCACCAACTATGCTGTGCATCCTCACATGACAGGCATGGACATACAACAGACGACACACAGACGCATACACAGAAAGCATGTATACCCCCCTCATTGCTACTTGCACACACAAAACACAAACTCACGACTGCTTCAAAATGTTGGTACACAGCCTTAATGGACTGTGTAGATGTGTACAATTACAAACGTGTGACCTCAAAAGCAATATGTCACCACATTGCCATGCACATCTGACGCAACTTGGGCTCACATCACTGTTTTTTGTAAAGCACTGGCAAGGTCATTATCATGATCACACATGCAACAAATGGACATTAATGTGACACGTGGACAAGGCCCATTTACATGACATAACGAGTATTGTCATTTTCCGGACATGGCCTGATACACATGTACGCCTACAATAATTACATGTGTGCGGAGACATGCAGTGTATATACACACGGCATCCGGATACGCCTTCCGCCATCACAGAACAGGACCCTTGATACTGCAATGCTGCGTACCATTGTCAGCATGGTCAAGGTCCATCACGGTCACACACCGCCAACCGCATATGCGCGCTACCGCGATGGTGAATCATTTGAAATTCATCACTCACTGGCGTCGCAATGGCGGAGCACGCATTCCGTGGGGGCGGGGCAGGCTAACACATACATTTAAATGTGCAAGTGGAAATGGCCGTTGGTACACCCCCTTTCAGTCACATTGCAGCACCCACCGCAGACTGCCGGGAGCGGTCGGTCACCCACCGCCGTGTGCGGGTGGTCACCCACTGCCGTGTGCGGGCGGTCACCCACCGCCGGGTGCGGCGGTGGGTGACTGCCCTGTGTGATGATGTCACCCTGGCATGGATGTCCATGGCCGGTCACCCACAGCAGGGTGCGGGCGGTCACCCACTGCCCGCACCCAGCGGTGATTGACCGGCCACACCCGGCGGTGGGTGACCGGCCATGGACATCCATGCCAGGGTGACATCATTACACAGGACGGTCACCCACTGCCCGCACCCGGCGGTCGGGTGACCCGCCATGGACATCCATGCCAGGGTGACATCATTACACAGGGCGGTCACCCACCACCCGCACCCGGCGGTGGGTGACCGCCCGCACCCAGCGGTGGGTGACCGGTCATGGACATTCATGCCAGGGTGACATCATTACACAGGGCGGTCACCCACCGCCCGCACCCACAGGTGGGTGACCGCCCGTACCCGGCGGTGGGTGACTGGCCATGGACATCCATGCCAGGGTGACATCATTACACAGGGTGGTCACTCACCGCCCACACCCAGCGGTGGGTGACCGACCGCTCCCGGCGGTCTGCGGTGTGTGCTGCAATGTGACTGAAAGGGGGGTACCAACTGCCATTTTCACTTGCACATTCAAATGTATGTATTAGCCTGCCCCGCCCCCGCGGAATGCGGGCTCCGCCTTTGCGACGCCAGTGAGTGATGAATTTCAAATGATGCACCATCGCGGTAGCGCGCACATGCGGTTGGCGGTGTGTGACCGTGATGGTCCTTGCACATGTAGCCAATGGAAACAGGTAACGCGGGACGCGTAAGCGATTTAAAAAATAGCGGAAGCCGTGCACTGCCATAGCTGGGCCAGTCATTGGTTCATTTTGAACGAGGCGGCCCGGGAACACCAATTGCTGCAGACGTGTGCCACTAATATCAGCTCAGGGTCCTATAAATGTGTGAATCTGAGCAGCACACATCCGCTGCTTCCAGCCACTGCTGCCTGCACCCATCACCTCTACCTGCTGCTGCTGAGCACTCCACCAATTGCTGCCTGCACCCATCACCTCTACCTGCTGCTGCTGAGCACTCCACCCACTGCTGCCTGCACCCATCACCTCTACCTGCTGCTGAGCACTCCACCAACTGCTGCTGTTGTGCCACAGACCTGGACCTTGCCATGCCGAGAGTTGGAAGTGTCCGGTCTCATCCCTTCACCACAGCGGAGCTGGAGGTCCTTGTGGACGGTATGCTCCGCCACTATGAACGGCTCTACGGTGCCCCGGACAGGTGGTAAGTGCAGTGGGGGACATGTTGGTGTGCATGAGGTGGTCACTGACTCCTGGCCCTTGCAATCTTGGCGGTGTGCTGTGGGACCTTCACATATGTTGTACTGTGCATGGCTGCAGAAAGATACGTGTAGCTCCTATCTGTGTGAATGGCCAACTGTCCACTGACTTGCCCCCTCTTGTCTCCCATCATGGTAAGTCAAGCTGCACCTTCGCAAGGCCGTGTGGAGGACCATATCACGTGATGTACGGGCAGTGGGGGTGTGCAATAGGCGACACACACACTGCCACAAGCGCTGGGACGACATCTCCAGGCTCAGCAATAATGTGGCGGAGATGACACTGGGGCTGATTCCAAGATCATCCCGGCTTGCACGACGTAACATTACCCCTCTAATGCTCCGTATCATAGCTGTGACACATCCTGACCTGTCCGCCCGGTTGAGAGTGGAGCAGCAGGAAACTAGTGGTAAGCACACTGAATGGGTTTGTGACTTGTGAGTGCATGCATGTATTGATGCTCGGACACAGTAGTGACATCCGTGGTGTATCTGTTGTGCTGCAATTGCAAGTTGGTGCCATTAGCGGAGTGAGCATTGGCATCCATGTCAGCCAGGTGGACATACCAGTTGCATTGTAGTGCAGGATCCACGGACATGCCATTAAGGTCTGGGGTCCCATGGCATCACATGTGTGGTGGTCTGCATGCACTTGCCCTGTTTGTTTGATGTACATGTTTCACAGGCACCCCCGGTTCTTTGCCATGAGGATGTCTGGTAGGGGTGGTTCGTGTGCAGGATGGGTGCTACATGTTGGTCAGCAGTCAAGGAAGTTTGGATTTTTGAATTTGCAGTACGTGAGTGTGGCACTTAGGTATACCTCTTTTCTCTCTTTTTCAGCTGTAGACAAGGGCACTGACCCACAAACGACGGAGCTTAGTGGTGGCAATGCATCCGGATCAGAGATCACACACACGCAGACTGAGACTGAAGAGAGCATCCCCGGAGAGGGCAACAGAACTGTCCCTGAGGACTCAAATGTGGAGAGCCCATCGTCCTTATCTTCAGACAGTGGTGGTGAGTCTGCACTGTTGGTGGAGACAGGGAGTGTACAATCTACACCTTCAGTAGGTACACAGCACACTGGGCCCACACTGCCACCAACTGCAACAAGTACTGCTCGTGCTCGCCAGAGTAGGGGGAGCAGAGTGGCCTTTGGTGCAGGCACCGCTGCTCCTGCCCCTGTGACACAAACTGCCCTTAGTGCTGAGGCGCTTGATCTGCTGCGACAGCTGTGTGTAGGGCAGACAAACATGATTAATGCATTCCTGGACCACGATAGGAAGTTGGGTCTGGTGGTGGCATTCATGGAGGGGATTCATGGCGATGTTGCAGGTCTCCACAGAACAGTACAGTCATTATCCAACACAGTGTCTGCAGCCATTCAACAGTCGCATGGACAAGGTTCTACTTCGGTTCCCCCATCCACACCACTTAATGTCTCAGGGGAGAGTGACATTTCAGAAAAGGCCTCATTTTCTGGGTATTGCACTAGAAGCAGGCACAGGCAGCAAGGCAGGGCACGGAGGCCACAGACACCATCTCCTGGAACAGGGAAATCTTTCACAGAACACTACACCAGCTACCCTGGAGTTGACACACAGGATCCTCAAGGGGTGTTGGGGGACAGGGATTCACATGGCACACAGGCATCCCCTCAAAAAGTACTCCCAAGGCAAGGGCACCTCCCAAGGACAGGGACACTCCCAAGGACAGGGCATCTCCCAAGGACAGGGGCACTCCCAAGGACAGGGCACCTCCCAAGGACAGGGACACTCCCAAGGACAAGGCACCTCCCAAGGACAGGGCACCTCCGAAGGACAGGGACACTCCCAAGGACAGGGCACCTCCCAAGGACAGGGACACTCCCAAGGACAGGGACACTCCCAAGGACAGGGCACGTCCCAAGGACAGGGACACTCCCAAGGACAGGGACACTCCCAAGGACAGGGACACTCCCAAGGACAGGGCACCTCCCAAGGACAGGGCACCTCCCAAGGACAGGGACACTCCCATGGACAGGGCACCTCCCAAGGACAGGGGCACTCCCAAGGACAGGGCACCTCCCAAGGACAGGGCACCTCCCAAGGACAGGGACACTCCCAAGGACAGGGCACCTCCCAAGGACAAGCCAACTTCCAGGGACAGGGCACCTCCCAAGGACAGGGACACTACAATGGACAGGGACACTACAAAGGACAAGCCAACTCCCAGGGACAGAGCATCGCCCACGGATAAGGCACATTCCAGAGACAGGACACCTCCTACGGCCAAGGCGCCTCCCATGGCCAAGGCACCTCCCAGGGAGCATGTACCTCCCAGGGCCAAGGGTTCTCCCATGGACACAACATTCACCAAGGACAGGCATACATCACCCCTGCGTCCCCTGAAGCTGGTGTTGGTGAAGGAACGTAAACCACATGTGTCATCAGTGGAGTCCCCCATACCTCTACTCCCATCCACACCCCGCTGAAGCAGAGGAAGGAGTACACTGTTGTTGCATTCCCCATTACACATGATGCAGAGGGCAGAAGGCAGGGCCACAGCAAACATCAAGCAGGGTCCAGCACGTCCCCAGAGAGCAGACCCCCACCAGCACATGATCCACCTTTGATGGGTGATGTTTCTGATGAGCCCGAACCACTTACCAGTCCAGTCATGTCCAGGGTGCCCTTACATATCCCAAAGAAACGGAAACACACACCGGTGACATCTGACCACCCCTATGTCGCTCCAGTACAGCTGTCCCCAGCTCCCAGAGCCACTCTGCCTCCTGGACCATACAGCCCTGTGGCTCATCATTTCAGTGGTCCTAGTGGGTCAGTTGCAGTTCACTCTCATGGGCCAGATAGTGTGCCCTCTCCTGTTTCAGGTACTGCCACTGTGTGTGTCCGCCACTCTTATGTCTCAGATGCTGGCATGGTTTTTGTTGGTCACTGTGCAGGTACATGTCCTGGCAGTGTGTCTGGGTCTATGGCACGTGTCAGTCACTAGATCTGTGGCTGTGTCTCACACTCCTGTATCTGGTGCTGCCAGTGTGTCTGGGTCTATGGCTCATGTGTCAGTCACTAGATCTGTGGCTGTGTCTCACAGTCCTCTATCTGGTGCTGCCAGTGTGTCTGGGTCTATGGCTCATGTGTCAGTCACTACAGCTGTGGCTGTGTCTCACACTCCTGTATCTGGTGCTGCCAGTGTGTCTGGGTCTATGGCTCATGTATCAGTCACTAGATCTGTGGCTGTGTCTCACACTCCTGTATCTGGTGGTGCAAGTGTGTCTGGGTCTATAGCTCATGTGTCAGTCACTAGATCAGTGGCTGTGTCTCACACTCCTGTATCTGGTGCTGCCAGTGTGTCTGGGTCTATGGCTCATGTGTCAGTCACTAGTACTGGGCCTGTATCTCCCATTCCTGTATCAGATCCTGCGACTGTGTCCAAAGATACGGGCTCACACAGTCCACATGATTCTGTGCTGTGAGGTGCAGTTCACATCACTGAAATGTGATTGTATTTGATGTCAGGAATGTCCATTGTAACCACCCTTGCATTATTATTGTCCATGTGACGGTACGCATGACACACGTCCTTGTGCTGCCTCAGATGTACCTGTTCTGTGCCATGGACTGTTGATGCACTTAGCCCCTCTCATGTGCTGCCTCAGATGTACCTGTTCTGTGCCATGGACTGTTGATGCTCGTTGCCCTACTCATGTGCTGCCTCAGATGTACCTGTTCTGTGCCATGGACTGTTGATGCACTTAGCCCCTCTCATGTGCTGCCTCAGATGTACCTGTTCTGTGCCATGGACTGTTGATGCACTTAGCCCCTCTCATGTGCTGCCTCAGATGTACCTGTTCTGTTCCATGGACTGTTGATGCACTTAACCCCTCTCATGTGCTGCCTCAGATGTACCTGTTCTGTGCCATGGACTGTTGATGCTCGTTGCCCTACTCATGTGCTGCCTCAGATGTACCTGTTCTGTGCCATGGACTGTTGATGCACTTAGCCCCTCTCGTGTGCTACCTCAGATGTACCTGTTCTGTGCCATGGACTGTTGATGCTCGTTGCCCTACTCATGTGCTGCCTCAGATGTACCTGTTCTGTGCCATGGACTGTTGGTGCACTTAGCCCCTCTCATGTGCTGCATCAGATGTACCTGTTCTGTGCCATGGACTGTTGATGCACTTAGCCCCTCTCATGTGCTGCCTCAGATGTACATGTTCAGTGCCATGAACTGTTGATGCTCGTTGCCCTACTCATGTGCTGCCTCAGATGTACCTGTTCTGTGCCATGGACTGTTGATGCACTTAGCCCCTCTCATGTGCTGCCTCAGATGTACCTGTTCTGTACCATGGACTATTGATGTACTTATCCCCTTTCATGTCCTGCCTCAGATGTACCTGTTATGTACCATGAACTGTTGATGCACTTAGCCCCTCTCATGTGCTGCCTCAGATGTACCTGTTCTGTGCCATGGACTGTTAATGCTCGTTGCCCTACTTATGTGCTGCCTCAGATGTACCTGTTCTGTGCCATGGGTTGTTGATGCACTTAGCCCCTCTCATGTGCTGCCTCAGATGTACCTGTTCTGTGCCATGGGCTGTTGATGCACTTAGCCCCTCTCATGTGCTGCCTCAGATGTACCTGTTCTGTGCCTTGGACTGTTGATGCACTTAGCCCCTCTCATGTGCTGCATCAGATGTACCTGTTCTGTGCCTTGGACTGTTGATGCACTTAGCCCCTCTCATGTGCTGCCTTAGATGTACCTGTTCTGTGCCATGGACAGTTGATGCTCATTGCCCTACTCATGTGCTGCCTCAGATGTACCTGTTCTGTGCCATGGACTGTTGATGCACTTAGCCCCTCTCATGTGCTGCCTCAGATGTACCTGTTCTGTTCTATCCAGTGGCCATGCTTCTGGCTGCTCTAGGAGTCAAACTCTATTATGTGCAATAAAGCAAGTTACTCCTGTGTAGTGGTTTCTCTGTGTCATTCCTGGTTGTCTCTTGGCATTGTTGATATATTGGTGCTATCGTAAATGCGGTGTCTGCCACTGTCACATTACCATTGCACAGTACTGTTTCTTTTCGTTTTGCTGGGGGGATAGTCATTACAGTGTGGACTGTGTAAGGGTGGAGGAGGCACTCTGAGGATTATTCTGGGTCAACAGTGGCTTCCCATGCAATGCAGGTTATGTGGATGTTTTTCATTTGGTGCATGTGTCATACTCAAGTCAAGTCATAAGCTTTTATTCGATTTGAAAGATACAAATCATACAAGCAATAACTAAAAAAAAACAATTCATTACATGTATAATGACAATTCTAAAAATGACTTAAAATGTACACATAAATAACACATGCGGGAACCTATGTTGGCATACACCGGACAACAGTATATAATAAGGGATATAACATGACTAAAAATTTTATATTAAAAGGAATCATAAAAGTACAGACAGGAATAGTTGTTATTATTGCATCAAGTGCTATTCCTGGCAGCTGTACAATATAGCTGGAAATATGATATAACCGGACATTTATATACAATAAACATAAAACAACATGGGCAAAAACATTAATGTACAGACAGGAATTATAAGTTATGGCAGCACTATGCTCTTCCTGGCAGCTGTACATTTCAAGATATAAGTAGCAACAAAAAAACAAATATCCACATTTTCTAGAGAGGATAATAGTACTAGGGCTCTCTTAGTAGATCTAATGTTATATTTTAAAAAGATGGGTTTAACATATTTTACCCTTAAAAAGTAAAAAAATTTACAAAAAAGCAAAAAATTGCCGCAACTCTGGCGGGAAGTATTGACGCAAGGGCAGGGCATTTCAGATCTCATTTTCTGATTTGGAAAAGCGACAAGATGGTGTACAATACCCAATCTTACTCGAGTTAACACAAATTGATGGGATGGACGAGACACATGCGCAAGATAGGTTTGAAGCCCCTGGGGTAAGTTCAGTTCCTTGTAAAACTTCACGGTAGCTAGCTTTCCATACACCTTATCTCGCTCATTCCTTTTGAAATCAAAAAAAGTTTGTTTGGTTCCCTTTTTGGAAATTGCTACTACCTGTTCAGGGTCTAAAAGGATATCAATTTCAAATAAGGTTTTATACCAGAAATGAATATATTTCAACCACTGGATTCGTGATGAGTGGTCCAGGCCTATACAATCAAGAATAATTTCTTGAGTGAATCGTGTCTCAGGCTTAGCCCAAATAGAACTCCACAATAAGAGTGGCCGAACGGCTGCTAAGTCAGAGATATGCACGATCCCAACCTCATCATGAATTAGTTGTACACAGGCAGAAGGAGGGGTACATAACAGTCTCTTTAAAAACTTATTTTCATCCTTAAGGAGTGAAGGGCCTTCGATATGGCCCCACACGCCCGCCCCATATAATGCCGAGGAAACACAGCGGAAGTTGTATATCTTGATCATATCTGGGATACTTCTTGAACCAAGCTTGGATGCAAAACGGAATATACTATTGGTAGTCCGCAGCATCTTCAGTCTGATATTGTCAAACTCGGCAGACCATGACCCATCAAAGTTATATGTGATTCCCAAATAACAAAAAGATTTCACATGAGTCATTTTATTGCTATCCAGATAGAAATTGTGCTTTGGTTTATTTGCAGCCTGCCCGCACGACATTACATATGTCTTGGTTTTATTCACACGGAGCCTCCTATTTTGAATAAAAAGCTGAAAACTATCGATTAATCGGTGTAACCCAAGCTGGGTGCGGGATAGGAGAACAGCGTCATCCGCATATAATAGGATTGGGACAGGTTTACCTCTTATCAGGGGAGCATCGGCTGGAATATCAGCCAATAAACGATCAATACAATTGATAAAAAGGGAAAATAAAAGGGGAGCCAGTACGCATCCTTGGCGAATTCCCCTTGAGACTTTGAGAAACGGGGTGCATTCGCCAAGGGTGCCATAACGAACCTTACAAGAAAGTTTCTCATAAAGCCTGGCCAAAAAATGAATAATTTCCTTCGGTGCCCCAGACTTTATCAGAACCTCCCAAAGAATAGCGTGGTCAACTAAATCAAATGCGCTGCTCAGGTCAGCAAAACATAAAAAAAAGGTTGCCCTTCTTGACAACGGTATATTTGTTCAAAATACGGTCCAAATTAACACATTGCTCCAGTGTGCCCATGCCTTTCCTGAAGCCATATTGCACCTTTGTTAAAATATTCGAGTCTGTTGCCCAGGTTTCAAGCCTTTTGAGCAGAATTCTGCTCATGACCTTTACCGAGGCATCCAACAAAGAAATAGGACGGTAGTTGGAGGCCTCAGATTTGCTACCTTTTTTAAAGAGGGGAATGATAATAGATTGACCCCAAGAGGGGGGGATGTTACCTTCTGCTGCACAGTTAAAGGTCCTTACCAGGATAGGAACCCACAAGTTTGGTTCTGCTTTCAGCAAATCAATGGGTACCCCGTCCGGGCCCGGGGCTTTCCTACCCTTGCTGTTGGAGAGTCCTTCAAAACCCTCCTCCAGGGTTATTCCCAGGGGTAGAGGTATCCAAGAAGAGGCCTCTGTGGCTGGATCAACTAAGGGATACCCGTCAGGGTTAAAAATACTGGTAAAATAAATGATCCAGTCATTACATGCAACATGCGAGGTTAATGCTGGGGGACCATCTGTATTTAGAAAAGGGCTGTTGATTATTTCCCAATAGAGTTTGCAGTTTTTGGTCTCAGCTGCCTCCTTTAATTTGTCCCATGCTTCACTTTGTAAAACCTTCTTCCTGCTAGTAATGGCCATTTTATAAGTAGACCTTAATTGCTTGATTCCATTGCTGTCGCGAGGTTTGACACGTAAAGCCTTCTTCAGTTGCTGTAAGGCAATTATACACGGTTTGTCAAACCATCCGCTCTTTATAACTCTATTAGAAGAGGCTATTTTAGTAAAAATACCCTCTATAATGTTATTTATTTTAATAAAATGAGACAATAAGAGTTCAGGATTAATAACATTTTTTAAGCAATAACTGATTTCCGTTTTACAGCTAATTATGACTTTCCTCTGTTTTGCCATAGAGTGTGTCACACTCATGATTTGTGGGTACACAGTAGGTTGTTCAGTGTCGACTTTGTCAGTGTACATGTCAGGGCTCATCGTGTGTGTGTTGGTTGTTTATGTGTGTGCAGCAGTGTTGTTTTTTGTGGTGTATGGGCCCCTGTCTGTTAGTGTGGTAGGTGTGCAGTTGGCCTGGGGGTGGGCCAGCATGTCTCCTTATGTGTGGTACGCCTTGTGTGTTGGTGTGTGTATGTGGGCCGGTGAGCTGTTTGGCCTAACCATTCCTGCCTGACTGCTTAGTTGATTGTGGGCATGGTTTCCGTCGTCTGCTCTGCTCCGTTGCGTTGTCCGTGGTCTGGCTGTTTGTTGGCGGTGCGTGTGTGTTCCGGGTGTGTGGGGTCAGATTCGTTCGATTTATTTATATGTTGACTTACCTGCATACATCCGTTTGCCATACATTGTTGACTCCTAACATGCCCCTCCTCCTTCCCACGTCACAGCCCCGGCAGGTACTCCCCCTCCGACAGCGGTTGTTGTGTTTGCGTACCTGCGTCATCGACGGCGATGGTCCATGACTTGCTGGTGGTGGAGCACGAAGAGTAGTGGAAATGCGCGTAGAGCTGGGTCCATGACCGTGGTCTGCCTGTGGTGGGTATCTCTGCAATGTTTTGCCTCTCCGCTGTGGTGAATCCGGCGTGTTCAGGCTGGTGGTTTATCCGCAGCGATTTGCTGTGTCATTTCCACCATCCTGATTTCGAAGACGGTCGGAGACGTCATTCCGTACGGCGGTGTCTCAGGATTGATGACGTCCGCCGCGGGGTCGGGTGTATTTACGTGGCGGTGCATGTTCTTCAGCGGCGTACGGAAATTTGACCGTGCTTCCCATCCTAATATGGCGGACGGACTAGCCGCGGCTGGCGGACTGTAAAAGGCAATTTCCGCATACTCCAGGCCGGCGGTCGTCCTTCCGTCCGCCATCGTAATCGACCCCTATATCGGAGAAATTTTAATGGTTTTGTATGAGTGAAATGTCCAGCTAACTATAACACCCCTAAAACCTATGTTTTTTTCAGTGAATTTCTAAGGTTTTTTAAATGCTAATTCCTAACTATATCAGGTCTGAAACCTATGGTTTTTTCAGTGAATTTCAAAGGTTTTTTAAATGCTAATTTCTAACTATAACATGTCTGAGATCTATGTTTTATTCTGTGAATTTCAAAAGTTTTGTAAATGATAATTTTTAAATGTATTAATTGTTATATTTAGTTTTTTTATACTGATTTACTAAATTTTTTAAACTATTTATTTTTAGATATTTTATTTTTTAAATTATATTATAAATTACATTATACATTGCATTACAAAATATACTTTCTCAGAATGAATTACTTTAGTTTAAATACTTTGCAAATAGGTAATAGACTTTTACGTACAGTAGTTACAGTTGCTGCAATGGGCAAGACAATTTCAAACACAATGCAACATTGAGCTCAATGTGAATTTCTAGTTAAATGCAATTAGTTACTTTATGGATTACTTTTCTAACCACAGGACTGGATCCTAGATTCAGTCCTTGGACATCTCCTGTAAACAGTTGAGTAAAAGCGTTTTGGTCACAGTAGGGATTTTTAAAGAATATTATTGTATTTTAAAAGTTGACCGATATTTTTTTACATGGAATCACCAATGTTATCCTATGGCAGGAAATTCACTTAGCAGGTAGTGGGCACCGGGCAATCCCCCAGTGGGCCGCACAGGTGGGGGGCTGGTTTTGTTTTTGTTACAGGGCCGTTTTTGCAGTCCCCCCGGGGGGGAAGTGGCCGAGCACTTTGCCAGGGCCGGTTTTGGTTCTCAGTCCGGCCCTGAGCAGGTAAGTAGTGTTATCGTCACTTTTTCTTACTCAGTGGTGGATCCTGGATCCAGCACTGGTGCATCTCCTGTAAACAGTTGAAAGAATGCGTTTAAGTCATACAGGTGTTTTTTTAGGAATATTTTTAGTTTCTGAAAATAGACACTTAGAAACTTTTCTGGTGAAAACCAGACAATGGATTCCTATGGAAAGAAATACAAGTTACTGGTAAGTATGGTTAGAATTACTTTTCAGGGTCAGTGCTGGGCTAAAAGATGCAGCACTGGGTTCTCTCCTGATAACAGGTGAGTAAATCGGAATTCGTTGTTCGAATGATTTTAGGTGAATATTTCACAGTTACAAAACTCAACAATTAGGTCTTTCCTGATAAGAGGTGGGTAAATTGGAATTCGTATTTCTGATGATTTTATAGGAATATTTTAAAGTTCCAAAACTCCACACTTAGAAGAATTTCCAAGTAAAACCAGTCAATGTTACCCTACAGAAGGAAATTCATTTAGCAGGTAAGTAGTGTTATTGTTACTTTTTCTTCCTCAGTGGTGGATCCTGGATCCAGCGCTGGTGCATCTCCTGTAAACAGTTGAAAGGATGTGTTTAAGTCATACAGGTGATTTGTAAGGAATATTTTTAGTTTGGGAAAATAGATACTTAGAAACTTTTCTGGTGAAAACCAGACAATGGATTCCTATGGAAGGAAATACAAGTTACTGGTAAGTACGCTTAGAATTACTTTTCAGAGTCAGTGCTGGGCTAAAAGATGTAGCACTGGGTTCTCTCCTGATAACAGGTGAGTAAATCGGAATTCGTTGTTCGGATGATTTTAGGTGAATATTTTAAAGTTCCAAAACTCGACACTTAGAAGAATTTCCGAGTGAAACCAGTCAATGTTAAGCCTATGGAAGGAAATTCAAGTTACTGGTAAGTATGGTTAGAATTACTTTTCAGGATCAGTACTGGGCTCAAAGATGCAGCACCGAGGCCTCTCCTGATAACAGGTGAGTAAATCGGAATTCGTAGTCCATCCAGTAAGCGCCACAGAGATGTAAAAAGAGGCACGGCCTGGAAGCACCTGATTGGCTACTTGGCCCCCATGGTCCCTCAGGTTTGAATTGGAATTTTTTCCCCCAACTTAAAATGCGCCAGAGGGCGTGTTTGTACACATCACGTCAGGCCCTGTCCCCTCCCTTCACCACTGTGTAAACGCACCCTGTCACCATTCTAAGTTGAAAGATTAAGTCCCCTTCAATCTAAGGGTCCCTAGGGTCAAACTAGCCCACTAGGTAACTCCAGTAAGCGCCACAGAGCTGCGTTGCAGAGATGTGTAATAAGGGTGCGTGGCCTCTGAACACCTGTCCGCAACGCAGCTCCCTGGCGCATACTGGAGATACCTATTGGGCTATTTGGCCCTCAGGGACCCTTAGTATTGAAAGAGAATTAATTCCCCAACTTGAAACTTGCCAAGGGGCGCATTTGCACAGTGGTGAATAAAGGGGGTGTGGCCTGAGGTGATATGCCTGCAAACACGCCCTGTGTTTGCAGGCATTCCTCCTCAATCCTGTGGGTCCCTGGGATTCAACTAGCCCACCAGATACCTCTAGTATGCGCCAGGGGGCTGCATTGCAGAGAGGTATTCAGAGGCCACGCCCCTTTTTACAACACTCTGCACGCAGCTCCGTGGCGCATACTGGAGGTACCTGGTGGGCTAGTTGGACCCCAGGGACCCTCACGATTGACAAGGAATTAATTCCCCAACTTAAACCGCACCACAGGGTGTGTTTGCACACATGTGAACTCAGGCCCCGTCCCCTCCCTTCGCCACTGTGCAAACGCGCCCCGTGGCGCGTTTTAAGTTGGGGGATTAACTCCCCTTGAATACTGAGCTTCCCTGGGGTGCCACGAGGCTCCCGCCCTGCCACAGCAAACTACAGTGTTCCTGGGGTAGGCAGCCCAGGACACTGCAGGAGCCGGCCCTGGGAGGTGGCGGTACCTGGGGCGTGTGGGGGGGTTTGGGGTACAAATATTTTTGTTAAAAAGCCCCGGGGGTGGCAGTCCACAGGGCTGCGGGGGGGCAGTGTGCCCCCGCAAATAAAAGTGAAGTCGAGCCCCGGGGGTGGTGGTCCCCAGGGCTTGGGGGACATTAAAGTATAAGCCCCCGGGTGGTGGTGGTCCCCGAGGCTGCGAGGGGAGCCTTGTGTCCCCCGCAATTATTCAAACTTTGCCACGGGGGTGGCGGTCCCCGTGGCAGTGTGCGGGAGGTTTGAGACCTCCCCCCACACACGCTTTGGTTTTTTTTCATCAGCAAGATCCGCGCGGATTTAAAAAAAATATATATTTTGTGGGCCTTGGGGGTCCTTGTGGGACCCCCTGAGTAGGCCAAGGGGTCAGGGTGTTTCTACCCTGCCCCCTTTTTGCTTTTTGCCCGTTTGTTTCTGGCACAAGATGGCTGCCAACACTTCCTAATTCGGAGTGTTGATAGCCAATTAGAATACAGCTCGTGCACGGCAGGGTGCACTTAGGATACGCGGATCCTGCGCGGCCATAGATATATAAATGCTTTTAACCGTCATTTTCTCAGGAACTACTAAACGGATTTACACCATTTAAGCAAAAGGCACAAGTCTGAACTGAGGACTACCTCTTTGCCAAATTTGGTGTAATTCCGTTCAGCAGTTCGGGCTGTAGCTGCGTCAAAAGGTCCCTATGGAAAATTGCATGGAGAAAACACATTTTGGGACCCTCCTATTTTCTTGGCCCCCACTTGACGAATCACCCCGAGACATTCAGGATAGGAGTGGACCGGAGCTGATAATTAGTTTTGAAAATTAGGCGAAGAATCGTCAACCGGCGCCAAAGTTATTCCAAATAGAATGTTGCGGATTTCCTATGGAAAATAGGTCCTAACTATATCTACCTACTGGCGACCGCCAGTAGGTAATATATATATATATATATATATATATATATATATATATATACACATATATATATACATATCTATGTATGTTTCTTGGCTCCTCCTTATTGCTCAAGAGTTCTATTTTTCCACTTTTCGAGAAGTCTCAAGGTTTGAAGGAACCATTTTCCCAGTCTTCTCAAAGCAGCTTGCTCCCACCAAATAACACCCCTTTTACCCGGGACTATGAAACTTAAACTTTGGAAATGGTTCCTCCTAATAGAGGAGAAAAGAAAAATGAGTAGTCCCACTTTGGATGTCTGCAGAGGTGCTCCCTGGTAGTGAGTATGATCTCAGGGAAAAGAAAAGAAGAAGGGCTGACTTTTTCCCAGCTCCATCTCCTTCCCTTAGGTTTCTCCATCAGAAAAACCTTTTCCAACTTTTGTCCTAGAGGCTCCCAGAAACTCTAGGAGTTGGGCCAGATCTGTGAGAACAAGGCCACCCACCTGGCAAGCCGTAACTCCTCTGAGGATTGAGGTGGGTCTGACTTGACGACAATTGAGTCCTTTGGACTTCTTCTTCCTTCTGGTAGCACCTTCCCCTGCTGAAAGACTTGTTTTGTTCTGGCATGCTGGCATGTCCCCCTGGGGAGCCATAGCCTCAAATATGAGTCTCCTGCATATCCCTTGTGGAATCCAAGGCTTCGTCTGCGCCTTCTGGATTCCTCCTCCATCCTTGGCAAGAACGATCTGTTTAAAAGGGCAGGTATGCGTAAGGGTGCTGTGCTTCCTTTGGCTGCTACCCACATCCCACTGTCCCCTTTCAATGTCTAAGGCTCTTTGTGGTATTTGTAATGCCATTTACGGCCCCTTTCATTTGTCGCGTCAGAGAAGAGGTTGAGATCGAGGACGGGAACCAGCAATGTATCTGGCAAGTTCAGGTCACCAACCTCTCCCCTAAGGTTCTGGAGATCGGGAAGATAACGAGGGAATCTTGAAAAATAGTCCACATTATCCTTTTCTTTCCTTTTCTGTGTAATACTTTAAGACTGTAAGAGTGTAGTTTTAAAATTATCTAAGGGGGGCATGACCAAGACTCAGATGGAGTAAGACGCACTCCGCTGTCGCTCCGTCTTCCAGCGGTCGGCCAAAAGCACTGAATAGCAACATTACTTCGGGGGCACAGCGTGGTCTTATTCTGAAGATTGTCAGACCCCGTACCCCACATTTTTCGACCCCCTGTAAACTCTGGTCCCGAGTTGGGGGCCGATAAGCAGAGTTCGACCAACGAGAGCATCCTCACCAGCCATCTTGAATCTAGTCCTTGCGGGGATGGACGGCACATTGGCGGCCTGGGGTACTGCAGAGGGGGCATGGCTGACGGGCTCTGCCATCCGGGAGCTGGCCTTGGAGATTGGGGCCCACGGATGGTGCCCCGGCCACCACCCCTGAGCCTCCGAGTACCGGCCCCAGCCGAAACCAAGGTGGTTTCTCGGTCCGGCGGTGGGCTCGAGCTGGACCTTTCTTCCTCCTGATTGCGGGCCCATTGCGACGGGCGTACTCCCTGGGAGTATCGTCGCCATCTGGGGCCAGCGGGGCCTCCATCGATCTGCCATTTTGTGGGCTTCCCCCTGTAAAGGGAGGAGGGCCCACCACATCGTCGTCACCAGGGCTGAACTGCAGCGCCCCCAGGAGGGGTGAAGTGGGTGATCCTGCGAATCCCCAGAGTGGGGAAGCACCAATCCCGTGCCGTCGGATCGGGGGCCTTGATCGCCGCGGTGGTGGATGGAAGGAGAGCTGAGATCTTTCGCAGGCCCATCCAGATGATCCTGGAAACGGGAGTGAAGCAGCACCACACTGGAGCTGAGGTGAGGCAGGGGCATGAGGTCTGAGTGACAGGGGGCATCTGTGAGCCCTGTGGGGGGCTGAGGAGATCGGCTGTACAATCGACCAGCCAGCTGGGCCCCGTCCATTCACCTACCTATCCTTGACTCTTGCTGACCTGTGGTAGGGGCTGGAGCCTATCCTCCTGGGAAGGGCTCCCACGCTATGAGGATGCAGCTGGTTGTTCTAGGGAAGAACAGCTGTACAGTCGGGCAGCGAACCAGACCCTAATGGGGTGCCTTCCGTGCTCGACCCCCGGCGGAATACGGGCCTATGGGTTGAGATCATACTGGACTCCCTTTTAACTCTCTCTGCAACCCACCACCCTCTCTGCATCCACTTCCGTTTCAATGCACCCTAGCGATAAAGTTGGGTCAGGATTGGCTTTCAGGGTGCCTCCTCCCCTACATGGAACTTTGTGGGGGTTTCGGCTGTTACATCGGGCGGCGGAAGTGCGACCCCCACTAGCCTCCCCCTAGGCATGGAGCCCCACTTCTCCTACGTCCGGGTGGCCCCTTGATCTTCTGACTCCCTGTGGTACCTCTTTCGATAGCTCTGGACTGAGGGACTTTGGGGGAGAATCCACTGCCTTCCCTGGATTGAAAACCTGGAATTTACCCCCAAGAATGGGCCGCACTGATTAAGTGGGTACAAGACACTGCTTCTGGTGCCTCTAAGGAAGCAACAGTAACTTCGCTCTAGGCGAAACGACCCTCCGCTGCGGTGGCTCAGCAGGCCCCCACAATAGAGGCATCCCCGGAGGGGCCCGAGGCGAGTCCCCTTACACAAGCCTTCATGACCAATTTCCTCCAGGAGATAAAGGCAGAAATTGGCTCACTCAAATCTGAGTTCAAGTCAAGCAAGATATTCGGCACAAAGTAGTGGAAATCGGAACTTGAGTCGACAACCTTGAATGAACACTCGACACGCGGACGGAGGACCAAGAGTAACTTTGGCGCCACATGACAATGCTTGAAGAACAGCATATAGAACTCCAGATCAAACAGGAGGATTTGGAAAATAGGAGCTGGAGGAATAACCAAAGTATTAGAGGGGTCCCTAGGGGTACGAGGGGCCAGGACATAATGACTTACACAGCAGTTCCAGGAGATCAGGGGCGACAAGGACACCTCCCCTCCTGCATTGGATAGAGCACAGAGTGGCAGCTCCCTGTGGCAATCCAAATCTGATCCCTGATATCTTAACCTGAGTGCACTTCTTCACGGAGAGAGAGGCAACCCTTCGTGCAACAGGGAAAAGACTGACCTATCCTACGGAGGGCAACACATAAAATCTTTTCAGGATCTAGCCCCAGTTACCCTGAGATGATGCAGAGAATTTAAACTGATCACAGACAAACTGAGGGACTTAAAAATTAAGTACCGGTGGGGTCACCCCTTTGCCTTGATCTTTACATGGGAGGGTAAGGGTTGATCTCTCAGGTCCTTGAAGGAAGCTCAACAGCTACTCCAGCTTCAGTTGGATTCTCGAACCTCCAGCCCGAACTCTGGGGCTGCCCGGCCTAGAGCCTATCTTCACCTGGAGTGGTCTACTGTGCCTCCCCCTCGGGCTGGGCTCGGAGGCCAAGTGAAGTCTCACAGCAGACCAAACAGGACATTTTACACCACCTCAAGTCCATGGGCTGTACGCAATCCCTGGCTCACTCCTGGCCGGCTTCTGGGCCCTCCTCCCCCACTGCATCTTGAACAAGGGGGCATAGTTATTAGAGTGCTCCAGGACCCCAGACAAGGGGGTGATCAGTACCTAACCTTCTACGTTGATGGTCCCTCCAGTCTGTTTGTTTGATTTGTGGATATAAATATCTTGTCGGGGAAACCCTCGAATCCTGGTCAAGGGATTATACTTTTTATTTGCATGTCCACCGATCTTACTCCCATATAGATCACTTCTTTTTATCTCAATCACTTATTCACTCGCTAGAGTCTGCAAATTTATCAGATATATCGATCTCGGACCATGCCCATCTGGCAATAACCCTGACTGTCTCACTCCGTGCCCCGCATGAGGCTCCCTCACATATCTTACGGGATTAGGTCAACGTAGTTGAAATACGTCAGGCAATCCAAATGTATTTTGAAACAAATGATCTTCCAGACACTAGTGACCATGTACTTAGGGATGCGTTTAAGGCACACATCCAAGGCATTATTACTTCAATTTCAATTGCCCGAACACGAGAATCTCACCTGGTCGAGGCCGGCCTCTCCTGCGATATTAAGGCATTGGAGAGACAGGAGCATGCAACAACCTCCATACAGCATCAAAAATGTCTTGCCACCCTCCGGGGCCAATTTAAAGCAATCTGGGTAAATAAAGCTGAACACTCTCTCATTTCTCTGAAACAAAAGTTCTATGAAGGGGGCAATAAGGTCGGCTTCTTACTGGCTCGTCGGCTTCGTATGCGCGTCTCTCGAACCATATCTCCAGGATCGAGACCAGTAAAGGACAATGTGCCACAACGGAAGCAGACAAACAGGCTTTCTGCACCTTCTTCTCATCCCTCTACCACCGGGACAAAGTTGTCCAAGAAGAGTTCAAGCCATTCCTTTCCTCGTGCACCTGGGCATTGCTGGATCCTTCCCATGCCCAGCAATTGGAGGATCCGATTACCCTAGAAGAACTTCAAAAAGCATTAAAAATCTTCCAGCTAGGTAACTCTCCAGGCCCTGATTTCCTTACGATCTCTTTCTACCGTCTTTTTCTCTCCCAGCTGCAAGCCCCGATGCTTCGACTATTCAATTCCTTTGCCGACACTGCCAGTTTAACCCCTACTATGGCTGGGGCTGAAAAAGCCCTTATCCCTAAACCAGGGAAAGACCCGACGTCTTGCGTGTCTTTCCGCCCCATCTCTCTCCTTAATGTCGATGTCAAAATATACACGCCTTCCTGGCTTGGTTAAGACAGGGGGCGGACAATATCAGACGGATAGCCCACCTGGTGGAAAAGGCTTATCAGCATAATATCCCAGCATTTCAGCGTTCCCTTGATGCTGAGAAAGCGTTCAACAGGGTTGATTGGACCTTTCTCAGAGCGGTCCTGCGAAGAATAGGACTGGGACCAGTTATGACGTCTCGCATAATGGCCCTTTATATGTCACCTTCAGCACAAATTAGAGTTAATGGTCTACTAGCACCTCGATCCAGATTCACAGGGGAACCCGGCAGGGATGTCTCTTGTCCTCTTTGCTCTTTGCCCTGGCTGTAGAACCCCTAACAGAATGTATGACAGAATATTGACAGTCAAAAAAATCGACCTACAGAACTATCGACACAAAAATATCGAAATCAAGAATATCGACATCCTATCTACATTTTGGTAAGTACAAAAATATCGAAAGAATAATATCGATGTCAAAAATATAGTTGTTAAAAATATCTGGTTTTTTTAAAGTTACAAAAATAATGTAAAATAAAGTAAATAATACCTATAATTAAAAAAACAGTTAAAAAAATTAAATGTTTAAAAATTATAACTAATATATAATTTAAAAATAAATTCAACATATACATATAACATATAATATATATACTTGATAATATTTTTTAATAATTATTTCAGTAACTTACAAATACATCTCTACACATAAAACAATAATATAAATAAAAATTAAATATATATATATAACAAATTAAACAAATTACAATTATTTTCAATATTTTTAAAATTAATTATATACTACATTAACTAAAATAATTCTAAAAATATTAGATAGCGGAGGGAATAAATTTACTATTCCCACTCCAGTGAGTGCAACAGTAGGGAAAGTGTTGGATAGCGTAGGGATTAAAATTAATATTCCCACTCCAGTGAGTGCAACAGTAGGGAAAGTGTTGGGTAGCGGAAGGGTAAAAATGACTATTTCCACTCCAGTGAGTGCAACAGTAGGGAAAGTGTAGGATAGTGTAGGAGTTAAATTAACCCACTTATCAATGAAATATTTTTTATAAATTAAATAACATAATAATAATTATTTAACAAACAATTTATTAATAAATACCTATTAAATTAAAATTTACTTAACATTAAATTACTTCCCACCCTAGTCCCCTATAAACACACAATGCACTACAGATACAAAATAACACAATTAATTTAATTATCAATTAATCAATTAATAAAAATTAATTACCAATTAATAATTAATTAACAATAATTTAATTAATAACAAAAAATAAAAAGTAAATATAAATTAATGATAAAAAATAGAATTTAATATTAACCAACTAATACAAATAATCACCAATTAATAATCAATAACAATAAATTAATAATCAACAATAAATAAAAACATATTACTTGATTAATTATATTTAAATTACTTCCCACCCTATTCCCCTATACACCCACAACCCGCTACACATTAAAAATAACATAAGTATCAATTAACCAATTAATAAAAAATAATTACCAATTAATTATTTTACAATAAATTAACAATAACAATGACTAAAATTAATACACATTAATTTAATTATAATTAATATAATTATAAATTAACCAATTAATAAAAAATAATTACCAATTAATAATTAATTAACAATAAATTAACAATTAATAACAATAAATAAAAACATATAATTAATTAATTATAATTAAATTACTTCCCACCCCATTCCCACAACCTGCTCTAATACTAAAACGCAAAGAAATTATTTCACAAAATGACTATTTTCTAAACATTTAATACATATATTTAAAAATATATTTTAAAATAATGATAAAACATTACAAAAATGTTAAACATACATATAAAATACATACTAAATACATATCGTAGAAAAGAATTCGATAATAGCTACAACGATATTTTTGCTAACAATATTATATACTTCGATATTACATAAATCGATATTACTTAACTTGCAGTCGATATTCAGGTCAGCGATATTCTTGACTTCTATATTCTGTCCCTACGTTGTTAAAAACTCGATATCAGTGTAGGTCAATATTAACATTTCGATATTTTGACTGCTCACCCCCTAACGATTACAATACGCCAGTCAGGGGCAATTAAGGGCATTCCATTTGCGGGACTCAAACATAAGGTTGCTGTCATCGCAGATGACCTGCTTCTGACTCTCATTGATTTTCAGAGATCCCTTCCCCCCTTGCTGAACATACTTTCCCAATTTGAACATATTTCGGGGCTAAAAATTAACATTACAAATCGCAGGCATTAAACCTCACCCTTTCCCCCCAGGACAGTACCGAGTTAAGTGTGCAGTCCCCGTTTCAGTGGGCCGCTCAATCTATATGATACCAGGGCCTTTTATCTTACAGCCACACTTGGACCCAGGCAAACTGGCCAGACTGCAGACACTCCATTAGGGAGGACCTCAGGAGATGGAAATTGCTCCTCATATCGTGGCTGGGCCACCTTAATGCGGTGAAGTGGTCTATCTTGCCCAAGATATTGTATCTATTCCAGGCACTTCTGATCTCCATCCCCCAACGGGACATTCTGAGCCTTCAGAACCAGGTCAACTCTTTTATCTGGGGCAAGGGAAGACCGAGATGCTCCAACAAACTCCTAATGTCACCACAAGATCGAGGGGATCTAGCCTGCCCCAATCTCCTTGCTTACTACTGGGCGTCACATCTGCGTTTTATCTCGGAGTGGGTGGTTCGCAAAAGCGAGAAGCATTGGTTTCATATGGAGAGGGCGGTGGCCAGTCGCTCCCTATGGGACTTGGCCTGGCTACCAAAAAGAGCACGTCCTCGCAGTGCCTACATCGCCACCCTAACGGGAACGGTCCTGAAGATATGGGATAAAGTAGCGATCAGCCGTAGGCTTACCTCCTTCCCCTTCCCCAACACGCCCCTTGCCCGCAACCCTGGCTTCCCCCAGCCCTACAACTAACTCTTTTCAAGCCTGGGTGGCCGGAGAGTGTCGTACGATAGCTGGCCTCTTTGTGGGAGAGACCTTTAAAACATTTGAACAATGTAGACAAGATTTTCATCTCCCTCCTATGCACATCTTCAGTATTACCAAATTCACACTGGTTACATTCCCTCGAAAATACACTTGGAGCCACGGGTCCACTGACCCCTTGTGAATCATTAGTACGGTCCTTTGATGGTTCTCGGGCCTGATTTCTCAAACCTACAGGGTCCTGCAACACTCTCGCCCGCCGCCCCTTCACCCTTATCCACGGAAGTGGCACATAGACATTACAGAAGATGCTCCCCCTGAACACTGGGAGCAGCTATGGAGAGACATTCCCAACACTTTTAAAAGTATCACACAACAAGAGTTGGCTAACAACACTTTAGTACTACACCCCCCTTCACCTCCAGAAAATGTTTCCCATCTCTACAGCCCTGTGTTGGTGATGCAGGGTGAACACAGGTTCGTTTATTTACATATGGTGGTCATGCCCGCTATTGATGATCTTTTGGAAAGAGGTGCTGAGCCACTTCAAGGACGTAATAGGTTTTTCTATCCCCAATTCTCCCAGGGTGGTGGTTCTGGGACTTCGACCTTAGTCTCTCAAAGCCATGACCCACTTGGACTGGCGTTTGATACTTCACACATTAGGAGCAGCAAAAACAGATCATTGCACTCCATTGGAAAAAAGCTCTACCCCCGTCTTCTGTGTGGCTCACTCGCCTCTGGCACATAATGGCGATGAAGCTCCTTTCCAACTGCATAGCACACAATGACGCCAAATTCACACGTATCTGGTAACCCCTAGTGCAACATCTAACCAAATTAGAACATGCTCGATCCGTTCCCCCCTCACCAACAGGATCTTCAACTATTTGAAGATTCCTTGCTCCCAAAAGGGGAGGACTTATCAGAGTGAGGCAGAACAGATAGAGGACTCACTGTGCCCCGGCTGCTCTTCCTTCTCCTCTCCCCCTCTTTACTGTCGAGGGGGCCTTCCATGGTCTGGATTGGGGATTATTTCTTAATATACTATTGTGGGAATTCGCCTCCCCCCGAAAAAAAAAACCCTTCTACTCTCCCCCTCCAGTTCTTGGTTATCTTTTTCTTTCTCTTTTATTGTCCTTTTCATAGAGCAGCCCACGACGGAGCAAAATGCTTTATTAGCTATGATACTACACTATCCTTGGCTTAACTGTCTCTTCATAGATGATGTTAATACCTATTGGCCAGGGAGCCTGGATAGGGCCCTGCGGTCCTTGATTGAAGCTTTGATGGATTTCATCCCTGATGCGTTAGAAACTAATATATTTGTAGCCTTCTCGCTTGATGCTTTCATTGCCAACGTAGATGTTATAAATCATTGCTTGGTTGTGAAACTAATAAAAGAGATTTCAAACAGAACCCTGGGGTTGTTTCTCTTAATTTTGGCTAACCAGCTAAGTAGATCATCGTCTATAAAACTTCCAAACCTACCAAATAGTAATTGAGCTTTTCAATGACACCCCTCGATAGCTAAGCACGCATTTTCAACCATTGGATATGCACTCCCACTGGGAAACAGTTTCCTACTCATAAAAAAACAGGCTTTTTCTCCCCCTTTGACTCCTTCTGGGACAAAACCACTGCAATGCCTACTTCTGAAGTGTCTGTTTTTAACACAAAAGGTTCTGAAAAGTTTAGCAATTGCAACAATGGCTGTGAGGAAATCATATTTTTAAACTTTTGAATGGCAGCTATACTTCTTTCACTAATGCATGCAATTTTGTATGGTTGTCCTTTTCTTAATAAATCAGAGAGGGGCGCTGACATTTGTGAAAAGCAGGGAATCAATCTTTGGCATTAGCCTACAAATTCCAGGAAAAACCTTATTTGTTTTAGGGAGTGGGAGCTTTTGTAGAGCTGCTATTTTTAACTCTTAGAGACCGATTTCGCCCCTTTCCCTAAAAAGTATCCTAGGTAACCTACTTCCCAATCCTACTGTCTTCAACTCAGGATGGCTCTTAAGTGTGTAAGAAGTTCTCCCTTACAGCAACTATGGATAACAATTTTGTCTAAATAGGCAACTGCGTATTTTTGGTGTCTGGATAAAAAAAATTAGACTCTGAAAAGTTGTGGGAGCCTCAAGGAGACCAAACAGTAGTACCATAAATTAGTGCAAACCTTTGTGTGTTGAAAAGGCAATTTTTTTCTTCCTCCCTCATGGGTATCTGCCAGTATCCTTTGATCAGATTGAAAATGGTGATATATTGAGCTTCATCTAATTGCTCAATTAGCTCATCGATTCAGGGGAATGGAACATATCAAATTGGGAGATGTGATTGACCCTTCAGAAGTCTATACAAAAGTGTATCATTAAATCATTCTTGGGAACTAATTCGATGGAGGAAATCCAGGTACTCATGAAAGGTTCTAGGACTTTAAAGAGTTAACATATTTTCTGCTTCCTTATCCATAGCAACCCAGTTGAGCTTCTGAAATTCTGTATGGCTTTTGTTTGACTATTTTCTCAACATTAGTTCTAATTTTGTGATGGATTAAAGTAGTTTAACCGGGAAATGGAGAGAAGTTCTGGCTGATCTGATAATGTACTCTTGACAAGCAGGCTTTTTGCTCTAGAGATAATTCTGTCTTAATTTTAAATTCAATGATTTGATCGTAACCTCCAGAGGTAGAGCCAGTACTATAGCCTGTGCCCATGGTGGAACTCCCTACGACTTCCTAAGAAGATTGACATGATGGATTTGGCTGCTCTTCTTTCTGTCATTTGGCCAAAGGAAGACAGGAGAGAGTGATCTACATGTCCTGAGGCTTGTGGGCAGTAGTCCCTCCATGAAAGTGGTTCCAGGAGGGAGACACAGTCAGTAATTGTCACGACTGCCATTGAAAAGTTAATGCTTGAGGCAGAGCATGCCGCCATCACTGTGCACGGGATGGAGTGCACCATCAAGAAGTTTGTGCTTGAGGTAGAGTGTTCCACAACGCAGATGTTGTGCCGCTACCATCCAATGCTTAGCCTGAGGTGTGCCATACTCCTTCAACTGAGACCTTGATGCAGCTGTGAACTTTGACGTTGGTGGCCCACCTACAGCAGCCCACCAGCGACCCAGGTTAGGGCTCTGTTGCCAGTCACCGCCTACCTGTGAGACTGGCTAATGGCTATTCCTGCTGTTATCCTGCCCCCGCCCTCCCTCAGGTTGTGGATTCAATTTCCAGCCAGTGGATCTCTTACCTGAAGTGGGAATGAAGCAAGATACGTGCTGTGATTCCTTGCTGGATGTCAGGAAATGGACTCTGAGGGCTGTGCTGTGGTAAGACTGTACAACAGCAGAGACGTGCTTGGGAACTGAATGCTAGAACTGAACTTTGGGGTCATCTGCACCTAAGTCCTAATACATACGCCATGGACAAATAAACCACAGTGTGGGACCCAAAAATAGGGCGAAATGGTGCAAAAAAAAGTGCAGCAGCTCAAGCACCAGTACGAGAAATGTGACTGTTGTATGTGCTGTGAAGTATTATATTTTAAGTCTGGAGGTTGTATATTTCTTTTTACCAAAGTAAAGCATGTGTTGGGCAGTCAGTTATTGCGCTGCTGGGGGATTATTGAGTTCTGCCTTTGTGCTTCCCACACTACCTTCCTGAGAAGCCAGTGATGGCTCACCATCGCTACTGCTGAGAGCCATGTACTGAAGGGGTTGTACTTGGCCCAGTTTGAAGAGCCATAGTAGGACGGACTTTGGGACATCAGACACCAACAACCTAAGCTCTCACGGCTGAGGCCCCTGCTTATCCTGTGACCCACTAAATGAGGTCTGATAGGAAGGTCAGGGAGACAGAGAGCAGAGTGTTACTGTTGTGTGGCGTTTTAAGCTTCGAGTGAATTTTCCCGATTCATGCCCTTAAATAGGTACAATTCACATTGCCCTTATATAGGCACATAAATCAATCCCTTATTTAGGCATAGCCCATGCTACCCAAACACAGGCATGGCTACTTCTACCCATACCAAACATCACAACGACTACTTGGACAACCAGCTTAAGCAGTCAGGGACTTCCCCTTGCTTGAATATTGATTTGTCCAAGAACTCAGTTACTTTACAAAGAACAACTAGTCCCTAGGGGTTCTTTCCTGACGTTCATATGCCCGACTTTATGTCAAACTATGGCATTCCTAAACACCTTCAAGGTATAAATATGCCTTCACTTGCTATAGCAAACGATGGTGGTTCGGAACAGTTGGATTATCTACTTGCCCGACCCAGCTCGCTACAGCAAGTGCCAAAGGAAGCCAACTCTCCAGCTGACGCACTGATTAAGAGGCTGCCCTTCTCCTGCCGAGAATCCAGCTCCAGTGTTTCCAAGCTCCCCTTGCGGGGTGTTGGGAAATCGAGTCCTGAAACAGAGCTACCAGACCTCCTTCATTCTAACTCAGGTATGGAGCTGATTAGAACCTAGAGAAACCTTTGGTAGATTCTTGGCAAAAACAACTAAACCTATGCTACACAATACGTACTTCTTCCCGCGTACTAGACTTAGGTTAGGTACAGTGGGGTAGGCGTATTTTAGAAGCACCAGTTGAGTATTTTAGTCAATGTTATTTGCGTGTGATTGTGTGTGTGTGGTTGTCTGTGTTGTGTGTGTGGTTGTGTGTGGTTGTGTTTGTGTGTGGTTGTGTGTGTGTGTGGTTGTGTGTGTGGCTGTGTGTGTGGTTGTGTGGTTGGGTGTGGTTGTGTGTGGTTGTGTGTGTGGTTGTGTGTGTAGTTGTGTGTGTAGTTGTGTATGTGGTTGTGTGTGTGTGTGGTTGTGTGTGTGGTTTTGTGTGATTGGTGTGTGTGGGTATGTGTGGTTGTGTGTGTGTGTGTGTGGCTGTGTGTGTGGTTGTGTGTGTGGTTGTATGTGTGGTTGTGGTTTTGTGAGTGGTTGTGTGTGTGTGGTTGGGTGTGTTTTTGGTTGTGTGTGGTTGTGTGTGTGTGGTTGTGTTTGGTTGTGTGTGTGTGTGTGTTTGTGTGTGTTTTTGGGTGTAGTTGTGTGTGGCTGTGTATGTGGTGTGGTTATGTGTGTGGTTGTGTGTGTGGTTGTGTGGTTGTACGTATGGTGGTGGTTGTGGTTGTGTGTGTTGTGTGTGTGATTGTATGTGTGGTTGTGGTTGTGTGTGTGGTGGTGTGTGGGGTTGTGTGTGTGGTTGTGTGTGTGTGGTTGTTGTGTGTGTGGCTGGGGATGGGTTGTATGTGTTTGTTTGTGTGGTTGGGTGTGGTTGTGGTTTTGTGTGTGGTTGGGTGGTTGTGCATGTGGTTGCGGTTGTATGTGTGGTTGTGGTTCTGTGTCTGGTTGTGGGTGTGGTTGTGTGTGTGGTTGTGTGTGTTTGGTTGTATGTGGGGTTGTGTGTGTGGTTGTGTGTGGTTGTGTGTTTGTGGTTGTGTGGTTGTGTGTGTGTGTGGATGTGGGTGTGGTTGTGTGTGTGTGATTGTGTGTGTGTGTTTGGTTATGAGTATGTGTGTGGTTGTGTGTGTGTGGTTGTGTTTGTGTATGGTTGTGTGTGTGTGTGTGTGGTTGTATGTGTGATTGTGGTTGTGTGTTTGTGGTTGTGGTTTTGTGTGTGTGTGGTTGTGTGTGTTTGTTTGTGGTTGGGTGTGGTTATGGTTGTGTGTGTGGTTGTGTGTGGTTGTGTGTGTGGTTGTGTGTGTGTGGTTGTGTGGGTGGTTGTGTGGGTGGTTGTGTGGTTGTGCGTGTGGTTGTTCTTGTGTGTGTGGTTGTGTGTGTGGTTGTGTTTGTGGTTGTGTGTGTGGTTGTATGTGTGGTTGTGTGTGTGGTTGTGTGTGTGGTTGTTGTGTGTGGCTGTGGGTATGGTTGTGTGTGGTTTGTGTATGTGTGTGATTTGTGTATGTGTGTGGTTGTGTGTGTGTGGTTGTGTGTGTGTGTTTGTGTGTGTGTGGTTGTATGTGTGGTTGTTGTGTGTGGTTGTGTGTGTGTGGTTGTGTGTGTGGTTGTGCGTGTGGTTGTGGGTGTGGTTGTGTGTGTGACAGTAATACTAAAATCATCTCAAAATAAAGGAACACAAAGATCGAGTATTTGGAAAGAGAAAGCACGTTGTAAGTCAAACGGGCAGCAGCAAAGCATTAACACAACATGTTATTTGATGTTTGATGTTCTTTGAACGAGAACATCAAAGGGGCGCCACGTAAGTGATTGCGGGCGAAAGTGAAAGTGACTGCGGGCGCTTAATGAGCCTGAGAGGTTTGCCATATGGTGCCTCTGCTCCTAAACGCGCGCCCATGCACATGCACTGTAGCTCTAGGCTGGCCATGGTAGCATTTTTTGAGCCCTCACTAAAAGTCTCGCCAGAACAGCGCATGCGCTGGGTCAGTGGAGACCTAAAAAATGGATAGAACAAATGATCAAATAATCTTCCATGTCTATCACGTTAGCCTTGTGCCTGGGGCCTAATGGTCTGCCTGCTTGCAAATTGCTTGCTCCCCCTGCCCAACCCTCACTGACTTGGGCCGCGATGCCTCCACCTGAGGATTATCTGGTTGCGAGTACGTACGTGCCTGTGGACTACTAGTGTGACCGTTTTCCTTAGAGAGCATTGCACTGGGAGATTGCTGCTTTGTCAGCACGTGAGTCTGCTGAGAGTGCTTAGTCTTGTTGCTCTCATGTCAAAACTGCCTCTGTGACATTTCTGCCACGAACCCCCTCCGGTACGGGCCTGGTGTGCTAAGTAAATTATTTTCTAGGTAGCACGCGCCATCTTTCTTCAACGTTCACTGGGCTAAGAGTGTGATAGCTGATATGCGCCTCTTTGTGTCCCCAGTGCTCACCGCATTAGTAGCACATCGGCTGGCATACAGCACACTTGGGGCAAAGAAGCGTTGGTTTGTGTGCACTTATCTCCTTATACGCCGCTTTCTTGAATGAGACTGCTTGTTGCCACTACACTCAACGTGTTGCTGACGTGCCCGGTCATGCGTTACAGGTTTTGGACATTTATACTGCTCTTATTTTGTTTTCTTTGATTTATTCCTCTGTTTTAACCATTGATTTGCATTATGGCCTTCAACCCTCAGCTTCTTCAAATCATATCATTTCTGCCCACTCCTGGAAAACCTGTTATATGTTGAAAGCATTGGTTCAGTTCGTTTGAAAATTACTTTATGGCAAATTACGCCACATTGTTTGAACCCAAAAGGAAGCTTGCTCCGCTCTTTGGTCATCTTGGACATGAGGGTCAACAAATGTTGACAATTTGCCACAGGTCGATGCCCCACCAGGATCGGCGGAACTCTAGATTTGCTACACAGAAGCAGTTGCAAGGCTTCAAAGAAATTCTCTGAAGAGCAAAGTGTATTGCTTGAACGGTTTAATCTCTTCATGAGAAAGCACAATGTAAAGAAATCTGTGGAAGAATATATTTCTGTACTTGGAATATTGGCCTCTACATGTTACTTTGGTGGGTCCCTTGATATTTATATACATGATCAATTTGTGTATAGTTATGTGTCTAAATAGGTAAGAGAAAGGTTGCTAGATTGTAGGGACCCTACCCTTTCCGAAGTAATTGAAATTGCTAATGGTTTAGAGAGGTTGATTTTTTCCACTAAATTAATGTCTACAGATTTAACCACATCAGGAGTCTCTGTGGCTAACGTGTCTGCTGAGGATGAAGCCATAAGGCCCATTGATGTTAGGAGTAAGGGAACCAGAGTTACTTTCAATAATAATGCAAATATGTGTTTTAAATATGATTTGAGTGCACACCTCAGCAGCAGTACTAAATGCCCAGCAATCAACAGGTGTTGTAATAAGTGTAGGAGGCTTTGTTACTTCTAATCTGTGTGCATGAGTTCTAGGAATCCCGTTCGGATTAGTGCTCTTGGTGCCAGCACTGTGTATTGCTCTCAGGAGTTGTCCAAGGTCGTCCTCACTGTCTCCTCAGTTGATATGGTCTCAAATAGAGCAAAAGGTCCCCTCTGTAAACCACTTATGGGACAGGTGCATATTGATATGATGGTGGATTCTGGCGCTCCTCTCACCAGTATCTGAGAAAGATTATTTAGGAAGAAATTACATACAACTACCTCGGCTGGGACAGACATTCACCCTAAAGCCTTCGGTGATAAACATGTTGGGGTACTTTTTTCTTTTTATCTTTCTTTTTTTTTGTTATTCTCTAAGAGCATGTGCTACGGGTTTGACCACTAAAGCATACATTAGAGGCGACAAGGGGCATCCCTGTCGGGTTCCCCTGGTGATCATGATCGTGCTGTGACTGTGCTACCCACTCTGACCCTGGCCGTAAACTCTGAGTATAATACCAGAAGCAGCTTCAAATATACTTCCTCTACTCCAACACCGCAAAGGTCAGCCCATGTAAGGCTCTACTCAACTAATTCAAATGCCTTTTTGGCATCTAGGAATACAGCAGCTGCTTTTACTTCCGTGTCTATGTGTTGCATGGTACCAAACAATGTTCTCAGATTGTATGTGAGGCTGCAGCCTGGTACGAACGCAGCCTGCTAAGGCCACGATGCCTGCCACTAGTTGGGCCAATCTATTCGCTAGTATTTTTGCATATAGCTTGGTATCTACATTTAGTAGTGACAGAGGTCGGTATGTGGAACAGTGATTAGGTGCCTTACCTGGCTTTAAAAGTGTAACTATCAAAGCTTCTCTAATTGAGGGGGCATAGTGCTCATTCTCGCCATCTCCTCAAGTAGTGTTATCAAATGCAGTATTAATAAATCTTGGTAGGCTTTGTAAAAAGCCACTGTGAGGTCGTTCGTGCCTGGCACTTTCCTGGCCTGCATTTCTCTCAAGGCACTGCGTATTTCTTCAGTTTGCAGGGGTGCCATCAAATGTTCCCTTTCCTCCATAGCCAACCATTGCATCTTTATATATTCTAGGTTTTCAGTAATCCCAGTAGCGCCAGGGGAAATACGGGATCTGTATAGATCCATATAGTATCTGTGAAAGCGGTCAGGTTTGTGCTCCTTGTTGTGGGGAGGGATCCCAGGCTCATCGTAAATTTCCATTATCACCGTTGACTCTAGCTTGAGCCTCATCAGTACAGGCAGCATGGCCCCCGGCCTCTCCCCCTACCCCATAAATCGCGGCAACTGCATATTTTCCTAGAAGTTTCACTTTTCTATTGACTGTGTTGTGAAACTCCTCCAGCTTGGCTTTAATTTCCTTCGACGAGATTTGATGCCTCCTCTCCAATCCCGCTATTTCCCTCTCCAGCTGTGTCAATCTATTTCCTAATGAGTTGAGGACTCCTGCATGTTTGACGAGGACGATGCCTCTACACCTTGAATTGTTCCCATATTGTGGTAAAGCTATTCACTGTGCCCACATAATTCTCAAACAATTCCTGAATTGCCTGCTCTATTTCTGTCTTAAAGACTGTATCTAAAAAAGAGTACAGGGGAAACCTCCACAAGAAAGGGGCAAACCTCCGTGCCTGGAATTTCAGCTCCAGCATCACTGGGGAATGGTCCGAGTAGGTCCGTGGGAGCATCCCACAATTATTGACTCGGGAGGCTAAACTCTTCTAGAGCAGCCAGAAATCTATGCGAGCATATATGTCATGTTGTGTTGTGTAATGTGGGAATCTGGCACCCTCAGGTGACCTGTGTATCCAAATATCCACTAGACCTGTGTTTTCTGCAATCTCTAGTAGTGCCCTCATGGCTGCTGATGGACAGCGGGCCCTTCGATCGGTCCTTGGCGGGGTCGGAACACAACTGAAATCTCCCCATACCTGGGGGAGATCACCCCACTGTAGCAGCTGCGCATTAGGCGCATGGTAGAACTGTGGGTCGTCGTAATTCAGACCATATACCCCCACCAGTAATATTTAGATTCCCTTTCATGTTTAGGAAGGCAAATTGTCACTAGGATCTACGTTGCCATAAAAGGCAGGAATGTTATAGGGTGGCAGGATTTGGCCAGGCTCTACATCATGTGGATTCCTGGTGCAGAAAACACTATAGTCCTTGCATAGAATTCTATTGTACACAATACTACCAAAGTATCTTCTTTGAAGTTGCTATCTGACAGCTAGCCAAGTAAGGCTTCCAAGAACACTGGTATGCAAGTGGAAAGATTGAGCAACAAAAGATCAGAAAAGCAGAAGGCAACAAGAAAATATGTTGGTGACCGAAGCTCCTTGAAAGTGTCACGGGGCGGAGGCAAGATGGCGTCCGCGCGAGTGGACGCGTAAGCTGACCTCTACAGCCTCTCCACTGGGAGATTGTAGAGAGAACTCATCTCCAGGAGCTCTCATGCCGTTTATTCAGGCTATGCTCGATTGAAGAAAAAGTTAGCCGGTTTGACCATCAGATGGATGCTGAAGCTATATTATGATTCTAAAGATAAAGATAAAAGATAAAAGATAAAAGTGCAGAAATTCCTACGGCTTACCTTGACGGCGCTTCAGCAGTAGCGAGAGAAACGCGAGGATCGAGTTTTTGATGCTGGGTTTTCTTGCGGCTGTTCGTGTACTCCTGAGTCGTTACCGCAGTGTTTGGTGGGTGGTAACCAACGCAGCTGCCAGTGGTTTGCGGAGCTTGAGCCGCATCGTTGCCGGAGCCCGAGCGGTAAGCGGCAAGCTGGGGGTCGAACAATGGCTCCAAAAGGAACACGAAGAAAACAGGCTCTGGAGACTCCAGGTGCCGGTTCGGGAAAGGAGTGGAGGAAGGGAATAAACCCAGCAGGACGACCAACGCTGCTGAGAGGAAGAACGAAGCTGATAAGATTAAGGGCATTACAGAAAACAGAACGATACCTGCAATATTTAATGCGGCTGAGGAGAAGCGAAAGGGGAAAGTAGACTCAGCTTCAGCACGCACTCAAGCTAAGGCTCAGTCTAATGTTCTGTCTAGTCCTAACGCCAGCGCTGATAACTCTGAAAATGTCTAACTGACTAGTGCAGACGACGCAGACTTTAATTTCCACGATGGTATCACGGGGGAAACACTTGTTTGTAACTTCGAGACTGTGGAGGATACGACACCACGGAGCCAGCTGTTAGATCGAACCCAATATGTTGGACATATAAAAACCCAGCGTACTACAGATCCCACATCAACAAAAACTAAAGTGATGTATATCAGGAGAAATATCATTCTACATGTATAAGAGATCTATGGCATAGGATCTCGCTAACAGCACTAAGGAAGTGACCTATTTAAACAATAAGCTACACAAAAGAAGAACCAGTAAAATCTTCTCCCAAGTACATAAAGGAATCAAGATAGCTATTTAAGTGCCCTGAAGAAGTTCTTGTCGGACGAAACACGTAGGCATCGGCTACAGTCTGTTTTTATGAAGAAAGAACTTTTTTTTAAACACATAAAGAATTTACCACTATTCCACTGAAGATTCATCATTCATCAGGACTCAATTGTTATAATAATGGAATAATTTGAAATAATATTGTTTACTATAAACTGTTATGACTTTGTTGAAGAGCTATAGATCATCATTACTTTGTTAAAGAGTGCTGGACATATGAGGATTATGTTTGTAAATTCGAGACTGTGACTGTGGATGAGATTGAACGGGGAGCTGATTATGATAATGCTGTGGTATCATTGAAGAAAGCTAGTGCACCACCTGAAAAGCTTATAACAAGTCATACAGCTGCTGTTTCATTTTCTAATTCTAATACTGGTAATCCACAAGACGCAGTATATATTCAGTCAGTACAATTAATGCAGGAACAACTGTTAGTGACAGATGGGGAGTCAGGGGATTTTTATTCTCTGTCAGAAGGCTCAGCTTCATCTTGTGATGATTTAACTACACAATATTCAAGGCAAATGCGTATGGTTGATGATAGTGAGTGTGAACAAGAGGATTCCATTGATCCAGGTAAAGACAGCTCTGCAACTATACGAGAAAGAGGACATTCAGAGATGGAGGACAAAGCGGCAGATAGTATTCAATCATACGCCTTATACAGTGGTAGAATAGTATCACCTGAAGAGGAGGATATAACTTTGCACACGATCTATCAAACAATTCTATCACATATGGATAAGACTGAGCAAGAAAGCTTAAGAATACAAAATTCTTGCCGCAGTCTACAAAATTCAATAAGACAGTTGGCAAAATCTCAAGCAGACTTTGGGGAGAGAATCGTGGAAGTAGAAACAAGAGTCTCTAGTATTGAGGATCAACTTGCCCAACAGAAGACTACTACAGGGTTACTGAGTGCAAACAAAGAGGACGTAGTATGGAAAATGGCTGATTTTGAGAATCGTGCCCGTCGCAACAACTTGAGACTCATGCAGATCCCGGAAGAAAAAGAGGGACAAGATTCACGAAAATTTATTGTAGAACTATTCAAACAAGCTTTTCCAGAGATAACAAAATGGGACTGAGATAGAGAAATAGAACGGGCACATAGATTCCCATTTAATATTCGTCTACGGCCGGGGGGGACAGATATTAGACCCAGACCCTTCCTTGTTGCATTTAATAGCTTTCTGGCCAGGGAGGACGTGTTCTTGAATACACGTCCTAACAGGAAAAGAAAGGGGGACGGTTTTGAATTCTTTGCCGCGCCGGATTTCTGTAAATATACAATGGATTTGCGTTGGCAGTTACGTCAGATGGTTACACAATTCCAGAGTAAGGGTGCGCAAGCTTACATTATGAATCCAGCTAAACTTAAAGTGATTCATAAAGAAAATACACGCTATTTCACTAATGTTGCCGCCGCAAAGGAATACTTACATGCTATGTAGGTCCCACGGAGCAAATCGGGTTAATCTGGATTCATAATATATCAGATTTCGTTTTCTCTTTTTTTATCATTGGTGATGATATTGTTTGATTATTGGTATCCCTGTGGGGGGTAAGGCTGGGGGCTCGGGAAGCTCCACATCCAAGGACCATAAGTCCTAAAGTCTTGGTAAGAGGGGGGGAGGGGAGTTGTGGGGTGGGAGGAGGGGCGATTAGGGTGGTGGGGCTTTGAAGGGGATGGTAGCACGGTGGGTGTTAAAAGGGGTAAAAACCTCGATTGGGACAAAACACAGCACAAGAAAGAAATATTATTTGATTTAAAGCCTATTTGTACTGAGAGCTTGGAGAGAACAAGCAAATTTTGCACTCTAGTTTTGAATGTCAAAAAAATCTTTAATGGCGCGTAGTATTAAAATATGCTCTTTAAATGTGTCTGGTCTCAATAACGTGAAGAAAAGGAATAGGGTCGCTTCGGAAATTCGTCATATTCGACCTGATATTTTATGTCTCCAGGAGACACATTTAGCATGGAGCAACCTCTCTTTAGTAGGAGATTTGGGATATTCGCTAATATGTGCTTCACAACAGACCTCTATGACTCGTGGAGTGATGATATTATCAAAGTCACGAATATGTACAACAATCTGCACCTTAACGGACAAATGGGGTAGATGGGCTGTAGCTGAAGTAAAGATTAACTCCTCTCGCATAACTTTATGTTCAATTTACGGGTCAAATTTAGATGAACCTGCGGTGTTTGAAAATCTGAATATGGAATTAGCAAGTTGGGCGACACCGTTGATAATATGTGGGGATATGAATATTAATTTAAATAACACAGAGATTGCAAGAGGACCTAATAGTTATAAAGGACGGAAACCACTTGTGTTTAAGGCGTTATACAATTTGATAACAGATCATGGCTTAATAGACACTTGGAATAACATGAATCCAACATTACCAGGTTATACTTATTATTCGTTCCCACATAAGAAACTGGCTTGATTAGATTACTTTTTTGCTCCTTTATTGTTATTAACGGCAGCACATGTCGAATTATTTCCTAAAGTAACATCCGATCATGCACCTATTGTATTAACTATACCGGATTTGAAAGTTGCCCAGGAGGGAAGAACTTTTACCTTCAACAGAAAATTATGTTTTGATGAGGAGTTTAAGAAATTGTTGTCAAAATGCATAATGGAATTTATTAATTTTAACTTGGGTTCTGTCAGTATAGATATAGTATGGGAAACACTGAAAGCCTGTTTCAGAGGGGAGGTGATGAGCTATGGTAACTATCTCCAGAAAAAGTTAAGGAGGGAAATGCAAGATTTATATATGGTTTTAAAAATTTCAGAGGAGAACTTAATAAAGGAAATCCAAAAAACTGATTAGCAACAAAATATAGGACAAGCTGAGGATAAAGTGGCAAGAAGTCGGGCTAAGATATCGGGGCTGTGGAGTAAGGAAAATACAAGAAAGTATTTGGTGCACAAACGTCAACTACATGAATATGGTGAGGCAATCGGAAGATCCCTAGCGTTACGGCTAAAGATGCAGTCTACATCAAGACCTATTCCTGAATTACAGGATCAACAGGGTAATATACAACAGGATCCAGATAGAATTCTTGATATATTCCAGCAATTCTTTACAGAATTGTATACACAGCAAAAAGTTGAATGAGCAGAGTCAAGATTTGATTTAGGGGACTTTATACAATTAAATGATAACGATAAAGAGTGGCTAGAAAGCCCATTTACTATGGAAGAATTAGAATTGGCGGTAAAAAGCCTGACAAACGGCAAGGCTACAGGGCCAGACTACATTCCTGGTGAAGTTTGTAAAATATTTTTTGAACAACTAAAATATATTATGTTGGATACTTTTAGAGCAGCACAAATGGGCAAAGCACCGAAATCATGGAACGATGCCATTGTCAGTGAAATTGCTCTCCCACCCTCGCAGCTCCACCATTAAGTGAGGTGCCCCTGCCCCTGCACTCTTGAGTGTTGGTGATCGAGGCCCTCCTCCACCCGCAGGTTTCCCTGCGCCTCATCCCTGGTGGTCCAGTGGACCTCTGTCTCCTTTCTTTCTTTCTGCTCCTTCACTCGTTTTTCTCCACTTTCTATCTTTCACCTTTCTGCACCTCTGCTCTTTTGCGCCTTATTTCTGCCCATTTCCCTTTCTCTCCCTCTGCTCCTTCACTTGTTTTCACTCGTTTTTTTCCCCTTTCTATCTTTCACCTTTCTGCACCTCTGCTCTTTTGTGCCTTATTTCTGCCCATTTTCCCCTTCTCTCCCTCTGCTCCTTCACTCGTTTTCACTCGTTTTTTTACCCTTTCTATCTTTCACCTTTCTGCTCTTTTCTGCATTCTCTGCTCTTCTGTGCCTTAGTTCTGCTTATTTTCCCTTTTTTCTTTATCCCTTCTTTCCTCCCTTTACCTTTCCCCGCCGCTGCTGCCCCCGCGGCCCCTCCCCCCCCCAGCACGACCGGCCCAATCCAGCTCCCCTCCCCGCTCCCGCCTCCCAGCTGTCCAGCCCTCCCCGACCCCTACTTAATGGCGGCCACTGCGGGGACAGGCGAGCAAGACCACTGACTCATTGGCAGTGAAATTGCTCTCCCACCCTCGCAGCTCCACCATTAAGTGAGGTGCCCCTGCCCCTGCACTCTTGAGTGTTGGTGATCGAGGCCCTCCTCCACCCGCAGGTTTCCCTGCGCCTCATCCCTGGTGGTCCAGTGGACCTCTGTCTCCTTTCTTTCTTTCTGCTCCTTCACTCGTTTTTCTCCACTTTCTATCTTTCACCTTTCTGCACCTCTGCTCTTTTGCGCCTTATTTCTGCCCATTTCCCTTTCTCTCCCTCTGCTCCTTCACTCGTTTTCACTCGTTTTTTTCCCCTTTCTATCTTTCACCTTTCTGCACCTCTGCTCTTTTGTGCCTTATTTCTGCCCATTTTCCCTTTCTCTCCCTCTACTCCTTCACTCGTTTTCACTAGTTTTTTTACCTTTTCTATTTTTATTTCTGCTTATTTTCCCTTTTTTCTTTATCCCTTCTTTTCTCCCTTTACCTTTCCCCGCCACTGCTGCCCCCGCGTCCCCTCCCCCCCCAGCACGACCGGCCCAATCCAGCTCCCCTCCCCGCTCCCGCCTCCCAGCTGTCCAGCCCACCCTGACCCCTACTTAATGGCGGCCGCGGGCTGCGGGCGCGCCGCTGGTGCACCGAAGGCGCGTCAAAGGCAAGCACGTCTGCGCCCGTCTGCGACCCGTCCGCGACCAGCACCAGGAACTCTGGACCTCCGCCCCGCCAATGCTACGACCCAGCAGCACTCCACGCACTCATCCCAGGCTGCAACAACAACTGCAAGCTAGCATCACCAGCCGACACCCATGGACCCTTCAGCTGTCACCGCTGCCGGCACACCTGCAGCACCGCCAAGAACACGGATCCAGCACAACCCGCCCACAAGAACACAACCGAACCGAAGACCCTGCAATGCATCCTCCTCAACGTCCGATCCCTCCACAAACACGCCACAGAAATCTGGGACCTCCTCGACAGCACAACCCCAGACGTAGCATTCTTCACCGAAACCTGGACCAACACCACCTCGGGACCGGACATTGCCATCGCCATCCCCCAAGGATACAAGATCTCCAGGAAGGACCGCCCCATCCACCCAGGAGGAGGAATCAGCATCGTCCACAAATCCAGCCTCCGCCTGAGCACACTCCCTGACGAGTCCACAGAACTGATGGAACACCTTCACTTCAAGATACTGGCCAGCCCCACCGCAGCCCTCCGAGGAACCCTCATCTACCGACCCCCTGGACCCCGCGGACCCTTCGCCAACTCCAACACGGACATTATCTCCCCGCAGGCCATCGCAATCACCAACTACACCCTGCTGGGAGACCTCAACTTCCACCTCGACAATCAACTGGACCCCAACACCACATCCCTCCTGGACAACCTCCACAACATTGGACTCCGCCAGATCGTGACCGAGCCCACGCACTCAGCAGGACACACCCTCGACCCCCTCTTCACTACAGGAAACTCCATCACCTTCAGCCACACCACCGAACTCCCATGGACCGACCATCGTTGCGTCCACTTCACCTTCAGAACACCCACCATCCACAGACACCAGCACCTGCTTCCACAAAGAAACTGGACCAAAATCACCGATGACCAGCTCACCTCCTCACTCAACAACTCCACCCCAACCATCGCGGAAAACGACGACCCCAACACCGCAGCCCAAGCCCTGCATAGATGGATCTCGGACAGCACCAACACCATAGCCCCCCTCAAGAAAAACAACAATACCCGTGCCAAGAAAGCCCGATGGTTTACCACCGAACTTCGAGAGTCCAGGCGCACATGCCGCCGCCTCGAAAAGGCCTGGAGAAACACCAAATCCACAGAAGCCCACAACAACTTCAGAGCCGCCACCAACGCCCACCATCAACTCATCAGAGAAACGAGGAAAAAAGCGATTGAAGACAGAATCTCCACCCACGCACACAACAGCAAGGAACTCTTCAGCATCATCAAGGAGTTCGCCCAACCCACCAGCGAGTCTACCGACATCCCTCCCTCACAAGACCTCTGCGACAAACTCAGCATCTTTTTCCACCACAAAATCAAGAGCATCTACGACAACTTTGACGAAGACAACCAACACACTGAACCCTCACCAACCACCCCCGACACCCGGAAACCAGCGATTGATGACTGGACAGCCCTCACCACCGAAGACACACTGAAGACAATGAAGTCAATCCACTTAGGGGCCCCCACGGACCCCTGCCCCCACCACATCTTCAACAGAGCCGCCAACACCATCGCACCCATGCTCCGCCAAACCATCAACCGCTCCCTGGTGACCGCCTCATTCCCCGACGACTGGAAACACGCCGAGGTCAACCCCCTCCTAAAGAAACCCTCAGCGGACCCCACCGACCTCAAAAACTACAGACCCATCTCCCTGCTCCCGTTCCCAGCAAAAGTCATCGAGAAAGCCATCAACAGCCAACTCGCCACATTCATTGAAGAACACAACATCCTCGACTCCTCCCAATCCGGCTTCAGAAAAAACCACAGTACGGAAACCGCCCTCCTCGCCGCAACAGACAACATCCGCACCTTACTGGACAAAGGAGAAACAGTAGCCCTCATCCTCCTCGACCTATCAGCGGCGTTCGACACAGTCTCCCACCGCACCCTAATACGCAGACTCTACGATGCAGGAATCCAGGACAAGGCCCTCGACTGGATCTGCTCCTTCCTCTCCAGCAGGACGCAGCAGGTCAGACTCCCCCCTTTCCTCTCGGACCCCACACCTATCACCTGCGGAGTCCCCCAGGGCTCCTCCCTCAGCCCGACGCTCTTCAACGTCTACATGGCTCCACTTGCCCCCATCGTCAGAACCTACGGACTCAACATCGTGTCATATGCAGACGACACTCAGCTCATCCTCTCCCTATCCAACGAGCCCAACACCGCCAGACGCAACTTTCGAGAAGGCATGGAAGCCGTCGCCAAATGGATGAAAAACAGCTGCCTACAACTAAACACCAACAAAACAGAAGTACTCATCATGGGCCCAAACCCCGACGCCTGGAGTGACACCTGGTGGCCCACCGCCCTCGGAAACCCGCCAACCCCCACAGACTACGCACGCAACCTGGGAATCATCCTGGACTCCGAGCTCAAAATGGACCGCCAGATCAACTCTGTCTCATCTTCCTGCTTCCACACCCTCCGCCTCCTTCGTAAGACCTTCAAATGGATCCCCCTCGAACACCGAAAGACAGTCACTCACGCCCTGGTCACCAGCAGACTCGACTACGGCAACGCACTCTACGCCGGAATAAACAAAAACCTCATCCGCAAGCTACAGAACATCCAGAACGCCGCCGCAAGACTGGTCCTCAACCTGCCAAAACACTGCCACATCTCCCAGCACCTGCGCACACTCCACTGGCTCCCCGTCGAGGCGAGAATCACCTTTAAGATGCTCACCCACGCACACAAGGCCCTCCACGGCACCGGACCAGCATACCTGAACAGCCGACTCAAATTCCACGTACCCCAAAGGACCCTACGATCAGCCCAGCTTTCCTACGCTGTGGTCCCCCGCACCAGAAAGACCAGATCGGGAGGCCGCTCCTTCTCCTTCCTCGCGGCCAAGGCATGGAACGCCCTTCCGCTCCACCTCAGACAGACAACATCGCTCCCCATCTTCGCAAGAAACCTCAAAACCTGGCTCTTCGACAGACCCCCTCCTTGATGGAATGGAACCTGCACCCCCCCAACGCCCCCCCCACCCCTAGCGCCTTGAGACCCTTACGGGTGAGTAGTCGCGCTTTAACAAACTCCTGATTGATTGATTGATTGTTGTCTTTAGTAAAAAGGGTAAACCTCCAGAATTGCCGGGTTCATATCGCCCGATTTCCTTACTTAATTGTGACAGCAAGTTGTATTAAAAAATAATAGCTAATCGTATCTCTAAAGTCATCACTCCACTAGTTTCCTTAAACCAAGACGGATTTATTCCCAACAGAGGCACTGTGACACATATAAATAAAATTATTACTCTTTTTGGCATTACTTATGGGAGATTATGAGGAAATCAGGCTTTGGAGATACATTTTTAACTGCAATTCAAGTTTTATACTCCGCTCCGAATGCAAGAATTACAGCAATGGGGCGGAAATCAACACTGATCAATATTACAAGAGGGACTAGGCAAGGGTGCCCGTGCTCCCCGTTATTGTTTGCTTTATTTATTAATCCTTTTTTAAGTAGACTGTCCAACAGCCCTTCAATTAAGCCATTTATAGTGCAAAATATATCGCACCAAGTTTTCGCTTACGCGGATGATGTGGCAATTACTACAGTTAACCCAGACGAGACGGTAGTAGAGATTGAGCGGTTGGCCTTACAATTTGGGCTAATATCAGGCTACAAATTAAACTCTGCAAAGACTCAAATTTTATGTACCGGCAATACTTGAATTAGTGACTCTAGAGTAGTATCTGAAGTAACGTACCTTGGGATTATAATTAGGACTTCTATGAAAGAAATCGTTGAAAATAATTGGACCCGCATACTACAACATATTAAGCAACCGTTAGACAGGTGGGGACGTTTACAGTTAACAATTATAGGCAGGGGGAATATCATTAAGATGAGCATTTTATCAAAAGTCTTGTACCTGTTTAGAGCCATACCTCTAGAGATTCCACCATATCATATCCAACAGTTACAATCAATGTGTGCGAGGTTTATATGGTCTCCAGGGAAATCCCGCCGGGCTATGAGATGGATGACACTACCAGTTGAGAGAGGTGGTCGTGCTATCCCTGAGTTTTTGTTATATTTTTATGTATGTTTTTTACAAAGATTGCGATTGTTATTAACTGGGGAATCGGTAGAGGATATGGCAGAAGCACCATCTATATTGTATTTATTGTTAGGAAATGAAGCTAGGCGTAGCTTATTTAAAGAACTTGAAGGCTATTATTACAAGAGAACAAGGTACAAGATTCTGGAATCAGCCTTTGTAGTCCGGAGGAAGGTATCTAGAATGATAAACTTAGCGAAAGTGTCATATTACACACCGTTTAATGCAGAGAAAATATTACCCTATGTCTTCTGGGATCGGATTGCTATAGAATGGTCCCAAAAGGGGATAACGCAAATTGGGGATTTGTTTGAATCAGACGGGTCAATTGCAACTTATGAGAGTCTGACATTAAAATATCAATTGCCCAAGTCTTCCTTTTTTAAATATCTTCAAGTAAGGGATTTTGTAAATCGGAGGCATATTCGATCTGGTATTATTCCTATAGTAGAGGCTATCTGTACTTGGGAAAAAATAGGGTTTCTGTACAATTTAATAATATATTATAGACCTGATGATTTGCAGAAGTTTAATGTGTATTGGCAAAATCAGCTGGGGGAACCTACTTTATTAATAGAAGATGCAATTGCTATGTCTAAGGAAGCTTTCTTATCTGCTAATTTGAAGGCTCCGTTTTTTTTAAGACCGTCTTTAGATTATACTACACTCCAGAACGTATAATGAAGTGGGGTCCACAATACGATGGGAAATGCTTCCACTGTAAATAGGAGAATGCTGATAGTACTCATATATTTTTTAGTTGCAATAAATTGCATCAACTAGTGACCCACATTGAAAATGTTCTTACTAGGATTACACAGACTACCGTGAAGATTTCTCCAGCGATGATGCTACTAGGCATAGGGGATAATGTGAGAAAGGGGACTGCTCTATTTAAATTCAGGTATCTGATATTTGTCGCTATGACCGCTGCCCGCCTATGTATTGCCTCTGATTGGTTACAAGAAGAACCTCCTGCATTTGAATTTTGGCGCGCCAAACTATATAACTTGTTCGAATTGGAATGGAGTATGTATGCTTTAAGGGGGGCAAAGAAACGTAGACTTGGTATATTAATTTGGGGTGCAATATATGAACATTTAGAAATGTGAAATGTTAAAAGTTTAAGTTGTACTATAAATACTGTCAAGTGGAGAAAAAAAGAAAGAAAATATGTTGGTGATGAACTCAGTACTAAGGTCACTGAGTACTTTGTGGAAGACTGGATCATCATCAATAAGTCAAACATGGTTAGGAAGGGTGCGTCGAAGTTTACCTTACCTGTCAAAGTGGTCAAGGTGTCTAAGAGTGCTCTTCTATTGGAATAGAAAATGTGGTGGAATAGAAGAAGTCTGAAGAAGGTTGGTCCAATAATCACACCCTTCAAAGATCAAGGTGGTTATTCCTCTGAAGGTCGTGTAGGAAGTTCCTGGTGCAATGTCATCCAGCAAGAAGGTACTCATCATCGCTCACTTGCTGGTGGTATGGGTTATCCTATACACACCTCCTTGCACAGATAAGACCATCTTTGAGGTTTCCACTATTCATGAATTTTGTTTCTCTAAAGCCCAAAGCTCTAGGAACCTCTCTTAACACAAAATAATACAACATTTTATTACTTAACTGGCAGTCACAAGTGCACTTACCTTGCAGGCAATACGGCCATAATTTGAATGGTGCAGCAGGTGCAGTGGCACCGGGGCCAAAAGTCGTCATAACTTCTCTAAACACCAAATATTGCTATATTTTGCTACTAAACAGGCAGTCACAAATGCAGTTATCTTGAAGGCACTAGGAGCATGGTTTGAATTCTGCAACAGGTGCTGTGGCACCAGACCCAAAAGTTGTCAGAACTCCTCTAAACACATAATATTGCTATTACATCCATTATTGCTATTATTTCCCTCTTTCATTTTTCTGACTGTTGTTATTACTTACCTTACCTGCGCTACACCACTCTTAACACCTTAACTGTGCCGAACGTTCCGCGCTAGTGCGGAACGTTCTATTATGCAGGCGGGGCCGCGACGGACGTGCGCAGCACTCCAAAGGTAGTGCACACGGCGGCCATTGGCCGTCACCAGCAGCCATGAGGTTAACACCACTTTGCCTTTTTTGCATATTGCCTTTCTGAACATAAACAAGTCATAACACTTTAACAGACTTTCTGTAACTTATATTGTGCAACTACTCAACAAGCTACAGATTACAACAAAAAACACGGGGGCGAAACCTAATGCACTTACCAATGCCTGTTGAAAAATATCTCTAACTGGGCGCAGGCCATCCTGTCATTTGACCCAAAATAATAGCCAGTTCAAGCCAATTGTGACTCTTAGAGTATATCCATTCGTATCCCTTCCCAATGTATATAGAGATAACTCTAATCACTAGTATATGCAGTAGACCTTTGTACTCCCTACCATTCCTATGTGACTCTTAGAGTATATCCATTTGTATCCCTTCCCTATGTATATAGAGATAACTCTAATCACTAGTATATGCAGTAGACCATTGTACTCTCTACCATTCCTATGTGACTCTTAGAGTATATCCATTCTTATCCCTTCCCTATGTATATAGAGATAACTATAATCAACAGTCTCTTCTTTGTGTGACTTTACATCTTGTACATTTGCAATTTTTTTCTGTGTGTATGATCTTTTATGTAACACATGTAATCCTAATTCCTTATGTTTTGCAACTGGTTCTTATGTAAAGCGCTCTGACACCTTCAGGTAAAGTTCGCGCTATATAAAATCGCATGAAATAAATAAAAAAAAATGTTTTAAAAAATGGTGCAAAAGCACCCCCGTCCCCCGGGGGGATTACAAGCCCAGAGGTGGGAGAAGGAGCGTTATGAGGGTCGTAGAAAGTGCCCCTTGTGCTTGGGCTGCGCTTCATTAACAACACTTGCTTATCTATTTGTCCCAGCTGCCAGGTGTGTGCCTCTTAAGGCAAAGATGTAGGGGCACCCAGCTTAAAGCCTTGCTAGGACAGCGCGGTGGCCAGTCCAAATGAAAGATTGCCTGTCCCTTCGAAGGTTTCACTCAGGGCCTGTTCTTCCTTGTCGTGCCACAGAAAGAGCTCGAACTCCATCAACCACACCTGGCATAGGATTTGGCAACGGCTCGGACTATAGCCGGATACTCCTTGAAAAGGAGCGTGTGCGCTCGCCAGCGTGGAAGACTCGTGATGCCTCATCGCGGTCCATCAGTCGCTCACCTGTTGCAGGTAGGGCTCGTGCTCCCACGGGCTGCCAGGCGCGCGCAGACGCTGTGATGTAAACAGCTGGGGCGCCACGTGAGCGGCGGGGCCGCGCCCCCTCTGCTGGCAGCCCCCGCCGCCGCTGTCAGTGTGGCCGGGCTGAGCGCGGCGTCGGCTGTCAGTGGAGCCTCTTGCATCCCCCGAGCCCGAGATCCTGCACCGCTCCCGCCGGCTGCAAGTCCTGAAACTCGGCCGAAGTGGCATAAAGTCGCTCGGGAGCCTCCCGGGGGACCCTCCTTCAACCGGCCCGGGCCCCTGCGTCCCGGGGGCCCCGATGTCCCGCACGGCCAGCGAGAATGCCGAGTACACGCTGCGCAGCCTCGGCCAGCTGATGAGCGAGAAGGCGGCGCGGCGGCGGCCCGACGGGGAGGCGGGGGAGCGCAGCCTGATTGCAGCCGCCGAGTCGTGCACCAGCCTGGGCAGCGCCGCCGCGGGCCCCGGGGCCCCCGGGGCCTCGGCCGCCGAGCTGGAGCGCGCAGCCCGGCGCCGCTTCCAGAAGGATGAAGCCCCGGCCTTCGTGTACGTGCTGTCCGCCTTCTCGGCGCTGGGCGGCTTCCTCTTCGGCTATGACACGGGGGTGGTGTCCGGGGCCATGCTGCTGCTCCGGCGGCAGCTCGGCCTCTCGGCGCTGTGGCAGGAGCTGCTGGTGTCGGGCACCGTGGGGGCGGCCGCGCTGGCGGCGCTGGCCGGGGGGTACCTCAACGGGGTGCTGGGCCGCCGCCCCTGCATTCTGCTGGCCAGCTTCCTCTTCACCGCCGGCGCTGTGGTCATGGGAGTCGCCGGCAGCAAGGAGACGCTGCTCGGGGGGCGCATCGTGGTGGGGCTCGGCATCGGTGAGTGTCTGCAGCCTAGCGCTTCTCTGCCTAGCGCCTATGTGACTTCATGAAAACTCGCGCACCTGCAGTATCATGCGCCTGCTTTCCATGTCCTGTTTGTGCTACTTGTTGAAGCGCTTCTACGTCGTTCAAGCGTCTGTGCTTCATTTTCACTGCAGCATCTATGCCCAAATCACTGTGTTCTCTGTAGTTACAAAAGGTCCTCGGATGTAGCGCTTCTCTGTTGCACATTTTAATTCTATGTCCGGTTGTGAGGAGAATGGACCTGCAACGTAGTGCTTCTGGATTGGAAAACCTTTCTCCTCGCTGTAGCGCCTTTCCAATAAAACGCCTCTATTTCTAAAATCCTTGTACCTTGCAGTAGCGTTCCCGCAGTGTAGCGCGAATACCTATATAGGTTGGCATAGCGCTGATTTACCGTTACTCTAGTACGCCTGTTGCATGACTGGAAAACCACCATCTCACCCTGTTGCTGTTCAGATCTGCAGTATAGCACGTCTTGTTCACCGTGGGCACTCCACGCCTACAATACAACATCTGCCTATGAACTTTCCTATAATAACTATATCGTTCGCCGTCCGACTCTGCATCTGCAGTATATCCGTGAGGTTGCGGTGGGGCCTCGGGAAAACATGCCCCCCACCCCCTCCCGCCGTGTTTGCATTAATCAGATTGCAGCGAGCTCTGGTGTCGCTGCACCTGCTGCTCCATTGATAGCCACGCCTCTACCCCCTCCACCCTTTGGATCGTGTCAGGTGTTGCGGTTGCCTGCGCTCCATCTGAGTACAGCTAGTGGGGGGGGGGGTGTATTTCGTGGTAGCAGCAACCACAGTCAGGGGTACAAGGTCTCAGGCATGCGAAGGTTGCAGCGAGCCCCTGAAAAGCTCCACGCTGGTACTGTGCGCCGGTATGCAAGACTGTATTGCAAGCAATGGCCGTGCATGTTTCGTGAAGCCTGGCCAGTGACAAGACAGACCATTGCACACTACATGCTCTGTTCTCGCTGCATGCGCGCTCCGGTGTTCACAATCTCTCCCTGGGCACCTCGTGTCTGTCTGTGGCACTTAGCAGACTCTGCCTCGGAGTGCGTGGTGTGGTGGTTTATTTTCCCGTCCCCATCATCCTTCTTTGTCTGTGCCTGTGGTTACTAGCGGGCTCTGCTAGTGTGCCTTCTTACCGCCTCTCATCCTTTGCTCAGTCTCACCCCAGGCTCTCGTGCCAGTAGCTATATTGAAATGGGCACCTTGTGCTGTTAATTCATTTCCATACCTGTCAATTCGCAGGAGGGTGCCACCGTGCGACGCACATAGCGACTCACATCACACGGTGTCCCGGTGAGGAGCCTATGTCACGTGGCGGCAGAGAAAAACAGATGAACTCCACTGTAAATAGTGGTTTTTAGGTCGTTTTCCGAGACTTTGACCTGTCCATGTCCATTGAGGGGCGTGAAAACACCTCAGGACATTGGCACCAGCCTCAGCAAGCTATTTATTATTTTTTGAAGGAGGGGGTTTGGTGGGGTTCGAAAGTGCCTCATAGGTACTTATGGAAACGAGGCTCCCCCACCCCCCCTCACACGGTGAGATAGTTCTTCAAGTTGGCAGGTATGCATTCCCTTTCCGTGCTCATCCATTCGCTCGCCATTGACTTCTCAGCCAGTTGCTGCTCTTGAAGACATCCTGCCGCCTGTGGTCTCTTTCCCTGCTGTGCGACTCTTGATTCCTTCTGCCTGCATGTTCAGTCTGTGGGTCTCTTAAGGCCCTCCGCACCCTTTACCTTCCTGCTGTGCCTGGCTCCCTGCGGTCCCTCCTACTTTCAGCTCTTTCTCAGGGCATGCTCTGAGAGCGAGGATCTGTTTGCTCAGGAGCTCTTCGGCTGCGCACAGTATGAACTCTGCAATGCATCACAGTTGAAAATATATTGACCTAACTTTTGAAGGTATTAGCAGTGAAGATGCACAACTTGATTTGTACCGCGTGAAATGCATTCCTCTACAGTGTAGCAACTTGTCTTCTGGACATCTGCAGAACTCCCTTTTCTTTCTAGTTTAGCAAATCAGACTTGTTGCCGAAGTACAGGAACTTGCTGTGTTAGGTGTATGCACAAAGCACAGGTTGTTATGAAGAGTGGGTCTCTCTTATACTCTGTGCTGGCCGTACAGTACAGGCACTGTGAAGCACAGCAGATCGCACTTGGCATAGTCTTACAGGTCAACCTTTTCAGTGCACAACTTTTAAAAACCTCCTGGTGTAACTGTGGCGCTGACTGTTGGTCGTGGGTGGTCGCATTGGTACATTGAGCCCAAAATTGAAGCATTGCCCTGAAATACATTCGTTTGCGTGATAAACAAATGTAAATGTTTTTGAGCTTGTAAAGCGCACTGCTACCCGTCTGTAGGTCTCCTGGCGCTGTATAACTCTGGGGAACTCGTCCTGGCTTTCCCTGTGTGATGGTCCCTTGCTGGGAGTCCCCAAGGTGGAGCCAAGCATCCCCGGAATTGGTGGGGCTGATGTGGAGATTAGGCAAGCTATTGCCCAGAGTTGCCGAGTGGAACCCCTGATTAGAGTAAGCACTGAAGCGAGAATTATCGAGTTCGCTGACCAAGGTCCACGACCCTGCCGCGTCGGGAATTGAACCCTGGTCCCGGGCCGACTTCTGCTCTCGGGCCTGCCACCTCTAACCAGTGAGCCACACTACTCACGATATACTAAAGTTAATACCAGTCTCCAGCATTGCAGTCCAGTTAGTTCAACTTTCTCAAAGTGAAATATGTGCCTTCTGTTTAGTATAGGGTAGAGAGGGAACATTGCCATGTCTATACTCTGCAGCTGTGGGGAAGCAGCAGTGCAGCTCATGAACTGAAAACCCTGCCCCTATGAAGCAGTGTTGCCAATACCAGTGGCCGCTATCATTCAGTGTGTGGCTAAAGACTAATTGTTGTAAGGCACCATAGTAATGTACGTGTGGCTGGTCCACCTATAAGGCAGCTTAACTCAAATTTGATTGTTTTGGTTAGGCTTACATCGCATGTCCTCGAGACAGTCTGATTATTATAATAGAATCGCAAAAGGAATGTCGGTATGTGGGCGACTTGATTTTCAAGAGAGCTGTATATTTGACTGCACGTGCTCCGAGGCCCACGTTTTTACTGCACCAGTGAGCAGTTCTCACCGCTTTAATTCTTGGTTAGGCTGAGATCGATGATGCTTGTTTGCACTGTTTTGGCTTGCTTCATGCCCTTGTTCTTTTAATCTGTGCTAGTAGAGGGTCCATCCTTGGTAGAAAAGCTGCACTGGTTGATACAGAAGTGCTGCACCCATGAGCTCTGTCTTCGAAAGATGTTCTCTACGCATATGGGAAAGCGTTTAGTGCAGTGGTTCCCAAACTCTGGTCCAGGGACCCCAGGGGTGTGTGACATATTCCCTAGGGTCCGCAGGCAACAGTATTAAAAGCACTGCAAAGTTCCTTGTATAATCAGCAGTTTTTGGGCAACAATAAAAGTGTCAAGATAACTCGGGTGATTAATGTACCCGCCAGAGAGAGATGGGCGTTTTGTCCAGTGGCAGCCTTGACTCCTCTATGGTCGCGCTCATGGTTAATATACCTGCCGCAAAGAACGTGTATCATGCATTTAAAAAAAAGTTTTTCATGTGCTCAGCTCAGTGGGTTACTGCTTTTGTCACATAATTTCTTTTGCTACTGTGCAGTTAATAAATTACAATCGTAATCTAGCACAGGGGGCAGTGGAATGCCATCAAAGAGCTGCATGCAAACTACATTGTATTAGTAAGTTATATATTTTTCCCCAGTCTTTGATTATCCTGAGGCTGCTAAAGAAGGCTTGTTTGGGTAGAAATACATTCTTATTATTAAAGTCAACCTTAACCCCTGTGTTATGTTCTGATTTCTGAGTTTATGCTTCTCCAGACCAAGCAATCTTAAAAAATGCCTACCAGTATGGCTGACGTGAATCCTACACCTTGTAGTCCCCTTTGCCTTATGTACATTTTTCTGTACACTGATTTACACACACATGATTCATTGTTTCTGTATGTGTGTGATGTAAAGTGTTCTGACACCCTACACTGGTATGAGAGGTGCTATTGAACAAATTAAAAACATGTGAGAGAGGGTCTATGGAGAGATGAGAGGCTCTGTTTGAGGGTGATAGTGAGGGAATCATTGAAGAGCCCCAACAAAGATTGTTGTATCCAAGCATACAGTTAGTTAATCATTTACTATGCTTTAAAAGGTAATACAATTATATAATGACAAATGTGTTGTAGAATGCACCGTTTTTTCTCATATTGTCTTAGGGGCAGAGCCTCCTCAAAGCCCCGTTTGTAGTGGTCAGGCTCACTTGCTGCTCTTGGTGTGTATTGTATGGGGACTGGTATGACAACATTTGCCAGGGCTGGTTTGGGTTTCCAATCCGACCCTGGCAGGAGCCTCATACTGCAAAATAAAACCCAAACATTGAAAAGTTAGATGCAGAGCTGCAGCATCACCCTTCCCATGAACATGTTTAGATTTTTTTTTCAATTTTTTTCAATATAAAATACTAAAATCTTTAGAAATTCAGGCATTTGTGTGAGGTGCATGTGTGTTTTTTTTCCCCTCAGAATTACTGTTTTAATGTTTGAAATGTAAATCGTACAAAATTGCTTTGGAGTCACCGGTTTCCAGTAGCGACTAAATCGGGGTCCCCAGGAGTAGAAAGTTTGCAAATGCTGATTTAGTGGATATCTATAGGGATTCTAATGAATTCCTATTTATGTCCTCTGCTGAGATTTGCTCTCTCAGCCCTCATGTGTTTCTGTAAATGGACCTTACTTTGGATTGCCGGTAGGTCACACTGATGAACTGCATCAGTCGACACTAGTCAGGCCGCGTGGACACTCGACCTTTTAAAACACCCTGGGTTTTAAGTTCTTGGCGCACGTGACGGCGTCGCTAGTTTTAAAAGCTTTTTCTTCCCTCTAAGCTGGGCCCAATGTGCTGGGACTTATCTAGAAACGTTGTTAAAAAAAAAAAAATCTTAAAGGCCTAATCTAAAAAAAAAAAAAAAAAGTTACATAAATGCATTATAACAGTCGAGCAGAGAAAATTTGGGAGAGCGTTTAAAAGATTAATACGAAGTACACGCCCCACAGTAACCTCAAAAGGATAGGACACTCCTACATTGGTAAACTATAGGCTATTTACATTTCCTAACCGGAATGTAGGTACTGTGAGAGTAGGCTGAATAAGCATTAATTTTAGGGCAGCCTCAGTCCTCGCACCTCAGCACTACTTGATAATGAGGAGGGAAGATGACTGAGGATTAGATGTCCACAATGGACAGCACACCTGGTATCCCAGGACACCAAATCACCCCTCGATCAGTGCTCCTTGCCTCATAGTTCTTTAATACTTCTGTACGACTTGACACACAAGCAGGATCTGGGCATTGGACATTTGAATACACAGAGACCTTTGCACTGTTACTTAACTTTTGTACCCATATGAACCGATATATTTCTTAGGTGCGTGGCGTGCTGGACAGGAGTAGTGTGCTTTCATTTGCTCATATGTCAGAATTTGAAAAATAACTTGGTATCTGCTATCTGAGTGCAGTTTTTGAAATCGCTAAAACCAAATACATGGCCTGATATTGCTCTTTACATTCCATGTTTGTATCATGCCGAACACGGACTGCTCGCCTGTGTGATGGTCAATAACATGTGCACTTTCATTCATTGCTAGTGAAGGGAGGAAAGGGGAGACAGCGTGAGGAATTAGGAAAAAGGGATGATGAAGGAGGTGTCCCTCAAGGAACACGCCGCTGACCACTTTTGCACAGCTCATCCCTCGGTTATCATCATTATTCATTCTTCTCATTACTCGTGTGTTGGTGGGTGACGGACGAGGCGAGGCAAAAAGGGTCGATTGATGTGGAATGACAATGTCCTAAAATGGATGCTGTAGTGAGGAGCTGGGAGGCAGTGATAAAATTAATACAGTTAACAGACACGTTCATTGTCTATGCTAATTACTTAAAGTGAGGATCAATAGGCGAGTAGTGATAACAATAAAGGAAATATAGGATAACATGGGTAAAGTAGTCTCTGGAGGAATAATAACCTGTGAACCATTTAGCTACAAATGGTTCATTATAAAATCAAAACAACAAGACAATAATGGACTTTTTAATAATAAAATGCCTTCACCATTTATTTCCCAATAGAAAAGGTAGAACAGTATAGTTTAGTACATATTTTTCATCAAGTGTGTCGGAGAGCAGCAGTGCGCCAAGATTCCTTAGAGTACTTCAGTGAGCAAAGAGTGTCCAGAGTCTGCTGGGGGCAGTGAAGTTAGCTACCTTGGTAGAGGTATGCTCTTGCCAGGGGTGGACTGGTAATTTGTTCCATCATGCATTTGGGTGCCTGGAGTAACAGTAGTCTTGAAGGCTCTGGGTAGCTGCTGGAGGGTCTGTCACTCTCAACAGTTCCCTGACTTTAACATGGAAGGTACACTGGTGGCTTCAGGCGAGAGCGTGAAATACGAAATTGGAAGGGATGGAGAAGAGAGAGGAGGAGTGCAACATAGAATGGATGGATGGAAAGAGAAGGGGGCGGGGAGCAGGCCTGGTTTGAACATTTGTGCCACAGCTGCTTTGGGATCCCAATCCAGCCCGACTGTTTTTAATGTACATGCTTATACTTTAGCTTACGAAGTGGTGCTTGAAGGTACCGCCTAGGCAGTCTGTAGGTGGAACCAAACTCTTACCACTGGGCACCTTTCTACAGAAAGTAAAGGCACATCCCACCTGTTCATCTCTGGTGAAGGAGGAATATAAAACATCTCAACTTGACAGCTCCAATTTCTTAGGCACTGTTGGATCTCTAATACTATGTCACATGCAGGACTCCAAGGCATTTGTCTCCCTACATTCAACAAGACAAGGCAGGGAAGCAGGCAAACGACCCTACCAGCCTGTCCAGTTTTGGAAGTCTGTTTCTTCTAACTAGACTTTTGTATTCAGAATACAAGCTGCTGCTTCCTGAAGGAGGTATCCTTCTGCTCCCGACCTGTTGCAGAGTATTCACCTAGAAGCTATTTGTAGCAGAGCGCTGGGTTTTTATATATGCAGTTGTCTAGTATCAAATTGTTGAAGGATTAGTGTTTATCAAGTTCTACTGAAGACTGAAAAGCCTTAGTGTGCCCCTGTAGCCAGGGAGCCTCCGAGAACAAAATAAGCCATATAGTGTACTCCTGATGTTTTGGATGATTTGTTCTCCCATCTCCCTGTGGTGGTCCTGGGTCATCTTCTTCTTTTTTGGGACAGCAAAGTAGTCGCTCCAGACTGCATCAGAGCAGAATTCAGGAAAATTAACCAAGAGAAAAGGTCAGCACACTATTTTATTATAAGTTAGACCTAAGAAGGTACTTTTTCTATATTTATAAACGGTTGCCCACTGCAAATTACTAGTGACCACTGTCTTGGAGGTCCCAAAGCCCTTGGAGGACCCCATCTTGAGAAACCAGATTTGCAGAGGGTCTAGGAGTGTTGGCAGTTCAGGGAGGAAGCCACCCAAAATGCCATTATAAATCCGTATTTTTTAAAGCCGTTTGAGTCATCCAGATGCACAACTCTGTTCTGTTGTGGAATCCTTGAACCCTGGTATGAAGGTACCCGAACCTTAAAGCACCAGGGGCAACACAGCATTATACAAACTGGTTTGCTTAGTCTAACCGCTTGCAGTGCCATTATTTGCCCCCTTCCTAGCTGTTAAAACAGGCAACACTAGCCACATTGCGGGTATATTATGCTTCCGAAATGGTTACATTTTCTTCACTGTGCGGCTATTGTTGTACAAGTACTGATAGTAATATACCGAGGGAAGATTTGATTTTACAATAGTACGCTGGATCATACTGTCTTTTTCGATAAGAGCCATTTGCATACTTTTCTAGTACAGAATAGCTAAATGCATTCAAAGTGTATGTACAAAAGATTTGTTAAAGTACCATGTACAAATATGCATCTGAAATCTGTAATTCTATATGCTTATACCAATTTGGTTGCAGTGAGCACTCGGGACATACGAAAAAAGGAATTTGAATACTGCTTAGGGACTTTTTTCTATTTTTAGACATTATCATGTACAAATTATTGTTCGCTATATATTACGCCAGTCATGACAGATCCTAATGTCTGCAAAATACACACAAAAGGTCCCTGTGTGCCTAAGCCTCAGAACTTCATAACCTGGGAAGGCCAACAGGCTCGTCTCCTGAGTGCCCTTAGGCATCCCAGAAACTATATCAGTAAGCTAGAGGGTCAAGGAAGAATGCCACCTTTCAGGATTAGATGTAGGGAGAAAGTGACGATCTAGCCTCTCGGACATCACCAACAGGGTGGCTATGATGTGCCCAATGTGCACTTTGGTGTTCCAAGGGATTAATAGCTCCTCAAACTATTTGAAGCATCACAAGTTGAAAATGGTGGCGACACCAGCTGCAGGGATTTTGTTCTTTAAAATTGACATTTTGACATCCACATAATACTTTGAAAACATTAAGCAAATGTTGCCTTACACTGTGATGGGTTCACATGAATGGTGGTGACTTCCTCCTTTAAGTCGATGTCAATGATGTTTCATGGAGGATCAGAACTAAGCAGGGATGGTAAGAGAACAGATGACGCTTGAGGGAGCAGTGGAAGGAGCCTATGGACTTCTTTACCAATTGATGGTAGTTCAAGGTTTGTGAAAGCTTTATCATAAGAAATGCTATTGCAGACCTTTTTTGTCTTCATTGAGTAAAGTTGAAAGCTTGTTCCCTCTTGAGTAGCTTGGTAAAGTAACCACAAAGGAGAGAGGGCACAATTAGAAATCTTGTGATTTAGATTTAATTGGCCTTTATTTTTGGTGATGTTTATGAAAAAGTATCAGGAGCTGAAAGACATCCAGTCTTTTCAAGCTACATTAAGGGTACGTGCTCTGTAATCCAAAAGTTTTTTCTATTCGATATTTGTACAACTGGGGCATATGGGCATATGACTTTCACCAACACCCACGGACCACGCACGCAACCTGAGATTCATCCTGTACTCCTCCCTCACAATGACCAAGCAAGTCAACGCCGTCTCGTCGTCTTGCTTCAACACCCTGCGCATGCTCTGAAAAATCTTCCGATGGATCCCCACCGAAACCAGAAAAACCGTCACCCAGGCCCTCGTCACCAGCCCACTGGACTACGGAAACGCCCTATACGCAGGAACCACAGCCAAACTTCAGACACGACTCCAACGCATACAGAACGCCTCCGCACGACTCATCCCTCGCCACATATCCGCCACCTGAGAAGCCTGCACTGGCTCCCCGTCTGCAAGAGGATCACGTTCAGGCTCCTCACCCACGCACACAAAGCACTACACGACAAGGGCCTCGAATACCTCAACAACCGCCTCTCGTTCTACATCCCCACCCGCCAGCCTCTCCCTCGCCACCGTCCCACGAATTCGCAGAACCACCACCGGAGGAAGATCCTTCTCCTACCTGGCAGCCAAAACATGGAACTCCCTCCCGCACACCTACGACTGACTCAGGACCATTTCACCTTCAGAAAGCACCTCAAGACCTGGCTATTCGAGCAGTAGCGACACCCCTTCCCCCCCCCCCCCCCCCCTCAGCACCTTGAGACCCTCACGGGTGAGTAGCATGCTCTGTAAATGTAATGATTGATTGATTGATTTTTTGATAAGTTTACTATTTAAAATATATGTAGGTTATAAGCTAGGCGATTTTTGTCTTTTGAATACTCTGGCTTGTACAACCCACTGTGAGTCCGACACAATGCAGTTTTTTGGACTGTTCACTTTTAATCTTCCTGTAAACCCTCTGTTGGCCGTTTTGTCATGTTGTTTTTCACTTCCGAATTAGTTTTGAAATGTGAGTCCTGTGTAATTTTCAGAGATTAGGAGAATGTAATGACTATGGTTTTAAGTCTTTGCTATATTGGCTCAGTGTAAATATTAGCCATTTATAAAGGTCCAATGTGGCACTTTCACAGTAGACCCCACTGTATGAGATTGCCCCACTAGAAAAAACAAGCAAACAATATTATTGGTGTATTACAGTACTTTTAGCACTATTAGCACTAAAAGAGATAAAGATATCCTGTGCAGGAAGTAATTGTTGGCATTAGGTGGACAAGCTTGTAAAGCATCGCTATAAAAAAATATATAGGAGAGTTCTTTTGGTGGCCAGGAGTATTAGAGTACAAATTGGGCTAGACATATCTACGGTTCCTGTAACTTACAGTTAAGAATTATTAAATATTTTGACAGCCTTCATTGCCTTGTTTCGATAAATGTGCTAAATAGAAAGGGGCTACTCTTTATAAACACCACCTGGAATCAGGAGTAATTAACACATGTATAACACATGTTGCATCTCGTAAACCAGCAAAAAGGTTGAACCCCCTACATATGTATATACAACATTAATGATACAATAATGAAAACAACAATATATACTGTGCAAAAATTAGACATTTACTGCTTCAGAAGTAAACGAGGCTAGCGCTCAGTGCTCACGCAGTGATAAATAAATGGATTTAATACAGGGAGTATAAAGCAATGGGACCACAAAAGCTGATTCAGTGTTACTGCATACATAAATCAGTAGATAGGCTCCTAACTTTATGAAGTTGCTTAATGTGTAAGCATACTAGAAACTGTAAGGCATTTGTACATAGAACACCCATGCTTACTCAGTACTCGAATTGTATCACTAATAATGTAGTATGTGTCATGTGGTGCCCCTGTAATTTGGTGTACATAAGACAAACCACTCTAAGGCAAAACCAGTCTATATCAACAACATAGTAGAATAAAGTGTAACGTCTTGACAGCCCTTTAGAGAGCTACTTCATTGTGTTTATCCATACAGAGGATGATGTTGAGTGGCAGGGAATTAAAGTAGTTAACTCCTCCTACCCCCCCCCCCCCCGGGGGCGACATCCAAATGATGCTTAATAAAGCAGGTTGGAATTGGATATTCAGATGCGAGAGCATTAAAATGGTCTGGATACCACCAGCACTCTGCAATTGTTCCATAATCCATCCATTTGAGACTCACGCTGACATCAGTAAATTTCCTATGACCCTTCACTACCTCCACTGAGAGTCAACTTTTAACTGTATTAGGAATTCTGTCAATCCGTCTCTCCTATTTTAAATAATGGTTTTTGACAGAGACTGTTACTATGTATGTTGAGAACAGCAGCTGGTTTTGAGTCCATTGTGGTCCTACCTTATTTGTATTGGATGTCAGTGCATTTGATAAGTGGATCAATCTCCCGCTCGGCTGATTTGACTAGGTGTTTGGTATTTGGAGTAGGGGGTTGGGCTCTTCCATGAATATCTTCCTGCGAGTCATGTAGCAGACACATGGTCTAATTGGAAAAATTACATCCCATAAGGTCCCAATACCAGTGGTGTCCAATACATTTATTCACCATTCTCACCTCTTTTACACTCTCTGCTTGGTTCCTTAAGCTGACTGTTCTAGGAGTGCCATATGCAATATTAATGTCCCATGACTTCCCCCCACAGATACTATGGAACCTCCATGGCAATATTGGAGAATATGTTCAGACGGAAGACTTTTTTGCCTCATGCTATGCCTGGATGAAAGATAATTGCTGTGATTAAACTGGAATTGTTCTGTTGGACTTTCCTGCTGTTGACTCTTTCGTTCACCTGACTGTCTTCTCAGGGACACCTTCCCATTGCTCTGAAAACTCATAGGAATATAAGCATGATGGTTTCTGAGCATCTATAATATGACCCACACATTCAAGCAGGTATACAGTCTACACATTTTGTCATCTGTGTGATATCAGAAATTAGCAAAAAAGTTTATCTAGGCAAACTGAGACCTTTTGGTACAAGTAATTGCAGCATCTAGATTTTTTTTTTTTTTTGACAGTAGTCAAAATATATGTTTATTGTGACCTTAGTCTTTAAACAATACAGTGAGTAAAACGCCGAGTGGAGTATGCGTCATAAAATCATACACTTATTATTTTTAAAAACTTGTCCGTTAAAAATATCATACACACCATTATCAAAAATACAAAAGGATATACAAATGTTAAAACCTATACACATTCTTATCACTCCAAGAATTCATTCCGCTAGACTAAAAATACAGTACTACAAGTTATTCTTTGGCCCTCAGCGCACTCAGGGCCTCCTTTAAAAATTTCCCGAGGGCTATTACAATATCCAAGTAGGGGATTTCAGATAGGAGGCTGGCCGCCTGAAACCTTGTTTTTACCTCATATTTTATAAATACTGGGCGCAGCCACATTTTTCTATGTTCTAAGAGTACCGCACAGTCTAACAGGAAATGCAACAGGTCACCCTTGGTTCCCAAGTTACACCTACAGTAACCTTCCTCATCTAACATTCTTATATTGAGGTCTCTGTTTGTTACCCATGGGTTGATACCAATTCGAAGCCTCAGGATCTCTTGCCTGAGGCCGCGATTGGGTAATCTATCGAGGTATGGGTACCAGTTTTCCTGGGGCCACGCATTTAACATATGCGCCACAGATTTTTTCTTAGTTAGGTAACCTATATCAGTTGATTTCGAGACCTCTTTCCCCCTTTGCTTCAAATCGCCTTTAGAGATAAGGATTTGATATGAACTCCGATCCAAATCGATCTCAAGTGCGTTGCAGATTCCCTTCAATTTTTCCCTACTGGACTTTGCCCATTTTAACTCGCTTTTCTGAATTTCTTTGCGACACCAATATGCTACTTTTTTACTTCTGGGGTCCTCTAATCTCTTCCAGAATCTGATCACAGCCATCTGGGTTAATGTCACCCAGGACTTTGTACCTATTTCAGTTCTGATGGCTTGTATCATTGCAGATTGAGGAAGAGATAAGAGCCTTTTTATGCAGTTTCCCTCTATCATGTCCCAAGATCCCTTACCGCTCAAATAAAGGATCTCTGCGCCATATAAAACTTGCGGGCGGATCATTGCGTCAAAGGCTCTGAGCAATGGTCGGTGTGACTTCTCGCCATAGTCCCCATTGAACCTTTTTAGGCCACATATGGAGGAGAGTGCCTTTGCTTTTTGCGTTTCCAGGTGAGTATACCAGTTTAAAGACCTGTCAAACCAGATACCCAAATATCGGTACTCATCTACTGACTCTAATTTGAGGTCCCCTATGAACCAACTGAATCTGCTTGGCTTTTTCCAAAAGCATAGGGTTTTGGTTTTGTCCAGATTGATGGTTAAAAATTTGTTGGCACAGTAAGTATTGAAAGCATTTAGCTTCCTTTGGAGGCCTCTCTCAGTCTGGTCTACTATCACCAGGTCATCCGCGTACAATAGGCAGGGTATCTTGTTTCCGTCCATTTTGGGGCTGGCACTACCCTCCACCTCAAGGTGTGCCGGGAGATCTGACAGAAAAATCGAAAAAAGCTGGGGGGCCAGCACGCAGCTCTGTCTTAGCCCATTGGCGATGGGTATTTTGGGAGTTAGGGAGCCCCCAGTATCTTTAATTACTTGCCCCCAATTTTCCCTATGGAGTTCTGTTATTATAGTAAGTAGGTCTTTTGGGATATTTAGCCTCTTTAGTGTAGATTACATTACATCCTGTCAGCCTGTTCAAGCATTTCCGAAAATGCGGTTAATGCCACAAATTTTTTTTAGAGCAATATTAGTCTACTGAAGTTCATTCACTTCTCCAATGTTGTGTTAGGATGGCTAACCAAAGATCTTGAATTAAAAAGAGGGTGCCTTTTTATGTGGGAGGTTGTCGGTAAGCAGGCGGCCAAGTGCTTAAACATATTGATACAGTTCCATAGTCGTAGTTGGGCTTTCCGGTCTGTGGCTTATACCAAACATGAGTATTCCTAGGTGGAAGTTTTGCCAAAATGGGATAATAGCTATTCAGAGTGGCATGAGCTAGAGTGTGGAATTCCCCTCTATCTTGCATTAGAATAATTCCCAAGTTGCTTAACTTTATGTGAACATCAGTAATAGTTTCTGGTGAATTCCACCTAATGAATCCTACAGTAGTAGGTCAAGGCTCTGTTACGCAGCAGCCTACACCATGTTAACCATTTTTTCTGCTCTATGGTGTATTCCTGCTGCACATTCAACTAGTTCATATATCAGTTTTTGCATTAGTCTATTTTTCAAATCTTTTTTTAGTGTACAGACTCCTTTTAAAGGGACGATGTAACATAGAGAGAAACAAAGTTCTCTCTCCCTGGTCCAGGATCACTATCAATCGGTCAAAAAAGGCATTCACGCACTGGAGAAATTTGGATTTGGGCCTAAGTTTAGAGACTGTGTAGCATTACTATACACGGATCCTGAAGCTAGAGTTCGGGTGAATGGTGACTTCTCGAACATGTGGCAGATTCACAGGGGGACTATGCAGGGGTGCCCCCTTTCCCCTTACACTATTTGCTCTTATACTTGAACCTCTGGTCTGTGTCATTAGAGCCACTCAAGGACTGGGTGGTTTTGTGGACAAGGCCCATCAGCTGAACGAAGAACGCATATCGTTATATGCAGATGATATTCTGCTTTATGTGACGAATCCCAGGGAGACTCTTCCTCAAATCCTGCAACTTTTTGGGGAATAAGGGAGCCAGGCTGGATATAGGATTAATTGGAGTAAATCCACGCTTTTCCTGATGGGTGGTATAGTGGAGCCAAAGACCTACCCTAGCTGCTTGCGATGGTCGATGGAGGGCTTCACATATCTGGGTCTTTATATCACTACGGATGTGGCAACTAGTCTAGCGCGTAATCTCCGGCGGGTTGTTTCCAATTTCCAAGAGGAGGTTAAGAGATGGCAGCAGGTCCCACTGACGATCATGGACAGGGCAGCTATGTTTATAATGATCACACTTCCCCAGTTGCTATAGGTGCTACAAAATACCTATAACAAAACTCTAGAATACCTGTTTAAGAGTATAGATAACAAACTGTGCCTGCTCCTCTGGGATGGGGCCCACCCACGCATTGCACTACAAACACTCCAAAGGAATCAGCATAATGGGGGTCTGGCTCTCCCGGACAATAAAGCATACTATAGAGCATCCCACCTCATCGTAATAAATGAATGGATTCATGCGCCTGGGGATCACCCACCATATAGATTGGAAAGAGAGCAATTTAGGGAGCACACACACCTGCACTACTTCTATGAACCAAGGGAGGTAGTCGAGTGTTACAAGCAAACCAGAGAACACTAGAGGCTTGGAAAGGCGCCAAGAGGCAGATGCGTTGGGACCATAAATTGACTAGAGAGACACCCCTATGGGAGGGGAATAGATTAAAAGAGATTGGGAAGCTTGGAGGTTTTAGGCAGTGGGACCTGATTGGTATTTCCAAAGTGCGGGATGTCCTGGAGAAGGGGGAGTTTGCCTCCTTTCACTTGCTCCAAACCAGATATCTGCTCCAGGATACTCAAGCATACGCATATCTCCGTCTGAAATATGCATGGGCGGCGGAGAGACTGGATAGAGAGGCAATACCGGCGTATGCCCCGTTGGAGGGTCGACACCTACAAGAGGAGATCCCGGCTAAAGCTATCTCATATACCTATAGGACGCTACTTAATAATATGCCAGATAACCTGGGTCCCCTCTGAGCTAAGTGGGAAAGAACAATGAGGAGATGGACAGTCTTGACTGGGAGGCCGCACTCATGCATCCACGAGAAGTAGCAGTTAAGTTCTGGTTGCACCTTATCCAATATAAAATACTCCATCGAATTTACTTTGATAGGGCACGATTGCACAAAATCGGAAGAGCTCTAAATCCCGAATGTCTTGGATGTAGCACGGGATGCCGAACATTTATACATACCCTATGGGAATGTAATAAAGTCCAAAGGTATTAGGGAAAGAGAGTGGCTGAACTTAATAATGTACTAGCCATCCAATTGGAGGTGGAAACAAAGTTTAGGCATTCCTACAGACATCCCGAGACGCAAACTCATTTTGGCTAATCTTGGGCTGGTAGTTGCCAGGCGGGATATAACCAAATACTGGGGGGCCTCGCAAGTACCTACTCTGAACTAATGGAGAGCTAGTCTTGATTTATTCATAGTGACAGAACAAGTAACCTATAAGGCCAGGGGGTGACCACGGAAATTTCGGAAAATTTGGGCGCCATGGTTAGAGTATTACGTTCTGGAAGTGGGAGGAGACTGAAAGACTGGGGAATCACAACTGGAAAGGCCAAGGAAGAAGCACTGAATAATGTAACGTATGCCCCATTGCCGGCTCCTGCGTGTACCATATATACTACCTTGTGTTCCTGTTGAGCCCAAACTGTTCGAATTTGGCCGTTGCCTTAGTGGTTGAAGACAGTGGGTTCTGCTAAATGCCCTAACATGCTATTGTGGATTGATATCTATCATGTACTGTGTATTAATGCTTTGTTTTATGTTTGATCTTATAACAAAAATAAAATTAAAATACATTTGCAGGAAAAAAAGGAATTCACAACATATTGTTTTGTATGAAGTCTGTTTGGGTTTATGAGACCTATTTTGACCTTCACCGGATAGCCCTTTCAAGTAGGCACATGGCACTTTATATATTTCTCTTGGGGCATGATTTAATGCTTTAAAAACTTTTTCAACACAGATTAATGGTGTTGTACTGTTTTTATATAATGATGTTTTATTGTACCTCGAAGGGCACATAGCTACTAGTATCTATTAAGTGGTGGCATTTTCTTATGGAAGACTTTTTGTTCTACTCCTTGAAGCTCACAATATCCAGCATAAAGCGCTTTATGCAAATAACAATCTTCTGGACTCTGATGATTAAACTGATTTAACCTGAAGAAATTGTGGTTATGTAAACTATCAGTGCAGTTTAATTTTAGAAGCAAGTTTGCTCCGTGATGGGAGCCCTGTGCGGATATCAACTTTGACTGTTTAAAAACAAAAAAAAAATTGGCTCTGCTATTTGTGATATACAGAAGCAGGGTATCCCATTGTGCCAAAAGCATTCGGCAGATAAATCAGGCTAGAATAACAGTTTGCTTTGCTGTTTACCTTTTGAGCAAACGTGTATGTTTCTTGATTATACATTAATTAAACTGCTCACTAAAAAGAGGTCAGCATGTTTTGCTGAAGGTCCCTCGTGAAGTTGACGGAAAAGGAGATTACGCGGATGTGCAGTGGGTAATTGGCTTGTTTGTCACCAGGACAGCTGTAAGATTGATTCCCTCCCTCCTCGTGCCTCCTCTCGGAGTTTGGCCACGGTTATGTATCCCCGTGCGCTGCTTTATAAATGAGTGAATTACTGACTCCCTGGGCTTTGGAATGAATACAGAATGCGTTGAGGTGTGGTCGAGAGAATGCGTTGAGGTGTGGTCGAGAGAACCTGAGTTATACGGGTCCCCGAGGCCGGACACACTTCTGTTTGTAAAACGTCTTTGTTCTGTATGTCACGCTTGTTCATTTGGTGACTGCACAGACCTCGGTGGGACTGGGTACGTTCCCGATCAAAGAAAGCTGCAGATGTCTAGGAGCACACGGAGGCATGTCCTGCAGCCTTCACTTGGCACTTCAATCTGCCACAGAGGTTCCCTGGGAGCCAGGGACACGTGGTTGTTGAACCCTGGAGTCGGGCCAAGACTTGATTTACTAGTCTTTTTGTTTTGGATTATTGGATGACCGAGATTTTGAAGCTAATTTCAGTAATAGTATTTTTGTGGTCGCAATCTGATGCAAGATACAGCCTCTGAAAGCTGCAAGATTTATGGGGTGTTGAAATGCAAGCTGTTTATAGTTCGGTTTTTTTCTCAAAAAGCTACAGAAGCTTATCTTGTGCACTCGGTAGCAAGGATACTTCAATTAAAGTTTGTTCACGAGTGGCAGAATAGTTGCTTGCTGGAGGTCTATAGCAGTTGGAGTCTGAGGGTGATGCAGCATGCCTGTGCTCGAGAAATGCATGACCGGATGCCCCTTGTACTACCTTGGACCATTTTTCATTGTTAGCCAGTGGAATTTCATACATCAGATGGGTTTTTGGGCCAAGCGCAGAATGGAGCAAGCAACTCCTCAAAGCTCCCTGGTCCTTTGTTCCAGTACAGTTTGTGCATGGTGCAGAGAGCTATATTTTGACCCTAATTCATTGTGAGTGAGTTAAGTGCTTTTATAGTGGCCTATTTGTAGTTAAACATTAGTTTTATGGGCGTATAGTTAAGTATTTAGACCTCGCTGTAATGTGACAGATATATTTGTAAATACAAAATGCAAAGAGAGGCACACAACAAAATAGCATATAATATGCACAGTTGGCGAATCTTTCAGGGTCTTCAATGTGTTGAATTCTTCTTTATTGATAACAACATTTTCAGATATACACAGCCTCAGCCAACGCGTTTCACCCAAACTGGCTTCCTTAGGGCTAAATGACGAACACCTTGCTTCTCAATCCAAAGTTAGGCATCCGATCTCAACTCTCCAATAGCACTTCACTCTTAGAGCAGGAACCAAAGCTCATTGTGTTATTTTGTCAATGGTCCACAATTTGTTAGAAGTACTACTGTGTCACACGAGCAAGGTGGCTGATTCCTTGTACAAAACTCGGAGCATTCACCAATATGCACCTAGATTTCAGCCATCTTTGCCTCACGGATAAGAACACGATCCGATTGTCTTGTTTGGTCCTTCGCGAAGGACCAAAACAACACTACAATCTGATCGTGTTTTTATCCGTGAGGCAAAGATGGCTGAAATCTAGGTGGATATTGGTGAACGCTTTGACAAAATAACACAATGAGCTTTGGTTCCTGCTATAACTAAGCGTTATTGTACTAGGTCTTGTGGCAATGTACCTCAGAGGTGGACACCTGTGTATTTATATTTATAGACACATATAGTGATTAAAGGGTGAGTGTGGCTTTAATCATCCCTCGCTGCCATTTGTTAGAAAGATATATTTGTAAGGCCAGCATATATCACACCACTGTAATCCAGTAGTTCTGTGCCCAGGGGTTTGTTGAGCTTCACTTAGGAGCTGAGCCATTTTCTGTAGACTTAGTACCTTGCAGAGCTTAGAGAGCTAGAAGCTGGATGTTTTTGCCCCTGCAGTTGTTTGTAGGCTGGGTAAGACGAGGCTTAAATCTAAAGTGACACACAGATCCTTAATTTGCGCTTTAGTACTGATGAAGTTCCAGGGATGGAAGCCATTCAGATGGAGCCATCAAGTTGCCCCTCGCAGCCCTTTGTTACCCATATCGCTTGTGCGAGCCAGTTAATGCAGAAGAAGCACTACAGACTAGAATGGTCCAGACTGTTTGAGTTTGTGGTTTTACTCCCTCCATTCTGTATCCTAATAAGAATCGTTGTATTGTTTGCAAACAACCGAAACAAAAGCTGTTGTTGTCTGGTCACATACCTGTTGGTCAGGAAAAGTTACCAGAATGAGCCCCGTGTAAAATCTTGTAATTGTTGAGGAATAATTGGATCCAGCCCAAGCATTGAGCTGATATTTCCTTAAATTCTGTAATTAGTTAGAGGTATGCGGTTCTCTGCAATCTGGTTCATGTGCCCTTCATGAGGGATAGGAGAGAACATTGTGGTTTGGTAATACTGTTCCATTCCCTCTCGTGAGTCTAAGACCTGATTGTCAGTCATGCAGTATTTCCGTTGTTCATCAGTCCAGTCTCACTTTTCAATTACTTTGATAACAACCCATTTATGGGTTTAACACTAAGATTAGAAGTTGCTCGTTACTTTGCAAGTTCATAAGTTAATAGTGGTGTTTTCTCGAAAATAAAAGTAATGAAGCCTGCTTCAGGAGGTCATTGGCGCTCCTCTTAAAGAGGTAAACTTTTATGATTCTCATCAGGGCTAATATTGGGAGAAAGTCCTTGATACACCGTTCTTCAGGTTGGGTGGGATTCTTCCAGTCTTGCTCCTAGCTTCTTTGTCCTCTTCAGTAGAAGTGAGGGAGTCTGAGAGGAAGTTATGATGGATAGACCTCATTGGAGTGAGAAGGTTTTGTGGGCTGGTTGCTATATCTCACTTGTCCTCACTCCTGATCCCTTTTATGACTCCGACTGGGTTTGACTGGATTGCACAGGGCACCTTTACTAAAAATGTCTGGATTAACCACTTGCATGCTAATGACAAGGTGAACTCGTCATGAGGCACACTGGATCTGTGCTCATGACAAGGTCAACTCGTCATGTATAATGGGATACACCAAATGTCAGCGTAGGAGGGGAAAAGCCTTAGCAGCCAACCACTGTGTATGGAAAATATGTAATTCCCTCAATTGATTCTTGACCTTATCAGTTTGATAAACTTTTCTTTTATGCCGTATTTGTCTGTGGCACCCTGTTCTTTGTAGTTTGCATTAGTGTGTTGGCACTGTGAGCTTTGCCTGCCACTGGTGCTCAGTATTTTATCCCAGGTTTTTAACCAAAACAAAAAACAAGTTTGCGCAGTACAAAGAACTCACATCCGGTCACCGCAGTTTCTAGCCGGAGTTACACAGCCATGTTGTTCCAATGTACACAAATATATCTTTATTTGCTCTTCAAAGGGGAGCTTGCTATTGTGAAATTAAACTGCACAATTGTGGGCTGGATGGCAGCTGGTCCAGCCAAGGTTACATCCCCATTCATGGCCTTTGTCAAGAATAAATGGCCAGTCACCTACGCTTATTAAAGTCTGACATAACTAGTCAAATGTTGCCGGTAACCAATACAAATCGTCATTATGCAAGAAAAACAGTTCTTCAACTCCTTTATAGAACATGATGTCTTCATTCGTTGCCTTGATAAACATTTAAAAACTGCGAGTTAATAACAAGGGATTAACAGCTTTTCAAACTATTTCAAAATATTTGAAGAATCCAAAGGCGAAATACACGGACAAAGGAAAATGGTGGCGATACCAGCTGCACGTTTTCAGGGATTATTATTTTTTTTTTAAATTGACATTTTGACATCAACATAATGCATTGACAATAGTAAGCAAATATTGCCTTTCATGTGAAACCATCACTGTGCGTGGTGCTGACTTTCTCCTTTCAGTGGCTGTCGATAATGTTGCGTGGTGGATTAGGATTGAGCAGAGCTAGTAAATGCTGAAACAAATAAATGGCTTTAAATTGCAAAAAGATTTCAGTTACAATAGATCCTAGCAAATCCAATGCATAACAATACAACTGTAAATCAACTGATACTACATTAATTCCTGCCATTAAAAGCAACTAATAAATGGGAAAAAAGCAGAAGCATACTCCTAAAATATAATTTGCAAAAGGCTACTGGGGGACAAAATTAGATTAATTTTCCACAGCTAAAAGTAGCAATTAATCGCCCAGATCAGAAGGCATGGCTGTGGGCAAAGGAAAAATACTTCCAATAAGCATGAATAATAGACAATGTAATTAACATATTAAAAAGGCAAAAAAAATCTTCATCAGAATAATGTAATTCTTGGTTGCTGAGCTTTTTGATGGAAAATACCTGCAAAACTAAATTAACTTAAATTGAAATTCTGGTATATCGTGAAATGTTGTGCAACTGGATAGGTAATTATTATTTTTTTTTTTTTAAATATACCAAACATGCTCTGAAATGCCTTGACATAGTTGTACAATGGTACTATATGTAGATAAAGCCATACATGCTATCTACATTGTAGATCCTAGGCTTTTCAGGTTGGAAAACTATTGGCTTCATAGGTTTTTTGTCACCTGCTATCCCATACTCTTTTAGCGGGAAATTGCTTTGTCTATTGCCTTGAACTTTTTGAGAGCTTCTAGCCACGCATTTGTTTTCCTTTTATTATGCGTTTTATTTATTTATAGTTTTGGTGACTTTAGAATTCTTTTCTTTTTTTTAAAATGTATACTTTATTGATTGATCTGACTAAAGTGGAGGGAGGTCGCATTGTATTGGATGGGCTATACATCATGTTGAAATTGATACTAGAACTGTCCAACTACAGCTGTTTCTGAAATTATGGATGCTTTAAATCTTTTACTTCTTGTTTTGTGGGATAAATGATATCCAAACTACTGTGTTGTCCTCATTAATACATGGTGTAAGTTTATTAGGGTTCCTTCAGAATCATCCACAAATAGGTGAAGGTGTTTTAAAAGGACCAATCAATAAATCAACCAAGGAAATTACTGTCTTAGAGAAAGTTAATGGCGAGCCAATTGAAGTGCTACTGGTATTACAAAAGAAAGAAGTCTCCTACATATACTTGGAAAAATAAGCAGCAACTCTAAAAGAACGTGCAGCGGCACAAAAAAAGTTACCGATTTTATGTCTAGGGTGTGTAGTGCACAACACCTAGGGGTCCATTAGGATGATGGGCGGACTGTGTCCGCCCGCCATCCTGTCGTAGTAGGGGACCGCCCGCCCCAAGGGCGGGGGTCCTGTGGGCAGCATTAGGATGCGCTCGCCACAGTGGCGGGCGCATCCTGCATTCTTTCCATTGTGGCGGGCGGTGCATTCAGCACCGCGTGCCACAATGGCAGGAAGGCATGCTGTGCACTTCCATGCAACGGGCCCCCACAAGCAATTACCGCATGCCTTTCCGTGACTGCATTGCCGCCACGGAAAAGCAGCTGCAGACAGACATCCTAATATGGATGGCGGTGTCTGATAGACACCGCCACCATATGGTCCCATCACCGCCCCGGCCGCAATGCGACCGGGGCGGAAAAGCGGCGGACGGTGTTTTCGTCCGCCGCGGTCCCCCCCCGCCATCCTAATATGGCGGGGGGGATTAGAATGCGGATGTCGGGCGGATTGCCCCCGCCAGGCTGGCGGTGGCCACCGCCAGCCTGGCGGGGGCAATCCGCCCGACATCCTAATGGACCCCCTAGTGTCATGCAGGTGATCACCTAAACGGTAAACTTGCTCATTAGTATGAATAACCAATCTAAGAGGCTACAATAAAAGAAATAATGAGCCAAGTGATATAGACTACTTATATGATAACCGTACAGAATAACTGACTGGGGCTTAAGTGAAAACAGCAGTGCACACAACTGTTAAGAAATTCTGTGGTACTGCATCCACAAGGTGCCCAGCACGGAGTGCATAGCAATCAAAGTGTATCAAAATGGGATTAAAACCATAGGCGATGAGGCCATCACACGGTCAAAAAGTTACCAGAAGAGGATCATGTATACCTTTCTAATGCAGCACATCACGTGTCAAGATTGTGGTATAAGAAGTGAATATTTCCAAGATGTCTGCTGTAGCAACGTGTGTACCAAAGAACTCCCTTCATGTATTCAAAGCTGTGTAGATTCCAACTTTACAAAATTCTCACTTTGTTTTAAAAACTTGATATGGGAATAGACCATTTAAAATATAAAAATGAAGAGGAAATCCTAGTGAATTACTGTAATCTGACATTTTGGTGTGATTCCTCCAGAATTGTTGCCTCACTGACAGATTTTGCTGAACTAATTTTTTGTTGCCATTAGGACTCTGTGCACAATCCCCCTGCTAGCCAGTGGCAACGTGTTTGTGCACTCTCTATTAAACATAGTAAAGTCGGCAAACACCAAACTGCCACATTTAATTTACTTATTCATCAGTAAATAATATTACCTGTACCCAGCACTAGTAAATTAAATGCTACTGTGGGGTAGCTCCTCAAAGGCTGCCAGACTTCCCCTTTACCTCTGCTACATACATTTATAAAGCCGCTTTTGATTGTGTAAACTGAAACAGGCTTTGAAGAAAATGTAGAAGCTGGCTTACACTCCCGCCGCTCCTAAGAGCCATTGAAGATCTTTACTCCAACACCTGGTTCAGAAACAAGCGGAGCCAGCCTATTCATGGCCTTTCCCATGACTTGCGGACTTAAACAGGGGTGCGTCCTTGCCCCTAAATTCTTCTATATATTTCTGGCAGACCTTCCTCCTGGCTTTGTTCTCCGTCAGCTCACACGTCTCTTAATTTGGCTCCATACTCCTCAAACTTGCTCTACACAGATGACCTGGTGTTTATACGTTGGTCGAAGGTCAGTCCAAGAACCCAGAGGGGTCTGTGACTTATTCCCAGGGGGTCCGAAGGCAGATTTTTTTAAAAGCACTGTAAATTTCCTTGTGTATTCAGCAGTTTTCTGGCAACAAAAAGAGTTAAGATTACTCTGGTGATTAATATACCTGGAAAGAGATGGGAGTTTTGTCCAGTGGCAGCTTTGACTTGAGAGAGCACAAGTTTGAAAAAAAATGTATAAGTGTACCATATTTACAAGCACGTAGTTAGTTAACATGTACTTTGCACCAGAGTGTTTATATTTAGAAGTGAAATACACAGAGTGTCTTATATTCAGTGGTGAAATGCATAGAATGTTTAAGTAGAGTAACAATAATCATAACTGTGTGAGACTAATGTAGAAATGTTTGGGACGAATATGAAAACCTCATGTTCTCATGTTAAAGGAATCATGTTAGAGTTGAATAGAACTTTACAAAACCAGTATAATGTGTAGGCCTCATGGCAATTCACAGAAAATCTAAACGTGCTGCTAAAATAATGTGAGACAAGGTTGACGTGGTTCTTCCAAATGTATTATTGAACTTAGGGTTGAAGTATATGCTTTATAAATGTGTTATTTTAGAAACGTATGCTAGTTAAGAATGTTTGCTGTTTAAATCAGGTTAATGTTTTAAGAGTGCAGGGACCTGCTTCATGTAAATCAAGTAGGCCTGAACTGATAATGTCATATCGTTTGAACTACCATGTGCTCGTTAAGGAAGAAGTCGAGAGGTGTCCAGCACAGAGCTTGGAGTGTGTTTTATGACTCAAAGATATGGTGGAGTCTGGAATTTGAGGCCCACTGCAGGACGGACTGTATGCAGGTGCAAGGGTCTTAATCAGCTAGAATGAAAGGGGCTTTGTTCAGTGGCGCTTGGCGCAGGCCTGTAGGAGTTTCCAGGAATTTCAGGGGGTATCAGCGCACTGGAGAAGAAGCCTGGGAACCAAGGTCAACTTTAACGAGGGTCTTGAAGAGTACCATCATGGAGTTTACCGCGCAAAGATGTACCACGTGAGGGGCGTCCCGAGGGGCGTTTCTATCTGAAATGTGATTTGGTATTAGGGAAAGAGACCCGGGAGGAGAGCAGAGCAGATGATTTTGGGAGCCTAAGGAAGCGGATGGGTAGGCAGATAGGCTGATCAGGAGAGACCTATTATCAGAGAAGAGACAAAGAGAAGTGCGTGATCTTCTTAGGAAGTCACCACGGCTGACACCTAGAGGGGTAAAGATCTTGTTAAGTAGGGATGTCACTTAGTATAGTGTAGGGACGGACTAACCTTAATTTTCTTTTCTGTAATGACTTTGAGGTTGCAACTTGTATCCATTTTGGCAACCCTTATGGTTTTCGAGCTTGTACTTATTATTCTGTTTTTCAGACTCAGACTATTCAAAAAGTTCATGTTCATAGTGATACCGATTTATCTTCTGAATCTCATTTTGAGAAGTTTGTATCTTCAGTTATCTTTGACTTTATATTAAATCTTTGAAACTTAAAATTTGGTCAGTGGTCATTTAGAGTGGTGTAAGTTCTTAAATTGATTGACTTATTGTAAGATTACCTTTTACTCAATGACAGGTACCAACGATTCAGTCGACATAGTTTGGGATTTGGTAAGGTAACTAGTAACCAGTAATCCCGCGTTAGCAGTTGGTAGCAGAGTGAGGATGGTTATCTTCTTGAGGAAGGTAATCTAGAGAGGTTAGTTTACCCCAAGGCCCCTAGACGTCGAGAGACGAGCAGCGGAAGAATCGTGTGCCGAAAGGTGCAGACGGTGCGAGAAAAGCAGCAGTATCGGAGAGTGAGTATAAAAAGGGTCATGCGTGAATAGATTGCGGTGTTTTGTGTTGTATTTGTATTGTAATGTCTTGCGGAGTTGAATGCCTGTAGTGTGAATGAGAGAAGGTTGTGAGCGCGCGCAACCTGGTAAGCTGGTTACCTGGTAAACGGGTGAACTGGTGAAATCTTAAGTTCAGGCCAGAGCTTAAGTGGTTTTGGGTGTATCGAACATCCAGGGTAGTTGTCGACCATAGTACGGAGGTCACGAGGTACCATTGACCGCCGTGGATCCAAGATAGGGGGAGTGTAAGAGTGGGTGTATGAGTAACGGACGCTGGTCGAAAGTTACTGTGTGTGAGTAACCTATCGGAGAGGGCGATTGTCTGGAAGTAAACGGAAAGACATTTCGCCAAGTTAAGGTGACAACTACAGAAAGACTGTGGGCGTACAGTCAAGAAAGGTGATCGCTTGGACGGAAGTAATCATTTTTCAGAGTATGAATGGGATGCGTGCATGACCGAGGAGACGAGCTGAGAAAGGAGGGGAACTGCTGCGAAGGGGGACGGGTGACGTCGGCTAGAGCCGCGCTGTGATTGAGCGGTTGGTGTGACGTTAGCTAGAGCCGCGCTCTGGTTGGGCGGCTAGAGTGACGTCGGAGGAAAGTCGCGTACGGATAGGCCAGTTAGTAAGAACGGCGCTGAGATTGGTGGATTGTCATCAGGAAGTAAATGAACGCGGAGAAAGAGCGAAATCATGAAGTGTTTTAAGTGTTTGAAAGGGATTTTTAAACGTAAACGAAGTGAACATTATTACGGGGAAGAGGCTCCGCCGGAGGGTACACCAGCTCATTATATGGCAACGAATGTTGGGCTGCATACGATATTATGGATTGGGGCTTGGAATAAGCATACGGAAGGGAATGAGGAAATGCAGTTCCCGAAGTACGGGACGTTTAAGTTAGAGGTGTTACATCGGCTAAAAGCAACCATGTCCTCATTGAAACCCTCGCCCAGACCAACACAGTTTGAGGCCCTTAATGCATGGATTAGGGCTGCACACGACAGAAATTTGAACAGGCGTCAACAAAGACTGACGCGATCGGTAAGAGCAGTGCGAGATTCTAAATGGGATGAGGAAGCAAAGCGGTGGAGGGTACAGGTTATTGAGGTGGAAAAAATGTATCCGATGAGGGAGGTAGCAGGAGGAGGAGGAAACCTCATGGAAGAAGACGAGGAAAGCGAGTCGGAAGACAATCTGATAAATAGATTGTTAATGGATAGACCACCTCCGAGAGTTGAGGAAATTGAAGATAGAGGGCTCGCAAGGGAAGATGGGAATGCCATAGAGGGGTATACACCACTCCCTATATCGGAATGGACACCTATCAAAGGTGGGGAGACACCTCAACCTAGTACAGCACAGAGTGTAGTGGGAAGGTTTGTGGTGCAGAAAACGCCAGCCACCGAAAGGGTTGAGTCCTTTGGATTGCCAGATGCTCTTCAAGTGCCTGTTACCATAGGACCCATAGTTTCGATCTATAACCCTGAGAGAGATAGAGAGGAACAACAGAGGCAATTGGATAGAGAAAGGATCGAGATGGAAAGGAGGAATAACGTGACAAATGCATGGAAGCAATTGCCAGGATCGGTAACATGGAATACCCCATTAGACACAACTGTCGGTCCCAATTCAGAACAGGGAGGTCCGAGAGGACCAATGGATCTAAGGGGACCGCGGCCAAGACCCTATTCAGAATTAAGAGCTGATTTGAGGGAATGGGACGGGTCCACAGTATCCCTGAGTAACAGGACAAGAACGGAACCAGAGTGGGAAAGCAGGGGTAACGGGACTGTATCTCACTGTGGGGCCAGCGAAAGCAGTCAGGGTCGGGAAGGCCGAAGTCCCGAGAATAGAGAGGATGCATGTCCTACAAATCAGAGAGAACAGCAGGAACAGAATACGAGGAGTATGGAGTGTGAGGAGGTGTCTCGCCTCACGCAAACAGAGGGAGACCAAAGAACGCAAGAGTACAGAGATAGGTTTAGGTGCACTCATCACTCACACGCACCTGGGGAAAATGTACAGCACTGGCAAAGAGGGAACAGTGAAAGGTCATGTCATACATCGAGTGATCGGAGGTCACAAATGCAGGGGGAAGAAAGAGGGAGTAATGGAACATCTTGCCCTGCATCCCGTGAAACTAGCCAGGATGGGGAGAGAGAGGCTAGGAGGCATGAAGGAGTGTTTCACCACCCACCCGAGAAGATGGAAAGGCATGGGACCTAGAGAGATGGGAACAGGTGAGGACTCCCTATAACTCACCAATACCTAAACGTAGATCTCGGAGCTGGGATGGGAGAGCTGGGATGGAGGAGCTAAATTGAGTGTCTTGAAAGCTGAAATTAAGGCAAAAAGGCTTGATGTTACTAGTTTAAAATCAGATGTTGATGAGATAATAGATGGAACCTTGCCTTTGGAAAGGATAGAATTGTATGAACAGGATGAGTTATTGTTCATGGCAAAGGATATTACTAGGAAAGCTAGAGCGTTTCATGAGAAACTGACTGATTTGGCAGATAGGTATGCCGTGGATTTATCTAGGACAAGGGCATTGCAGAGTAACCACAGATTACAGTACGCAGACCAAGACCTAGATGAGAAGAGGACTACTGGATTGAAAACTCACATAAGGGAGTTGATATCTGGGATAAGAGTGTGGAGAGAACTGGATAAATGGGAAGAAAGATGGTCAAAAAAGGGCACGGTTAGGCGAAGTACAAATGTGATGACCCCTGAGGGAAGGGTAATGCAGATGGAGGCATTCCCTTTGCGAGAAATATCAAATGGAAATTATGTACATGTGCCCTGGAGTAGAGGAGACTTAGCTGCATTTACCAACTCATTTCCGAAGTTGAGGGACAATCCAGTAGAGTGGTATAAACAGGTAGAGAGGTTTGTCAAAATCTCGAAAGTACTGTGGATTGATTTGAACACGTTGTTTGACATCGTGGTCCCATCTGATTTATGGACCCCGTGCAAGACTAGTGTTGAATGGCCAAATACTGAACCAGTGAGGGATGTTCGGACTAATGGACCGTCCGAGATTGTCATGCGAAAGTATGAAAGGGTAATAGCATGGCTGAAAGATAAGGTACCACCACAGGATATAGATTGGGTGAAAATAGACCGAACAAGGCAGGAACCCAAGGAGACAGTTCACGAGTTTTATGAAAGATTATTGAAAACATTCAAGCAATACAGTGGACTAGATGTAATGGATCCCAAAGATATAGGGCAGTTTGTGTCAAAGTTTGTCTTGGGGTTGAGACCTGATATTTGTTTGATGATACAGCAACATTTAATCTGTTGGCAGAACAAACCACTAGATGAGATTTTACGTTATGCGAGGTACTGTAGTGACGAGATAGATTCTAAAGCCAAGAATCTAAAGGAGAAATTGATGGTGGTGCAAATGCAGTCCGCTGGGAAGGGTGGCCAGCAGAAGCAGGGGATGGGACGAAAACCAAACGGTCAGAACAAAGATAATGAAGAAGGGCAGAGACCTAGGATAGACTTTGCCACTTTAAAGAAAACGACAAAGTGCCATCAGTGTCACCAGGTGGGGCATTGGCGACGCGAGTGTCCCTTTAACCCTGAAAATGGAGAGCTAGAAGTAGAAGAGCAGGTTCAAGAAGTCCCAACTCCAAAGGTGACAGTTCCAGGAGGCAAGGTGGCCAAAGGGGGGACTTCGGGCCCAGTTCCCACAGCCACCGAAGGTAGCGACAGGGAGTAAGGTCTTTAAGCAGATGCCTCTCTTCATCGAGGAAGAAAAGTGTTACTACATTGATCCATTGACAGGACAACGTGTGAGCAGTGAAGAGGACTGGACCCTCGGGGCAGTCCTAGAAGTGGATCAAAGAGGGCCATTTGTTGAGGCAGAAGTGGCAGGGTGTCCCACTACGTTCTTAGTGGATACTGGGGCTACTCGTTCGACTCTGAGATCAGCGGTGGTTCCAGACTTGCCAATGTCAGGGGAAACTATTCAGGTGGTAGGAGTCGCAAATAAAAGAATGACTAGTCCCTTGACAGAACCAGTGTCTGTGAAAATTGGAAACCACATGAACGAACATCAGTTTGTGGTTTGTGACTCGAGTCCGGTATGTCTGTTAGGAAGGGATTTGTTGTGCAAATTGAATTGCACCATATACTGCACCCCGCAAGGAGTGGAGGTACAGACTACCGATGATGATGCTACCTTTAAGGTGGCCAATTCAAAATCCTGTGTAGAACTATATCCTACTCTGACTGTAGAAGATCTTCCCCAAGATTTAAGAGATGCAGTGGCGTCAGAGGTATGGGATTTCACAGGAGAAGATATAGGATTGATTAAAGGGGTAGAACCGGTAAAAATTCTGGTAAAACCAAATGTTGAGTTTCCAAGAACGCCTCAATACAAATTGTCCCAGGAAACGATTGCGGGAATAAAACCTGTGATCGAGTCAATGATACAACAGGGAATACTGAAAGAAATCGTGGGTAGTCCTTGTAACTCCCCGATTATGGGTTTGCAGAAACCTAGCGGGAAATTCAGGATAGTGCAGGATTTACGAAAAATTAACAACATAGTCGTTTCATGTTGTCCCGTGGTACCGAATCCTTCAGTGATATTGTTTCAAATACCATGTCAAGCAGAATGGTTCACAGTGATAGATCTTTGCCAGGCTTTCTTTTCCATCCCATTGGATGAAGAGAGCAGGTATCTTTTTGCTTTTAAAATGGAAGATCGCGTTTTAACATGGTGTCGAATCCCACAAGGATTCACAGACAGCCCATCCATCTTCAATCAGTTGTTGAAAAAGAATCTCGAAAATCTAGTACTGCCCCAGAACTCGGTTCTGGTCCAGTACATAGATGACCTACTTGTTGCGTCAGAGACAGAGGAAGCCTGTAAAGCAGATTCAATTGCCTTACTGAACCATTTAGCCGAAAATGGACATAAGGTATCTCCGAGCAAGTTGCAGTACTGTCTGACGGAAGTACAGTATTTAGGGCACCGGTTAGAGAAAGGAAAACGTAAGGTGTCACCAGAGAGGATTGAGGCGATAATGAAGATGAATGCGCCTACAACACAGAGAGAAGTTAGAATGTTCCTAGGAATGGTGGGTTACTGCCGACAGTGGATAGTTAACTTTTCACTGAAAGCAAAGCCCTTACAGAAACTGACGCACAAGGAGGTGAGTGATCCGGTACCATGGGACGAAGAATGCTTGGTGGCGTTCTTGCAGCTGAGAGACGATTTGTGTCGTGCTCCGGCTCTGGGAATGCCCGATTACGAGAAGTCATTTTCACTCTATTGCTGTGAGAGAGAGGGATGTGCTTTGTCAGTCTTGGCACAGACCCACGGAAATGCCCGTAGACCAGTTGCATATTTTTCGGCTACATTAGATCCAGTAGCCGCAGCGTTGCCCGGATGTCTCAAATCCGTTGCTGCAACGGGTGTCAGCATTGAAAGGAGCGAGAGTATTGTGATGGGACATCCAGTGGTGGTGTATGTACCACATTCAGTTGAATTGCTAATGACCAGGACGAAGACGCAGCATCTGACCAATAGTAGGCTCACGCGCTACGAGCAAGTTATCCTTGCTGCGGAGAACGTGACTCTTAGGAGATGCTCTGTCTTGAATCCTGCTACTTTGATGCCATTACCTACTGTAATAGAAGGCGAAGGATGTGAAGACCACGATTGCCTTGATGTGACTGAACTATGCACGAAACCCAGACCAGATATTGTGGATGAGCCATTGTCTGACCCCGATGAAATTTATTTTGTTGATGGCTCATGTTTAAGAGACGATACTGGTCGGTTGAGAGCAGCTTATGCTGTTTGTACTATTACTGGAGTTGTGGAAGCCGCTTGCCTGGAAGGAGTACATTCCGCACAGGTAGCAGAAATCATTGCCCTAACTCGTGCCTGCATAGCAGGAAACGGAAAGAGAGTCACCATATACACAGACAGCCAATATGGTTTCGGTGTGGTTCATGATTTCGGGCAGTTGTGGTCTCAGAGAGGTTACATGACCTCCTCTGGTTCGCCCATTCGAAACGGAGAATTTGTGAGGTTGTTGTTAGAAGCATTACAAGGTCCAGTTGACATCGCAATAGTAAAGTGTGTAGCACATACTAAAAATACAGATTTTGTGTCACAAGGCAACAGATACGCTGATGAAGTCGCACGCTATTGTGCGGAACAAAATTATTCTTTCTCAAAGGTGGGAAAAAGTAGGTCATGGAATGGGTAAAGTTGGAGGTTGGTTTGCCAACTTAGGAAAGGGTATCGTTTGGTACATACTGAAACCCATCATCATAATTGTGATTTGCGTAATCACTTTGTGGGGATTGGTGCGTTTGTATCAATGTTATAGAGCAAATAGGTTGCAGAGAATTATGAGGAAACAGGAGGAAGAGTTGACAGCGATGCAGGACACTCAATACAAGAGTCTGAAAGCATTGGAGACAATGAAAAGAGGTGGCACTGCCACGACTTCACTTTGAAAGGTTCTACATTTTGTGATGGTGTCTTGATGGTGATGACCCCTGAAGGTCATCAAAGGGGGGACTGAGAGAGCACAAGTTTGAAAAAAAATGTATAAGTGTAACATATTTACAAGCACGTAGTTAGTTAACATGTACTTTGCACCAGAGTGTTTATATTTAGAAGTGAAATACACAGAGTGTCTTATATTCAGTGGTGAAATGCATAGAATGTTTAAGTAGAGTAACAATAATCATAACTGTGTGAGACTAATGTAGAAATGTTTGGGACGAATATGAAAACCTTATGTTCTCATGTTAAAGGAATCATGTTAGAGTTGAATAGAACTTTACAAAACCAGTATAATGTGTAGGCCTCATGGCAATTCACAGAAAATCTAAACGTGCTGCTAAAATAATGTGAGACAAGGTTGACGTGGTTCTTCCAAATGTATTATTGAACTTAGGGTTGAAGTATATGCTTTATAAATGTGTTATTTTAGAAACGTATGCTAGTTAAGAATGTTTGCTGTTTAAATCAGGTTAATGTTTTAAGAGTGCAGGGACCTGCTTCATGTAAATCAAGTAGGCCTGAACTGATAATGTCATATCGTTTGAACTACCATGTGCTCGTTAAGGAAGAAGTCGAGAGGTGTCCAGCACAGAGCTTGGAGTGTGTTTTATGACTCAAAGATATGGTGGAGTCTGGAATTTGAGGCCCACTGCAGGACGGACTGTATGCAGGTGCAAGGGTCTTAATCAGCTAGAATGAAAGGGGCTTTGTTCAGTGGCTCTTGGCGCAGGCCTGTAGGAGTTTCCAGGAATTTCAGGGGGTATCAGCGCACTGGAGAAGAAGCCTGGGAACCAAGGTCAACTTTAACGAGGGTCTTGAAGAGTACCATCATGGAGTTTACCGCGCAAAGATGTACCACGTGAGGGGCGTCCCGAGGGGCGTTTCTATCTGAAATGTGATTTGGTATTAGGGAAAGAGACCCGGGAGGAGAGCAGAGCAGATGATTTTGGGAGCCTAAGGAAGCGGATGGGTAGGCAGATAGGCTGATCAGGAGAGACCTATTATCAGAGAAGAGACAAAGAGAAGTGCGTGATCTTCTTAGGAAGTCACCACGGCTGACACCTAGAGGGGTAAAGATCTTGTTAAGTAGGGATGTCACTTAGTATAGTGTAGGGACGGACTAACCTTAATTTTCTTTTCTGTAATGACTTTGAGGTTGCAACTTGTATCCATTTTGGCAACCCTTATGGTTTTCGAGCTTGTACTTATTATTCTGTTTTTCAGACTCAGACTATTCAAAAAGTTCATGTTCATAGTGATACCGATTTATCTTCTGAATCTCATTTTGAGAAGTTTGTATCTTCAGTTATCTTTGACTTTATATCAAATCTTTGAAACTTAAAATTTGGTCAGTGGTCATTTAGAGTGGTGTAAGTTCTTAAATTGATTGACTTATTGTAAGATTACCTTTTACTCAATGACAGGTACCAACGATTCAGTCGACATAGTTTGGGATTTGGTAAGGTAACTAGTAACCAGTAATCCCGCGTTAGCAGACTCATCTAAGGTAGCACAGATGGTTAATATGCCTACTGCAAAGATGTGTACCATTCATCTCAGAAAACAGTATTTTATGTCCATAGTTCAGTAGGTTACTGCTTTAGTCACATATTCATTTGTTACTGTGCAGTTCCTAAGTTAGAATCGTAATCTAGCACTTAGCTATGAACTGCCATCAAAGAGCTTCATGCAAATTACATGGTACAAATCAGTAAATTATGTTTTTTTCCTCCCAGTCTTTCATTATCCTGATGCTGTTAAAAAAAGGTTTGTTTGGGTTGACATGCATTCGTATTATTAAAGTCCACGTTAATCACTGTTATGTTACGAATCCTGAGTGTGTACTTCTCCAGACCAAGCACTCTTAAAAAAGGCCTCCCTGTATGGATGACATGTGAATTCTACATTTTACAGTCCACTTTGACTTATTTAACATTTTCTATTAACTGATTTAAATCCGTATGATTTGTTGTCTCTGTAGGTGTGTGATATAAAGTGCTCTGACAGTCTAAACTGGTATGAGAGGTAATAGAAAACAAATGAAATGCATGTGACCGAGGGGCTATGGAGAAATGAGAGGCCCTGTTGGAGGGTGATAGTGAGGGAATCATTGAAGCACCCCAACAAAGATTGTTGTAACCTGGTACACAGAAAGGTCATCATTTATTATGCTTTAAAAGCTAATACAGTTCAATATATAAAGACAAATATGTTGTAAAATGCTAAATTTCCCCCCCCCACAAATTTTCTTGAGGGGAGAGCTCCCCCAAAGCCCCTTTATAGTGGTCAGGCTCATTCACTGCACTTAGTCTACTCTGTACGGGGACTGATCTGGCAAGGTTTGCCAGGGCTGCTTTGGGTTCCCAGTCCAACCCTGGCAGGAGCCTCGTACCTTGAAATAAAACCAACCATAGAAAAGTTAGTCGCCGAGATGCAGCACCAACCATCCCAGTAAGATCTTTGCTATTTTTTTGTATATCAACTAAATAAATCTATAGTAAATCGTGTATTTATTTGGGTATTTTATGCAAATTACTGTTTTAATATTTGAAATTTACATTGTACAAATTGCTTGGTATCCCCGGTTTCCAGTAGCGACTTAATGGGGGTCCTAGAAGTCAAAAGGTTGGGAACCACTGCTCTCCCATAAATGGCCTGACAGTAAACACCAAGAAGACAAAAATTAGAAGTTCTGCAGCAGAAAAAAGAATAACTGGAAAGGCTACGTGATTTCTTGACTCCACCAAGATCGACAAAACAAGCAAATAGCAAGCATTTGCAATGCAATAGGTCTCGCATTAGTTAAAGTTTGAGCTTTTGGGGTTGCAAATAATAATGCAACTCCAATAGCTCTAATTTTCAGTAATGTGAGAACTAAGTATGCCACTATGGCACACAAAAACAAAAGATATGTGATTACGAAGTAGGCCATAGAGACAACACATACCAAAAAATACACCATAATAGAGTGTGATGCGTACATGCACTGCATGCACAAATGCTGTTTATCACATTAAAGCCTACGCTACTGACTTTGCCAGTGCTGGGAAGAAAGCAGTAAAAATTGTTTTTCTGGGTAGAATGTCTGCAGTAGGTACAGAATTTGATGTGTCAAACCGCATGCTGATTTCAAATCTAAAATAGCCCTTATGCAATAAAATCACTTCCTGGAAGGTGGAATGGTATATCAAATAGTCAACAACATGAGGTGAGAGGGCACACTCCTTAGGATGGAGCCAATACATATTTTATACAATTGCCACCAATATTTGCTGCAGACAGCTGTGCAGTCAAAACAGTCCTAATAAATGTAGTCATGTACTACTACGGTAAACAACCGTTACAACGCAACTTTTACAACGGACTACTTTTACAACGCAACTTTTACAACGCAGGATCCATTACAACGAACTACCATTACAACGCATTTTTTTACAACGCAATACCTTTACAACGCATACCATTACAATGTAAGTATTGGTAAGTATATAATTATAGTAAAAATGTTTTATTTTTGGGTTTTTGGGTAAAGGGGTATTTTTTGGGTTCAGGGCTAGGTTTGGGTTTTTGGGTAAAGGGGTATTTTTAGGGTTCAGGGCTAGGTTTGGGTTTTTGGGTAAAGGGGTATTTTTAGGGTTCAGGGCCAGGTTTGGGTTTTTGGGTAAAGGGGTATTTTTAGGGGTCAGGGCTAGGTTTGGGTTTTGGGGTACAGGGGTATTTTTAGGGTTCAGGGCTAGGTTTGGGTTTTGGGGTAAAGGGGTACAGGGTAAAAATAAATTAAACATAATATTAAATTAAAATAAATTAAATTAATTTTAATTAATTACATTTAAAAAAAATATTATATACTTACCATTTTGGGGTACAGGGTAAAAATAAATTAAAAATAATATTAAATTAAAATAAATTAAATTAATTTTAATTAATTACATTTAAAAAAATACTATATACTTACGTTGTAATGGTATGCGTTGTAAAGGTATTGCGTTGTAATGTTAGTTCGTTGTAATGGTTCCTGCGTTGTAAAAATTGCGTGGTAAAGGTAGGCGTTGTAAATGTATGCGTGGTAACGTCATACATCCACTACTACAGTTCATAGGTAAAATAACATTTTCTTACTATACAATAGCATTTTGTCTGTACCAAACCCTTACTTACTTACATAACTAAACACTTTCTTTTATTTCTGAGAACTGAACAGCATGTTCAGTGTTTCCCTGTTTTCAAGAAATATGTCTTATTTATTCCAAACTGTATCAAAATATGAAATATTAAAAAAACATAACTAGTATCATGTCAACTATAGTCAAATGAAGCTTCCTCGCGTTCCTGTGAAATTTACAATCTAATTTGCCCTCCGCCATGTGGTTTATTTTATCAGCAGAATCTTTCTTTCCATTGCATAATGGTACCATTTACCTCATTTTGTAATACCTTATTTTCCTTTTGTGTTTTCTCCAACGTTAGTAATTTTTCCTGCTGTTTTAGCTGATGCGGTTGTATAACCTATTTAATGCTATTATGTAATTTTTATTCATGTCTGACACATTGACAAGGTGTATGCTGCCAAGAAACGGTAAGTGAGCCACAGAAGTGTTTGGTACTGTGTGAGGCCACATACTCCACTTCTATACAGGTGCATGTGATCACCAGATTACAATATGTGGCACACCATTGTGATTACTCATACCACGCCACTACCTTGCGGGACTCCTATTCACCGGCTGTTTCCGCTTGCCTAAGGGCCATTGGTGCCCATCAGGATGCAGTGTCGTGCTTAGTAGTAGAGGCAAGCATTTACTTCCAGAAAATCACAGGAGGTGAATTTCTACTCGGGAATTTCCTGGTCGTTGGATTATTTCAGTATGAAATGAAGTGCCCAGGTCTCCCCTTACACATGCACAGGTGAGCTGTAATGGAGCAGCACTGATGTGGCCTCATTAAAGTGCAGACACATCAAAGCGGGAAGTGGTAGTTAACGTGAAGGAAAATTATAAAATGTGAAACATTTCATTTAAAAAGGCAGCAAATTCTGATCACTGTGCAGTCTGACCAACAGACAGGGTGGTGCCTCTAGAAAGCCTGTAGGCTGGGGCCAATGTCAGTTGCATGGCAAACTGGGCCCACACTCTGGCCACGATCACGCCATGTACGGGTGGGCTCCCTATGTGGTGCAGTGCAAGAAGTCATTCCCGAAGACACCCCATCTCATACTCCGTCCTGCCAAGAGAGCACAGACGTTGCAAAAAGCGGCCCTCCAGATGGATAATCGGATTTCAAAGTGTTTACATAATAAGTGCTTTGATATTTGCTGAGGGAGCAAAGGACCACACGTGACGTCACCTCCCAAGCGAAATGCCCTATATACAAGTGGCCTAACCGCCTGCACCAAAAGACAACAAATGACTTCAAAAGTTCTGCTTTCAGAAAATGCCTACTCCTTAAAAGCAATTACAGTGTGGGCTTCACGAACAGCAGCAGTGCCGGAGCCTGGCTAAAAGCAGTCCGCGTGCCCTTGTGCGCCGGTGCCGCACTCTGTACCTCCAAGAAATTCAGACCTATGCGGCAACAGTGGCGTCTCTGGAAGGGCAATGTAAGGAGTGGGCACACATATCGGGCTCCAGATAAAAGCAGAGGGGCCACCTACAAAGGAGCTATAGATTTATATACACACATACACACATACATACATATACACTTAGGCACACGTTTGCTTAACCGGATGAAATGTAACTTTGTATGCAAGTCTGCATATATACATACACGTATGTATTTTTAGACAGTCACACATAGTCAGCTTTGAACGTTTTCAGCAAATACTGCTTCGCAATGAAATGTGGTCCGACACATTTATACGCCGAGGTGCATGTCCGTTTTTCCCTGCGTCGCCTTCTGATGAGCAGCTGTGGTGGCGTTTGTTGGGGGACAGGAGGGAGCGGGATAAGGACAAAGATGGGACACAGCTTTGTAATGTTCGAGAGCTGCGGGTTAGGAGCCCAGTTGTTCACGCACGTAGACGTGCGCATACGCGGGTGTGATGCGTCACACCGCGTACGCTATATAAATAAAGGAGGTGTGGCCCGAGGTTAGTTCGGACCACGCTTACTAGAACACTGGTGTCTCGGGTCCATATGTTAGCGCAGCGCCAGCGGCCCTGCGCACGTGTGAACAACACACGACAATGGCGACGAGGGTCTAGAAGGACTCATGCTCGGCCCTGCCTGCCGCTCTGATCTCCCTTGCGACGTCGCGCCGAGGAGCAACCTCCATCGGAGGCCCATGTGCTGTAGGTCTGATCTGGACCATCCTTCCCGATCGCGGTGGTCAGCGCATGGCGACGCCCCTCACTGGCGGCCCCCACTGCAGTGCGCGATGAAGAGAGAGTGGCGGCGAGAGGTGCCCATGACAAGCGAAGGGGACAGAGTCACTGCCCGCCACAAGACACACCGGGTAAGGGCAAGACGTGGCCTGCATCTGGCCTGAGGAACCCCGGCTCCTTGTCAGCCCACTCCCAAGTGCTCATTGCCCCCTCTGGGGCCCGGTCACTACCGGCCCGCTCCGGCTCCAGTGTGTGCTTGCGTGGCCTCCGGCGTGTGGGTCAAACGTATCTCCGCCACCTGCGACACGGCCCCTACAATCCCTTCGTGGCGCCGAATAGCCTCACGTGCTGAGAATGGCAGCGATTTCCCCCCCCATTGAGCCGTTTCTAGTCGCCGGCGCACCGGCGTCCCTGGCGCCACGATGGAAGGACTGGACAGAGCGTCTACAGTTCTATTTCGAGGGTGCTGGAACGGCGAGAGAAAGGCGCAGGGCTCTTCTCCTTCATCTCGGTGGGAAGGACATACACAGAATCTACAAGACCCTGGTGGAAGCCACACCACACACCTACGTCACGCTCCTCAACGCGCACTTCGAACCGATGGCCAGTAAAGACTATGAGCGTTTCATATTCAGACAAGTGCGACAAGAGGCCGAAGAATCGCTTGACGCATTAAATGGTAGGCTCAAGGAACTCGCCAGCACCTGTGGTTTCCGCGTCGAACAAGAGGAGATCCGTGGCCAGATAATACAGGGATGCTACTCCTCCAACCTGAGAGTCAAGATCCTCCAAGAAGACGGAAAACCGCTAACGGACACTTTGAAACTAGGGCGATCTAAAGAACTGTCACAAGCGAGAGCGTCACATATGGAGGCAGCGCTCCATAGACCAGTCAAAACAGAGCACGTGAACACAGCCGAACAGATCAACGTTGTCCGACCAAAGCAAAGCCAGTTTGGACGGAGAAAACCGCAAGAGCGCCGAAAAGAATGTGGATACTGCGGAGGCACGCCTCATCGTGCTCAAGACTGTCCAGCGCAGGGAAAGAAATGCGGCTCGTGTGGGCGAATGAACCATTTTGCATCAGTTTGCCGGTCGTCCAAGCAGAAACCCGAAGCGGCCCAGGCCATCAGAGAAAGCCCGGACAGTGAAGATATGGACGATGACTCCAATAACTACCCGGTCCACTACGTTTTCGCCATCGATCAGCCCCTGAGGAAAAAGAGGCGTCTCCAAAAGTGCCGAATAAGAATACACAACCAAGAGGTGAGGGCCACGATAGACACGGGAGCCTCGATTGAGCTCATGGCAGCAAATGTTTACAACCAACTACGGGACAAGCCAGCTCTGAAGACGGCCAAGATCCGAGTCTTCCCATACGGACAAAAGACCCCAATTCCTCTGATCGGATGCTTCCAAACGGAAATACAGCACCAAGACCAGAAAATCCCCACAACCGTCTACGTAACCAAAGAGAGCAGCGGCATGCTCCTCAGTGGACAGGCGGCTGAAGACCTCCAACTAATATCATTCGCGATGGCGGTGCTGGAAGAGGAATTGGACACCATTCTCGAAGAATTCAAGACACGTTCCAAGGCATCGGGTGCCTAAAAGGCAAAGAAGTGGTTCTCCACATTGATCCGTCCATCCAGCCAGTAGCCCTCAGACACCGGAGGATAGCATTCCACCTGAGGAAGAAAGTGGAACAAGAACTGGAAGCTCTCGAGCGCCAAGGGATCATCGAGAAGGTCAGCGGGCCCACGCCGTGGGTATCGCCAATCGTGGTGGCGCGGAAACCCAAACAGCCGGGACAGGTCCGCATCTGTGTAGACATGCGCCTACCCAACGCAGCAGTAAAAAGGGAACGACATTTAACGCCCACCATCGACGACATCTTAGGAGAGCTGAACGGAGCGAAGTGGTTCTTCAAAATGGACCTCCGGTCAGGCTATCATCGGCTGCCCCTGCACCCGGACTCCCGGTACATCACCACTTTCTCTACCCATGTGGGTCTCCGGTGATACCGACGTCTCAATTTTGGGATCTCGAGCGCCGCGGAAGTCTTCCAAAACACTATCCGAGAAGTCCTGAGCGGACTCCCCGGAGTCCTAAATGTCAGCGATGACCTGCTCATCTACTCGAACACAGTCGAGGAACATCACCAAAGACTGAGGGGCGTACTGCAGAGGATCAAAGACTCCGGCCTAACGCTACACCGCGAGAAGTGCCAGTTCCTCCAGAATAAAATCAGTTTCTTCGGATACACGTTCTCTGACCAAGGGATCGCTCCGGACCCAGACAAAGTGTAGGACGAGCAAGCGACACCAGCGCCGACAAACATATCGGAAGTACGAAGTTTCCTCGGCATGGTGAATTTCTGTGGGAGGTTCATCCCAGACTTGTCCAACCTCACCAGGCCCCTCCGAGAGCTCACCAAATCCACCACCCCCTGGCAATGGGAAGAAGAACAAGACGTGGCATTGCAGAATACCAAGACAGCACTATCGGCAGATAAGACTTTGTCATATTTCGACCCAGCTAAACCTACCAACATCGCCGTGGATGCCAGCCCGTACGGTCTGGGAGCAGTGTTGGCACAACGCCAAGGACCTGAAGACTGGGCACCCATCGCCTACGCCAGCAGGTCGCTGACAGAGACCGAACAGAGGTACTCCCAAATCGAGAGAGAGGCGATCGCAATACACTGGGCCTTCAGGCACTTCCATGTGTATGTGTACGGACATCCTTTCACCGTCTCAACAGACCACAAGCCCCTTCACCCCCTGTTTCGAGGGTCGGTCTCCAAACCACCACCCAGAATAGAGAAATGGATCTTACAACTCCAGGAGTACGACTACCAGCTGGAATTCAAACCGGGAGCGACAAACCCGGCGGACTACCTCTCAAGGCATCCCAGAGTGGCAGCTGGCAAAGAAAAGGAAGACACCGACGAGACAGAGGAGTACGTACAGGTGGTACTGGAAAGATCAAGGCCCCTACCCATGAGCATGGACATGATCATCGAAGCCACCCGCAGTGATGAAGTCCTCCAACTGGTGGTACACGCAGTGCAGGCCAAGGAGTGGAAGACCCTCCAAGCATCGTTGAGCAGGAGAACACCCCAAGCGAAAAGTACCCTAGAGACCCTTCTAAAAGTACGGGAGGAACGGTCTGTGGACAGCCAAGGCTGTCTACTGAGGGGACCACGGATTGTGATGCCGACTAGCCTGACCCAACAAGCAATCGAGCTGGCTCACCATGGGCACCAAGGAGTGGTGAAGACCAAGAGCAGACTCCGTGCAAAAGTGTGGTTTCCAGACATGGACACCCGAGTTGAACAAGTTGTCAAAGAGTGTCACTGGTGCCAAGCAGCCGGGGAACCCGATTGCCCGCCCCCGGTGATCACGGAGGACAATCCGCGGAGGCCATGGGAACAAGTCAGTGCAGACTTCGGACACCTTCCAGATGGCAGATACATGCTCGTCATAATTGATGACTTCACCAAATACCCGGAGGTGGAAATAGTCACAACGCTCACCGCTAGAGAGGTCGTAGCCAAGTTTGAGAAGGTCATCGCCACCCACGGTATCTTCGAGAGAGTCAAGACGGACAATGGGCCTCCCTTCCAGGGACAAGAGTTTGCAGACTACCTCAAAGAGTGGGGAATTCAGCACCGGAAAGTGACCCCCCCCGGTGGCCTCAAGCCAATGGGGAAGTCCAGAGGTTTATGCGCACTCTCAATAAAGTCCTCCGAATCGCCCACGCGGAAGAAGCCCCGTTGGAAAAGTCTATCTACACGTTTCTGAGAGAGTACCGGCTCACCCTCCATCGCACCACGGAAGCAGCTCCAGGCCCTTCAGCAATGGGAAAGATAGTTTGCGACACTCTCCCCAACCATCACACCTGGACTCCGAACAAAGTAAGCCCACGACAAACCTTGATCAATAGGAAGCGATCAAATGACTATGCCAGCTTCCGACGCCGAGCCAAAGAACCGTCCATTCGGGAAAACGATCAAGTCTACGTGAAGGACCGATACCCCGGAAGCAAGTTCAGGCTCCCATTTGAACCGAGACCGTGGACAGTCACACGCCGGACCGGCACCATGGTGACGGCTCAAAGGAGTTGAGAGACCGTCACGCGAAACGTCTCATTCTTCAAGAAAGCCGCCCATTCCCCGGGAAATCACCCATGTCCAGAGTTGGATCAAGAACCACCCCACTCACCGGAAGGAAGTGACAGTCTGTGGGGAGCGATCCCGGAAACCAGGCGAACAGCCCACCAGCGGGTCCCCTGGCTGAGGGGACACCGTCAAACACCAACTCCCGCACCCCCACAGGATCCCTGCCTGCGGGATCACCACCTCAAGAAGCCCCACGGAGAGCACTGTTCCGCGGAGAGGCTGCGGGCTATGGACTGAGAAGGAATCCGGCCCCATCTTCGCAACTGGCGGACTTTGCTGTGGACTGGGGCCATGATGACCGGTCATCTGATTGGTAACAGGCCGGATGGCCGTTTTGTTTTACTTTACCACCTGACGTTGCATCATGAATCTTAAATGATATTTGTGTTTTGTTTAAAAGAAAGGTTAAAAGGAATGTAATGTTCGAGAGCTGCGGGTTAGCAGCCCAGTTGACGTGCGCATACGCGGGTGTGATGCATCACACCGCGTACGCTATATAAATAAAGGAGGCGTGGCCCGAGGTTAGTTCGGACCACGCGGACTAGAACACTGGTGTCCCGGGTCCATATGTTAGCGCAGCGCCAGCGGCCCTGCGCACGTGTGAACAACACACGACAGGGCTCATGTGCAACCCCCTCGCCCTCCCCCGACGCCACGGCGGCAAAGGGAACATACAAGGTAGCCAATTACCCCACCGTGGTACCATTTGCACATGCAATAAGTTTGTTATAAAACTTTAGCATGCGATGTGGCAATGCCCAAAACATTTAATTGCATGATCCTTGCCAGTCATGCACCGCTCGCCATGAGATCACCCTAAAGACACGGACCAGCATTGGCACCGCAATCATCAGAAACATACGTATGGACACGCTGGCACAGAAGCCTTCAAAATAACCAAAGTTGCCTCAGTTGGTTAATGAACCTGCTGCCGAGATCTGCTACTGCCTGCCGATCCCCAGTTAGAATCTCCCCACGGACCGATCAATGTTTGTTTTTAAATAAATCCCAAAATAAATCATATTACTAACAATATTAATAAGACTAAAAGTGTTATGAGTGCATAGGCACCGCACTGTTTCACTATCAGCAAAGCAGATTATTGGGTGTTCATACAAATGGGCCATGCTCTCAATGAACAGCTGCATTTTTTTCGGTCATGTTAAGAGGGTCTGGCTGATGCCGTGCTCCTGTTTGGACACTGTACAACATCTAGTCCCAGCACTTCCAGGCCGCCAGGACAGCTGTGCCTACTAGGACAGAGCAAGCATTTCATAGCAGCCTTCTGCTTCTGATGGGACAGTGTTAACACCTCAGCAGGGAAGCTGTGTGCGTGCTAGGACAGTGTAAGCATTTAGTACAGTTTTTGTCCTGCTAGAGGGACAGTGGCAGGCAGCACCTCACAGCAGGGTAGCTGTCCATGCTAGGAAAGTGTAAGCATTTGTTAGAACTCTTGTACTTCTAATGGGACAGTACCAACTTCTAATGGGACAGTACCAGCCCCCAGCAGGGAAGCTGTACATGGGAGAGGACCGTACACATTTATTACAGCTCATGAACTTCTAATGGGGCAGTGCTCATGTCTGAGCAGGACAGTTTAACATGTGATAAATGGTGTATTTGCAAGGATGGTGGAAGTATCAGAGCTGCACTGTTTCCTATGGGGCAGTTCCAGCATTTGTGAGCATCGCTATGTGTACATGTACTAGGACTGTGCAAGCATGTTTTTGGGTTACTAGATTTCTAATGGTAAAGCTCCTGTACTTTTCAGCCAAGCTGCTGCGTACTTAACTGCAACTGTACCCGCAGAGCAGGCCTTGCACTGAACAGTTTAATTTCAATCGGGCAGTGCCAGGCGCGTTGGAAAGGACAGTAAAGGCCTCCTGAGCCGCCAACATTAAAAATAAAGGCAAGGATTCTCAGAGGTATTTGTAACTGTAGAATTTCACATCACATCACACTTACGCACCAACACCAGCTCCGCTGTAATCACGCATCGTAGCACAACCGGGGGGCATTTTTCCACCCCCGGTTGGGACCCCAATGATGAAGCATGACACCAACTAGGTTGGTGTGTGAGGGGTCTTTTAACAACACCTAATGGGCCCAAGCTCATGCCACAAACCGTGACCAAAGTAATTACATACACATAGTGGCCGTCCACATTGTTTAACCCCTTCGCTGCTAGGCCTTTTCCCCTCCTGTGCTAAGCCTTTTTTTGGCGATTTGGGGTAGTGCGCGCTTAGGCCCCTGTAACTTTTTGACCACATAAGGTATCCAGGCCAAATGTGCGTCCTTTTCTTCCAACATCATGTGGATTCTAAAGGTGCCCAGGGTTTGTGGATTCCCTTGCAGGGGTCTCAGAAATTAAGCAAAATACAGTAAAAAGTTTGTTTTTTTCAGAAAATTGGGAAAAACGGGCTGCAAATGAAAGCCTCTGGGTTTTTCCCTGCAAATGTTATCAAAAAAGGGTTTGTGGGGCTGAAATTTCCATTTTCTCAGCTTTTAGGGAATGACAGTCTTTTGTCAGAGAACCAACATTTTTCACACAGTTTTGGCATTTTTCTGGGACATAGCCTATTTGTGCTATTTTTAGAGCTTTCAACCTCCTTCCAGTTAATGGTAGAAATGAGTTTGAAAGCAATAATGGATCCTGGAAAGCTATACATTTTCGAAAAGTAGACGCAATTCTGAATTCAGAAAGGGGTCATTTGTCTAAATCCATAAAGGTTTCTTTATAGAAACTAACAGTTAGATATTGGAATAATTGAAAATTAGTTGAAAAAAACAGCCTTTTGTCTCAACGTTTTCACCTGTAACTTCTTGTAATTTTGTCAGCTGTTTAAAAGCAATATACCGTTACATCCGTTTGATCTTCCTGGTTGTGGGGATATATAGGACTTGTAGTTTCACCAAGAACCCAACGAGCCCAGAGCCAAAAACTGAGCAGCAACTTGCAATGGTATTTTATTATTTACTGGGTATAGAGCACTTATTCTTGGAAAATGTATACATGAAAAAATCGGTATGAAAGACACCTATGTATTTCTGAATTGGGTACAAATTATAGAGTTTAGAAACAGTATATATTTGCACATTTTCAAAATTGGAAATACTTATACTAGCATGATAATTATTCGTCATTTTTCAAAAAGATTTTTTTTTTTTACACAATGTCTTTAATTGGGAAGGGAGAAATGCAAGAAAACTCAATAGGTAATAACAGTTGATTTACAAATCTGAATTACCCTAAGTCTCCCGATAAAAACGGTACCTCACTTGTGTGGGTCGGCCTTGTGCCTGTGACAGGAAACGGCGCATAATGCTACGTGGTCACACCTCAATTTTGCAGTTAAAAATTGACCCTTTTATAGCAAAGTGCCTAGCTGTAGTTTTTGCACCCTAGGTCTGCCGGCACCTAGGGAAACCTAGCAAACCTATACATTTTTGAAAACTAGACACCCAGGGGAATTCAGGATGGGGTGACTCAACTGCCTCCCACCATGTTCTGTTACCCAGAATCCCTTGCAAAGCTAAAAAATTGAAAAAAAAAACGCATAGCAAACCTATACATTTTCCTCACATTTCTGTGGTGGAAAGTTCTGGAATCTGCGTGGATCAACAAATGTCCACCCACCCTGTGTTCCCCCAGGTCTCCCGAAAAAAATGGTACCTCACTTGCAATTTTTTATAAGATCGGGTTAGGGCATTACTAAAATATTCCCGATTGTATTCAACATAATATGAAATTGATGATAAAAAATGCTTATTATGGCGAATTAAGTATGTCTAATCAGGATTGCGAAACGCATAATTGTGTAGATAGGCGCCCAAACCAGCCGCAATTTTATTTGTCTTTTACTATTCAAGTACATTCACGTTTCCTCATGACTAGATTCTGATTCTGCACATTGAACTTTCTTGTGGCTTTCCCTAAACCGGTGAGTTGATATGAGAGACTAACTCGCTGTCCATGCAATAATTCAGCCCAACAAAGTACGATGCACTTTGTGTTGTTCTGCACATTCTACAAAGATCCAAGGGCACGTTTTATTAAACCTGTCTAGCACGATATTCAACCCTGTTCCTATCAGGAGGGATTTAACTTCTTACGCTCTTTATTCACTGCTGCTATTTGTATTGCTGTGCTTAACTTCACTCAAACTGCTTATCAATTGGGAAACATTATGAACTGCAATAGGAAATCAAGCTTTTAAATGGTTTTATAGTACTATTTTGTTTAGTATTTATGTGCGGAATACTGACATGATGAATTAATTTTATTAAATATGGTATTTATGTACTGTGAGTTAAAATTATGTTGGAAGATGATATGTGCTGAATCCTAAATTCTAAAGCTTATTTATGTTTTCTGTATCAGTATTTTTGTATAGGTCTCGCAAGAATTATTTTATGTATGTATGCAAACTTTTATGATTCTTAAGAATCTAATAAAGTTATTTGACTGACTGACTGAAATGCCATGGACATATAAATTATTTCTGAGAAAGCTACCTACATTATCGGTGGTTGTCCCAGAAAATTCTATAAGGTCTGGAATAAGTGAATTTCGTATTATGCCCTGGAAGACTTGGTGGAAGATGGAGAGCAAGTACATTGGTTGAAGGCCACCGTGTACCTGGTTAAGCTTGTGGGTGCCCACTATTTGATAATCCTTTATTTCCTTGTAACTTTGATTGGTCGCTATCGGCTTCTGAGGGAAGGGGCGTATTGTTGTTGGGAGTTGCATGTAGCAATGCTTACTTAAATGCATGTACTGTCCGTATCCTGTACAACTTCGAATTGCTTATAAATTCTGTGTCTTAATTGAAATCTTTATTAAAATAAAAAAAAATTAATAGAAAAAAAAAGACTGGCCAGAGCCTCCTCTTTCGGTTTGATAGCTACAGTAGTATAATCCAGTGGCTCTTAAGTAGTAGTAAAATCGCCAGCAAGGATTATCGGGCAAGGACTCCCAAGTCGTTATCTGGGATGTTTAGTGTTTGGAGGACCATTTTCTTGGCCACAATAAGATTATAGATGTTGTAGATATTAATTGCAAACCCAGTTGGAGCCCTTATGAATATTCCAATAACATCAGGCAACTCAATCATTGGCTTCTCAATAGCCAACTTGAGCTGGATTTTAACCCAAATTAAAAGGCCCCCACATGGACGACCAGATGAAGAGGGAAGCGCTTTAACTGAGTAAGTGCAAAAACAACAGTTGATGGACAGAATGCTGAAGAATGTCATACATTCACCCCAGTGCAGAGATCTGGGCCTAAATTCATCGGTTTTTTGCTCCCCATGCCGATCCAGGTTAAATCGGTAATCAACCTTTACAACAAAACTTTTACCCCGCATACCATTTTAACTAAAGTACCATTACCCTGCAATACCATAATAACGCATGGCATTACATTTTATATGCTTTTAGCACGCATGCTTTTACAACAAAATTCGTTGTAAATGCATGAATGGTAAAATCATATGTTTTTTATTTTTAAGTTTAAGGTAAGTATATGGTTTTAGTTTGGGGGTGTAGGAATATATGTTTTGGGGTTCAGGGGGTATTTTAAGGGTTCAGGGTGGTTTGGGTTATGGGGTGCACAGGGTATTTTTAGGGTTAACGGGGTATTTAGATTCTGGGGTGCAGGAGATATGTTTAGGGTTCAGGGTGAGTTGAGGTTTTGGGGTGCAGGGGGTATTAGTGTTGAGGATGGGTTTGGGTTTTGGGGTGATGGGGTATTTTTAAGGCTTAGGGTATTTAGGTTTTGGGGTACAGGGGCATTTTTAGGGTGGGTTTGGGTTTTGGGGTGCAGGAGATATTTTAGGGTTCAGGGTAAGTTTAGGTTTTGGGGTGCAGGGGGGTATTTGTAGGGTTCAGGGTGGGTTTGGGTTTTGGGGTGCTGGGGTATTTTTAGGGTGTAGGGGGTATTTACTTTTTGGGGTGCAGGGGCATTATTAGGGTTTAGGGTGGGTTTGGGGTTCAGGATGAGTTTAGGGTTCGGGCTGCAGGGGTTATTTTTAGGGTGCAGGATGGGTTTGGGTTTTAGGATGCTGAGGTATTTTTTAGGGTTTAGGGGGTATTAAGGTTTTGGGGTACAGGGGCATTTTTAGGGTGGGTTTGGGTTTTGAGGTGCAGGGGCATTTTTAGTGTTTAGGGTGGTTTTGGGGTCCTGGGGTATTTTTAGGGGTCAGGTTGGGTTTAGGCTTTGGGCTGCAGGGATAATTTTAGGGTTCAGGGTTTGTTTGGGTTTTGGGATACAGGTGTAATTTTAGGTGTTTTGGGGTACAGGAGTATTTTTATAGGGAAGGGTGAGTTAGGATTGTGGTGTGCAGGGGTATTTTAAGGTATCAGGGTGGGTTTAGTTTTTAGGGTGTAAGGGTCATTTATATTTTTTTAATATATATGTGTGTACATATAAATAATTTTGATATATTTAAAAAAAAATATATAAATATGCTTATATAATAAACACATACATGCATGTATATATTATATATTTAGGTTAAGTACTTTTACTAAGTTTATGCCTTCACCATGCATGCCTTTGCGTTCTAATGGCATGCGTAGTAAAGTCATATGCGGGGTAAAAATTTGCGGGGTGATTGTATCGCAGAGTAATTGCACCTGCGTTGTAAAAAATGCGGGGGGATTTACTGCGGGGTAACGTCATCTATTCGGTTAAATCTAGCCATATGAAAATCTGTCTTGACCCCGTTCCCCCATGGGTTCAGACCAGCCCAAACTGCCAGGCCAAGTCCTTCCTGGACTGGAAACAAGCATTCTGGGATCAGTTATTGCTTAATTCCGGTGGAATGGAGAACACAGAACCGATATCTAGGCATACCTATCCCACTTGGGTGACAAATGCAAAAACAACAGTTGATGGACAGAATGGTGAACAATGTCAACCATTCACCCCAGTACAGAGATCTGGGCCTAAATCCAATGCTTTTTTGCTCCCAACCCCATTCCAGTTTAAACCCAGCATATGCAAATCAATCTTTACCCTACTCCCCATGGGAACAGTCCAGCCCGAACTGCAAGGCCAGGCCCTCCCTGGACCGGAAACAAGCATCCTGGGACCGGTTTAGAGGGATCACCCCTCATCAGCCACGCTAGATTGAATCCAGTGATATGGAGAGTACTGGTCCCAGGATGCTTGTTTACGGTCTAGTGAGGACCCAATTTGGCAGTTAGAGCTGGAGTGTTCGCATGAGGAGCAGGGTCAAGACTGATTTGCATATGGTTGGGTCCAATTTGGGATGGCGTTGTGAACAAAAAACAATGGATTGAACCCAGATCTCTTGAGTGGAGGTGAATGTTTGATTTACTCAGCAGTCCATCCATCATTTGTTGCTGTAGCACTAAACTGATTAAGTAGCTAAACCTGACCTATATAATGGCTCAAGTGCCCAGTCTCTTGAAAATGGCAAAGATATAAGGAGTCCATGTAATCACCCCATACTGTCACAGCCAATTTACTGTGTATCCTGCAACATTCCCAGAGACAATCTGCAGCTGGCAGCAAGTTCAGTTTGCCCGGTAGCATGACACGACTGGGGATCTTTACCCGGTGATTGAACATCTGTCTAGCCTTCTTGCACATCAGTTCTAACTTCATTTTGCTCAGGTAAAGGTGGGGCAGGATCACCTATAGGCACGGGGCAACCCAATGAGGCTATGCTCCCTCCCAATGCCTCCTGTCCCAAATCTGCAGCAACCAGAATGTCCTTCACTGTTGTGGAAGTTAAGTTGTATCCCCTTACTAGTGGTTCGAATATCACAGGCTTATATTGCCAGTAGGCTGTCTATGATTTCTCTCGTGCCCACCTCAACTTCAATGATATCACCCTTTCCTAGATCGATAATTACTTCTTAGCCAATGCAATGATTTGTTGATTCGAGTCTCCCTACTTTCAAAGCCCTCGTTCATCATTTTTGGGACGTTGATCATTTTAAAGCTGGAATGCCCCTCACCAGTACGTTCCTGTATGGATCTACCTTTACGGATATGACTATGTGCTGCACTTGTCCGGATGCCACCCTCTTTCCTCCCATGGGTGTGGACACCACAGAACCTCAACGTTACCACAATATTATTCTACCCAATGGGAGTCAGCATGTTTGGGACCTCTACTGTTGTTCGACCGTATGCCTAACCTTGTATTTGCCACCTGTGGCCTGCCAGGTTGGAACATACGAGCGGGATATGTCCCAGTGGTACTGTGATTTCTCGATTGATGGGCGCTGAGTTTAATGGGGGGAAGGGGTTAGGAGATAATGGGGTTTACCTTGCTATCATAGGACTAATTAACCTGAGTTATCGTTTGTGTTACTACAGTAAGTTTTATTTCTAAAGATACTACTACTAGTTTTAATCCTGCCACTTCATTTTGCAATTCTGAAATTATTTCATATAAATTGGTTGATGCATCATGGAACTGTGTGGTAATGCTAACCCCACACCTCCCTTTAAAAAGCATTTGTTGAACCCTCTTTGTGGTTCCAGCTAGTGGAGTGAACCTATTAGAACAAACCGCTTCAGGTTCAAGGGAGGGAAGATGACACGATGTAGTCTCTCTAGGTAGTTCCCTTTCCGTAACTTCAAGTTGCTGGTTCACTGGTGGTGTGTTTGTACTTATTTGTACTGTGTCTGGCTTTTCCCCAAAAATATCAGGTATTTAAACTTGTTGTTCCCTGGGGCCTGGGTGTCACACGGTGTGGGTGTGGGTGCAGGAGTGGGTTTTTATTAAGGTCTCAACCTCCTTAATCAAATCATCTATTTGACTGAGGGTGCAGAGTTTCTTGTTTTTTGCGGCATATTTGTTAGGTTTATTATGTGTTTGGAAACCACCAGTCACCTTCTGTTTGGCCATACGTTATTATGTGTTTGTACACTATCAGTCACCTTCTGTTTGGCCATAATTAGTTCTAGTGTAGTACAGTTCTGATCCCACCAGCCCACAGATAAATCCCTAATAGCGCACTCCTAGCCCCCTCACACTACTTGTCTGGAATGCTTCTGGATGGGTGACTCTTCCCACCAATTAACATCTACCCAGTGAAAAACATTAGTTTATCGGCGTCAGCAAACCAGTTAAATACTAGGTGAGACAACTTCACTGCACCCCAGTATACTTGGTAAAGCAGTACAATATGCCTCAGTCCAAATAGGGCTAAATCCTAAATCAGTAATACATGAAAGGGAGACCAGCCCTAAACCCATACAATTTCCTGACATATGTGCAATAGTACACCAGTTTGAAATTACAACATGGTATGAGGTTTGGGGTGATTTGGTATCCGTTGTAAATATTTTCCGATACCAAGGACAGGGCAATAGCAAGGGAATGTAAGGGATATATATTTAGTAGGAGGGTGAGCCCAGTAGATAATGACTTCCGGTCGGAATTGCAAACACAACAGTGATGGACAGAATGTGGATCAATGTCACACATTCACCCCAGTCAAAAGATCTGGGCCCAAATCCATCGTTTTTCCACTCCACACCACCCTGGGTTAGACAATGGCGATATGCAAATCAGCGCTGACCCTGTGCCCCATGGGAACAGTCCAGTCCGAACTACAAAAGCCATGTCCTTCCCAGAACGGAAACAAGCATCCGAGGACCGGCCCGGTTTCGAGGTAACACCTCTCATCAGCCCGGCTAGCTTGACTCCAGTGGTGTGGAGTGCCTGGGACTCACGTCTGAGCATCCCCAGTACACTTAGAGCGGTAATTGCAAACACAACAGTGATGGACAGAATGTGGATCAGTGGGTCGGAAGGCATAGGCGCCTTCACCCCAGGCATAGGCGCCTTCGTTGATGTCAATTATGTCAATATTAGAGTGCCAGAGTTCCAGTACACAATGCGCCTTCCGGTCGGAAGGTATAGGTGCCTTCGTTGATGTCAATTATGTCAATATTAGAGTACCAGAGTTCCAGTACACAATGCGCCAGATGCACAGTCCCGCCTTGGAGGGTAAGGTCTCAATGCTGAGGCTCTTCTTGCAGGGCTAGATTATGAGGTCAGCAACATGCTGTCATCTCGTACGCTACGGGCTTTGAGGGTCTAAATATACAAGCACAAGATGTACAGTTTTAATTGAAGCCAGCCGTACCTCATTTTTGGCTTTGGAGATGTCGGAAGTTCCAATCCGGTCTTATCCGGTCTCTGAATGGCATGGATGCACCCACCCTTAGCCCAGACTTTGCCCGGGCACTGCCCGGGCTTCAGGAGAACAGGAGCACTTTTAAACAATAACAGGCGCCAGGTGCTGCAGTCGTCTTCTGCTGCACCCAAGGAGTCTGTGGGGTGAAGTCCAGTGGTGGTGCCCTGCAAGCAGTAGTCTTTTGGAATTTCTTCTTCCTCAAAGCGATTGTTTTGAGACCTTAACTGGGCTAGTTGATTTAGGTGAGGGCATAAGGTGCTGAGGAAAGTTAGTTTGAATAGGTATGATGTGGCTTAGTTGGATTAATAGACCGAGCCTGTTGCACATTGAATGCCTGAAGTAGCAGAGACAACAGAGTAGCAGATAACGTGGCATAGTTATCTTTGTTTTACACTGAAGGCCAGTGGTGGATGTGATTTGGTGGTGAGGAGAGGGGTAGAAACGAATTTAAGAGCCAACGAGTCTGCAATTGATGCTATGCAAGTACTGGGAATTTAGATATTTGCAGGGAGTTGAGCTGAGTGGGTGGATAGAGGTTGGTGGGGATGAGGGAGTGGCAGTGGCAAGAGACTGGATGTAGAGGGTCCAGTGTTGGATATAACAGAATAATCAAAGGGGCCAAGGGTCAGGTTGAGAGAAAGAATGGCAGCAAGTTGGTTGCGCTAGGGAAGTGAGATGGTGTGTTAGAAGATTAGTGGCTGAGGAGGCATAAGAGGACAATTAGGGAGAAGAGACAGAATGCTGGATTCTAATGAGTGCAGGAGGCAAATGAGTTCGGGAGGGAAGGTGATGGAGGAGTTAGTGAGAGAGTGTTGAAGGTTGGGGGATGAGTTAAGGATGCCAAGGGTAGTAGGAGAATGTGTGTGGCCATAAGGTGAGCGGAAGGAAGGATATGAGGAGAAAGATATGCTAACTATGTGTTTAAGAGCAAAATGTTGACATTCTTATACTGTGGATACTATCAAAAATATTCAAGAATGCAAAAAAGAGGGCTAACAGAAAACAAAAAAAAATATTGAAAAGGAACCAAAAAGATAAACCATCTCAATCAGAAAATGAAGATAAATAGGATAGTGTTGACAAACTGGAAACCGAGGTGGGAGGTGTTGGGAGAGGGACTTCCTGCCTGAACATGATATGGAGGAATGGGATGGATCGGGATGCAACTTGATAAGTAGATTTCTGTTTTTAGGGCCGGGTCGGGGTAGTTCCCACAGCTGGGTGTCTGTTCTAGGGTTCAAGGCAGGGGTCTGGAGGCTGGGGTGTTTTTAGGGCTGGGGTACGGTTTAAGGGTTCAGGATGGGTGGCGTGGGATGTTTTCAGGGCAGGGGTGTGGGTTTTAAGGCTTGAGGAGGGGGGCTGAGTTGTAACCGTTACCATGCATATGCCTTTACCAGTCATACCATTACAATGAAATTCGTTGTAAAGGCATGCCTGGCGAAGGCTGCATTGTTAAGGCATGTGATGTAAAATCATGCGTTGTTCCGTCATACAACCAGGGTGTGAGAAATTACTCTTTTAGCGTGATCGTCCTCATTTTGTCAGCCAGACGAATCCTCAGGATCAGCTCAATGCTCAAAGATATCCTCCTCTCAAAAGCCTCAATTTCGTAAGCCTAAGTAGAACATCATTTTGAGGTGATAAAGTGAGGGAAAGGGAGTGGGGGGAGGAACAGTTGGGAAGGAGACCTAAAGAAAACAATATTACATTAGTGTTCCTTAGTCTTACTTATTCTCACCTTGCTCTATTGTCTTATCTATACACATGCTACACAGTACCTGAAAGAAAAGGATAATTCGCTCTGTGCTTATCGTCTCCGCCTTCTCCAGCGCTGACACTTTACTACTGTAAATTCTCTGGAATAATGGGGGAAGTTATTCTGCTCTATTAGCCGTACATGTGCAATTATGCATACCTGGATTCACTCCTGATACCCACCAATAGAACGTCGGGGACTTTAAATCACTGCAGAGGTTTTACATGAGCACCTCTTCATTAAACCCCTGTTAATATTATGCAAACAATTATACTGGTGATTCCAAACTGTACAAAGTGGTTCGTATGATTCTCAAATGGTATGCGTTTCACAATTCTGCCTCTTTTCACAAGTGCTGCATTAAATTACCCAACGTGCCTATTTCCACAAACGATATTGAAAGCGTTTCTCAAGAAAAATCCTCTGTGAGGCACTGTTAAAAACATGCAAACTTTGAGCCCAATGCATAGCTGTAAAGGCTACAGATTGCTATGAGTGACATTTTCATAATTTCAGTGTATCAATCAATCAATCAAAAGTAAAGTTTATTTAGACCATTGATCTTTAAACCACATAAAACATAAAATTGTGTATAAAATTCTAAAAATGATTACAAATCCATCATCTCATTCCATTATAGGAGGCTAATTGCCCAAAAATTCATCTTAGTTTTGATAAAAACAATTCCATACATAAGTTAAAAACACTTTCAAATATCGCATATATGATCCAAACAGTATTAAAATCCTATTTTAAACATTCAAAAAGGAAGAAACTTAAATCCCTATACATCATTACTCAACCTAGCCCTCCATTCCCTATTCCATAAAAACCTTTTAGCAGCCTGAATGAACTTCGCCACAGCTATTGCAATATCAAGATAATGCATGTCCATAAGGAGCTAGATTGCTTGCGTACGTGACCTAATACCATATTTTAAGAAAATTGGTCATAAAAATTGTTTTCGCTGAGCTAACAATTTGTGACAGACCATTAAAATGTGTAAGCAATTGCATTTCATGCCCATCCTGCATGTGCATCTACCATCTGGTCGAATCAGTTCTCTTTTTATTTTGTCATTTAATCAAGCAGGATTGATACAGATTCTCAGCCTTAATACTTCCATTCTGAACCATTGAGTTGGAAGGGTGTCTAGATAGGGATACCAATTTTCATTTCGCCAGCTATTTATCATGAACTGCACAGACTCTTTCTTTAACAGGTACTCAATGTCATTCAATCTAGACATTTCCTTCCCTAAAGATGTGAGTACACTTTTTGATTCATCAATGTACAGGGACTGTGGATCAATTTTCACCTTCACCTTTTCACATATGGGATAGAGTTTCTTTCTTATTGCTTTAGCCCAATTTAATTCACTCAGCTGAATCTCATTCCTACACCATCGCAACAATTTCATATCTTCTCCTGACCCCAGCCGTTTCCAAAATCTAAGTAAACCCACTTGCAACTGGACGTTCCATGAGGTCACGTCTAGCTCCAGTCTAATTGCTAGAATCATTGATGAGCTAGGCAATGCTATCAATGTTTTTAAACATTTCCCTTCCTCACTGTCCCAGGTACTTTTCCCACCTAGGTATAACATTTCTGCTCCATACTGCAATTGCAAGGGGATCATTTCATTGAAAGCCTTCAGCAATGGTCTATGAGACATGGCACTATAACTATGTTTGCATTTTTTTTAACCCTCAAACAGAGGCTAAGGCTTTTACTTTCTGGGCCTCCAGGTGCGTGCCCCATTTTAGAGACTTGCCAAACCATATTCCAAAATATTTATACTTGTTGACAATCTCGAGTTTTGTTTGCCCCAAAAAACAGTTATACATTTAATCTCTCTTCCCAAAGCACAAGATCTTTGTTTAGCTTCCTTTGCAGACCCAACTCTGTCTGATCAAGAATTATTAAATCATCTGCATACAGTAGACTGTACAAATGCTTTCCATTTACTTTTGGGCTTACACTTCTATCAGTTATCAAAAAAGGTAGATCTGCAAGAAAGATTGCAGAAAGAAGCGGGGCCAATACGCAACCCTGTCATAGGCCATTATTGATTGCTATTTCCAATGTCAGGCCCCCCATTCAATCTTTAATAACCTGGGCCCAGTTCTGACTATGCAACTCCTGGATTATTACTAGGAGCTCCTCCGGAACATTATAGCTTCTTAACGTCTCCCAAAGGCACTCCCTACCCACTAGGTCAAAAGCCGCACGAAAGTCAGCAGTATAATCTACCTTGCTGCTCCATGGACTTCCGAGCCAGTTCCCATAAGGCAAAGCAATGGTCAGTCGTAGAGTGGCCCTCCTTGTTCCACTGGCACGATCAATTGTTGCTCCACCCAGTCCTTCAATCTGCCAAGTATTATTTTAGAGAACAGGTTCGCTCCAATATCCAGCAGATTAATCAATCTGTAATTCTTTTTTTTTTTTTTTTTTGGTGCAAGACATTTATTGAGTACTGTCAAGAATACACAGCGTCACACCCACAACCCCGAGGCCGGCCGCTATTGGTACAGTTCATCAGGATGGTCAAATTTATAATAAAGTTGTTACACATCGCTGTACAGACGTCATATCAACATATTGACAAGTACATATTCAACATGACAAGATCAATTCGTCTTACTTTTTTACAGTTTTTGTTAACCTTAAACTTGTGCGGTATCGCATCTGCTAGTGGAATAGATTGGTGCGCCAGCATGGTGGCGGGCCTGCATCAACCGGCGGTATTATCCCTGCTGGACATATAAAAAGAAGCAGAACAAAACTGGAGCACATTAGCATTTCTCGTAAGCCAAGCAAGTGAGCCACCCTATCTAAGGCATCGGGCTGTCAACATCATATTGCTTCCCAAGGAGGCGGTATATCTCTTTGTTAGCAGGAGAGGATCACCGGTAAGGGTGAGGGGGGTAAGGGGGGGGGGGAAGTGATGACAACATCTGTGGCCACACCTGGCCAGCTCGTCTTCACACCCTCTCATGAGCAAGGTGCTCCACAGCAAAATCCCAGCATCCCAATCTCAATCTCTGACATCTTCAGGAGATTCTGCTAGTAAATAACATTGCAGCGGGGCCCATATGTCAGTGGGCCTGGAGGTGGACGGCAACAGTTCAGAGTAAGTTTGTAATTGTTCTTGGCAGTACACCATGTCCTGCAGCCAATCCTTGAATTTGGGTGCTCTTCCCCTCCCCCACCTACAGGCAACTCTGTGCTTAGCCAAGAGCATGGCCAGGGCCACATATTTGCGGTGGGCCGCTTGAAGTGGTTCAACATAGCCCAGCAGTGCCACTATCGGAGATGGCTGCACTGCTATGTGTATCATTTTGGATATTGCCTGAAAAACCTGATCCCAATATCGGTATACCTGATCACATCCCCATGCAAGGTGTAAGAAATCAGCCCCTGGAGCCCCACATCTATCACAAGTGTCAGTGGGCCGCAACTGAAATCTATGCAGACGTGCCGGTGTGTGATACAATCTGTGTAGGAATTTATAATTAATAATCCTATATCTACTGCTGGATGATATGCGCTCAGTCTGTTGTAAACAGAATTCCCATTGCCTGTCAGTAAGTGCTACAGCCAATTCCTGGTCCCACTTCTTCCTGGCGGGCACATCTGCATAGTCCATATTAACACGGACCGACTTATATAGCGTAGATACAAGTTTATAGGGTGTATCGTGTAGAAGTAGGTTTTGTAGTGGGAGAAGTACAGGAGGTTCGTGTGGGAAGTCAGGTGTAACTGCCTGTAAACCATGCTGGAGTCTGATATAATAAAATACCTCTAGTGGTGTCGGCTGTATGCCTTCGTAAAGCTGGTCTTTGGTGCGGAAGGTGCCATCTCGGTATAAATCACCCCACGTGCGAACATGTATTTTCATCAAAAGCTTTTGAAAGCCCGCTTCCTGTAAAAGCGGGAGCTGTGGGTGATAAGTCAATGGCAATAGTGGGGCATATAGTAGTTGTAAACCAAGTCTTGAGCCAATATGGTGCCACGCAGTCACAGTGCTGAGTACTGTGTTTGGGGTTTTATCCCTACCTTCTACCTGGGAGTATAGCGCTCCTTCGATCGGTATTGGGTGTGCCAGCCAGTGCTCAGCTGCCAGTTGGGGCATGTATTTGGGTTGCCGAATCCAGAAGTAGGCAAAGTGGGCCTGTGCAACTCGGTAATAAAGTTCAAAATCTGGAATCCCAAACCCACCTTGCGAGTACGGTCTGATAAGGGTCTCCCATTTGAGTCTAGGTGATTTCCCACCCCATACCAGCTTGAGCAGCTCTGAGCACAGTAGCCGAAAAAAATAGGCTCCGGGATGAAATGGTATGTTCAGAAAGAGATATAGAAGCTGAGGGAGTACCACCATCTTGACTAACGAAGCCCTCCCAGCCATGGACAGGGGAAGGGTTATCCATCTGGAGATATTATCACTGAGTTTATCCATTACTGTGCCATAGTTAGCACGAATCAGTGCTTCCCTATCCTTTTCTATATGTATACCCAGGTATTTAAAATCTCCCTCACTCCAAGCCAGTGAGTATTCCAGTGGAAACTTATGCGTCGAGGCAGTGAGTGGGAAAATGCATGACTTGGTCCAGTTAATCTGGATACCAGAGAGAGCACCGAACCGTATGAATTCCCTAAGTATGGGGTGCAGGTTCTCACCTGGGTGTCGAACATAGAGCGTAATATCATCGGCGTACATGGAAATGAGTATCTGCCTTTGAAAACATCGCAATGCACTATCCCGATGATGTTGACGTAGTTTAGCTGCAAGGGGTTCTGTGGCTATGGCAAATAGGAGTGGGGAAAGGGGGCAACCCTGCCTAGTTCCCCTGGATACGGGGAATTCCGAAGATAATTTCCCGTTGATGAGTACTCTGGCTACTGGACGCATATATAATAATCTGATCCAGGAGATGAAAATACCCGGGAAGCCCATCCGTTCGAGTACCCGGAATACATAATCCCACTCGAGCGAATCAAACGCCTTGGTGGCGTCTAAAAAAATGGCTGCCATTGGTAAGTCCTCGTGAACAGAGTCGTAAATAGAAAAAAAGGTGCGGAGGTTGTGCGATGTTGCTCTGCCAGGGACAAATCCAGCCTGATCAGGGAGTATTAGGTCAGGCAGTAGAAGGCTAATGTGCGCCGCGATTAATTTGGCGAGAATCTTCACGTCGCAATTCAATAATGATAGGGGTCTGTAAGAATCACAATGAGTAGCGGGTTTCCCCGGCTTGAGTAGGGACGTGATGAGAGCAATTCTCATGGAGGCCGGAAGGTAGCCAACCTCCAGCGCATCTTCATAGACTTCGCGCAGTACTGGTGCCATGAAGTCAATGAATGTCTTGTAAAATTCAATAGGGATGCCATCCAGCCCGGTGGCTTTACCCGATGCCATGTGCATGATAGCTTCCCTGACCTCATATAGTTTGAACGGGGCACTCAGAAAAGCCCTTTGTGAATCACTTAGCCACCCCAATGATACATCTGCCAAGTAGTCATCTAGTGTCCGTTCACCTGTCCTGGTTGAGGAGTATAGTGTACTATAATGTCGTACAAATTCATTCAGTATTTGCGTGGTGTCCCTGAGTACCAGCCCTTCAGCAGTTTCCAACTCAAGTATGACAGTTGGCGAGCGCATGAGTTTAATCGTTGCAGCCAAGGCCTTCCCTGGCCTCTCACCCTCCCCATACCTCCAGGCCACCCAATGCTTGTTCCTAAATTTCACCTCACGTGCAGCTTCATCAGCGTATTCCGATAGTTTCTCCCTTATCTCAGCCAGGGTGTTGCTCTCTGGGTTCGCTCGGAGGGCCTCTTCTGCTCTGCCGAGGTCCGATTCCAAAGACCGCAACCTATTTAATATGCTCCTGAGTACCCCCGATCCTTTTGAAATGCAGAGACCCCTGAGCGTGGCTTTAAACGTGTCCCATATTGTTTCAACATCTCGGACTGAGTCTTTATTGCGTTTAAAGAAGTCTAGGCAGTCTTCTCGAAGCTCTTCCTGGAACTCCTTGTCCAGTAGCATCGAGGGTTGCATACGCCATGCCGTGACAGGGGGACCTAGTTCAGTGCCTCTTAACGTGATGAGGACTGGTGAGTGATCGGAATATGTTCTGGGGAGGTGTGTCGCATGCACCAGTGAAGTGTAAAGGTGTGACGTCAGGAGTATGTAATCAAGTCTGGCCCATGACCTAGCCTGTGCGGTGAAATGAGTACCTTCCCCCCTTGCCCCATATTGAGCTCGCCATACATCAATGAGATTATTACTTTCAATAGTCGCCCGGAGGACCTCCCTCCCGCTAGTATAGTGGTGGGGGGCGGGATGTGACCTATCCAGGGCAGGATTTAGGGTTGTATTGAAATCTCCCCCCCATATGATGTGTTGTGGTCCCGTCTCTACTATCGCTGCCCATAGGTCAATAAAATACTGCGGGTCATCTACGTTAGGCCCATAACAGCAGGCGAGTGTCACAGCCATACGACCCAACCTGCCCCACATTAAGCAATATCTCCCCTGTGGGTCTGCCAACGAGCCTGCTAGATGGAAAGGTGTATTTCTTTTGATCATTATAGCCGTACCTTGTGCATAAGAGGAGTAGGAGGAGAAGACTGTGAACGAGGCCCATCTCTTTCCAAAAGAGTGTGGTCTATTAGGCGCGAAGTGCGTTTCCTGTAGGAATGCAATGTTAATTTTATGGCGATCAAGATATCCCAGTATGTGTCTCCGTTTTCTATGATCACCCAGCCCTCTCACGTTCCATGTGATCACATTCAGGCTTGTGTCCCCCATGCGTGCAATGGAACATATATGTTTAATATCAAGGCATCCAGCATGGCGTATCTACAATCAGCAAGTAACAGCCCCTCTTCAAGTCCCGCTTGTCCAGCATTCCCCAGAGAGAGTGGTAGTCTCAGCCCAGGGGTAACACCCCTGCCTCCAACAATATGTCCCAGGAGCTCACAGTCCACACAGCTTAAAACAGGCCCACTCACCCTCCGGACAGAAGCAAGATGTCTCTTAACGAGGTAGAGAAGCAGATTCCCGATACCTATTGCACATTTCATGAACCTAAACCAAACATTTCTCCCAAATTGGATCTCATCCCGCCCCCCCCAAGAGGTCCCAACAAGAAGACAAGGCGCGCAGAAATAACAGTAGCCTCTGACTTCCAGCCATGCCCGCTCAGTCTATACGGCTCCACTAGTAAGAGCCACAGGCTGCTAACTGCTTTCCCGCCAAGCAAGGTCCTCCGCCCGCCACCCCCCACCCACTGAAGCATCCCCAACTCGCCAGCATCCCAAACCCACCCCCCACCCAAATAGCAACCAAAACAATTGAATAACAAAAGTACTAGAGTCAAGGTTTTTGGGGTATACCAGTAGGGGTCATTAGAGGTGCACGTACAGCCACCCCCAGTCCTCCCGCACCGTGCAAGTCCACCCCCAGTGTCTCTATCCGGAGGGGAGAGGGAGTAGGGGGGGTGGGGGCCTGGCATACATTACCGCCTGCAGACCAGCACCCGTCCAAGGTACCCCAGGAACCAGACGCAACCTCCGATCATAGTAATAGCATCCGCCATGCAGTGAGATAGTGACTACAGTCCAGTAGTATGCGAAATCTCAGCAACGTCGGGCTACTGAGCACCTATTCAGAACTTGAGTCATGTAAGCCCTCAGCATTTGCAGGTCGTCTACCCCGTTTAGGCAAAGTTTTAAGATAGTCCTCGACCTGCTGTGGGTTGAGAAAGAAGTGCCGCATCGCGGTCTCTATAGTTGAGCAGGCGCGCAATTATGGGTCTCGGCGGGGCTCCAGGCTTGGGTTGGGGTCCAAGTGAGCGATGAGCGCGCTCCACAACGAACTGGTTTGAGAGGGCCTCCGCCTCCACTGCCTCTGTAAGTAATTTTTCGATGTACAACTCCATCTTCCCAGTGTTGGTCGACTCTGGTATGCCCGTGACGCGGACGTTGTTTCGGCGGCTCCTCGCTTCCAACTCCTCATTTTTGGCGGCAATCACTCGTAGCACATTGTCCATTCTTGAAAGCCGCGAGGTATGTGCCGCCGTGGTATCGTCATTCTCGGATATTCGGCGCTCCACTTCTGTAATGCGCTCTTCATGGATATCCATCTTCTGGACTATGCTGTCCATTCTGGCGGACAGTCCATCCACCTTATCGACAACAGTGGCAAAGCCCTGGCGCATCTCATGCAGCATCGTGGCAATATCCGGAACTGCGTGGGTCGATGTGGATACCTCCGTAGTTGGACTACGGGGTTGCCCACCGTCTCCCGTGTGCCTCGTCACCTTCTTTTGCACTGCGGGCTCAAATTGCAGCTTGGGCTGCTTGTTATCTGGTTTCCCCATGACGATAATGAGAGATAAGGCGGTTCGTCCCAGTGAAATAGTTATTCCGCCTGGTGCAGTGCAAGATTAAGATGGCCCCCTGCCGTCGATGTGGCGCTATGTAGTGGTCGCGCCGCTGCGCCTGTGCCACAAGTTGGAAGGGGAGGCCTCGGTAGTGTCCACAGGGGGAGACGCACAGTGCAACAAGGCCTGGGGGCATGGGCCGGTGCAAGTAACAGGGCCCTGCGCGCTTAGTTCAATGGCGCTGCCTCCGGCGCCGCAGCACAGGGCAGCAGGGCAGTCCCCGAGGCCCACCACAGGATCCAGGCAATAGGGGAGCCCACGTGTGCACAGTCTTGGCTTGGTGTTATGTCCTTGACCTTAGCGCATGAGAAAAGTATCGCTCGGTCCGGGGCTTGGTGCACATTAAATGAAGGCAGCAGTGCAGTCGATATGGCGCTGTGGGATCGCGTCCGACTCAGCCACTAACCTCGAGCCTGCAGGGGCAGAAGCACTGTCCTCGGTGCCCGATAGTCTTCCCAGGCGCTGTGATCCAATCTTGCACGGTGTCTTTCACCGGAATGTTACCCGGTGTCAGTGAACGCCCGCCTCCGCAGGCAAGACGAGGAGCGCCGCTCGCCTCAGCTCCGTAGGCCCGCCCGCCTCGTGGTGAGCCCCGGAGTCGCGTAGTTCCAGGGGCCGCCTCAGGGCTCCACTGCAGTAGGGTGCTGCTCGGCCGCAGACTCAAAAGGCGCCAACTCTGAGACCAAAGGGGCTAGAGCCTTCAGACTTGCACCGAGTGTGTAGCAGTGCTTGCTGTTCCTTCATGGGGAGTTTCGGGCCGGTGGGAGAAGGATCAACAGGATAAATGTCGGATGTTCGTGCCAGGCTGCTGGAGCCTCACTGAAGTGCGGCCATTCAGCTCGTGCGCCCTCTAGCGCCCCCATCAATCTGTAATTCTTGGGGTCCTTCCTGTCACCTTTCTTTTGAAGAGGCCTGATCACAGCCCCCCTCCAGGATTTTGGAATAACTCCTGAATCTAGAATAGTTGAAAACATCTGGGATAAAAATTGTGCTCACCAGTTTAGCTGTGTTATAATTATAACGGCGGGTTATCTGACACTGCAGCACAAGTTAAGTTTAACTTCCTCATTTTATCCTTCACTTTTTCTACTGAGGAGGATAATTTGAACTCTTTTACTGCCCTTCCCGTGTGGGCTCTTTCTTATTTATTACGGGCACACAACTTGCCTCATATAATTTGCCTAAGTACTCCTCCCAGGATGCCTCATCGACTACACAGCTCATGGTTCCTGGGGTCCGAGGCGTCGTGGATCAGCTTCCAGAAACCTTTAAAAAAATTTGTTTCTATTGTTTCCAATAGATTATCCCAACATTTTTCTTTAAAGATCCTCTTCTTAGATCTTACTAATATTTTATATTCTTTCCTTAGTTTAATTAGATTAGTAAGCCGCCGCTGGTCATACCCTATCCTCAAGCATCTTTCTACTCTCCTTGTTATCCTTTTTTTCCCTTTCTCACAGAATCGAACCAAATTACTTTCTTTCTATGGCTGAATTGTGTATCTTTAGTATCCTTTTCCTTCCTTTTTAGGTCAACTCTGAGGCATTGTACAACCTGGTCAATTTTGTCCTCGAACCATGAAACTTTCTGATCAATGACTTCCTCCATCTTTAAGTTCTGTTGGAAACTTGCTAATTTCATTAAATATTCATCTGTTAATTTTGTGGACAGAAGTTTTGGGTATGACATAGTTTGAGGGAGGACTCTTTCGCAATGACTTATGGGCCCCCTTATTAATTCACAATACAGGGCATTATTGTCTCTTTCTTTACGCATAATAACTTTAAACTTTTTTACTATCATTTCAGTGTAAATATGAGTGATATTTTAACGAACATGAGTGAGACTTTCTCGCAAGCAAAATCAAGCAATGAATAGGCGGGCTGCATGCACTCTCAGTTGCTGCCCCAGTCATGCTGCTGGATGCTGGGGAGGAGCTATCAATGCAGAACTGGTCACGGTGGCACTGCTCTGGATGTGAGAGGCACCAACACTGATCTCGTCAGCTGCCTAATCATACAGTAATAGACTATTCAACAATAGTCCACTGACTTGCTCCAGCCGCCGCTGACTGCACTGGGCAAGCCTTAGGAGAGTGAGGTTGAGGCATCCATGAGTGAGTGAGTGAGTAAGTGAAAGAGATAAAAAAAACACTTTAAAGGAACTGGGTTTGTTTGTCTTTCTAGAAGAAGGACGCCTCTACCTCTGACCACCACTCCTTTTATCATTCATGCGCTAAATAATAGGCACTGGCAGGCTGTGAATCAATTTTGCAGATCATGCACATTGTCGTCCTGCCCTGGAGAGATCGATTATGCTCTCTGTTAGTAGCTGCAGCACTAGTATTCGTGTCCTGCATGCGGGCGTTCTCTCTTCCCACAAACGATGCACCAATGGTGCGTACACGGGTACTAGACTCTCAGCCTAAACCTGGACGTGTGTGAGAGCGGAGGTTTGTGGGAGCAGGGTTAAGGTCTCATCTGTGTAGACTGTATTAGGGTGAGGCTGCACACAATATTGGCCGGTGCACATGGCTGTCCAAGAGTTTAATTCACAATTTTTATAATGTGCATGATGCCTGTGGGCAATTATATGGAAGATCATGTAGTGGCATTAGTAGAACTGTCAGTCAGTGCATTTAGGCCAGCACAGAAATGTTATCATCAATTCTCAACCTGAGACAAGTGTTGTGCTGTGCGTGTAAAGTGGCTGAAGTGATAGTCTGGCTGTGAGTGAGGGTGCATAGAACTTGGAGGAAGGCAAGCACATTTGGAACTTTATTACCAGCAACTTGAACTGGCTCGTCTCGCGCTGTGGTGACCAGCCGGCTGCTTCACAGTCAAGGACTGACGGCAACTGCACAATCAGGGGTCTCACCAGGTGCTCTGGGGCTGCAAACAAACCACCACTCCAGCAACCGTAGTTGGCCTGGCGTGGTCGATGTGGGTCGCGATACCGTATTAACACAGTGCTGCAACCTCATCAACAGCAACCATATTCCAAATTCAACTGCTGCCCGTTCGCTCCACGGGAGGGCGGCAACCTTCGTAATGACCTCCTCGCCCTATAACTGTGAGTTTGACAGAAGAACTCACAATGACTTCTGACCTCACCTCAGTAGGACCCTTTAGCAGGCACTGACTGGATGTCAGTGAAATGTATCTTAAGTTGCGCGCTGATTGAATCAACCAGTGTTACATTGCAATGAGCTCAGTCCAGGTCTCAAGAAGTCTGCTGAGCACTGCCTGTCTGTGCCACTCGACTAGTGTTATCCTGTTAACAGACATCGCTCAGGCTGCACGCTTGACAGGCACAGGTGCTAATATGTGGGACTTCGCATTTAAGCGCAGTGATGTGGACAACCAGGCTGAAATGTGTTAGTCTAACGCCAGATGCGTGGCACTTGGCACGGCTGCCAAAGTCATGTTTCAAATTATTACTGCCCAATTGAAGTGTGAATGTTAGGCGTAATCAAATTACAAGTTATCTAACACAAGTCAACTCTCTGGAAGTTCCTCTCTCACTTTGGCCCTCTGAAATTACTACTGCGAGGCCTTGGAGCCTTTTCACAAGAGCACAAAGCAGGTCCACCCTTACCGCTCCTTTTGTCCAACGAGCCGCTCTACGCGGCTTCCGCCAAACACCAGGGATAACAGGTGGTGTGGTACTGATGGAAGCTCCATTTATAGGTGAACTCCACCTTACATCTGCATATCATGTCCTTTAGAGCAAGACACTTGCTAAGCATCATGGGACATGTCGTCCCTGGGCCTGCTGCAAAAGAAAATAACATTGTACAGCAGTATTTACGATTGTTAATGTGCCTAGACAAAACATGATAAATTCTACAGTTCTTTACTTCGACTTGAAACACCATGCTGCCAACCATTCACTTACTCTGCTATATTTAGTGGCATCATGAGTATTACACTTAGTTTCCTCCTTGTGTACCCTAATTTCTGGCAAACTGTGGTGCCAGCGTTGTCTTGGCAGCATTCACACTTCTAGGGTTCCTCGCCCGTTGGTCAAGTGTAAAACATTTTTGTTGTTCAGTCCTCAGTGTATGTACTCTGACACCGAAAACAAAATTAAATGGCTAATCCTCAGTTGACAGATATAATTTTCCAAGAAGCCCATACTGTATATGATAAAGTCAAATATACCAATGGCAGGGAAAGTTAAATGTTAACTGTGGAATGCAGCATATATTCTGCCTACCACTAGCCTGGCAAAGAAAACATGGTTTCAGTACTACTTGTGTAGTCCGATTCCTTCACCGTTTAAACCCACAATGATGGAAGGAATGTTTGCAATAAGACTTACCGCTGGCAGTTGCCAAGTGGCTGCAATCAATTAGAACATTCCATCCATCACCTTGCTGTTGTTGCAGTTTAAGCCTTATGTGGGACAGCTATGTCCAGACGTGGGTCCTGTGCTTACTATGCCATAGGACTCCAGCTCTATTCCTCTGAGATGAAAACCCTGTGGTCCATTCTGGATGGGGCGTCACCCGGAAGCTCAGGACGGGCTGTTGGAGTGAGGGGCAGGGTCGGTAATAATTTGCATAAGGCAGGCTTTGTCTAGAGGTCTATTTGGGCAAAAACAATAGCCTGGAATACAACCCCATATGAATGACTAAGATTAATTCAAGTAGTCTATTCATCATCTTGTTATTGTTGTTGCAGCTTTTAAACCAGCAGGTAAGCCTGTCAAAATAACTCCTTTTGACAGGAGAGAAAAATATTTTTAAAAATCACCCCCTAAGTAGGCCTTGAAGCCCATAAGTTAAGGTGCCTAGTATTTAAAAGTGATACATGCAAGAATTTTCTATTGGTATGTGCCTACACTGACTAGTCCCTGAAAGGTTTCACTGCAAAGGGCTGTAGCTGCCCTATGAGAGAACCTACATTTCTCAATATAAAACTAGTTCTGTTAACTCTAGTTTGGAATCAGCTACAGGAATGAGCCAACTACTATCTATATAAATAAAAATGTAAATGTTCGTTTGTTCAAAATCTCAAATCTCCGAAAGTTCTTCACAGATTGCTTTGAAATGTTCACACAACGTCGGATTAGAATACGCGCGTGTTTTTATATACACAATGTTGGATTCCAATACGCGTGTGTCGAATACGTGCGTGTTTTTAATCGAAAGCCCGAACAGACACATAAAAATGTCAATGTTCGTTTGTTGAAAACCTTAAATCTCCGAAATTCCTTCACCGATTGCTTTGAAATTTTGACATAACGTTGGATTCGATTAAGCGCCTGATTAAATATACACAACGTTGGATTCGAAAACGCGCGTGTTTTTAATCAAAAGGCTGAACAGAAACTATCGATTTGGTTGCTGCGCAACAACTCCAAGGGACGCATAGAGATAATAATCCACATATATTAGGATGGACAGTTGGTGTCAGGATGGCAGAACGGGAAGTGGGTAGAGGGAGGGGGGAGGAGTTGGTTCACTTTGCAACATTAAAAAAGGACGCATAGAGACAATAGTCACAAAAATATATTCTATACCCACATGCATTGTGAAATTAAACATATTAGAAACGTGCGCTTACTTTTTTCTTTCTCTTCCATTTAACCAGACTGAGCCACACCAACGCATGGCCGGGTACAGCTAGTTTTTAATATGTGTTTAAAATTCAACTCACTACTGAAGTTGGATTTTCTTTTATAAATAGAAAAAATAACTTTATAGATGTTACACTTTATCTGCTTGAACCTCCAGTAAGCCATTTAGCATTAGCTTGCCAGATGCTGACCCTTATCAGTGTTTCCCCTAAATGAGGTTTGAAATTTACTTATGGAGTAGAAACAGTGGCATAGGCCTTTGGTGGCAGGAAGACCTGGATACGAGATATGTTGTTCCTCTCAGCTCAGGAAGGGCAGCTGAGGAGGTCTCAGGAACTACAGTAACTTGAAAGGAGCAGGGGAGTTCTTCTCATTAATTAATAATTATAAATGGAAAGCATGAGTAATGCTGGCCTTTGTTCCCTGGGCCAACTGTACCTAGCTTAGTACCAATCCAGCATCAGGGGGAGCTGGCCCAGAAACATTTTGGTGTGGTGAAGGGGATTGCTCATTTCCCTAAACACATTCATGGGTGGAACACCAAAAAACTCCAAGGGCAGAAGGTTGCTTCTGTTATAAATTTCAGTCAGAATAGTTCACTGTGAAATAATTTGCAGTAAGGCAAACAGGGTGTGCTGCAAATGAGGGAAGGGTTGCTCCTGGTAAAATTAATCTCATTGGCTAAGGAGTGTAAGAAATTGGATTATTTGGGGTGGGCGCCAACCCACCTCAAGGAATAATCACAACCCATATCCGGGTAAACCCTAAAATTCACTAAACTGAGTTGAGTCTAACTCAACTTAGCTAAGACACAGAGGAGACAGGCTTCCCTTATGGCACTGTCTAAAGAACTTCTTCAGTATCAAAATAGTAACAAAGTTAAAATACAAAACAACAATCCCAAACCGAATTAGAAAAAAGATTAAAATGTAATTGACAAAATGGCGAAAATCCAATAAGTGGAGCCAGAGATGATTTAAAAAAAAAAAATGAAAGTATGAACAGTGTCAAACTCACAGTGCCAATTATTGTCAATGCCTGATGGAGACCGGGACCTGTGTGCAATTTGGAATTAATCGCGATGGAGCACGGGCTGGATAAACCAACCAGGCTCGTCCTCCTGAAAGATTTTACCTCCTGACTTGGGACCTGTTTTAGAGTTCGGTAAATAGGTTACTATGTCACAAAGGTGACGGATATTCCATACACCGTTTTACAAATGCCATTGAATATAATGCCTTTGTAATATGGTAGACAGGACATCTATCCTGTTTGTAAGAGAGTAACCAGTCCACCAAACTCTAAATCTGGCCTTAGTCTTTTAAGTCCCTCTCCACCACAAAGGTACACCTCTAAAGCCTCATTTCTTATGGGAGGCATTTAGAGACTCCTTGAGTGCCAGGCATAGCAACAACAGGGTCCAGACCCACTCCAGTTGCCACTGGTCAGCTGGGCAAGGCCTCTTGTTGGTTGTTGTATCTCTGTAACTTAAACAGTAACTTTATGACCCCTGAGTCCACTTCTTAGTCCTGCGTACAATAGGGAACAGGTACAGGCCTTCAGGGCTCCTCTCACCTCAGGTAACACACAGCAGGTCCATTCATCTTCTGTTCTTCCTCAGGTCTAGGAGTGTTCTGTAATGGTGCCTGGAGATGCCACATCTATGCCTGGCATCAGCTAGTGGGTGGGAATTACCTCTGGGCAGGCCCTAACTGATAGGGGTAAAGGTTTCCTGGGCCAACCGTATCCACTTTGGGAATTTTTAAGATGGTGAAAGTCTTTAGCCACATTAAACATGGGTTTTGAGGGCCGACGGTGTATGTGGTGGGTGCACTATGCTAGTCCTAGTATCCTTGCCACATATAACCCTAAAATCCAGTTTGCAGTAGCCACTTTACCCATAATAAATCGATAGACTGAAGTCTAGTAGGACAAAGCTGGATTCTCCAGCAACCAGGCAAAGGGTACATGAGAACTGTTTTTGCATACTGTTCTGTAAAAGTGTGCTCCAAGTGTTCTATGTAAACCCAGCAGACCTGTTGAGCAGGGTTCAACAAGATGGTGTCAAAAACGATGGGCCACTTCTCCTACCCTGCCTATTTCTCAGAGCAGTACTGTCTGCCCATCCAAGTCAGGCTGTTGTTTACTCTTGAGACATATTTGGCAGCTTTTTCACATTTCTTCAGTGCTATTCAGTGGCTGGGAGAAGATTGGGAGAAAATGCAAATTAGCCCCCAGGAACTCTAGACAAGGAAAAGGTAATTTTGTAAGGGTCACGTTTTCCTGATATTTGTTAAAAAGCTAACTTCACCATTAAGGTGGGGTTTAATAGCTAATTTGTTAAAAATCTAACTTCACCATTAAGGTGGGGTTTAATAGCTACTAAAAATAGTTGTCTGATTATTTTTTATTTATTTCAGCTAGTCTCATTCCGCACATAGAGTAATTTAATGTATGCTCTTGATTGCTACATATGACAGTTGGGCCTGCCGCAGTGAAAATAGATTTTGAGTGCTAGTCATTGTAAGGTCATGTTAACATTACATTTTTACATGTCCTACTTTAAAATATCATGTACCCTTCCTGGTGAACAGCAAGGCCTACATAGGGATGACTTATTTAATATTTAAAAGGAAAGTTTTAATCTGTAACAAGGTTTTGTTTTGACAGGTCGAATTGCAATTCTTAAACTGCTGCAGTTGAGCTACTCTGGTAGACCTGAAGCCACGTCTGTACTGTCACTATATTGGATGGAAGAATAGGTGCTGCAGTCCACTAGTGACATTTAACTTCCAGGCCCATGTACAAGGGACTTATAGGTGAGCTAAATATTTAGGAATATGCCATTTCGATCGTAGTTAATTGGTAGCACAGGCACTTTTGTACTGTTTAGCAGGACTAAAGTGCAAAGAGTTCTAAACCCTGCAAAAATGCAGCATATGTCAAATATCTGGGGGTGACCATGCAGAAAAGACTGATTTCCTCTGTTGTGTGTCCAGGAGTCCTCCCCACCCGCTTGTGTATTAAGCCTACAAAATTAGCACCTCACCCACACATGAAACATTTGGACCTGTGAAAGAACAGAAGAGGCTGTCTGTCACCTGTATAGATACTTGAGAGCCTGGATCTGTACCCAGGATTGAGAAGTAGACTCTAAAGGTCAGTTGGCTGATCTCCAGAGTGGCTACAGGGATACAACCAGCTGCAAGGCCACCTTTTCCTGGAGAGCCAGCTGTGTAGTAGCAACAGGACTGGGCCCTGCTGGTGGTCCTGGCTCCTTTGCTCTGTCCCAAGGGACCTAAGAGTTGTACAAGAGACCAAAAGCAACTACTCCAGAAAGCATGAAAGTTTGGACTTAGAAAATGTTTAGACTCCTAAGACCTCTGGTACTTCAGCTGGCCTTCTGACAAAGGTGTCTAATTTTGAGAGGACTTTATCGGCTCCAGCTTCAAGTATGCCTCACTGAAGGATCTTGAGTGCCATATAAAAAACTATGTCTGATTGAAATCTTGACCAGTCAAAGGCATGAAAAGTTTTCGACCAACGGGAGAAAGTTACTGCATGGGAAATTTCAATGTTCCTACTCTTAGCTTTTCATGCCAAAATCAGCAGCTTCAGAGGGACCTTGTCTTGAGGTTATCTGACTTCAGGAGGATTTTGTTGGATCTTACCTGCAACATTGCCCAGCTGGAACATTTGAACTTTTCATTCCAGAGACTGAAAAGATAAAATCTTCCAATGGGATTACACGCTTAGGGTATCTGATCCCTGCTCCATCATGGTTGACCTGAAATCGCACCTAGGTCCTAGTGAACCATGTACAGTGACATTTGATTGACGCTTTGCTTTATCAGTGGTTTTTGCTTTAAAACTTGAAAAATACACATCTTTTGTCCACACATTGAATTTTTGTTGTTTTCATGATTTTTCTTTTTATTGTTTTCTGTTTTAAGAAATTGGTTGTAGGATTTTTATTGTGTTTTTTTTTAAACTTTTTGATTGTTTTGGTACTGCTAAATATTTCATGCATTTTTCCTTAAGTTAAGTGTACCTTCTATATGCCATCACTGTCTGGGCTTGAGCCCATGTTTATTTAATGACTTGTGTCTTGTGTGCGACATGACAAGTTTTTAATTTGTCACATCCTCCCCAACAAATAACCCATTTTCTCACAGATGGTCACGGATTAGAAATTGCTTATCTGAAAAGTTTAACAATCAAAAACTTAACATCAAAAGATACAAGAACCACAACTTTGACCAGAAAAAGAGGACTCTTACCTATCCATGTTTACATTGTAATTACTTAAGTAAAAGAAACACAGTACCTTTTGTTTATATAGGAGGAGAAAATAAGACTTTCGTGTTAGCATTAAAGTGCAATTGTGGGTAGCCTATTGAGACAAAATTTAACAAACGTGAAAACGAAAAGAAATGAGAAAATGTCGATTCAGACCACTTTCAAAATCAGTAACAGTACCCTTTAAAGCTTCTAACATCTGTTGATCAAGATTCTAGTTTATGGAAGTCCAGTGAGTAGTAGCTTTCAAGGCAAAATACAACAGAGGGGTTTCCTGAATATAACTTTTGGATATATTGCAATCACGAGGATTATTTGGCAAGAATTATTTGATCTATGTATCATTGATGGCAAATGGAGGCTGAGTAAAAGTGTAATATTATATTTTCTTTCATGTGCCTGTTGTCATGAGTATATCAGACTTGAAGGCAAAGCTGTTTTGTGGCTGCTCCTTGACAGATGAAAAAACAGCTTGATCCTTCTTCTGTGCAATCTAGTTTAGAGAATAGCAATCTTAGTGTACAATTTAATTGTGTAAAATGCAGATGATTTAATTTGATACTTTTCTACCACTTCCTAAATGCAATGTATGCATATAATTCTATTTTATAACTTTAGAAATACTGTCATAGGCTTAAAAGATGAACTGCAATGATGCACAAAGAGACGAACATTAAAACATTGAGTCTAAGAGCTGAAAAGGAATGAGGGACGAAGGAAATTGCAAAGGCTTTTTTAGACTGGCACATGTGGACTTCAGAGTGGAAAGAAACATTCTTCCTCAAATGACTATGGGAATTAATTAAGGCACTTTTATATCTCTTGATTCGTGGATTGAGAACTCATGCGATTAAAGAAACAGTAATTTTATATTTGGGATAAAGTACCACTTGTTTTGAAATGCATAGCTCAAAGTTCTTCATGAAGCATGGTAATACAAAGTACAAAAACAACACGAAATTGCTGATATTAGAGGTGGGGCAGGGCACATCCAGACCAAAACCCAAAAAACTTGCCAACACAGATTGCTTTAGATCAGGGATACTCAAAATACAACCTGGGGCCACATGCAGCCTTCCTGAGCTTTAATTGCGGCACCCTGGTGACCAACAGCTCTGGGCTGCGGTTCACTTGACAGATCAGGAACATTCAGAAAGCTGTGAAACTGGCATAAATAAAGTTTTTTTGGTGTCACATTTTGCAGTTCAGCCACCAGATGAGTATATCTTTCTCTCTCATGTTTTACATTAGAAGTTAATGCTTTGACTTTAATTGTTGGTGCATGGGCATAGAGCGTTGGTGGAAGACCGACATCACAAGGCTTGGTTTGTTGTCCACACCATGCATTTGCTTCACGTCCCCCCTTCGTCCACCTTTCATTACCCCAACTCTCACCCTACTGCATAGGTGCTGCCCTCGAGCATGCAACAGATAGTACTTTGTGGCCCCTGTGGAAATGCTTTAAATAAATGCAGAACTCAAAACATACAATGACCAAAGAAGAGCAAAACAAATACCTATTCATATCTATATATTACAAATATGTTTCATTGCACGGACAAACGGCTGCATAATATTTTCATGGTTTTTAGTTTGTGTATGAATTATTGGCCTTTCAAGGATACGTCTGATTTTTGTGGTATGGGCACTCTCGTATTTTACTTCATGTGCTTGTAGCTATTTTTGCATTTCTCAAACAATGCACTTTATGAAAGGATGGTCTTTTTGAAATTATAATAAACTATGCAGACCGTATTAACCGGATTGACATAACCATTAAGATGTTATGTGTTAGGTTGTTGATGCAATAAAATAGATTTGTAATGCAAAGAGATGTTTGCTGTACTTTGGTCGCTGTACCGTTTTGTTTTATGCATTTACCATTTGTATATAGCATGCTTGGTTGCTAGGTTTTTCGGATACTGGCACAATAAACTATATACTTTATGAAAATGTATTCGAATCTTTGAGTTAAAGTAGCCAGTTAAGACTTATTTGAACGGATTCCTCAAATGTGTTAAATATTCATTGAAGATGGTTAAAGTTACTTAACATTGAACATAAGATTGGAGATCTTGGAAACTGCTGAGTGGACAGTGGGTATCTTCATCTGATGCACTGCAGTACTGACTTGTGTTGAACTGGGAAAACTATTTTTCTATATTGACTAAAAATGTTGGAACAAGGGTTTATGGTTCCTGAACCCGTAGTGATACCTCTCAGGTCCTGGGCCCATGGTTTGGCTCATAAGCTCTTGAAATCAAGCTTTTGGGCTGCTTGCATCCACGATGAGCTAGTTTGCACCGCAATTACACTGCTCGCAACGGGATTCAGCTTGAGCTGCTTCCAATTCATCACTTTGCGCAGTAAGCACTGAACGCCTACAGAGGACTGCCAATGTGAAGCTCCAGCTCGCAAGTCCACTAAGCCCGGCCTGCTCTTCGCACCACAACCTCCACTGCCCATGATGCTGTCCTTGCTCCTTGCAGCCCTCTCCAACGGGACACAAAACTTAAGAAGGTAAAATTTCAGCTGCACTAATCTGTGACTTTATCGGACCTGCGCACCTCCTGAGTCATCCTGAAATCTAGCTTTGACCAGATCCAGCACAACGGATAGCCACAGTTGGTACTTTATGCTTTTAGGCACTATATTGCAGTTTATTCTTTAAAAAAAATCATAACTCCTTTTTCACAGCTTGGATTTTTGTCATTTGGTTTTGTTTTATATATTAAATTCAGCTTTATTTTTCTATCCTGGTGTGGGATCCTTTTTGTGTGGTGTTTTCACAGTTGTAGTGTTTGAAGTGTTGCACAAACACTTTATCACCTCTAAGTTAAGCCTGACTGCTCTGTGCCATGCCACAGAATGTTTTGGGGTTTGCCTGTGCCTTACCCTGGCTAGGATTGTGGTTGCAGCTTGACCAGGGCTCACCCCCTTGTCAACCAGTAACACAATTTCTAACAGCCATGAAAATATTTTGATTCATTGTTCGTGCAAATTCATGTTACATCAAAGACAGTGTTCTCTGAATAGCAGTTATTTCAAGTGGGCACACAAGAACATGAAATTGTAAGTATTCCACATCTCTTACGAGGATGTGATGTCCTGCATCTTGAAACACTTCATAGTGGGGCAATTAATAATAATGTATTTGCATTACTTAATTTTTGAGAAAAGAAGGGCCAGGGCCCTCCTCAAGAGGCCACTGAAGCTTGCACCACCCATTGCTCCTGCCAGTGACTGCTATGAGAATGGCTCGCGTAGCAGATATTAGACCTTTTAAATGCTTAATTATTAAACCACTGTTGTGCTCGTCTTCAATTCAGGCAAACAGCGCCACCTTATGGCAGACTGTCATAAGTACCGGTGTTAGCAATTATGGACCGGTGCCGAGCATAGGAAACCACCAGCTCGAATTAAGCACTGTTTTATTCTATCTAAAATTCTCTTCCACAAGGATTTTCCGTAATACAACTAAGTGGTTCTAGAGGCATACAGCGTTATGCAGAGTAAAAAACAAGCCAGGTAAAACCAAAACGAAAGCAGTTCTACAATATAACTGTTAGGCAAACAGTAAGAAGCACACCTTTTTTATTACTTGGTATGTGGACATGCTTGTTTTCTGCTGCATGCAAGAGACATATTTTAGACACTAACCATTTTATTCTAGGAGTTGGAATTGGCAGTGTTAATAATTGCGTTACGTTACCTTTTGTGCAAGTCAAATTATTAGTGATGGTGAATAGCATTTTAAATAGAATCCGCTTAATGTGTGTTTTTTCTTCCTTGCAAAACCTATACATAACTTCATAATCAATTTTGCATCAATAGGTGTTAAAATGATCAACTAGTAAGATAAAATTGCCACTGAATGGTCTTTTTTCAGCATATATGAGACAAACTTGCCACATATTTTGGCCACCCACTGCTACATATTTCGAGTGGCTCTACTTATTTCTCTTCCAATTCATCAGCCTCGTGGCTGCCCGAGTACCACAGGAGTTCACTACCGCCACCATATGAAGGGGGACCTGGAGATGTTGAAAATTGATGAGTATCCAAATGGACAAAATATCTGTTTTCGCTTTGTCGTGTATTTCTATAGGTTCTGAATCAGTCCCCCTATTCCTGACCCTATTCTGGTTAAACTAACTATCAAGTTAACTAACAGTCAGCCCATGAGGCAAGAAAACCCCCATGATGCAGATACCGTTATCTGACGCAGTCACACTCCGGCACAGGAACGTGTTATCTGATTAGGTCATAACGCTTGAGATCTAATTAGACAAGCGACATTCCTCCAGCCCCTGATAAGGCATACGACGTTCTCATAACAAATCAAACCTATGACAACCTGGACAATCCGTGCGGCCATTGTTTTGATTTCACAGAGAACTTTAGTAAAGAATGTGCTAACGAGCAAGTCGTATGACATCTTTATTGACGTACCCATGTCCATCCTTACGTCAATCTCGGCACCTTTAAGGTATAAATATTGCCGACCTTGCCCTATGCAAACACACGCGTGGTGACAAGACGGAGCAGCCATACTTGCCGAAGCCGAGAGCAGAAGCAGACCCCGCTGGCAGCAGCCCCGCCTTCCTGACGCGCTGAGAGACGCGCTGCTATCTCAAGCCGAGAGACCCAGCACCGGCGCTTCTGGGCAGCCCTCGCAGGCAGCCTGGAATATCGAGAGCAGAGAAAGAGATACCATTCCTCATTCATCCTAACTTCCAGGTACAGAACTGAATAACCCCTCACAGAGAATTCTTTAGTTATTCACTTGGCAAAAACAAACTTAACTTAAACTGTAACTTTCTATTCCCGCCCACGCATTAGACTTAGGTCAGGTACACGGGGTAGGCGTATTTAGAAACACCAGTTGAGTACGTTTAGTCAAATGTATATGTGTATGTAAATATATTTTAATCATTTTAAACATCATATGGCTCAGAAACCATATCAATGTTTTTACAGTATTATTTTATACTATTGCTATTAATGTATGCACTTTACTTAACTATAAGTATTGCAATAATATCGATCCATTTCTCTTGTATGAGAAAAGAGACTGATCAATAAATAACACCTTTTATTGAACACGCCCGTCTCTTCCTTTTCTCTACATTCTGATGAGACTAAGAATGCACGTACTGACTGAGTAAAATAATTGCCTTGTGCTCACACGACTCTCGAGATTGACTCTTGATTAGGGGAGAGCAAAGTTGTCATGTTCTATGGTTGTCAGAAACTAAATCCCTTCTTGTCTAATCAGGGAAGTTAATTCCTCCTTGAACATTCGAGAAAGTTTCTAGCGAACTCTGAGCTTAGCTGGCAAACCCAAAAATTAAGTCTAGTATCGACAGTAGTAGACCTAGTTAACGTCTGGTCTAGGTCTTTACTGCTGTAGGTATTATTCCAATGCGCAGAGCCTATTGGGAAAATAGGAGCTACACTACAGCTTTTGTGGGAATATAAGTCCATTTACTTCTACTTTGTCTACCCTCATCACGGAAAATGTTATCCACCACGGTACTGTTACCAAAAGATGCTGGCGCTGGGTCCAATAGGTTTTTATGTAAAGTTTCTGTATACGTTAAAACGACAAGCTGTAGTCCCCGAGTGCCAAGGAAGTTACGAGGCATGAGAAAACTTTAAACATCCTACGAAACAACTACAAAAATAATATAAGAGAGCAGAAAGCACTGGTGTGTAATAAATCAGTCTACGAATCTCTCCAGCAAGCAATGTAAAGGCCTAGAAGAGGCAGCAATATACAATAATAAACCCGTCTTAGGTGTCTGGCAAGTAAGTGTAGAGTGAACATATGAGGAATGTAAAGCAAAAGGTTACCTGATGTGCATTTTTATATCGTGTCTAAGATGTAAAACATGTTTTTCCATCCTCAATAGCTGATGGATGGAGTTCCAGGGGTGGGTGTGCCTTACATGGAAAGATATTCCACTTAATATTTAACTTTAGGTTGTTGAACTGTCAGGGGTTTGTAGAGGATGATCTCCACCGCCTGGATTGGTGCTAGAGTTGGAGGAGGCTGATCAGATTACCTGGCATACCGCTTGAGATCACTTGTATACTGTGAAAAATTTTTTAAAGCATGAACTGTCTTTAATAGGCAACTAATTAAGTGTTCTGAAGGTGGGAATGATGCCCTTGGCACCTAAAGTTGCAAATGAGCTTAGCTGTATGATTTTGAACTCCCTGAAGTTTGGTGAATTCTTAGATAGACTAGCATGAATGCTGTTGCAGAAATACAGAGAATATAAGGACTAGCACATTCTTTGTGGGAAACTGGGGAAAAGGAATATGCCTTGAAGCAAGCGGTGATAGTCAAATCCACATTTGGTAATTGACTTCACATGAGGAGTAGAGGTGAGTTTGTGCCAAAGATAACCACTAGCTTGTGATCCTTATGTTCAGGCGCTGGAGGTGTTCCTATTGCACCTGGCCAAGGGAGAGGAAGGTTGACTGGGCCCACAGACAGGACTTTCTTCTTCTGACTTTTCAGAGAAAGACACTTGTGCTGCATCCAATTTTGGACATCCTTCAAGAAGTTTATAATATACCGGAACCTGATTTGGAGGTTCACCATCATGAGGATCATCAGTGCATTTTCCACATACATGAGATAGCCATCCATAAAGAGTGCCAGTGGAGCAGGGAAAAAGTGAGTTGTTTTTTATGATCGAGAGTGTCAAATGCCATAGAGTACCAGGAGTATCAAAGTGCACACTTGACCATGGGCCCTTAAGATGAAGAGTTCTGCACTGGTGTTTAGGATGGTGGTTACTACGTGTGGTCACTGTTGGGTAAAAAACCTGGGAAAGACTTGCAGCAAATGGTTGGTTTTCAGATGAGTATAAGGTTGATATGTGAAGTGATTTAGGAATGATTGATTTTTGATTAATGATGAGGCGAGTGATAATGGGAGATAAAGCTGGAAGTGCCAAGTTCACAAATGTTATGTTGCAAAGGTTCAGGATTGGTGGATGGATTTTTTTAAGCTGCCTGGAATTTGGTGGTGTCAGTATAAAGTATATGATTCAGCATATTTAAAGGTGTTGCTCTTTGGATAAGGAATGAGACGGGAGAGATAAAAGTATAAAATACATTTCTGATTGTGGTGGTTTTAGTAGTAAGAACATTAAGTTGCCACTAAGATGTTTGGTAGGTGAGTTGAGTGGGTAATTGGACTTACGGGTTGCTAGCTCTTTATGCACTCGTCATCTTCACAGGTGTGAGTCAGGGAACAACATAATGGAAAGTATACTTTTGTTTTTTACCTTGCGAATAAATAGTTATTTCTTTATTGTCATTTATGTAAGTGCAGGGGTGTGATTGTACTCGGGGATGATCTGTACTTCAGTTTGAGTGTTGGATATATATTATAATTTCTTACAATTTTGGATTGGAAAAGATGTTTATGTATGTAGTCCTTGTGTTGGTGCCTACTGTTATAAATTAATTTCAGTCCCCGTCCGTTCAGTTCAAAAGTTTTTTTTTTTAAATAGAATTTCTGGAAGATGCCTAATATTTGGTGGAAAACATAAAGTACTTAAGAATGTAGTGATGAGTCTGTCCAGTGTTGCAGAAACCCACGTTGATTGAGGTGAAGTTCTGGTCATTTCTCATGATGCAGACAAAGTAGCCAATGCATAGATGTCCCCAGAGGAGTTCCTCTTTCGAAGTCATCTAATTCTAAATCAAAGGCGGGGCATCTTCATACATATCATCTATTGAATTTTGTGCATTACAAAGCTGCAAAGTCAGTTGCTTCTGCTCCAGCATTTGCACTTAGTGTTGCCGGTGGAACCATAGGACATTTTAACAAGCATAAGTCATGGTAAACTTTTAAAATGTCGATCTTTGTTTGGAGTCCCACAAATCACCATAGAGAAGCTCGGACAGAATGTTGCTTGGATATACACTGTAAGGCAATATCATGGCAGCGTTATTTGTGTCTACATCAGACTGACGAAGGACCCGGTAGGCTGGTAGCTGCTCCTAACCCTGACGGATGTGTGACAACAGGGCGGAGCCCCCTGTCATGTTCAAGATACAAAAGTAACTCATAGTAAGGGTTCCAAAATACAACCAAGCAGGTTAATATAAGCTGTTGCACTCTTTAGTGTGATGCTTGGTATAAGTAGGGATGCCATCACTAGTTGAAGCCCTGACGAAAATCAATTACCTGTATGGGCATGGTAAGTGGTCGATACATGTTGGCAAGATATAAGCGGGTGGATGGTTCATTATATCTCATCTAACATCCACATGGTATTTTTAATCATATCTGGGGTACCCCGCAAATAAAGTGGACTATCCAATCCAATCGAAAATTCTTTATTTCGGCCATATAGACCATAAAAGATGCAGTACAAAACACAATACATACATTTAAAATACAATTTTTTTTTTTTTGAAAAGTACAATATATAAAAGTCTCTTCTCATCCAGCGAGGAATAGGGAGTGACATGACAGTACCATGGTTCAGAGGGATGTTTTCTTTCTGATTAGCCATACTGCCATTAGAAATTTGGATAAGGCGAACACAATGTGACCCGAAGTGCTAGTTTTCATTACTCTGAATGCCTGTGTATACTTCCTAAACCCCAGGTTTCTACAGAGCGGCGCTATCCAATATTTTCTGGGTCTATAGTAGGCAGAGCATACAAACATGATGTGGAGGTCATCTTCCTCATAGATGTTACAACATGGACACATTTTGTCACCCCCCTTGGTCCATTTACAAGTAAAAGTTTTGGTAGGGAGTGTACCTAGCCTCCATTGTACAAACAATTTCCTCGCCAGGATAGGAAAAATAAAATCCATAAAAGGTTCAAATACATAAGAATTTTTGGATTCCAGAAATCGCGCAGTAAGGGTGCCGCTATTTTGAGCATTCATCAAAAGTGAAAGGCTCCTGTCTTTGTAGATTTGGGTCAAAGCTTTGCGTGAGATCCTTTGGCAACCTCGCGCGGGATCTTCCCATAGCTCCGAGAGGTTCATAGTGAGCAGTTCGTTTTTTACGAAAGCAAGCCAGGGGATTTTACTATTGCGGTTCAGGCTCATGACATGGATAAGGTCCTGCCTGTAATGGTGTAGTTCGTTTGTGGACCAGAGCCTGTGCCAAAACTTCACTGGCTTTGACACAAGCTCCTCCCCAATAGAGGGGAGACCCATGTCTAATCTCAGTGGCAGGAGTGGCGTGCCTTGTGGAAGACCTAGTAGGCGCCTTAAAAAGCTGTTTTCCACTCTTGCCAAGTCTTTACCTGCTTTATACCCCCATAGCTCACTGCCATACATGGCCGCTGCCTTAGCTTGGGTCCTATAAGTTTCAAGGGCCGGGCTTATGGGCTTGAAGGTGGAAGTATTTACCACCTTCAGAATTGCACCCGAGAGTTGGGACAGTTTGACCCTTGATCTAGCTATCTGACGGTCCCATGATAGGTTTTCCTGCAATGTTACCCCCAGATATATAAAGGTAGAAACCCTCTCGAGGCTAACAGTACCCATGGTGGGATTGGGTCTGGCTTTGTTTGGTGGATTAAAAATCATAAACTTAGTCTTCTCTGTGTTCACCTCCAACCCGTGCTGTCGACAGAAGAGACCAAATCCGTTCAGGATCCTCTGGATCCCCATAGGAGATTTGGAAAGCAGGAGGGTATCATCGGCAAACATAATTGCCGGAACCCTCCTGCCTGCCAAATATGGGGCGTCATTGTCCTTAACGTTATCTAGATGTAATATAACGTTATTGATGAAGAGACGGAACAGGGTCGGTGCCAGGACACAGCCCTGCCTCACCCCTCGACGGACGGGGAACCTGGGCGAAAGGTTGCCATCCCTCCCGCACCTGACCTGCGCATAGTTGTTCTCATGCAGCCTAGTTATAATGCTAAGTAGCTGGGGGGGTACTCCCAACTTTTCCAAGACCTCCCAAAGTTTCCTGCGCGGGACTAGGTCAAAGGCTGACCTCAAATCCACGAAGACCATGTACAGCCTTCCCCCCTCTAGCCTCACCGTCTTCCAGTAAAGGAGGACGAGGCGGAAAATCTGGTCCATGGTCGACGTGTTTTTTCTAAAGCCAGCCTGCAGGGGGCTCATGATATCGTTGTCCTCCACCCAGTCTAACAGATGGTTTAGGATGAGGCGCGCAAAGAGCTTTTGGGGAACATCTATCAGGCTAATCGGCCTGTAATTGGCCGGGAGCAGAGGAGACCCTTTCTTATATATCGGCACAATCTCTGCTCCCAGCCAAGAACAGGGGACCGCCATGCCTTCTAAGATGGCATTAAAAAGGATAAGAAGGTACGGACCCCAAATGTCAGGGTGGTGTCTGAAGAGATCTCCCGGTAGCTTGTCCAGCCCCGGGGCCTTTCCCAGCGCTAGGCGCTCCAATGCAGTCACCACCTCACCTAGGGAAAACTCCAGGGCCACATCCGAGGCACCGGGGGGCTCAACCACCACTCCATCGGGCCATAGAATAGTATCTTGGTAAAGTGCCCCAAAATGGGCCTCCCAGACAGAGGGGGCGATGTTAGGTTCAACTGCGGGTTTAAGTTCCCCCGTCCCGTTGTTTACCAGGGCCCAAAATGTCCTGGAATCTTTAGCTTTTAAGGCTTCAGACAAGTCATGCCAGTGATTCCAATCCCACTCTACCCTTGCATTGGCCAATACTGCTTTATACTCCCTCCTGAGGTCTACAACCTTACCCTTATCAGAGCCCTCCTTGATGGTAGCGATTAGCTCGGATTTAATTTTCCTACAAGAGGAGGTGTACCAAGTAGGGGTTCGAGTCTTTTTCCTTCGTGATTGTACCACCAGATGGAAAACCTCTGCAAGGGCCCTCACTAGTTCCTGGTGAATGCTGGCTAATCTCTCATTATAATCCGGGGGTCTTGATTGATTTATGAGAGCATCCACCTCCTTGAACCTGGGGAGTGCTAGGCCATATAACTTGTTTATGGCGTCTTCTGTGTTGAGCAGCTTTCCCCATTTAACACGGCGCCTATTTGTAGAGAGAAGCATGTCTCCCTGATCATCACCGCAGGCGGCAGCAGGCGACCCTGCTGGGGGAACGGGATGCTGGATCTCCAATTGGAGAGCATTATGGTCACTATCTGACCTTTGTAACACCCTGAAGTCGAGAACTTTGGGCCACATAGTGATATCTATTAGAATGTAATCCAGCCTTGACTCATGGTCCCTTCTATTGAAAGTACACAGCGAGGGGGTATCAGATGGGGTACGCCCATTGCATGCCCTCAATGCGAAGTTCAAGGTAAGGGACGTGAGTTGTACTGCCAGCGGGGACCAAGCTTTGGGGTGAGGTGAAGACGGGGGAGGGACTCCCCAATAATCAGCCTCAGCGGTAAGAACACCCTCCTTTAGTCCTTCTAGGGGTTCGAAGTGGCAGTTAAAGTCCCCTCCCATCACTATCTTGTGGTCACCTGACAATTGACCTAGGAAGGAAGACAATTCATCTAAGGTGGGAGATTCATTGGGCGCGGCAACTGGTCGCGAGTAAACATTAACAATGGCCCATGATGTTCTACCAGGCCATGTAAGCAGCACACACTGGATGTCCTGCGAAAATGCATCCATCTTTACCGCCTGACACCCAATGTGACTCGCTACCCAGATCGCCAAGCCTCCCGAAGACCTCCCCCTACCGTTCCACTTTGCTGGAATTTCGAAAATTTCAAACCCCCTTCTGGTCTGTGGTTCCCTCGCCCATGTCTCCTGGAAAAGGAAGATGTCGCTGCCACTTATCAGGAGATCCCAATCAGGTGTACCTACCTTATTTGTGATCCCTGCCACGTTCCAGGAGAGAATTCTCAACCCTGGACCTTGTGGGGGTGGTCCTGGCCCACCAGAAAGGAATGGTGCGGTAGCTGTGGCGAGGTCAGGGTCTCGCGGGCCATTTGTGGTAGCCGGAGTAATAGACGATACAGCCACCTCCGCTGGTTGCAAATTAGGACCAGTCGGGGTGTTGGATGGTGACTCTTCTTGACCCGAGATGATTCCTAGGATGGCCCTTCCTTCTTTGGCCAGATCCTGCACCCTATTATCAGTAACGGGAACGGCTCTCACTTCCCCCCTACCTGGGACCCCGAAAGCCGATTTTTCTGGAGACTGTTGTATAACCCCCCTTTGTGGTCAATCCACCTGGTCAAGGCAGGAAAATCTATTCTGGTGGATAAAATTACCAGGAACGGGAAATACATTGTGCTTGGGCCTGTATCGTGAGCCATCTACAGCAAAGCCCACTCTAGTCCAACCCTGTTCCCTCACCACCTCAAGATTACAAACATTAGGATAGAAGTGTGAGAGAGACACTAATTCAATGGTGGACTTATCAGGCCTTTCAAGCCAATTACAAATATATGGGGCAACCTGTGGGCTTTTAAAGCTGACAATAATGCAGTCCCCTGCCCTGTTCTTAGGAGTAAAACCAATCCATGGAATCCTTCTGACCATCAAAACATCACCTTTTAGGTTCGGAGGGAGGGGCCTGTTGGTATTAAGCCAACTAATTACCTTATTACGCAGCGAGTCCTGCGGCTCCCTTGCGTCACCAGTGAGCTCAGGCACTCCCACCATAATCGCTGTGTATGCCACTGCCTCTGGGGGCATATTGACCGCCCTACGCCTAGCATTAGGACTAATAGGGCGGCCAATGTGACCGTTGGCAGTGCTCTCCTCTCTCGATTGTTGGGAGGGTGCAGGTTGCTTAGACCTTCTAGGAGCAGGAACAGGAGGCCTTGACGTTTGGGATGACGATGGGTGCGATTGGGGGGCAGAAACACTATTGTTGGTGTGCAAGTCCCCTTGCTGGACTGATGCCACGTTTGGGGCCTGGGTAGTCATTACTGGGATCGGAGGTCTATTCCCAGCAGTCTCCCGGGGGACTCTTTGAACATTTGGACCCAGACCAGGACTGTTTCTTTGTTGAGTATTTTCTAGAGCCATCAGTCTAGCCTCTATAGAGTCCAGTTTTACAGACAAAGGGTTCAATAAGTTCTTAAAAATGTCCGCAAGTGAACTGATGAGCAAGTCTGTATTGTTGAGAGGGGCCCCACCAAATATGAATGGCCCTGAACACACTGATATGGCTGTAGTTGGTGGAGGGCCAGGGTATTCCGACCTGTTTCCTGGGGAGATGACCTGAGACGAGGCCGAGATGTCTGTACTAACATCCAGGTTTTGCTTGGTTGAATCGACTTTGGCCCTCTTTGCCCCTTTTGACTTCCTTGACCTTTTCCTTTTCGATGGTTGATCCCCTCTGCTGCTTGCGGGTTCTGTTAGAACTACAGCCCGGCCCACATCCTGCCACTCGGTTTCCGTGCAATCCGCATTGAAGGAGGGATCTACAGCCCCGGAGAGGCGTAGTGAGTCTCTGTCCCTCTGGTGGTTTAACGGGGTCCTTAGTTGTAGGACTGACTCAATAGTCTGGTCAATACTATCCAAGAGTGACTGGTGGGTAGCATCCAGAAGTAGTGGGGTACTAGCATCAATTGAAGAATCCGGGGAGTCCAGTAACAAGTTTTCTGAGCCCACCTCGGGGTGAATGTCTAGCACTGGTTGTCCTTTATTGGCCAGAGCACTGGCCTTGGGGAAAAATGTTTCCAATGTGCTAGAACACTGTTGAACAGCCTTGCTCCTGGAGACCCTGGTAGCCATATTGCAATGGGATGCACAGGGGCCGCAAGCTTGAGGAGTGAAAGATATTTTATCGAAGCACGGCGTCAGAGGGGTAGCCCGGTCCGGTCTCTACCGGCCTCTAACGGCCTAGAACGGCCCGCCCTTTGCCCGGGCTTAGCCCGGCGATCGCCCGCGCGCGTCCCGCGGTGCGCGTGTGATGGAATGAAGATGTAGTTGATTGGGGCTAAGAGGCGCGGCCAGCCGGGAAGAGTCCCAGGTGCGGCGTCTCAGCAGCCGCTGGGATACCTGGGACTCGCAGTCCCGCTGCGCCGTTAGCAAGCGTCCACGTCCCTCTTCTGGTCGGTTACGGCTCCCCAGCGGCAACGGTCAGTCTAAAAATGATTCCCACTGCAATGTTCCACCAACGCGGTAATTAAAGGGGCGGGGGCGTTCCTGGCAGGGAGAGCAGCCACAGGTGTGGCAGGCAGGGACTCCTGGGATACTGAGTCCCTGCAGTACTGCTCGCAGCCCTGCCGAAAGCCTCGATAGGAAGATTGTGCTCCTCTCAGCCCCAAAGTCCAGGGAGGCGCAGCGGGACCCGCGGAGCGGGTCCGGCAAGCTGTGGGTCTTTAAAACAGAAGGTGAGAGTAAAATCCGGCTCCCAGCGGCAACGGTCAGTCTAAAAATGATTCCCACTGCAATGTTCCACCAACGCTGTAATTAAAGGGGCGGGGGCGTTCCTGGCAGGGAGAGCAGCCACAGGTGTGGCAGGCAGGGACTCCTGGGATACTGAGTCCCTGCAGTACTGCTCGCAGCCCTGCCGAAAGCCTCGATAGGAAGATTGCGCTCCTCTCAGCCCCAAAGTCCAGGGAGGCGCAGCGGGACCCGCGGAGCGGGTCCGGCAAGCTGTGGGTCTTTAAAACAGAAGGTGAGAGTAAAATCCGGCTCCCAGCGGCAACGGTCAGTCTAAAAATGATTCCCACTGCAATGTTCCACCAACGCTGTAATTAAAGGGGCGGGGGCGTTCCTGGCAGGGAGAGCAGCCACAGGTGTGGCAGGCAGGGACTCCTGGGATACTGAGTCCCTGCAGTACTGCTCGCAGCCCTGCCGAAAGCCTCGATAGGAAGATTGCGCTCCTCTCAGCCCCAAAGTCCAGGGAGGCGCAGCGGGACCCGCGGAGCGGGTCCGGCAAGCTGTGGGTCTTTAAAACAGAAGGTGAGAGTAAAATCCGGCTCCCAGCGGCAACGGTCAGTCTAAAAATGACTATCCCTAAATATACCCCAAGATACTTTAAAGGAATTTGGATCTCTACAAATGTCCAGTGGATTTCATCTGAACTCCCATACATCAATTGCGTCCACAAATTCGATATTCACTTACCTTGCTGTGGATAGGTCACTGATGAAGCCTGCCACAGTAATTAGTGGGTTAGGTGACCTCTCCATATCTTTTAAATATCTGCAATTTACCAAGGTCAGAACTATTTGTCCACTTTGTTAAACCAAGCACTTGTGTGAAATAGAGTTATTTGTGGATCAGGAAAAGAAGGAAATATGAAAAATGGGAAGGAAAAGAAGTGAAATGCAAATTGAGAGATGTTATGAGAAAGTGCAAAGAAAATGTGCAGGTGGGAGAAACAGTATGGAAGGAAAACATAAATAAAAGGAATGGATGGATGGCATAAATAGCAATCTGCAAGAAAGGAAGTAAGGAAGAAAGCATAAATAGAATGGACAGGAGGAGAAAAGAAGGAAAGGAAGAGGAAAGGAAGGAACAAAGGGAAATAAGGGAATAGAACATGTAATACAAGGATGGTGAAAGACAAGTGTAAAAGAAAGGATAGGTGAGCTGAATAATGGAAAGGAAAAGAATAGAAGAAGGACAAAGAAACATGGAAAGAACATGTAAAAGAAAGGCAAAGAGGTTAGAAGATGGACAAGTGAAGAGACAAACCTGAATGGGAAAATAAATCAGATGGCAGGAGATGAGTAGAGAGATTGGTAAGGTGAGGAGCCTACACGGAAGGAAATAATAAATGGAGAGAAGACCAGAATGTAAAGAAAGTAGGGAGTGGGAAAGGAAGACCGAAATAAAACAAGATGAAGAAGTTGTAGAGTAAGGCAAATTGAAAGAGACCATTTTATCAAAAGTAATTGAAGGTAGACAGTAACTTCAAAAGGGTGTTTGAGGCAGGTTTGGAGGATACACTTATGGGGTGAAAGAGGGAGACTGAGCAGGAGACAGGCAAGAAGAATAGTATGAAAAGAAGTGGGACAAACACTGAGGTAGAAAAGTGATGAGAAGCTTGAAAACAAGGATGAGGAGCAGAACAGAAGGAGTAGTGTGGGGAGGGCAGAGAAAGAACTAGAAATGCATGTGAAATGTTTCAGGTAAGAGAAGCTGGGATAAAGGAGGTGTTGGGAGATGAAGGTGACAGAATGAAAGAAGACGAGATGATTGAGTGACTAGGGTGAATGACACTAGTATAGATGTGTGGTGAGTAGGACACAAACAAGAAGAATGAGAAGAGTGGCAAAATGAATAATTAGTTGGGCATAGATGGAAAACCAGGACTGCGGCAAGTGTTAAAGGATTTAGGGAATAGAAATAGGAAAACGTGTCAGAGCAAATGAAAATTGTTGAATGAGGGAGAATTTGGAAGCTCTGGTGATTGATACTCAGAAAAATCAACATTTTCCTTCTTGTCATTTTGGTAGCAGTGGCACCCAGTTCAGTTTATAACTTTATTCGAATGTTTAAAAAACATCATAAAAGTGTACAGTTAAAAAACATTACATATACATGATTCATGAAAAAAATATACAGGAATAACCTTGTCGCAAGGTGTGCGGGTTGCTGCACATAAATTTACACGAAAACCATACTAAGTCTAGCTCTAATAGATTTCAAAATAAAAGTGGCAGTAAAAAAACATATATCAGGGCTTGAGAGTGAGAAGAGAAGCCTCATAGCGTTACCTGTAGTATACATGGAATATTTAAGAAACATAGGCTTGAGGTAGCAAATGCGCTGCGCTTTATACAAAGGACATGTTAGTAAAAAGTGCGATGTGCTTTGTTTGGTAAAACCGTCACATGGACAAGGAATTACTGGATGAGATTTCGTTGTTGGGAAGGCAACCAGATTATGAACTATACCTAGTCTCAGTCTTGAGAGGACAAACTGGTGAGACTGTCTGTGAATAACATTGAGGTACATAGGAATACCACAACTATCATCTTTAAATGAGAAGTGAAAAATATGTGTGGAATATTCTCTGGTAGCATACCTTCGCACATCCGATTTCGCCCTAAGATAGACATTTTTTAGTTCCTGTTTACTAACTAAGTTCAGACAGGTGGGGTCATTACACAAGTCCATATCAAACAAGTCCTTGACAGTCGCAACTACATATTTTAACCATGGTATACTTAAAACTTTATCCAAGAGTAAGCAGTCCTTGATAATGTCTTTGGTAAAGGCAGTTTCCGTCTTGGTAAAAATGGATTTCCATACCAGCAATGGCCTTAGTCCGGTAAGATCTGACAGGTAATCCAAATCTAGTTCCAAATGAGTTAAAACAGTAGATGCCGAGGAGGGAAGACAAAGCAACCGTTTGATGAACTTGTTTTCTTCAGTTTGCAGGGCCCTGGCATTGCAGTATCCCCACACCCCCGAACCATACAATGCTATCGAGGTACATCTGTGGTTATATATAGTCAGCATATCAGCAATACGGCGGCTTCCTACTTTAGAGGCAAAGCGGAAGACGCCTGCGGAGGCTTTCCCCATTCTTGCTTTGACATTAATCTCCTCTGGGGCCCACAATCCTCTGTCATTAAAAGTAACACCCAAATAACAAAAATTGGTAACAATTTCAATATGGTTTTCCTTAAAACAGAAGGGTTTAAAAAGTTTCAGCTTTTTCCCACACACCATGACAAACGTTTTGGAATTATTGATTTTAAGTTTCCTTCTCTGTATAAAATCATAGAACCCGTCCATCAGTTTTTGAAGGCCTATAGGTGTCCTGGAGAATAAAACCGTATCGTCGGCATAAAGTAGTACCGGAATAGGGGTGCCTCCTGCTTGTGGGGCATCGGCTTGGATTTGCTTTAATTCTTGCTCAACCGAGTTAATGAAGAGTGAAAAAAGCAACGGAGCCAATACACATCCCTGCCGGATGCCAGATCTTACACTAATCTTTCGGGTGCACTCCCCCTCTGGACCATAGCGGATTTGGGCAGATAAATTTGAGTAAAGTGTTGCTAAAAAATGAATAATATCAGGAGGGGCTCCCATACCCAATAAAGTTGTCCATAACAGGGCATGATCGACCAGATCGAAGGCGCTTGAAAGATCTGCGAAACACAAAAATAGTGATCCCGGCTTGGCCTTGGTATACTTCCCAATTAAAAGGTTCAAGTTGATACATTGTTCAATCGTACCAAGGCCCTTTCTGAAGCCATATTGGGATGGGGCAAGAATATGGTTGTCTAAGGCCCAATCTTCCAAACGTACTAACAGGACCCTACTCAAGATTTTTAGTGAGGAATCCAGAAGGGAGATAGGGCGGTAGTTTTTGGCCTCTCCTCTATCCCCCTTCTTATAAATTGGGATAATAATGGATTCACCCCAAGTAGAGGGAGTCCTGTTATCCATAGCAGCATTAAAAGCTATGGTCAATAATGGGCTCCAGAGAGCTGGATCAAATTTGTATATGTCGATTGGTACCCCATCTGGGCCTGGAGCCTTTCCCCCTTTGCTATTCATTATTGCCATATCCACCTCATGGATCGTAATTCTCGGAGTTTGAACTGGGATAATACAGATAGAATTAAAAATGTCATTGGACTCTCCAATGGGGTCGAAGATCCCTGAGAAGTGGGACACCCAACCCTCTTCGCTAACTTGGGCAGTGAGGACAGGGAATTCCTCTTTTTGCAGGAAGGGACTGTTGATGGTACTCCAAAATAATTTGCTGTCCCGGAGAGCTGCCGCTTTGCTCAGGTCTTCCCAGGCTATTTCTCTTAATTCTTGTTTCCTGATTTTGAGCTCATTTTTATAATTAGCCCTCAGAGATGTTACCGCTTCCCTGTCTCTCGGGGTTGTGGAGAGGGCAAGTTTAAGGGCTTTTAGTGCCCTTGTACATGCTTGGTTGAACCAACCCTGTGTATCCCGTCTAGGTTTAGCCTTCCTTTTTGTGAGGGTTTGCTTAATTATGGCGCCCAACTTCTCAAAGTTATTTACAGATTGGTCTGGGGAGGCTTCCGTATCAAGGCAGCTAAGTAGCGTATTTAGACCAGCTTTCACCACCCTACAATGTAGATTCTCTGCCTTTTCCCCACACCACTTGATGCGGGTCCCATTTGGTCTGCATGGGATAATGTCGTCAACAACCCTACCGGAAAATACATCCCTATGATGCTCACAGTATAGGATCAAAGTAAGAGCATTATGGTCACTCAGACCGAGGTCTAAGATCTGTGGGACCGAACAATGGGTAGCTACCCGGTTGGAGATGATCAAAAAATCAATAATAGAGGTTGTGTTTCTCCCCGTGAAGGTTGGCGGCAGGTTACCCTCATTGTCAGGGGCATGTTGGTGGATGATTACATCAAGTTTCAACATCAGGTTGTTAAGGGAGGTGCCATATGGAGAGTGTAAAAAGTGTAGTAAATTCTCCCCATTTTCACCATCGTAACCACATGTAGTTGAATATGAGAGGGGGCAACTTCTGATGTTAAAATCTCCCCCCCAAACAATGTCATACGATACAGCCGAATTACAGAAAATGGAGTCCAGAACAGATTCGAGTTCGTCTACTACAGTGGTACTAGAAGGGTCAAAGGTGTTATTGTAATGATTAATCAACAATAGATTTCTGTCCCTGCCTACTAATAATTCCAGAATTTGCGAATGGGATCCCACTATGTGGCTTTTCCTTACATGTATGGGGAGGTGTACAGACAATAAAATCAGTAAACCCCCTTTGGCCCTCCCCATTACAGATTCTACCGCATTACAGTTGTATGAAACAAAACCATCATAAGCAATATCTTCCACTGACCACGTTTCTTGCAGACATAAGATGTCAAAATCCACAATATGTTCCCTCCAACCCAAGGCTGAGACTTTTTGCCGCCACCCAGCAATGTTCCAGCTCGCCAATGAAAATCCCTTTAGCCTTTGGTCCTGTACTGTATCAAAGTGGGTAGTTGGGATAGAAGGTGTAGTATGGGTCGTATCTGAAGGGATCAGGTCCGATTCAGTGGGGGTAACTGGGGTAGGAGTGGTGGGAATGGGTACCGAGCATTGTAAAGTAGGGGTTGTAACAGGTGGAATCTGGGCCAGTTTGGTGGAGATAGCTGGGATAAGGGTAGGTAAATGAACCGTATGTAAAACATCAATATTAACTAGGACATGGGTCTGCTCCAAGGAGGGGGAGACAGAGGAGGAAGAGACAGGGTGTAGTCAGTCGACTCCCTCTAGGCCATCCAAACAACCAAAACGGTTATGATCCGTGAAGGGGTGGAATTGGGGTGCGTATTGAGGTTGTCTAAGTGGTCCAGCATCGTATGCTCGTTGCCTACGCCTCCGTTCCACAACGGTCCAATCCCCTCTTCTCGGCTGGTAACGGATATCAGTTGGTGGAAAGAAATAGGAAACAGGGAGGGTCTGGATGGTTGAATCAAAGGATCTATTAAAACCAGCACATATGTGAGATACTGTGCGGGGGTCTCTGAAACTAACGGTTAGGCAGTCCCCATTGATGTTTTTAGGGGTCTTGCCTATCCAGGAAACCCTCCTGGCCATAATGATTTCATTGTGTAAGTGGCCCGGGAGTGGTCTATTCCAGTTGAGCCATTTTATTATTTTATTTTTCAGGGAGCTAAAGGTTTCCGATTCCCCTGTTTCTAGTGGTGGAACTCCGGCTAGAATGACAGTAAGCCGATTAGCCTCCGGTGGAAGATCAGGCCATCTAGGTCTAGGGGTATTGTAAACCTCACTCGGTGCTCCCTGGTTTCCCTCAACCGTATGGGCTGATGGATTGGGTTGGCTTGGTGGTTGGCTCGCCACATTATCGGTTGTTGGATTATTAGACTGGCTCGCCACATTATCGGTTGTTGGATTATTAAACTGAGGGAGAATATGGGTTGGTATATTGATATTCAGCGGGGGGATATTTGCTTGATTCGAGTGCGAATTGGGAGGGGCGGTAATCAGGGGAGTTATAATGGTTGGAGGAATATGTTGGCTCTGGAGGTTACCAAGGGTGGCTAAAATGGAGGCAGATGTTTTCTCTACATTAGATATTCTGGAGCAAAGCCTATCCAGTTTAGCCTCTAATGGGGATATAATTGATTTAAATATGGCCACGGCCCATTCCATAGATATTTCTCTATTCGGGAGGTGGGCGTCAGGGGGGTTAATAGTGGTCTTGGGTAGCACCTCCCGCACTTTCGCAGATTTTACAGCTCTTCCCATTTTAGTTTCTTTCTTGTTATACACTCTTTTCCGTTTCCTCACAGCACCCTGTCTTTCCCCTTGGCTCTTATTCTCTGAAGTGCTCACATCAAGGTGGGATAAGAGGGAGACATTATTGCTTATGGGGACACAGTTAAGGTCGGCCACAATGTCAGTTGTGGTGACCAAAGTAGCCATGGAGCCGGGATCTTCTCTAGGCGGGGATATTGTCTCCGTAATAGCAGACTGGTCGCTATTTCTATTGGGCGTTTTAGCGTTAGCAATGGGTCCTAAGGATGAGCGTTTCAGAGAGGTAAGTTCAGTTGACAAACGCTTTTCCAGTATGACTATCTCCTTATCTATAATATTATTAGCCCTTATGAGGAATTTCTCCATACCTCCAGCGGTTGACAGGCTACCAGTTAAGGAGGATTTGATCCTATTGTCTCTGCCAGCCATAGTCCTTAAAGAAGGAGACTCGCACAGGTTAGAGGGGTAGCCCGGTCCGGTCACGAACGGCCACAAACGGTCCCGCCCTTGTCCCGGGCTTCTCCCGGCGCCCTCCCGCGCAGCGGGGATGATGCTTCCCTTTTGTTGCTGGCTAATTGGTCTCTAGGGGCGGAGCCGGCAGGGAGAGCAGCCCAGGTGGACACGGGCGCGCGGGGACTCCTGGAGCTTGGAGTCCACCGCTACACACTCGCAGCCCTGCCGGTTTTAGGTTCCACTAGCAAGCCCCTTCCAAGTGCCAGGAAACCGCTCCTAGCGGGTCCGGCGAGCTGTGGCGGCAGAAGCAGACAAGAAGCAGGCAAACGACAGCAGGCTCCCTCGGCTCCCTCCTCAGCTCCTCAGCTCTCCAAACGCTGCTCCGGTGATTACAGGTGATTACAGGCAAGGAATCCCAAACACACACATTTCTTAACATGAGACACCTGTGCTAATAGTAGATTCAACATCAGGTAATTCCTCTAAAACAGGAGAAATAACTGCCAAGATCTTGCAGTTGATCCTCTACTTCAGATGGGGTGAGGGCTTAGAGCTGCCATTACAGAAACTGCAGATCTACCAATTCCAAAGCAGCAAGGGGGATTCACCACCAAGGAAATCAAAAGATTTGAACCACACTGCACGCCGCAGGCCGCAGCCGCTCCTCCAATCCGGCGTGGTCAAGCTGTCAGGCAGAGCCGTTAGCAGGTCTTGAAGAGTGAGCGCGGTAAGCGCAGGATCCCCGGTTTGCTCCGTGTAGCTGAACCGGGTGGTGATTTTCGCTCCGGTTTCGCTCCGTGTCTCTCTCCTGGGCCCCCTCGGCCCCCCCAGCAAATGATGGGAGCGGAGCGGGATCGGGATTGCCCGTGTCTCGCTCGGTGAATGGCGTTCTGAGCAGTGGCACCCATCTCAGGCATTATTTCAGTGTATAAAACTTTTTATTACAATTAATTTCATATCGACTTCTGGATTCCTTCTGATTGTATGTATTGGGAGCCATATTGGTAAGGAACACATTTGCATCTGCCCCTGTGACTGAGATTTGGAGAGGTAGTATCCTGCATAGCACGGGTGTGAAGGGCTCTCATGTAGCTGGGATCAGAGCTATGGGAACCAGAAATAAGATATGCACCATCACAGTTAAATTTGTATGATCATCTCCTTCATTGTGGAGAAAGTGAGTTATAGATGTGAGCGCTTTGAGAGTGCTGTACTGGTAGAGGAGGTGGTACGTGTGGACAGACGAGGAATTAGACTGAGAAACCAGGGGAGGGAGCATACAAAACAGGCATTTTTTTGGATGGTTTTCCTTTCTGATCCCATGAGCATAAGTGGCTGGAAACTTTAAAGTGCCGCTCAGTGATGCATCTTGATGGAATGACTTTCAGACTTTATTTTTTATATCCTGCAGGATTTTTTTTCTTTTTGTTTACATTGTCTCCTTGATGAATCATAAGGTGATGGAGCTATGCACCACATCTGGAAATTTGTGAGACCGTATATAGACTACAGCAAATTGCACATATAGACATATGCTGAAGGAACGTACGTTGTTGCTTTGATAGCTTCAAGCCTCAAACATATAGATTTAACCATCCCCATAGAAATCATATGAACTCATCCAATCACTAAGTAATTACGAATGTCAAGCTTTAACAGGAGGAAAACTAGGTATGACTCATTTAAGTCAAACAGTGGCATGATTGCTTTATTCGTTTGACCATTTTATTAATAGAAAATGTTTTATTTTTAAAAATACCCTTTATAAAAGTATATGGGTTTGATTGAATGAACAACAGGACGCTTACTTATGTGCCTCATATAAAATAACAAGCAATTTGACATGCCACAGTTGCTCTTTCTACATGTGTAGTTCATAGTGTAACATTAGTGTTGTAAAAAATATTTTTCTTGGTAAAGTACGTGCGCCGGCTATTTCACATCACCAATGAACAGTGTGGATATTTTTTACGTATTTTATTAATTTTTACACATTTTTTTTGTCCTAAGTGGTTGTTACAATGGCAAGAATTATTTTCAGGAGTCATGTGTCCTAGTGTCCAGAGTAGCCGACCTATGAACCGGGACCGCATTTAGAATCGCGGCCTTGGCTTAACATTCTGTGATTCTAGGCAAATCACTTAACCAAGAAACACAAAAAGGTGGACCTAGGGAGATTTTTGAGATCAGCAGGTATTCACTCCCGAATCATAAACGTTACACACAACAAAATACTCGAGTCTATGAGGAGCAACAATTTGGAACCTAGAATGCCAGTTTAGTATTCCTCTAATAGGAGGGAATCCCTCACCCACCAGAGGTGGCATGCTTCTCCTTACACCGTGACAGCAAATCACTGTGCGGGCTACAACTTCTGCTCTAATCGGGAGGAGCTTTACAGATGATTTAGTATGTTGGAATGTCCCCTATGGAGTCAATCCGGTGGTGCGGCTAGCGAATATATGATGTTACCACGAATACAAGTTCCACGCATGGCAATACCACGCGAATTTTAGTTCGCAAGTGGCTTTACCACGCTGGAATTTGCAACGAAGGATCATACCACGCATTTTTACGTCCTAAACACAAACACAAATGCTAAAGATTATTTTCTTACCTGACACCTTCCTGTCTTTCACCAGCAGCCCGTACCTTCCATCCACCATCGAAACAAGCGTGAAAACACGTCTGCCAAAATTAAAAAAGGACTGCCGTAACGGCACGTCTTTGGGGGAGGCACTTTCCTTTTACCTCAGTGCTACTGAAGTGCGTTTTTTTTTTAAAATGTAATTAACCCGCTCTGGAGGAAGCCGTCGACGCCTGCTCAATTAATTTAGGTTTTTCTTTGTCTAATTATCGTAAGCACTGGGAAAGGGAGCCGAGCTCATGGCAGTAAACTGACACTCTGACGCCGTGTGTGGCATCCTCGTTGGTACTGAAGTGCGTTTTTTTAAATTTAATTAACCCGTTCCTTTTTTTTTTTTTCTGGGGGGGAGACACCCCCAGGCCCCCCCAGCCCCGTTCCTTTTTTTTTTTTTGGGGGGGAGACCCCCCCAGGCCCCCCCCAGCCCCTCCCCCAGCCGACCCCCGCCAACCCCCCAATCGCCCTGGCCAGCACTTATATGCGTGGCAAAGACTGTCGTTGAAGGCATACGCGTGGAAAAGACGTTTGCGAGGTAAGTGCCTCGTAGTAAACGTCACGCGTAGAAAAGCCTTCGTTGAAAATGATGTTTCCCGCGGCTAGCAGAGTGTAAAGAGAAATGTGGTGCAAACAAAATCAATGCAAGCAACGTGATTAAAACTGACTTCAAAACAGACATTATGCTTTATTATTGTCTGTTTGGGTTAGGACTAAAAATAATAAGTGAATATGCAGGGCAGCCGTCTATTAACCCTGTCTATGTATTATCTCGTAGTCAACATGTTTCTGCCTTCACTAGAACATTCAGCAGAGGTGTCGGGGAATTCACCAGGACCTCAAACAAGTCTCTTCTGCTTTCAGTAAGAAAAGCCAAATAGTGCATAAGAAAAAAAAGAAAAATACAAAGCCATAAAGAAAGCAGTCACCAATATCTCATCATCGGATCCACTTTTCAGAGACTTATGGGTAGATATGAACATAGTAAATAGACATCTACGGTTACAGGAAATTAGTGTTAGTAACACTTATGTTAACAGTGCCACAAACAACTCAAGTGGGGAACAACAATTTCCTTCAGTGTGGTGTCCAACTAAAATCCAATGGTGCCACACACAAAACTAGCAGGCATATCCGTGAGAGTTGGGTGTTGCGTCTCAGCTTGAAATGCCTGGGTGGTACACTCAGGGGGCCCACTATCATGGAAGTAAAAACATGAGGTGTTTATAACATGGCATTACAAGAGAAACTCATATGTATAAGGGTGACAAATAGCTAATCTTTTGCCTGCATAAGTTTGTCAACTGAATGAAGCCTGATGGGGAACATGCAAAGCAATATCATGTCTAATACAACACATGATCCAGAGCTTGGTGTTTGTGCTGGCCCACTAAGTAAAAGTGGGCACTGGCAATAAAATAATGTGCAAGGACAAAAAGGAAAATAAGCAACTACCTGGAGGGGTGTTGCCCGCTGCACCGCTACCTCGTGATAACTAGTGTGATATAGAACACATGGAGGGATAGTGAGTAAGGTGTAAATGAATCTCCTAGCCAGTCAAGGCCAAGCGGAGCTGCACTGCTCCGTTTTAACTTAATCCCAATTATTGATCAAGCAAATAGTGAGCAGAAGTTCTCGGTCAGGTGCAACCGGTCTCACTTGTGCTGGGAGCTTTGGTTTAAGGTGGGCAACTGTACTCCTGCCTATGCTCCAGATCATGACACCTAGCTTCCATCCAGAACCCGAAAGAATTTTCTAAAGAGTTGTAGAAGAAAATTGGAAAAGTAATAAAATAGGTGGGGGAAGCATTGCATTGCCATTTTTTGAGAGCTCAAATCGGTCCTATTGTTGATCGTGGTAACAACTTCCAAAACGATATTTAAGATCTTTGGATAGTTATGGCTTTAGTTAAGTTGACATCTAGTAGATCTTCCTAAAAATAAATTATTCAGACCCAAGGGTATCAAAGTGAAGAGGGTTCCCACATGTCAATATTAATCCATGCTGATGGAGCTTGTAGGTAATAGACATGATTTAGCCCAATTTACCCCTAGCCAAGACCCTTCCTAAAACTCGACTATGGGCCGAGCTAGTTGGTTGTGTCAGCTTCGTCATATATATATTGTTTTTAAGTATCTTTATTGCAATTTTCAATTTTTACAATACAAATCTTATAAAAATAGGCATATTCAAAACTGTTATCGGGATAGCCACAACGCATAATATTTGCCATAGGTCACAATACATGGCCCGTCCTACTCAATACTTGACAATGTGCAGTGTAGGGCTAACCACCAATCTACCAGGGAACCCAAATAACAATTCGAATTTGCAAAGTTCCACTTCAATTATCGAAAACATAATTCCAATAGCATGATAATAAAAGAACTCCAAAACAAATGGTCCAACTGGGGCAAAAGAAATGAAAAAAGGAGAAAAAACAACAAAAAAACCCCAAATAAAAGACCTTCGGCAGAGGGGGAAACATATCATGTGCATCTATTTCGGCTTGTGGTGGGGGAATTTTATAGAAAGAAATTGCAGCAGAAAACAAGGGGGTTGACACATAGGTGAGAGGCCCATAGCTACCAATAAAGGCGCCTTCTCCAGGTTACACAGATTCTGTAAGCTCTTACTAACTCAGCGAATTGACATATTGCCCCATCAGGCCCCCAAGCCTTCTCAAGTAGCAGCAGGTGACGCAGGCTGAGTCGCCCCTGGGTGTGCATCCGTATTTGATTCGGGCTCGAACCCATCTCCCTCTCCTCCTGTCCCTTTGGATTCTCCCAGATTGCCAGCACTTCCCTCCATTGGCTAGCCATGGGGAGCTTCCTCATACCCTTAGATTCTTCCCAACTGAGTGCTCTACTCTCCGCTCCACCCCACACAATAACTTCTCTACACCAGGTCGCGAACCGTGGACCCCTGGCAGATATCCATTTCAGTGCTATACGGCGTTTCGCTAGTCCCAGTGCTAGGTCCACAAGTCTGTTCCCCACCTTACGCTTCTTTCGGCCTAGGAAAAAGACCCAAAATGCAAGTCTGTAATGTGAGAGGTAAATCTCTGCCCAGTACTTCAGTTAGCTTACCCTGGACTGCCTCCCAGAAAGGTCGCAAATCAGCTTGGGCATATTTGATGTATATCATGATAGCAACGTACAATGACACAGGACGGATGCCATTTGCTAGTAGCATACTCCGGCCTTGCCTTCTAAGTGTAATCTAGCTGCTGTTTGGTCCATTGCAAAGGCAGATAGCAGGAGAAACAATGGGCAACCTTGCCGAGTGCCACTCGGCCCACCGCCCACCCCTACGGACCACGCCCGGAACCTCGGCATAATCTAGGACTCCTCCCTCTCCATGAACCGCCAAATCAACGCTATCTCATCCACCTGTTTTAACTGCCTCCGTATCCTGCGTAAGATGTTCAAGTGGATCCCCCCTGACTGCAGAAAGACTGTCCCACACGCTCTCATCACCAGCAGGCTCGACTACGGCAACGCCCTCTAAGTAGGAATGAACAATTCCGTACTTCGCAAGCTCCAAACCATCCAAAACGCGGCCGCCAGGCTCATCTTAGGGATACCTCACCACCAACACATGACCCCTTACTTGCGAGAACCCCACTGGCTCCCCGTCGAGAAGAGAGTCAAATACAAGCTACTGACGCACACCTACAAATCTCTCAACATCGGACCCAAGTACCTCAACAGCAGACTGAGCTTCCACGCACCCAATAGGAACCTCCGTTCAGCCGACCTCGCCCTGGCAGAGATCCCCTGCATCCGCCGAAGCAGATCTGGAGGGAGAGCATTCTCCTACACCGCAGCCACAGCATGGAACGCTCTCCCAGTAGAAATAAGACACTCACCAACCCTGCACTCCTTCAGACGGGCTCTCAAGACCTGGCTCTTCGACTGACCGGAGCTGCACTACCTTTCCCCTCAGCACCTTCAGACCCTCACGCAGTGGCGGCTGGTGACATTTGAAAGTGGTGAGGCGTAAAATAATTGTCACACTGCACCGCAGTGAACGCGCGTTGTGCACAAGCTGAAACAACCTACGGGGGGTCTGGATCAACCTACGGGGGATCTGGGGGGCTTTTCCCTGCAGAGAAAATTTTGAAAAAAGAGTGGACAAATGGAGCATTTTCAAGCAAATTTGAGAAAGCAGGAAGGTTCATAAAGCAATTGTGAAAGTGCAGTTATTACATTAATAAAACGATGTCATATAACATAGGGGTAAAAAGTTAAGCCTTTCAAAAAAATACCTAGCGCAGAAATAGCAATACCCGTGTTGATATGCCAGAACAGAACCAAGCTACGTGGGTCAACCCCGCATCCTCGACCCCGCAGTGAAAGCAGCAATAATTGTCTCTAACACCATAGCCTAACAGTCGAGCCTTTGTGTACTACTCTGTTAAGATGTTTGAAATAAATTAACCAATTCCAACCATTAAGAGGAATAGGCCCAACAACTGAGCAGCAATAAGACCATTGTGGATCACTAATAGGTATCCCCAAACCTCCCTGCCAGTCCAGCACATAGATTGCAGAGTTATGCATAATATCGTATCACATAAACATATTGTGGAAGTCTCTTCCTAACAAAAAACTTGAACATAAGCAAAAACACGTCAGTCAAGCAAATGATATTCCCTGATAAAAGCAGCACAAAAAAAAGAGTATCAAACCGCTGTGAGAGTCATAGGATTGATCTGCATAACATTACCATTGGAATTTCTGCCTTGCAGCTGTGCATTGTGAGTTTGCTCCTAAATGGAGTTTACCATAATCTGCAGCATTATGACACTTCCCCCTGTGGCCGACGATCCCACTGATTGGAGAAGCTACTGCACCGTTCTCATAAGTGCCAGGGAGACTGCAATGCATGCACAACTGCCATGCCATTTTAGCTTTTGCTTAACAATAATATAAAAATGCTCCTTTTTTCTAAACCACGAATATATATCTGGTTTCATTTCTTGCTTTAGGATAGTATCAACCACGTTTTTTTGTTGTTTTTTTTTTCTTTTTTTATTGCAAGCAAGTCAGATACAAAATTCATTCATAATAGAAAATACACAGAAAAGAAAACAGGGAAAAAATGATAAACAAATCATTATAGGTGCTCATCGCATAACACAAAATCTTATTAATACACGTTTAATGTATATCCTCATCTAACCCCCCAGTTATCCCTGGATCCATTGCTGGATTGGAGCCCATATTTTTCCCCCCGCTAATCTTCTAGCACGACCTTTTACAGCATAGATAGCATGTTCTAAATTGTACTTAGCTAACTGCCGAGCCCTCCAAGAGTAAAATAATGGCGGATCTGGGCTTATCCATTCCTGAGTAACACAGGCACGAAAAACAGACATACATATAAATATCAACTTTTTCTCATCCTCAGCAAATTATCAGAGGTTGTACCTAACAAAACAATCTCTGCTGTTAAGGTAACAGTGCAGCCAAGCATTGATGTCAAAAAAGTCTGTATTTCAGTAAGTACTATTGATACTGTGGGCATAGAAAAAACATGTGGATTGCATCCGCGGCTTCCAGCAAACATCTCTTACAAGTGGTGCCTGAAAATGATCCCCATTTAGAAATGTTTTCCGGAGTATGATATAGATCAAAAAGGACCATATAGTGCTGAGTACGAGATCTACCCGTTAATAAAATGGAGTTGGCCATCGAAATAGAATCTTCTATCAGTACATTTGCCTTCCCCAACTTTGTTACCCATCGCTCTTGTACTAATGATAGATCATCTGAATAAGATGAAGTCAATAAATTATAGAAAAAACCATTCCTTCTTTTAGAGTATAAAGATTCAAACAAAGGTACTTTCAAGAGCCCTAAACGTTGGTCAGATGATAAAGTATTAAAATAACTATGTAATTGGAAATATTTAAAATAATCCAAAGTTGAGATATTAAACTTAGTCTGAAGAGACTTAAAGGAGATCATTTCATCATTACTCCATAAATCACCAATACAGTTAATTCCTTGTTTACTCCATTTTATCATAGTATGGTCCCTACAAATAGCAGGGAGAATGTACTTAGATGATAGGGGGTATATCTCAAAAATTTTGGAATCCTCATATGTTGTTTGATAATCTTCCATGCTTGATATGCTGCTATTACAATCTTAAATTTAATTTTCTTGTAATAGCTCGGTTCTTTATTTTTTAGAAAGCATCCACGAGCCTCTACCCCTAAGGAAAATTCATAAATGGAGGGGGAATGTGCTTCATAAATTGGGGCTTTGATACCAATAATTAAAGGATTGATAAACTGCAGTATTGATGCTAAGCAATAAAGCAAAAAATGTGGTGTACTCCATCCTCCTCTATCTTTTGGGAGAGTCAGCTTTTTGAAAGCTCTACGGTGGCGTTTGTATCCCCATAAGAAGTTTCCGGCCATTCTCTCAAGTTGTTTAAAAAATTCTATTGGGAATTCAAGTGGTATGGTACGAAAAAGATACAAAAATTGCGGAACTATAAGCATTTTTAATACATTATTTCTACCATATAAAGACAACTGTAAGTGATTAATGCGTTCCAAAGTAGAGTTTGCTTTCTTAAGTATGGGGATAAAATTAAGTTTGGGAATATCAGAGATCGGGGTTGTAATCTTAATTCCCAAATATGTTGCCGTAGAAACTATATTCAGATGTGTAGGTGGGTTTTGACCTACAAATAGAATTTGAGTTTTTGAAGAATTTAATTTATAACCTGAGAAAGCACCAAACTCCTCCGCTACCCTTTCAATCTTTGGCATTGCCCTTGTAATATCTGTGGTGACAACCACCACATCATCAGCGTACGCCAATGCCCTATATGAAACCCTCGCAAGTTCCACTGGGTTGATTTCCTCTTCTCAATTTAGTTGATTTAGATAAATATCTATATATATATAGAGAAGAGCAGTGGAGATGACGGGCACCATTGATGGGTACCCCGAAAGATAGAAAACGGGCTAGAGTTGCAGGATCCAAGTTTGACACATGACGTTGGTGATTGATATAAGGCTTTCAGTGCAACAATCATTTTTGGTCCAAAGCCTTTCAACGCCAAGACATCCCAAAGATAAGGCCATGCCACTGTGTCGAATGCCTTCTCGGCATCCAACAGGGTGATTCCAATGAATGTATTAGTAGCCTGCGCCCAATCCATCATAGCAATAACTCTTCGGACATGATCCGCAGTATCCCTGTTAGGTATAAACCCGTGTTGCCATCGTGAAACGATAGAGGATATTACTGTTGACATGCGGGTAGCAAGTATTTTAAAAAAACCTTGCTATCAGCGTTTATCAAGGATATTGGTCTGAATGACGCCGGATTTAGAGGGGGCTTATCCTTTTTGAGAAACGCCATCATTATAGATTGACTCCATGATACTGGTGGGAACTCTCTCTGAGCTTCCTGGAATGTGATTAGTAAGTCTTCTTTCATAACATTTCTAAAAATCCTGAAAAACTCGAGAGGGATGCCATCAGGACCCATGGCTTTCCCCGTAGCCAGTGAGAGCAGAGCTGATTCAATCTCCTCCCAAGTAATATCAGCTTCCAGGGATTGTGATTGTAAATCATTAAGTTTTATAATATTGTTTTCTCCAATGAAGTTTAACAACATATCCGAGGAATAAGAGTCATTATCGTTTTTATAAAGCTGGGAATAGAATTGCCGAAATACCTCCAAAATTTGGTTTGGGTGATTGTGGACCTGACCTGCCTCATCTTGTATCTCATTTATAGAGTTTAGAGTTTCTTTCTCTCTAGTTCTTTTTGCTAATATCTTTCCTGAGTTTTCTCCCATTTCATAAAGATGAGATCTAAATATCGCGAGTTGTTCCGCTAGTTTAACTGCAAATGCCTCATAAAGCTTAGCATTGTAGATATCCAATGTAGTCTTGATGTGTTCAGTATCTTGATGTTTAAAAATAGCTGTAGCTAATTTTTCCTCCCATTCTCGTACCAAGTTAAAATTATGATCTGTTTTCTCTTTAATATTTTTTTGTTTCTTAATTGAGTAGGAAAGTGTTCCCCCCCCCCCCCCGGATCCGAGCTTTAAAAGCATCCCACACATTTTGAATGGATGTAGTACTTCTATTAAAGAGAAAAAACTCTTTGATCCATTTCGTCATGATTTCTATATACAGAGGGTCTGCTAGTAGTTTCCGATCAAATGACCAGGATCTAAGCATTGGGGCAAAGCCGTTTTCTGTCGCTACCTCTATTACTATTGGGTTATGATCAGAAATTATACGGGGGAAGATTTCAAATACGATACTGTTAATTAATCCGGAATTCACCCAAAAATAATCCAGTCGTACAAATTTCTGATGGGGATTTGAAAAAAAAGTAAAACCGGGTGAAAGAGGGTTTTTTTGCATACCCCACATCTCTTAAACCATATTCAGTTACTAAACCTTTTACTGCATTATATGTCTTAATTTTTCAAACCCGAATATATAGTGTCACTAGATCTATCTATCCCCCCCTCAAGATGCATGTTCAGATCTCCACAGAAAACAACAGAGGACGGCCAATCCGCTAATTCTAAACTTAAGTAATTCATAATCTCGGGGTCATGAAATTAGATATTGTGTGTCTTCAAGAAACACATATCAGATGGAGCGATAGACATATGTTTAAAGATCTAGGCATGCAGTTATTAGCTTGTACTCGACAAGGTACTACAACAAAAGGTGTGGCTATTCTTATGAGACATGGACGGGGATGTTTAAAACGCACTAAGGTTGATCAATATGGAAGATGGGCAATAATTGAGCTTCAGATGCTAAGCTATGGACAATATGTGCAACCACGTTTGATTTGTTTTATTTACCACCTAAATTAGTTAGCTTGCTGACAGAAAATGTTTTCCAACACATCCACAATGAAGTGTTTAATCCTCACGGCATGGAATGCTGATGCCTGTAAAATATTCAATGATGTCCCCCACCTTACCTGTCCTGCCGCAGGTTCCTGACTATAGTTTAAGTGCCCTGGCCCCACAAACTGACCTGTGAACCTGCTCGACTGTGCTGTATGAGACTCCCTGCTCATTTGTTCTACTGCTTTTTCCTCTGTTCTCACTTCTTCTCCCCTGTCCTGATACAGGATGTTGTGACCTCTGTTAACCTGTCCTGATTATGGCCCACCTGCCCAGCCCCACATGACCTGAAGAAACTCCTGCTCATTTGTCCTTGTTCCCGCTCAGCTGCCCTTACCCATTTTTACCTGTCCTAGACTCCTGCCCTGCTACTGCGCCTGTGCCTCTGCTCAGCTGTCTGAACTGTCACTCACTGCTCTGTCTCTAGAACATCGCATAATTATTTTCACATGCACCATACTACCAGCTTACGAGTTCTGTTCTCACACCTCCTATCTCTGGTGCGCCCGTGCTTCACTGCTCCTGATCGTACACGATTACCCCTGTCTTCCTGTTTGTTCCTTTATGTATGACCTCCTCTACGCCCTGATCTCGCCTCAGCACTTGAAGTGTGTGTTTCCTGTTCCCCTGCCCTAGAAAATGGGGTTTTCATCACGCTCACCTTCTCTTGCTCGCCCTGCAGCTCGTAAGGACAGTGACCCCTGTTCCCCTGTCCTTGTCCCTTTGCCCCTCTGCTGCTCACCTGTCCTTTTGCCCGGCCTCCCTGCATCTGGCGAGGGCATTGTCTCCATGCCTCCACTTGTCCCTGCAGCTTATGGACAGTGTCTCGTTCTGATCTACCCAAAGAAGGCGCACCGATTATTCTAGGACATTTTCTCCCTCATCTGCCTGTGGCTTAGCCTTCCTACATATTGCGGTGGAGTAGTTTCAGCTGAGCTCACCTGTCACTCTTCCTGGGTCTTTCTACGGGTCCTAAGGACAGTGTCTCCTGCTCACCTACCCTTGTTCCTGTTCTACCTGCAGCATATGCGGGCCGTTACTGTTCCCGGCTCCCCTGTCCTAGTTAAGCAGCACGTGGGGACAGTGCCTCCTGTTCAGCTGGCCATATCCCTCCAGCTCATGAGGGCAGTGTGTCTTGCTCACCAGCCCTTGCCCCGGACTTTGCCTATGTCTCCTAAGGACAGGGATACCTGCTTACCCATCCTGGTGTCCCTGCAGGTTTTAGGTGCTGTACCATCTACACACCTGTCCTGGTTAACCCTGCAGCTTCCGAGAGCAGCATCTCCCGCTCACCTGTCCTGGAGTCCCTGCAGATCCTGAGGACAGTGTCTCTCTCCCACCTGGCTGGGGTCTGCCTAGGGGGGAGGAGGTGCAGTGTCTCCCCTCCTGGCCACCTGTAGCTCTTGATTCGAGCACTGGGTTCAGGCGGCGCCTCTCCTCCCGGGATCCCTGCAGTCTCTGCAGAGCTCCCGCTCTTATATACACGAGCAGAGGCGCAACTAGAGCCAAATTTCGGGGGGGGGGGCAAGAAAAAATTTCGGGGGGGCTGAACCTTTAATCAGTAGGCAGAGTGGAGCTGCAGGGCCTCCAACAAGGGGTGAAACAACAGCAAGGCCTAATTAACATTCAAATGGTCTTTTAAAGACCTGTGAAACATTCGGGTGTGGCTGTGTGTGTGCCCGGGATCTGTCTCATCCCGGGCTGCCACACACGACAGGGGGGGGGGGGGCTGAAGCCCGGTGAGTGCAATGGGTGTTGCGCGCCTGTACACGAGGATATGACTACTGGCAGCAAAACAAACAAAATCACCACTGACTTGCCACACGTGGCCAGGCTCATACTAAGGCCGCGTTGTGCTTCGCTTCAAAACTTGACCAGAAGTAGTGAAGCCTCAGGGAGGACTGCTAAACGGGCCAGGCCTCTACTGGAATTAGTTAAAAATGCCCACCTGGGCCTTACCTTGGCTTGTGAACTGACCCCAGTTAGTTCAGGCAGTCCGGTAATAATTTTTAAAATCAAAGCTTGCCCATGACGCATTTAAAAAATGCACTCCGACCTGCAACACAGTCACTGCAGTGCAGAGTGCAAACTCATGCGCGTGAGGTGGTCGAATCTGCTTCCCACCTGCCACACCCTTTCCCAACTCGTCACAAGGAGGGTCCCACCCACGCCATGTAACGAGTTGGGAAAGGGTGTGGTGACAAGCTCCACTCACTCTGATTGACGTGGATGGTTAGCGATGTCGGGCTTGTATTCAAAACGCCCGGGACTAACTTAACCTCCACGCCATCATGGGGTGGACCCTACTGCTTGCAGCTAGGTCTTTGACAAGCTGATGACATCCCAGCCTTCAGGGCTGTGAGGTTCTCAGCCGGCAAACACTTAGCCTTAGCCTTAGGCTAGGCTTCAGCAAACAACAGGGCAGGGTGAGTCATGTGACGTCAATTAACACTACAGTGTTAAATGTGATATCGGTGAGTGTGGGGCATACAGTGCCCCGTGTTTAAGGCATTTTTGTCAGCTTGTAAATCATGGGTATTTATTATAGCGAGGCGGAGCCCCGACGCCCTCTTAGAGAAACCGCCACTGCCCTCACGGGTGAGTAGCGTGCTTCACCATCCCCTGATTGATTGATTGATTGAATGAGTCTGAATTTATTTTGTCCTATTTTGACCTGGCTGTTGGATCAGTATAAAATAACCAAAGCCAGCAGATAATGTTGTTGTTTAAACCAAAGCTCTCTAGAATTATAAACCTATGTTGGTATCTAAAGGTTATTGAAAGCATTCTGTAAGTATATTCCAGATGTTGCATTTGGGTTCTGCCAATTCCAAATGCTAGTATTTTATTTTTTTGCTTTTTGGACCACCCAGTTGTGGACCTTTTATTGTGGGGGACTCTCACTACATGTGTCTCATCCATGATAATCACACGGCAAATGGGCCACTTGTGTTTCCCTCAAGTGTCTGCCTTTTTGAGATAAGCCAGCTGCAATGCAGCAAGCTTTAAGAGGCACTTGGCTGGTTACACTCGAATGTGTGTGAACACGTATGCTGGCTGCGCGTGAGACTATTGTTGTTCGCAGCTGGGTAACTGCACACAGGTATCCTGGCACAGAGGGGACTCTGCAGGATTAGATATTGACCTGAGATAGGCCTTATAATGATAGTGTACATTAGTATGGAAAGTCCGTGGGATATCTGTTTTGTCAATAGTGACACATAGGCAGAAAACTGCATAGGAGTGTAGTTTCGCTTCCCTTTGTCCTACAGAGACCAGTCATGTATTGAAATGGGGTGTAATCTGTTCGAGAAAACCAAATATGCAAGTTCCACAAAGATATCTGTACAACTTACGGGTCATCCAGAATTGTCATTTTATCCTGCTCAGCCCAGGATCAGAGCTCAGGCCTTTTGTCAGCCTGCTGTTCAAGGTTGAGTACATTTCTCTCCAGCACCAGGAACAAAGGCCTTCTCACACAAAGGGAGAAATTAACAGTGTTTCACTCCGCTCCTGAGGAGGGATGTGGTTGGGCTGAAGGATCAGAATCAGTCAGTCAGCTTTCACAGTGTACCAGGGAATTGCCTGCCCTAGCCCACTGAAGAAAGGAGGGAGGCCAGACCTCTGGAGCCACAGGAGGACGCGCCCCTTTGAAAATCTAACGAGGAAGATCCTGGCAGTGATGTCAGCGAGGCGTGGAGATGAGATGTGACTAGTGACCCCCTGCATGCTGTGCAGGAGGGTTGGGACAGGGGCGGGAGGCGACGTGTCAGTCTAGGATTGGCCAGGGCGGCCTGGCTTCTGGAACTTTCCACTCCCTTTTAAAAAATCTTGCACAAAGGGGAGAGTCTCTTGCTAGGTGTTTTTCTATGTTTTGCTGCTGGGCCCTGGGGCCGCCATGGGAAGTAAGATGGGGTAACCCCCTGATGTTCCGAAAGGACTAAGGACTCTGTCCAAGCTACCCCAGGACTAGTGGGTCTCCCCAAGGGCCAGTAAGGCCGGTCCTCCTTACAACTCTTGATGACCAGTGGGGAAAGTACTGGACTTTTGCACTCAGAGACAGATACCAAGAGTAAGGTTGGTGCAGGAGAACCAGCTCTCTGAGGGTTACACCGCTTTAGAGGTGGGAAGGTCTGCTGCAAATGCCCGTGGTGACTAGAGATTGCCACCAGGATTAAAATGAGCCAAATCATGAAATCGGGCCAACGATGCCCCAATAATGGCATTTTAAAGATTGCGGACCTTTGACCTTTCCTCACCAAGCAAATCGTGTAGGGTTCTGCCACGTTTCCTCACTTAACCCCCGGGGTCAGCTAGGACCCGGGTGGGGGGGGGGATCAATGCACAATGTTTTTATTCCATGTTTCCAGGGAGGGGAGTCATTGGACCTCCTCACAAGACTCTTTTTTTTGGGCCCAGGGACCCCATATCCCAGGCCGTAGTTGCCAAGGAGGGGGCTGAGACCCCATCCCGACACACTCCTCCCAATGCCAAGTGGAAAGGTGGGAACGCAGACAGTGGCACCACGAGAAATGTGATCCCTGCATGTAGGAGTGGCCAGGAAGAGAGAAGCTCTGGTGGGGCAGCCAGGGGTGGGCTCCCTCAGCTCCCCCAACAAAGGGATTAATGGGGGTGCACCAAGGCACTCCCCACAAAAAAGAAAAGCTGAACGGCAAAGGGAAAAGTTAGCAGCTCTCCCTGATGCAGCAGGAGAGCCGCTCATTAAACATTTATGGCTCCAGCTGAAGCACCCCATAATGCCCTGTAGAATTTGCCTAGCTTCTGTCTCCTCTTTTAATGGCCAAAAACGAGCAGGGGCTCCACCAACATTAAAAAGAAGGTATGGTGGACTTCTGGAGTGCAGCAGCTCCCCTACAAACATTGTTTTTTAAAAAAAAACAATTACCCTAGTTTTGCTGGGGTCACAGAATCCAGGACTCCTCCAGGAGTTTATAATGTTTTAAAGCACTCCCAAGTCTGTAGCTGATGCTCTACAGGTGGGAGTGCTTACCCCACTAAGGGCTTACTCTATGGTTGCATTTATTGTGATCTAAAGATGGTTTAAAGAAGGTATATGTTGTACAGTGCCCCCTTTGGGCTATGTCTATGGTTGAAGGACTATGTAATTCAAAAGGGAGGCTTTCTAGAGGCTCTTTATATGATTGCATTTTCAAGGTTTAGAAGTCGAAAAAAAGCACACCAGCACATGTTTTGCTGATTTTAAAATGATTTATTGGTATAATAATGTTGCCATGATTACTGAACAAAGTGAATAAGCTTTATTAACAGTAGTAAATGCATTGACACATGGTTAGTATTATTGATTATTACATTTACACAAAAAATTATGTCTTTAACGTGTGGCTTGTTGTTCTTAAACCTTTGAGCCCAACCATTCCTTCCTCTACCCCCTTTCATCCCTTCCATCCCTTCATCCTAGAAGTCACTACTCATTCTCTCCACAACCCAGCTGATACAGGATTGGGGTGATGCTAAGCCGTTATGCCCTTTCATATTCTAAATACTCATCTTGCCAGTGCCACATCTATCGATATCTAAATGAATTTTCAAGTTCTACAGAAACGTGCTGTTGGACTTGGCTCTTTTTGCAAGGTCATCCCTGAACTTTTTGCCTTCCTCCTAGCCTATTTCTGACATGGTGTTGGTGGTTCTAGGACTCTGTGCACTTTAGCACTGCTGTCTAGAGTAAAGTGCATGTGCTCTCTGTGGTAAACATGGTAAGATTGGTCTACACCTGTTTGGCATATTTAATTTACCTGTCAGTCCCTGGTAAAGTGGTATCTCAGATACCCGGGGCCAGTAAATTGAATACTACTGGTGGGCTTGCAGCGCTGATTGCGCCACCCACCAAAGAAGCCTTTCAAACCTGCCTCAGGCCTCTGCCATTGCAGGGCCTGTGTGCGCAGTGTTACTGCCGCTGTGACGTGACACCTAAAGTGTGTACCATGTATGTGACCCCCCCTTTTGCTGCACGCCAGTCACCCCTAAGGTAGGCCCTAGCTAGCCCTATGGGCAGGGTGCATTGTAGGTAAAAGGTAGGGCATGTACCTTAAGTGTGTGCCATGTCCTGGTAGTGACAAATAGCCATTTTGGTTTCTCACAGCTATGAGGCTGCCCTCTCATAGGAATTCATTGGGCATTCCCTGATTAGTGTTTCAGTGATAATTCTTGATATGAGAGGAGCAGCGTGGTCAAGTTTGGAATGTTTGGAATAGTAATAATAAATGCTATGCAATGGTGTGCGCAGATTTATTATCACTATTTTAGAAATGCCACTTTTAGAAGTTGGCATTTCTGTGTGCTATGTGTCTGCATGCCTGATGTGTATTGCATGTCTGGCTCTAGAGTGACAGGGGCTGGTGAGGTTTGTGTGGCTCCAGGAAGGGCAGGGTGAGTTAGCGCGAGGCTGAATGGGAGATCGGCCTTTGGAGTAGTGGGAGGAGTAGTCCCCTGACCCTGAATAGGTCTGTGCATGCCTGGGTGAATGCTGGCACCACCCCCCTGTGGTGGTCTGATGACCGAGCCCCCACCTGACAATGGGGAAGAGAATCCCTGTAAACAGAGTGCTCCAAAAAAAAACAGAACCAGTTCATGCTGGTTCCCCAGGCTCTGTGCCAAGGACAGAACAAAGGAAGATGGGGTATATATGCTGGGGCTGTGACCCCATGAGTGGGCTGGTGCTTCCTTGTGACTGCTGCTGCTGGGCCCCTGGAGGAACCGCCATGAGGGACTGCCTCCCTGCTGGAGGGCCCTGTGAGTTGGCCTGCCTGGGCCCAGCCTTGTGCCCCTGAAACTTTGGACTAAGCACCTTGTGAGCCCTATACCTTTCTCCCAGGACAGGGAGAGTGCCGGGTCTTTTGCAGCGCTGGGCTGCGATGTTGCCAGGGGGAATCCTGTGTCGTGTGGAGTGGGAGCCCACCCCACATTCGTTTATCTACAGGCGGGAGCCGACCCCGCATGCGAGTCCTTTGAAGTGGGCGACCACCCTGCATTCGTGCATCTACAGGTGGGAGCCTATCCCGCATGCGAGTCCTTTGGAGCGGGAGCCCACCCTGCATTCGTGCATCTACAGGCGGGCGCCTACCCCGCACTTCTGGGCAGGAGAGAGGAGCAGCCGAGATCGGCAGAAGCGCAAGTCTGGCGCCCCTGCTTGACTGTGGGCGGGGCCTGTTCTGTGAGTCGAGAGGAGCCTCACAGGCTCCATTTCCACCTTCCCCCCCACCTCGGACCGCAGTGAAGAGAAGCGGCCGGGGCAGAAGAGAAGCCGCTGGCGCAGGGGAGAAGCCGCTCACCAGCTCTCTGGGCATACTAAGGCACACTGTTGGTGCCTGGACCCGGCGAGGAGCAGACCCGGTGATTGGGGGCGGAGCGAGAGCATTGTCGGTGCTCACGAGGCACTGTGGTGCCAGTGCCTGTTTTCCTTAGTTGGCAGCTACAACGTTGGGAGCAATTTCGCTTTAATAGTCCCCGAGTGGGGCCCTCTCGGCAATGTTAGTACCGGTGTGTATTTCTGTGACACAGCTGCACCGCAAGAGCGTGGGAAGCTGAAACAAGGGGGCACTTTTGTTTTCTGAGTCCCGGAAGAGGCCTCAGAGGGCACTGCGGTTACACGATTAATGGCCACAGCTGCACCACGAGACCGTGGGCAGCTGAACATGGGGGCATTCTTTCTTCAGGGAAGCATGGGTGAGTTGCACCCACAACCCCATTAGAGCACAGGCTGGTGGAGGCCACGAGTTCAGTTAGCACCCTGACTTTGAAGGACTGTGGGCATTTTGAGCCCCAGAGGAAGGCCAGTTGGCCTGGGGTCATTTTCATGTGTGTACCTGTGTGTACCAGTAGGAGACAAGGCCCTAAAGGGTTGCATAATGGGTTTACGCTGAAGGTGATGTATGCACCTGGGGAGTGTTACTACGGTGTACTCCTAAATGTGATTTATGTATAATGTGTTTTATGCCTAATGTGATGCAGACATAATGCGTTTATGTTGCTAGTGCTAATGCTGAGTACAGTATTTTACCAGTAGTTACTGGTTGTGTTATTGTGTTTTCTGATGATTCTGACAGTGGCCCGATTGGCCCTGTCATGTATATAATCCCCTGTAAATTACTGCCTGGTGCCAGTTGGCACAGTGTATATCTGTGATTATGATTCTATTGTGTTTTGGATAATACACAAAGGCTCTTTTTTATATAACTTGTGTGGAGTTACTTTTGTGGCGTGCCTAGTGTGTTGCTGCTGTGTGTGTGTGTTGCGCAAACGCTTTGCACATTGCCTCTGGGATAAGCCTGACTGCTCGTGCCAATCTACCAAGGGGGTGAGCAGGGGTTATCTTCAGCGTGTAACTCCCTTACCCTGACTATAGTGGTGGTTTCTGCCTGGCTTAGGCGCAGGCCCACGCCAACCAGAAATCCCATTTCTAACAAGTGCCCTAAATTAATATTTAGTAGATGCAGCAGATTTCTCCGCTTTGTTTGTTCAGTACGAAAAATGCTTCCTCCACCTTGGTTAAAAAAACATGAATGACGAAGGCATGATCCAGAAATGAGGTGAAAATAAAACCAAGCACCCTTATTATACATTTTGTTTCCATCGCTATGTTCAGAGTTCTTTCCTCAAATAGTAAGTTTTGAAACTAGATCAGCTTGGTACATGGCTGACCACCAGTTGTTGGTGATCCAAGAGGAATAATATGAGCTTCTTCAATACACAAACCTTCCAGTGAGGCTTCTTCAGCTCTCTCTGGACATACTCTTTCAGGAGCAGAGACACCCATTTAATAATGGCCCTCAATATGTGGCTGTTTCGCATGCCTCCAGCACTTTAAGAATCTGCAAACTGGACTCCATCAATTCTTCAGGTATTCACATTTCTTCTTGAGATTCTTCTATCTGCTCTCTTGAAAGCCACCCTCTGTATACTCCAACTCCTAGAATAGTGAAACTCGTTTTAGCCTTTCCCCATACTCTTCTGCCAGAGACTCCATGTTTTCATGCAGGTATTCAACTTTATTATAGAGTAGCTGAAAGCTAACAGCCTGAGCTAGCCTGTGGGTTCATAATCTCATTGGCCTGCTTCAAAATTAATTTAAGTAAGCTCTTAGCCGATGTCCCTTCATGATGATTGCAGAATATCCCAGCAATTTTTTGGGGCCTGTGTGTCCCTTCACTTATGGTGACGTATGTTAGGAAACAGGCAATTAACTATGATATTTCTGTGTGTTTGAGTCAAGCTGACAGGCTCTATAGATATTCTCAGATTCAATGTTCTTATGGCGATTAATCAAAAGATTATTGATCCTTCAACACTGGTAGAGACACATGCATCTGATTTTGCAATGTAAACCTCTTCATTTTCAGTGGTCTGTCGGTGTTTGATGTTGAGAAATATCAGATTTACATAGTCCTTTCCACCTGTGATTTTGGACAGGTCTGTTGTGCAGGCACTTAGAGATGCCAACATTGACTGCTGACGGTCCTTCAGATATCCTATGTCTAGTATTTTATACCATGTCCACCCATAGGTACTTAGAGTTATACCCTGATTTTATGAGCCTGCCCTTTTGTAAGTCCAGAACAGTTGTGTGACATTACAACGAAAACCTTTAACACGCATGTCTTTACAATGAAATGTTAAGCATATATCAGGAAAGTTAAACCCCTATATATATATATATATATATTCCTTATCAACCCCTAACCTCACCTACTCTTAAACAGTAAAACACCTCTACCACCCAATACACTTACAAACCCCAAAACTACCCTCATCGCCCAATATCCTTACCCACCCCTAAACCCTAAAAACACCCTTACCACCCTATACCCTTACCCACCCCTAAACCCTAAAATCATCCTTACCACCTTATACCCATACCCACCACTACACCCTAAAAATGGTCTTACCCTAGTGCCTAATAAATAAATATGTGTATATATATATATATATATATATATATATATATATATATATATATATATATATATATACACACACACACACACACACACACTTACCTTATATGTACTTACCATATTGTTGTAAGGTATATGAGTGGTGAAGGATGAGTGCTAGAGGCATTGCTGGTAACTGCCGAGTTGTAAAGGTTGTTTCCCGTCCAAACCCATCCATTTGAGAAAGATTTAAATGCATTTTGCACTTACTGTATGTTGTTGCTTTGAGGTGTAAACCCACCCAACAGGCAGTGTCCGCATTGCTTGCATCACTCTTACAGATATTAACTCTAAAAGACGCATCTCGAACTTCATGGCATTTAAATGTGCGTGCTACGTGCACCCATACCTCAAGCACTGTACATTGAACAAGATATGTCCCTCTGGGAAAAGATCCCGGAGCACCGTGGTCTTTTGCCCACAACGTGTTATTATATAAATGGGAAGTTTGCGTACTATTTGTAGGCATAAAACATTGATTGAGTATAAACCTGCCTGTTTATAGGTATTACTTATATTACCTGATTTTTTGCTGACAACATTAGCCTATGAATTCGAGGAAGACATATTCTCTCTCCCTCAAGTTCAAGTTCAAACATGTGACTATTATGCCTCTCCGGAAAACATTCTAACCCAGTCTATCAGTCCCCAACAGTTAGTCCTCAGCTGTCTTCCAATTTCAGTAGGATCATTAAGAAAATAATGTGTAATAAACCACATAAGTCCTTGAGGTCGCAGTAACATTCTTAGTGCAAATCAGTCGGGATTGTGACCTTGTTTAGGGGCGAGACATATGGGAGACCGCTCGTTTGAAGTGATTGATGAGGTGGCAGTGCTGACACTTCCGGCTCTCTCGGTTATCTGTTCTAATGTTGCAGCTTCAAAGCTTTGCAGGAGTTGAAGGACTGAGCCTCGGCTGTTTCTTTTCCATTTCTTTGCGATAAGCTCTGGAGATCAGGATGCAACTTTGCTCTATGACTTACTGTTTCAACCATATATGCACAACACCCAAAGATCCTAAAGATCTGAGATGACCTAGATCCATAGAATAATTTAATGTAATGTCTTGGTGATGTAAAGCTAAGGGCGAGATGAATCTAATTTGTGAGAACAGAAGTATGCTGGAAAGACCGCTCATAACTGGTTAGCTCCTTAAAGTTTTAGTTCAGAAGAGTCTCACGACCAATAAGGGCAAAAACCTGGGAGGCAGGTTAATTATGTTACAAAACATATTTTTAAATGTTATGGTTCAAAAAGATAATTAAGGTTATTTCCTTTTACTATGTAATCTTGTTGTAGCATTGGTTAAAAATATTGGCAAACTGCAGGAAGCAACAATCAGTAGTTCGATTGGCAGCATGGCTAGGAAGAGACCAGATCTTTCGGGCTAGACATGCAATCCGATGGCTACCCGTTGAAGCCTTAAATACGTATACATCTCTGCGTATTCTTCATAAGCCACCCAATGGAAGCTTCTGTTGTATACAAAAGAAATAAACTCACCCCTGGTCTTCAGAACGTCCTCAATCTTCAAACCTGATATCATGGACGTTGTATCTGCTGGAGGCCATGGGAAGTATAAGGCTGCAATTTATGGGCTCTCGGTCTTCTTTTCTGTCCTAGGTCTCCATCCTGAGCCGTCCCATGGACCCTTACTTTAAAAAAACTAAAAACGTAAAACACACCTAATTTATGTTCCTTTATTACAATGCAACTCTCACGGCAAAAGAAGGTTTAGAGAACACCCTTGGTTGCGAAGGGCATTGTGGAAGGCTCCACTTACTTTCCTGAACATACATAGCAAACACAAAGCAAGATTTATAGACTGCCTTTAGTGCAATGTTCTATGCATGTCCTAATGGAGCATGACTGTGCTGTTGATGATATTATTGATTGTTGAGTGACCACCAGGTTTTTAATACAACCTATAAATAAAATTTCATGTGTTAGGAGTTGGACTATCCCTGCCCGGAGCATGTTTTACAGATCCTCTGCAATCGATATTTAATATGAAAGAACTTTACGTACATAAAGTACACTCTATGGTACACTTTTATAATGCTTGTCAGTGTATGCAAGCTGAGCCTGTGTGTTGTACACAATACAGCTAAGTCGGCACATATTTGTGGTTTACAGTCAAACTGAATCTTGCTAAAAAAAATTAGATAGTTTTTGTCCGGTGAGTGTGCTGCTTTCTATACATTATAGCCAACCATCCCAGCATCTAAAGTTCATGAGGAATCTCCCATTTCACTCAGACCTAGTAGCCTGGGTGATCTCCATATTACCTCTGCTCCTTGAGTTTGTCTGAAAAGATTTGGATTTTATTGTTACCTCTGCAATTGACAACCACATGTTGCTGCTTTTAAGATAGTCTCCTGGTTTGGAATGCTTACCACCAACATTCAGTCTATTTAATCTGGAATAATTTACAGCATTCAAAATTGAGTCCTGCAAGGGCGGAGATCGTTGTGCCTAGACGCCTGAACTAATTGTCTCCCAGCTCAACAGGTCCCTCTCTCACACCTAGCAATCCCAAGGACGGGAAACTTATTCTGACCTTTCACTGGTACTCCAGGAGGCCAGAAGTTGACCTGGAAGTTTTAGCCTTATTCCCTTTCTTATCTGCTACTTTTGCAGGGTGGAGGCCATCACTAGGCTTATGCACACCGGACCTAGATGCCTTCAGCTTCCGCAGGATCATAAAGCTCGTCTCACTTAAACACCTTCTTGAAAATAACCTGTCCAGCCTCGTCACCAACCTACTGGTTCTCGCAACCTCATACCTCTTCTATCACAATTTTCCAATCTCCTTGAATAGTAGGCTTAACCACTACAAATACATTGCTCTGCTTCACCCCAAGGAACACTGGTTCTGGGAACTGCAGTGAACACCTTTGTTAATAGAGGCAGGACTACTTATCCGGAAGTCCCTATCCCTTGAGATCTGTGGCACTGCCAGCCATCTCTTCCAGAGGAAACCAAACATTGACAGTGTATGCATTAACCTCGGTCCAATCATGCAGCAGCACGTGGAATACAAGCCTGTGTTCCCAGTGCAGTACTAAGAAGCCCCATGTATAGCATATGTTGCGTTAATGGAAGTCAAAACACATAATACTTGTAAGAACATAGAATCTTAGACTCATGAGACACATCTCCCTCTGAATCTGGCTTGATGTATGACAAAAACCCCGTGCAACACTTTGTGTACACATTTTCACCACAGTCGATGTAGGCATCACCTAGCATGGCCATGCTGCCGAAATACCCCCCTACAGCTGCCGGAGGAGTGGCCACAAAAAGAACACTCCCAGATAAGCCAACATCCTTTCCCATACTTAAACATTAAGAGTGCAAATATAGTAGATAGACAATTATAGAATAGCGTTGTTCACATTTTTTTGCTACAGTTGAACCTGGGGTTTGTTTATAACGTATGCAAGATGATATTTATTAGTGATTCAATATCCATTATCAATAAGTGTTTATACAATTGTTACCAATTGTTGTACTTATACATGTTTGTTTAAACATCACAGAAAATATATGTGCCAAGTATATTTTATTGTCAATGTTTTGATATGCGAAACTACTCAGTTTAGTGCCACTTACATAATATGCTTAAACAGTTAATTAATATTTTAGTAGTAGTTAGAGAATTTAATTTTATGACTGCTTGACGTGTTACCATGGTATGTTACACCTACAACGCAACTTTTACGTAGCATTCCGTTACAACGCAGATTTTACAACGCGGGATCCATTACATCGGATGTCATTACAATGCATGGCATTACATCGCAGATGCTATTACAACGCATACTATTACATCGTAAGTATTGGTAAGTATTTAATTTTTTTTTATTTCATTTAATATTATTTAATTGATTTAATTATTATTAATTATAAAAAAAAATATTTATTTTTGTTTTTAAATATTATAAATTAAATATATTAATTTAAGTGATTTTTTAAATAAGTATGAGTATAGGAGTATATGTTTTGGGGTACTGAGGTATATGTTTTGGGGTGTTTGGGTATTTATAGGTTTTAGGGCAGGGTTTGGGTTTTGGGGTACAGGGGTGTTTTTAGGTTTTAGGGCAGGGTTTGGGTTTTGGGGTACAGGGGTGTTTTTAGGTTTTAGGGCAGGGTTTGGGTTTTGGGGTACAGGGGTGCTTTTAGGTTTTAGGGCAGGGTTTGGGTTTTGGGGTACAGGGGTGTTTTTAGGTTTTAGGGTAGGGTTTGGGTTTTGGGGTACAGGGGTGTTTTTAGGTTTTAGGGCAGGGTTTGGGTTTTGGGGTACAGGAGTGCTTTTAGGTTTTAGGGCAGGGTTTGGGTTTTGGGGTACAGGGGTGTTTTTAGGTTTTAGGGCAGGGTTTGGGTTTTGGGGTACAGGGGTGTTTTTAGGTTTTAGGGCAGGGTTTGGGTTTTGGGGTACAGGGGTGTTTTTGGGTTTTAGGGCAGGGTTTGGGTTTTGGGGTACAGGGGTGTTTTTAGGTTTTAGGGTAGGGTTTGGGTTTTGGGGTACAGGGGTGTTTTTAGGTTTTAGGGCAGGGTTTGGGTTTTGGGGTACAGGGGTGTTTTTAGGTTTTAGGGTAGGGTTTGGGTTTTGGGGTACAGGGGTGTTTTTAGGTTTTAGGGCAGGGTTTGGGATTTGGGGTACAGGGGTGTTTTTAGGTTTTAGGGCAGGGTTTGGGTTTTGGGGTACAGGGGTGTTTTTAGGTTTTAGGGTAGGGTTTGGGTTTTGGGGTACAGGGGTGTTTTTAGGTTTTAGGGCAGGGTTTGGGTTTAGGGATAATTAAATTATATTTACCATTTTAAAATTAATTGAAATATATTTAATAAATTAAATTAATTATTTTACATTAATAACATTTTTTATTAAATTAATTAAATTAAATAAATTAATATTATTAATTTAATTTAATTTCATTATAAAAAATATGTACATTAAACTAATTACTTTTTTTAATTAAATTAAATTAATTACAATTTTTATTATATTTACATTTATTAAATAGATATTATTTTATTAAATTAAATTAATGACAATTTTTAAATGTCTTTTAATTAAATTATTTAAAAAAAATTATTTACAATAAACTAAATAACATTTTTAACAAAAAATTCAACTTACCTATACTTACGATGTAATGCCATGCGTTGTAATAGCATCTGCGATGTAATGCCATGCATTGTAATGACATCCGTTGTAATGGATCCCGCGTTGTAAAATCTGCGTTGTAACGGAATGCGTTGTAATACAACGCGTTGTACTGACACCAATCCGTTACCATGCCCTTTCGGTAATATTTGAGGAGGTGATTCACTTCTAAAGTGGTATTACTAAACATATTTTACTGCCAACCATTATCCATAAAGAGAATTTGGAACATTAGAAACTTTTAACTGAATTAGTTTTAAGTGAACTTCTTTAAAGAGACTGTTTGGATATACTGAACTGTTGCCCAATGAAGTGTCTAGGTTTGGTCGTGAAATGCACTGGCAATATAGCGGTCAGTAACAGAGGCCTTGCTTTCTATTACAGTACAAAAAAGAATGAAGGTAATCTTAATTTCTGTAACTTTACCCAACACAGAAAAGAGGTTTTGAAATCATGTCACAGAAGTGCTCCTCAACTAGTTTCCTGTAGGCAGCGTTATTGAAGCAGTGTGAGGAAATGTTTTATCATATGGTGTAGTTGTGAGACCTCCCCGGGTAATAAACTCACAATCCTGTCTTGAGTGTTGTCAGGCTTGTTTTGTCAACCCTTAGCTCAACCCTGGGTAGCTGTGGCTTTGAGGAGTCAGGCTTCAATTAAGGAACAAGTGTGAGCCATTTAAACAGTACCAAAACAATTGGACAAGAAAGAAACACGACTCTGAAGAAATCAGACACCAATTATATAAAAATATAGTCAATTTTATGAATTTTTAAAAACCAAAATGATAAAAGATCCATCAGAGTGTTCTGGAGATAAAATTACTTGAAAAAACAGTAAATCACAACTTTTCACTTAACTGTGCACAAGCATTTTCAAATTCAACAAATTTGACACAGACAAATGTTTTCTTGAAAAAGCTTCTAAGTCACTTTCAGTCACTTTGGGCAACCATCTCCTTCAAGCAGCTGGTTAAGAGAATTTACAAAGCCCAAAGAACAGTTACCTCCAAGAAGCAGTAGTCTCCAGTCCAGATTCAACATTCAGTCAACGTGCCATTGACTTCTATAGAGTGATCCTGATGCAAGATGCTGAGACTCCTGTGCAGTCGACGGGGGACATCTTGGAACTACTCCTCGGTCCATGGTCCTGGTGTGGCAACTTTTGCCACAAGGGTGGATGTCTCTTTAGTCCAGCAAAAGTCAAGTCGCTACTGGACTACTGGTAAATGCGCACAACAAAGTCAGTGTTTTCCTCTTATGGCGATTGCTGTCCTTCTGGATGACCAAACTGCACTCAGATGACTCGCCAGGGTACAGCAAACTCTGATGCAACTTTTGAGCATCTGTCTGCCAGGCAGCACTGCAGCAGTGATTCATGATCCAGTGATGTTGGCTATTAATACACTCAGGCTTTTTGTGGCCCTGGTGCTAGCACAGGAATTCAGCCAACTTTTTCTTAAAGTCTCCACTTCTGTTTGGGCTCAGGTGTAGACATCCCATGAGCAGGACACCACAGACGCAGTCCTCTTTTCACTAGCCCAAGAAGCAGCAGGTGCAGTACAACTTCAGTGCAGCCTCTTTTTTTGCCAAGTCCAAGGTCAGCAGGGCAGTCCTTCTTTGGTCCTCCTCTCCAGTCCAGGCAATATCTGAGTTCTGGGGGGGGGCAGAGTTGCCTCTTTAAACCCAGAAAGTGTCCCTCAGAGAGGTCATGGTCACTAGCTAATGGGCTACTAGAATTCCCCCCACCTGATGATAACTTCCTGTGAAGCGTGACATCTATCTGTCACAGAATGCTCAATCCTGGTCATTCATAAAAAGACTGAACCCCCAATCTCTCGATGTGTGGAGCTTGGTAGCCCCAGCCACTAGAAACCCAACCTGACCAGTGTTTTCCACTCTCTTTTCCTGACCTCTCTTCTCTACCAAAACAAAGGAGCAGTCCCTCTCATGTGTGCTTGTCATTTGCCCATCAAAGATGGCTTCCCAATTGAAGATCCACTTTTGTACTCACCCCCTGTGTGGCTTTTCCTACCAGGAGGAGATAACATCTCCAGCGTGAGATCCTTTGTAGGTTTTCCTGTGAGTTGTTGACACTTCTCCCCAGGAGATCAGAAGGCTTTCTTGAGGACAGACCTTTGTGTGCAACCGTAAAATGGGCCCTGGAAACTGTGGGCAACAAAATGACACCTTACTAAAGTTGAACTTTGCCCACCTGTGACATTAAATTTGATTTAAAAATTAAATCAGATTGAAATTAATTCTTATGACACCTTGACATACCAACTTTAGTAGCCCCATTCAGATGTTAGCAGGGCTGAGATGCCAGCCTTTAACACTGTACTCTCTAATGGAACTACCAGCCTTTCAAAGGTAAATACAACAATGGTGGTTTTTACTGTTAGGACCTTAAAAACCTGAAACTATATGTTCAGCCTTTTAATATAATGCACCATGCCTTTAGGGCTCAGTAGGACTGCTTTAGGTGTGACTTACAAATATTAAAAATAGAGGCTTGTGCTTTGCAATAGCAAAGTCGAGTTAGCAGTGTAAATCTGTTTGGCCAGCCAGCAGTGGCAGGTTGGGAGCTATGCTTTTGTCTAGTCTCACTCATGGTGGCACTACTAGAGCTGCAGTCCACAAAAGGCACTTTTAGGAACACGCCCTAGGAACCATATAAAATGGACTTACAAGTAAGTCAAGTTATGCCAATTGTGGATAAGCTAATTAACCATGTAACTATTTAAGGCCAGAGCACATGTACCGAGTCCTGATTAGTGAGACTCAAAGGATTTCAGAGCCATTACACCAGTGCCTAGTTGTCCAAATGAGTGCAAAAGGTGTGGATGAACCTGCAAAAAGCTGGTTTCCTCACATGCAGTATGTTGTACAAGGAGGGCAGCATTCACTCATCTTGTCTACAGTTGCTTCAAGTGTTTGAATACAACTAGCGTACCTGCAGAAAGTTAGGGCGAAGGTGTTGCAGGCTAACATCCTGTGGGTTATTGGCAACACTACATACTTTTCTTAAGGACAGAATGTACTTTTGAAGTGTAAACAGGGTCCCTGAGGCGCTTTAATGTTAAATGGTGAATGTATGAGGCTGAACCTCTGAGGGTTAGTTGACTTTACTGATGTTTGTGTGTGTCGTTCTTTTTTCTACAACGTGTTTTCTAAACATGACCTGTTTATAGGTATGTACCAACTGGAACCAGCAAAAATAGGCTTCAAAACGTAGCAGATTGAGCCACTAATACTAAGGTAGGGATTTCAGAAGCAGTGTGTCTTGTATCTACAGAGACTTAACGCCAGTCACAGCATCCCTCCACTGCCTTCCATAGGCTGACCTGCTTAAAAGGCTGATCTGACTACAGAAAATATTGAAACTGATGAACTGAATCAAGAGAAATAAATATGGACTAATCTACACTGGATTCTGGTGTCTAACTAGTGAATGTATTCAATGGACAATATAAGAATATTGTGACTAAGTACTTTGAGAGTGTTATTTAATATAATTTTTTGCTCGGCAGAAAACCTTTTGCCTTCCATTTTGGAACATTAGGCAGTATCAGAGCCGCCAGTTGAGAATATAGTAGAATTTCTCGAACAGTGATTTCTAGCTCGAAATACATACCAAGACCCCAACAGGACTGTATGAACATAGGCCAGGTCAGTATTTCACAATTGATGCTACATGTGTTTTCAAGACTTGATGCAGGTCTCATCTGCCTTCATTTACTGGGGTCACATTCCTAATCTGAAAGGATGTGTTAAAAATATGTGTAGAACAAGTGTTAATATGTGGATTGTCGGGTACTGTTGCAGAACGATTCCTAGCTATGGATCTGGGCCAGATATATGACTGTTTTTAGCGGCTGCAAATGGGATAGAGTCCTGTTTGAGAATGCTAAAAAGAGTTGTAGCATGTTCCAAACCTACTTTGATATTTGGTAACCTGTTACAAACTCGAAAAATAGGGTTTGCGAGTCACTATTAGGAAGGCATGTGTCAAGGGTGTCCTCTCCTAATAGCGAGTCGAAGGGGGATGTACGATTGTTTTGGAACCGCAAATACAGTTGCAAAACAATTGCATTGGCCACCAATTTCAAATTAGTGGTAAGCCAGTAGCAAATGGGAAAGGGTCCCATGGAACACTGCCTGCTCTTATACAATGAAACAGAAACTTTTCATTTTTATTTTTAAATGCATCCTGGTTTCCTTTAAAGAAAACGGGCTGCATTTTAATTTAAAAATGTGCTTTAGTGACAAAGCAGTCACAGACATGGTGGTCTGCTAACCCCAGCAGGCCACCATCCATGTGAGTGCCGGCCAATCCCAATGGGTTGCAAAATGCAACCTGCTTCATAAATATTAATGAAGCCGGTCCTTTGCAACCCATTTGGGAATCGCAAACAGCATCTCAGACACTGTTGTACATCAGTATTTATGAGTTGCAAAACAAGCAAATTGCGAGTCGCAAACTCTGAGGGTCACACATCTGGCCCCTGGTTTGTTTAAGTCCAGAAGATGTAAGATACTCGCACGTCCACGGGCATCACTCGGTAGCCACAAGGCCCTATGCGCTTTAATCAAACCAGGCTAGCTTGCTACTACACAGACATTCTGATCCTTGTCAGGTTTTCCTCGGTCAAACATATCTTTCAGAAAAGGGTGCGAGAATAGTGAAATAACACTGGGACCACAGAGCCCAACGCGTCCAGCTCTGTAGTAACTCTAATGGGAAGTACTCTGTGCAGAGCTTCGATGGTAGAAGGTGGAGACGCGCCCAGCTGCATTCTGGGAGACGTGAAGGGTGGTGAGCCTATCAACAGACTGCCGGGGCAGCTCTACACTAATGGTGTCGTTAACTGATGATGCGTTTCCTGCAAATTAAGGCAGAATCACCAGTGCACTCTTTTCAGAGCTGAATCGTCAGCGTCCGCCTGAGCTTCATGTTCTGTTTCACAGGAAACAGAGCCCTGGTGTGAAATGAGCTGTATACTACACACTGTTTTGGCAGTGAGGGTATGATGTTCAACAGAGAAAGCATGTGGAACATTTTAATTTCATGCCTCATAAGGGCTATTTATTTAGTCATGTTTAGTTTGCAATTTCACCTTCAGATTTAACTGAAGCAAATTCGTTTCACGATGAGTTCTCAGACGTGCAGCAGCTCGTTTTTATTTGTAAACCTATTTTGCGAGTTTTGAGTCCCTAAGTTCTTTTATTATCAAGAACAAATAGCAAATCAACTATTATAGCTCTAGAGAGAGCTATCTTTGCTTTCATCATGCTGCTGAAGCTTATTTTATAATCTAGGAGTGCTTTTAAAGTGTACACTTGGCCTGGTTGGTTCTCGCTATTGGAGTGTTGGTTTTACACCCAATCCCTACTTCTTTCACGTTGATTGAGATATTGAGGTTTATATTTTCTTTGAAAAAGACATAATACATCTGGGAAGCCATGGTTTGGTGTCGAAAAAAGCAAAGTCATCCAGTATAACCAAGTTCCAAAAATAAAATGTGATTTTGATGTGTAGGCATTCATCACAACAAGCATTGGCAAAGCCAATGGGTCGGACCTTTTCCAACTATCTGCTTTGTCAATCTTTTTTGATTTTTTTGCGCAGATATGGCAAAAATGAAAAAAAAAGTGTGATGATCTATTTGCATGTATGTGGCATGACTCGTCTGCCATTTTAATTTTTTTCGTTCTTTACTATTTCTAATTGGTCGCTGGTGTAATGAATTCCAGGCAGGTTCCACAGGAGCGTCAGGAATCCGAAGATTAATCCACAGCCTTCCCCTACGGCCTTCCGACTCTATCAAACACTAGAGTATCGAGAGGCTCGCCAGGGGAAAACAGGGAGACAAAACAAGGAAAGGTTGGGAAGAGAAAAAATAAATCTTGACTGTAATCTTCTGCGTGAAGGTGTAACAACACTATAAGGGATTCCTGGAAGACGTGGGGCTGAAAGAAATATACAAATTATCTAACAACAGTTTCTAATACACATATGTCTCTTATTTTTCGTACATGACCATTACATACCACCAATGTTTTGTCTAGGCCTCAGAACAGATGTGTAGGAGGCGTAGGAGTTCGTCTTGAGCTATAACTGGAGTGATAAAACAAAGAATAGTGACAACTCTCCTATTACTAATGACATGTATTACTAAGGACCTAAAACACAATGTTCTCACTTAGTTTGTTGTACAAGACTTCAGAATGGATGTGATAATCAAAATGAACTTGACCAAAATCCGATGCCAACACCAATACTGTGCAAGGAAATCTATAATACAAAACATATGTTTAGAAGTCTATAATCGTTTAACACTTTAAGAAAACAAGTATGCAGCGCACAGCGCTGTTACCGTGATTCTCAGATGTGTAGCTGAAGTCCTGCACCCCAATCGAGTCCACGCAAGTATCCCCAAATATGGATGGAGGCTGGCCCAGGGAATGAATGATGATGGGGCCAGCCGTCAGACAGCCAAATAACGAAATGAAGGGAGAATCAATGGAACTTTGCCGGATGGCGGAGAACAAGCCCAGCCATCGGGCGGTATGCAAAATGAAGCCTAAATACCTAAAAAGGGATAACAAACCACCCGGCCGGACGGCGGAGACCAGGCCCGGCCGTCGGATGGAGCAGCAAACGGGATATGGAAGATAGCAGGGATATATTGCCCGGCCGGACGGCGGAGACCAAGCCCGGCCGTCGGGCGGAGCAGGAAACAAGATAGGGAAGATTGTAGGGTTATAGTGCCCGGCCGGACGGCGGAGATCAAACCCGGCCGTCGGGCGGAGCAACAAACGTGATAGGGAAGATTGCAGGGTTGTAGTGCCCGGCCGGACGGCGGAGATCAAACCCGGCCGTCGGGCGGAGCAACAAACGTGATAGGGTGCTGGGATATAGTGGCCGGCCGGACGACGGAGACCAAGCCCGGCCGTCGGGCGGAACAGCAACCTGAATCAAAATCAGAGCACAAGTAGCGAGTCTACAGGGGAGTCGTGAAAATGCGCAAAAAGCACGAAGGACAGAGAACTTCCAACTTCAGACCAAAAGCGGATGGATATAAACCGGAAATCAGGCACACAGGAACAGGAGGGAACTGCAAACAACGGAGCTAGACGCAAGAACGTAAAGCGTCGCTCCCAGGGCTCAGTTAACATTTATAGTGGTTTCCCTTAAAGGGACAGTACATCGGGAATCTTGGGGCATGACAGTTGGCTCTTGGAGGAGAAAATTTTAAAAAAATGAAAATGTTCACGAAAGTGCTTTTTGAAACTGAGCGACCCTGCAGTAAGTGACCGCAGTAAGACTCTGTAACAATTTCTTTAACAAATATGAAAGGAGGGGTGGAAAGCAAAGGAGATGGTTGGAAAAATGTGTAATCTTGGGAGCAAACGGGAGTATGCAGGGCAGCAACAAAGGAGCTTGACATGGGGGAATAAAAAAAAACCAATTGAGAGGAAGAAGCAATGTGAAGCAGACAATGAATGTGAACAGTGGAAGGATACAATCACCCAATCAAAAGAATGGTTAAGCAGCTGTGCTCTGGAGGAGGGACAAATATAGTAAAATGAAGGAAAGCCATTGAATAAGAAGCAAGCAAATGAAAGTGACAAGAAAGCCCAGCAATGTTATACAATGGGCTGGCTCTGAGCTCGCTTTAAGTTTTTTTGTTCTGGTCCACAAGAGATGTTTCCACAGTTGACAGCTAAAAGCGAGTCCTGTAGCTAAGTCCTAAAAACACACACACATCATGTTGGATCTTAGGATAGACAGAACTTCCACATTTGGCTGACATTATAAATAAATTAATACATTCAGAAGCGCATAACAATATCCATGTGCAAGAAAATATGACCTTTTTTCGAGAGCACGAGGGCATGGTTATTGAACCTTCACTAAAGATGCTCGCCTATCCAAAGGACAGGCTAAGCATAATGGAAAAGCTTGTTTCTAACCTATTAATGCCTTTCAAGAAGGCTCCCTGTCATCTACACCTTACTTCCTTTCTGCTGCTGTTGCTTGCACAACATTTTAGAAGTACACAGTGGACAGCTACTATTCTAATGAGACTAGATATTGAAGACCAGAATGTTTATACTCCAAAATCAATTAGCACTGTACACACAATACAAATGGAAGACATACCAAAGGATAAGATAAATTCTTAAGACATGCCCTAAGTTTACAAGTTACAATTATATAGATTCTAACCTAGTCTGTCATCTTGTGGTCACAGGAGCTTTCTAAGTGGATATCTGAGGAGCAGCTGGTGCTTGACCTGTGGACTCGCACTTCATCCACAGCCAACCAGGGATCGTCCTTTAGGGTCACAGCCCACAGTTCACGGAGTTGGAAGAATAAAGGCTGGTGGGATTAGGAGAGAAAGGTGGCCTTCAGAATGATGCAGACTTTAGTCTCTCTAGGTGCATGCAGTAAGAAGCATGCATTTAATAGCCAAACTTTGTAGTTTTAGTCCTTTGAGAGCAGAATATTCAAATGAATATCCATATTGCAGTAGTGTTAGGGCTCCCTTCAGGATACAAGGAGCGGAAACGTCCTTTAGGACGAATCCCCAATCACGCTGTGCCTTCGCAGCGCCAGCATTCATTTTGCACGCAAGTCGCTATGACTTGCTTTAGGGGGGAGCCTTAGTGGAATGGAGTTGGAATTAAAGTCCAAAACCTTCCCTGCTGTTGCATAGACTGTAGTTGAAATAGTAAATTAAACTATTCCAAAACCTAGCAGCCCCCTAACGCAATTCCACTATAATGACTTGCATGCAGAATGAATGAGTGCTAAAGATGCATTAGTTCTAATGAGGGTTATTCCAAGGCATGCATAATAAATGCATGCGGAATACCGTCATACATTCACAAGGAGCTTCCTCCTTCCTCAGTCTCTTGGTTGTGATATATTTACAAGCTAATGCCCTTCAGCCCAGGCTGAGGTTCTGTAAATTACGAATTCGTTCGTGCTCAGCCTCCATTTTGTAGTCGCCGCCATTTTGTTGCCCTCACTCAGGCAGCGCGGCGAACGTGATGTTTTTGTCGTTTCTGCATCTATGTGTCAGGTGGCTTCTTTGCCGGTGTTTACTAACTAGTGTCAGGGTCTGGCCGAGTACACTAATTCCTGTCTGAGCTGATTAATCCCCGTCCAGACTATTTGTTGGTTCACACCATTCTTTCCTCCAAGTTATCTTATCTGTTATCCTCCGTACCATGTCTCTTGCATTCTCCTGTTTCACGATTGTCCTTCTACAACGTGCAGCTGTGTTTTCTCTACTCGTAAATCGGATTGTGTGGATTCACTTGTAATTTACTCAAGGGGTCGAGTGACAAACATAACCGAGAAACTCGAGTTGCCTTAGACTTAAAGTATTGTTTATAACGTTTGCCCATGTCTCATTCTCTTGCGTGATTGCATTTTGTATTGTATTGTATCATATATAAACCTGTGCGCCACGGAGTTAAGTGGCAGTCTCTTTTGAACCTCTTTCTACCAACGACTTCTAAGATCACTGTACTAGCTGCAGCTAATAAATACTATCTTCTACGCCAGACGAAGAGTCCGTGTCTCTGTTTCTGACAAGGCAGGTGAATCCAGGGGATTTCAGGCGTACCCTGCGCCGCCGAGCCTTAAGGCTACGGTTCTCCAACTGGCGCCCAACGTGGGGCGACTTCAACGGTAGCAGTTGAGCCCGAGGGTCGTGAGGAGCCCCGCAAGAAAATTCCAGAGGAAGCGCACCACGAGATCGACCCCTGTATGTTGAAAGTGGACCGAAGGTCTTTGACGGCGCGGCTACTCCTCTCCGACGGCTGCTGACGACTGCTGCCCTGACTGTTGCCCTGCCTTGGACCCTTCTGATGTTTGGTAAAGCGAGATGATATACGGACCTTCGCTGGGGTAGGACGAGCCTTAGTTAAGTATTTGGTGGGTCGCTCCCACAAAACAAGTTTTTGGGGTTTTATTCAGGTATTGCAATACCCGAAGCCAAGGGGTAAGTAAGTTTGTACTGTTTCATTGATTTTCACCCCTTGTTGTTTGTGAACAGTCTAGAGAAGTAACGATGCCTGGACTGAGTAAGTTCAAAAGAATTTGTTGTTTAGGTTGTACGAGGGATCCCCAGTTGGAGAAATCATGTCCGATCCCTCCAGTTGGAACTCCCACTTATGAGCTCTATTCGAAACATGGTATTGGTCCCATTACCTTTAACGAGACATGGGTCCGATACACGAAAAATAGTGGAGTTTTGAGATGGCCAGAAATGATAGTTTTGATAACGCCTTACTAGATAATTTGGAAACGATCCTGTTTAAAAGAAAAGCCCGGCCGGCAATGTTTGACTCTTTTCGCCTTTGGCATAAGGAAGCCAAACAGAAGGAAATTAAACAAGCAAAAAAGGATAAGAAAGCGCAAAGCATGTCAATTATAGAGGCTGCTCAACAGTTTAAAAATAATGAAGTGGATGGTGCGAATGAGATCTTAGAGCGGCAACATCGCATGGCGATAGATAGATGCTATCCGATGCTGCCTACTTCATCATCAGATAAAAGTAAGGAATTGGAAGAAGATTCCCTAATGTCTTGTTTATTGAATTCACCTCCGCCCTATTCCCAAAATCCTAATGCACTTCTGTTACCCCCTCCTATTGCTCAACCAATGGTTGCTCCATTGCCGATTGTTCAGCAACAGGCTCAGCCTATTAATGCTTCCCTGCCTGCCTCTGCTCCGTCTTTACAGCTTGTAATTGAGCCTCCGCCTCCTCTCCAATCCTCCGCTTTTGTTACTCAGTCGGCTACGTTCCAGTCCCCGTTGCCTTTTATTTCTGTAAGGACTCCTGTTCTCTCAAGGGATTCCCCTACCTCGTACAGGAGACTAGCAGACACTGTTTCGAGTTTCTTTTCTCCTCTTCTTGGGTCTTTAAACCTGTCTCCAGCTTTCTCTAGACGACAATCTCGTTGTCAACTTCCTCTCACGGATGAGAAAGTAGTTTTGGGTTCCCTAGCTCATAAATGGATTAAGAATGGACCAGAATACAGTACAGGGGACATTATGAGTTCCTTTCATCAATGTCCAGAGCCCACACAAAGATATGTTTTTAATATCATGTGTCAGACTCTTATCAGTGGTTGGGAAGATATGGAGTTAGATACAGTTCCTTCGGAGTTACTGAAATTACAAGCTGATTTTGATAAAGGTTTTATTGTAGGACCACAAGTTGAAGAGGCGGTGAATAAACTTGTTGCGTTTCGAACTATGTTTTTGTCCTTGTCCTTTTCCAAAAACAAAGGAATTAAGAATTATCCAATGCGTGAAGTTCCTCCAGTATGGAGGGAAGCGGTGGTTGGTCCGCCTGCTGTCCCTGCTCATTTTCAGCGTATATGGGTACACAAACCCTGGAAAAGGTCTGACGTATTGGCACTTAAACAAACTCTTCCGGACCCTCGTAAAAATCTGGCTGGATATTACAAGGAGTTGTCTCAAACAGTTGAGGCCTGTATTATGAATTTGGCCGATATTGATATGTTATTTGGAAATGTTGTTCCGTAAGCATTATGGGCACGGATTCGTAGGGAGAATCATGTTGGTGAATTAGGTGGTGATTGGGCTGCTATTAGAGCCGCTGACGCAAATCAAGTGGGTGGTGCGAAGCCTGAGGATCTGATTACGGCCCTACCAGGCAGAATAATAGAATTGATGAAAACTATGATGCCCGCTAGTTAACTGGGATAAGCTGGCTGCATGCAAGCAAAAGAAAGATGAAAGCGTCTCGGATTTCTTCACTCGTTTTGAAGAGACGTTTATTGATCATAGTGGTCAGGATTTGAGTGTAGAGGGTGGTCAGCGGTTGTTTGTGGATAAGTTTGTATACAACTTACTTCCCAAATTGTCAAATAAAATAAAGAGTTCTGAAAGTGCATGGGCTGTCTCTTCCCCTGCAAAAATACTGGCTACTGCACAGTATTATTAGAATAGAGATAAGGAAGAGAAGGAGAAACAAGAGAAGAAAAATAAAGATTTGAAAACGAAGGTTCTTTTACAGCAAGCTTATCCTCCGCATTCTGCACAGCCACAGTTTTCTCAATCCCCTCAGTTCCAGAAAGTGCTCCAGAATCCTGAGTACTTCGCACCACGTCTTCCGCTGGGTTCTAATCAATGTGCGTATTGTAGGGAAGAGGGACATTATAAGAATAGTTGTCCGGTTTTATTACAGCGTAATAATGGGATGTCTGCTCCACGGGGTCGTGGTACTGCCCAGACAGGATCTAGAGGTAGAGGACGAGGTGTGTCCTCTCAGGAGCAGCGTCCTTTTCCTACATCTACTACGAATTACTTTGATCAGCAGAGAGTTCAGTCCACGCAGTATTATAATGACGATTATTGTGAAGAAAGGGCTGATGATTTTCAGATCGAATAGGATAGCCATGGACAAAGTGAGGGAGTTGTGTCGATTCCAGTAGATCAAAATGGGCCATATGTCACTATCAATACTATGGGTGTTTCAGAACCGTTTCTTATGGATACTGGTGCGATGAGAAGTTCTATTATGCGTACTAAACTCCCTGGGGCACCTTTGTCTGACTTAATAAATACTTCAGTAGGATTTTCTGGCGCCCCAGTTCGTAATCCGGTTTCTTGTCCCTTGCCCGTTTCGATTGGTCCCTATGATTTGAATGCTCCACTTATTCTGACAACTGGTTGCGGCGAGAACTTGCTGGGCCTGGATTTATTGAAACAACTACATGCAACATTGTATTGTTCCCCTTCTGGTGTGCATCTAACGTTGGGGAAGAAATTGACGCCTTCCATGTATCTATCTCGAGATCAGTTCCCACCCGAGTTGCTTTCTCTTCCTGAAAGTCTTTGGGCTACAGACCCGAATGATGTGGGTTGTCTTGCGATCCCACCATACGTCGTCACAGTTAAAGAGAATGTGAGAATGCCACGCATTCCCCAATACCGTATTTCTACTGATGGAGAGAGAGCACTGTTGGCTATTGTCGATGATTTTATTCAGAAGGGTGTGGTTGAAGAAACGAGAGGCAATGTTTGTAACAGTCCTGTTCTTCCGATCCTTAAGAGGACGCATCCTTCACAACCTCCTGTTTATCGATTTGTTATTGACCTTAGGGAGGTTAACAAAATTGTTGTGCCACAGTTTCCTGCTGTTCCGGACATTACAGCTTTGTTGACAATGATTCCTGCTACGGCAGCTTGGTTTTCGGTCATAGACCTTAAGAATGCTTTCTTCAGCATTCCTATTGCTGAAGAAAGTAGGGATATCTTTGGTTTCTCTTTGGGTGGCCAAAGTTTTAGATTTAAAAGAGCACCCCAAGGCTATTGCGAAAGTCCCTCTATCTATAGCAAGGCTCTTAAGTCGCAACTTGATGCTTTCTCTTTGCCTCCAGGTGCTACGCTTATTCAGTATATGGATGATTTGCTGGTGGCTGCTGATACGGACGATGTGTGTAAGGAGAACAGAAGCTGGTTTGCAAGAAACTAGAGAGAGTTTGGAGACATGCTTATCTGCCAGCCGATAAGAAGACCTTACGGGCTGCACAAAAGGATTATTATGCCGCGATCAAGGCAGCTAAAAGCAGGTACTATTCGGACCGAATCGAGAAGGCGGATAACAACAGCAAAGAGATCTTCTCGATTGTCCAAAACGTTCTATCCCCTGGTGCCGCCCAATCCTTGCTTCCTTCTTCTGCACCATGGTGTGAAGAACTGTCCCCCCACTTCACGGACAAAATAAAAAAAATCCAACTGGACCTGGAAGCTGCTCAAAAGGCCTTTGTGATCTCTTCTGTCTTTTCACCACCTGATAGACGATGTCCTGCGGCTCAGTTTGCTGCCTTCCGGCCAGCATCGGAATCTGACATACGGCAAATCCTGGCGGCCTTAAAGTCCGGATCTCCTTCGGACCCTTGTCCTGCCAGGGTTTTGGGAGGGATAGTGGATACCATTGCGCAAGAGGTGACCCAGATTGTCAACCTCTCCCTCTCCACTGCCTCGATTCCGAGAAGCTGGAAGGAGGCAAAACTGCTTCCGCTGTTAAAAAAGGCTGGTCTAGATCCATCAATACCATCGAGCTACCGGCCTATCTCACTACTGCCAGCTCTAGCTAAGGTGTGTGAGAAGGTGGCCTTTAAGCAGCTGGACAGCTTCATCGAATCCTCTCACGCCCTGCATCCTGCTCAGTCGGGTTTCAGGGCGGCCTACAGTACCGAGACGGCTCTGGTTGAGGTTTCCGAGGCAGTTCGGGAGTGCCTGGATGGGGGCGGCAGAGCGGTCCTGATTTTATTGGACCTCTCTGCTGCCTTCGACACGGTGCCCCACGCCTTGCTTACCGCAAGACTGGGTGCCATTGGCATCTCAGGGCTGGCCCTTGATTGGCTTTCATCATTTTTGAGTGATAGAACTCAGCAGGTCTGGCTGCCCCCTCATTCTTCGGCCCCAAAGAGACCGACAACTGGAGTTCCGCAGGGGTCTACGTTGAGCCCTTTATTGTTCAACGTCTATATGACCCCCCTACTCTATCTGGCGGAACAGCTGGGAGCCAAAATAATGGCATACGCTGACGACACACAGCTGCTTTTCACCTGGCCTAAGGGTGTGTTGGATCCATCAGCCATCCAGCTCTGTCTGTCGGAAGTCTTTCGGTGGCTTGCACAAGTCCAGCTTAAGTGCAACGAAGACAAGTCGGAGGTCTTGTTTTTCGGCTCCTTTCCGGCTAACTTCAAGGACGAGATCTGGCCTTCAGACCTACCCTGTCCTAATGTGATGGGGGGCCCAGCTAAGAACTTGGGGGTGTGGTTCGGCCAGGACCTGAAGTTTTTGGATCACATAAAAAAATTAACGGGTATCTGCTTTGGCACCTTGCAGACCCTGAGAAGATTTTTTCCTCTCCTTCCCAGGGCTGCTAAGGAAACTGTTCTCCGAGCCCTGATATTGTCTAGGCTCGATTATGCCAACGCCTTATTTTGCGACTTGCCTGGGTATATGATTCATCGCCTTCAGGTGATACAAAATGCCGCTGTACGCCTGCTGTTCTCGCTCCCTAGGAGGACGAGTGTGCGGAGCCACTTACGTAGCTTGCACTGGCTCCCGGTACCACACCGAATTTTGTTTAAAATTCTGGTGCTGGCATTTAGAGCTGCACATGGCCAGGGCCCGATGTATCTGCGGAGACGATTTTCATTTTACATCCCTAATCGCGCCCTGCGATCGGCTAACCAATGCCAACTGATTGTGCCTAAATATAGATATGCTCGATTGGGAGGCCAATCTATTTCAGTCAAGGCAGCTTATGCTTGGAATGCCCTCCCCCTCTCTCTTCTAGCCTCTCCAACCATCACTGTCTTCAAAAAAGATCTTAAGACCTATCTTTTTAATGCTCCACTATAACAGACGTACTCAAATGTTCGAGGCAGAACTACTCACCGCGCCAGGATACCCCATGGTAATGGAGCGCGTTATAAAAGTTTTTAAAATAAATAAATAAGGATGTGACTGTTGCGTTGTTGCATCATTTATCTGCTCTACATCATAAGGTGTCTCCCTCTAAGCTGCAATATGCCCGCCAAGAAGTGACCTATTTAGGTCATCTCTTGTCGAAGGAAGGAAGGCGATTGACCCCAGAACGTATTCATGCTATTTCACAGATGTCTGTACCCACCACGCAGAGAGAAGTGGGTGCCTTCTTGGGTATCACTTCCTACTGTAGACAGTGGATTCCCAATTTTTCACTTTTAGCTAAACCACTGTTGGTACTAACGTTGAAAGATACGCCACATCCGCTCCCTTGGACGGATGAATGTCAGAAAAGCTTTGTTGACCTGCATACTGCTCTGTGTTCTGCTCCAGTGTTGGGTACCCCAGATTATAGCAAATCCTTTACACTGTACGTACATGAGAGAGAGGGTTGCGCATTGTCAGTTTTGACACAGAAATTTGGAGATAAGCAGAGGCCATGTGCCTATTTTTCTGCTACACTAAACCCAGTAGCTAAAGCTTTGCCCAGTTGTCTCAGAGCTACGGCAGCTGCGGCGATTTCTCTTAGACAATCTGCCGGATTAGTGTTGGATAACACACTCGTTGTTATGGTTCCACATCAGTGGATACTCTGCTGAATAGGACAAGAACACAGCTGACACTTCTAGCGAGTCATGTACATATTAAAACATGTAATACGTTAAATCCAGCTACACTGTTGCCACTCCCAGAGGAGAAAGACGCTCAGGAAAAACATGATTGTTTTCTTCTAACGGAAGAAGAAACGAAGGGTAGGATTGATTTAAAGGACACTCCGCTCAAGGACCCGGATGGGATCCTGTGGGTGGACGGTTCTTGTTTCAAGCTTCCAAACGGGGAGACTACTTCTGCTTATGCTGTTACCACCTTATGCACAATCGTTGAGACATCATGTATTGGACATAATTCAGCCCAAGCAGCTGAATTGATAGCCTTGACTAGAGCGTGTGTGTTGTCGAAGGGAAAGTGAGTGAATGTGTACACAGATAGTCAGTATGCTTTTGGCGTTGCACATAGTTTTGGTAAGTTATGGAGGGAGAGAGGATTCAGCATGGTGAGTTAGTGACGGATCTTCTTGAGTCACTTACCTTACCTGCACAATTAGCGATCATAAAGTGCAGCGCACATAAGAAAGTTACAGATGATGTGGGTCGCGGAAATGCATTTGCAGATAAGGTAGCAAGAACTACAGCTAGAGACACCGCTAGTCGAATGTATGTGGCAGGTCCTGCAAATTGGGTTAGGGAAATAGGAATGTGTGAAGACACGATTGAGAGTGTGAAAACGATTCAGAGAGAGCCTACTGAGAAGGAATTGAAAACGTGGAAGGAAAGTACGGGAATGTTAGACTCATTGTGTTGTTGGACAGAATTGTCGGAACATCAGCGATGGTTATTACCGGACACCTACGTGCTGCCGGTTGTTACTATGGCTCATGGTCCAGCTCACATTAGTGTGAAAGGCATTTGTAAAGTTTTGGCTCCTGTATGGCAGAATGAAGGAATTCTGAAATGTGCAGAGAATGTGGTAAGCATTGTATTGTTTGTTTAATGCATAACCCAGGAAAGGGTACCCCAACTCCGGCAGGTCATTTTGCTCCCCCGTCATATCCTTTTGAGGTGTTACAGATCGATTACATTCATATGGATCGATGTAACAACCTTAAGTATGTTCTGGTGGTGGTATGTGCCTTTTCCCGCTGGATAGAGGCCTACCCCTTGAAAGATCACACTGCTCTGTCAACTGCTAAAGTGTTGCTTAAAGAATTCTTCCCCAGGTTTGGTTTGAAGCGAATTGTCTGGAGTGACAATGGAAGTGAATTTGTGGGTCAAATTATGCAGAAAGTCTGTTCTGGTCTTGGTATTAGACAGAAGTTCCATGCGGCAAATCATCCACAGTCAGCGGGTTTGGTTGAGTGTTATAATGGTACTCTCAAGCTTAAACTGGCTAAGATTCAAGCCAGCATGGGTCTTGCTTGGCCAGACGCCTTGCCCTTAGCTCTCTTGTCAACCAGAACTACTGTACACTCTCGTATGGGACTTAGCCCATATGAAGTGGTATTCGGACGCCCAGCCAATATTTGGGGTGTCCCTCGTCCTAAGAAATACTCTGACATACCATATCCTCTGTTAATTGATTATTTGCATGATTTGCCTACTAAATTAAGTATTATTCGTCAACAGGTACAAAGTGCTTTGCCAGAGGCTCCCACAGACCCAGGTCACACCATCTTGCCCGGTGACTGGGTCTGTGTCAAAAATTTTCAACGTACCAAGAATCTGGAGCCTCGCTGGTCCACGCCTACGCAAGTCCTGCTTGCCACCCGCACAGCTGTAAAGGTGGTCGGCAAACGAAATTGGGTGCATGGCGTGCACTGTAAGAAGGTGCTATTGCCATTACCCTTCGACCAGTGGATTCGCAGTGGTGTAAGGGAATCGGACACTGCAGCAGTTCCTTGTTTTGTGCCTTTCAGTGATGCTCAAATTTATGGAACTCAGTCTGAGAAAGCAAATGACAATATTCTTCAAGCCGCTGTACCTGTGCATCTTCGAATAGACACTACGAATCCAAAAACTTTGTTCAAGGGCCAGACGGTGCCGAGAAAAATTCGCTACAACCTGAGGTCGAGAGCCGGCCAAAGGAACTGAACACTTTGAACACTTTTTTTCTTATTGATCAGACATTTTTTTGTATGATATTTAGTGTTAGATGTGCCATCCGTCTCCGTTGCAGGGTCACGGTAGGAGACTCAGACTGTAACCTGATTTCTGTTCTTTTAATAAGTGGCTATACAGAAGTACGTAGCTGAGTGATTGAGGAAGATTGCCGTGAGCAACATTTTTTTTAGATAAAGATGGATGGTACTACAACCGTAGGTAGGGAAAATAGGAAGCAGGAAATGAGGTTAAAATATTGTAAATTATTGCGTAGTCGATTTGGCGTAACTTAGTGTATTTTTATGTTTTTGTGTATTTTATTAGCCTGCATAGGTTGGATCGTACATGTTCTACACCCGAGAAATGTGGCTAACTCTACAATTTCTTTGCCCTCTCGTCTTTCTGTCTTTTCACATAAAATGCATACTCTACCCCCTCATGAACAGATAAGGAGAGCTGAATATATGAATAATACGTTTATCCAATTGTTACACCAACACCAGTTGGCTATTAATATGACTGACTGCTAGGTGTGCGGTCTTATGCCACACAATGCACAAAAGGGGATGCCATATTTGGTTCTTTCCTTCTCATATGAAGGTTCAGCTTGGGCTTACCTGACTCTGTTTTCGGCCGCATACCATAACAGACTTCGAAGCCCTGTAAAAACTTCTGGGAATGGTTTGGATTTCAGCCATAGCTCTTTGATAAAAGGTATAGTGACGATGGCTAAGATTGTAGAGAAGAGCAAGATTCTGTTAGATGAGAAGAAAGCTTATGAAGGATGGAATGTTACCCACTATGTTTCTAGCCTTGGTGACAAAACTAGAAAGGGTGAGTCTTCTCCTGTATGGACTGTACCCCATCAAGGTAATATTTGTCTTCAAGTCAATAGTAAGAAAAACGACGTCAAGCAGAATTGTTTGCACAACTACATTTTCTCGTCCCCTGATTTCCCTCCATTGGTTCCATCTCAAGGAACCTATTTTGTCTGTAAAGATAGAGCCTACACATGGCTCCCTTCCAACTTTTCTGGAACCTGTTATATAGCTTTCCTTCTTCCCCCTACATATACGGCTTCGTCAGACCACCACAGAGTTAGATATAGCCGAGGTATATTTGATGTCAAGGACACGGCAGAACAAGAGGGAGGAGACTTCCTTAAAGGATTCCTTCCCTTTTGGGGCCCGATGGTCAACAGCAGAAACATCAGGCAATTGGAGCGAGTGGTTGAGACCACTATTAACGTTACTGCAGGTGCAATAGGTAACATTACAGCAGAGCTTCAGGCTGACCGTCTTATGACGTTGCAAAATCGAATTGCGCTAGATGTGATCCTAGCAGACCGAGGAGGCTTCTGTAAATTGATCGGGTCTAGCTGCTGCATTTAAAACAGCAACAGCAAAAAAGGGGTGAACAGGGGATAACATGCGCTGGGAAAGAAAATAAGTACAATACACAATATTTAGTAAGCTCCAAGGATCAGATTCTGGTCACCCCACCAGAGTCAAAACCTGCGACACCAAGGGGCCACAGTTAACCAATACAAACATGCACAAGATCCTGAGCTGGAAAAAAGTTCAAATGAGTTCAAGATATCAAGTCCCAATATTTTAGGTGCTCCTCATTTTATTCTTCATGAAAAGATTTTTCTTTCATTCAATTGATAGAGTCCAATCTTCATATATTTACAAGACACAAACCACAAACACCGCCAACACGTGTTTCGTCTAGGTCGTTAAGACCACTAGACTTCGTCAGGGCTGTAAATACAATATTGTAAAAATAATCACAGTCATGTTCTAATCAACAGACAATCTTATAGGTAGAACGAAAAACTTATCCTATTTACAATTATGTAATACAAGGTGGCAAAACATACCCAGGTACCAATGTACATGTTGTTGTTAACCTAGGCACACACAATTATAAATTATTTCCATTGACATGTCACCCACAATGAGTGGGATACACTGTGATATGCAAACAGAAAAGTAATCCAATCACCAAAACACCAGTGATATTCAAAGTGTAGCTGAATAAAGTGGGAAAAAGTGACAAAGATAGATATTAGTTGAGAACGGTAACCACCACAAGAGAACCTAATCAAAAAAACTATCTAAAGGTATAATAAAACACATTGCACCCTTAACGGTGCTAAAAACTAACCAAAAGGCCACAAGTGCCTCCCAACCAACATGCGAGAAAAAGGTCAAGTAATAGCTCACCAAAATCGGTCAATTGCAAGCTTCCAATGGGTAAGCGTAGGCGTATTAGTTCAAGCAGAACAATCTATAATAAACATGGGACACAGTGAGCCAAACCATGCCCACTCGTCCAAAACGCCCCTGTTAAACTAGTAAGAATTGCTTTAAGCAGTCAAAGAAATGACAAATATAAACACTCACTCATAAGTTTCCAAAAGGTGCAGCGTCTAGCACAAGGCAATTATCCCAGGTAAAGGACAGTCAGTCCTCAGATCAAAAACACATATCCATCCAATCCGAAGCTCCCAATAGATCCTGTTAGGTACATAAAGTCGATATCAAAAACCAAAGTCGACAAGCATGTGGTCGGTACATATAATTACAAATAGGTTTAACCCCTTAACCTTATTAAAATACCCCGTAAGGCCATTCTCCTTTAGAGCCCATTGTAAGGGTCCAGACACATACACACCGTTAATCCAAATAATGTCCCAAAGTCACCGTCATTCAGAGCCCAGTGCGTGCAAGCCCCCCGTTTGCAGAAACATGCCGGAAAACGTCCGACAGGACATACCTCCGAGTACGGGGTCCAAGTTGAGGAAACAGTACGTTCCTCTGCAAGTCACGGCGTTCAACTCCGGCGCCATTAGCTTCCTTCTTTTATTTTTACCTCCTGTTTGGAAGTCCAAGTAGGAAATAGAAGTAGGACTATCCTACAAACACATACGATGGCCGCCATCTTAGAGTGGTCATTAAAAGTACCAAAGTCCAATACCTATTTCTAAAGTAATTATTTGTATATCATAAAAGAAAAAATTTATTGTGGTGCATAGTTAGCCAAATTATCCCAATTAACCCAAGTCAGCGGGAAACAACATACAGAAAAGGAGAATGTCAACAGAGGAATTAAATGGAAATAGTAAAAGAAAAGTAAAGTAAAAAAGACAGAGATCATGTTTTAAACCTCCATAGAGGGAAAGCGGAAAGGTCATGAGACAAAGACTTAAGTGTCACGAAACAGTCAAATAAATGTAACTTGCGAACAATTTAAAAAGATTGGCACACAATCAGATAATATTGTACACTCTTTACAACAATATAACCTGTACACATTACAAAAACACATACTTACAAAAAATATATATATATACACATATATACAACACATATACAAACGGAGAGGTCATCATAGTTCGGGAACACACGGGACCATATCGGTTGGCTATGACGCTATACCAGAAAGAATTGTAGCTCATCATCAAAGTTCAAGCCCCGCTCCACCGCATGAACCCGCATTATCCAACGCGCTTCCTGCTGGCGTAACCTAAGCTCGCGATTTCCACCCCTAATATCAGAAGGCATCATCTCTATACCATGGAAGGACATAGTCAGATGTTCAGTTTGGGCTGGGCAGTCCATGGCATGCGCGGCTATTGGGACTCTATTGTCCCTATTTTTAAGACCCCTGAAGTGTTCACTGACACGATCTTTCAGTTTTCTGATGGTACTCCCAATATAGACTTTACCACATTTACAGAGAATAGCATATATTACGTATGTGGTAGTGCAGTCAATATGGGTTTTGATGTGATACGTACCCGAGTCATTGTAATTAAAGTATTTAATCCCATGTATTGACATTCTGCACATACTGCAATTCCCACATCTATAAGAGCCCTTATTGTGAGAGTGCAGCCAAGATGTTTTGCGCGCAATCGTGGGATAACTGGGACTAATCATATTTCCAATCGTGACCCCTCTCCGAAAAGTCATAGATGGATGTGGCAAAATATGATCTTTTAAAACCGGATCTGCAGTGAGCATAAACCAGTATTTCCTTAAAATACCATAGATATTAGTTGACCATAAGTTGTAACTGGTCACAAATCTCACCAGTTGCTTAGTCACAGTATTCTTCGGTTTAGTTTGTAATGTTGTGTCACGTTTAAGTTTAAATGCCCTGTTCTTGGCTCTACTTATGACACCCCTACTGTAACCCCTGGATAGGAATCTGTTCTCTATATCATTTGCACATATGGTGAAGTCAATCTCTTCACTACAATTCCTGCGGGCTCGATAGAACTCGCCAAAAGGAATAGAATTCACCTGCGATTTAGGATGCGCACTATTCCCGTGTAATACAGCATTACACGCGGTCTCTTTTCTGAACAGTGTGCTACACAGTTTGCCATTTTGCACATAAAATTTTAGATCTAAAAAAGTTATTTCCGTGCGACTGTAACTCATAGTGAAGGTCATATTAAATACATTTTTGTTCATGTACTCAAAGAAATGCAAAAGTTGAGTTTCGGTACCCGTCCAGATGAACAACAGGTCATCAATATACCTGCCGTAGTAATTGATACAATCATGCCACTCTGTACCACCCGGGCCCCAGATATGCTGCGCCTCCATCCACCCCATATAGAGGCAGGCAAACGACGGCGCAAATCTGGAACCCATGGCTACTCCGCATCTCTGGCGGTACCAAGTGTCCTTGAACAAGAAGACATTGTTTTCCAAAATGATCTTAGACATAGCTAGAAGCATATTAGTGTGGTCCAACAGTTCTATCGGCCTCTTGAATAAAAAATATTCCAAACCCAAGATACCTTTGTCATGTGTGATATTAGTGTATAACTGGGAAACGTCCATGGTAACCATTATCATTTCCGGCTCCCAGTTAAAATCATTAAAGACGTTAAGTACGTCCTTGGTATCCTTAATGTATGAGGCAAGGCTGGTGACATAGGGACGTAAAAAGATGTCAACAAATTCCGACAATTTCTCGGTAGGCCCCCCAATGCCAGACACTATTGGCCGACCAGGCGGACAAGCGCTGTCCTTATGAACCTTTGGCAAGGTATATAGGCATGGGAAGCGAGGACGATCCACAAGTAGGTATTTGTATTCTTTATCTGAAAGGATGGTTTCAAGATGACAAGTTTTCAGAAACTCATTAATTTTTGCCACTATTCCAAAAATAGGGTTAGAGGGAAGTTCAATGTAACATGCTTGGTTGTTAAGTTGGCTCATAATCTCGTTATCATAGTTGGTTCTGTGCATTATTACCACATTCCCCCCCTTGTCTGCTTCTTTAACTACAAGGGAGGGATCCCCAGCCAGTGTCTTTAAAGCTGTTTTTTCACCCTGTGTGAGATTAAATCGACACGGGGGGGTTTTAGATGTCTTAATCCTCTTTTCTAATAGATTCAGTTCCTGCATTATGATCTTAAAAAAAGCATCGATGTTATTGTTGCTGGCCAATCTGGGGGTCCATTTTGATTTACTTCTCAGACCGCTGTCCTCACTGTAATTGGTACAGTAGTCCAATTCTTGCAATACACGCTGTAAGGTAAGTGGATCATTATCATTTTCTGTGATAGAAAGTAACAGTTTAGTTGCCTCCACATCCTGAATTGTAACATTCCCCCACACATGTTTGGAAGATTGATTCGTCTCCACACCAGTTGCTGCAAAATACTTTTTAATCTTCAGTTGCCTTACAAATTTGTACATGTCAATTTTAACATTAGTCATGTCACAGATACCAGTCGGACAAAAGTTCAACCCCTTTTTCAATACACTTAGAGTATCCTGACCAAACTCTCTGTCCGTCAGGTTCATTATCTGGATATCATTAGTGCCATCTACCTCCTCTGATTGGCCTGCCATGACCTGGTCTGGTAATGGGTTCTTGTATCTGAATTTCCGACCGCCCCTTTTACCTCTCTTGGGCTTGCCGTCCCTTCTCCCCTTGGGTCCCGCTGTCTCGAATTGCCTATTTTTATGCGTTGGACCTCCTTTAAAAAAGAAGAAGAGGAAGAGGCGGGAGCTGGTACTACATTGGCCTGTTCAGTGTTAGTATTGCTAGTTCCCTCATCCCCACTAACAGATACACTACTAGATTATATAGTGTTAATACTACTTGTTGACACCGTATTTCTGTTCCTATTAAGGGAATCACTTGTAATTAGGTTGTCAAATCTCTTGGCGAAAGTAAAAACCCTGCCCATAGTATAATCCTGTTCGTCCCGTTTTAGTTTCCGTGCCTTCCTCTGTTTGATCTCATCCTCATATTTAATTAGGATGTCATTCAAGATGTCATAATTTTTCTTTGTACCTTCCGCTTTCTGTAAGTCAGCTATTTCTTTTTCTAAAGTGTCCACTTCCTGGACAATTTTGGTTACCTTCCTCTCACAGTTCTCAATCAATAAGTTCATCAACCTCATAGAGTTTCCGGTGAGTTCCTTTTCCCAAATGAGGAGAAGGTCTTCCTCAAGGTCGTCATAAGTAGGAAACAATTGAGATCTTAAACCACGTGGGACCCTATCTAACCTCTGGTATTCCTTCAGTGTTGCTCCGTCCCACCATTTGCTAATTTCTTGCTTTTTCAAGCGTTCTAACCTAACAAATTTGGATTTCAGACCATCATTAGGTCTAGATGTACCCAGAGCTACTGCCTTATTCACAGAGGTCCCTGCATTCAGACTTAGGAAAAGATCACTAGCCACCTTGTTCCGATCAATTCGAGAACACATTTTCAATATCTTAAAGGCACTGATGCCCACAAAAAATCCTTCCCTGCAGCAACCCCAAGTTAAACAAAACAGCAACAGCAAAAAAGGGGTGAACAGGGGATAACATGCGCTGGGAAAGAAAATAAGTACAATACACAATATTTAGTAAGCTCCAAGGATCAGATTCTGGTCACCCCACCAGAGTCAAAACCTGCGACACCAAGGGGCCACAGTTAACCAATACAAACATGCACAAGATCCTGAGCTGGAAAAAAGTTCAAATGAGTTCAAGATATCAAGTCCCAATATTTTAGGTGCTCCTCATTTTATTCTTCATGAAAAGATTTTTCTTTCATTCAATTGATAGAGTCCAATCTTCATATATTTACAAGAGACAAACCACAAACACCGCCAACACGTGTTTCGTCTAGGTCGTTAAGACCACTAGACTTCGTCAGGGCTGTAAATACAATATTGTAAAAATAATCACAGTCATGTTCTAATCAACAGACAATCTTATAGGTAGAACGAAAAACTTATCCTATTTACAATTATGTAATACAAGGTGGCAAAACATACCCAGGTACCAATGTACATGTTGTTGTTAACCTAGGCACACACAATTATAAATTATTTCCATTGACATGTCACCCACAATGAGTGGGATACACTGTGATATGCAAACAGAAAAGTAATCCAATCACCAAAACACCAGTGATATTCAAAGTGTAGCTGAATAAAGTGGGAAAAAGTGACAAAGATAGATATTAGTTGAGAACGGTAACCACCACAAGAGAACCTAATCAAAAAAACTATCTAAAGGTATAATAAAACACATTGCACCCTTAACGGTGCTAAAAACTAACCAAAAGGCCACAAGTGCCTCCCAACCAACATGCGAGAAAAAGGTCAAGTAATAGCTCACCAAAATCGGTCAATTGCAAGCTTCCAATGGGTAAGCGTAGGCGTATTAGTTCAAGCAGAACAATCTATAATAAACATGGGACACAGTGAGCCAAACCATGCCCACTCGTCCAAAACGCCCCTGTTAAACTAGTAAGAATTGCTTTAAGCAGTCAAAGAAATGACAAATATAAACACTCACTCATAAGTTTCCAAAAGGTGCAGCGTCTAGCACAAGGCAATTATCCCAGGTAAAGGACAGTCAGTCCTCAGATCAAAAACACATATCCATCCAATCCGAAGCTCCCAATAGATCCTGTTAGGTACATAAAGTCGATATCAAAAACCAAAGTCGACAAGCATGTGGTCGGTACATATAATTACAAATAGGTTTAACCCCTTAACCTTATTAAAATACCCCGTAAGGCCATTCTCCTTTAGAGCCCATTGTAAGGGTCCAGACACATACACACCGTTAATCCAAATAATGTCCCAAAGTCACCGTCATTCAGAGCCCAGTGCGTGCAAGCCCCCCGTTTGCAGAAACATGCCGGAAAACGTCCGACAGGACATACCTCCGAGTACGGGGTCCAAGTTGAGGAAACAGTACGTTCCTCTGCAAGTCACGGCGTTCAACTCCGGCGCCATTAGCTTCCTTCTTTTATTTTTACCTCCTGTTTGGAAGTCCAAGTAGGAAATAGAAGTAGGACTATCCTACAAACACATACGATGGCCGCCATCTTAGAGTGGTCATTAAAAGTACCAAAGTCCAATACCTATTTCTAAAGTAATTATTTGTATATCATAAAAGAAAAAATGTATTGTGGTGCATAGTTAGCCAAATTATCCCAATTAACCCAAGTCAGCGGGAAACAACATACAGAAAAGGAGAATGTCAACAGAGGAATTAAATGGAAATAGTAAAAGAAAAGTAAAGTAAAAAAGACAGAGATCATGTTTTAAACCTCCATAGAGGGAAAGCGGAAAGGTCATGAGACAAAGACTTAAGTGTCACGAAACAGTCAAATAAATGTAACTTGCGAACAATTTAAAAAGATTGGCACACAATCAGATAATATTGTACACTCTTTACAACAATATAACCTGTACACATTACAAAAACACATACTTACAAAAAATATATATATATACACATATATACAACACATATACAAACGGAGAGGTCATCATAGTTCGGGAACACACGGGACCATATCGGTTGGCTATGACGCTATACCAGAAAGAATTGTAGCTCATCATCAAAGTTCAAGCCCCGCTCCACCGCATGAACCCGCATTATCCAACGCGCTTCCTGCTGGCGTAACCTAAGCTCGCGATTTCCACCCCTAATATCAGAAGGCATCATCTCTATACCATGGAAGGACATAGTCAGATGTTCAGTTTGGGCTGGGCAGTCCATGGCATGCGCGGCTATTGGGACTCTATTGTCCCTATTTTTAAGACCCCTGAAGTGTTCACTGACACGATCTTTCAGTTTTCTGATGGTACTCCCAATATAGACTTTACCACATTTACAGAGAATAGCATATATTACGTATGTGGTAGTGCAGTCAATATGGGTTTTGATGTGATACGTACCCGAGTCATTGTAATTAAAGTATTTAATCCCATGTATTGACATTCTGCACATACTGCAATTCCCACATCTATAAGAGCCCTTATTGTGAGAGTGCAGCCAAGATGTTTTGCGCGCAATCGTGGGATAACTGGGACTAATCATATTTCCAATCGTGACCCCTCTCCGAAAAGTCATAGATGGATGTGGCAAAATATGATCTTTTAAAACCGGATCTGCAGTGAGCATAAACCAGTATTTCCTTAAAATACCATAGATATTAGTTGACCATAAGTTGTAACTGGTCACAAATCTCACCAGTTGCTTAGTCACAGTATTCTTCGGTTTAGTTTGTAATGTTGTGTCACGTTTAAGTTTAAATGCCCTGTTCTTGGCTCTACTTATGACACCCCTACTGTAACCCCTGGATAGGAATCTGTTCTCTAGATCATTTGCACATATGGTGAAGTCAATCTCTTCACTACAATTCCTGCGGGCTCGATAGAACTCGCCAAAAGGAATAGAATTCACCTGCGATTTAGGATGCGCACTATTCCCGTGTAATACAGCATTACACGCGGTCTCTTTTCTGAACAGTGTGCTACACAGTTTGCCATTTTGCACATAAAATTTTAGATCTAAAAAAGTTATTTCCGTGCGACTGTAACTCATAGTGAAGGTCATATTAAATACATTTTTGTTCATGTACTCAAAGAAATGCAAAAGTTGAGTTTCGGTACCCGTCCAGATGAACAACAGGTCATCAATATACCTGCCGTAGTAATTGATACAATCATGCCACTCTGTACCACCCGGGCCCCAGATATGCTGCGCCTCCATCCACCCCATATAGAGGCAGGCAAACGACGGCGCAAATCTGGAACCCATGGCTACTCCGCATCTCTGGCGGTACCAAGTGTCCTTGAACAAGAAGACATTGTTTTCCAAAATGATCTTAGACATAGCTAGAGCATATTAGTGTGGTCCAACAGTTCTATCGGCCTCTTGAATAAAAAATATTCCAAACCCAAGATACCTTTGTCATGTGTGATATTAGTGTATAACTGGGAAACGTCCATGGTAACCATTATCATTTCCGGCTCCCAGTTAAAATCATTAAAGACGTTAAGTACGTCCTTGGTATCCTTAATGTATGAGGCAAGGCTGGTGACATAGGGACGTAAAAAGATGTCAACAAATTCCGACAATTTCTCGGTAGGCCCCCCAATGCCAGACACTATTGGCCGACCAGGCGGACAAGCGCTGTCCTTATGAACCTTTGGCAAGGTATATAGGCATGGGAAGCGAGGACGATCCACAAGTAGGTATTTGTATTCTTTATCTGAAAGGATGGTTTCAAGATGACAAGTTTTCAGAAACTCATTAATTTTTGCCACTATTCCAAAAATAGGGTTAGAGGGAAGTTCAATGTAACATGCTTGGTTGTTAAGTTGGCTCATAATCTCGTTATCATAGTTGGTTCTGTGCATTATTACCACATTCCCCCCCTTGTCTGCTTCTTTAACTACAAGGGAGGGATCCCCAGCCAGTGTCTTTAAAGCTGTTTTTTCACCCTGTGTGAGATTAAATCGACACGGGGGGGTTTTAGATGTCTTAATCCTCTTTTCTAATAGATTCAGTTCCTGCATTATGATCTTAAAAAAAACATCGATGTTATTGTTGCTGGCCAATCTGGGGGTCCATTTTGATTTACTTCTCAGACCGCTGTCCTCACTGTAATTGGTACAGTAGTCCAATTCTTGCAATACACGCTGTAAGGTAAGTGGATCATTATCATTTTCTGTGATAGAAAGTAACAGTTTAGTTGCCTCCACATCCTGAATTGTAACATTCCCCCACACATGTTTGGAAGATTGATTCGTCTCCACACCAGTTGCTGCAAAATACTTTTTAATCTTCAGTTGCCTTACAAATTTGTACATGTCAATTTTAACATTAGTCATGTCACAGATACCAGTCGGACAAAAGTTCAACCCCTTTTTCAATACACTTAGAGTATCCTGACCAAACTCTCTGTCCGTCAGGTTCATTATCTGGATATCATTAGTGCCATCTACCTCCTCTGATTGGCCTGCCATGACCTGGTCTGGTAATGGGTTCTTGTATCTGAATTTCCGACCGCCCCTTTTACCTCTCTTGGGCTTGCCGTCCCTTCTCCCCTTGGGTCCCGCTGTCTCGAATTGCCTATTTTTATGACCTAGACGAAACACGTGTTGGCGGTGTTTGTGGTTTGTCTCTTGTAAATATATGAAGATTGGACTCTATCAATTGAATGAAAGAAAAATCTTTTCATGAAGAATAAAATGAGGAGCACCTAAAATATTGGGACTTGATATCTTGAACTCATTTGAACTTTTTTCCAGCTCAGGATCTTGTGCATGTTTGTATTGGTTAACTGTGGCCCCTTGGTGTCGCAGGTTTTGACTCTGGTGGGGTGACCAGAATCTGATCCTTGGAGCTTACTAAATATTGTGTATTGTACTTATTTTCTTTCCCAGCGCATGTTATCCCCTGTTCACCCCTTTTTTGCTGTTGCTGTTTTGTTTAACTTGGGGTTGCTGCAGGGAAGGATTTTTTGTGGGCATCAGTGCCTTTAAGATATTGAAAATGTGTTCTCGAATTGATCGGAACAAGGTGGCTAGTGATCTTTTCCTAAGTCTGAATGCAGGGACCTCTGTGAATAAGGCAGTAGCTCTGGGTACATCTAGACCTAATGATGGTCTGAAATCCAAATTTGTTAGGTTAGAACGCTTGAAAAAGCAAGAAATTAGCAAATGGTGGGACGGAGCAACACTGAAGGAATACCAGAGGTTAGATAGGGTCCCACGTGGTTTAAGATCTCAATTGTTTCCTACTTATGACGACCTTGAGGAAGACCTTCTCCTCATTTGGGAAAAGGAACTCACCGGAAACTCTATGAGGTTGATGAACTTATTGATTGAGAACTGTGAGAGGAAGGTAACCAAAATTGTCCAGGAAGTGGACACTTTAGAAAAAGAAATAGCTGACTTACAGAAAGCGGAAGGTACAAAGAAAAATTATGACATCTTGAATGACATCCTAATTAAATATGAGGATGAGATCAAACAGAGGAAGGCACGGAAACTAAAACGGGACGAACAGGATTATACTATGGGCAGGGTTTTTACTTTCGCCAAGAGATTTGACAACCTAATTACAAGTGATTCCCTTAATAGGAACAGAAATACGGTGTCAACAAGTAGTATTAACACTATATCATCTAGTAGTGTATCTGTTAGTGGGGATGAGGGAACTAGCAATACTAACACTGAACAGGCCAATGTAGTACCAGCTCCCGCCTCTTCCTCTTCTTCTTTTTTAAAGGAGGTCCAACGCATAAAAATAGGCAATTCGAGACAGCGGGACCCAAGGGGAGAAGGGACGGCAAGCCCAAGAGAGGTAAAAGGGGCGGTCGGAAATTCAGATACAAGAACCCATTACCAGACCAGGTCATGGCAGGCCAATCAGAGGAGGTAGATGGCACTAATGATATCCAGATAATGAACCTGACGGACAGAGAGTTTGGTCAGGATACTCTAAGTGTATTGAAAAAGGGGTTGAACTTTTGTCCGACTGGTATCTGTGACATGACTAATGTTAAAATTGACATGTACAAATTTGTAAGGCAACTGAAGATTAAAAAGTATTTTGCAGCAACTGGTGTGGAGACGAATCAATCTTCCAAACATGTGTGGGGGAATGTTACAATTCAGGATGTGGAGGCAACTAAACTGTTACTTTCTATCACAGAAAATGATAATGATCCACTTACCTTACAGCGTGTATTGCAAGAATTGGACTACTGTACCAATTACAGTGAGGACAGCGGTCTGAGAAGTAAATCAAAATGGACCCCCAGATTGGCCAGCAACAATAACATCGATGCTTTTTTTAAGATCATAATGCAGGAACTGAATCTATTAGAAAAGAGGATTAAGACATCTAAAACCCCCCCGTGTCGATTTAATCTCACACAGGGTGAAAAAACAGCTTTAAAGACACTGGCTGGGGATCCCTCCCTTGTAGTTAAAGAAGCAGACAAGGGGGGGAATGTGGTAATAATGCACAGAACCAACTATGATAACGAGATTATGAGCCAACTTAACAACCAAGCATGTTACATTGAACTTCCCTCTAACCCTATTTTTGGAATAGTGGCAAAAATTAATGAGTTTCTGAAAACTTGTCATCTTGAAACCATCCTTTCAGATAAAGAATACAAATACCTACTTGTGGATCGTCCTCGCTTCCCATGCCTATATACCTTGCCAAAGGTTCATAAGGACAGCGCTTGTCCGCCTGGTCGGCCAATAGTGTCTGGCATTGGGGGGCCTACCGAGAAATTGTCGGAATTTGTTGACATCTTTTTACGTCCCTATGTCACCAGCCTTGCCTCATACATTAAGGATACCAAGGACATACTTAACGTCTTTAATGATTTTAACTGGGAGCCGGAAATGATAATGGTTACCATGGACGTTTCCCAGTTATACACTAATATCACACATGACAAAGGTATCTTGGGTTTGGAATATTTTTTATTCAAGAGGCCGATAGAACTGTTGGACCACACTAATATGCTTCTAGCTATGTCTAAGATCATTTTGGAAAACAATGTCTTCTTGTTCAAGGACACTTGGTACCGCCAGAGATGCGGAGTAGCCATGGGTTCCAGATTTGCGCCGTCGTTTGCCTGCCTCTATATGGGGTGGATGGAGGCGCAGCATATCTGGGGCCCGGGTGGTACAGAGTGGCATGATTGTATCAATTACTACGGCAGGTATATTGATGACCTGTTGTTCATCTGGACGGGTACCGAAACTCAACTTTTGCATTTCTTTGAGTACATGAACAAAAATGTATTTAATATGACCTTCACTATGAGTTACAGTCGCACGGAAATAACTTTTTTAGATCTAAAATTTTATGTGCAAAATGGCAAACTGTGTAGCACACTGTTCAGAAAAGAGACCGCGTGTAATGCTGTATTACACGGGAATAGTGCGCATCCTAAATCGCAGGTGAATTCTATTCCTTTTGGCGAGTTCTATCGAGCCCGCAGGAATTGTAGTGAAGAGATTGACTTCACCATATGTGCAAATGATCTAGAGAACAGATTCCTATCCAGGGGTTACAGTAGGGGTGTCATAAGTAGAGCCAAGAACAGGGCATTTAAACTTAAACGTGACACAACATTACAAACTAAACCGAAGAATACTGTGACTAAGCAACTGGTGAGATTTGTGACCAGTTACAACTTATGGTCAACTAATATCTATGGTATTTTAAGGAAATACTGGTTTATGCTCACTGCAGATCCGGTTTTAAAAGATCATATTTTGCCACATCCATCTATGACTTTTCGGAGAGGGGTCACGATTGGAAATATGATTAGTCCCAGTTATCCCACGATTGCGCGCAAAACATCTTGGCTGCACTCTCACAATAAGGGCTCTTATAGATGTGGGAATTGCAGTATGTGCAGAATGTCAATACATGGGATTAAATACTTTAATTACAATGACTCGGGTACGTATCACATCAAAACCCATATTGACTGCACTACCACATACGTAATATATGCTATTCTCTGTAAATGTGGTAAAGTCTATATTGGGAGTACCATCAGAAAACTGAAAGATCGTGTCAGTGAACACTTCAGGGGTCTTAAAAATAGGGACAATAGAGTCCCAATAGCCGCGCATGCCATGGACTGCCCAGCCCAAACTGAACATCTGACTATGTCCTTCCATGGTATAGAGATGATGCCTTCTGATATTAGGGGTGGAAATCGCGAGCTTAGGTTACGCCAGCAGGAAGCGCGTTGGATAATGCGGGTTCATGCGGTGGAGCGGGGCTTGAACTTTGATGATGAGCTACAATTCTTTCTGGTATAGCGTCATAGCCAACCGATATGGTCCCGTGTGTTCCCGAACTATGATGACCTCTCCGTTTGTATATGTGTTGTATATATGTGTATATATATATTTTTTTTGTAAGTATGTGTTTTTGTAATGTGTACAGGTTATATTGTTGTAAAGAGTGTACAATATTATCTGATTGTGTGCCAATCTTTTTAAATTGTTCGCAAGTTACATTTATTTGACTGTTTCGTGACACTTAAGTCTTTGTCTCATGACCTTTCCGCTTTCCCTCTATGGAGGTTTAAAACATGATCTCTGTCTTTTTTACTTTACTTTTCTTTTACTATTTCCATTTAATTCCTCTGTTGACATTCTCCTTTTCTGTATGTTGTTTCCCGCTGACTTGGGTTAATTGGGATAATTTGGCTAACTATGCACCACAATACATTTTTTCTTTTATGATATACAAATAATTACTTTAGAAATAGGTATTGGACTTTGGTACTTTTAATGACCACTCTAAGATGGCGGCCATCGTATGTGTTTGTAGGATAGTCCTACTTCTATTTCCTACTTGGACTTCCAAACAGGAGGTAAAAATAAAAGAAGGAAGCTAATGGCGCCGGAGTTGAACGCCGTGACTTGCAGAGGAACGTACTGTTTCCTCAACTTGGACCCCGTACTCGGAGGTATGTCCTGTCGGACGTTTTCCGGCATGTTTCTGCAAACGGGGGGCTTGCACGCACTGGGCTCTGAATGACGGTGACTTTGGGACATTATTTGGATTAACGGTGTGTATGTGTCTGGACCCTTACAATGGGCTCTAAAGGAGAATGGCCTTACGGGGTATTTTAATAAGGTTAAGGGGTTAAACCTATTTGTAATTATATGTACCGACCACATGCTTGTCGACTTTGGTTTTTGATATCGACTTTATGTACCTAACAGGATCTATTGGGAGCTTCGGATTGGATGGATATGTGTTTTTGATCTGAGGACTGACTGTCCTTTACCTGGGATAATTGCCTTGTGCTAGACGCTGCACCTTTTGGAAACTTATGAGTGAGTGTTTATATTTGTCATTTCTTTGACTGCTTAAAGCAATTGTTACTAGTTTAACAGGGGCGTTTTGGACGAGTGGGCATGGTTTGGCTCACTGTGTCCCATGTTTATTATAGATTGTTCTGCTTGAACTAATACGCCTACGCTTACCCATTGGAAGCTTGCAATTGACCGATTTTGGTGAGCTATTACTTGACCTTTTTCTCGCATGTTGGTTGGGAGGCACTTGTGGCCTTTTGGTTAGTTTTTAGCACCGTTAAGGGTGCAATGTGTTTTATTATACCTTTAGATAGTTTTTTTGATTAGGTTCTCTTGTGGTGGTTACCGTTCTCAACTAATATCTATCTTTGTCACTTTTTCCCACTTTATTCAGCTACACTTTGAATATCACTGGTGTTTTGGTGATTGGATTACTTTTCTGTTTGCATATCACAGTGTATCCCACTCATTGTGGGTGACATGTCAATGGAAATAATTTATAATTGTGTGTGCCTAGGTTAACAACAACATGTACATTGGTACCTGGGTATGTTTTGCCACCTTGTATTACATAATTGTAAATAGGATAAGTTTTTCGTTCTACCTATAAGATTGTCTGTTGATTAGAACATGACTGTGATTATTTTTACAATATTGTATTTACAGCCCTGACGAAGTCTAGTGGTCTTAACGACCTAGACGAAACACGTGTTGGCGGTGTTTGTGGTTTGTCTCTTGTAAATATATGAAGATTGGACTCTATCAATTGAATGAAAGAAAAATCTTTTCATGAAGAATAAAATGAGGAGCACCTAAAATATTGGGACTTGATATCTTGAACTCATTTGAACTTTTTTCCAGCTCAGGATCTTGTGCATGTTTGTATTAGCTGCTGCATTTATATTCCAGACGATGCTCCGGCAGTATACCAAGCCATTTCCAAATTGTATACCATCTCCGAGTCGATTCACCAAGACGAAGGGAATTGGTCCTTTATGGGATGGTTTTGGAGACTATTGTCAACTTGGGGATGGAAGATCCTAACGTTCCTTTGAGCAATTTTGGCCGTCATATTCTCTTGTTGTCTGTGTGTTCAATGTGGTCCCGCAGTGTGTGGCCTGTTGGCTACTTTATGCGTTCCGCGTCCTGCAACTCAGAGGACAGAGAATATTAGGATGATGGTACAGCAGCATCTTGAGGATTTTATGAACATCGATGCTGATTCCGACTCAGATTAGCATGAGTTGGTTTGTTTTTGCCTGAGTAATGGCAAAAGGAGGGTCTGAGGTTCTGTAAATTACGAATTCGTTCGTGCTCAGCCTCCATTTTGTAGTCGCCGCCATTTTGTTGCCCTCACTCAGGCAGCGCGGCGAACGCGATGTTTTTGTCGTTTCTGCATCTACGTGTCAGGTGGCTTCTTTGCCGGTGTTTACTAACTAGTGTCAGGGTCTGGCCGAGTACACTAATTCCTGCCTGAGCTGATTAATCCCCGTCCAGACTATTTGTTGGTTCACACCATTCTTTCCTCCAAGTTATCTTATCTGTTATCCTCCGTACCATGTCTCTTGCATTCTCCTGTTTCACGATTGTCCTTCTACAACGTGCAGCTGTGTTTTCTCTACTCGTAAATCGGATTGTGTGGATTCACTTGTAATTTACTCAAGGGGTCGAGTGACAAACATAACCGAGAAACTCGAGTTGCCTTAGACTTAAAGTATTGTTTATAACGTTTGCCCATGTCTCATTCTCTTGCGTGATTGCATTTTGTATTGTATTGTATCGTATATAAACCTGTGCGCCACAGAGTTAAGTGGCAGTCTCTTTTGAACCTCGTTCTACCAACGACTTCTAAGACCACTGTACTAGCTGCAGCTAATAAATACTATCTTCTACACCAGACGAAGAGTCCGTGTCTCTGTTTCTGACAAGGCAGGTGAATCCAGGGGATTTCAGGCGTACCCTGCGCCGCCGAGCCTTAAGGCTACGGTTCTCCAAGGCCAATCTTCTGGTCCTTGTTGAAACCAACCACGAACTGTACACCTCAGAAGTAATAACCAGCCTTGCCTTGTGCCATCCCCTCTTGATCAGTCGGCTGGGCTACTGCCTCGCTGAATGACTGTTGGAGTAAACATGTTAGCCTATTGCCTCCTTCTCAGCCTTTTTCAATTTTCATGTTAAAAATCATAAAAACATACAAAATAGAACATTATATCACATTACAGTTAAAACAAGCATTCATAAATCAGTTCAAATAAAAAGTAAAAATCAGCTAAAATTAAAGGGTAATAATGCAATGTGTGGAGATCTAACTCAACACACCTGAATCCTTTTGAATGACCAAATATTTCTTAAGCTGAATCACAGACCTTTAAATAGCTTGACACAGTACAGCAAATGGGTAAAGTGGGTGGTGATTGCAGAAACAAATAGGCAGGGAAACATTGTACAAATTCAAATGCTCGTAAAATAGGCCATATTACACGCTTCCTCATATTGTTGTAGAATGTACACAAAAAGAGGATGTGCAAATTACTTTGGTAGAAAGATTGTCACAAGGGCATTTAATTAAAACTTCAAACCAGTCATTTATAGTGGTAAATGTTGTTAGACAGTGAAAAATATCAAGTCTTCGATATACAGCACCCTGCCTTAGGACTTGATTGGCCTGCTGTAGGGGTGACATATATATATTAAAGGAGGAGGTTTCGGCATTACCATTGTTTTACTCTGCCAGTCTGCAGTGGTAGACAATTTTTCATGAGGTCACATCCAGGGTGGTATATTAGGTGCTTCTGCATTGATGGGACACTAACTTACAGGCAGGCCCTGGGTACCCCTTATACGATATACTAGGACATGTGAGTAATGTTTACCAATTGGGTGTAAATCAATCAAACATATACTTTGTAGGGTCAGAACTCTGGCACTCAGTTCTGGGTAGCAGACATCTTTGTATTCTGAGTCGAAAAACCAGCAGCATCAGTCAAAAACTTTGGGGCTGATTTTGCCAAAAGAGTAGCGAACCAGCAATTCATCTTAAAAATGACCCCTCTCTATGCATAAGGAAATAGCAAGCCTCCATTTTACTGCCGCCACTGTGTATCAGAGGGAGATGTATGCCGTAGAAAGCAGGGATACTGACCAGCCTGGTGAGGTTGGCTCTGGAATAGATGCTGGGAGGGAAAGGAGAAAGGTTAAAACAGAATGTAGATCAAATGCGTCCTAGCTCAACACAGGGAAACAAGAAGCATGTAGCTTCAAAAGTCTCATTATAACTATAAAATTAATATGGCATGCTTTAACTGCTAAAAAAAAGTAGTGATCCGCAAAAATACAAGTGGTGCATTTCAATGTCTGTTATTTCCTGCCCCCTGAAGTAGCAACTCTTATTCTGGTGCATGGATAGATAGAGCAGCACCCTTTTATGTGTAGATTGCCGCACAGAGACCAAACTAACAGACACACAGGTGTGTAAAATTAGCAGGATGGACGAGAAGTACAGAGATCCCACTGCTATTCCTCTTTTCTTGACACAACTGCTCAAGTACTGGTTAAAAGAAATATAGAATACTTCCTTGGATTCTTCCTACTTGCATGTCTCACCATCACCACAATAACAAGCATTTGCAATGCAAAAGGTCTTGCATTTGCAAAAATTTAAGCTATTGGCATTGCAAATGACAATGCCTTTTATAGGTTTTGCTAATTACCACATAAATAAAAGGCATTGTCATTTACAATGCCAATAGCTCAAACTCTTGTAAATACGGGACCTATTTCCTTGCAAAGAAGCAGCCGCCATTGTCCCGGGCTGCTTGGAAAGTGAAAGTGCGCTTTGCGCGCTGAATGTTGCAGGAAAGCATGTCGTGCCTGCAGTAGGAGAAACTAACTTGAAAACCAGCATTAGATTGTGCTGTGCAGCTTGAGGCATGAGCGTGCACCAGGATCCGTGTGCGACAACCAGCTGTGTGGGAAACCAGCATTAGAGTGTGCTGTACAGCGTGAGACACAAGCGTGCACCATGACCATGCATTAAAAACAGCCCTATGAAAAAAACAGCATTAGAGTGTGCTGTGCCACGTGAGACACAAGCTTGTACCAGGGTCCGTATATGAAAACTGTCAGTGTGTGATGTGCAGCGTGAGGCATGAGCGTGCACCAGGATCGGTGCGAATAAAATAGCTCTGTGTGTGAAACCAGCATTAGAGTGCGCTGTGCAGTGTGAGGCATGAGCGTGCACCAGGATCTGTGCGCGAAAACCAGCCGTGATGGAAAGCAGCATTAGAGAGTGCTGTGCAGCGTGAGACATGAACGTTCACCAGAACCCGTGCATTAAAACCAGCCCTGTGGAAAACCAGCATTAGAGTGTGGTGTACAACGTGAGACACAAGCGTGCATCAGGATCCTTGTGCGAAAGTCAGCCATGTGGGAAACCAGCATTAGAATGTGCGGTGAAGCGTGAGACACAAGTGTGCAACAGGATCCGTGTATGAAAACCAGCATCAAAATATATGCAGTGCCACCCTAGACATGAGCATGCACCAGGATAAGTGCATGAAAAATACCCTTGTCGAAAACCATCATTAGAGTGTACTGTGCAGCGTGAGACACAAGTGTGCATTAGAATATGTGCATGAAAACCTGACATGTGGAAAAGCAGCGTTCGATTGTGCTGTGCAGCGTGCGACACAAGTGTGCACCAGGATTTGTGTAGGAAAACCTGTCCTGCATAAAAACCAGCATTAGAGCATGCTGTGCAGCATGCGACATGAACATGCACCCGAATCCCAGTACGTAAACCTACCACGTAGGAAGCCAGCACCAGAATGTGTGCCTTGAGCCACCACCGTACACATGGATTCATGTACGAACAAAGGCAGTAGAGGAACTTGTCCCAGAATGTGTGCTGTGCAACCTGAGATACGAGTGTGCACCAGTATCTGCATACAAAAACCAGAAATCAGAATTTGTGTCACCAGCATGCCCCAAGAGCCATTTATGACAAGCATTTGCGGGTGTTTACGCTATTGGCATTGTAAATGACAATTCCTTTTATTTATCTGTTTTGCTAATCAACACATTAATAAAAGGCATTGTCATTTATAATGCCAATAGCTTAAACTCTTGTAAATGCGAGACCTATTGAAAGAAGCGGCAGCCATTGACCCGGGCTGCTTGATAAGTGAACAGCAATACTGTACGGAATGTATGATATTGTTCTGCATTCTGTCCATCAACTGTTGTTTTTGCAATTGTCACCCCGAGTGGGACGGGTATCCTCAGACGTGAGTCCCGTGCTCTCCACACCACTGGAGTCAAGCTATCCTGGCTGAAGAAGGCTGATAGCCAGAAACCGGTCCTAGGGTGCTTGATTCCGGTCCAAGGAAGACATGGCTTGGCAGTTCGGGCTGGACTGTTCCCATGAGGCACAGGGTCAAGGCTGATTTGCATATGGCCATGTCTGAATTGGGGTGGTGTGGTGAGCAAAAAAACGATGGATTTAGGCCCAGATCTCTGTACTGGGGTGAATGTATGACATTGTTCTGCATTCTGTCCATCAACTGTTTTGCCAATTGAGCTTGATAAGTGAAAGCACACATGGCGCGCTGAATGTTGTAGGAAAGCATGACATGCCTGCAGTAGGAGAAACTCATTAATGAAAAGAGTGCTTACAGACTGAAAAAGACGTACTGTGTAACAAATGAAGTAAAAGGGCCAGTCCTGATGGGAGGTTACAAATGAAGACAAGGCGGTGCTAAGGAGGGACTAACAAGCGTATTAACGAATCAGAAGCCAGCATTTACGCAGGACAAGGACGCAAGCCAATGATAGGGGCGGAGAGTGGGTGGGTCTCCTATTCCATACTCCAATACAGCATGCCGCACAGCAGCGCATGCGCTGCCCACGCTCGACCTAAAAAGGCCTAAGGAGAGCGCAGGAGGGTGTATAGTCTTACTGCTGTTTTCCAGCAGGAACCAGTTCCAGGGCGGCTCTAGGCTCATGGTGGCCCTGGGCAGGGAGCGTAAGTAGGGGGCCCCGGAAGAGGGGGTTGCCCCCCCCCCCCTCCCCAGAGTTCAGGAAGGTGTTTGGAAGTGGAACAGAGCCGGAGGCCGCCAAATCCCTGCCAGGGGCCGCCACGCAAATATGTATCCATCCTCCGAGGATTATTATATTAAGGATATATATTGGCGTGGTGGCCCCTGGTGGCCCGGTGCAGGTGCACAGCTTGCACATGCCTAAGGCCGCCCCTGCCAGTTCAGTTGAAACTCAGTTCATTCTGACCAGCCTTGTCCCCTAAGAATAAAAGAGAGGGGTTTGGGATTAGGGAACAGGTGAGGTGGTAGGAAGTAAAGGCAGGATAAGGGTGATTGCTGGGAGAAACTGCTTACCTTCACTACTAAGTCCTACAGACAAAAGGGTTTTGCTGCAAATACACAGCTGTTCAATAAAAGAAAAAGTCTGTACTTCACTTGTGATAAAGGTTGCCAAGACCTCACTATCCTGTAAGGCCCCAAGGCTACCACGACATGAACAATTGGAGAAAGTGGGAGAACGCAATCCTAAAACGGTGCGCAGCGCTCTCTCTGAGCTCCTAATCTTCAGTGACAGATTAAACTAGTCTAGTGTTGAAATGGACGACTGAAGCCCCGGTGTTAGACACTGTTGCTCAGTTAAATTGTTAAATCTGCCGGTCATGTGCTGCTTTGAGTCGTCTTCATTTTGTTGTATAAGTGTTTACTGTTGAAAGGGCGAGATTTTGATCGATACCTTATATCTATTGATCCAAACCTCGATCTGGTCGACTGAACCTTTATTGCCTGTCTTGGAAGGAAACAGTACACCTATCTGCAAATTAGTTCACCCAAGAAAGGACTCTACTCTCAAAGATCACGGACAACTTCTAGGTTTCAAAAGTTTATTGTAAAGATATAATGAGCTGCAAATACAAGCATCTCAGAATGAGATTCACGAGATACACAGGTCCAATTACATACATGTGCTCTCGAAAAGCCCTCAGACGAGCAACAGAAATCACTAACACAAGTTCTAAAAATAGCAAAGCTATCAGCATAGACGCATATCTCTCCTTCATTTAGGTTGGAGGAAAACAAACACAGGTTAGGCGTCCCTACCCTGTTCTAGATGGTATCCCTACTTAACCAAATCCCAACCTAACAAAGGTGTCAGCAATGAATGACCCCCAAGGGAAGTCACCCACTCTAAGTCTCTTGGTGAAAACCTAAAATTCTCCAGTCATGACCCCTCACTGCCTACCCATCCGCTCTCTAAAGGGTCCTCAGGTCTCTGCTCTAACTCCACCCAGGGGTGCTGTCCCTAATACAAAACAGTCAACAACATTTGAGACGCCCCTTGCGAAACGCCTCTCACGTGGTGCAACTTCAGGCTTTTTCCATGATGCTTTGTATTGGGCCTCAGACGTTAGAGTTGACCTTGCTTCTCAGTCTCTTCTCCGGCCCGCTGATACCCCTTAAACATTCCAGAACCCTCCTCCATGTCTGGGCCGTCTACTGAACAGGCCTCTATTCATTCACTTATAATTGGATCCCCCCTTTCCTGTTGCAGACAGATATCTGCCGCCAAGAACCCAACTCTCATAGACTTCTAAAAAGGCTTGCAACATTTCTCAGCCCAGACATGTACGTGTAAATCAATGCTAAAACATTTCAGGCCTACAATATTTCACATTATGATTATAGCATTCAAATTCTTCATTTAATTAAAGCATGTTAAAACTCTTATTCTATTATTTAGAAAACATTACTCTAAATCATGGCCCATTAATGCAATGACCAAAAACGTTAAACAATCTGTGTCGTGAAAAGAAACACCTTCCCTTTTAGCTCCAGCTCTGGCCCTGAGGCCTACCACGTTCTGCGTTTTACCACAGACCATCTTATATGTTAACAGCTACACGACATAGATTCAAAATAATCACGTCTAATAAAATCATATAATGTCACACATTTCTGTATTAGTTCCACTTCTACTTAAATCTCTATATTAGCTATACATTTAGAATATAATTTCAGATACTATTAGCACTCATGGCATTTCTCATCATGACTTGTGCTTACTATAGGTAAGTGTGATGTACTCATATATTTATATCAGTTTGCGCTCTCTCAGTTCCCCCCTTTGATGACCTCTCGGGGTCATCACTAACATTTAAACTGCAGTTATTGCTGGCATTCTCTGTGCTTCCAGAGCTCTCAGGCTCCTGTACTGATTATCTTGTATGGCAGCCAATCTCTGCAACTGTTCTCTTTGGGCCCTTTCTGACCTTCTTGCTCTGTACCATTTGAATACCCTCACCAATCCCCACAATATTATCCCACAGATCAATATTATGATGATAGGCTTTAGGATATACCAAATAAAGCTTTTGCCTAAGGTGGAAAACCACCCTCCAACTGTACTCATTCCGTGGCCCACCTTTTCCCAGACATTTTCTCTACTCAAGTCTTCGATCTCTTTGTGTATATTAGTTATGTTCTTAATAACTTTCTCAAGGGGTTTTGAAAGGTCTGGAATGTAAGTGCAACATTCCTGAACCTTCAAAGCCTTACAGACTCCGCCCTCTTTTGCTAATAAGACATCTAATGCAAGCCGATTTTGAAGAACCATAGCCCTTATCGATTGCATCTCTCCTTCTACCAGCATTAAGGACTGAGCAGTGCTGGCAGACAACCTGTCGACAACTGTTGCCAGTCGTCTAATTTTAACATCATTAAGGATTATTCCCAAAAGAGGGAACATAGCTCCAAAGACATCTCCAACCATTTCTGCATCGCCTAAATCTCTCCTTCCCCTCGATGATGTCTGGCCCTCAATGATCAATAAGTCTTGTGCATGATATATTTTGGGGAAGACAATTGCCAAGTAACATGATCCATACCAGTTGTCAGGTAGTCTCACGTAAGCATTTCTTCCACATACAAAATACACATTTGGAATCACTTGCATTCCCTTCAGGAAATCCTTAGTGTAGTACTCTAAATTAAAGGCATGTTCACAGTCAACTTCACCCACGTATACATTTTCATAATACGTTTTGGCTCGGTGAAGACATAACTTTCCTCTCTGCGCTTTATCTAAAGCTATTGGACCACTACTACCCTTTCTCTTGTGTGACTTCTCTTCCTCGGTCCAATCTAATTTCCCTTGTCCTGATTTTTTCAAAATCTTTTGTCTCCTGTAACGATCATCCACCTGCCCTATGAACTTTTTCTCGACTTCGGACACCTTACATGTCAGGTTATTTCTACGGGCATGTGAAGTATCTAAGGTAATCCAAGGAATGAAGAACTTGGCCAATCTGTCTTCACTCTTCCAGTAATCCCATTTATTCATCTGCTTATAATTTGGGACTTCTGGCAACACAGAATCATAATTGGAGAAATAGTATTCAAAACTATCTCTCTCATAAAATATACTAAGCAATAAGCTACATGTAATGCCATATGTCAGAGGGAGGTGATGATATCGAATTCCTTCATCTACAGACGCAGGCAACTGCATGCAGACGTAGCAATCCTTAACCTCCATGGCATCCACGTATTCATACAAAAGTTTAGCATAAGCATTTGACCTAAAGTCTCCTTGGGACTCGTCTACATGTAACCTGCGGGCTTCTGCAGCCAATAACGCTTTCTCTTGAGTGTTTTCCCTTTTCTCACCTGCAACAGTGGGTGTAAGTGTTACTACAGAATTCGCATCAGTTACCTTTACCTCTTCCTCATGTCCCTTTACATAAGAAATTGTTACCACTAAAGCTATTAATATTATCACTCCTACTATTAGTGTACCTATTATACATTTAGCTCTGCGGTTCGGGGTGCCGGCCTCCATTTCGTCAGACAATCTAGCTTTTCCCTTTCTCCTTGCAAAAAAGTTCTTTTCCTCTCGTTCCTTTACAGTCTCTTTCAATCCCTTTTTTGTTCTTTAGAATCCACACAGCTGGAGGCTGACAGCCTTTTTCGCAAAAAGTCCTTTCACAGTTCAAAAAGACAACCCTAGCCCTTCTCCATCCTCTCAAGGGATTCCCTAAAATTCTCTGCTTCCTGGGCGCTAGGTAATCTTCTTTTCTTCTGCTTGCTTTATTTACAAAGTCCTTTAACAATCGACTATTAGATTTGTGGTTGCAGCTTCAATAGCATAGTTCAATATTTCCATGCGAAGAGTATGCTCTTCATGTGCTGTTATCGTGGTACCAAAGTCGGGGAATTTCAATTCTGTAAGAAACATGTGTTTTAACTTGCTGAGGCGGGGAGGTCTGGGGAGCACGAATGTTAGTGACCCTTCTTGTTCGACACCGGGTACCAACAGTTGTATTTCCACGGTGATAATGGGCTCAGAACTGGACACCACCACCGCTCGGATCCTCCCTGTCTCCGGTTTCACAGACATTTGTCGCCAGATATGTCCACTCAGGTGTGGAGTATCTTCTGTTAGGCACACGCACTCTTCTTGACCTTCTTCGGTCTGGTGCTTCAGCGCCCTGAGCACCTTCTTCTGGGTCTGAGTCTTCTGATATCGGAGGAAGGGTTGCTTCTGGAGTTGACCTCAGGCTAGAACTTCTTCTTTGCGGCCAATTTGCTTCTCCACGTGCCCTTCTACTCCTTCTCCTTCTGGTCTGTTCTCGCTCTCTTTCAGACCTGTCAGGGTCAGACTCGTACTCCCAGCTGTCTTCTCCTTCTGTAGCGTCTTCTGTTTCGCTGTTGTACTGACCGTCCTCAGCTTGGTCAGACTCGTTCCCTGCTTCCACTGGCACCTCTACAGCTTGGCTAGCCCCCTCTATGGCTTCTTGGTCCTCAGCTGGACGTCCATCCGAGAGAGGAGCTGTTTCCAGAGGTGCTGGAACCCTTTTCGTATGCGACGCGTGTATCCAGTTGGGCAGGCCTCCCACCTTTACAGCTGTACTTGTGATCAGAATGACCTGGTAGGGCCCACGCCAACGAATATCCAAGCAGCTTCTTCTCACATGTTTCTTCACCAGGACCCAGTCCCCCGGATACAGGTCATGGCAAGGGCCCTGGCACGCTGGAACCTCTGCAGCCTGCACCTGAAGGGACACAGAACGCATGGCGTCAGACAGCCCCTTACAATAGTCCAGGATCATATCATCTGTGATATTTAACAGTGCAGTAGCTGGAATAGATGGCAGTCTCATTGCTCTCCCCATTAACACCTCATGTGGTGACAACCCTGTTCTTCTGTCTGGGGTACTACGAAGGCTCATGAGTACCAATGGCAGGGCGTCAGGCCAATTCAGGGTCGTTGAGGAGCAAACTTTCGCTATTCTGGACTTGATCGTGCCATTAATTTGTTCCACAATTCCTGAGGCTTCTGGTCGGTAACTGCAATGGAGTTTTTGGTCTATATTCAGTGCAACACAAATCATCTTCACAAGCTCGCTGTTAAAATGTGTTCCCCTATCTGATTCCAAAAAGGCCGGCACCCCGAACCGAGGGATAAGTTCTCTAAGCAGTAACTTAGCCACTGTGAGGGTGTCGCACCTACGTGTAGGGTATGCCTCAACCCATCTGGAGAACACACAAACAACCACCAAGACATAGCGGAGGCGGTTGCATCTTGGCATTTCAATGAAATCTATCTGCATTCTGTTGAATGGACCTCCAGACCTTCCTATGTGACTTAGTGCAACTGGTGTTCTTTTCCCTACATTCAGCTGCTGGCAGGTCACACAACGCTGGCACACTGCTTCTGCTGCTATTCTAAACTTAGGATTGTACCAAGTCTGTCTAAACACTCTCAGCATAGCATCTCTCCCTAAGTGTACGGGACCATGTATGAGTCTAGCCATTGGACTCACCATCTCATTGGGCAACACTGCTCTGCCGTCTGCTGAGACCCAAAAATGAGTCTCACCCATTACACATCCTGCCTTTTCCCATGTTTCCTTTTCTGAATCAGGAGCATTTTCTTGCATGGTTGACAATTCATCCCAAGTATCAACAGTTTCCAGTATCATGGCTAATTCAGTTCTCACATTTATTCCACCCACATCCGCCTCTGTGAAAGAGTATCCTTGTTCTGCGCAATACCGCGCAACTTCATCAGCATATCTATTGCCTTTCGAAACAAAGTCCTCATTTTTGGTATGTGCGATGCACTTTACAACTGCGATACTTGCTGGACATTGCAATGCTTCTAACAACAAGCGCACAAACTCTCCATTGCGAATGGGAGAGCCTGAAGAAGTCATGAACCCTCTTTGAGACCATAACTGCCCGTAATCATGAACTACCCCAAACCCGTATTGGCTGTCGGTGTAGATGGTGACTCGAATTTGATTGCCTGCTAAGCAAGCACGTGTTAGGGCAATAATCTCGGCTACCTGAGCGGAGTGTACTCCTTCCAGGCACCCTGCTTCCACAACTCCTTCAATTGTACAAACAGCATAAGCTGCTCTCAACTGCCCAACTTCGTCTCTTACACATGAGCCATCGACAAAGAAAACTTCATCTGGGTCCGTCAGTGGCTCATCCACGATGTCGGGTCTGGGTTTGGTGCATAGTTCAGTCACATCGAGACAGTCATGGTCTGTATATTCATCATCATCATCAATATCATTTGGGAGTGGCATTAAGGTAGCAGGGTTCAAAACAGAGCATCTCTTGAGGGTCACGTTCTCTGCAGCAAGAATAACTTGCTCATAGCGCGTGAGCCTGCTATTGGTCAGATGCTGTGTTTTGGTCCTGGTCATCAACAGTTCAACAGAATGTGGCACGCACACCTCTAACGGGTGCCCCATGACGATATTTTCACATCTCTCAATGCTGACACCCGTTGCAGCAACGGATTTGAGACATCCGGGCAACGCTGCGGCTACTGGGTCTAAAGTAGCTGAGAAATAAGCAACTGGTCTACGGGCATTCCCATGGATTTGGACCAACACAGACAACGCACAACCTTCTCTCTCACAACAGTAAAGAAAGAATTGTTTATTGTAATCAGGCATTCCCAATGCCGGAGCACGACACAGGTCCTCTCGCAACTGTAGGAACGCCATCAAACAGTCTTTGTCCCATGGTACCGGATCACTCACCTCCTTGTGCGTCAGTTTTTGCAAGGGCTTTGCTTTCAGTGAAAAGTTCACGATCCACTGTCGGCAATAACCCACCATCCCTAGGAACATCCTGACCTCTCTCTGTGTCTGAGGCGCGTTCATTTTCATGATCGCCTCTATCCTGTCTGGTGACACCTTTCGTTTGCCTTTCTCAATTCTGTGTCCCAAGTACTGCACTTCTGTCAGGCAGTACTGCAATTTTCCCGGGGACACCTTGTGCCCATTGGCAGCTAGGTGATTTAACAAAGCAATGGAATCTTCCCTGCAAGCTTCTTCTGTTTCTGACGCCACAAGGAGGTCGTCTATGTACTGGACCAGAACTGACTTCTGGGGCAGCACTAGACTTTCAAGATTTTTCTTCAGAAGCTGGTTAAAGATCGATGGACTCTCTGTATACCCCTGAGGGATACGACACCATGTTAGGACGCGATTTTCCAGCTTAAATGCGAAAAGAAAATGGCTATCTTCGTCCAAAGGGATCGAAAAGAAAGCCTGACAAAGATCTATCACAGTGAACCACTCTGCTTGGAATGGAATCTGAAACAGTATCACTGATGGATTCGGTACCACTGGACAACATGAAACGACTATGTTATTAATCTTTCGAAGGTCCTGCACTATCCGAAATTTCCCATTTGGTTTCTGCAGACCCATAATCGGGGAGTTACATGGACTACCCACGATTTCTTTCAGTATTCCCTGTTTAATCATGGACTCGATCACGGGTTTTATGCCTGCAATCGTTTCTGGAGTCAATTTATACTGGGGTGTTCTTGGGAACTCAGCATGCGGTTTCACTACAATTTTCACTGGGTCCACCCCTTTGACTAATCCAATCTCTTCCCCAGTGAAATCCCATACCTCTGATGCCACTGTCTCTCTCAAATCCCAGGGAAGCTCGTCTACTGTCAAAGTAGGGTACAGCTCCACACATATTCTTGAGTTTGCAACTTTGAAATCTGCATCATCATCATTAGTCAATACCTCCACTCCCTGGGGTGTACAATATATAGTACAATTCAATTTGCACAACAGGTCTCTTCCTAGCAGACACACAGGGCTTGAATCGCAAACTACAAATTGGTGCTCATCGCTGTACTTCCCTATTTTCACCTGTACCGGTTCTGTCAATTGGCTGGTTATTCTCCTGTTTGCGACCCCTACCACCTGTATGGTCTCTCCAGACATGGGCAGGTCTGGAACTGCAGCTGATCTGATCGTGGATCTAGTGGCTCCTGTGTCCACCAGAAATGTCGTAGGGCACCCTGCTACTTCTGCTTCAACATAGGGTCCCCTCTGATCTACCTCTAAGGCCGCCCCAAGGGTGCAGTCTTCTCTTTCCACTCTCTGTCCGGTTAATGGGTCCACATAATAGCATTCTTCACCTTCCACAAACAGGGGCATTTGTCTATAGGTCTTACCCATACTCCCTACTCGAGGAGGTTGCGGGAACTGGGCTCGGGGAGGAGCCCCCCCCCCTTTGAGCACCTTTCCTTGGTATGGCGTCGCCCCTCTCATAGGTGCGCTCTGGACCTCTTCCTCCTCTATCTCTTGCTCTCCTATCTCTACATTGTAAGGGCACTCGCGTTTCCAATGCCCCAACTCGTGGCACTGGTGACACCTAGTCGTTTTCTTCAAGGTAGCTATGTCTACTCTGGGTCTGAAGGTAGTACTCTCCTCATTACCCTTGTTCTGACTGTACTGCTTCTTACCTCCTGTACCTGTCCCTTGCTGCTGTTGTTGCGGTCCCCCCTTTCCTGCTGCCTGCAATTGTACCACCATCAGCTTCTCTTTTAGTTTCTTAGCCTTGGAGTCTACCTCATCACAGCAGTACCTAGCATATCTCAGTATTTCATCTAGGGGTCTACTTTGCCAACAAATCGAGTGTTGCTGAATCATTAAACTAATATCCGGTCTCAGTCCCAGGACGAACTTGGACACGAATTGCCCTATGTCCTTTGGATCCATTACATCCAAGCCGCTATACTGTTTAAACGCCTTCAGCAATCTCTCGTAATATTCATGGACTGTCTCTTTGGGTTCCTGTCTCGTTCTGTCTATTCTGACCCAATCTATGTCTTGCATAGGCACTTTTTCTTTCAGCCAAGTCATCACTCTCTCGAATTTTGCCATCACGATCTCGGACGGCCCATTAGTCCTAGCATCTCTCTCTGGTTCCGTTGTGGGCCACTCAGCGCTAACCTTGCATGCTGTCCACAGATCTCCTGGTACTACAATGTCAAACAGCGTGTTCAGATCTATCCATAGGACTTTTGAGATCTTTACAAACCTCTCGACTTGCTTGTACCACTCCACGGGGCTCTCTCGTAACTTGGGGAAAGATGTGGTAAAAGCAGCTAAATCTCCCCTACTCCAAGGGACATGTACATAGCTCCCATTGGCAACTTCACGCAAAGGGTAAGCTTCTATTCCCTGCTGTCCTGGTGTTATACCAATCATGCTTCTTCTGCCGGTCCCTTTCTTGGACCACCTCTCTTCCCACTTATCTAGTGCCCTCCATGTCCTTATTCCAGTAATCAGTTCCCTTATGTGTGTTTTCAGCCCAATCGTTCTCCTCTCATCTAGATCTCGATCTGAGTAATGTAGCCTGTGGTTACCCTGTAATGCTTTGGTTCTTGACAAGTCCACCATATATTTGCCTGCTAGTTCGACTAACTTCTCATGGACTGCTCTCGCCTTTCGTGTGATGTCCTTTGCCATATACAGTATTTCATCCTGTTCATACATTTCCATTCTTTCTAAAGGCAGGGTACCATCTACCATGTCATCCAGATCTGACCTTAAGCTGGAGACATCAAGTCTCTTGGCTTTTATCTCAGCTCGCAATATGTCTTTTGAAGGGGGCTCACTGGTCTCCCTCCCATCCCAACTTCGAGCTCTGCGTTTGGGCTCAGGAGAATTAATGGGTGGCCTCCCTTGCTCCCATCTCTCCAGGTCCCATGCTCGGCCATCCAATCTTGGAAGGTGATGGAACACGGGCCTTTTATCCCTACTCTCTCTCTGCCCACTCTCGTCTTCTTCTCTCCTCTCACCGCACATCTCTCTGTTATTTTCCCTCTGGTCGCTACACTCCCTTTGCCTCGTATCGCTCAGTATCCGATACGATCCTTCCTGGTTCCCCATATTCCCTGGGCTGCGCTCATTTCTGTCATCACAGGGACTATGGTGCGACCTCTCACAACTCCCATTCTGTTCTCTGGTGCCAGGCACACAGTGTGGACACTTAAAGCTGTTCCTGTACTCTTGCGCTCTCCTCTCCCCTTCACTGAGTATTGGGCACGCCACCCCTCCATTCCCGGGGCCCCCGTTTTCCAGGTCTGTTCTACCTCCATTTCGGGCCCAATGGGTGACTCCCCTACTCCCTCTACAGTCCCACTCCGGGCTACTCTCCCCAGCCCCGCAGTGAGTTCGTGCTCTGCTGTCCTGACTTTCCCTTTCTGCTTCTGCAGCATTGATGCACTTTTGAGCCTTCACTGCCTCATCCCACTGCTTCATGTACTCATTTAGCTCTTGAAAGGATTTTCGTCCAGATCCCCTCAGATCCTTTGGCCATCTAGGGCCCCCAGGATCTCCTCCTGGGTCCCCTGCTGTGTGCATCGGGGTACTCCACTCTCTGGGTATTGGCATCTGACTTGGTGAATTAGTCGTATCGTTCCTCCTTGCCTGTTCTGCTCTTTCTCTGTCTTTCCGTTTCCGTTCTTCCCCTTTTGCTCTCTCTTGGTCATATATCGATATTATAGGACCTATGGTAACAGGTACCTGTAGTGCATCTGGTAATGGGTAGGATGTGGCGCTTTCCGTTTCCGGCGCTCTTTGTACCACAAACCTACCGACTACCTGTTGCACCTGACTAGGCTGGAGCAACTCTTTCTTTGGCTCAGGATCCCACTCTGAACTGGGAAGCAGTCTATGCTCTCCTGCATTGCCCCCCTTTTCTCCTTCAGTATTCTCGACCTCTCCCCCTGCTCTATTATACGGGGGTGGCCTGTCTGTCAGTAATCTGTTTATCAGGCTGTCCTCTGTTTCGCTCTCGTCATCTTCTTCTATGGGGCTTTTATTTACTGGCGCCTCTAACACTGGGTACAGTTTATTTATTTCCAAATTATGCACTCTCCATCTTTTAGCATCCGCATCCCACCTGGCATCCTGTACTGCCCTTACCGAGCGTTTCACCCTTTCTTGTCGTCTGTTCATATTCCTTTCATGCGCTGCCCTAAGCCATGCCTCAAGGGCTTCAAACTGGGTTGGTCTAGGCAAGGGTCTCTTTGAGGTCATGACTGATTTCAATCGATGTAACACCTCTAATCTGAACGTCCCGTACTTCGGGAACGTCAGTTCCTCATTTCCTTCAGTAATCTTACTCCACTCTGATATCCAAAGGATCGTATGCAACCCAACATTTACTGCCATATAACGAGCTGGCGTACCCTCCGGCGGGGCTTCTTCCCCTTCATACGATCCTCTCCTCTCTTTCTTAAACAGCGCTTTCAACCATTTAAAACACTTCATAATTATGCGCACAAAATCCAGCCTCGCTACTCTGTTTACTTCCTGATGACAATCCACCAATCCTGTCGCGGCTTTGCTAGCTTGGCCTATCACAGCGCGGTCTTTCTCCTGTTGGCCAATCACGTCGCGACCCTGTATGACGTGTTCGCTAGCTGGCCTATCACAGCGCGGTCTTTCTCCTGTCAGCCAATCACTGCGCGACACCACCTGACGTCTCTTTTCTCCGCTTCGCAGCAGCACCCCTCCTTTCTCAACTCGTCTCCCGGTTATGCATGCGTCCCATTCATACACTGAAAAATGACTACTTCCGACCAAGCGGTCACTTCTCTCGACTGTACGTCCACAGTCTATCTGTAATTGTCAACACAACTGACGAGATGTCTATCGTCTTTCTGATAGGTTACTTACACACACAGTAACTTCCGACCAGCGTCCGTTACTCACGCACTCACTCTTACGTTCCCCCTATCTCGGTCTCTCGGGTGATCAATGGTACCTCATGACCCCCTTCACACTAGTTGACAATTACTCTGGGTGTCCGATACACCCGAACCACTTAAGCTCTCCTTGAACTTAAGATTTCCACCGGTTGCGCGCGCTCACAACCTGTTCCACAGTCACTCTACAGACATTCAACTCCGCCAGACATTACAACATAGATACAATACAAAACACCGCAATCTAACACGCATAACCCTTTATACTCACTCTCTCTGATACTGCTGCTTTTTCTGTCTCACGTCATCCGGATCTTCATCTGCGGGCTGTTCTTCCGATCATCGATTTCTAGGGGCCTTGGGGTAAGCTAACCTGGCCTAGGTCACCGTCCTCAAGAAGGCAACCATCCTCTATAGCTACCAACTGAAAGGGCGAGATTTTGATCGATACCTTATATCTATTGATCCAAACCTCGATCTGGTCGACTGAACCTTTATTGCCTGTCTTGGAAGGAAACAGTACACCTATCTGCAAATTAGTTCACCCAAGAAAGGACTCTACTCTCAAAGATCACGGACAACTTCTAGGTTTCAAAAGTTTATTGTAAAGATATAATGAGCTGCAAATACAAGCATCTCAGAATGAGATTCACGAGATACACAGGTCCAATTACATACATGTGCTCTCGAAAAGCCCTCAGACGAGCAACAGAAATCACTAACACAAGTTCTAAAAATAGCAAAGCTATCAGCATAGACGCATATCTCTCCTTCATTTAGGTTGGAGGAAAACAAACACAGGTTAGGCGTCCCTACCCTGTTCTAGATGGTATCCCTACTTAACCAAATCCCAACCTAACAAAGGTGTCAGCAATGAATGACCCCCAAGGGAAGTCACCCACTCTAAGTCTCTTGGTGAAAACCTAAAATTCTCCAGTCATGACCCCTCACTGCCTACCCATCCGCTCTCTAAAGGGTCCTCAGGTCTCTGCTCTAACTCCACCCAGGGGTGCTGTCCCTAATACAAAACAGTCAACAACATTTGAGACGCCCCTTGCGAAACGCCTCTCACGTGGTGCAACTTCAGGCTTTTTCCATGATGCTTTGTATTGGGCCTCAGACGTTAGAGTTGACCTTGCTTCTCAGTCTCTTCTCCGGCCCGCTGATACCCCTTAAACATTCCAGAACCCTCCTCCATGTCTGGGCCGTCTACTGAACAGGCCTCTATTCATTCACTTATAATTGGATCCCCCCTTTCCTGTTGCAGACAGATATCTGCCGCCAAGAACCCAACTCTCATAGACTTCTAAAAAGGCTTGCAACATTTCTCAGCCCAGACATGTACGTGTAAATCAATGCTAAAACATTTCAGGCCTACAATATTTCACATTATGATTATAGCATTCAAATTCTTCATTTAATTAAAGCATGTTAAAACTCTTATTCTATTATTTAGAAAACATTACTCTAAATCATGGCCCATTAATGCAATGACCAAAAACGTTAAACAATCTGTGTCGTGAAAAGAAACACCTTCCCTTTTAGCTCCAGCTCTGGCCCTGAGGCCTACCACGTTCTGCGTTTTACCACAGACCATCTTATATGTTAACAGCTACACGACATAGATTCAAAATAATCACGTCTAATAAAATCATATAATGTCACACATTTCTGTATTAGTTCCACTTCTACTTAAATCTCTATATTAGCTATACATTTAGAATATAATTTCAGATACTATTAGCACTCATGGCATTTCTCATCATGACTTGTGCTTACTATAGGTAAGTGTGATGTACTCATATATTTATATCAGTTTGCGCTCTCTCACTGTCTTCTCCGAACACATTGTCCCCTAAGGGGTTTGGATGAGACGGGGTAAATGCGCCGTTTTTGCTCCTAGCTTCGTCTAGACACTTGTCAGAGTTCATTAGCCTCAATCTATGTTCCCGCGTCATTGCTGTGGAGTGCGCCTGTTCAGAGCATTTTCAGAAAAATATGCCCTCAGTGCTGGGTTCAAAACCCAGCGCAGACTTGGCTAACAGGCTGCAAGACGTCGTCAAGTTAAAGATGCAACGCGCAACACTAATTTACCAACTAACATTGCAATGTTTGCGGAAAGACTTCATTCGCTGATGGAAACGTTATGCGTGTTTGTATGGAAGTCTTCAATTATACAATGTCACGGTTTACCTTGCACAGTAAAGAAATATATAGCAAAGAAAGTCAAACATTAAGACGTGAAGATGGCGGCCCTGTCGTCTTGTCCATTGTCACTCTTATTTCATAAGGAATTAAGGTCAGAGACGAAATGCATGTCCGACGGGTATCACGTGGCGCTCGGGTCCTGCCTTTACAGGGACATCATATATTTCAACAGCATCAAAGTCAACATCTTTATGTCTAGATATTGAGTGGCAATTTGCCGATTATTTTAGATAATGTGGCCTCCTGGAGAAGCATTACTAATGACCAAGAATTTTTATTTTGTATCCTAGAGCCATTTAAGATGCAATGTGGCCTTATTTAAATGGCTGGATCGGCGAGATGTTGGGGGAGGGGCGGTTCCGGTTTTTATTTTTATCATATATTCTCATATGATTTTGGCATGAGCAAGGGATTTTTTATTATGTTCTAGCTGGATTTCATTGAAGGACTAATAAACTTGGGCGCAATGGTAATCCAGCGGTAGTTCGTGGGTTTATTTGCTGTTCTCTTTCGACTGAACTCACACCGAGTTGTTTAAGTGTGTTTATTTCTTTTTGTGTCTGTATTGTGGCCACAGAAAGCATCATCTGGACAGACAGGTATCTTTGTTCCGATCCCACTGGATTACCCCGAACGTTCGCGTGTCTCAAAGCCATCCTCGCATGAATCCACGAACTCGTATGGAGTAACTGTGATAGCCTATATCTATTAGAATTTTCAATGGGTTAAACACTGCCCATGCCTGGTGTGATCTACTGGTTACACGTTTGAATCATGGTAGGGCCAATTCAACCTGCGATCCTTTCGATGTTGGTACAATTGAGTACTAATACAGTGGGAGATAAAACCATGCCAATTACAGCATGTAGGTTTGGCAGACCTGTGGTCTAAAATGCTAAATAAAAAAGGCAGATCATTAACTTGTGGAGTTGCGGCTTCTCAATTAGATCAGGGGCTTTTAGAGTTGGAATAGAACTCTGCCAAACCACCTAAGAAGCTGTGGTTAGACTGCAAATGAAATTCAGCCAAACCAGTATGCTGCATTACAGTTCCGGTAAAATGTGATCTGCAGGGTTAGCAAGGTGGCCCCAAAACTCTTGTAACATTAACCTACGTCAGAGGACTTTCCACACTTTTTCTAACCAGAGCCTAACACAGTTCCCCCACATTCCACCTGGGGATAAATATCGCACTTTACGCAAATCCGGCCAAAGATAGTTTTCATGGAGGGTGGGGACATCTTGGCACCTTACCTGAGTCTGCGCAATGTCGCCCGATGTCATTGCCACATACAGTGTTGTTACTAGATTTAACCTGTTTTTTTACTTCTTCCATTTTTTTTATGTTTTATTGAATCTTAATTGAGTATTCTAATAAGAAATTGTTAATTATGTTTTACTCTGCACATTTGTAGTGTTTTTTTTTCTGTATTGTTTTATCCTCCTTATCTGCTCTTTTATGGCCGTTTGCCGAAATAAAGATTTTTGACTGACTATCACAGTGCTGTTCCTCAGTAGTGATTCAGATTGACTCAAATGTCACAGTCATGACTATTCTGTCCAAAGTGTTATTTCATGTAATGGTAAATTCGGGGTTATTTAAGAAACGGGCGTCAAAGAGCCCTGTCCTAGTAAGTCATGTACCTACTTTGAAGAGATGTACACATAGGTATCAGAACTACAGTACAAAGGAGCCAGCTACAAGTCTCTGTAACAAAATGATCCATTCACAATTATTCTGTGCTGTTGCGAGTCTAATATTTTGTTCAGCTTTTCTGGGACCAAATAAATATAAATCTAGTCTTACCCTAAAAGGCAGCAGAAGGCGCGAAACACGGCCATATAATATATGAAATGTATTGCAATTGTTGGGTGTCTTCAGAGAGGAGTCCCTTTGGGACAACAGGCTCAGTGGCCACATCTGGGCATACAAGAGCCAATTATTGAGACTCATTTAGACAGCACAAAAGTGATGGATGGAAATGCTTGAATCAATGAGAACTACAGGTAATTAATCACAGATAGGTCAGGTGACTGAGCAGGCATGGGGGTAAGCACTGTGGTGGAGTAGGGGATGCCTGGACAGTCTGCCAAAAAAGGCTGTTATCAAGCTCATCTCTCCTTTAAAGAGATTTGAAAAAAATGTGGCAATCCTATTGGTAGAAAGCCTTTGTGAAGGAGGAAAGCTAGTCTATAGTGTTAGCACTGTGTAAGCGCAGACAATTATTGACCCTTTTAATGTACATGCGCATGGGATCCTGAGACTACGGCATCCTGCTTCTATTCCAAGTTTAGCTCTTCATGCCGCCAGAGATTAAAAAAGACAAATGTGAATCAAGGCATAATGGTTTCCATAAAGCCAGACCATGAGTGCAGTGTGTAAACCAGTGTGTATGTATATATATCTCACACTCTATCCAAAAAACTGCTTCTTTGACACCCTTCTTTAAATCTTCATCCGAGGCTCACCTGTAGTAAATATTCACACAAATGCATTTCCTTTGGGTTACAAGCTGAAGGTACAGATATTGAAGCTATCTTGCAACATATACAGATGATGCACGGTTTTTGCAGAGTTTCTGGTAGTGTCATTATTATGATCTTTCTTTACACGATGGTTCTCCAGTGAGGTTTGGCCAAAATTGAGAGATGGCAAAATAGTTGATAACAAGGTGAGACAAGTGTGTGGTGGCTTCTGTGTTCTTCAGAGTTATCCATCTAACTTTGGCATTGGTTTACTGTCAGTTTGTTACCAGGACTCCCCTGTCCTACATTTATATTGATTAAACTGCTCTGGTTAGCAAAACTCTTTGATGCAAAACTTCAAAGTCAATTTCCCTGAGTGTTATACTGGTATTTGATGAATGTTGTGAAGTCAAAACATGTGAACTTTGGCATTGGGCCAACATCCAAACTGAAAATATGCCAATTTATCCCTTTTCGAGCAGGTTTATGTATTTGATTATTTGAAAGTAGGCTTGCATCTTGTGTTATCGGCAGACTACACACAAAGAAAAGCAAATATGAATTGCTTCATGTTAGTGGAGTAGTTAGCAGATTTTCTCAACCATAATCGAGAAATGGTGTGACCCAAGCAATGGTAGTTTGTAGGGGCGTCATGTGGTGGAAATTCGAGGGTATTCTAATTGCCATATGCAAGAGCAGCTCACCTAAGCTTTTAGAAACCCCTTCATTATCGTTTCTTAAGAATGCCTGCTTAAATTATTCATCCTGAGATTGGCATGTGCACCAAGGTTAGTCAAATGTAAGTTTGTCCTGCAGGGATATTTTAATTTGCCTGGTTTGAGGACATGCCTATCTAATTCACTAATAATAGTCGGGTAGGAAACACAATTGAAGATTCCACTTATAAGTAGACTTTACAAGAAACCTTGGTAGTGGATCCTTCAGGAGTTCTATCCCGGGTGAAATACAATTCTGTTACTCTAAATTATATTGGTCTAGAACAATCAGGAGTTGCTGTACAGTATTACACAACCATTGGCAAGGTTATAGAAAAATATGCATTGGGGTTTGATTACCAATTGATTGCTTCAGAGAGAAACCTCTGGCTTTTTAGTCTAACAGTGTTTTGAGAATGCGCTTTTTAAAGGTAGTAAAAAGGACCTTCTTTAAATGTACCAAAAAGTATTTATTTGCCCATACATACATTATTAATTGTGTATTCTTCCACTAGTTGATTTTAGACCTGGTTTGGCTCAGGATATCCACTGAGCCTATGCATGACGTAGGAATGCTACGAGAATATAGCCATATTATTTTCTTTTATTTGCTAAACCCACATTATCGGGTTAAGTTGTTTTTGCCAATACATACACAATGAGAGATCGGTGTACACAATTAAAGTCCACCAGATCTTCAGATCAACACATGAGTTATCTGTAACATTTCTTGTTGAATCCTGTTTTGAAAGGTGTGGTTAATACGAGATTTTATGATGGCTAGTCAACCCAATGATATAAGCATTATTACAGTATTCTACCTTTTTTTAAATACAAGCTTGTGAATAACAGTTTAAACATTTTATTATATTTCTGTAGTTTAGAATTGTTGTAGATGTTGTTTTTATGGATTGTAATGCAAACACATCCATTTGATGATAATTTAAATAAATGATCTCCATCTCTTGAACATTTACCAAGTGATTTTCAGACGTTTTTATAAAAAAGAGTTGTTACCCAACTATGCTTAAGGGGTCCAGATAATGCAAGAATTAGTCCTCTTTTAACATAAATTGGTCCTCCGTTCTTTAAAGTCTTTAAGTTATTTGCATTACCTGTGCCATTGATAACTAGTGGAGTTGTTGTAGAATTGAACACACATTTACATTTCTATTTAAATGGGCACAAATTCCTAACATCTTTTCCAATTTGTATCATAGCGTTTTATTAATAAATTTTTCATGCATCTTAATCCAACAGTGTTGATACTCATGAATAAATGTCTCTGCGAGCCTCACGAAAACTGCTTAATCAGGGCATATAATATAAAATCAGTTACTCTTCTTGGCTATTAGATCATATGTACTGTATCTAGAACAAAAGAAAGCAAGACAATAAGCAGACAGCTGCTAGATATATTACAGTATAATTTCATGTTCCATCAGTATCTAAACGTTGTGTATTCTCATATTCCTCTAAATTGTCTGGGAGAACTCAGTCTAGAATTAATAATCAATCCGTTCATCAGAACAATCAGTTACCTTCATGTTGTAAGGAGTTCTTCTAGATGGAGCACAGATTTGTCATCCATTATCAAAAACCATATATGGTAATACATAGGCTTCACCTTGATTTATGTTACAGCTTTACTGTACCCAAACACTTTCATATGCCAGCGATTCACATTTGTAGTACACACCATTGTTATGCAGCATACTTATGGCACTACAGCAACACCTTCTAAATTTATTATAGCACTAGCCGTGATAGTATTTTAAAATCCAAATATTTTTAAAATATATGTTCCGTTTGTTGGACCTGAAATCATTGGCATTGTTTACACCAACTTTTTGCCTTCAGTACTCCTTTTTTTGCTGACTTTGGTTTTGATGGCCTTAGGACACTGCGCCCTATACCAATGCTAACCAGTGCTTACCTGCTTGTGATCTTTCCTTGAAGCATGGTAACATTGGCGCCCACACAATTGACATATTTCATTTACTTGAAAGTCCCTGGTAAAGTAGTACCACATGTACCCAGGGCCTGCAAATTAAATGGTACTAGTGGGCTTGCAGCACTTATTTTGCACCTAATTAAGTAGCCTTTCAAACATGTACCAGGCCTGCCATGGACACCCGTGTGTGTGGTTTTAAACTGCCATTTCGACCTGGCAAAATAAACCTTTTGTCATGCCTAAGCCTTCCTTTTTAATACATATAAGTCACTGCTAGGCTAGGCCCTAAACAACTAAATAGCCCATAGGGATGAGTGTGATGTATTTAAAATGTTGGAAAGGCATTTTTCAGTTTTACATGTCCTGGTACTACTGCAAGGCCTATCGCTCCCACAGGATAACATTGATGTTACCTTATTACATTTATTAAGTGCTAGCTTTCAATTGAGAGCAGGTAGGAAGGTTGAGTTTGGTCTCTAAATAATGAATTAAAAACCCTCTTTAATAGTAAAGTTGTATTTTTAATCAGCCATTTGGTGCCTGTATCCTGTGTCACATGACTAGGTGTAGTTGGCAGTTGGTCTTTGCATATTGCTCCCAGAGAGAGAGAGACAAAGGACGAATAGGTGTTGGCAGGATGGGCCATCTCTGACTTGATGGGGGGGGGCTGTCCCCTACCACACTTAAACATCACAGTGACTTTGCCTCAGCACACTCACAAAGAGTTTCATACCAGTCTTTTGTGCCCCAGACAAGCTGGGGCCAGGGCAGAGAAGGAAATTCCAAACACACCTGGGGATAGGACCCTCTAGAAACGTCTTCTATTTCAAAGCTGGCACCAAGTATAAATATTGGACCCTTAGACCCAAGTCTTCAGTACTCCTCTGGACCTGTGGAAGACTCAGAAGGACTGCTGTGCTACTCTGCTGCAAGAAAAATTATATTCTGCTGCCCTATTACTCTACTATCATGCTGCCTGAGTGAGAAGGACTGGACCTGCATTTTGTACCAAGGACCACCAGAGAGCTTCCAAAGGATAGTTGGCCGGCCTCCTGAACAGATCCTCAGGGACAGAAAAGGCTCCAACCACCTTGAACCATGCACCTGGAGAACTACCTACTGTGAGTCCTGCCCCACAGTGATGTAACCTCAGTACTAGACCCTTGAAAGTGAGCCTGAATGTGCTCTGCCAGCCCAGTTATTGTCTCCTAGCTGAATCAACGTAGTGCATCACCTTGCATTTGAAAGAGCTGCTGCACGATGCAACCTCATTGCAGTACCTCGCATCACAGCCCGCACCTCCTCAGAACCATCGCTGCAAAATGCATCCTCAATGCGGGATCTCACAACGCTCCGTAACATGATTTAAAGTACATTGTTCAGCAGACCTAACTTGGTCCCTATATCCGGCCCGCGCTTCATTACGGTGAGCCTGAACTTGTGACTTTGTCCCAGTCCGGCACAACCAGGAACACTCAGTGATGTTTTGTGCTTTTAAGTACTATTTTTACCTAAGCCTTTAAATTTGCATATCTCCGGTTCTACTAATTGGAGTTTTATTTTTTTAGTGTCAAATAATCTATTACAATTTACTCTCTTTTTCTAAAATGGTGTGGGATTTTTCTTGTGTTGTGTTTTTACTTTATTACTGGTTGAAGTGCTACATACATACATATCCTCTAAGTTAAGTCTGACTGCTTTTGTGCCGTGTTACTACAGGGTTAAGCATAGGTTCATTTCGGGTTCACTTGTGTTTCGCCCTGACAAGAATTGTGGTTACTGCTTGAGTAGGGTTTTACCCTCCTCAACCAGTAACCCATTTTCCTACAGCATTTTATAAACTTAACCGTGTCAATATGCTCACATACCTTTTTTTATGTATCCTACACCTAAATCCAGCTTCAATTTAACGTAGTATAATTGAAATAATTCACTGACAATGTATAATCCAACGTGAAACCACATACTTGGTACCATAGAGTTTTATTGTGTTTGACAAACTGGTGTGCTCCAGGATATTGAACAATTCGTAAGATGTGAATGCCTGCATTGACACCATTTTGAAAGATGCCAATAAATAGTAATGCAGCACACTCATTTGGGCTATAGTTGGAAGTAAGTGAGGGTGCTGTACCGCTATGATGCACCTGCTGCAGTATGTAAGAAGAAGTTAATAGATCTTGGATTCTAAACACAGAAGTGTCTCTTATTCCTGGTATAATAGCTAACATGGATTCATTAACCCGTTGGCTGCGCCGCTGATTTTGCGGAAGTGCGGCACTTCCGCAAAACGGGCGGGGCCGCGTCAGCCATTGGCCGACGCCAGCACCAGCAAGGTAGTGCTGTCGTCGGCCATTGGCCGACGGCAGCATGGAAGGGGTTAAATGTTGTTTCCCTAGGTATATATGAATATCAATACCTGATGATGTTATTGAGTGGAATAAGACTGTGTATTTCCACCGTAAACACAACATAATTTCTACAAGTTGTGATTTTGTACCAAAAAGTATCTGTTCTCTTTGAACATAGATACAGCTACAAGTTAGCACTCACCAAATATAAATGCCTCATAATCACAGAAAAAAGTTAATACTATCTCAACCAAATCGAAACAGCACAAGACTCCATCAAACAGCTGTTCCAGGTTGTAACTAGACTGTCAGGCCCAAAACCCCACCCCTCCATAACTCCCACTCAAACACTCTGTGATTGGGGGCGTGGCCATCAAAGCACCGGAGATGGCCGCTTGCGACTGAAGCTACGTCGGCCTGGCGCGCTGAGAGCCTGATATCAATATGAAAACCCCCAGCTCATGAGGCGGGATTACCCCCAGTACACCCTGGAGGACAAGAGGAACGTGGCGATCACATCGGTGGTGCCGGGGCGATGCTGCCAGCGATTCCATTTGAGGAATCCTAACCCCGAGGCTGGGGCCCTCGCAGGACGAACACCTGAGTCTGCCGCAGGAGAGCGGATTGCGAGGTGAGCGGGAGCCACCGGCCGGCTCCCGATGCTGTGTCCGATCCCTCTTGTGCTGCGCGGCTGCTCCCCTCGCCCCCCACACTTACGAACGGCTGCCTCCGGGCCGCACTGAGCTTAGGCAGCGGGGAGTGTCTCCCCCTGCTTGCGCGACTGTCAAAGGGACCACGCAGGGGATAGGGCCTTCCGGTCCCCGTGTTGCATAGGGGTGCGGCAGGCGCGCGGGGGTGGCCTGCTCGGTTTCACTCGGTGGAGTCTGGCTGGTGGGCAACTGCTCCCTTCTCCCTCATTAGGCCCGATAGGCCTGGCCTGCCTCCTGGTGGTGACATCATCGCTGCCCCAGGATCACTTCACTTTCAGTGCTGACAATTGTATACTGGGAACGCTTCTCTCCACATTGTTCTACACGCTACAAGCCTACAATAAGGGCACAGTTTGCGTTTTTCCATGTGTACTGGCAGTCTTCACTCCTCCATTGAACTGTATTGCCATTGCCTCTGAAGATGCCCCTTATCCCACTGCTACAAGGCTCCCATTCCACAGCCTTGCCACATTACTTTCACTTCCTCACCTGATAGTGCCCGGAGTGGACGTGGCGCTACCATAGCTGGTTGCAGCGTGCTGCCACAAGACGCCCCTTTGCTGGCAGCTCCCCTTAACTTGATGGTTAGCGGATTCTACAGGTGCTGATGTTTGCTTCCCCATATATGCAGCTTTGCCAGATTTGGAGTATGCGGCGGCTGTGACCGCGGGGTCCTCTCTGCTTATTGTCTGCGCTGTGACTGGCCTGTTTGCCCCGGGTCGGAGTCCTGTCTGGGTGAGGCCTTTGCTCCATTCCGGTTCCCTGGCCATGCACTCTCCACAAAGGGCCCTCCCCGGATAGTGTCCTGCTTTACCCTGAGATATGGGCCGAAAAGATCCCAAGCAAAGGACTTTGCGCTTTGAGAAAGTCACGGACACCACGACGGACGATCCTACCGACATGGCGGACGGCGCCCAGGGAGCTGAAGATGTGGTAGATCCTCCGTCCCTAACAGCTGCGATGCTTCAGGAAATGAGAGCAGGATTCAGGGCCCTGGATGGCAGGTTTGAAGCCCTGGATAAAAGCCTGGCTGGGCTCTAAGGTCCAGGCGCATGGTCGGCGCCTAGATGTGGCGGAGGCACGGATATCGGATGTGGAGGATGGTGCTGCGCAGTCCCAGAAAAGACTGGACCGGGTGGAACGAATCTTGAAGGTAGTCGCAATAAAGAATGAGGATTTGGAAGCGTGGAGCCGGCGCAACAACGTGCGCATCCTGGGGGTTCCAGAAACGGCCAACACTGGTCGTATGGACACCTTTGTCGAGCAATTGCTATCTGATTTGTTTGGCAAAGAGACATTCACTCCGGGGTTTGTGGTAGAACGTGCTCACAGATCATTGGGCCCCTGCCCCAACCCCGGCCTTCATCGAGACCCATTATTGCGAGAATTATGAACTTCAGCGACAGGGATTCCGTCTTGCGTGCTGCCCGTGAACGTGGCGACATACAGTGGCAAGGTTCTAAGCTGTCGTTCTTCCCGGACTTCACCATGGTGGTTCAAGATGCGCGTCGCAAATTCAATGGTGTGAAAGCTATGCTGAGGAATCTGGGTCTACGGTACGGAATGCTATATCCTGCCAGGCTGATGAGAGTTGACGTGGGAGGCAGGTCACGCATATTCGACACACCGGCTGAAGCACAGGAGTTTTTCCACAATCACAAGAAATATAACACTGGAGCGGCTGGAACAGTACGGGCCGCATCCCTTCTTCGAAGTGGCTCTGAGGCCAGCATGGAGCTCTTCTCCAATACTGGGACTTGATGTTATTGCACTGTCACATGGGTTTTGCTTTGACTGAAAGCTTTAATTAGTGGTTACATATTGTTTACTATCATTACAACTTTGATGCCCGGCTGACGTGGCGTTGCCACACCTCGTGGTGTATACCTTGATTTGGTTTCTGTTGTTGCGAACGTCACGGTGGTCACTTGTTTCTTTCACAGTTAAATGCTTTATCCTTTTGCACCGTCAATTGCTCCTTTGGGCATGGTTTTGCCTCGCTAGGAAAATGGTGAGGCTGGGAGGTGAGAGGTGGGGGGACTCTTGCAGTATGTTTACTGTTTTATGGGTATTGGGACACAGGTCATTGTTTTAAGGTGTTTGTTTAGCTCCGATATGCACATGTTGTATGACCATATCTCATTATGGCACAGCTAGGTTCCCGGTCTGGGCCTTCCAGGCTGTCCCTCATGTCATGGAATGTCAGGGGTCTGAATAACACCCACAAAAGACGCCAGGTACTCAATTACATATCACAACATTACATTGACATTGCCTGCCTGCAGGAGACACACTTGTCCAAATCCGACGCAGCACCTATAGCTGCCAGCTGGAGGGCACACAGATATTTCTCTAGTTATAGTAGATACGCGAGGGGGGTCGCACTACTTATTCGCAAACGGGTCCTTTTTTTCACCGAGCAAGGTAATTGAAGATAGTGAGGGGCGTTTTTTTATTTTTACAGGCACTTTAGGCCCCTTTATGGCTGTAATAGGCGTATATGGTCCCAAAGTTGATTCCCCAGATTTTTTTCATTCATTACAAATACATTCATTATCCCCGTGTCTGATCATTATGGGGGGGGATTTTAATTTATTATTGGATTATACAAGAGACAGCACATCCACCGCTCCAGACGCTAAGCCACGCTCTCGTCTGGCCTTACAAGACATATGTCGGCAATTCTCATTGGTTGACATTGAACACACTCACTCCCCGGCTGTTGCTTCCTACACCCATTATTCTGGGTTCCACAACACCTGGACCAGAATCGATTATTGGTTGGTATCACCTGGGATAGCAGGTTGGTTCTGGTCACTAGATACACTGCCACGGACCTTCTCAGACCATTCCCCTGTGGTGCTCAGGCTTGCGATACCTCGCACTGGGGGATTTGAAAGACAATGGCGATTTCCCGGAGGGGCGCTCCATGACCAGGTGTTCCTGGAAGAAATGAGGACTTCCATAGAAGACTACTTTCACATTAATATCGGATCAGTGGACACCTGGGCGGTACTTTGGGAGGGTTTTAAGGCATACATTTGTGGTGTTTGTATTGCCAAGTGTGCGGGTGTCCTGAAAGACCTGTGGAATACCCTGGCCTGCATTGAGACGGACATTGCAGCCTTAGACGCTGAATTGTTTTCTGGGGCCTCAGCTGATGCTGAGGCTCGTCATTTAGCTCTGCTTGTCGAGTTTCGAGATGCAGCAGATAGGGAACTGTTCTACCTGGGTAAGGATCACACAGCCAGGAGGTACGGTGAGGGCGAATGCCCTGGCAGAATACTGGCGCACATACTCCGCCCCCCTATAGCCGAGCTTACATAACCGAAATCATAAACTCTGCAGATCAGCCGGTGTACACCACTCCTGAGATAAGCAACACATTCCTGACTTACTTTCAATCCCTATACACATCCAGAATAGGCAGTGATCTTAGTGCCCAGGAGGAATATTTATCCGAAATTGCGCTAGTTTACCTTGTGAAATACATGTTAGACTTCCTGGCTATTCCCATTTCGCAGGAGAATGTGGTAGAGGCAATAGACGGGCTGCAGGGTTCCTCTGCTCCCGGGCCGGGTGGGTTTACAGTAGATTTTTATAAGACATATAAAGACATTCTGGTCCCGCGATTAATAGAGGTATATGCAGAAGCGCTGAATACAGGTATTCTTCCCCCTACTTTCAGAGAGGCCGTCATTATTCTTTTCCCTAAACCAGGTAAAGACCCTTCTTTATGTGGCTCATACAGACCCCTGTCTCTATTGAACCTGGATTATAAAATAATGGCCAAAGTGATTGCCTTCAGGCTTTCTTTATTAATGGAGTATAATATTTCCCCGGCCCAGTCCGGTTTCTTTCCTCATCGATCTACCACACTTAACTTGCGGACCCTTTTCGCAGTTCTTCATAGGATTGACCCCAAGACCCCAGCCGCGGCAGTAATATTAGATGCAGAGAAGGCATTCGACTCCCTGGAGTGGCCTTTTTTTCTCTCTGTTATGCGCCGCTTGGGGATGCCCGAAGGCTTTGTTTCCACCACCGCTCTTTTGTATACCAGCCCCACTGCCAGACTGCGCATCAACGGTACGTTATCCCAACCGTTTCGATTATCCTGCTGGACAAGACAAGGATGTCCTTTATCTCCTTTATCGTTTATTTTAGCGATGGATCCTTTGATAAGACACTTCCAGGAGCGTCATTTAGACCGTGGCCTGCAGTTTAAAACTGGTCCACTGCTAGTGTCTCTATATGCCGATGACACTATATTATATGTGAGACACCCGCAATTTAATCTTGATCCAATTATTAGGAAAATCTTACGGTTTGGCAGGTTTTCGGGACTTGGAATTAATTAGCACAAATCAGTTATCTTTCCGTTGACCTGCAGCACCGTTCCATGGGACTGCGAGTACCCACTTGAATGGTGCCTGGACTCGGTTAAATACCTAGGTGTCCATATGCACATCAATACAGCTACTATAATAAGGTTGAACTATGGTTGTGCCAAATGCTCCTTAGAGTCACAAATAGAGCGGTGGCTTCGTCTCCCACTGTCTATGGCAGGTAGAGTCACCATAATTAAAATGATAGTCCTGCCAAAAATTGTATATCTTTTTAATAATATTCCCATTCCCCTCACTCAGTCTTTTTTCCTACATACTTCCTTATACGATTGATATGGGGAGGTAAGCGTCCACAGGTTAACTTTCAGGCTTTGACTCTTCCTTATGAGAGAGGTGGTTTTGAAATCCCTGATATGTATTTATATTATTCAACTGCACAATGTAGCTATGCTTATGCATTTGTACCACCCAGATACCCGAATCCCCTTCTTGCGGCCGGAGGCTGATCTGGTGCTTCCGCAGAGGCTGTCTGTAGTACTTCCCAAAGGGATCCCTAGGGACCCCTTGGATATTCAAACAGTACCCACCACTAGTTGGGCGTGGGTGAAGTTACGGAGGTTTCTAGGGCTGGACCTATTATATTCTCCGGCGTTGCTTCTCCCGAACCCCACGTGGCTCCCCATCACGGGAGAGACACTTGTGCAACGCTCACTGACTAAATTTGATGTCCAAAAGATAGGCGATCTATTTCCAAACGACCATGTCTTCTCGGTATCGGAGGATATTCGATTTCAAGGCTGCTCCTTCATGAACGCTTTTGTGTTACGTCGTATGCATTTCATTCTGCGATCCACCTTCCCCACATATCCGGTTGCACCAGAAGCAACTGCCCCTTTAACATTGATCATTGAAGGTGAAACGGGCAATCATTTAATTTCCAAAATGTATAGGGCATGTAACACAGTGTACTCTTTCGCTGATGTTACAATTCGCATGGCATAGGAACTTGATTTAGGTCGGCCCATAACAGATGACCAATGGGAACAGTGCTGCAGAGTTACGAAGAAAATATCCCTTAACAGCAGGCACAAACTCATTCACTTTACATTTCTTCGCAGAATGTACCACACTCCTGCCTGGTCGCATAAGATAGACCCATCCAGACCGCACCATTGCCGGAAATGTTCGGCCCCCCAAGCTGACTTTGCTCACTTGACTTGGACCTGTCCTAGGTTACAGCCTTATTGGGAGCAGGTGCATGCCACTCTGTGCGACATGGTCTCCCTGTCCCTTATCCCCATTCCAGAAATTGCCCTATTGTGCTATATGATCGACTTCCCCAAGGAGGTACGGAGGTTTGCGGCACTTGGATTTTTGCCGGCTAAGCGAGAAATAGCACTGATGTGGGACAAGAAAACGTTGCTAACATTGCAGGCCTGGCTGCGAAGCCTGGCCTACTGTAATGTAAATTGTGAAGTATATGCATCCCTAATGCCAAGCTCTTCACGTCCGAAGGGTATATGGGTCCCCTACAGGGCGTATATAGCTGCAAAAACCAGGAACACTGGCACACAAGTGGAACATGGCATTGGGCCAGAGGGTGTGGGGCGAGCTGACCCTACATTGATGTGTGATTCCTGTTCATTAGTGTTCTACATGCTCACTCTACTACACCACACTTGTCTCGGGGGGTCGACACTACTGATAGATTCTATATCTGTCTTCATACACGGAATCGCTGTAGATCACTGCTTTGCTGCTTGGATAGTACGGGGTCTATCTATTTGTTATAACTTTGCAGTCCCCGGCGGACAGTACTGTATCTGCTGTTGCCACATCTTGTGTTGTACATGTCACAGTATTTTATATGGTTGTATAATGAAACGCCTAAAAATGTACCGCTCTGATATTGATTTGCTGATTATTTTGTATTTGAAAACTATAAAATAAAGGAAAAAAAACAAAAAACAAAAAAACACTCTAGCCACATTCTTTCAAGAAAAAGTTAGCCACATCTATACCAACTTTGCTGCCCACTCCTCTACAAACAACCAGACCATTGCTCCCACTGATAACATCAACTCACCCATCTCCACTCAACCTGGCCTCACCAAGAATAGCACCCTTCCTACCCTCCTGGAATTCACCCAAGTCACGCCAGACCAAATCATAGACCACATTTCCTCCATCAAATCAGGATCTCCCAACGACCCATGCCCCCCACTATATTAAAACTGATACCTGACATCATTGCCCCAGTACTAGCTGGGGCAATGCAATTCAATGTTCACCACAGGAACATACCAATCCATTTGGAAAAAAACAGTCATCAAGCCGCTACTAAAGAAACACAACCTCGAACCCCAAAGAAACCAATAATTATAGACCTATCGCCTGCCTCCCTTTCCCCGCCAAGATCTTCGAAAAAGTGATAAACACTCAGTTGTCACATCTTATCAATGTAAACAACCTTCTAGACGACAACCAATTCGGCTTCAGGAAGGGCCATGGCACCGAACAGCCCTTATCAAGCCTTCCAACGAGATCAGAATGATACTCGATCGGGGAGGAGCCGCAGCTCTGGTGCTGCTGGATCTCTCAGCAGCATTTGACACGGTCGACCACACAACACTTGTCGACCGTGTCTCTGCCATAGGTATCAAAAATAAAGCCAAAGCCTTCCTAACCTCCTTCCTCTCTAACCGCTCCCAATCAGTAACGTTAGGCGACATTAAATCCCCATCCTTCACCTTCCCTTGCATTGTTCCACAAGGATCCTCGCTGAGTTTGACCTTATTCAACATATATGTGTCCGACTTGGCGAGGGTCATCAAGTCTCATGGCATGCGACTGACCACATACGCCGACAACACACAGCTAGTACTAGAGACCCACAATGACGGAGATAAAGTTGCAGCAAACTTCCAAACTGGAATGCTCGCAATAAGCACATGGATGGCAAACAATTGCCTAAAACTAAACTCCAAGAAAACAGAGGTGGTGATCTTTAGCAACTTCTCCCCCAGCTGGTCCCCATCCTGGTGGCCAGCATAGTTGGGCCCACCTCCATCCCCTGTAACAAAAGTCAGAAACTTAGGTATCATCTTTGACGATAAACTATCATTCTTACAACATGCCAACAACATAGTATCCTCAGCCTTTTACATCATCAATATGATAAAGAAACTTCTACCCTACCTTCCATCAAGTGCTGGCAGAACTTTCATGAGCACGCTATTCATGTCCAGGGTAGACTACTGTAATTGTTTATACCTTAACGCTCAGGAAAAAGTCCTGAATAAATTACAGATGGTGCAAAACGCAGCGGCAAGGATCCTGACTAGCACCCCCAAATTTAAACCCTCATCCAACTTAATACGTGAGCTCCCCTGGCTGCCCATCAGAACCCGTACAAAGTTCAAGGCCCTAAGTATTGCCTATAAAGCAGCAAACAACACAGGACCTGAGTTCCTAAAAAAACCGCTATGCCCTTACAAGCCAACCAGACCCCTACACTCAGCAGCAAATCTGATAAATGTCCCTAGAACAAAAAAAGCATCTTGAGGCGACAGAAGATTCGCAGTCACCACCGCCAGACTTTGGAACACACTTCCCCTTCACATCAAGACCACCCCCTCCATCCTTGCCTTCCGTAAACAACTAAAAACTTGGTTATTCAACCAATAACTCACCAGCACCCCTCTGTCCTATCGTCAACCGTCTGTGGCGCCGAGACACCCAAGGGTATTTGTGCACTTAACAAATTCCCTAAATTGAAAGGTACACCTAGAATTGGTTTATATGTAATGTAATTATATAAACAAACTATAATGACGTAGTTGCATTTAGCCAGATATGAGTATAGGATACATAAAAAAAGAATATGGGCAGAAGAACATGGTTAGAAGTATAACATTAAATATACATTTTAAAACCTATTTGGAATGTAAAATACTATCACCTGTCTAGTGTTAGAATAAATGTAGTTGGTATTGCTGCATTGATGTAACTATGCTGCTTAACGATGGTGTGAACTAAGACTGAAACACTGGCATATAAAGTAAAGTCCACATTTGTAAAGCGCACAATCACCCGTAAGGGTCTCTAGGCGCTGGGGGGCCGTCGGGGAGATTAAGCGAGCTATTGCCCAGAGTCACATGGTGCTGGGCTAACCTGCCGCCGGAGCCGGGGATCGAACCGTGGTCCCCAGATTCCAGCGTCAGTCGCCCTGGCCGCGGCGCCACACCTTTCCCACCATATGAAACAGATCTGCCCACAGTAAGGCAGTGACAAAGGTGTAATCAATTTATTTCAGTATAATGATGTTTTTGACACTGGATGACTAATCTGTTCTCCTCTTACAAGAGCTCTCAATAGCATGGAAGTAATTGATGGTTCTGAGGAACTCGTTGTTTTATACTTCTTAATTGAGCTCTCCTTGAACATTTATGCATAGAGGAATGTGAAAATGGACAACAATCAGATAATAGATGGGGAATTAAATCATTCTGTAATATATCTACCTGCTGATTGATCCTTGACATTGTATCCATTTTTTAGATACTGTACATGTAACCCAATAGCTAAGAATAGTGAATCATGTTATATTGTGTGTTCCCTTGAAGTGATTTTCACAAAAACATTTTGAAGAGTCATTTCTACAGATCTAAAGGTTGCCAACGCTGAGGACTTTGTTTTAACAACTCCTGCTGCCAGCAACAAATTTAGTCACTACATTTATGTTAGAATTTGGATTGTAGGTGACCTGCAATTGAAACCATTTCACAGGGGTAAAGGAGACTTGGGACAAAAAGTGTGATGTACAAAGTGCTGTAACGGTCGCCAATCTGCAGATTTGGTAAATCTGAGAGTTTGCAACCACTAAAACACTTCTAATGATGTACTAAACCCAATGAATGATTCAAAAAACGTTTTCAGAATCATTAGAACATTGGAATGTTGGGAGCTCTATTGAAAACAATGGAGTGCTCTGGGCTTATAATGGCTGGTATAAGCCTGGAGCTCCAACATTCCAATGTTTCTTTGTTCACAGCCAGAGCTTCAGGGAGCCTGAGGGGATTCCAATCCCCTCACGCTTCCAAAAGGCTTTGTTTTTTTTCTTAAAATGTTCTAATAGCCTTATAGCCCTTCGTAGATGGGCTATACCTCTATTAAAGTCCCTCTCCCTTGTTAAAGGCCCTCGCCTTCGGCTCGGGGCCTTTAACGCTGGAGAGGGCCTTTAATAGCCGGTATAGCCCTCTACGGCGGGCTATAAGGCTATATTAAATGGGTTAAGTAGACATTAAGGAATCTCTATTTGGAAGAAGCGTGTTAAGGGCGTCCCTTCAAAATACTGATTCCTTAAGGTATGTATAATGTTTTGTGACCAAAATCCATTTTTAAAACATTAATATTTTATCATCAATTCAAAATTGATGGTAAGCCATTTGCAAAATTGAAGGTGTCACTAGGCTTTTTAGGCGTAGGCACTGGTCTATGGGACCACCACCTACTCCTCAAAAAGGTTTAACTTTTTTTTTAACACGACCCAATTTCCTTTCAGGAAAATGGGCTGCATTTAAAAGAGAAAGAAATATATATATATATATGTGTGTAATCAATATATATATATATATATATATATATATATATATATATATATATATATATATATATATATATATATATAATTTTTTTTATTTAAAAGCAATCACAGACATGGTGGTTTTCTGACCCCAATGACACCTGTGACTCTTGCCAGTTATAGTTGGTCGCGATTTGCGACCTGCCTCTTGCTTATTTTTATGGTAGGCCGAATTGTGACCCACTGTAATGAAGAATTTTATGCACCAACCTATTAGTATATAGGTTAGGTCGCAAAATGTGTTCCCACTTTCAAAACATTGAAAGCTGGTTCTTTGTAGAAGCAGTCTTTATTCCAACAAGCAAGCAGGCACATAACCAGTGCCGTAAAATGTGGATCTTTCATTAGCTCGTGAATGTGTTGAATTTTTGGTTGAATTCATTGTGACTATAACAAATGTCCAAAATCCAAAGTAAAAAAGGCATTTGTGTTTACAGAGTAGCATTTGTGGGATGTCATAAAGCTGAAGCCAGTTTTGTCCCTAGTTGGGGTTTCTACAGGATTTTTAGAGATGCCTGTCCAGTGGGGGCATCTCATAAAAACTGAAGGACTGGCCTCACACACCACCTGGTGTCATGCTTCATCATAGGACGTCCTCGCCCTCTAAAAACTTCGTTTGATAGAGGACGGGGATACACCTGGGGGCAGGGATGCACATTTAAACTAAGTGGTGGCCCGTGAATAGTGAAAAAGTGATCTAAAAACCATTACAGTTGTCTAGAAAACTAATTTAATTAAATGGGCAACTGGGGGTTTATGTAACTATCAATCTCCCCGCTAGTGTAGTACTCAAAAGAAATGCATTAGGTCACTATCCTACTTACTCCATGGGATAAAAAAAAAGCAGTATGACCGTGATCTCCATTTTTAACTGTTGGGGGTGATCCAAACTCGTCAACTGTTCGGCTAGAGTGAGACCCTCCATGTCAGGTAAACAGTTTCCCTTTCTCTTGTATACCTATTTGGATGTAGGTACTAGCAACATAATTGTGATAAATATTATAGTGACTTGTAGGTATGAGTGTAGTCTTGTAATATTTAAAGAGGACATATCTCGGTGCTGACCATGGGCCCAGCATTAGAGAGATGGACTTTGGGAAGAAAGGTTGAATTAGCACTCTAAGCATTCTGGTAATCGTTAACTAAAGTCAGGCCTTTGAAGCAGCATGGCATTTGACCAATATATTAAACACCCTGGAGAGACTGAGAAGCTGCCAGAGATTGTCTGGCATTGATTCATAAAAATGATATATTGTTTATTTAGCTCCTACTATTGCAGTTTTGTTATTATAAAGTGGTGTTAATAACAGGTGGCAACATTGTCAAATTTAATGGTGCTCAGTTCATCGACCTGGAAGGATGAAAGGCTCAGTTATGCCATCCTGGAATTGCACGCATGAGCTATAAGTGTTACACAGATGTGAAAAGGAAGGTCCCAGCTCATTGAGAGGCATCATAGTATTAAAATTGATTAGAAAGGAGTTAAGGTGCTGGATGTTACACATAATTACATTGATCCAGCACAGACTTAATAAATTGGACAGGGACAAACATTCAAGTATTTCATTTACTTTGGCCCATACACATATACCCAAAATCCCTGTTGCACTGGTGTCAAGTTTACGAATTCAATACCAATTCATACTTCGCTGTTCATTTCTTAATTCCTTGGTCGATGGACCAATTAGTTGAAAAATTTAAGGTAACAGTTACTCATAATAAAAACCGACAAAAGAATCACAGACTCTTTGTTTGCAAATCGATTACATTTATCTAACACGAATGCATTAATAAAATAATACCCCACGAGAGAAAATACACTCTAATCAGTCAATAACTAATCAATCTCAAGAAACATATGTTGCATGGAGGGGATCGATAAAGAGACATCAGATATATGCACAAATTAATTCTCAATTCTGAAAGATGGATGAAGAGACAAAAGTACAGGCATAATAACTTTGAATTATCAAAGATACCAACCCAAAGAATAAGAACGGAAAACCCACCACCCAGGCCTAGGTAGCGGCAAGGGACCCCCAGACAGAGAGTCAGGGATCAAAGAATCTGAGCTCAGGACAAGAATAAGACTGGAACATCTAGGCCTCTCTGCAACCCGATAATCAGCAGCATGCCCTTTCTCTCTTTCTTCGCCTAAGACAGCAGGCGCATCTGCCACCCTCACGTATCACAGCTACCCGCTCTTATCCCCACCCCTATTCACCTATTCTTTATACCCTTTCCATACATGTCCATCCCACTAAAGTTGCTAAAGTCACCCATTCTAGCTACAGAATTAGTTAAAAACGAGGGGCGGATGGTCAACCTATTATTAGGTCATGCTTCTTTTGGCTACCCCTTTGTTAAGCTTACGTTCCCACATATTCGATGTACATTCCTGTTCTCTCATGAGGATAAAGTAACAAGTTAAGGACAAATGTTGTACATTTAACATCTTGTAGATTTTCACACGAAGACACTGGAGTTGGCTACATGTCAAACGTCATGTCCTTCACCGTGCCATGCTCTTTCAGCTTATTCAGCGGTCCGGCCACTCAGTCACATGGTCTGTACGTGCGGCAAGTTTCATTCATTACAGTTCAGCTAACTTAACCCAAAATGGAGACTCGTCCGTTTACTAAAAGAACAGAAAGCAGACATTCGGTAATAATGTGATTATGAAATGTTTCACTGCTAACTCCCAACCTTATCTCTAGCCCATGTTATCAGTTACCCTAGCATAGCTAAAGCAGGAAAGCGGCATTAATTATTATGACAAAGCAACACGTCATGCTTTTACTACATATACATGCAATGTGCCATGCCATACATTTATAACACGTTCTACACCGAATATTATTACAATTTCAGTTATTTATTTATTGTTAGGATTAATTACATGCATATAGCAAAGCGACTTCCCATGTGTGTGAGTGCACATTAGACATACTCACTACTTAAGATTAGTACGTATTACAGGGGTACTTGCTTCAGCGGGTTTCTCTTTTGCAAATCCCCACTCCATCAACATTTTCTGCTTACTGATGTTTTGACATGTGTAGTTTATTCAATGGGTGACTAATAGTTGCTTGTAGCGAACTGAAAAGATACAGCTAGCCATCACGGGAGACTATATATAATTTAAAGCTATGAAAGTGAAACTTCAAAAATAAATTAACTTCAAAACCCTGTGTCCGTGTGACGTAGTGAAGCCTGCTTGATCACATCTTCATGTAGTTGTTTTTAAAACATTTTTGTTTTTGAAGTGTGGGCTGTGAAGTTTAAAATATAGGCATCTTCGTAGTGATGGGCATTCCCCCAGACAGGCAGTGCCATAAGGAGCAGTAGGTGGACCCCTGCCACACAGTGCAATTGCCTTCATCAGAACTCCCATCCTCCCAGAAGTGTGACTGCATTGCGGGAAGGAATTTCTTGTGCTTGTTTGCTGCATGGCAGCTGCCCCTCTGTTGTTGGTAGTAAAGGGCTCAGACTAGCTCTGAACAGTAGCTGGTAAATTGCTTCAACTCTGATTGATCCCTTTATTTCAATGCTTGGTTATCTCCACGCGCCAAGTAGTCACCCATGGTCAGATAGGGTGCAGGAAATAGTCCACCATAGCAGGGTGGGCTAAATGTTGCTTCACATGCTTTTACCAAGTGTGACATTTCCAGAATTCACAGGTGAAGTTTGAAACTGCTCCGATGCCTAGCTTCTTTGTGACGCCTTGCTCCCTATAGTTTTGAAGCTACAGGGGCAACCTATCAGAGTGGAGAGTGTAGAATTTAACTGCTGACCAGAATGCAGATAACAAAGTTGACTTCTGAAGCCATCGTGCTTTTCTGGTTAAGGCTGGTGGAGCAGACAATGCCTACCTCACAGCAAGGACTACGACATTTCAGACTCTATAGCGTATAACACAGTTATCACACGCAGAATAAAAATGGAATGTCCTTTGAAGTTCGTTATTTAGGTAAACAGACAGCACTTTAATACCTTAATTTTATGCAGGGATGTACACTGTAAAAAAGAACCAAGAAACGGAATTCTGTAACCAAACAGAATAACAACAATGATTTGAACTAAGGACATTTGGCCCACAAGTGTACAGTTGGTAGTGATTCTGATCAGAATGTTGTTCACACTAGAAATGAGAACAGTGATTTTTTTTTTGTTTTGTTTTTAAAAGACCTTTATTGCGCAGTAAATGGTTATCATACATTTCACAGTCTACGTCTTCACAGTGACTGCGTGAACGTATAGCAGTCTGTCAGGGTCTGTACAGGATGACACAGCCATTCAGCCGACAACCCGGAGGTCCGGCGGCGAAGTCCATATGATAACTTGTATAACCATCTGTCGACTCGTGTTATAAGTATTAGATCTCATGGTTTTGCATTTTATCATCAAAGTTCGTTTCGCAATGTCCGCCCAGCAGTGGCGCTATGAGTGTAACCTCTCAAGTTCCCGTGGGTCGTGCGGGAGTCAGCCGTGGTTAGTCAAAAAAATGGGTAGGGGAGTCGGCTATAGATGTGTCGCCAATGCCGAGTCAACGTTGCTGTCCGTGAATTGGCAATATGTGTATTAGTATAGCTCACTGAGGCACAGGAGCAAGCAGGTGTGTTCAGCAGGGTTAGTCTGCAGCCATGTTGGGCAAGGCTCAAATATCTAGCAGCAGGGTGCCTGTGTGGCATCCCAAGTACATCGCTGGGAGGGCGCTAGGGACATGTCAGCATCTAATGAACAGAGCATCAAATCCGTGTCTAACGCGTATGTGTCCAAGTGTCAGTATGTATCTCGTGTAGTGCGTGAGGAACATCGCGTCTCCGCAATCCGTAGGTAGCATGAGGTCCACGAGGGATTGCCTCCCGTCAGTGACGTGGTACCTCTAGTGTCTTCATGTAAAGCAAGGAAAGGGGTCTGGTCCGGGAACTTGACCAGCAAACAAACTGTTCCCTACGCCCATATAATGTCTGGGAAAACTGGGGGGTAGGGCAAGTGTGAAAGACAGGGGAAGGGAAAGGGAAGGGGGGAGATCAGTGCGGGTTCCGAAGTGGAGCATCTATTGTAAAGTGGGGTCCAGCAAGACTTCATGTAGTGTGTAGGAACAGTCGGAGGGGGGGGGGCAGGGGGGGGGGCATGAGTCCCCCATCTTAGTCAAGGATCGACGGGCGTCTTCCGCAGTGCAGGGTCATGGTGTATGTCTGCAGTGCGCGGTGTGGTGGTGCAGGCTATCTATGCGCTAGTCATTCCCCTGTAGGAGGATGGGAGAGGGGGGGCGGCATCCCCATATTTGGGGGTGTCTGCAGTTGGCGTAGGCATGTCAGGGCCAGGGTAGCTGCGCGCGCTCAGTGCCCCAAAGGTGTCCAGTGTAGAGCGGTGATGCGGTATTATCTTTATCCAGGGGTGCATGCCTTGGAACGGCGAGAGGTGAGTGGGCGGGGGAGAGAGGTGTGGGGCTGCACCTGCCCTCGGCACCAGTTGGTATCGCCATGGCGATGATGCCCCTTGCCTCAAGTGATCCCCCTTTCCTGGCAGGCGTGCTGGAATGTTTTCAGGAGGTCGTTCGAAATCTGAGCAATAGGGAATTTGCGGAGTCCCGCTGTTTCCTCACGAAGAAGGACTGTGCCCTCTGCTCGTGCCCAATTAGTGAAGGAAGCGCGCCAGTGTCGTACGTGGGGGGGGTTTGCTGCCTTCCAATGTTTGGTAATCAGGCGTTTGGCCGTTATGAGCCCCATGTCCCAGAAGCGTGTCCGCACTTTGTTGAGCTTTGTGCGTTTATACAGCCCTAAAACACACGCTTCCCACGTGTGTGGTATCTGCTCGTCAGCGCTGCGTGTGAGGAGAGTCACGACCTCGTCCCAATATTCGTGTATGTCAGGACAACTCCACAACATATGTAACAGGTCTGCTCCAGTCAGAGAGCAGCGCGGGCAGGCAGCATCTGTGGTGGCAAAGTATCTATTTATCTTGTCAGGCGTAAGGTAAGCGCGGTGTAGGATATAAAATTGGATGATTTTGAAGCGGGGGCTGCGCGGGATATATGTCGGTCCAGCTAGTATCACTGCCCACTCTTTGTCAGTCCAGGCGCGTCCCCTGTCCGCCGCCCACTTGTCCCGCAGCTGTAATGTGGATGGCTGTGAGTGTGCCTGCAGAGCTTGCGCCAACCAATGGATGACGTGCGAGCCATTCCCCATAACATGGAGGTACTGCATAAAGCTATGCATCGGTAGCTCCTCCGCCACATCGCCCCAGGAGGCAGTGAGCGTGCGCAAGAGGGTCGCATGCAACAGGAACTGTCCAGCCGGGAGTTCTGTGGTAGCAGCTAGGTCCGCAAAGGCGAGCAGCGCCCCCTCAGCATACAGGTCACCCAGGGTATCCACTCCTGCATGTGTCCAGCTAGTCAGGCGAGTCACGGTTAGTGCTCCCGCTGGGCTCGGGGTGCCTAGAATGGGCATGATCGGGGCGTACGGTGTTGTAGCCCGGGTGAGTCGCAAGCAGCGTAGGAAGCACTTGCGTGCCACTGCCAAGTGTAGCTGCAGGGGGCAGGAGGTTCGAGTTAGCGGGTGGAACAGTGTATTGATTTGTGTTTGCGTCCAGGCTGCAGCGTCCGAGGCAGTATCGTCAAGATGTTTGCCGCTGAGCCACCCCGTCACCCATTGCATCTGTGCCGAAAGGTAGTACAGCTCCATGTTGGGGACTGCCAGGCCTCCCAGTTCCGTTGGCATGTAGAGCTTGGTCAGCGCTACTCTGGGTCGGCCCTTATTCCAGATGAGGATTCGCAGTAGGACCTCCAGATCTCGGAAAATTTTATTCGGCACATAAGTCGGTATATTAGCGAAATAGTACAGCAGTCTAGGCAGCACTATCATCTTGGTAAGTGCTATCCGACTCGGCACATTGAGGGGTAAGGTGTTCCAGAACGTGATCTGCGCCCGAACCGAGGCGATTGCCCGCAGGAGGTTGCCCTCCAGGACATCCAGTGGAGTTCGATAGATTCGTATCCCCAGGTAGCGGAACGTGGTGGGATACCACTGTAGTCTGCCTCCGCCTAGGTGCACCTCGCACTCGGGCGTATCCGGGTGGAAGGAATAAGCCCCCGATTTGGACCAGTTGACCCGCAGTCCCGACAGCTCTTCGAAGGTTCGGAAGACGTCAGCCAGGGAGGCCGGGATGTTGGTTATATCTCTGACATACAGCAGCAAATCATCTGCGTACAGTGACACTGCGTGGAGTCCATCCGCTAAAGGAATGCCCCAGTCAGCCCCCTGTGCCCTAAGTATCGTGGCTAGGGGTTCCATGGCCAAAGAGAACAATAGAGGCGACAGGGGGCAGCCCTGCCTAGTGCCTCTGCGGACCCGGATGGCGTCCGAGAGCAGCGCGCCCGTGCGGACCCGAACCGTCGGTTTGCCATAAAGCAAGTCCACCATGGCCTCGTATCCCCCTCCCAATTGGAACTTTTCCATTACCGCTCCCAGGTACGGCCATTCCACCGAGTCGAATGCCTTCTCCAGGTCCAGTATCAGGCACTAGAAATGAGAACAGTGATGATCTTAACCTCCTACAAAGAAGTGGGACTCCACCTGCACGGTTTGTGATCGCACAATATAATTAATTGTAGGTAAATACCAGACTTAAACACTTCCCTCGGCACTTATGTTCAAGAGTGATTCACCCACACTGCAAACCTGCTTTGTGTTGATTTTTACAATACCTTAAAAGGTGGCTATTTCATGACTGCGTCCAAAGTTCAGTTTCCTAGAGTGACTGAACTTCATACTGAAGGGGACAGACTGTGTCCTGACCCTCTATAGAACATAGAGTGTGGACCTTTAGGCATAAACGGAACACCGAAGCACCATGCCCAACCTTCTGGCAATGGAGATGGCTAGCAAGCGTAGGTTGGGACACCTCTAGCTCCCCAGGTGGTGCTGAGCCTGCACGCTATTCCACCCCAGGTGATGGCCTCTAGATTCTAGGCAAGGACAAGGTCCCACAGATATGAACAGGCAAAACCTGGGCTCTGGGAGGGAGTAAGTTTATTGGACAAAGTCACCACTCTACTCAGTTGGTACTTGCTATTGATTTTGGGAAATCCTACTCTAATCTCAAGCAAAATAAGCAGCCAGGGCATGCCAAAAGAGTTTACGTAGAGCTTTGGGCTACATTCTAGTTCTGAGGTAATGGGAATTCCGAGCTCCACTTTGGAAGCTCTAGACAGAGTCGCTGCAGGTCTATCTTGATGGAGCACTCGAATTGCTAGAATGGGACTCCTGCTTACGTTCACATTCCTTTGAATTTGGGCAGCTGTTCACTGCCTGTCTTTCCAGATGTATTTTTACAGTGCACACATTCAGCCAGTACCGTAGTCACATGTTTGCCCCTTACATCAGTCGGCGTTTCATGCTCTCAAAATGCATTGTAGGCGTGGACTACATGACTCCAGTTAAAGGGAAGGCCCAGGAAGCTGGTCTGATGTGATTCGCTTATGCATCACATAAGGCGGCCGTTCTGTGTCGCAGCCAGTCAGGTGCTAGAGAGGAAGTGAGGGTGGTTTGTCTTTGTCAATTTTGTGGCCAGCACCCCTTCTCTATCTTGCAAACACCCTTCGTACAAAGAGATGTTACAATCAATATGCGTATCCTTATCGGTGTACCGAAGATGACTACAGTCACTTCTCCACTCGAACATGTTGCAGTGTTTGTAATTATTCGCACCACCACAGTCACACCACTCTTGTCCGTTTATTCCATTAATTTAGAAAAAAACAATTGGGTCCCATCGTTCCAGAGTTCACAAGGCCTAATCTATATGTTGGTCAGTACTCCTCACCCTTGCTGCACCTTAAAGATATTTAACTGAGGCTCCCTGTCAGGGTGAAGGTGAACAGTTTTGCAAGTGTCCATTGGAAAGAAATGTGTGAAGGCCTGAAAGTACCTTACGTAAGCCCCGCCAAAGGAGCTGCTGGTAGGAACTCACCAGTATGCTCACGTCTTCATCATCGGTATCTTTCAAGACCAAAATAAAATGTTTGTAAAAATGTGAAACAAGGAAAACCTAGTGATGTGTGAAAAAATGCACTGCTCACGTTAATCATGTGCTATCCCACTGTGACCCCCTAATGAAAAGAAAAAAAAGGACATTTTTCTGCTTATCCAGGCAAAAAATGAGGTGGGACCCACTGGCGACACTGCCAACTTTAATCGATGCCGTGGACCCACTCCAATTAAAAACCACACAATGTTGCAAACCACTTCAGTTTAGGGAAGGCCTTTCCAATGGGCACTTGCAGAAGGGGATTCAAGTAGGGGTGGTAGACACACTTTTTAGAATTGGACAGCAAAACCCTATTTCGAGTATTATTTTTGAAGCTATTCCATCAGTACGACAGCTGAGTACTGTGTTTGTGGTTTTTTGAAAACAGTGGTTCAGTATCAGAGCAGGTCCTTTTTGGTATATTGTGATTTGAGTTGAGGGCGACCCGCCTTGTAAATCCCTCTATTGCTCCTTATTGCACATGAAGGTGAACAGTACCTTCATCCTACAGGATGTGAAATAGAGGTGAGCAAGCATTTGTTTTTCCTTCAGATTCGTAAAATGATGGTTATCGGCTGCTCTGTAGATCATGAATGTTCTTGGTTTAACTTCCCACATGCAAAGTTCATCCATGTGGACAGTGTGAAATAATTTCCAAGACATACTAAATCATGATCCCCTAAACTGTACCCAGCCTAAAAAAGGCATGTAGACTATTCCTCTGCAGATTTACGATTTTCAGAGCAAAACGTCTTTCTGGGGAGCGCTAGAGTTGTAGTTTACAGAGTATCTTGAGATTAGGGGCTCTTCAAAATCAGCTGAAAAGATACCTCTGGGTCAATCAGCTGCAGGCTTTTGTTCTTGCATTTTATTTTCTTTGGTCTTCATATCTCCCGTGATTGTACTATGCTAATAGAGACGGCCATGGATAAGGCTGAAGTGGAAAGGCCCATGATGTAACACTCTTATAAGCCCAGTCATACTTGTAATGCCTTAATTACTTACTGATAATCTTCGTTACCATTACTCCGATTCTTCCTTCCTCATTCTAGTACTTATTTGAGATTTTATCTCCCTGTGTCCCAAACGAGCAACCCTTCTCAAAGCTTTCTTCCCTTTCCATGAGACACTAGGATTGAGCTTTCAGTGTACAGGGGTGGCTCTAGGCTCATGGCAGCCCTGGGCAGGGAGCGTAGGTAGGGGGCCCCAGAAGAGGGGGTCCGGGCGGGGTGGAGCGCGGAGGCCAGTAAAGTGTTTTTGCTGTCTTTTAGGACTCTGTGCACTTTTTTTCTCACTCCTTAAAATTCTATTCTATTCATGTGGATTTCTAAATTGCATGGCTACCCAGATGGGTCTCCCAGCACTAAAGCTTCGGCCCAACATATTAGCTAAAAAGGGCAGTTTTTACAAATTTTCTGAATTCAGACTCGGTTATCCTTAGTTGTAGTGGGAGACTGCTCCAAAGCTTGGGGGAAAGGAAGGTGAAAAACGCCTTGTATTCCTGGTTTTCTTTGAAAATGAGACAATTGACGGTTAGTGGACATTATTATCCTGGTGGGGTAGTAAGGTGTTAGCAAACTTCGTATCAAACAGGCTCCTTCTTTATACATTACTCGAAGAGCAAGGTAAAGAGCCTTAAACTGTATTCTTTTAAGCACTAGGAGCCAGTGGAAGGTTGCCAGTGCTGTGGTAGCTGATTGATGTTTAGGAATTTTCAATAAAATTTGTGCTGAGCCATTTTGTATTACCTGAAGTCTTTTTGGAACTGACTTGGGATGCCACAAAAATAGGGAGTTCCCACCCATAGTCAAGTCGTGCGGTAACTAAGCCTTACACCAACACTCTGTTCGAGGGTCCAGGCATCCATTTCAGTAGCTTTCTCAGTCCTCATAAGGCCGTAACAGGTTGATGCTAATTCTTGGTTTGGTCCATTGAAAGTTTGTTGTAGAGCCAAAAGCCCAGACTTTTGACTTCCGATTTAGGGGTGGGCTCAGTGCCAAGAAAGTCTGGCCAATTTAGCAGCAGCCTCCTGGCGGGGTTGTTTCCCAGCACCATCTTTAATTTCAAACTGCTTGCAGCCATCTAGTCTGCAGCAAACAAAAGGGGAAACCTCTATGATGACCTATATTTCTTTATACATAAGCAATAACGTTACTTCAAAATTACATACATGATGCTGCAAGAAACATGAATACATTCACTTAGACTTGATATTGATATTTATTTATTTCAGTTATTTTCTATCATTTTTAAAACAATTGAATTTTTTCTCATTTTTTTGTGATTATTTTATCCAAAATTTACAATACAGTGACATGGTAACATATATGTACAAATCAATTAAAAAGCAAGAATAAATCATTCCAGGACAAAACCCCTACACTTTACATATACTGTTATTTTCACTCATGCCAACATTCATACATATTCAACCTTTCATACTAGTGGTGCTAACATACCTAACACAATACACAACAGTGAAAGAGAATGAAAAACAAATAAAAATGTCCTCTAGTGGACTCCTCGAGATGTCGTTGAGACCAATTATTTTTAGAACATTCTTTTTTTGTATAAGCGTTATTGGTCTTTTTTGATCCTTTCGTTTGTTTCTCCAAAGTTTGAAATGGTTTGTGCGTGAGTGTCTCTGGTGCGTACGGCCTACGTACGTTTCGGTGATATAGTTATTTTATTTCACCTTCTTCAGGGCCAACAAAAGACTGGACAAAAAACAGGTGCATTCATACTCTTAAAACCAAGGGGTTCTCTTTATCTGTGTCTATGTCGAAGTTTTATAGACACGTTTAAGAAAAAGTAGTATCACTGGGCACTAGTGTTCTGATCCTATGAACAATTATGCAATCCTAGGAGTTGTAGATCCACAGAATAGGGTCAGTTTTTTAATTATATAACTGTAGTGCTTTCTCAGGCTCCATACAGGTACTCACTATTGTCTGTAGGACCTTTGACTTGGAGATTGTTCCGGTCTACAGGGGGGCGCCTCCGGCCGATGTCACTGCCACTGACCACTGGTTTGCCACTCCCTCCTCTAGACCTAGCATAATTTTAGGGAGTACCCTTTTTTCCCAAGCCATCTAGTCTGCTACATGCTTTAAGCAGTTATTGAGATGGGTGGACACCTTTCTGTTTTATGAGTAAGGGAGATGACAATTTGTCCTTCATCCGCATAGGATATAGTGGAGAAACCATATGCCTTGATGATCGCTGCTGTGAGGACATAAAGATTGAGCAGGGTGGGGCTTAATGAAGAACCCTGAGGTGCTCCGCAATTTAGAGCGTGAATTTTGGATTGTGTGGCTTCTTCACACACTTGTAAGGTTTTATTTTGGAGGAAGGAGGTAAGTCATTTAATGCTATTCCAACAATCCCTGATTCTTCCAGCTTGCTAACTAATATCGGATGGGAGATGGTGTTAAATACCACGCTCAGATCCAATAGGATCAGGGCAGCGGGATCCGCCTTGATAGAAAATAGCTTTCAGTTCCTCTGTGGATGCGAGCAAGACCGTTTATGTGCTGCTTCCTGGTCTAAAGCCAGTCTAGGAAGAATATAGAATTCCATTTGTCTCCAGCAGTGGCGGTTTCTGAACTAGGGCGCACAGGCTGCACCCACAATATTTCTTACCATTTAAAAATATTTCCTTTAACCTTGCACTTACACAATTTGTAAGTGCTTAACTGCTTTAAACTTGTAAAGCCTTTCATGTCAATCATCATAGAAAATTCTACATTTTAGAGCAGTCGATCTTCAATGTTTTCTGTTAGGATCGGTGGTCTAGTGTTTTTAATTTTCGTCCTGCAAGCACAAATCCAAGTTTACCCAATCATTGTGTGATCCTGGAAAAAAGACTTTAATTCCCCAAAGCCAAAATGTGCTTGTGTAGGTATCCTGCGAACAGGTAAGAAGGGTTTATTCACCAGCATCCTCCACTTTGGAATAGACTACTACACTTTTGCATATCTCCACTAGTTGTATTCGGGGTAAGAAGGAAGTATCTCCCCTACTGTGCCAGGCCTTTAGTGACCCCCCAGAGGTTAGTGTTGCGGTTTTCATTGGCTTCTGGCGGGACATTCTTGCAGGCTCTGGCCCACCCGTGGTTGCCCCAGTTTGGGAGCCCTGTCCAGGAGACAGCATAGTCCTGGAGAGTCAGGTCGGCGTAGGCAGTGTGAGCCTTTTTTATCTCACTGATAGCGTCAGGAGTGTGCCAGTGTGGCCTTTAACAGATCACTCATTAGCCAACAGAAATAAGATTATACACAGAACCAGAAACCGGCTATACTTTCCATCTGGAACTAGGTGTTTGCTGTAAACCTCCAGGGTCCATGCATTTCCCAGCACTGATTGATATTCCTCCGTGGGCTGTGCACCAGCTGCTACTGGTACCCAAGTGTAATCTGTAGGTCACAGGTTCGATTCCCAGGAACATAGCTAAACGGTGGGTGTATTTTGGCACAGCTGTTGAAAGCCAGTGATTTTTAAACTTCCTTAAAAGCCTCCGTAAAAAGCACTTTATTTAAGATGCTGGAACTTATGCTTTACAAGAAAGGTTCATGCAGAAATACATCACTACCGTTTTTTCTAATGAAACATGCAGGACTGTTTTCTATAACTATATCTGAGGGAGAAGTGGCAGCATATAACGCATTGTACATTTGGTAAGAATTTATTTCTCATGCATGTATTTGATAACTGATACTGCACTGAAGGCATTTGAGTAAATAGTGCCACCATCTGAAATGGTTCAACTGTAAGGTAATGTAATTAAAATGCAAAGAAATCCTCTGTGTCTCTACCAATAACTGTGAAGTGATGGCATTCAGCATTGCACTGTGTTTCTATTCAATGTACAGCATAGACTAAGTTGTGCTATCTTGAGGAAGAATTGAAGCAGGATTTAGGATTGGTTTTGGGTCTTTGGTGGCTCGTTTGCAGTACCTACTGTATGGGTACAAGGGTTGGGGGATAGGACGGAAATAGTGGTTCAGTGAGTGGTGATGGTTTATGGGAGTAAATCGGCTGATCCAGTGGAGAATGAGCATTACAGGATGGGACAATGCTGAGTGAAACTCTTGTTTGGCCACATCTCTTTGGCAGACGTTCACTTATACTATGTTTGGAAATTTCCTTTATCTGCTCTTATATCTTTACTAAAACATTTAACAGGTTAATAACAGTAGCTGTTCCTAAAATTATTAATGATGAGAAGCCTTAATACTAAACTCCTTGAATGCCTTTGGAAGAACTTTCCCTCACCAAGCAATATATCTTGGTTCTTTCGGTATCACCACTCTCAAATTTTACCAGCTGCCACTGGTCCCAGATATAGTGAGGAATTTTTATTCACAAACTTTTCCATAATATTGCTGGTTCCTGGAAGAAGAGAAATCGGTCGGTATTTTTCACATTGTAGGCAATCTGCCGATATTTTTTTAGTAAAGACTTGATAATGACATGTTTCCATGCTGGTGGAACATACCCAGACTGAAGTGAATGGCTAAACAGGTCTGCTAAATTAGCCGTCCCTGCGTTCCCACCTTTCAACATAATATCCAGTGGAGCAGAGTCCTGCAGCAAGCCTGATGTTATGGATTTTAGAATTTCTTGTGTGTCTTCCTGAGTGATTCCTGGGAAAATGCTTATTTTTCCGCTTATAGTACTGATAACATGTGGCATCTAGGGAGACTTAGTTACCCATCACCCCCTGCAAGTGTGAGGAGGATGTTATTAACCTTCTCCAGAAAGAAGTTAGCATGCATGTTACACCAAGATTCGGATGAAGGAGGACCAAATTGGTTACTGGTCAATTTCATCAGGAAGTTCACCAAATTGAACAGTTCTTTGGATAAGTTAGATGCATTTTCAAACTGAGAGGAGAAATAGTTAACTCTAGCTTCCATAATGTTGTAGAGATATTTTTTAACTGCCTACTTATAGCTATCCTTACTTGTTTCATCATTACTTTTTCTCATTGCCCTTTCTAGTCTTTTGGATTCATTTTTCAGTTAAAAAAGTTTAGTTGAGAGCCATGGCGCCCTGCCTCCACGGCGTTTGGCCTTTTGCTGTCTTAATGGCGACAGGTTGTCTAAGGTGTTCAGCATCCACGCCTTAAATTTGGTGTATCTACTGGCGATGTCTCCAGCGGTTATAGGGGTGGAATTGGTGAGCAGGTTTTCCCAAGCTCCTATGCCCATTTCTGACCAGCTTTGTTGGTAAGGCATGGCGACTTTACTTGTGTAATCAAAAATGTATTATTTTATGATCCAACCAGTAGATGTCTAGAAGGTTCTTTTTCGCCAGTTCAGGTATGTGTGTGATTATAGGGTCAAGTAGGTAACCTTGCTTATGGGTAGGGGTCTCAACCCGTTGTATCAGTTGAACCACCTCTAGGTCCAGTATACCGTTTTTTCCTAAACTTCACAGTTTTGGTTTTCTAGATGGAGATCCTGGTAAAAATGGCCTACACCTAATTGGCACATTTCATTTACTTGTAAGTCCCTATTAAATGGTACTACCTGTACCCAGGACCTGTAAATTAAATGCTACCAATGGACTGCAGCACTCATTGTTCCACCCACCTTTTAAAATAATTTCTCAGGCCTACCACCGCCTACTGTAGTGCAGTTTTAAACTGCCAATTTGGCTAGGCAAAACAATCCTTTTGCCAGGCCAAAGACTTTCTTTTCAATACTTATAATTCTCCCCTTAGGTAGGCCCTAAAGGGTCACAGAACAGGGTATCCAGTATTTAAAAAGTAGGACGTTTGGGTTTAAGGTGTACATGTCCTGGCAGTGAAAAGTACTAAAGGTGTTTTTCACTGTTGCAAGACCTATCTCTCCCTTAGACTCACTAAGTTACATTATTTCTATTATTACGTGCTAACTTCAGATTGGGAGCAGATGAAGAAATTATGCTTAAACTCAAATTAATTGTCATTTAAAATTCTATTTAATGTTAAAGGCGCATATTACATTATCATTTAAAAAATGCCACTTTTAGAAAGTTGAGAACCAAAAGAGGATAGGTCCATAAACACGTAGTGGGGGCTACACCTTATATTTAAATTGTAAAAACACACAGTACCCTCACCACAATTACTCATTCAATATTCAAGAAGGGTAAGAAACCAATTTATTGTAACCACCCTTAGACAGCATTACTCAGTGTCTATCATGTTATGCTTTTTTTCAAATTTTCAAAAAATCATAACAGAATAAAGGACTACGTATTGGAATATTTACAAGACTAAATACACGTTGTACATACATCAAAAAACAAACATTATTTACACACTAAAAAACGTTTCTGCATCAAACATTACAAAAAATTATAATTACATCACAACCAACACATATTACAATAAAAAACATGAAGAAAAATGATTTCCAAGGGGGTATAAGCAACTTAATAGCTTGTAAACGCTTAAATACTGGACCAGCCGGTCCTAGTGTCGTGAAGTTGACAATTTATTCCACCCAAGAAAGACTGCCGACGCGTTTCAAGAACCAGGCACAAAGTCACTGGTCTATCATCAGGGCTGTTTATTCTTTGTATCAAAATTGTTTTAAAGAGGTGCGTGAAGGTTAATCTTCTTGTGGTCCAACTCGCTAGTTATTGTGGTGGCCAGACAGAGATGTCTTATTTTTTGTAAACTGCCGTGGCATGGCGAATTTTGCTTGTACGACGTCACCATCAAGGTGTAATTCTTACTGAAGTATCTTGTTCTTAAAGATTTAAAGGGAGAAATCGCAGTCACCGTCCTGCTCCTCTTCCACAGCTCCTCTTCCACAGCACGCCCGCACTCGAGTCTGCTTTCTTTCAATAAAGATTGAAAGAAAGCAGACTCGAGTGCGGGCGATCGGACCAGAGTCCGATCTCACCAGGACATGGCAACCCCTCAGATGAAGGTGGAAAAAACGGAGCGCCCTCTCCACCGCAGACAACTCCCTCCAGTTGGATGACCTGCGAGACTCCAACGGGAGCCAACGAGCCTGAACAGCCCAATGGTCCAGAGTCGCCCCCCAGCCGGAAGCGCTGGCATCCGTGGTCACCACCAGAGGAGGAGGCAGACGGAACAACATCCCCACGGAAAGGTGGAAAGGATCCAGCCACCACTGAAGAGCAGACACAAGGTCCAGAGTCACGGGCACAGAAACCGCAAAGTCCAGGACAGGAAAGGGGACCCACCGCTGCACATGCCACAGCAGAGGGCGCAGATGAACCCTGGCCCAGGGCACGGTGAAGACAGAAGCAGCCATGTGGCCCTCAACCTCCATCCACTGAAGGAGGGGAGCCGAGGTCTGTGACAACAATCTCCTCAGCAAAGACTGAAGGCGACAAATCCGGGCCTCCGGCAGGAACACCTTGCCTAACACAGAATCGAACACAGCTCCGATGAAGGTCCTCTGAGTGGCAGGCTCCAGGTGGCACTTCGGTAAGTTGATCAAGAACCCGTGGTCCCTGAGCGCAGACATGGTCAAGAGAAGGTGGCGAGACATGACCTCCAGGGACGGAGCCTGAACCATCCAGTCGTCGAGATACGGGAACACCGACACCCCCAGGAGATGGAGATGGGCCATCAAGGGAGCCACCACCTTGGTGAACACCCTGAGGGCGGACCGAAGACCAAACGGAAGGACGCAGAACTGCCAGTGCTGGCCCTCCAGGCAGAAGCGCAGGAAACGCTGATCCCTCACAGCCACCGGAACGTGCAGGTACGCATCCTGGAGGTCCAGAGTGGAGAACCCAACCGGACTGGATCAGCGGGATAATCCTCTGGAGCGTCTCCATCTTGAACGGGATCTTCCTCACGAACAAGTTCAAACCCTGAAGGTTGATGACCACTCGGAAGCCCCCCGTGATCTTAGGCACCACAAAGATGATGGAGTCGACGCCCAACCCCCTCTCCGCCATCGGAACAGGGAGAATGAACCCCGTCCGACAAGGCCAGACGGCGGGAGGCATCCCGAGGAGAAGGGATCACTGCCACCCCGGAGGGGGGAGGGAGGGACAGGAACTCGATCCGGTAGCCCCTTGACAAGACATCCAGCACCCATCTGTCGGAGGTCGTCAGGCGCCAAGCAGGAAGGAACTGGCGAAGCCTCCCACCAACCAGAGGCGGACCACCAACAAGAACGTCCCCTAGGCCGGCATAGTCAGGAATGCTGCGGACCAGACCGGGCACCCCTCTGGGACTTCTTCTGAAATTTCCGGGGAAAAGACCGGTCAGTGCCACGCCGACCCTGAAACGATGACTGCTGAAATCTGGAAGGCTGGCGGAAAGACCTGGCACCAGAGAAGGAGGAACCCCTACGGGGCGGAAGAGCACGAAAGGACAAAGAATGCTTGCGCTCCTTGAAGACCTTGTGCAGTTTCTCCTCCAGCGAGTCACCAAACAGACGGGCACCAGTGAAAGGCAGCCTCAAAGCCATGGAACGCTGGGCCGCATCCGTCTTCCAATCCCTCAGCAACAGGTTACAACGGGCAGCCACAGAGGAACCACAGGACATAGCAGAAGCCCTTACAGAATCAAAGGCGATGTCCGACAGGAATTCCGCCTGGCTCTCCATAGACTCCAGCAATTCCGGACAACTGGCAGCCTCCTGCATAGATGAAAACAGGGACTTGAAATCAGACAGCAGAGACTGGGCAATATACGCCCCATAAACACCAGAACGAATAGCCAGGTGCGAGGCAGCATAAGACTTCTTCAGGGCAGAATCCACCTTCTTGTCCACTCCGTCCTTCAGATTGTTATCATCCGCCATAGAAGGACGCCCCACAAGACTGGCCACAACAGAGTCCACAGGAACGGAATCAGGCAAATGTTCCGCCATGTCCTGCAAGGGATAAAGCTTTGACATAAACCTGGGCATGGAAATATGATCAGGGTCCTTCCACTCATTCAGCAGGACATCAGAGACAAAGGGATGGACCGGCAAGGAAGAGGCAACAGGCTTCCTAAACTGCGGCAAGAGCGAATCCTGAGAAGTACTGGTCGTAGAAACATCAGGAAACCCCATGTTAACTCTCACATGGGAAAGGACGTCAGCAAGAGATCCCTGGAAATGTATTTGCCTTGAAGCTCAACCGCAGCCGAAGAAGACTCATCAGACTCAGAAGAGGACAAAATATCACAGTAAAGCGCAGCAGAACCAGAAAGACCAGCAGCACCTCTCTTGGACGCCTTGATATCAGAAAGAGTCTCCATGATAAGGCGCTTAATCCTATCATCATCATCCCACTTGGCACGCTTCACAGGAGGAGGAGAGGAGTCCCCACCGGAACCCGAGGAAGAGGGAGGCACAGGAGAGGAATGCTTCCTCTTGCGATGGTGTTTGCCAATGATTAAACAACCAAAGCACAAAGCAGGAACAAAGGAAAACACCACAAGAGTACACACACCCCAGTGGACACATATATATACATATGCAGGGCACACCCCAATTACCCCCCACAGTCAGGACCGGGAGAGGTAAAAAAACTTCTGAAAACAACCAAGGCAGCCCCCAAAACAACTAGGGAGGCAAGTCCCGACCCCCCAGCCAACCAACAGGCCAGGCCGGAGAAGAGGGAGGGACAGGCAAAACAAAATGAGAAGCAGAGACAGCCCTCGCGGCATAAACGGACACAAAAGAGGCATGACTCACCGAGGCCCCTGATTGCCGCAAAAGCCACACCAGACGCGGGAGGTAGGTGAGCCGGATCCGTCCAGGGTCCGGCGGCGTCAGCACAAGCAAACTAGCCCCCAAGGATCTGAGCACCCGGAGCCCACCCGGACGTCTGTCCGAACAGACTCCAGGCAGGAAATGCCAACCGCGCATGCGCGCTGCCAAAATACCGCGAGAGGACGCCGGGCTTCCACACAACGAGGAAGCCCAGCCACACAGAGCGGGAAAGCCGTGAGCAGCGCCGGCAGAACCCCCTCCCCCCGGGCACCTACAGCACAAAGAGGCCGGGGGGGGGGCGCGGGGGAGAAGGTGAGAAACATGGGGAGGAGCGCACAGCAGTCAGCGCTCCTCAACCCACGCACCACCCCAACTAAAAACATCCCCGGGCCCCCACAACCACAGAGAGGCCCGGGGAGGGGGCAAGAAAACACCCCAGGGAAGAGTGTGCACACAGCGGACCAGCGCACCTCACCCCTACCTGACAGCAGGCGAGCATGAGGAGCCATCCACGTCCGACCTCCACAGCAAGGGGCAGCAGCAGGAAACCAGGCAGGAAGAAGAAGGAGGAAGACCAGAGAAGCCCAGCAGCTCAGGCCAACCAAGTCCAGGAGGAGACGGGGAAGCCCAGCAGCCCCACTCCAAAGAATCCCACGATGGTCCATGGGAGCCTCCCAGAGCCCAGCAGAGGAGGATCCACAGGACAAAGATGGAGGTAAGTGCCCGGCACCCACCCCAGCATCTCCCATCAAGTAATCCACCAACAGGAAACAAAACAGGATGTGCTTCTGGTGGTTAGGTCTGATATAGCACCTGGCAGGAGGGGGGGTGGAGCCTAAAAGCGTTTCCTGTTTTGTTTCCTGTCTGTGGAATACCTCATGAGTGATGACTGGGTCGAGGACGAGGGACGTAGAGGTAATGGACTGTTCTCATTTCCACCTCCATTTACCTAGGCTAACCTTGCTAGGCCCCGGAGCAGGATTTCTGTGCGTTCCGCTCTGCCACAAGTGGTCTGTTGTCACCACTCCTAAAATGTATTAAAGAAAGATACCCAATTCTACGGGCTGGAAAATCTGCCTGGTAAAGGCGCCTTGGAGAAGGGTTGCATTGCAGCCTGGACCCATTCCCAGGCTGTCACCCGGATATCAGAAAAGGCACATGGTGAGCATATAATGGGCTCCTTCTTTAAGATCCCCCGCCCCCCAGCTAATATCCTCCTTCCCCACCTTTGTCTCTCCACCTGCTCGTTGCTGGTGGTAAATGTCTGTGTTAAATGCCAATGAATGTCATGTAATTTGTAAAATACTAACTGGTATGTTTAAGTCCTTAAAGTTATTCCCCTTTCTGTGGAATAACTGGCGAAGTGTAACCGTATGGTAGTGGCAATTTCTGCCGTAGAGTTTGCACCTTGCCAGTACGTTGCAACTAGTACTCGGAATCAGTAATGGTAAAGTTGATGCTGTGGAAGCAGTATTCTTGTAGGTCGACGTTTCAACAACGGCGCAGAGGTAAAACACCTATAAACCTGCTTGAATCGCATACAAAAAAAGTCATCTTTCAAAGGGAAGGAGGTACACTTCTTTGGGCCTTTGTATGATTGTGAGGGTGTCTATTATTCCAAATTATGTTGACAGAATGACATTGAAATGCTAGATTTGACTCCAGTGGTCGAAGTGGAAGCGGTCTGAGGGTCACGATGTGCCCATACTTTTTATGGAGAAATATCCGTACCAGGACGGTAAATTCCGAGAGTTGAAACGCTTTAGCTGAAGTGTAAGGCAGGGAGTCTCCTTTGCTGAGTGAGGAAGGCACAGCCAGCTAAACAAGCCTTCTTGCCAGGGTGCTGCTGACTGAAAGAAATGTAAATATGTATAACGGGCCAATCTGCAAATGTAAAGGGTGCCTGAAAGCCAGTATTGGCTTTAATTAACGGAATCACCTTGAAGCTTCCTCATAACACAAATTCATTCTTTTAGAGTGGTATTGCAAGGGAGTTACCATCTGAATTGTGAAGTGTGTGCTTTTAAAGCACAGTAATCACAAAAATTGCACTATGTACAGTCTGGAAATTACTAAAATCTATGTTTTGAAATTACTTTTTTCATCTAAAACGTTTTTCCTCATTTTTTAGTAGCTTATAATAATGTGTGTAATGCAAGATTAAAATAATGTCTTTTACATATTCACAGTGCTTTCTGTCGCAAACTGGGACCTAATAGCACTAAACATACACACGTCACTATTCTATACTACACAAACCAGGATCTAATTCTGTGGCTCTCTGCCTACAGACACAGACCTCTGCAGCACATTAACTAATACAGGTTTCTTAATGTACAATAGTGCATTTCCCACAGATTAATTTAACTTGCATATACTTTTCATTTAAGCTGTGTGTTATTTTATATGTAATTGCTTGAAGGTGAAAGACTCAAAAAGGTTACAGAATATTTTGGGCTTTTATTTAGGCACGCCTTTGACTGCGACCCCACGCTCACTCACCCCACGCTTTGCGCACATAATTACTGTTCCCATACTTTTATTGATTCACTTCGACCACTCTGACTGGTATAGGAATATCTCGAAAACACAGTATAATGGAGGACTTGTGACAAATAGGAAGAAAAGTGGACTTACTGGAGGATGAATTTATTTTGGTTTGGAAAATTAGACCTTAGAATTGAATTCAAGCTGACCCTAGATGGACAAAAAGAATTTGGTGGTACAAGTTATAAATGGGCATTTTCCACAGTAAAACTCAATGCAAAGTGCCGTTGAAGTTATGTTTGTAGAACTGTTACTCTGCTCTCTGAATTGTCAATGGTACATTCTAGTTTTAGTAAACGAAGTATTACTTAGAAATATCATACAATGGACAGTGGAATCCTTTAGGTTTTAACAGAGCATTTCTCTTTTAATATCTTGGCTCTTCTTGCCTAACAGCCAGTTTCAAAGAAAGCACCAAATTAAAAGTTACAGAAAAAAATAAATTTTGCGTCAAAATACAGATACCAGAAACACAATGCAATATCAATAAATCACAATCTAATTAATTTGCTTTAAAAAAAAATCTGTAAAATGGCACAGGTATTTTCGAGTCTTAGAACATACAACTTAATGGGCTGAAACTCTATAAATCGTAGGCATGATTCAGGAAAAGTATATAGCATTAATGATTAACAGCAGAGCACTAACTTTATGTATGTAATGTTAATGCATGTGAGTAGCATGTATTCTTCTATTGGATGGTATCATAGCGCTGGTGGCAGACCTGAGCATTTACTAATGGTTCAGAGGTCACTGGACGATGGAGTCCGAGTCGGCTAGAGGTGTGCTAAAGGCAGGGTTGGATTGGGATTAGAAATCAGCCCTGGTACGCTAAAAAAAAGTTGGCCACATTTGCATATTGCCTTTCAGCAAAACACAGTTTCGGAGAAGTTATATAAAAAGAAGGGGCGGTGGGGTGTCCGACAGACATGTTTTCTTAACTTTACTGAGATAATAAAATGTATGGATTAGTTCACACTGGTGAAACACACCTGAAAACAAGTGAGGCCACTTTTGCTCAGAACCCCTGCCCCCGCTCAACATGCATACATTAATGGGCCAACCCAGCGAGAGAAAGAGAGTGACACCTCTGCCCAGTGATAAAATGGAGGTAATGGACGCCCATCTGCCTCCAGAAAGGCCACACAGGCACCCACTGGGCCACTGGTGGCATCTGAACAACACAGACACCGCCCAAATCAGCCCACCCCAGGCTGCTCAAAAAAGCAGCCCACAGCTGGAACTCGGATACTGGCCACTCGGCCATTGCCTGCGTGCCCACCTTACCAATCCGACTCTGGCTAAAGACCTTTTGTTCTGGTCCTGTTATTGGTTAGGCGGAAGCCCTAAATGTGTTGCTCAAACGAAGTAGTGGAATCATTAAAAAAAATCGAATAATCTGATAAATGTCGACTAAATATATGTTTCTAATGTCAACCTCAATGTGCCTCACTTGGAATGAAACCATTGGGGGCTCTTTAGAATGCAGCAATGCTCTGGATAAAGTGCTCTTAGCGCCAGTGGTGTTTGAGACTTCACACCAATTCTTCTTTACAAGCCCAACTGTTAGTGTGAGGAAAGTGTTTTTTACGATTTGTTGACACATGATCAACTCATTCAACGAGATGAGAGGATCTGAATCGAAAGCAGTGTATGGATATTAATCACTATTGTTTAATTTGTTTTAGTAGCCATTGCTCGTTTACTGGTCACCCGTTGCAAAGCGAGTCTCGTAGTCGGACACTGGTTGTACGGCTTTACAATGCGTGCTTTTACACCGCGTGCCGTTACAACACGGTTTTTTCAACGCAAGTTGTTACCACGGCTTGCGTTGGAGGGTTGCGGACTTAGGAATTTTTTAATTTACTATTCTAACACCAGCCTACGTACAGTAGGGAAGGTGTTGGATAGTAAATTAAAAAAATCCTTGTCCTGCAGCGCCCTCCAGCGCAAGTCGTGGTAACGACTTGCGTTGAAAAAAACGCGCTGTAACGGCATGCGGTGTAACAGCCGCGTTGTAAAGGCTGTTCCCTCAGACACTTGACAGCCCATCTGATAAAGCACAGTCTGGTTTAAGGAATTAAATCAGCCTGTATGAAACACGCATTGTGCGTTTATAATACCGCGTTAAGTGCAGGTTGGGGCGGTGGGAGCGGTACAGGACAGGCAGAGGTTATTGGGCCATTACAATAGTGGTGGCATCATTTACCTCTGGTGTCCTATGGCTGTCCTACTGTGGCTCTGCAGACTTGCCAAGTACATACTTTCTGCACTCCACTGTCAGCGTTGTAAGGATGAGCAGTCAAAGGCTTCTCTGGGGGGTAGAGTGGAGGACGGAGACTCTAAGCTCAACTCTCAGCCAACAAACACAATTCCGTTCTGTCTAGCCCAGTGCTTGTCTTGGGGGGGGGGAAAAGTATTTTGACTGCTCAGTGGTGGCAGTTCCTCCAACTTCCCGCCACTGTCGCCTATTAGTGTAGGAAAAAGCAATGCAACAATCAGTCACGAAAGGTGTCTTGCCCCATCAGACTCATTGCCTCCCCTCACTCACCCCTTAAATGCGATTGCATCAGAGAAGCCAGCCTGTGAGCAGCGTTCTGAATGAGCTCCGATCTTGCCCTAGAGAGGCCAAAGAGTGAAGTCCAGCTTTTGGGCAGGGGGGGACGGCGTCCACCCGGTAAAAACCCGGTAAAATAAGTGGGGGGATGCGGTCCACTCACGTGGTACCCCGACTCGAGCCCTGGAATCTTTAAATGTGAGGACCAATAACTCTGTTCAGTTCATATCTTGTATTCAAGTTCATATTATTCGTTTCCAGGTGCAGTTCTAAACACAGGCTCTTAGTCTCTGAACACAGCCTCGTATTTACCTGTCCAGGCAAACAAGGTTTAGTGCTGTAGTGTTTGCGGTTCACCCTTTGTGGTCGGTTGCATAGGCAGCGTCTCTGTCAGCAGGTGCAGGATTGCCGTGGCAGTCCCCCCCCCTCCCAAATCTCATCTCTGAGGAAAGCATTGGTGTAAGCTCTACCACACAGAGGATAAAGAAATCTATAGAGCAGCTTTGAGAAAGTACCATTCGGCAGTTAAGGCTGCAAAAGTAGTGTTCTTAGACAGGAAAATTGCTTCTGCCGCCAACAGAGCCCCGGGGAAATCTTCAAAATCGTTAAGAATTTTTTATTACCTGTATCATGCAGTAGCGGCATCTCTCCTTCTCGGGAGCTGTGCGAGAAGCGATTTGGATTCTTTGAAGAAAACCTCTCTAAAATCTAAACGAAACTGCCCTTAACCTCGGTGTTTACTGGTTGCTAGGCTCACCTATGTTTTGATACTGCCCATAGTCAGGGTTTTCTGCTTCAGTTTCATGCTATTACTGTAACTTTGTCTGAAATCCGTGAATTGAATTCGGGCTCTCCTAATGATCCTTAACAGACTTATTTGCATGCTTTTACCACGCATGCCTTTACAACGCAGGTATTACAACGCAAGTCGTTACAACGACTTGCGTTGGGGGGCGCTGGATAGTGGAATAGTTTAATTTTCTATTCCAACTCCAGTCCCTGTGTATAGTAGGGAAGGTGTTGGATAGAAAATTAAACTATTCCCTATCCAACAGCGCCCTCCAGCGAAAGTCGTTGTAATTCCTGCGTTGTAATGGTAGTGCGTGGTAAAAGTTTAGTTGTAAACGATGTTCCCCCCCATAGGTCCCTCTTCCTGAGCGGCCCTCAATATCTGGAAGCCGGTCTGCAAAACTATTCTGCTGGGAGGGCTCTGTGTTTTGCTCAGCCTCATCTTGCTGTGGTTCCGAGGCTGTTCTTTTTCTTTTCTTCCTGCACAGGCCTAGAATTAGTTCCCTGTTTACTTTCGTTGATATTCTTCTGAGATTCACTTTAAGAAAAAATGTAAGACTTGGTTATTTGGTCAGGCATAACCGATTACTTAATTAATTTGTTTGTTAATTCATTCAAAGCGTATGGCAGGTCTTGCTCAGCGTTTATCCATCTTCAGAAGTTGTGGCCTAAAGTTCATCCGAGTCCACTGCTATGGCGGCGATTACATATTTGTAACAGCAGCACAGGCCCCTTGGGTCATGGCTGAGATGCCAGGCAGTTTGCTGGTACAGGAGTTGTCACTTCACGAAGTTCCCCACTTGAACCATATAGGGATGTCGGGTGACACCTCTAAACTTGAGTCAATGTCAGTTACATTCCACAGGGTCAAGGCTGATTTGCATATAGCTGGATCCACTGGGGTGTCATGGTGAGCAAAAGAACAATGGACTAAACCCAGATCTTTGTGACTGGGGGTGAATGTTTGCATTGTTCAGGATTCTGTCCATTATATGTTCCTTTTGCTTTTGTCACCCTAAGTGGGAAGGTTATGCCTAGATGTGGGTCCCGTCCTCACTGCGCCACTGGATTCAAGCTAGCCTGGCTGATGAGGGGTGATGCCCCAAAACCAGTCCCAGAATGCTTGCTTCTGGTTCAGGGAGGACCTGGCTTGGCAGTTCAGGCTGGACTGTTCCCATGAGGAACAGGGAAGACCAATTTGCATATGGCTTGCTCCAAACTGGGGTGGCATGGTGAGCAAAAGAACACATGGATTAAACCCAGATCTGTGACTGGGGATGAGTGGTTAACATGTTTTAGCACTCTGTCCATCATCTTGTTGTGTTTACTTTAGAAAGTTGACATTTTCTTGTCCTGACCATTTGATGGTCGCAGCCTGTTTCTTTGGTTACATGATTAGGTGCAGTTGACAGTTGGCCTTTGTGGTATTCCACCCAAACAGTCACACAAAAGGAGTATTGGTGTTGGGAGGATGGACCATCCTGACAGGATCAGAGGCGCAGAGCTGTGCATAACTATAATGCACTTCAAAGTCTCTGCCCCAGCCCACACACCAAAATATTTTCACCAGCCTTTTGTGCCACTGGACATCCTGATACAAGGGCAGGGAGGAAGGACATTCCAACACCATCTGTGAGGGGAAAACTCTAGAAGTTTCTTTCACTTAAAACCTGGCACCAGGTATAAAATTAGGACCATTAGACCCACTCTTCAGTTAACTTCTGGACTACTCTGAGGATTGCCCTGTTGCCTGTGGTCTGTTGTCTACTTCTGAGGACTGCCCTGCTGCACCAAGAGGACTTCCCTGCTGTTTGAAGCACGGCTTGTGACTTCAGAGGACTTCCCTCCTGCTAAGAACCTGCTTTCCTGCTTGTTGCAGGACTTTTAGAGTGACTCCAGGGACTACTTGGCTGGTCCCCTGATCAGAACCTTAGCAGGGGAACAGGCTCCAACCATTTTGAACCTGCACCTGGACCCAGCCTGATGGAGTCTTGACCCTCCAAGGGATACCCCTCTAGTCCAGGACCCTAGGAAATACACAGATACCCCAAATTCAAAACTTAGGACTTAAAAAATATTCATCCAGAAAGTGTTCTGAGAACCGAGAGGAGACTGAGACCTATCTGCATGCTGATCCGCCCAAGGTGCATCACCAGTCAGCCTAACTTTGCTTAAACTCCTGCTACGTTCTTCACTGCAGCAGCCAAACCTGTTCAGTGGCTCCTCGCAGAAGGGGTATCTGACCTCATGGAGCTGTCGTCAGCTACAGCTTATAGCTTCATCTCACTGGAGATTTCGACTTCCAAATAAGAGACCAAGTACAAACAAAAATCTTCAAATTGTCCAGTGGCTCCCCGACTGTGATACCGATTCCTCAAGCACCTCAGGCTGCCTTGCCCTGCTTAACTTTACCTTCTCAGACATATTTTTATGAAATATCTTCTAAGTCTGAAGGTAAGTGGAGGCTGGGCCTAATACACTTCATGTATCCAAACCGTGCTCCATCGCAGTCTTTCATAACTTTCAACTTTACCCTTTTCCCGCACAACTTGATGTCCACGATTGGCGCTTTGATCTTTTAGGTGCTATTTTTAACTTTAACCTTAAAAGTTGTATCTCTGGTTCTGCTGATTGGATGTTTGTCCTTTTGGTGTCAAATCGTTTTTTAAAAATGTGATTCTATTTGTCTTAATTATTGTGGGATTTTTCTTGTCTGGTGTTTTCACTTTCTTGCTGTTTGTGTGCTGCATAAATACTTTACACATTGCCTTAAAATTAAGCCCAACTTCTTTTGTGCCGAGCTATCAGAAGTTTAGGTACAGGTTAATTTAGTGATATTTTTTGTTTGTGGTTCACTCTGACAAGGATTGTGGCTGTTCCTTGAGGATTGTTTCTCCCCCTACTCCCTAACAACAAACTAATTTATCATAAACTGGTACCCAGAAAAGGACAGTCAGGCACTGTGTAGACACTTCCTCACCATTAACAACAGTATCTGCTGACTCACCCCACCCCTTCCTTTTCACCCACCAAATGGTAGTTCCCAAATGGACCAATGAGCAACTCTTTGCTAAAAGGACCTCACGTAATATGTCACGGTAGCCTTGTCTCCATCCTACGTGACTTCCGTTTCTGAATTTCCCCCCTCCAGTCACAGGAATTCAAACAGTATACTTTCACTATCTGCGGAAGCTTCATCAACCCTTCATCTTGTGCCATGTAGAAACTAGGGCCATCTAAAATAGATCCCACTAGTCCCAGTATCCACTCTCACCACAACTAGAAGACTTTACTACCATCCACACCTTACATACATGCACTAATCATACACACGGAATGTGAATGCAAGAACCTGGGTGCTGCACCTAAGTGGAACTTTCCACAATTTGGGCCTTTAGGTTACACTCTTCCTGAAGGTCTGCTGATTCCACCAAAGTATCGGTAAGTGACCACCCACGCTTCATGCTCACAACCTCAGGCGTAGATAGTAGTCGCATGTCAATAAAAATGTGCATACCTGGTAAGCCCCTCCAGGTCACAAAACAAGTTCTGGACCCTGAAATTACCAAAAATCAGCCCATGCTTAGCCACTCTGGTTTATCATATCAGCTGGGAAAACAAAAATCAGGATACCAGATTCACATTGTTGGAAAATGGCCCTCTCCAAAGGGTCCCCCCAAATTGTTGCCTTCCTTTTCTTATTTGACTTTCTTTTTGTTGGCTTTAGGACTCTGAACACTTTACCACTGCTGACCAGTGCTAAAGTGCATGTGCCTCTCTGCTAAACATGGTAACATTGGTGTATATACAATTGGCATATGTAGTTTACTTGTAAGTCCCCTGTAAAGTGGTATATCATGTACGCAGGGCCTGTAGTCTACATCCTACTAGTGGGCCTGCAGTACTGATTGTGCTGTCCAAACAAGTTGTCTTTCAAGCCTGTCTCAGGCGTGCCCTTGCAAGGCCTGAGTGTGCAGTTTACTGCCACTTCGATTTTCCTTTTAAAACCACTTGTCAAGCCTTAAACTTCCCTTTTATTACACATGCGTCACCTCTAAGGTAGGCCCTAGGAAACCCATAGGGTAGAGTGCTGTATAAGTGAAAGGCAGGACATGTACTGGTAAGTTTTGCATGTCCTCATAGTGACTAGCACCCACATTTGTTTTTCACTACTGTGAGGCCTACTCCTCTCAGAGGATAGCATTGGGAATTCCTTAGTACAACTTTAAACTGTTGTTCCTGATCTGAAAGGAGTAGCTGCTGCATGTTTTATATCTTTGAAAAGGTAATGATAAATGATTTATAATGGTAAAGCTGTATTTAACAATACTATTTTAGAAATGCCACTTTTAGCAGAGGGTGGGTTATGGTAATTTTTTCTGGGGAGGTTTGTGTTTACATTATCATATTTATGGCCAGTATACATTTTGCACTTCAGTCTCATTGTTCACACAGCTTTTTTGATTCATTACAGTGCCCCTGAGGAAGAACTTATAAGAGTTTGAAATGCATTGGGCTTTTACTGTGCTAGCTCGAAGGAATGTTATAAGCACATATCAATGTTTAAGCTCATTTGGCAACATATGATATTTCAAAATGCGGAATAAACATTCTAGTACCATCAGGCTGTCTCTGGAGTGAATTAATAAACTGGGATTACTTGGATTACTCTACTGGTTTACAATGGATTAATATTGATCACTGGAAATATGGTTTACTTTGGAGGAAAGTCTCCTCATTGTTGCAGTGCAGCAGCGGGGGCACCAATGATGCCCCCTTTGGAAGCAACTGTTAGAAAGTGAACATTTCCCTATTCATACTGCTCCGTGTGCCTTTCAGCCTGTCTCCAATACAGACAAGATGTGGGTGACAGCTACACTTTGTGCATTCTCTCTAGACAGCCACAAACACAGGAAGTGTGGGTGTGACGGATAACTCATCTGCATTCTGATAGCTCTTCCTGGACAGGAAGGGGGGAGAGCTGACACACCTGAATAGGTAATGTCCTGTTTACCGCATAAAGGGCTGATCAACCAATCATGCGGGATTTGTAAAGCGCGGCTAATTACCAGAGAGGGTATCCAGGTGCTTCGATGCATGCTGCTCAGGTGCCCATTGTAGAATAGCCAGGTCTTGTGTCACCTTCTGACCTCCTGAAGAGAGGGTGAGGTCTGGAGATGGAGGGGGAGGCTTTTACAGGGCTTTGCAGCATGGCAGAAGAAGGAGTGTCCTCCACTGTTGCTTCAGCAGATGTGGGGGTGTGAGCAAGGAAGAGAGAGGTGAATCGCAAGAGTCTGGAGGGTTGGTAGAAGCTCAGGTGGGGGTTGATTTGTGCTGGTACTTGGCTGTAAAGGGCTTTGTAGGACTGAGTCATGATCTTGTATTGGCATCTCTTGTGGACAGAGAGCCAGTGGAGTTTCTTCCCTTGAGGTGTGATGTGTGTCCATCTGGGGAGGTCGAGGATGAGTCTGGTGGCTGAGTTCTGAATGATCTGCAGTCTCTTCAGTAGCGGTGTGGCAATTCCTGTGTAAAGTGGGTGTCCATAGTTCAAGTGGCTGGTGACGAGGGCTTGAGTGATGGTGCATCTGGTGGACATTGGGAGCCATTTGAAGATCTTTTGAAGCATGCAGTGTGAGAAAGTAGATAGAGGAGACTGTATTGATCTGGTTCTGCATTGTGAGTTTGCTGTCCAAGATGGTGCTGAGGTTCTGGTCATGGTTGGTGGGGGAGGGAGAAGGTCCCAGTTCAGCAGGCAACCGGGAGTAGTTCCACTGGGAGGTGTTGTTGCTGAAGATCCATACTTCAGTCTTGTCTGTGTTGAGCTTGAAGCAGTTGTTTTGAATCCATTCAGCGAAGCTTGTCATACACAGGTGGAAGTTGGCTCTCATGGTAGAAAGGTCTTTGGATAGCGAAAGGATGAGCTGGATATCAACTGCCTAGGATATAATGTTCAGTGCTTGGTTTATGACGATGGTGGCCAGAGGGGACATGTAGGCATTGAACAGAGTAAGGCTGAGGGATGAGCCTTGGTGGATGCCACAGATGATGTTCTTGGGCTCTGAGGTGAATGGTGGAAGACAGATTTTCTGTGTTCTTCCAGAGAGGAAGGATGCAATACGTTTGAGGGTGTCCTCTGGAGCCTCTTGATCAGGGTGTGTTGGGAGAAAGTGCTGAACGTTGCTGATAGGTCACGGAGGAGCAGGGCAGGTGCTTCTGCCCAGTCTAGGAGGGTTCTGATGTTGTCAGTGGTTGCGATCAGGACTTTTCGGCCCTGTGGTTCGTGTGGAATCTGGATTGAGGAGCATCCAGATGGTCACTGTTCTTGAGTTATTCCGTGAGTTGGAGGTTGATGGACTTTTCGAGGACCTTGGCCGGAAAGGGGAGCAGGGAGATGGGATGGTAGTTTTTGAGCGTATCGGGTCGGTAGATGGCTTCTTGGGGAATAGGGTTAACTTCAGCGTGTTTCAACTCATTTGGGAGGGTGGCCGAGGTGATGGATGCATTAAAGATGGCTGGGAGCTTGTTGCTGATGACCTTGTTGGCGAGTTTGAACATGTATTGGGTGCTCCTGAGTGGACCAATTGCATGATGTCAGTGGTGCTCTGTGTGGTTAGTTGGTTCCAGGTGGTGAGCCAGTGGTTGGAGGTTTCAATTGTGGGAGCGAGGAGGCTAAGGATGTCGGCAGCGGGCTGGGGTTCGAAGATTTTGAAAAGGATGGTGATCTTGTTGTGGAAGAAGTCCACCAGGGTGTCACAGAGTTCTTGGGAGGGGGTGATGGTGTTTTCGGTCACTGAGTGTCACGGTTAGCAGCTGTGATGAAACCCAAGCAAGGAACACACCTGCCACTAACCTTAGGAATCTAGCCAGCGGGGACCACAGCTTGACGATAGTCCTCCCAGTTACCAAATAGCACTAACCCTCCCTTTGCATATACACACCAGGGATGGATAGTACTCCTGGGAAAAGGGAAGGGAATAGGGACCCGGAACGTTGTTGAGAAGACACCCCTCTTAGTCTGGTCTACAGGTCTTGGAGTTCTTCTGAGGCACAACAAGTCTACAAAACATAAAAGGAACAGATTACAACGTACGTACAGGATACCCTTACAGTGAGAATTAAGGAAGCAGGACCACCTCTTACATTCAGCCCACTCTCTGTACACCCGAACGTCGGTACTGTTTCTACTCGTGGGTAAATAGGGTCTCGGTAGGTTCAGAGCTGTTCCGTCACAGCCCTGTGACAAGGTACTGGAGAGCGTTCAAATACCCCCAGGTAATTCTACTCACTCCTGGTGGGTAGGGCGCGGTGTGATTAACAAGGTTAAACAAACATAAAAGTATCAGGTCGGGAGGCAGGCTACCTAACTAGCACGGCCGTGCTATCTCTAGGTCCTACCTTAATCACGTATGAATGGAGGAAGCGGCACCAAGACTTCGGCGTCCCTGCGTCCTCAGCGGGAAAGCAAGCGTCCGCGCAAACCTCCTCGCGGCGTCCTCAGCGGGAAAGCAAGCGTCCGCGCAAACCTCCTCGCGGCGTCCTCAGCGGGAAAGCAAGCGTCCGCGCAAACCTCCTCGCGGCGTCCTCAGCGGGAAAGAAAGCGTCCGCGCAACCCTCAGGCTCTGTCTCACTCCGGGAAGGATTGACAAGCACCCGGCTTCATCAGGAACGCCCTTTTATGCCGTCCCGGAAGTGATTTCCGTTTTGCCGGGACCCAGGGCTTTCTGGGATTTGTAGTGCAGTTGTGGCTTCGTCTTTGTGGCTCCCTACCTAGGATTCTGCCTGCGATTGCTACACTGAGGTATTGGAGAACTCCTTGCCAATGCTGAAGTATTCTTTGCTGTGGTTGGAGCTGGCTTCAATGTGGTCAGCTAAGGCATTCCATCTGATCTCTTTCAGGAGTTGGTGGTACTGGTTGAGCATGTCTTAAAGGTGGTCTGGTAGGTGGGCTGCTTGCTGGTGCACCATTGGCTCGCATTTGTGTTTCATGGTTCTCAGTTACGGGGCGTACCAGCTGACATGTTTGGTGGATCTCTTGAGTTTGGTGGGTTGGATGGGGATGACTTTTTCTGCACCATTGGAGATCCAGGCGGTGGAGGTCTTGATGGCCTGTTCAATGATAGTCATGGTGCCTGCATGGGAGGGGTTGAGGGCATGGGTCCATTGGCTTCCGGATTCTTTGTGCCAGCTGCGATACAAGGTGATGTGTGGTCTGTTGGTGGCTGGTGTGAAGTTGAAGTGGATGATTGTGTGGCCTCCCCATCCAGGTGAGCTCAGTGGAATGGCTGTACTTGACTCTGTTGCTGGCTATACAGATGGGTCCAACATGTGTCCTTCGATGTCTGTTGGTTTGATGGCCAGCCTGGTGAGGCCAAGGCTTGGGGAGTGATGAATTCCTGGGATGGCATCACAGAAGCCTGGGCGTGGTCCTTGAGGTATATAGGCGAGGGTGCCTCTAATGGTGGTTTTGCGGTCTGTTCAGAGTTGAAAGTTGAGGTGAGTCCTTGGCTGTGTTGCAGGATGATTTTTAGTGGTTGATGGTGATCCCACCTACGTGCTTGTTGACCCAATCTAGGTGTGCTATCTTGTTGCCAGTGAGCGTGGCCATGTCGATATATGGTGCGGATGAAGGGTTGAGCCAGGTCTCGTTGAGGAAGATGAAATAAGGCGTGAGGGAGGTGATAGTGTCCCAGATTTAGTTGGCCTGTTGGCAGAGCGATCAGGCATTGAGCAGGAAGCAGTGGAGTTGTTCAGGCACCGTCATGGTTGGCGTGGTGGTGGTTGCATGTGTGGGTGCTCCGGTGTTGCATGAGAAGAGGCACTGGTGGCATGCGAAAGGTCCCTCTGAGCGCGGAGCGGTGTGGCCACAGTTGCTTTTACGGGGTGTGGGGTCCAAGGTGATATCTTTGGCGCTGGTGTAACATGGCTGATTATGTCCTACTCATAGTCAGGATCCACGTCTGGGAAGAAAGGGGGCCCTGTTCACTACTTTGAAGTCACCCCCACTTCTAAGGCACAACTGGGTATAAGTACTGGGGTTCTGACCCTACCAAGACAGCACCATACCTGTGAGGAACTCTGCCAGGAGTAAGGACTGGTGTGCTACAAGGATTGACACTCTGTCTGACTGCTGCTCTGAAGGAACTGTTTCTGCTTCATTGAGCTGATCTGCTGCCTGCTGATATCTGCCCTGCTGAGGAGAAAGACTGGGCCCATCTCACTTGAACCCAGAGTGACTACAAGGGCTTGCTGGCTTTCTCCCTGCTGTGAAGTCTCAGGGCCATCCGAGACTTCCAACAACCCTGCAACAGCACCAGGACTCTGCCACCTGTGAGTCCTGCCCTGCTATGTATTTATTTATTTATCATTTATAGAGCGCATGAATCACCCCAGCCGGGGTATCTCCGCACTGTAACAGCCTTAGACAACCAAAACGGGAAAATTAGAACAGTGAGGTTTTTAGCAGCTTTCTGAAGGATAGGTAGTTGGTGCAGAGACATAGGTGGATGGGTAGTTGGTTCCAAAATAATGGAGCCAAATAAGAAAAGGATTTACCCCCTAATCTAGCCTGTTTTATGCGAGGGATGAAGAGGAGATCTTTGAACCCTGAGCGAAGGGTCCTGGAGGGCGTGTATCTGACCAGCTTGTTCGACATATATCTGGGTCCCATATTGTTCAGGGCTTTGAACGCCATAGAGCAAATCTTGAAGTTTATTGGTTTGCGAATGGGTAGCCAATGCAGTTTACGGAGTAGGGGAAGTGAAGCCGTTCTGGGGGGAGGGGGGGCGGGGGGGCGTTGGTCACTAAACGGGCTGCCGTATTCTGGACTACCTGCAGTCTGTTTAAGGAAGATTCCTTGGCTGAAATTAGCAGAGCATTGCAGTAGTCCAGACGGCTGGTGATTGCTCTTTGAGGGTTAGAGTGATCCTCTCGTCCTTCGTGGTGCTGCTAGTTTTCTTTGGATATCCTTCAACATTTTGAAGCGGGTTACCTCAGTTTCAAGGAGTTTAACGATTCGGCAGCTCAGCTGGATGTCATCACCTTTGAAGCAAGCCAGTACCGCTTGCCTACAGGTCCGTATCCTGCGGTTGTTGAAAAGTGGTCTCAAGAAGGAGCGAAGCTCTTGAATAAGTTCGCTGCAGATGGTGATGAGATGTACTGTGTTCTCTATGCCGTTCCTGCAAAGTCTGCATGTTATTGGTAGCTGCAGGCGTAACCATGGTGGTAGGTAGGCCGCTGATGGCAGTAACCCTAGGCGAAATTTCAGGAACTTCTCTTTTGTTTTTTTTGGAGAAGCCTGTCTGTAGATAAGCTTGGGGCGAGGGCTTGGTGTACAATTGAACTGTAAGCCAGCCGCGAGCACACTTTATCACATCAGGGGACAGTTTGGCATTTTTCCTGATGGGCAGGATCTGTGCTGCTTTCCATTCCTTGGGGAGCCAGCCTTCTTTTAAGGAGCTATTTAAAATGGAACAAATGGGGGAAGCAAGCTGATTGGCTTGCGAACCCGAAATCTTGGCTGGAATCAGGTCTAAAGGGGAGCCAGATTTGGTCATTTTTAATAAAGATTCAGTTTCCACTGGGGAGAGTGTAGGGAATTCCTCAAGTTTGTTTGTGCTAGCCGAAGTAAAGGGGGGGTTCGTATATGTGGCTTAAACAGGAGCCAACGGTCGCTATTATCTTGTTATAGATATTATCTATTTTTAATGTGAGGTATCCTGTAATGTTGTCACATAAAGTCTGGGATGGCGCATCTTTCGAATTGCACGCTTTGGGATTAGTAAATGATTTAAGTACCTGGAATAAAGCTTTGGGAGTGTTATCTGCCTGATAGAGTTGATTTGAAATATACATTTAGTGTGCGATTTTCAGGCTGTTGTGGTATTTGGTCTGGGCAGATTTAAAGCGTTCTCTATCATGGGGATCTTGTGTGCGTCGCCACTGTCTCTCTAATTTCTTGCACTGACTTTTTTCAGTTCGGAGATTTGGGGTATCCCAAGAGGTCTGAGGGTGTTTAGGGACTGCAGGTGTCATTTTTAGGGGTACCAACGTGTCTATTGTGGTCTTCATGCTTGATTAAAAAGGCTTTTAGATGTTTTTCTACCATGTCGGAGTTGGAATACTGTGGTGGGACAAAGGTGTCTCTGAAGAGAGTGGGCGTCAATTTGTGCCACTGTCTGTAACTCCTAATATTTTGTGTTTTAGGGGCTTTATGCTCTGTAGATTCCACAATTCTGAATTCGATTTTTGAGTGGTCAGACCATAAAAGGGGGCAAGTTGTTCCACAAACAATGTTGGGCGAGTTTAAGAGGACTAAATCTAGCGTGTGTCCTGCTACACGAGAAGGTTTAGTATTGATTTTGGTCAGCTCAAGTGTGAATAGCTCTGTCAGAAGGGTGGCGACATCCGGATCGCCTGGGTTTTCGCTATGAACATTCAGATCACTGAGAAGCAAAACATTGTTAGAGAAAATAACATAAGGGGAGATCAAGTCCATAAGTACTGTGGTGGAATTGAGAAGTGATCCTGCGGGGCGATATACTAGGGCTCCTTTCCAGCTAAGTTGAGCATGTAGGTCTGTTCTAAACACAAGAATCTCAATTTTTTCGTTGATTAATTGGTCTAAAACTGTAACTTTTATAGGATCTTTGTAAATGATAGCTACCCCTGCCTTTGCCCTATGTGGTCTATCCAGTTTTTAAATGTTATAGTCATCTGGTAATGCGAGTGCTATTGCTGGATTAGAAGATGGCTTAGTCCAAGTTTCCATCAGGAAACCAATGTGGGGAAGGGAAGAGGAGAGCATGTCCCATATATTAATGGCCTGTTTGGGGAGTGATCTAACATTTGCTAAAAAACATTCCCAGCTTGCGGTCTTATCAGCTGAATGTTGAGGACTTCATTGTTTGTTGGGGCTACACGAATCACCAATTCTTGAGTCAGCTCTTTTAGCGTTATTCCTGGGTTGTGCGGGTAATATACTTTGATATCCACAGGTTCTGCAAGTGAGAGGTCCTTCTACTTCTATAGGAAAGGTGTTCGCACATGAGTTGGTGTCTTGCTTACTAGGCCAGCATTGGTTGTCTCTAATACTCAGTGTCCTGTCTGGTATAGCTGAGGAGGGCTTCTGGGCTGTTAACCTGATCCCTGCGAAAACCAGGAGGGTATCTGGCTCCTAGGGACGTCCATGCGCGGACAGGCACTGACGGGTTTGCCTTAGGCGCGCCAGCTGCGCGCGTCCGCTGCGCGTCTGTCAGGCCATCTTCTTTTGTAATACCAGGCAGCTGAATTGTTGACCCAGGGATCCACACGTCACTTCTGGGTGGGTTAGCTCCCTCCACTCAAGCGGAACAATCCGAGGTGGAACGGTGAGGCTCCCCACAGAGTGACTAATGAGCAGTGCGATATTGCAAGAGAGGACAGCCTTAAAGTAACTTTTAGGTAAGAGTAAGTGCAATTTTGAAAAAGCAGGTGAATCTTTGTCTTAAAACGAGCAATTTAAAATGGTGAATCGTGTAAGCGCTGAGCAGTAATACAAAGCGATTCTAAGGAGCCCTTTCCCAGGTGCTCCTGCTGCTGCAGTGCCGATCGTGCAAATCGTACTGTTCCAATACCTTTCATTGCCTCAAGCGCGTCCGCTGCACGTCGGTCCGGCCATCTGCTTTTGTAATAACAGGCAGCTGAACTGTTGACCTGGGGATCCACACGTCACTTCCAGGTGGTGTTAGCTCCCTCCACTCAATTGGAACAATCTGAGGTGGAACGGGGAGGCACCCCACAGAGTGACTAATGATCATTGCAATATTGCAAGTGAGGACAGCTTTAAAGTGACTTTTAGGTAAGAGTAAGTAAAATTTTTAAAAGCGAGTGAATCTTTGTACTAAAACGAGTGATTTAAAATCGTGAAGCGTGTAAGCGCTAAGCAGTAATACAAAATGATTCTAAGGAGCCCTTTCCTAGGTGCTCCTGCTGCTGCAGTGCCGATCGTATTGTCCCAATACCTTTGATTGCCTGAAGCGCGTCCGCTGCACGTCGGTCCGGCCATCTGCTTTTGTAATACCAGGCAGCTGAATTGTTGACCTGGGGATCCACACGTCACTTCCGGGTGGTGTTAGCTCCCTCCACTCAAGTGGAAAAATCCAAGGTAGAACGGGGAGGCACACCATAGAGTGACTAATGAGCAGTGCGATATTGCAAGTGAGGACAGCTTTAAAGTGACTTTTAGGTAAGAGTAAGTGCAATTTTTAAAAGCGAGTGAATCTTTGTTTTAAAACAATTGATTTAAAATGGTGAAGCATGTAAGCGCTAAGCAGTAATACAAAATTATTCTAATGAGCCCTTTCCCAGGCGCTCCTGCTGCTGCAGTGCTGATCGTGCCGATCCAATACCTTTGATTGCCTCAAGCGCGTCCGTGTGGTGCAAATCAAGTCCTGGGCCCTTAAAGGTGACTTCTGCTGTCCAGCACCATCAAAATGAACGCATTGATGACTTTGCACTGATTGGAGCCAGTGCATTGCCCTTCGACATAGGAGTCGATCGGCGACATCGCTTTGATGGACTGCGCGGCTCAGTAATGACGCAGCACCTGCATTGTAAAGGGGTTCGACAACGACGCCTTCATTGCCTGTGCGGATCGGAAATTATGCATCGAACCTGCGACATTGGCACTTGCTTCCAAGTTACTTTTTCAGCGGGACTTGCGCGAGTCCCTAGTCCAGTGTGACCGCAAATAACCTTTAAATGCTATTTGCTTTGAAGCACTAGTTTTTAATTTATTCTTTAAACAATCATAACTCCAGTGCTACTTTTTTGATTTTTTTTTTTCATTTGGTCATGTTTTACTCATACAAATATAATCTATTTGTTGTGGTGTTTTCATTGTGTTATTGTGTGTGTGTGTGTTGCACAAATACTTTACACATTACCTCATTGGATAAGACTGACTGCTCTGTGCTAATCTACCAGAGGGTGAGCACAGGTTATCTGTTAATGTGTATCTAGCTTACCCTGACTAGAGCAGTTGTTCCCGCTTGTACAGGGTGCATGCTCTGACAACCAGAAACCCCAGTTCTTACACCTATACAGACAGTTCGCTCAGGGAAGGCGTACTAATCCTTTTATCATGGAGGGGACATTCCCTTTTCTACAAGGGCTTTTTTGTCCTTTTTATAGGAAACAAAGATATTAACAAACACATATGATTGGGTTATTATCCTATCCAAGGTGAAGGCCCTGGTAAACTATGGAGGTCTAGATGCCCCACACTTTTAATACTGTTACTTATTGGCACAGCTCCAGGGGCCTTCTAGCTGGCTGCCAGGCAAGCTATTGGCATCCTCAACACAACACAGTGTTCTACCGAACACTACACTACCGACACAGCCTAACATACTGTTACGCATATCCCATTCTAGCTATTGCACAGTCTTAGTCAACACATCTACTTCTATATGTTATTGTTATGCCTGCTGCTCTGCCAGTGTGACTGGGTGTGTGGAATGTTGGTGTGGTGATGCTGTGGAATGTTGGATGAGTGTGGTGTGAGTTGGAGGATGGGCTGAGCAGCAGGAAGGCTCCTCTTGGTGGGGCTCTTCATCGTAACATCTAGCTTAATAAATCAACCTACATAATCTATCTTGGACTACTGGACATCCTTGTTGTACAACATATTTTGGTAACGATTTTAAAGGAAAATCTACGGCTGCAAGCTGAACGAGAAGAAAATATTTTACAGAGGACCACGGAGGAAACAAAGGATTATACGCATTTCTGATGTAACTATTGCCAACTAAATGAAACTTATAGATGATACTGAATAGGCATAAAGCATTAAGATTCCTTATCGCCCAGAGCCCCACCAGTGACCTTGGTATTCGGTCAGCCCAAACCTGGCTGTGTTGACCAAGAAACAATCAGTTGATGTAAATGGAGCCAGTTGGAGTAAGCACAGCAATACCAGAAGGGAGTGCTTTTTGTTCAATAAGTTTCTGGGAGTTTTCGGAATGAAGACTATTTCCTAAGCATGGGCGGATTTTGCGAATTGGCAATCCGCGAACTTGCGTATTTACGGATTCGCAATCCGCAAAATCCGCGAACTCTCGCGAATTTGCGGATTTTTTTTTTGTGTTCGCAAGGATTTCTGCCAGTTTGCGAGTGTTCTGTACCAGTTCGCAATTGCGAACTTACTTGTCGGCTCGCAACGGCCGCGACTATGTTGTTTCTACATCTGGTTCATCATCACAGGTTCACAGCACCCTCTGTTTCACCACTGCCACCCTCTGGTACACCCATGCCACCCTCTGGTACATCTCTGCCACCCTCTGGTTGGTTTATCACTGTAGATTATGGGGGTGACAAAAAGCAAGCACACCTGCCCTGCTTCAACTGACATGAATTAATTTGGGGTTGATTAATGTGTCACTGAATTTAAAACTTCCAGTCTGGCTGGCACCTGCTTCCTTATCTGTAATTTGCTTTCTGTTGCAGTGCAATTTTTTTTCACAGGACCTTTGTGGCCTATAGTTGCAAGTAGGCAACTGAACTCTGAAGGGGCCCCTCAGGAAGCACTACAGGGAATGGTTACTAATGATAAGATTGAACTTTTGCACCTGCTGAGTGCTTTCAGTTTTGCAAAAATCCAAATATCCAGCAGCATCCACAAAAAGTAATCCTTCCAGGTCAAGATCCAAATCAAAGTGACCAGCACATGAAGAAAGCACTGGGAGGAGCCTGGTGGACAGGAACAGGAAGTTGGAGACTGTGGGGCACTTCCTTCCTCCCCCACCCCCCAAAATGGACTCCTTGCAAAGAAAAAGTGCAGGCAAATGTCAACCTGAGGAGTTATTCTGATAAAAATCATAATTGTCAAGGTTTATGCTGCCTGCTGGTGGATTTCTTGTGCGAAATTGCAAATTTTGCAATCTCGCGAGATTGTCGCTGCCCGCCGCATCTACGTGTTCGCAAGTGTTTACTCCCGCGAAATTGTATAGTATTCTAGTTGGCAAGTGCGACCAAGCAAAAAATCCGCTTCGCACGGATTTTACGAATTTTCGGCAAGTTCGCGAGAGTTCGCGGATTGCGAATTTACCGAAAATCCGCAAAATCCGCGAGCGGAACGGATTTTACGCCCATGCTTACTATTTCCAGTACATGGGTCCATTTGACGGATTCTTTGCTTCATAAGGGATTGTTCGAAAGTGGTGCAAATACTCATGTGGATGATAATTGCATCCCATCGGAACCTGTTACGGGATTGTTGAAGTGTTATGTAAGTTATTTTTTCCGTTCTTTTGCCCACTTGTCTGTTTTGGTGATCTGTGGAGTGCTGGGGCACTGGTCTTGCGTGTATCACACGTTTTCTGTTACACAGCATTTGAAAAAGCAACAAGAGGGAGCGCCCCTGTCCTTACCGTGTTCGTTGTGTCACGTGGTGGTGTTGCGAGACGAATTGAAGCATCTCTCCGATGCTGGACGTTTGCCGCACACACGCACATAGAGCCACTCGGCTTACCAGCCGCCATTTTGCAAGTGTGAAGCTGCTCTTGTGTGCCGTCCTAATGACAGGTTTTGAGTTCGTTCTTCCAGCCCCTGCCGCGAGCACGGAGAAAGTTGGATTTCTTGGTGCAATTGCACACACACTCTGAAAATGCGATGCATGTACACGCCCTGAGCTTTAAAGAGGGTTCTGCATCAATTTCTAACTCCTGCGCTGTGTACTTTGTGTTGGTTTTGGACTTCTACACCACAGAAAGGGCTACTAACTACAAAGCATCTTAAGGTACCTGGGAGTTATGAGCGGCCTCGGATCAGGAGTCGCTCACTGGAGGGAAGCACAAGCTTTTCCTCAATGTTGTTGTAATTTCTTACTGCTTGCTGTGTCCTGCAGTGGGAGTGAATATTTTAATGCTGACCTATTGTCTAATGTTCAGTGCTTAACTGTTGGTTTTGCCGTTTTGCTCTGGTTTTCTCCTTGCATGTTTCGCAGAGCGCTTTTTTTATAGGTATTGAGAGCTCTTACCATGCGTAGATTGAGTTGGGTGCGTCTGGTACGAGTTCTAGAGGTGATCTTGCCTGTTACTGGTGACTAGAGTGATATATATCTAGTGAATGAGTGCTTTTGTTATTAAGGGTGTCTTTGGTACCCCATTTAGTATTTTATTATTACTGTGTTGTTGCTGGGGTAAGACCAGCACATTTTTGGGCCAAGGTGAGGATCCTTAAACTGGGCCCTATGGCCCTGAGGTACACCGTGGTCTGGTCATGAATGGCGATGTTTTGTGTGTGTTATGTTCCATCCTTCCTACGGGGAAAGGTGAAGGGCAGAGAGTAAGCCAAATTAATGGGTTTGAAGTTTGTTTTTCCACCCTTTCTACGGGGTAAAGGTGAGGGGCAGGATTATCATGGGTGTTTGAAGATTTGATGTGTGAGTGAAATTTTTATCCCACCCTTACAATGGGTTAGTGGTGTAGGGCACTGATTAAGCCAACTCTGGGGTATCTGAAGTGTTTACTTTTAGTGTTCCATCCTTCTTACGGGTTAAGGGTGAAGGGCAGAGGTTGCCGCCAAATTCACTTCTGATTGAAATTGTGTTCCACCCTTACAATTGGCTAGGGGTGTAGGACAGCGTTTAAACCTACTCGTGGATGTTTGAGGTTTTTCCACTCTTCCTTCGGGGTATGGGTGAAGGGCAGAGAGTAAGCCAAATTAGTGGTGTTTGTAGTTTTTTCCCACCCTTCCTTCTGGGTAAAGGTGAGGGGCTGTGTTAAGCCAAGGTGTCTCACCTGTCCCGTTGGTTTTCTATTGTTTCGGACAGTCCTCTACCGTACCTCCGATGGTTGGTTCCCTGCGTGATGTCTTTTATGTCACCCTAGCCAGCTGCCATGTTTGTATCATTAGGGGTCTGCTAGGATTATTTGTGGTGTGGTAGAGTGTATGTTGTTGTTGGTTAGAAAAGGAGGAGATGAGTATACTCCTATATGTTTGCTTTGTAAAGGACGGTGACGTGATTGTATTCTTATCATATGGTTAACTTTATTTTCTTTATATGCTATGACAACATACATGGTACTTTCCTATTTATACGTTATGACATGTTGCTTATTCATTTATGCATCATGTGTGAAATGTTTCCACTTCTTTATGATGTCTCGTTTGCTATAGTGTAAACATACATGCAAGAGCTTCTATTGTTATTCTTTGCTTTAGTGAAAACTTGCATGCACGAGCTTCTATTGTTATCTTTTATAAAGAAGGGAGATGTGTTATACTTGCTGCTCTGCCAGTGTGCCCGGGGGTGTGGAATGTTGGTGTGGTGATGCTGTGGAATGTGGGATGAGTGTGGTGTCAGTTTGAGGATGGGCTGAGCAGCAGGAAGGCTGCACCTGGTGAGCCTCTTGATCATAACATCTATCTTAATAAACATCTTACTTAATCTACTCTGGAACTGGATGTCTTTCTATTACAACAGTTATACTCCTGGGATAGATGTTTGATTTCCTGGCTTGTCGGAGCTTCTCCTGATCGGACTATTCCCTCATTGGACAATTTACGAGCAAAGCCGCAGGCGGACAAAGGGCATGCATTCATAAAAAAAGTAATGGGCAAGCTATTTCCCTACCCTCATACAGTTTCAAATAACACCATTTAGCATCCTTGATTGCACTTTTTTGACCGCAGAATGTATCCTACTGCTAATTGCAGATGCCCCCCGTCATTTCATGATGCAGCCACCTCTGTCCTCACATCTGTCACCAGTCACAGTCACTTCTATACATTTGAAGGTTGCATCTTAGGACTTTATCCCCGCCTGAAGGGGGGCAAAGTTATCAGCACGTTCTTGGACTTGGCCTTACTTTTGGCCGGCGCACAACTGAAAGGCCTTCTTCCTACAAGTTAGATCCCTCTCTCGTTCTCCTTGCGACTATTACATACTGTCTGTTACTGACATGTGTTCCGCTACTCCGCTTTAATATCTTTATTTACAGCTGCGTTCTTGACCTTTGCCAAGCCCCTCATTCCACCCCCATGCTGGAACTATGCATGGAAAACCGAGGGTATATGTGTTATATGATTAAAATGCTAAAGTGCATGTACACACAGTCCATGTAAGGACTGTGAAGCCTTACAATTCAGCGTGCTGTGTGTTTTCAGTACTTTAGTTATACAAAAACAAATAAAAATATTAAAGAAATGATTGGGGTATTCAGCCTTTTCCAGTTATGGCCTGCAATCTAGAGCAAAGTGAAGCTTTGAATAGTTGGTAAATTTCAGGATGAATTCCATCTCCTTAAGTGGCTTCATTGGTGGCAAGTGCTAATATAGTTCAGTGAAGATGAGCTAAGGTGATTTTGTATGGGAGTGTCTTCTCACAACATGGAAAAGGCACTTGGATACTGGTCAATAACAATACAAAAAGGGGGTGCCTGCTCTTAGAGTTACAGGTCAAACACTTCTTTTAATGCAGTCAGTAGATCTTGGGGTCCATTGCTGCTCAACTATAGATTTCATAGTGTGCAGGCTTTTTGTGGCCCTGTGATCCTAAGCTCTGATTTTCCTCATATTTTTTTAGCAGAGCTCGGTTAGCCACGATGCCCTTGCACATTTGTACGCAAACTCTTCTTTTTATACAACCAAGTGATTTTCCAGTTCTATTACAATCAGGAGGCATGAATGCACAGCGAACAATTAAAGTTGTCAAAACTTTGCCCCGTTGGTCATTTTTGCCTACACATCGTCATTCCAGAGTTTGTGGTCCACGCCTGGCAACATTTCAGGAATCTCAGAAGACATGGATGTGTGCACTGCCCACAGATTATTGGTTATAAAGTGTTTAATGGGGATATTTATCATTTCAATGAATGTGGAATTAATCCTTTGTCGATAGCCCATTAATGCTTGTCCTGTAATAGACTAGAAGTGGATAATTTAATTTTGACAGTCCCGTAATCCGACAATAGAAGCGAGTGAACATTGGGTTCTGTATGAAGAGACAGTAGATACTGAAACATGTTTCTAGTTCTGTTGAGGTAGAGAGTGAAACAAGTAGTCGGTCTTCCGAGTGTCATGCCGGTAAAATGTCAATGAGCCCTGAGGTTTCAAAAATAAAGTTATAGATGTTCTCTGTCCTTGTGAGATTGCCGGTCTGAACTGTGTGATCAAGATTAGGATTCAGAAGAGCTTTAAATTCATTGCACCTCGTAAAAAAGGCTGTTCCAGAGCTGAGACCATTTGGGAATTTGTTGCCATCCACGTTTGGCTGTATGTTGCACAAAATTAAAAGGATTCACTAGGTATTTGTTAAATTCTCCACTAGCCAGTAGGTCAGTAAAAGCTTTCTACATTGGCTTTGTGCTATTATTGAACTGCTGTCATTATTTGACTAGCATTCATCTCTCCTTCCCTTCTGCTCTTTTCATTTTCGTTGTGATGCTTTTATAATGCTAACCATATGGGTACTCTAGACATTGCATGCGTATCCATTTCCATTTATCTCTTTTGGTGGACCTGTAGTCTTGTTTTTTATATTCTTGCGTCCTAACTGCTGATGTGGTGTAGAGAATGCTGGCAGAGGGTGGTCCTGGAGGGCGTACTTGCACTCATGTGCAGGAGCTAACTTCCAATCCATCCGAAGCATTGGCAAGATTGGAGCCTTGGAGGAAGGTGCAGGGGGGTCAGTGGAAACTGATGGGTGGATGGCGGTGGAACTGAGGGGGTACACATTAAAAAGGGATAACAAAAATAACGAAAACCTGGAGACCATAAAGTTATTCAAATTAGTATAAGATGTATTTGACAATTGGGAGACAGGTTCTTTGCACTATATTTAATGATGACTGATAAATTAATATTAATTTGCCAGAGAATGTTAATGTTCTAAACTGTCCTACTGACAAAGGGGTAATCACTAGCCGTGCAGATGGCATACCCGGAAGTGGCTTGCCTGGTAGAAACCCACATGCCATGAAAGGGCCGTCATATTATCCTGAAACAGCTTGATCCAGTATCTCACTGGATAACAATTCAGAAAACTAATACCTGCAGGGCTGTAGAACTGTCTACAAAAAATATTAATAAGGGTCTTTATCAAGAATCTCCTGAATTGGATAGAATTACACTTTTAATTTGTACTTGATATGTGTTGATATGGAAGTTATTCCTTTCCATAAAAGCCAAATAATGCAGCAAGATAGAGTATTAAGTTGGGGTGTGGCCTTCTGATGACAAGCCACCATTGGTACATATTATGCACAGACCACTCCACTCTATGCCACTCTACTCCATGCCATTTTACCCCACTATACTCCATTCCATGACACTTTGAGTCTCCACTCTATGACCCGTCACTTTATGCCACTCCACAACACTTCTACTCCACTCTGTCACTCCACTCTACAAACACTCTACTCCATTCTATGACACTCCACTCTACGCCACTCCACTCTACAACACTCTAGTCCTCTCTGTGCCACTGCACTTTATGCCACTCTACTCCAGTCCACTCTATCCCACTCCATGACACTCCATAAACCTCTACTCTATGACTCCCCACTTTATGGCACTCCACAACACTCTACTCCTCGCTATGCCACTCCACTCTACTCCACTCCACAACACTCTGACACTTCACTCTGGGTCACACCACTACAATCTACAAGACACCACTCTATGATTCTCTTCTCCACCCCACTCCACAACACTCTGCCATTCCACTCAAAGGAACTCTACTCTACGAAACTCTATGCCAATTCACTCTGGGCCACTCTATTCCACTCTTCGATGCCACTCTGTGACACTTTACTCTGAAACTCGATGTCACTCCACTCTATGCCACTCCATGACACAACCCTCTACTCCACTCTGTGCCACTCCACTCTACAGCCCGGTATGCCACTTTACTCCACTCTATGCCACTCTACTACACTCTACTCTATGCCACTCCACTCTGCTCCATGCCACTCTATGCTACTCTGCTCCACTCCACACCACTCCATTCCAAGCCAATCTCTTCTACGCCACTAACAGCAGCCACGCTTCTATACATCATAGCTAAAACACATGGGCAAAGCCAATAGCTCTTGCGTAGGTGAGCCTTATTGGCTTTGTCAATGCTTTTTCAAGATGATGGTTGATGGTGTGCATAAGGACCTAGAAGGGAAAGGGTATGCTTATGTACAGAGCTCGTCTCAGTTTTATAAAGCAGTTTCAAATTCTGCCACTGGGTGGTATTGTGGTGGTAGTGTGTCCACAAAGGCGATAATGGGAGTCTTGGCATAACTGGCATGCCGTAAGATAACGTTATAGTTTTTATGAATCAAAAGCTTTGCTTTACTTTAAAGCCAAAACTGACTTTCTTCACAAAAAGTTTACAAATGGTGTCTAAGGTTCTCTTAAATAAACCATCTCAGCACATTGAACCAAATTATTTTTTGGGTTAAGACAATGCTAGGCTGTCAAATACATCAAATTACCATTGTTTCACCTGATGTTTTGGCAATTAGTTTATCTCTGCCCTCTGACCTCAGCTTGACCATCTTTGATGTCTAAAACTGGGTGGGAGATCGAAGTTCTGAGACCTTGGTTCTAAAGGCAATTGAGGGAGCTCAAAGTCCTGCCTGGTGATGTTTTCCTGTTAATGGTGGAAGACTTTAATACAACCTTTAAACCCTTGGGGGTAGCTCCACAAGATTTGACTTCCGATCTTGATAAAATGTGGAAGATTCCACAACTAGAACTCCCCGTGGTGAGATGCTCAACATGAGCAGCACAAAATATTATCATGAATCTTTAGTCATGCTCTAAGAGCCGCAAATAGAAGGACATCATCTGATAGAGAGGGTAAAACTACTTTCAAGAGAACAGGCCAAACGAGTCACATTGATTAAGTCCTTGTGGTGCTACTCCTCTGTCCATTCCTGAAGGACATGGTTGTCCAAGATAGAATGAACAGTGACCATAATACCCTTACCTTGACTCTAGAGGGTGCTATGATAGTGAGAAGTCCAAATAAGGCCAATAGGGCAATACAGGATATCCTCCAGTTAAACAATGGGAAAACTATCAAGTGGTAATAAGTATCTAAGCATCCGGATGCTCTAGAAAATGCCCTTATAATGGTAAAAATGAAAATTGAAAAGATCCCCAGTCTCCCCTCAGAGCAGAGGTCTTTGGATCTGCAGAGAATCCATGAAACCCTCTAGAGTAGGATTAAAGATTTCTTAGCCCAGAACAGAAGAGCTGGTCCTCCATGGGGCAAAGAGGTGGTCTGGTACAATAAAGCTTGTAGGGCAGCCAAAGGGGGTCAGTTGAAGGCAGTGACATCCAAATGTGGGGAAGACTAGATGAAATACAGAGCTGCTTTTAAAAGGCAACTAGACCATGCAAAGTGAGAGTGGGAAGGCAAGTTGTGGGAACATTTATATGCAGCAATGTCAATGAAGGACACTAAATCCTTTTGGATAATCGTCGTGGATAGTGCCACTGGCGGCAAAAGGCATGTGGAGTTTTTTTATCCAACCCCAGGACTGGATCTCCTATTTTGATGACATATATTCATGCCCAGACGAGTCAGGAAGGGAATGACTGGCTCTTTTGGTTAGCCCCGGGGCTGACCGCGATAGTTGTATGAAATTTTTGCTCAGCAAAACTGTGGCTGCTATAAAATCTTGTCACGCCTACAAAGCCCCTGGTCCAGATATGCTGCCTAATGACCTATATCTGGCCGCCCCAGATGTCTGGGGCCCCTACTTAAATTTACTTTCTAAAGCTATATCACAGGGAATGGGCATCCCCCTCATAATAAAAGTCTGCAGAGATGATTACAATTTTCAAAAGGGGCCACGCTATGAACCAACAAATTACAGACTAATCAGTTTGTTCGATGCACTTCAAGAAATCTTCTGTAAACAGATATTAGCCCAACTACAATCCTGGATACAAGACAATAATATATTATCAGATCTACAGGCGGACTTCCTTAGTAACATCAGTACCCTAGACCAGGTGGTTTACTTTAACTGTATATTTTGGAATACCGCAGTGCTTGGTATAGGCAAGCTACATGTAGCCTTTGTCGAAATATGTGCTGCTTTTGATCTAGTTCCCAGTGATCTTTTATCTAGGGAACTTCAAAAAATGGGTTTACCAGAGAATCTCTTGGATATCCTTATTCGGCTCCACTGCGCCAGAGTAAGATGGGAGGAACAGGGGTAGTTGACTGCCAAACCCTTTAGGATAGATCGAAGTGTCAGACAAAGCTGTGTCCTTGCATAAACCCTATTTATAAACGAAGTAGTTGACCACTTGACTAGGGATGGTTGTGATTCTCCAAAAGTGGGGGCCATTAAGTGCTCACCCTGGTATTTGCCGATGACAACTTTTGCTATCAAAAACCCCCTAGGGTCTGCCACAGTTGTAAAATGATTTCACAGCATTTTGTGGGGAAGGGGGGCTTCAGCTAAACATCACAAAAGCGAAGTTTATGGTTTTTAGCCCAATACATCAAATGAAACTGGGAAGATTGCAGATGCACGTTGGTTCTAGTCAAATTGAGCATGTGTTCAGGTTTGATTATTTAGGTATATTATTAACGCCTAATCTTAACTTACAAATCCAAAAAGCATATGTCTCTCTAACTTATCAAGCTGCTAACATTGTGAAATTACAAAAGAAGACATTCATGAAGAGGGTGGCTCCGGCCCTTGAGATATATAACGTAAAGGCATTCGGAGTTGTTCATATGGTTCCGAAATTTGGGGCTGTGCAAATATCAAACTACTGGATACAGCCAAACACAAGCTTCTGAAATCTTTACTGGCCATACCAACGAGCACATCACTGGTTCCAGTTTACCTTGATCTGGCACAAAAGAAATTAAGAAAAAAATTGAGTATATAATCTTGACATATTGGCATAAACGTTGGTCTTCCCCAGCCCTTGAATCCTATACGGTGTGCCTAAAAGAGATATTGGTGCCAGAGAAGGCTAGGAAAATTGCATAACTCAAATTTATGAAAAACCTGTTGGGCAGATTGGATTTGGAGAGGATTTGGCTAAACCTGGATGATTGTACTCTAGTCTCCAAAGCCAGCTTAAAAAGTATTTTCTAGGAAGTTATGACAGTCCTAAGGGTCACCGGCAATACAGATAGCCTAACTGGGAATTTTTGGATCATAAACATTTGCCTTGCTATGAGTCTACTATAGATGAAATAGTGCAGATGAGAGCACGTAAACTGTATATTCAGTTTAGATACAAGTCATTACTGACAACGGCTTTCTGTAGTAAGTGGACAGATGCAGTAGTTAAAGATGATCTATGTCCGGGGGAGCCCCAGAGACTTCAAACCACATATTATTCTTTTGTTCAGCTTATGCTACCAAACAAATATATTGATATTGCCCATCTGTAGGTCGCTAGAAACCAGAAGGCTATCACAAATTTGTTATGGCCTGTGTGGATCTGGTGCACTAAGTGCTTACGAGCAAATGGTTGATGTATGTATTGGGCGTGACATTTTTCTGCCTTTTGCTCCCAAAGTTTAAGTTGAAACCTTGGATGTCTGATGAAATTTATCTTGTAATGAGGTCTTTTATACCCTATTTAAAATGTTTACATTTTTAAACTTTTAATTTCTTTTAACAGTTATGCTGTGTTGAGGTGTTGTAACACTCTTTTAGAAGTGTGTGGTTGTTTCCAAAGTGCAAAACGAAAAAGACAGGTTCAGCATCCTACACTTTACAAAAATGGTTTGCTAAAACTCTATATATTTTTTTTAAAACAGTAATATGGTATTTTGTGTGCATTTTAATCTATATGTACCGGATAGTAGCATGTTATTTGTACCTGTACTTGCATTTTTACATTAATTGATTAAAATCATGTTATTGAAACGAGCTGAAGATGTGGTTGGTCTTAATAGGGGTTTGTATTAGAAGAATAATTGATTATGCAGCCTATTTTCATGAACGTGGATGTATATATATATTTGTTTTTGTATAATGTATGCCGATTTTAGGATCCTAGAGATCGAAATAAAGCTTTTCAATCAATGATTTTAAGCATGTACCAAAGAAATGTGGGTTGTAAGAATAAGGTAGTCGCTGATTCACAGTTAACAACCATTTGCAATGCAATGGGCCTTGTATTTACAAGAGTTTGAGCTATTGGCATTGTAAATGACAATGCCTTTTATTTATGTGTTGATTTTCTAAACATAAATAAAATTAATTGTCCTTTACAATGACAATAGCTTAAATTGTTGCAAATGCGAGTCCAGTTGCATTGCAATTGCTTGTTATTATGCTGTCTTTAGAGGGAGAGGTTGTGGTTCATTGGTCAGAGCCGCGGACTCAGGAGATGGGGAGCTGAGGAACAGTGTTCGAGCCTCAGTGTTGGCTCAACATTCTTTAATTCTTAGCAAAGCATTTAATCTCCTGCCCGGGATCTAGGAATTTCAATTATAAATAAATAAACAGCAAACTCTTGGAGGGGCGGTCAAGCAGTGTTGTGGAAGGGTGGGAGAGAAATAAAAACAAACCACAGGAAGGGCATGGATGGAGGAGGGAGGGGGAACAATGGAGGAAGTATCAACATATTTCTCGAATTAACACAGCATCCGTTTCGTGCGGCGTCTGTGCAGCGGGGAAGGGGGGCATGTTTAAAAGTTATACATTAAGTGAAAGTGCACATAGCGCGTTGAAAATACCAAAACAAAAAACTCCCACTGCTAAAGCTGGTGTCCCACCAGTGCTCTTTAGATTAATTAGGCCAAGGGCTAATGTAAGCTATACAATAAGGACACAGTAAAAGATCCAGTCCTGATGAGAGATTACAACAGAAGATAGTGGGGGTACTAAAGAGGGACTAATAAGCCTATTAACAAATCAAAAGCCAGGATTTACAAAGGACAGTAACAGCAGCCAATGGAAAGGACAGGCAGAGATTGGGCAGAGCTTCAAGTCCATACCTGAATACAGCATGCCTCTCAGAGCAGCGCATGCGCTGCCCAGACTCGACCTAAAGAGGTTTGCCATCAGGACTCGCACTGGTCCAAGAGCACAGATTCTCTTACAGTGTTGTTTTAGCTGATTTACTGTCTTGGACACCTCATCAGCAATATTGAGGCTGGTAAAAAAAAAAAAAAACGCTCCCTTTCCATAAACTTTGAACAATGTTGCATTTTACACAAAAATGAGTCATTAGAATGCAGGATTAAAAATGTCAGAGCTCTTCGGTTTATTTCAGCCTTATTTTTGTGGATCCGTGTAGGGGAGGAAATGCTATGAAATTGATAGTGTTTAAATCAAAATGGCCGTCTAAAATTGTGACTGGCACTTTGTGTACCATTGAGAGATTCTGTATTATACCCAAAACACATGGACACTGTCATTTTAAACCTGAAAGCACCATTATTAGTATTTAATAATAGTTATGAAAGTCACCCTGTTGTTCAGTCGCACTAAAAGATGGCTTAGTCAGATCCCTCAGGCTTTTAGTGTCATAAAAATCTCAGTGGCATTCATTACAGTACTCTGATGGGATAGAATATGGCCATCAGTGACCTCAGAAGATAGGCATGCACTGACTGCTGGTGTATGGGAAGGTGAAGTTCAAGTTGCTTTCTCTCCATCACAGTTTCTTCACACATCAGACTTGTGGTATCCTACGACAAAAATGTCAGAAGTGCAAGCTAGCAACAATTAGTCAACATTTTAAACAGACACTGATTGCCTCTCGCGAGATGCTGATCACCGGGCAGACATATGCTGGATGGGAAGGGCATGACCTTTGTCGACCCTAGACTGAAAGTGTGAGCAGTGTCAGCAGAGGGAAAGTAAGCCCCGCCTCTCCTTCCGCAAGTGGCAGGAAATAGAATTAACAACTGTATATGGATAACTATGTCCAATTTATGCCATTTTTTACTTGGACGTCGTTATTTAATTTGTTTTTTATTGGGTTTTTTAACACAGTGAATACTAATCGCGTTCAAAACAGTGCTTTATAAAATGTAGCAGCATAACACAAGTTTCTCACATCAACATCAAACATGGCTCAGTTACGAGAGGCAAAAACGCATTACAAAATACATTTGCGAGAAGACGCTCCGAATCAATTACGTGTGGTTCAGAGATTAGTGACCTCATTACTCGAGTACTCGGTCTGTTGTTCTGACATATATGAAATTCATTTCCAAATATGTTAAGAATGAACTTGTATGTACTAAGAATACACATGATTGAGGCACCCATGGCTTAAGATCTTTGCCTTCGTTGAGCGGTCATCTTTTATTTTTTATTTTTAGATCTGCATTAGCCAAGACGTTTTTATTTCACTAAAGTTTTATACAATAAAGTTTCTGATAGAGGCTTTCCACCAGCCATTTCCAGCCCTTGGCGTGTTATGTCATTCATATATTTCTGCCGCCCACTACAACGTTCAGCATGGGGGAATGGTCAGCCTACTTCAACCATTGGCCAATTTTACTCTGAGGGACAGCATCCTGGCATTTCACATGGAGCCATCCACGCAAAAAGTAGTTCCCTTAAGTTCCAAGGACTACTGTTGGATGTGTATATTTGAAGTCTCAAAAATATTTTTGCGTTTGGCCAGTGTTTTATTTTAGACTTATGAGAGCTTAGCAGCCTCCCCCAACAATAATGTTTTTACAAAAGCAATGACAAAACAATCATTGGCGAAGCTAAACGTCCGGGGACCAGCACAGTTTGAAACTCTATTATCAGTAAGATTGCTATGTAATCTAAATTGATATTTTCCAATTACTTGTCAGATCATATCTTTGGAACCTTTCCCATAGCATCAAGGCAGGACCATAGGAACAGACAAAGTTAATTCCCGTGCAGGGAGCAGAGCTAAATAAGGACCTACTTTCCTGTTTAAAACAAGCATTTACAATGCAATGGTCTCGGCATCATTAAAGGTAGAGCTATTGGCATTGCTCATGACATTTCTTTTTTTTTCTTTAAATCATAAATAAATGGCATTGTCATTTACATTGTCAATACACAGCACTCTGCACTCAACAGCACACACCACTCTGCACTCAACAGCACACACCACTCTGCACCTGCACTCCCTACTCTGCCCTCACTACTCTGCACTCTTCCCTCACTACTCTGCCCTCGCTACTCTGTACTCTGCCCTCACTACTCTGCACTCTGCCCTCACTACTCTGCCCTCACTACTCTGCACTCTGTCCTCACTACTCTGCCCTCACTACTCTGCACTCACTACTCTGCCCTCACTACTCTGCACTCTGCACTCTGCCCTCACTACTCTGCCCTCACTACTCTGCCCTCACTACTCTGCCCTCACTACTCTGCCCTCACTACTCTGCACTCTGCCCTCACTACTCTGCACTCTGCCCTCACTACTCTGCCCTCACTACTCTGCACTCACTACCATGCACTCACTACTCTGCACTCACTACTCTGCACTCTGCCCTCACTACTCTGCCCTCACTACTCTGCCCTCACTACTCTGCCTTCACTACTCTGCCCTCACTACTCTGCCCTCACTACTCTGCCCTCACTACTCTGCCCTCACTACTCTGCCCTCACTACTCTGCCCTCACTACTTTGCCCTCACTACTCTGCACTCTGCCCTCACTACTCTGCACTCTGCCCTCACTACTCTGCCCTCACTACTCTGCACTCACTACTCTGCACTCACTACTCTGCACTCACTACTCTGCACTCTGCCCTCACTACTCTGCCCTCACTACTCTGCACTCACTACTCTGCACTCACTACTCTGCACTCACTACTCTGCACTCTGCCCTCACTACTCTGCCCTCACTACTCTGCCCTCACTACTCTGCACTCACTACTCTGCACTCACTACTCTGCCCTCACTACTCTGCCCTCACTACTCTGCCCTCACTACTCTGCCCTCACTACTCTGCCCTCACTACTCTGCACTCACTACTCTGCCCTCACTACTCTGCACTCACTACTCTGCCCTCACTACTCTGCCCTCACTACTCTGCCCTCACTACTCTGCCCTCACTACTCTGCCCTCACTACTCTGCACTCACTACTCTGCACTTACTACTCTGCACTAACTACTCTGCCCTCACTACTCTGCCCTCACTACTCTGCACTCTGCCCTCACTACTCTGCACTCACCACTCTGCACTCACCACTCTGCACTCATCACTCTGCACTCACCACTCTGCACTCACCACTCTGCACTCACCACTCTGCACTCACCACTCTGCACTCACCACTCTGCACTCACTACTCTGCACTCACTACTCTGCACTCACTACTCTGCACTCTGCACTCACTACGCTGCACTCTGCACTCTGCACTCACTACTCTGCACTCACTACTCTGCACTCACTACTCTGCACTCACTACACACACGATAACGGCAAGTTACCCGGGCTGTGCCCAGAGGCATTAAAGTCTTTGACAGGTGCTAGGCACACTCACTTGCCTGCGCTCGTGGTTACCTTCCACTGCAGGCTGCACACTGCACCACTGTGCCAAGAATGCCCACTGCTACCTTTTACCAGCACCCGCTGCTTATTGGGTGCATTACACTGGCCCTGTACTTATAACTAGTTCGGGGCTAGTAGACAAAAACGCACTTTTCCAAAGCTGCTTCATGTTCATAGTCAAAGGCGACCAAAGCGCTGCGAGGCACAGTGGACTACCCTTACATACTAATAAATTTTAAGAATGTAAAGCTCTTGCACCAAAAGGCGTATGCCTACCAGGTGGCATTCACTACATAAACGCTCATAAATTCACTACTAAATAAATAAAAAAGTATTTAGGTGGACTGTTTAATCCCCTCTGGACAATCCAGTGCCTTGACATGTTTGAATGGCTATACTTTCATGCAAAAACATTCTCAAGTAAATTGCTTCTACACGCTAAACTGAATGGTCTGATTTTGTTACATATAGCAATTAACAGTCTACCCTACTTTGTTTCTAAAAAACACCTCTTTATTGAAGCAGATCGTAATGCTCGGCACAAGAAAGCAATTTGCCCAGGAACGCACTTTCAAATGCATTTTGTTTGAATGAATGCAGTTGTGAAATAAGTAGACTGTTATAATCGATGTCGTGATGCTCAAGCAGTAGTTTATTTTTGATTCTGGCTGCTTCCGAGTTGTCAGTGTAGGCAGTGGCCATAACAATGGTACAATTGGGTGGCGTAGTAATTTAACCAGGTGAATAACTGTGAGAAGTTGCGGCCGCCGCATAAGAAAGATTTTGAGCAGCGGGACTTATTTTTCTACAAATTAAGCACTGCTTACACTGTGGCATGGAGTCATCCTGCTCAGCTCTCGGCCTCGCGCGCGCGCCACTCCAGGCATATGCTTTCAATTATCTACGCCGTGATGCCGAGATAATTGAAGATATATGGCCTTCTGCTCTTAAGACAATGCCTTTCACGTCTGCCCTACACGGAAAGAAAACACAAGAAAAGCACGAACGCGCGCCATTCACTGCAGACTGGTGAACGCGCCCACAACATCTGCATTACATTATCGCGGCACCCTGACAGCTCCTAATTGAAATTAATGCACTGCTGTGCGCGTAACCACACAGAAAATGCCAACATGGCGAAGGACAAATTACATTAAGCCTATCGCGTCAAGGCTACTAAAAACACAGCACAGCGAAGACGAATCACTATGCAGATGCCATAAAAAACACGCGCGCACTAAGGAATGTTGCAGCCCGGACCCCTAAAGAAACTTTTTTTTTTTTATAACATAAGAGCTCGGAGCTCCGCCTCCCCTGCTGACGCAGGGTTGACGTAGGCCGAGCCCTAAAAAAGGTGTTCCGATGCTAGTTCGGAAGCTGCACGACCCGCAGCATGTATGCTTAGGTATGCTTAGGTACATCTTTGGCTTGTTGTTTTATCAAGGACACCATTCAGGCTCACCGTGTATATCTCTAACTCCCTTTCCTCTTGCTGAAATATATCTACCAGTTGCCTTACTGCTGTCCAGCTGTTAAAATGCCTCCCCACCGCTCTGCCAGTAACGAGCCATCAGGAGACATTTGGACACCCCACCTATAAACTAGACCATGTTTTGGCGTTGTAAATCATTCAAACAACACGCCGCACGTGTCTCTCCCAACACCTACCTTGTACAAAAGGCTGTCCACTCTCCATTGGATCTGTGGACCGTGGCTCTTTCGTTTTCAAAAACTGAATTATATCACCAGATTGATGTACAGGTGACGTCAACACAAGTTTCACAAATCCAAGTTAATTTGTGCAATATCATATTTATTGTTTTTCATTTTCTAATGTGGTGTTTAAGATGTATTTACTTAAAGTGCCTCCTAAAGTATTGTCTCAGTTATACAGTGTCCCATTTTGCAATGTATCATACAACAAGCATTTACAATGCAATGGTCTCGTCTTTGCTAAAGTTAGAGCTATTGGCATTGTAAATAGCATTTTTTTAATTTTTTAGTTTTTTTTAAACATAAATAAATGGTATTGTCATTTACAATGGCAATAGGTGAGCATTAGAGAGTAGTAGAGAGTATTAGCAGTGATTAATAGTTAGTAGAGAGTGACTAGTTTATTAATAGAGTATACTTGAATAGAGTAGAGTAGGAGTGAGTTGTAGGAAATAGTAGTTAGTGAGTAGTGTAGATTAGTGGAGAGTAGTATAGAGTGAGTAGTAGATAGTGTGTAGAGAGCGTGTAGGAATTAGCGAGTAGTAGAGACAGTAGTAGTGAGTAATGAAAAGTATTTAGAAATATTTAGAATGATTTTTAGAATAGAGTAAATATTAGAGAGCAGTAGTTAGTTAGTACTTTTGAGTATTAGAGTGTAGTAGAGAGTAGTAAAGTAGTAGAGAGTGAGTATAAAATTGTGGATAGTGTAATTGAGTGAGTTGTGAGGAGTGTGACTTTTATGTAGTAGAGAGTAGTTAGAGGGTGTATTAGAGTGTGATTAGTAGAGTGAGTAGTAGAGTGTGAATTGAGAGTATTATAGAGTAGTAGAGATTGAGTAAAGTGTGAGTAGCCCCACACACAGACACAGAGCCCAACATACAAACACAGAGCCCAACATACACACACCGAGCCCAACACACACACACAGAGCCCAACACACACACAGAGCCACACACACACACACAGCCTCCCACACACACACAGAGAGCCACACACACACACAGAGCCCAACACACACACAGAGCCCAACACACACACAGAGCCCAACACACACACACAGAGCCCAACACACACACAGAGTCCAACACACACACACAAAGCCCACCACACACACACAGAGCCCAACATACACACACACACACACACACAGCCTAACACACACACAGAGCCCAACACACACACACAGAGCCTCACACACACACACACACACACACACACAGCCCCACACCCACACACAGAGAGCCACACACACACACAGAGTCCAACACACACACACAGAGCCCAACACACACACAGAGCCCAACACACACACAGAGCCCAACACACACACACACACACACAGCCTAAAACACACACAGACCCTAACACACACACACAGAGCCCAACACACAGAGCCCAGCACACACAGCCACACACACACACACAGCCACACACACACACAGCCACACACACACACAGAGCCACACACACACAGAGCCACACACACACAGCCACACACACACAGATCCACACACACACAGCCACACACACATCCACACACAAAGAGCCACACACACACACACACACAAAGAGCCCCCCACACACACACACACCGAGACACACACACACAGAGCCACACACACACAGCCACACACACACAGCCAAACACACACACACACACAGAGCACCCCCCTACACACAGAGAGCCACACACACAGAGCCACACACACACACACACACAGAGCCACACACACACACAGAGCCACACACACACAGCCACAGACACACACAGAGCCACACACACACACACAGAGCCACACACACACACACACACACGAAAGAAAAGGCAAGAAAAGCGAACACACCCAGGGAACAGAGGCAAGAAAAACGAGCACAACAAGAAAAACAAGCGCAACCAGGGAACAGAGGCAAGAAAAATGAGCACAACCAGGGGGCAGAGGCAAGAAAAGCGAGCACAACCAGGGGGCAGAGGCAAGAAAAGCGATCACAATAAGGGGGCAGAGGCAAGAAAAACGATCACAACCAGGGGTCAGAGGCAAGAAAAGCGAGCACAACCAGGGAGCAGAGGCAAGAAAAACAAGCACAACCAGGGGGCAGAGGCAAGAAAAGCGAGCACAACCAGGCAACAGATGCAAGAAAAGCGATCACAACCAGGGGGCAGAGGCAAAAAACCAATCACAACCAGGGAACAGAGGCAAGAAAAGCGAGCACAACCAAGGGGCAGAGGCAAGAAAAACGAGCACAACCAGGGGGCAGAGGCAAGAAAAGCGAGCACAACCAGGGAACAGAGGCAAGAAAAGCGAGCACAACCAGGGGGCAGAGGCAAGAAAAGCAAGAACAACCAGGGAACGGAGGCAAGAAAAGCGAGCACAACCAGGGGGCAGAGGCAAGAAAAGCGAGCACAACCAGGGAACGGAGGCAAGAAAGCGAGCACAACCAGGAGGCAAGAAAAGCGAGCACAACCAGGGGGCAGAGGCAAGAAAAGCGATCACAACCAAGGGGCAGAGGCAAGAAAAACGATCACAACCAGGGGGCAGAGGCAAGAAAAGCGAGCACAACCAGGGAGCAGAGGCAAGAAAAACTAGCACAACCAGGGAGCAGAGGCAAGAAAAACAAGCACAACCAGGGGGCAGAGGCAAGAAAAGCGAGCACAATCAGGAGGCAGAGGCAATAAAAGCAAGCACAACCAGGGAACAGAGGCAAGAAAAGCAAGCACAACCAGGGAACAGGGGCAAGAAAAACTAGCACAACCATGGGGCAGATGCAAGAAAAGCGAGCACAACCAGGGGGCAGAGGCATGAAAAGCAAGCACAACCAGGGGGCAGAGGCAAGAAAAGCGAGCACAACCAGGGGGGCAGAGGCAAGAAAAGCAGGCACTATCAGGAGGCAGAGGCAAGAAAAGCAAGCACAACCAGGGAACAGAGGCAAGAAAAGCGAGCACAACCAGGGAACAGAGGCAAGGAAAACGAGCACAACAAGAAAAACGATCCCAACCAGGGAACAGAGGCAAGAAAAACTAGCACAACCAGGGGGCAGAGGCAAGAAAAGCGAGCACAACCAGGGAACAGAGGCAAGAAAAGCAAGCAGAACCAGGGAACAGAGGCAAGAAAAGCGAGCACAACAAGAAAAACGAGCACAACCAGGGAACAGAGGCAAGAAAAGCAAGCACAACCAGGGAGAGAGAGAGAGAGAGAACTCTGTTTATTTAGACCATAGTCTTTAAACTCCAAGAGCTTATAAAATATAAAAACTGTACAAAACCGGTCCATAACAAGATAATACACAATAACATTTAAAATCACACAGTTACTTACCGGGCAGCTCTGCTGAAATGTGTCTACAGTAAAACTGTAACTACCATCGCCCCTTACACCTCTGTATTTCTAATTTTATAAAATCGGTTAAAAAGTTAAAAACCTCTGAAACTTGATAAAACGAGAATTACAAATCTCCTAAGATTTAAAAGTTCTTTACATACATCATTGTTCGTTAACAGTGATAGATTAAAACCATTTAAACTAGACTTGCATTGGTCTTAGGCCTTTGTCTACTAAAAGAGAGGATTTCAAAATAAATAAATCACAGTAAGTCGGCGTCCTTTCCATGCAGTGTGGCAATGCATGGAAAGGACGCCGACTTACTAAACACCTTGACAACTAAAATATACAAAAAAGTATTACTACTTCCACGCACGACATCACCAGCTCAATTGCGACTTGAATTCGGATTAAAAAATGAAATACCTGGGAGATTATATTCATATACTAAGGTGTGGTATCAGATCAAGCAAAAAACAAGTAATAACAATCTGAATACCTACCTCTGGCAAGAGCTTAAATCCCAAAAAAAATTCAAAGCAAATCAATTTCTCATGCAAGCTTTGGAGACAACCTGCTCAAAAACCTTATGGGATAATAATCTGTCATTTGTTGTACTAAAACAGACCCTAAATAAAGTGGCCAAATTCCACTCGTTAATTTTGGACAAAGAAATTTTCTCCCATCGTTCGCACTCATGGGCTGTGATAAATGGCTATAAGACATTGACAGCTGCATTATACCTGGAAACAAGTTACTCTATTTTTATTAAGAAAAAGCTGATGGCTTTGAGACTTGGCGACTTTCCGACACGAGCCAATGAACCTGCCTGGAAACTGCTTGATGCTGTTTCTTGTCGACTGTGTGGTAGCCCTAAAGAAGATCTAATACACATAATGTGTCACTGTAAGATGCTATCCAAGGAACGGTCATACTTAAAGGAAAGTTATCGGTCCATGAAACTACGAACATGTAGATCAGCCATTATTGGAAGTCTGGACACTACCGCTCCAAGAATACACTGCAAGCTGGTGAAGTTCTTTCAGGCATTTGAGAAACGTATAAAAACAATATGAATAATTAATGATTTGAATTTCTTATCATTACGTTTTTTTTATCAATCATTTTAGTGATAATTTTAAAAATTGTATATCTGTTGTGCGACATTTATCAAATTGTTATGGTTTTAATTAACTAAACAATAAAGTTTAAATAAAAATAAAAAAATCACAGTTCTTGCTTGAGTTTTTCCAAGCCAAACGATTTACACCTCTCATATAATTTCCTAGTGCAATTGCAATATCCAAATTTTCCATTTCTATCAGTAATGTAATGGCTTGGGCTTGTGACCTTATGCCATATTTTATGAATAGTGGCCGTAAGAGCAGTTTTCTCACCTCTAGGATCATAAGGCAATCTAACAATATGTGCAAAATGTCACACTTGGTCCCCAACCCGCATTTGCATAATCCATCGGTATATAGCATTTCTACCTTTAGTCTCCCCTCCATTAGCCATGGGTTGGTGCCAATTTGGATTTTCAAAATTTCGCACCTAAATTCAAACACGGAACACAGGCAAGAAAAACGAGCACAACAAGAAAAACGAGCACAACCAGGGAACAGATGCAAGAAAAACAAGCACAACCAGGGGGCAGAGGCAAGAAAAACGAGCACAACCAGGGAACAGAGGCAAGAAAAACGAGCACAACCAGGGGGCAGAGGCACGAAAAGCGAGCACAACCAGGGAACAGAGGCAAGAAAAACGATCACAATCCACTGCTACAGCATTACTGTGGAGTCAGTGAGGCCAATTCTCAAACCTGTTCTGCAAACCCGGTCCCCTCTCCAGCAGCGTGCGACTGTCCTCCGTTCTCTCACATCACCCTCCGGCGCCACTGCTCTTCACAGCTTCGCCAGCGTTCTCTCCCTTCCTTAGCCCAGGGCCAACGCTGCCCAATGCTGTTGCCAGCTGCCTCCCTGTGTCTCCTCATTCTTGCCCTCAGTGCCCCCACGTTGGAGTGGCCCACTCCTTCTGTAGGGCCACTCAGGCACTGTGCCCTCACTGGCACTACTAAACTGAGGGTGCCAAAAACAATGCCCCAAACTGCAGCAGCTGCCCTCTGACCAGCGGGGCAGCTGCGGGCACTGACAATGTGCCCCGAACTCACCCCCTGGACACACCACACCGACCAACTCACCAGGACCTTCTCGGGGAGCACTCCGCTCCTCCCTGGGATCTCTTACGGTCTCGCGGTGGGGACAGCTGTTGGGCTGCACCCCGGGCTCCGGGTTACTTCTCGGTGGAGCCCTCGAGGCTCCGGACGGTCTTGCCTGGGCGCGGCTCCCCTTCCTCACATGTGAGCCCCTATGGGAGGCGGGCCGCAGTTTCTCCTTGTCTCGCTCTTCCTCCTCACACTTGGCACCACGGAGCTCTCCGTTGCTCTCGGGGGCCCGGGTGCAAACGCCACCCTTGTGCTCGTGGGGCGAGCCTCCTCCCGGTCACAGGAGCGCGGGGTGGGCTGCCGTCCGCTTCCTGTTTTCCCTGGCTCCTCCAATAGCAGCGCGGCGCTGGGTCCAATCCCAGCGCAGCGCTGATGATGACGTCGTGGGGGTGTCCCGGGCTGGCGGTGATCTCTTTGGGGCCAAAAACGAGGGGTAGGCTCCCTTGTGAGAGATAATAAACAGCGGGGTGGGCACCCGCTGTAACTACAGCCGCAGTCGCGGGGTAGGCACCCGCGCAAATTAAATAATTAAAGGAGCGGGGTGGCACCCGTATCCATAACGAGATAAGCAGGGTGGGCACCTGCTAGTAACAATCATGCAGAGATGCGCAGAAACGCTCTCCTGCCCCCCTCCCTACCTGCCCAGTACAAACACGCTTCTGAGAAGTGCTTCTATCACCTGTTGTCTGCTCACGCTGCCTGCGCGCGCCAGTCGGCCCTCTGATTGGTTAATAAGGAACACCAATGGTAGTGTTTATTTGGTAGTTGTCAACCAATCAGAGAGCCGACTTGGGCGTGCAGGCACCCTGATGGGGGGCGTGTTTTGGAATGAGGACATCACGGAGAGAAAGAACCTAAAAAACACCCCCCCGAATCCAGAAAAGACGGGGCTTGAATTGACAGACAAACCTCTTCTCCAATGGCTGGCCAGCATTTAGGAGGCCAGCCAATGGAGAAGAGGGGCGGGTTCAAGCCACACTACTGGAAAACATAAAATCTCGTGTATGTATCAATAAGGACTAGCTAAGGTTTAAGAGAAGTAGGAGACTCAGAGCAGTACGTCAAATAAGGAGAAACATTGTTTTCCTTATAAAGCCCTCACCCACCGACCTAGTCGGTGGCATGCTTCATCATCGGGCCCACCGCAGTGGCACCGAATGTGCCCCGGGTGTGCTTCAACGCCAGGTGACTGCGGAGCTGGTATGTTGCTGAGTGTGCAGTGAGTTGGGTGAGAAGGGTGAAGTTTAAAAGCTATACAGCAGGTCCCAGTACCCGAGGGTAAAATATTTTAATGAACTGGGCCTCTGTTAGCGGATAAAAGGCAAGTAGACGTTAATTGGAGTGCTAATTATGACCTCCAGCGTCTAGTGTGGTCTACATGTTTCAGCCAGTGCCTTATATATTTTATACTGGCTTTCCTCAGGACCGTTTTAATATGTGCAAAACGTGCAGATTAAAATTTAAATTATAGTGGTTGTGTTATCTTTGGGCTAAGTGAAGCGCACACTAAGGCGCTATAACTGTTAGAGGGGGATTCCCTCAAGCTTGACTACATATAACACATAGGACAGAGACAAGACATACATGGTAGAGTCATATTAGAATGGTATTGGATATACCACATCATGTGCCGGCTTATAAGGTGGTGTGCGACCTATAATCGGCTACTGTGGGTTCATGCCATGGGCATGAAGCTGGTGAAGGTTTTATAAAATGAAACCGATACTGGTGGTGGTGGGCTAGAGCGCGTATTTACAAGGTGAGGTACAGGTAAGTATAGTGCTAAGTCCTCACTCAGTTTTGACTTGTAAAAAGCTTCATGGGTCGCCTGGCAGAGAAAGAGACCCTGTAAGAATAGTAACTTGGTCACAATTTGTCCAACCTGTAGGGAGAAAAAGTAGTGGCTTACCCCATTCGTGGCTGTAGCGGTTCTATTTTACTCACAAGTGTTGCAGTCTGGTTCCTCCTTGGACCTATTCGCCCTTCCGCGGCGCCAGTTATGAGAGAGAAGGGCCGCCCGGTCTCTATTTGTAGTTTAGTTAATTAGTTTCACCTGCATTTGGTGGAAAGAGAGGGAGGGATGCGTGCGCGCTGTTTGCATTGTCATGATTGGGCTTCAGCGCATGCGCTGGGGACTAGCGTGAGATCTGCGCATGCGCGGCTGTCTTGCGCATGCGTATTGCTCGAAATGAAGTGGACTGTGGGCAGGTTATGGGCGGTTCGTGTTTTCAGCTCTTGTGGTTAAGCATGTTGCTTGCCACGTTCAAGGTTGGTGAAGTTTATGACTTCGAGTCATTGTATTTCATGACTAAGACTTAAAAAAGTAAATATTACCATGATGAGTGATTAGTCCCAACAGGGGCATGGCCAAACACGTAGATAAGTGATGGCTGCTTATCAATGCACTGAAAAAGTGCGAGGGGGGCATGCAGTTCAGGGCACCCGCCAGGGGTACACTAGGGAGGGCGGAAAATGGAAATGGGCACTCATGCAGGTATGTGCTGGCACAGGTATTTTAGCGATATTTCAACAGAGACTACACAGTCAGGGAGTTCCATGGTATTGCATCGTTAAGGCCTTGGGTATGTGTAGATAAGCGATATATCCAGCGCTGTTCCTTCTGTAGGAGGAATTTTTCATTGACATTGGTGTTGAATTGTTCTATGACAGTCCAGGAGAAGTCATTGGGGGTGTGGTTATGGGTTAGGAAGTGGTCTGTGAGTTTACTAATGTTTTTACCACATCTTATGGTACTCCTGTGCTCTGTCATTCTTGTCCGGACTTTCCGGGTGGTCATGCCAATGTATCTTAGACCACATCGGCAGGTTATTAGGTACACCAAGTTAGCAGAGTTGCAGTTCGTGAACTGTTCCGCCTCCCTAGTGTACCCCTGGCAGGTGCCCTGAACTGCATGCCCCCCTCGCACTTTTTCAGTGCGTTGATAAGCAGCCATCACTTATCTACGTGTTTGGCCATGCCCCTGTTGGGACTATCACTCATCATGGTAATATTTACTTTTTTAAGTCTTAGTCATGAAATACAATGACTCGAAGTCATAAACTTCACCAACCTTGAACGTGGCAAGCAACATGCTTAACCACAAGAGCTGAAAACACGAACCGCCCATAACCTGCCTACAGTCCACTTCATTTCGTGCAATACGCATGCGCAAGACAGCCGCGCATGCGCAGATCTCACGCTAGTCCCCAGCGCATGCGCTGAAGCCCAATCATGACAATGCAAACAGCGCGCACGCATCTCTCCCTCTCTTTCCACCAAATGCAGGTGAAACTAATTAACTAAACTACAAATAGAGACCGGGCGGCCCTCCTCTCTCATAACGGGCGCCGCGGAAGGACGAATAGGTCCAAGGAGGAACCAGACTGCAACACTCGTGAGTAAAATAGAACCGCTACAGCCACGAATGGGGTAAGCCACTACTTTTTCTCCCTACAGATTGGACAAATTGTGACCAAGTTACTATTCTTACAGGGTCTCTTTCTCTGCCAGGCGACCTATGAAGCTTTTTACAAGACAAAACTGAGTGAGGACTTAGCACTATACTTACCTGTACCTCACCTTGTAAATACGCTCTCTAGCCCACCACCACCACTATCGGTTTCATTTTATAAAACCTTCACCAGCTTCATGCCCATGGCATGAACCCACAGTAGCCGATTATAGGTCGCACACCACCTTATAAGCCGGCACATGATGTGGTATATCCAATACCATTCTAATATGACACTACCATGTACGTCTTGTCTCTGTCCTATGTGTTATATGTAGTCAAGCTTGAGGGAATCCCCCTCTAACAGTTATAGCGCCTTAGTGTGAGCTTCACTTAGCCCAAAGATAACACAACCACTATAATTAAAATTTTAATCTGCACGTTTTGCACATATTAAAACGGTCCTGAGGAAAGCCAGTATAAAATCTATAAGGCACTGGCTGAAACATGTAGACCACACTAGACGCTGGAGGTCATAATTAGCACTCCAATTAACGTCTACTTGCCTTTTATCCGCTAACAGAGGCCCAGTTTGTTAAAATATTTTACCCTCGGGTACTGGGACCTGCTGTATAGCTTTTAAACTTCACCCTTCTCACCCAACTCACTGCACACTCAGCAACATACCAGCTCCGCAGTCACCTGGCGTTGAAGCACACCCGGGGCACATTCGGTGCCACTGCGGTGGGCCCGATGATGAAGCATGCCACCGACTAGGTCGGTGGGTGAGGGCTTTATAAGGAAAACAATGTTTCTCCTTATTTGACGTACTGCTCTGAGTCTCCTACTTCTCTTAAACCTTAGCTAGTCCTTATTGATACATACATATAACCCAGGGGATACGGTCTAGCCTATCTAGTCCTCTCTCTCTCTCATTGATTAAAGCAAACATAAAATCTCGCCAGCGAGACTGCGCAAGCGCAGCCTACGCTAGCCGAGACCTAATAATGTGGTGGTTAATCTTGACCCATACTTCCTAGGAGCCAGACTTTAGTTCAATAGTGACAGTAGGTATGTCACACTTTACTTCAATTCCTTGTCCCATCCATTTTCTTTTGTTATCAGTTTCCTCATTGTGACTCGGGCATTGCTCATGTAGGCCATTGGCCCGTGCACTTGAATATATACAGGATGGCTAAGAAACTCTGGCTTGGCTATTCTTGATGCACGCTGTGACTGCATCTTTTTAGGTTTGGCCCCATCAGGGCTGTTGGCTCCATGCGAGAGATGTAAAATGTAATGTTCTAAGTGGAACTCAAGGCTTTGAGATTGGTTGAGTGGGTAAAGTGATGCTTCAGGAAAGTAGTTGGCATTTACACAATATCATTTCCATGGTACCTGATTTTTTGGGGGGGGGGGATTTGTTAATTTAATTTTCAAGACAATACAAAAACAAATACTGCAGCATAACATCTTCGAGCACATTTACATTTTGGATGTGGTACGCGCAGAAGCAGGAATTCACAGGTGAGAGCAAGTAAACGGGGGGAACCCACCAAAAAAACAGGCATCCATATTCTGACAGGTGCTTCATGAGGGAGTTCTGCCTAACTCTAATCAAGTTGTGTTTCAGAAATGGACATTCCCATGGTGCCTTTACCCTCTTTGGTGCTTGATACTTTCACTTGCTCCTCATTATTACACAGTCCAGATGGAAAGAAATGATTTGGTCTGCGGATTGCTTGATCAGGATTTAGCTAATCTCTTAATTTTTATGTACACCATTACAACAGTTTATTTTAGGGGCCACTTTGTGCTTGGATTGAAATGTAAGCTATGTAAATATTTGAGAGAAAAGGGTAAATGATAATTATTGAAATTCTTACTTAAAACACCTTCTTTTCAGAATGTGCTTCGCCGAAAAACGAAAAACACTTTAAAGCTGCAAACCAAAACACATTTTCAACTTAATAAAGATGAAAAGCATTATGTTTAAATGTTTGTGTGAAGATGGATGCTTATATGTCTTTTGATTTGTGTATATTGACACGTATATATGCTAGTCTATGTACATTAGTGCCTATATGTTTACTAGATTTTGTGAAAATGTGAGCATGTGTGTAGTTTTGTTGGTCTCTCTACATGCTTTGCTGTATTTAAGCATGTGTGCCTGAACGGCATGTGATTCTGTGTGCATTTACTATACAAAAACAAAACCTGTTGGCTTTGTCAGTGCAAGGTTAAGGAACTTAACCAGCCAACAGTCTTTGACTGTGGGATAATTCAAGAAAGGATTGTTTTTGCTATTTAAAAAAAAATGTTGGGTTAATCAATACTGCAGGAGCATACAATGCAACATTATTTACATTAAAGCCATTTTGTGGTTGAAAACCATAGAATTGAGAAAAGTAGAATGGTTTGCGACCACAAAATGGCTTTTTGGTCTTCAATAAACCATTTAGTGATTGGCTAAAGGCCATGTATCTTAGACAGACTGAGGCACTGCCACCAGGGATACTCTCAGCCCTGCGACTTGTCCTCTGAAAGCCATCACACCCAACGCAGCTCTCTGCGTCACTTCCTTTTAGAATGGGTTGATTTTCTGTGAACAGTTTTGGAAAGCATTGCTTCTCCTGTCATTTTGATCTGGTTTGAAATATTATCATACTGACAAACTCAATGTTTTACCCTCATAGGCATATTTTTGACAAGTTGAGTTTCTTTTCAGTGAGAGTAATAAAGTAAACTGCTTCTACACATTGTTTCATGTGTACATTTCAGCTCCTGGCAGGAATCACAGCTATCTTCCATGGCCTCTCTCTAAGAGTCTACTGCAAAACATTCAGCATTGGTAACTACATATGAGTGACATAAGGGAGCACGCGAAGAAGTGAATACGCACGCGCAAAAACACGTCAGTGCGAGCGTTGACAGAAGAGCACCTGTATTTGAATTTGTGTGTGCAGTTTGCTTCTGCATGTTCATTTTTGTGTGAGTTTGACACTGAATGACAACGTGGTTGCATTTTTTATAATGCATCATAACACGTTTGCAGTTGGAATTATCCATTAAAAATGGATTCCATCAGTTATAAGTTTGGTTGTGAAAGAGCCCAATGCATGGCGGACAACGTAGTTTCTGTAACCAGTGAGTTTTATACTTTCTCTTTTAACATGGGCCTGGAAGGAATACTCGGATGCAGCAGCCCTTGACCTATCCATGGCCTCCAAAGTTGAAGCAGTAAAGTATCAGACATGTATGTAGAATAGGAGAGGAACAAAAGGGGCCCCCAACTGATGGCACCGGCATTACGTGCATACATTTGTAATCGCGGGACCATTCCCCTGAGAACTCCGGTAGGAACTACATTTCCCAGCGCCCTTGCTGTAGAAGGGACTACAAATGCAGATGGCCACAGCTTCGCGCAGCGAACGCGTGAAGCAGGCGCGCCATTGTCACGCCGGAGTCGAGCCGGAGTCAAGCCCGTCTGCGCTCGTCCGCGCCGAGGACGGGCCCAGGGCCAGCAACATTACTCAGGTGACTCCAATTTCCAAAAGTTCTATTCTTGCTCTGATTAATTCCTGTTCCCACTGTCTCCATGCCCTTGATGTAGATAAATGGTTTGGCCCCATCAGCTGTGTTAGCTGCAAACATACCTTAATTCCTCACTACCCCAATATCACTCAATCTACTCCTAGCTACCTTAAGGGTGGCCTAATAAACGCCCGCTCAATGTGTAAAAACTCCCTTCACATTTTTGACCTGGTTCATGAAAATAATTTAGACTATCTTTTCATTACAGAAACTTGGCTTCGTGAGTGGTCTAATCCCGATATAGTCCATGCCATCCCTCCAGGCTACTCCATTTGCAGACAAGATCGCTTAGAACAATGTGGTGGTGGTTTGGCCATCATACATAGAGACGCTTATAAATGCTCTATCAGAGAGCTCCCCGACATTGAAGAAGCTGAGAGCCTATATTTTTGTATCCAAGTATATGACACCTTTACCTTTTCTGGAACTTTAATCTATCGTCCTCCTCGCAATCCCACTCAGTTTCTTGCCAGTGTAGGGGAGGTACTGAGTGACCTGACTCTTAGGTACTCTAACTTTACAATAATAGGTGATCTGAATCTCCATTTAGACGATCCCATGGACAAACACGCTTCTAACTTTAAAGAAATCCTACAAATCCTAGGACTAACTCTCAGGACCCTCGAAGCCACCCATAAAGCTGGACACTCCCTTGACTGTATCAGCTCGAATTTAGATAAAATGACAGTCAATGATCCCATACCCCTTACTTGGACTGATCAGTTTTACATAGAATTCAACATTGAACTCACCAAAAAGAAACTAAAACCCAAAGAGGTAGCTAAAAAGGGAAACACTTTACCTAATTGGGGAAAAATCATGAAACACCCTGATCTTACCAGCTGGGCCAAGGAAAGTAAACCCACTCTCTCGGGGCACACCACGATAGACTATCTAAAATTTGAAAGATGGATGACCGACATCGGAAATAACATCAGAAACCCAGAAAGTAATAGAGAGACTACAGGAAAAAGGAAAACCTCGGCCCCTTGGTTTTCAGACATCCTAAAAAAACAACTGGTAGAAATCAAACTTCTTGAGCGCAAATTGCGACGAAATTATGACAATGATGCCAAAGTCATTTATAAGAAAGCTAGGAGATTATATCACTCTTCCATCAAAGTGGCAAAGACTAATCATTTCACCTCCCGCATCGAAGCAGCAGAAAACAAACATAAAGAAATTTTTAAAATAGTTAATAGCTTCACCAAACCTAAAATGGCCATTCAAGAGATTCCTCCTTCGCAGAGCCTATGCAATGACATAGCCTCTTACTTTACCCAAAAAATAGAAACGCTCACTAAAGATTTCCCCCAATTTGTAATAACAGAACCTACAAGTGAAGCTGCCCTCAAGCCCCATCATCCTAAATGGGAAAAATTTAGTCATATCAACTTGGACGCCTCTTTACGGGGAATATCTATCCTTAAATCAGGATCCCCATCCGACCCCTGTCCCCCTTCTCTCCTCAATACCATAATACATGAGGTCAATCCGCATATAAATGCTATCATCAACTCATCCTTTCAATCGGGAGAAATTCCTCCTCAATGGAAGCTAGCGATAGTGAAACCACTACAAAAAAAAGCGTTACAAGACCCTACCATCCTCTCTAACCTACGCCCCATTTCGCTTCTTCCTGCCATTTGCAAGATTGCAGAATCCCTCGCCAATAAACAACTAATGGCCTTCTTGGAAGAAAATGACATTTTACATCCTTGTCAAGCAGGTTTCAGAACTCACCATTCCACTGAATCCGCACTCCTGTCTTCCACTGAAACCATTCGTGCTGCATTGGATCAGGGCAAATTAGCTGTCCTGATCCTATTAGATCTTTCTGCAGCATTCGACACGGTATCCCATGCTATCCTTTTACATCGCCTTTCTAATGCTGGCATAGCAGATACCGTGTTCGAATGGTTAAAAAATTATTTAGCACATAGGCGCCAGATTGTAAGGCTAGGCGACTTCTCTTCAGAGGAAAAATCCATCAAAACTGGGGTTCCGCAGGGCTCCAGTTTGAGCCCCACCTTATTCAACCTTTACATGGTTCCTCTACTAAACTTAAGTTCCTCATATGTCATCAGTACCGTCGCCTATGCTGACGACACTCAGCTTGTTCTGACCCTTGATAAAAACCAACCTAACGCAGAACAAACATTAAAAGAATGTCTGTCAGAAACCTTCAAATGGATGTCACACAACCATCTGAAGTGCAACTCATCTAAAACTGAAATCATTCCTTTTGGACCCAACAATCCCTTCTCTCCACAACTATGGTGGCCTGAAAATGCAGAAGCTCCCCCCAATACCATCAATGCCGCGCGAAACCTAGGCATAAAATTCGAGAACACCTTGACTTTCAACCAACAAGCCAAGGAAGTAGCAGGGGTATGCTTTGGCATTATCAGAAGTTTGAGGAAATTCTTCGATCTTCTTCCTCTGAGTGCCAGACGTACGGTAGCTGTGGCCCTCATAACATCAAAGCTGGACTACTGTAACAGCCTTTATGCTGGACTGAACAAATCAGCCCTTCATAAACTCCAAATGGTCCAGCATGCAGCTGCCAGACTGGTCCTCAGACTGCCCAGGAAATCTTCGGCCTCGGCAGCCCTGGACGCATTGCATTGGCTTCCTATCCACAAGCGCATACTTTTCAAAGTCCTGACCATCACCTACAGAGCTTTCTACCATCATGGCCCACTATACTTGCGCAAATACTTCAACCAATACCATCCGTCAAGATCACTCAGGTCCTCTACAGCTAATCTTCTACATGTCCCCAGGTTCAAAAGGTCAACTAGAGGAGGAAAATCCATTGCAGTCATCGGCGCGAAAGCATGGAATAAACTTCCCTCTCTCTTGCGGCAAGCCCCCACTGAAATTAAATTCAGAAAGCTTCTAAAAACATGGATCTATTCCCTGCCTAACGCAGAATGCATGGGATTTATATGATGTGCTTCTTAGACAGGTAGTCCCTTTTCATCTACTACCTGCGGTTTCAGGAATCCAAGCGCCAAGATACTCCATGGAGTGGTAGCGCGCTATATAAGTATCCTCTCACTCACACATGTGCTTAATATATTTTTTAATATACACAAGTCCATATGTCGTATAAAAACTAAAGGTAAATAGGAGTTGCGGTTGACTAATACTTTGACTGTGTCCATTGCACAGATGCTCATTTTAACCTAATCTCCATCTCCCAATGTACTTACTCAAACGTATCTCCCTCCCACGCAATTAATTAGGTAAGTGGGGGGCATGAGAAATTACTGAATATGTTTGAGTGTGTAAAATGTTTTCGTGTGGCTAAATAGCTGGAGTCACACAAAACATAAAGGGTAACTGCATATTAGTTTAGTTGGGAATGTATTTTTGGTTATGTTACTGTATCTATCATTGCGAAAGTTATTGGACGTGCAGGTATTTTGGTAATGAGATGTTATTAGTGATACAGCACTTCATATGTCTGTTCATGAAACAGTTTGTGTAAAGTATGTCGATTTTATCGACTTTTGTGGTTTAGAACTTGGTTTCTAGCCATATTTAACTAGTACAGGTGAAGTTTGGAGATTGTATATTCTACAGTGTATTTTTGTGTATAAAAACATTTAAAATTATTTACAATGTACAGTGGAGTAAGGAGTATGGAATGAATTGACATACTCATTGAATGACAGTGTGTGACAGTATTTTTCGAAATTGTATCGTGCTGACTACCTAACAGCTAGAGAATGAGGAAAGTGAGACCAGAAAAAGGGGCCAAGGAGAAGAAAAATATATCGAAGCTTAAAAAAAAGCTCTCCAGAAAAGCAATACTAATGCAACGCATTAACTGTATAACATCAGAAGCATTATAAAAAATAAACACAAGTCATTAAAGGGAAAGAAAACAAACACAAGGCAGAACACAAGAAGGAATGACGGAATGAAATGCAAGGACACAGCGATTGTGACAAATACTGAAAACCTGAAACATTGCAATACTCCCAAAAACCTCTTACTTGCTTTATCTATCATACTTAATAAACTTCTTCCTGTGTGTAGCCAGAAGTATATTCCACTATGCTCCACTGAAAACTACATATGAATTAAACAAGAGCAACCCAAATGTCCATGCAAACCTGGGAACTATATGTACCAACAGTCACAAAGGTTCACATTGAGCTAATTTATCAAATAATTATTGGATGAAGCAGCAACATTACTGTGGTATGATGCCATGACAATCCAAGGTGTAGGTTTCTAGTGCAACAATGTGAAGTTATTCACCTCATAAATCATATCTTAAAATCAATATTTGAACATTGCAAGTGCAAAGTGACCCCCATGTGAGCAACAACCGTAACCGCCGAACAAATAAATGAGACAACCACATAGTTCAGTCTTACTAGACCAGGCACTAAATTGCCTATCCACACACTTGTGAAGTAGCCCAGCTCCTTAACCACCAACCATTAACCAGCAACCTGGTTTCCCGACTCCAGGCCTTCAAATGTGATTTAAAGGGACTGGAGAGACGATGGCGCGCCACCAGGAACCCCTCAGACCTCACCACCTTTAAAGCTGCCCTCCGCAAACACCACTACTGCCTCAAGGAAGCCAAAAAGGACACCCTAACTACCTGCATCAAGGCTAGCACAAATGCAAAAAAGAACTCTGCAGCACGTCCGAGAAGTCTCCTTCTCGTCTGCCACCAAAACCATGATTCGCCCTTTCCACTCCCTCTGTGACTCCATGGCGGACTTAGTCCGCAAAAAAATAGCAGACATCTACAGCAACGTCAACACGCAACCAACCAACCTCCTTACACACACCGACACCTCCTGTAGCCATCTCACTGATTGGACACCACACACCACGCTAATCACCTCAGCAGTCATGACCTCCATCCACTCTGGAGCACCAGACTCCACCACATTGGCATTAGAGGAAACACCCTCAAGGTGATCACCTCCTTCCTCAAAGGATGCACACAGAACATCTACCTACGGCCTTTCACTTCTGAAACCAAGAGCATTACCTGCGGAGTGCCCCAAGGATCCTCCCTCAAACCCACCCTCTTCAATGCGTGCATAACTCCATTGGCCGACATCACCCGCATACACAGACTCAACATCATCTCATATGCTGACAACACCCAACTCATCTTCTCGCTCACGGAATACACCGCCATCACCAAATTCAACTTCCAGAACGCCATGACCACCGTCGACGACAGGATGAGATCCAATTGCCAGAAACTTTACTTGTACAAGACGGAAGCGCTCATCTTTGGAAAGAACACATCCCCATAGAATGACAAGTGGTGGCCCACTGCGCTCAGACCCTCACCAACCCCCACCAACCACGCCCACAACCTCGGCATCATCCTGGACAGTGATCTCTTCATGAAGCCCCAGGTCAATGCAGTTCCTCCTCCTGCTTCCACACTCTCCGCATGCTTCGCGCGATTTTCAGTTGGATCCCGCCAGCACCAGGAAAACAGTGACACAAGCCCTCAGCACCAACCAACTGAACTACGGAAAGGCACTTTATTCCGGAACCACCATTCATCTCCTCAAACGACTACAAACAGTACAGAAATCCCAGCCAAACTCATCCTCAACCTCCCCAAAAGGAGCAGTATCAAACCCTACCTCAGAAGTCTCCACTGGCTCCCCATCCAGAAGAGATCCAGAAGAGATGCCAGTTCAAGCTGCTGACTTAATTCCTACAAGACCCTGCACAATACTAGATCCTCCTACATAACCCACTGCCTGACCTTCCACCAGCTGACCAGACAACTCTGATCTGCATCCCTCGCCCTGGCACATGTCCCCCGCATCCCGCGGAGCAACAGCGGAGCTCATTCTGTCACCTACCTCACCACCAAGTCCTGGAATGACCTCGTCCTCCATCTAAGAATCCTCCCTTCACTTGCAAACTTCAGAAAGGACATAACACTATGTTTTTCGACTAAGGCTCATCATATCTCATGGCCTGGATACCCACCTCCCCTGTCTGATAAGCCGCACTCTATAAATACTGATTGATATATTGACCCAGATTGAGTGCCATGCTGTCCCACTGAACCGCAGAACAGCATGGACTCAGATTTGGTCCTATTGAAAACCAGTTCAGTTCAATGACTCACAAACCTGACCCAGTGACTGCTACTTCGAACCTCTTCCTTCGTGGCCAAGTAACACACTGCCTGGCTCAATGACTTCTAGTCTGATCAAGTGATATGTCATACTCCCAATTCCGATGTATAAAACCCTAGGTTCAGTGACTCCCTGTCCATCCGACTCCAGCCCAGTGAACTTTACTGTAGCCCAGCCCACTTACTCATAATCTAATTCAGTTATCCCCAGCTAAGGTCAAGGACTACCTGTCTGGACTAATTACATTGCCTTGCCCAACCCGGGCTCTTGGTTGTGAAGTAGTGTTAATGTGATATTATTGAAGACTTTTTCTTTGGGGTACAAGTACCATTGACGATCGTGACAGTTGTTTTAGGTGCAGCACATAGATTTGTGGCGCACTATGCCCAGTGTGTCAGGTATGGCTCAAGGGCATACTCTAGTCACTGGACCAAGGGGACTGGATAAGATGTGGTGTTCAAGCCTTTTGTCTAGAGGCCATTAAAAATGAATAGAGGAAGTGCCATGTGTACTCTTGGTGAATGAGGAAATGGGCGTAGGACATGGGCAAAAGCCACACACAGTGTGTGGCTAGAACCTGCTAGACCCAGATGATTACTGTGCTCTGTGGACTGCAGAGGCAGAAAGAAGTGGGCTTCGATTATGGGCCAAACCACATCGTCTATCAAGGCCAGGCATGTCGATGCCCAGAGCAAATGAAGATGTTGCAGGGTGGGGTCAAACCCCATGCAGAGTGGCTGGTGAGCCCAGCCACGAAAGGTGTCTAGTTAGTACTGCAGACAGGTGAATCTGTGTTTTATTACAGAATAAAAGACATCCATTAAAAAGTCTTCATAACAAAGCAATTAGATCATCTTCTAAACTCACAAATTGTGATGACAAACTATAAAAAAAAGGGAACTATTAATTGGTTTGAAAGGGAGTCCACAGCAAGAAATAGTGTCACCAATTTGTTAAGTCTAGCATAAGATTTCAAGAATTTAAACGAGAGCTCAACCCCGGGGAGCAGTGACTGAAAAGAGGGGTCCCATGGGTACCCCCATGGCCCCCATTCGGAAGGCTCCGGGTGAAGCGGGGCCTGCTATGGGCCGCAAAGTCGACTTTCGACAGCTGATCCATGTCAAAACAATCGATTTGGGAAGGCTGTCTGAATCCCTCATCGTAATCCGTTGGTCGGAATGCTGGTCCATAGATCTGTACGAGTCGGCTCCGAACAACTCTGTTCCTCTGAATGCCATTCGTAACCGAGTTGTGAAGTCCGAATGCTTTCCGACTTTCGTAATCGTTCAGTCGGAAGGCTTTCAGAATCAGTTGGAAAGACGGGTTCCGAATCGGATTCGGACAAACTGAATGCCATCCGGAACCTTTTCGACCGACATCGTAATGAGGCCCCAAGTCTCTGAAATGAAGTCCAAATCCTTCAGCGGGGCAAGGCAGCAGACTGTATGTGTCAAAGTCAGAGAGGCATTGAATGAGGTCCCAGAGGCATTGAATGAGGTCCCGGTGAAGTTGTAGGTTTTAGCGGGAAAGGCAGAGGCAGGGAAATGTTCACGTCCTCTTGTTGGCCAGATGCGTTTGACGCCTTCACCCGATCCAGATTTCTACCTTTAAACTTAGTCTCATTTTCGGAGATCAGATTCCTCCATGGGGCAAGGCAGCAGGCTGTACCTGGAAAGGTGAAGTTTGCCCCAAAGTTGATAGGTTTGCCCTGAGGGTCTGCTGAAATATTTTTTTCAGGCAGAAAAAAATTCTTGGGTGACCAACTTGATTTTCTTGCCCAGCGAGATCATGTCTTGGGTGGATTGACTTGAGTGGTTAGTTTAACTCTTCTGGAGGTCTGGAAGTCCAGATTTTCAGGGAATTCAGAATAAGTCCTTCTGGACACCACTAAGCCTCCAAGGAACTCAGGGGCAACACTTAGGGGTGATTAGCAACCACAGCAGAGGCCACCAGTAGGGTTTGGTCCTCTTCCATTCGCAACTAGTCTCTGGTTACTCCAGGAAAAGGGCGTCTTGCTGTGTTTGATGTCCCTGTAGGCACACAGGAGGTCGTCTTACTGACATTTGGAGTCCACTTCTTTGTCCTAGGTACTAGTGGGAGCAGGTCCAGCCCTTCAGATCTCTTTTCAGACAATAGGTTCAATTGTCTTCTGTTCTTCTACTAGTCCAGAACGTGTACTGTTGAGCTGTGGTTGAGATGCCAACTTAGGTTTCACTAGACATGGATGGTGGGGACTCCGGCATACCCCTAACCAATGAGGTAAAAGATACCAGGGGCAACCCATTCCAATTTTTCAGCACATCCTATTTGCCTTCATGTAAACTATCTCACAGTGCACTATTCGAAGGGGACTCTAAGCTGCCCCAGGCCTTCTGCCCCTGAAGGGAGCCTTGGAATAGCCAGTGGTGTATTTAGGCAAATGAGCAGTTCCACCTTCCTCAGATACAGTAAACTGGGTCTGAGACTACCTGTCCCCCACTGGGCGTATGCCCAGTCAGCTGCAGAGGACTTAAAGATCAAATGCTTTCCTTCCTCAGGCTTTCCCTTCTACTTGACTGGACAGGCCTCACTTGTGTCCCTTTGAAGCAAATTAAAATCCTTTTTATCTGCCATGTGTCTCATACTTCACCCCAGCCCATCCTATCTCTAGTCCTAAGCCATTGACTCTGCTCTGATAGCAGTTTTCACACCTCATTAAGGTCAAGGAGTGGCAGTAGCAGTAGCAGCTGCTGGTTGGCTAATAGAAATTAGCTTCCAGGAGCTTAAGTTATGGAAAGGATAACGTTCCAAAATTCACTTTCCCTAAATATTTATCAGAAATCTAACTTCAACATTAAACTCTATCTTGTACTACTCCCAGTTAGAAAATTTCATATATTAACCTGCACTTAATTTTACTCAAAGGACAGTCAGAGCCTCCCAAAGGGAAAATAGCTTTTAGGGCCTGCTGCTGTAGGGACATGGCAAAATAAAATTTTGATATTTCCCACTTCTAGTGGGCTACAAGTTCTGTATAGGGATGAATTATTAATATTTAAAAGGAAGTTTTTCCTGTCAGACAAATTATTTGGACAGGTTTGTCTGCAGATTTGAACTGCAGCAGTCATGTTACATCAGAGGCCTGAAACCATGTTTTCCTTGTCGCACAAAATTTCAATGCAGTTCATCTACTTTCTACAGCATGTTCAATGGACTTGCAGGAGCCTTTAATATGCCATTGAGGGAGTAGCCAATGTGTACATGTTTTAGGAGTCAGAGCACATACACTAGGCACTAGGCAGCGGCGTCCAGTTTGTTGATTCTTAAAAACCAGAAATAACATTCAACAGAAATGGGGATAACCCCACAAAAAGGGGGATTTTCTCACAGAAGCCATAACAATTGCCTTTGAAAACTTAATTTCAAGGGACATTATGGTCATAATGGAAAATATAAAGTGCCCTATTTATGGTTAGCTACTCAATGATAATGCCCTCTCGTACACTACTCACAACTTCACATGCCATTGCAGAGCAAATCACTGATAAACAGCGGTGACATTTTGGACATGAATTGAGTTGCAGTCCACCATACTTTTTAAAATAGTTTGGCTGACGGGACATTGTGTGTATGCATATATAGATCTGAGGACCTAATAAACAACAGTGCCAGATTTCGTTTTGTTTGTGTTTCACTGTTCGCCACACGGCTGTGCGGAAGTGGGTAGTTATAGTTAGGACCTATTTTCCATAGGAAATCCTCAACATTCTATTTGGAATAACTTTGGCGCCGGTTGATGAATCGTCACGAAATTTTCAAAACTAATGTCCAGCTCCGGTCCGCTCATATCCTGAAAGTCTCGGGATGATTCGTGTAGCGGGGGCCGAGAAAAAGAGGGGGTCCCAAAACGTGGTTTCCCCATGCAATTTTCCATAGGGACCTTTAGCCGCAGCTACAGCCCGAACTGCTAAACGGAATAACCCCCAATTTGTCAAAGAGGTAGTCCTCAGTTCAGACTCGTGTCTTTTTCTTAAATGGTGTAGATTCGTTCAGTAGTTCCTGAGAAAATGACATTTAAAAGTACATATATATGTATGGCCGCGGTGGATCTGCACACCCTATGTGCACCCTGCCGTGCACAAGCTTTATTCTAATTGGCTGTCAAGACTCGAGATCTGGAAGTGTTGGCAGCCATCTTGTGCCTCGGTAGAACTGAGGCACAAGAAACCTATAAAAAAAAAACACAGAAAACGCAAAAAGGGGGAAGGGTAGAAACACTCTGATCCCCTAGGCCTACTCAGTGGGTCCCACAAGGACCCCTAGGGCCCCTAAAAAATTATTATTTTTTTTAAATCGGCAAAATCCGCGCAGGATGCGTGGATCTTGCGATGGAAAAAAAAAGAAACGCGGGCTCCCGCGCAATATTAGATATTAGCCCCGGGGGGCCCAATACCAGGGGCAATGACTTAATTTAGGTGGGGGACCCAAAGGAGCCCCCCTGCCCCGGGGACTGCCACCCACTGGAGCTTTATTATAAATTGTGTGGGGGGCTCATAGCCCCCGCAGCCCCGGGGACCGCCACCCCAGGGGCTTTAAAAATAAGAGGGTAGGGGGCTCTAAGGCCCCCACAAGCTCCGGGGACCGCCACCCCTGGGCCTTTTGCTAATATATGCAGGGGAGCTCACAGCCCCCCTGCAGCCCCAGGGACCGCCACCCCCAGGGCTGTTTGTAAAAAAAATAAGAAACCTATGTGGGGGGGGGGGGTCTTGGGCCTCCCACACACCTCGGGGACCGCCACCTCCCAGGGCACTACGTTTTTAATTTGGGGGTCCATTATGAACCCCCAAGCCCCGGGGACCACCACTCTCCGGGGCTTTGGTAAAGGTGGCGGCCCCCCTCTTGAAGCCATTGATGGGCTTGGGGACTGCCACCCCCCAGGGCCGGCTCCTGCAGTGTCCTGGGGTGCCCACCCCCAGGACACTGCTGTTTGCAATGGCAGGGCGAGAGCCTCGCACCTCCCACCCTGCCATTGCAAACTGCTTTGCTTCATTGAAGCAAGAGCAGGGCTGGGACCGTGAGGAGGTTGGGGGTTCCCCCCATGGCCCCCAACGAGAGGCCAGGCCCCGGGGGGTGGGGTCCCTGGGGCTACAAGTGGCCCGGGAGGGGGGCCATGCTGCCCCCTCCCCATTAAAAAATAAATAAATAAAAGAATGGCCGGCCCCGGGGGATGGGGTCCCCAGGGCCTTAAGTGGCCTGAGGAGGGGTGCTATGCAGCCCCGCCCCATAGAAATATTTTAAAAATTGGCCATGCCCCGGGGATGAGGTCCCCGGGCCCTGAATTGGCCATGGAAGGGGGGCCACGCGGCCCCCTTCCCATAAAGAAATTATTTATATTTAAATTTGGGGGTCAGGCCCTGGGGGATGGGGTCGCCAGGGCTCCAAAAAAGTAAAAGGAGGGGGGAGCCACACAGACGCCTATAAAAAAAATTCAAAAAGAGAAGCGATCGTCCTTAGGCCCCGACAGCTCACAAAAACACCCTGTAAACGCGCCCTGTGGCACGTTCTAAATTGGGGAATTAATTACCCTTCAATACTGGGGGTCCCTGGGGGCCAACTAGCCCACCAGGTACCTCCAGTAAGCGCCACAGGGCTGCGTTGCAGAGAGGTGGTCCAGGCCATGCCCCTTTTTACATCTCTCTGCAACGCAGCCTTGTAGCGCTTACCTGGTGGTCTAGTTGGACCCCAGGGACCCTCAGGATTCAAGCGGACTTAATCCCCCAACCTAAAATGCACCACGGGGCACGTTTGCACAGTGGTGAAGGTAGGGGGTGGGGCCTAAGGTGATATGTATGCAAACACGCCCTGTGGCACGTTTTTAAGTTGGGGAATTAATTCCTCTTCATTCCTGAGGTACGCTGGGGGGCAACTAGCCCACCAGGTACCTCCTGAAAAGTAATTCTAACCGTACTTAACAGTAACTTGAATTTCCTCCAAAGGCTAAAATTGACTGGTTTCACTTGGAAATTCTTCTGTGTGGAGTTTTGGAACTTTAAAATATTCACCTAAAATCATCCGGACAACGAATTCTGATTTACTCACCTGTTTTCAGGAGAGAACCCAGTGCTGCATCTTTTAGCCCAGCACTGACCCTGAAAAGTAATTCTAACCGTACTTACCAGTAACTTGTATTTCCTTCCATACGAATTCTGTCAAATTTTAAAATACAATAATATTCCTTAAATATCACTACTGTAACCAAAACGCTTTTACTCAACTGTTTACAGGAGATGTCCCAGGACTGAACCTAGGATCCAGTACTGTGGTTAGAAAAGAGAGAGAGAGAGAGCGCGAAAAATCTTGATGTTGATAGTGGCACTGCAGCCTTACAACTGCAGATAATGAAGTGCACTGAACGAAAGTGTAACTAGTGGAGACGTTTTTTGTCCAAATAGTGTGATGACATATAGATGTTGAAGATTGTGCTGAAGCCTAGCCTGGCTCTTAATAGTAGTGAAGATATTAAAGAATGAGCCCAACTCCCTCAGCCTTACGTCTGTGCATAGATGTAATATGGAAGTACTTCTAGTTATCGAGTAGTACCACAGCTTTACAACTCCATATAATGCCTCTCGCAATAAGCAATATTTGTGAGTGAATCTTCATGTAACGTAAAAAGTGAGGCAATATCAATGATGTTATTAATGATGTGGTTTGTGATATCATACCAGAGGTCATGCTTGAAGTCATGGAAAGTGCATTGATGTGTTGTGGTTGCATATCTAAACAGTATTGGATGCATTCAGTGTATTTTAGGTTTTGCGTCGTAACTATTAAATATCCTCAACTGAAATAGGTTTTGATTTTTCTTTTTTAAAACAGCTGGTTTTATAATCTGATTAGATAATCACAGTGTGTCTTGAGCAAAGTTTTTCCAGAGTTTTTTCTCTTTTCTCTTTTCCCCTTTCGCCCTAATTCCATCTGCAGCTCTTAACCCTTTTAAACCAAATATTGCATTACAAAAATAAATGCTTTCTCGTTAGGTTGTGTGCTACACGTATTACACACACATCTAAGAGCAGCAGCAATGTACAGATGTATTACTTTAATGGAAAAAAAGGTTGGACAAGTTTGCAGGAAAGGACATTTTATATGAATTATGCATAGGAACATTTTCAGAGTATTAAATTACCATAATTTTTATTTGAAAATATTGAAATGGTAAATATTGATAGAAACATTGCAGTCCTTAATATGTTATCTTAGTTCCAAAGATAAATACTGAGATGTAAAAACATCAAAATAAGAAATAGGCATATTTTTGAATACCATAGTAGTCTACCACAAAATGTAGCTATCATTAAAGCGGAAGCGTAAAACCAAATCTTTCAGAAGTGGTTGATTATCTTACTAAATGAATGTTATAGCGATTTGCAAGCTCTCTTTTTTAATCATGCCTAGGATTGAACTTAGCGATAGGTATTTGAAAAGCCATAGTTTTAGCCTTAAAAGGATAATACCAGTAAAATATTTCTGATATTTAGCATGCATGTGCATTCATTGTCTTTGGGTCCCATCTAACTGTTTAAATCATACTGGAATGTGCTTTATGGAGCATATTCCTTATGCTGTTTTCAAAAGCCCTCTTACAAAAGTGAGTGTTTTAGTGCTTTTTACTGCTGCCAAAGATGCCTCTCTTCATAAATATTAAAAAGGTATAGACATAGAGAGTAGATCTGATGTAATGACTGGGGGCCTTATTTTATTTAGAGTTGGGGGACCACCATGTTTTCCAGCCATGGTGGAGACCATTGACAGACAATTCAAATGACGTTTGGCTTTAGGTCGGAGTATCTCAGAACATTTGACCTATTTAAGGTGGATGTGTGGTGGTGAGCCTCAGCAAGGCCTACCAGTGCTAGGGGTTCTCCCTTCTCTGCACAGAGTCCTCAGACCAATAGAAAGAAGTTGGCACAGAAACTGGAATAGATAAGACAGAGTTTATTAAACCTCATGAGGTGGAATTACATTCACACAACACCCTTCGCCAATGTATGAAGTATCACACTGACTGGAAGGAGCTTGGTCCTTTTATACCCACACAGGGGCTCAAATGAAGGCGGTACAAGTACAGAATGCTGGTTTTAAATACATATAAGGGCATACAGAGAGTGTGCTGGCAAAAAGAGGGAGGGGCTGACAGTTAGCTAATTCTGGTTGACGCATCCTGACAGTTACAAGTTGAGGACAGCTGTAAGCTCAACTGAGCATGTGTGAAACAGAAGAGGCTAAATATATCTAGTCTCTAGGCAGATTTCAAGAGCAGTTGACAGGAAGGTAGGACAGAGCACATGGCGAGCACACGGCAAACAAAATGGCTGCCAGAAATACAAAATGGATTCTACACAACGGACAATATAGTCTCTAAATACAAGATGTCTTCTGCTAATGCTTAACCTAATTGCTGCTAAATTACAACAGATGTTCCAATGTCATTTTTTATTACCCCGCCCCCAAAAGTCTAATGGTCCTTGTTAGAACTGGGGGTCTATAATTGGCTGAGGTAGGTACCTTAGTCCAAATAGGGACCCTTGCTTCTAGTCAAGGAGGGACACACTCTTAGATAACCCCTGCTCACTCTACGGTAGCTTGGGACGAGCAGATAGGCTTATTTCCAAGGCAATGTGTAAAGTATTTGCAACCACTCTCCCAGTAACACAGTAATAACACCACAAATGGACACTACAGTGATTTAGGTAAAATATTGGTATCTTTATCAAGAAGAAATACCATATGACCAAACGATAAAAATATCCAGCATATGCGTATTCGTAATATTTCACTGCGCCGGTTTTTAGGCTCACAATCACTTGTAGGTTCTTGCGGTATTAATGAGCAGTTCACAATGATCTAATGCCGTCCTAATGCAATGCTATGCAGTTCGTAATGCAGTACGTAATGTAGAAATATGACAGTCCTTAATGCTAGTAGTAATGCGGATCGTAAAAGCAAGTAATAGTGCAGTTCATAGTGCATGTATTAATGCGGATAGTAAAAGCAAGTAATAATGCAGTTCGTAGTGCAAAAACGAATGCGTATCATAAAAGCAAGTAATTAGGCAGTTCGTAGTGCACGTATTAATGCGGATCATAAAAGCAAGTAATAATGCAGTTCGGCACCGATCGCGTTGCTTGTGAAGGTCTCTATGCCACTCTTGGCTGACTCACGGTCAGCGTTTGCCAAAATATGCCCCCAATACTGTTATAAAGGCAACAAAGTGCAGCTCCACAGTCCGACCCCGGTACAGCGGAGGCTCACGCTGCAAAGGTGGGAAAGGCCGAGAGCGGTCCCTTGTAGCACACACTCCGCTGCAGGCGGTGACACATGCACGCTCACTGAGCATTACCTGGGGGGGTGCAGTCTCTCTCTCCTCTCTTCGCGGCTTGGGCGTCACACTTTGCGGCTTCGGGATTGCGGCGGCTGCCCCTCGCAGTGAGAGTCGGGCTACCAGGCAACGGCCTCGCAGCTGATCGGCTCCTGGCGAGACTCCACTTATCTTGAGCAAAGGACCTCGGACCCACGATGGGGAAGGTTCACAGGCCTCTCCTTGGCAAAGGTAGGCGGCGATGATTTATCACGGATCCCCCTTGGGACGACTGTCCGGGCCAATGGCGATAACAATCACGGTACTTCTGGTCACGCTGTCGATCGAAGCAGAGTGCAAGACTGCTCTGGGGCACACGGTCATGGGGGAAATACTCACGAAGGTCTCAGACTGCAAAAAGCACGTGCATACAGTGTCGCTGAGACACACTTAGAAACTTTTATGTTGCTGAGTTTCCACAACAGGGAACCAGCTCCACTCGGGCCCTTGGAGACAAGTTACTTCAGGACACAGCACACAGCAAAGTCCTTTCAAGCAGGGGGATACAGCACACAGCAAAATCCCTTGTCCTCTCCTTAGTCAAATCAACAAACTGCAGGCCAGCCCCAGAACACACAGCAAGGTCAGTTCTTCTCTTCAGTCTCTTCAGCTGTTCTTTTTTGGCAGAGGTTCCTCTTGATCATGAAGTAGTTTCAATCCTTTTTCAGGCTTGAGTTCAGTCTTTAGTTCAGGGGCTTCAGCTCTCACATTTATACCCCTAAATGCCTTTGAAGTCTTTGTGTTCAGGGGGCTCTGAGCCCGGTCCAAACCAGGCCTGAGTGTCTTCCTGTCAGTGCACATCCTCTTCCTTTGATGGTGAGGGTCTGGGCCCCAGACGCTCCCTAGGAGGTGGAGCCATCCTTTTGTGGCAACAACACAGCCCTCTTCACATCCAGGGGGCTAATCCTCCCCCCACACCAAATGCAGGGCATCCTGTTGCTGTCTCACCTACTCCTCTCTGGTGTAAGGACACTACCCAGACCCTGTCACATCTAAACCCAGACAGTCAATACACAACCAGGCAGAGGCACACAGGATGGTTTAAGACAAGAAACCAACCACGTCTAAAAGCATGGTTTCTGAACACACAATTTAAAAACCATCTTCATAAAAAGATGTGTTATTAAATTCTAAGTTCAGGCACACTAAACTCCATCTCTCCATCTTATGCCTATGGGAAGATATGCTGGAAACATGTGACACAGCATTCCCCATTCTGTCCTATGGGCAAGATGGGCTTACAACAGTGAAAAACAAATGTGGCAGTATTTCACTGTCAGGACGTGGTGCACACCTCAGTACATATCCTACCTTTCACATACACTGCGCCCTGCCCAGGGGGGTACCTTGGGCCTACTATAGGGTTTCTGATGTCCATAAAAAGGGGAGGGTAAGGCCTGGCAAGAGGGTGCACTAGTCAGGTAAACAAGGCAGTTAACAAACTGTGCGCAGGCACTGCTGTGGCAAGCCCGAGATCTCTTTTTAGGGGTACTTGTGTGGGTGGCACTATTAGTGCTGCAGGCACACTAGTAGCATTTGCATTAGCAGCCCTGGCACACATAGTGCACTTTACTAGGGACTTTACTAGTAAGACAAACATGCCAATTATGGACAACCAATTACCATAACACTTTATACAGGGAGGACTTGCACTTTGACACTGATCAGCAGTGGCAAAGTGCCCAAAGCACCTAAGTCGGCAACACAATGTCAGAAAAAGGTCTAGGAGGGAGGCAAAACGTTTAAGGAACTTTAGCCAAGAAGGGCCAAGTCCAACAGTCCTGAACAGGAAGACATCAAAATGATCCCCACACGCTGGGAGGCAGCTCCCAGCTTGTCAGTGCAGTTTGAGTTATTAGATAAGTGCCCACCAGTTTTTGAGTAGTTTTTAGATATACTTGATATTGAAAAACAAAACACTTTGCTGTGTTGGCACACTGAAGAGTGTGCCTTCAGAGCAATTCAGTGCCTCCAGCAAAGCTGCTGTAATTGCTTCTCTCCTTAAAAAACAGAGCTTTCTGTCTGCCTGGTGGAGATCTCTAAATATGGCGGTCTGTATTCCACTCGGGAAGTGGAGTACTAAATGTGCTTCTTTACCTTCCTTCCAACTAGACCCCACACAATCAGAGCTTTATGTTCTGAATCTCGTCTTTGAGATAAGTCTAATTCAAAATGTTCTGTGTAGAATGCGCTGCTTCTTCATGCAGCGAGGACAAGGCTTATATGAAATCCTTTAGCAAACAAGTGTTATCCAATGAATGTGTCAGTTTTAATGTTGCCAGATTTTTAATAACCGCTGTTAGACTCAGAAAAGGAAGGGGGTGATTTGTATTCAGAGCATATTGTTTACTTGTTTTTCTATCCTGAAGAGGTTTATTATGGTTATTGGGCCCTGGATTTTATACGTTTTATTTTTATCTTTGGGAATTTTTATTACTCACCTATTTTTTATTATGTCAAGATCAATTGCCCCGGGGCTGTTTATTACTTGTTTTTAACTGTCTGTTTTAATCTTTTTATTCAATTTATGTCCGTATCTTTTATGGTTTTCATTAACCGAATAAACATTATTTTGACTGACTGAAATACTTAGGCTAAAATAGGAAAAAATAAATAAATGTTCTGTTTTGAACAGACTATGAAAATAAAATGATTGCATCAGTGGAATACAGTAAACTTGTGTTTTCTTTTGTTATAGGTATTGCTTCCATGACCGTCCCAGTGTATATTGCCGAGTCTGCGCCACCCCATTTAAGAGGAAGATTGGTTACAATTAATACACTCTTCATCACGGGAGGGCAATTTTGTGCAGCTGTTATTGATGGAGCTTTTAGCTATCTTGCCAAAGATGGTTGGAGGTTGGTAACACAATCAAACATTTATTGCAAATTCTTGATACTATTTAAGAACTGCTAAGGTTGCCTTATCCCGCTAGCCAATTTGCTACAGTAAACCCTTTCAACCATTTGCCTCCCTGTGCTGCAGTCTCTGTGGGTGAGTGGAAAGGGCCCTGTCCGTCATATGGCTAAACAGGCCGCCGGGTTGGAAATGCCCGAATTTGTGAATCCTAGATGTTGTAGTGTTGTGTTCAGCCACTATGCTAATTATCGATTGCTGTCGGCCTGCTTCCAAAATCAATGCTAAGTTAGCATTGAGAAAATATTGAGCTAAATGTCTAATGTTACAACTTATGTACTGAGCCTAGATTTAGTGCATGATGAATTTATGTTCGTGTGTACCTCTGCATGCAAGACTCATAGCAGTAAGACTGGTGCCTGGGTTACAGGTATCCAAATGCTTATCGGCCATTGAGCTGCTCACAAAGCTGGCAGGCTGTATTTTAGAACCGGTAGGGCTGTAATGATATATAATAACAAACACTCTCCAAAACAAAATCCCCCACAATCCGAGGGCTTTGAAGAAAGCAGCCCAGCCAGGCACCAGCAAGTTGTAAGTAGTCCTTATTTTATTCAATTTTCATATCCACCAACAGTGCAGTAAGTAGATCAACGAGTTTCAACAGTGTCATAGAGTTTCAATGTGTAGACAAGACATTTAAAGGGAAATATTCCCGCCAAAATAACCTCCATAATTAAAAGGAACACACATATATTTTTACAAATATTTTTTTTTACATATTTTACACTACGCAAGTAAGTATAGTTGTAACTATTCAATGAATCGCTAAAATTCTCCACATGTTATTACAACGTGTGTAAATGTCATACTCATAACACACAGACACACTGCTGTTTGGATTAGTGGAAATATAACTTTCTAACTTTGAGGAAATATTGTCATTAACATGTAAGACTTGAAAGTCTTCTTTTGAAAGTCTCTGTGTGATGCATTGATACTGTAGCCTCATAGCTGAGCTTTGGTCTCCACGGTGCATTGTCCGCGGTGAAGGGTCTATTATTATAAATTACTACAGATAATGAATTTACTATTAAGTAATAATATTGTAGCCTGATCAATTCAATATGATATTCATCTCGGATTCCACCTACGGTCAAGTTTTTTTGTGGATTGTCATATCTATATGATCCAGGGAAATAACAAAGACAGCACAGAAACATGCCAGAACTGTGAGCCAGAGAAGGAGCTCTTCTTGAAGACTTCAGCTAGTCAAAAGAAATGTGTTTAAGTCAGAGGCAGAAAGCTTTGTAATTGAAAGTGAAAAAAGACAACTGAAAAAGCCAAATGATTAGTATCAATGACAAGTCACATCACTTGGATTCCTTGGAGGTGTATGAAAGAAGCTGATGTTTGGTGGGTGAGAGACGCTTGGCAGGTGACCATTGATATGGGTTTGACTGAGATGAGCTACCTAAAGTAGTTTGAAAGCCAGCTGACATGATGACCGTAGTTAATTATTTAGACTTCTTTCAGTATGTTATGTTATGTTCTAGGTGCTTATATAGCCCGCAGCTGCCCCAGCTAAGGGGCGTCCCGGCGCTTTAATGAGCAGGAAAACGGCTACTGCAGAAGTGGACATGCAGCTATAACATAACAGAGAGATTAACAGAAGAGGTGGGTTTTGATAGCCTTTCTGAATGGCAAGAGGTCCTGTAGGCCCTGAATCTGGAGTGGCAGGGCGTTCCATAGTTTCGCTGCGAGATAGCGGAAAGAGCGTCCACCCTTTCGCATGCGATTTATTAGAGGAATCACAACTAGGTGCTGACCTTCTGAGCGTAACGCGCGCCTTGGGATATTGGGGGTCAGCAAGGGACAGAGCATGGAGGGAGATGCAGAGTGCAAGATTTTAAATGCCAGAAAGAGGGTCTTGAATTCAATCCTCTTGTCCACGGGCAGCCAGTGGAGTTTGGTCAAGGTGCTAGAGACCGACTGGGAGCGGGGTAGCCCTGTCAAGGCTCTTGCCGCCGCGTTTTGGACTCGTTGCAGTCTTTCTACCTCTGCCTGGTTAGCTCCCAAAAGTAGGGAGCTCGCATAGTCAAGTCAAGATAGAATGGAGGACTGAACTATGAGCTGGCGAGAAGGAGGATCGAAAAATGTTAGGATCGGCTTCAGGTTCCGAAGGAATCCCAAAACAAGTAGCGGCAACCTTTTTAGTGTGGGTAATAAAATTAAGCGACGAGTCTAGCCAGACTCCAAGGTTTTTTATCTCACTCTTGGGTTCAGGAGGGGTTCCGAGCATATTAGGCCACCATTTCACTCCCCAGGTTGAGACATCCTTTCCTACAAGTAAGACCTCAGTCTTGTTGGCATTAAGCTGTAGGTAATTAGATGTCATCCAGTTGGTAACTGCGGACAAGCCAAGTTTAAACTTGGATGCGTTCAGCCCAGAATCTTCACTCTGCACTGCCACTAACTGAGTGTCGTCCGCGTATGAGACTATAGAAAGCTCCCATCGTTTGGCGACCTCAGTCAGTGGCTGGACGTAGAGATTAAATAACGTCGGACTGAGTGCACATCCTTGGGGTACTCCCTGCTCAATTGCACGTTCCATTGATAGAAACGGGGGGGGTAGATACACGGAAGGACCTGCCGGTCAAGAATGCCCTGAACCATTCTAGTGCTTGTCCACAGATTCCTACTGCCTCCAATCGATGCAACAGTACCTCGTGTGAGACCGTGTCAAAGGCAGCGCTGAGATCAAGAAGAATCAGCGCTGCAGTCTGACCGGAGTCCATGATGTTCCGAAGATGTTCTGTTACACCTAGAAGTGCCGTTTCGGTGCTATGTCCCGCGCGGAATCCGTGCTGGGAGGCGTCGAGGATGGAATTAGCGCAGAGGAATTTCGTTAAGATGCTATTCACGTGGGATCCAGCCACCTTGGCCGGCCAAGGAAGTAGTGATATTGGCCTCAAATTTTCCGGTTTTGTAGGGTCTAACGTGGGTTTTTAATTATGGGGGATACCCAAGCCTGCTTCCATCTAGTGGGTATGATGGCAGATCTAAAGGAAGAGTTAATAATTTCACGGAGGGGACTGAGTATAAGTGCGGAGGCTTCTTTAAAATGGGCAGGTTTTAGCGGGTCTGCGGGAGATCCCGATTTGACTTTCCCACAGAGTCTGAGAAAATTGTCGTGACTTTAGTGTCAATAGTGTTGATTTGTACAAATTTTTGAGAAAGTTGTTTGTTCTTTGTTAAGTTGTGTCAAATGTGTTTATGCATTACTCAAACACATCCATGTATAGATGAATTCTGTGGAGGGTATGGACAATCTTGATCTCATTGGAAAGCTTTTGGAAGAATGCTCCTCAGCTGTTTTTCCTCGGGCATACAAATGCATAATTAAATGCTCAAGGCTGAAAAAGTTTCCTCAAAACGTTTTGTTGGCATCTGTTCTTTATTGAATGGGCAAACTCAACCTTATTCAAATAGATGACTAATTCAAAGCATTTGTTTGGCACCACTTTTCTAAAGGGCATCTTGGCACTGGTCTTAACACTGCGTAACCGTGTAGGTAAAGTAGCAGCATTTTCCTTAAGTTTAGGGGTGATATACATAGCTCTCAATCTCCAGAATTAGAGATCAAGATCAAGGGAGTTTGTGGGGAGAAAGCACAATCTCATCTTGTGGTTGGATGAAACAGACCAAAATGCATTGCTTTGTAATAACGCTTTATTTGTGCTCCACAGGCTCCATGTCGGAAAATAAGGATTATTGTTAGCAGAAAGTTGTTGTGAGTGAGCTGTTGAAGGCTTGTAAATGTAAAGCAGAATATTTTTAACCTAATGTGGTCTTTAGGTGACAGGTAATTTAATGTTATAGGGTAGAAATAAAGTAAGCTCTCTTGCTCAGACCATAAATAACTGTGACCCCTGTAATCTGTGTAGCAAGTCAAACACATTTTTAGGGAACCTGCATTCAGAGCATTGCAACAGTCCTGCCAGGAGTTGATGGCTCCTCTAGCTACAATGGTCGTATTTGCCAGGGACAAATGGAGAAATAGGTTTTTGTTTTAAATCTCTTTATTGAAATTAGAAAAGAATACATGAAAGACTGTAATCATAAAGCGCAGTAGATACATCAGCAATGCTGTTGGGACAGTGTTGTATAATCAAAAGCATACATGCAGTAAGATGAGTGAGTAGACACTTTATGTGGAAAAGTGGGGTAAGGGGAAAAGTGAGAGAAGGGGGGTCCCAAAGGAAGATTAAACAAATTAAATACGGAACAAGAGTCAAAGAAACATTGGTCGGGTCAAAGTTGTTGATGTGATGCATTGGTGGGGATCCGTCATAATATAGCGCAGCCTTACTGGCATTTAAAGCAAGGAGGGTATATATGTGGGAGAGAGAGAATCAAATCTGCCTAAAATCAGAGAAATAGTTCCAATGCCTTCAGTTTCGGTGGGGTTGAAGCAGGTGAACTCTGTGTGAGAGGTAGCTAAGTACAGGCTGACATATTTTTGGGAATTTAGCGTCCATACCTGCCCGTTTGTGGGATAGTTGTTCCATTGCCATCACATGCCAGAGGTGGGTGAGCCACTGTGCCAGTGAGGGCGGTAGTGTTTGTTTCCTAGCTAATTCAATCAGTTGCCTGCAGCATGTAACTAATAAGAACCCAGTCAGCATGTGTCATGGCTGTGAGGTTGAAAGATCGTAGTCCCAAGATTACTGTACGGCAGATGGCAGGAAGAGGATATCCCAATACAGCTTTCATGTGACTTAGAACCTCTTTCCAAAAGGTGTTGATGAGGACGCAGGCCCACCGAATCTGTGTAAAATCGCCTCTCTCCAGTCCGCATCACCAACAAAGAGCTAACACACTGCAGTAGAAAGCAGATAGGCGGGTGTGTGTGTGGTACCATTGGAGCATGAGTTTGTAGGTTCTTTCCCTCAGAGAGGGGATATGGTATGGTTTAGCGATATTGCGCCATAAAGTGTCCCACTGCTTGGATTGAATTTTCAACGGGTGCTTCCTTGTTCCAGAATGTTCATAGGTCCTAACCAGGGTCTCAAATGGGGTGTCTGGATGAATGACCTTTTGGCAAACTGAGGGGTGAAGCACCCAATGCTGCAACTGTGGATTCTGCAGTTTAGTGGACTCAGAAAGATGGTACTCCGTTTTACATTGGTCAAAGGATTTTGTAGTAAGTCCCAGGAAGAAGTCACGTAACGTCCTGCGTGGAAAGCATGCAGGAATAGGGCAGGGGCTAACTCTGGTTAATGGGAAATCCATGTGTTAGTTGAAGGGAAAGTAGTCAGTCCATTTGTTAGTGCCAGTTTATCCCAGATGTCTAGGACTTGCTCGGTCGGTATAGCAGCATAGCAGTGCAAGGCCAAGCATGCTTGGTAAATCTCGCCAGTTCCCATAAAGGTCTACATGCTACTGCCCCGTTCATATGGAACTAGTGGCTCTAACTAGTGACCCTAGTGGAGATAAATCACAGGTGTGCTGCCCAATAGTATTCCAAACGGTTGGGACACGTCAACCCACCTCTGTCACTGGGTTACATCAAGAGGTCAGAGGAAATTTGGGGTCGCTTACCATTCCATATAAATGCACGTAGGCCACGTTGCAGCAGTGTAATTGCGTCCTGTTGGATTGGGGTATGGAGGGTCTGAAAGAGTTAGAGGAGGTGTGCTAAAATGTTCCTTTTAATCACATTTACCCTGCCCAACCATGAGACATATATACGCCTCCACTGTCAAAGGTTCTCCATGATCACGCGGCAGAGCAGTAGCTAATTTGCTGCCATCCAAGAGGAAAGAGTAGGTGTCAGATTAAGACCCAGGTATCTAATCACTGCAGGGAACCAGTGGAAGGGTTACAAGCCCTGCAACACGGGTACCTCAGGATTCAGGATTGTTAGTTTAAGTATGCTCAATTTGGACATATTTACCTTAAAGCCTGAGTTTGCTGCAAAGGTGTTAACACAAGACCGCACTGCCGGGAGAATTGCCCATAGAGGATGATTTCCGACTTTCCCTCGTTACATTTAAGTTTGGCCTGGGCAAGCCAGGTGAATACGGCGGGCAGACATTTTTGCGCCGCATCTACTTCTAAGTTCGAGTTTTCCCAGGTAAACAGCAGCTGGATGTCGTCGGCATAGGCCATAATCTTGGCGCCCAGTTCTTCGGCCAGGAATATCAGGGGGGTCATGTAGATGTTAAAGAGAAGCGGGCTCAGCGTCGAGCCCTGAGGGAACCCTGTCTGAACTTCTCTGGCCGAGGACGAGTTGGGAGGCATCCAGACTTGCTGGGTGCGGGAGCTGAAAAAGGATTCCAGCAATGACCCATCCTGATTTTGATCAGTACAGAGTATAGAAAAGCCCAGTTTACCCCATCAAATGCCTTCTCTGCATCCAGGTGTACCTTTTCCACCAGGAGTGCCAACCTGCACACATTATCTACTCCCTGGCGGTTACGAATAAGTCCTACCTGATCAGGGTCTATAAGGCTCCGAAGATACCGGTCAAGCTTCATTAACAAGATTTTAGTTTAGAGTTTTGTGTCTTTAGTTAAAAGGGTGATAGGACAACAGTTGGGTATTTGCCCGGTTTCTGCTGTTGCCATAGAAGGAGTAAGGTCCGTAGAATGTGCAAAAGAGTTAAGCAGCTGGTTCCGGTGCCATCTGGCCCTGGTGTCTTACCAAGTGGGAGAGCGCAAAACGCAAGGAGGATATCCTCCAGCTTAATTGAGTCATCAAGGTCTTTTGCATTACCTGTCTGGAATGGGGTCCAGTTGCATGCTGCCAGGTGATAATCAATTAACATTTGGGGCACATCCTCCCAGTCATAGCGAGCCTTATAGTGGGCATGGAATTACTGTTGCTTATCACGTTCCGAGATCGCCCATCACCTGTCCAATCTATGCAGTTTAGCGATGTGAGCCCTGGTCTGTGCCTGTCGTAGTCCATGGGCCAGAAGCATACGCACATTGTTACCCCCCATAGCGCCTTTGCTTAAGCACCAAGAGGGATCGTTCAGCCCTATTTGTCCTGTGGACTCACTACTGGTCCTGCAGTCTGGCAAGTTGCTTTCTTGTCCTTCTGCTCCAGAGACTTTATATCTGAGGTCAAGCCAGAGTCCACCAGCCAGTCCTCACGTCCTCACACTATGTTTCAAAGAGATTACTCCCCATATGGTAGCCTTGAATCCGTCCCAGATCTTATGCGGGGAGACATCCTGCTCAGTGTTATCAGAAAAGTAGTCATTGATACCATTACGGATTTCTTTAAACATTAACAGGGTCACGAAGGAGCTGCAGTGGGAGGTGGCAGTGAATTGGCCCCTCCATAGAGGGTGTGACTCGGGATCATTGCAGCTCAACGTGGGCATGATCTGATATAGAAATATCAGATATCTCGCAGCCTCAAGGGTGCGAGGAAGAGTATGTTTTATAAAGACATAGTCTATTCAAGAATTGGTGGAATGGACATGTGAATAAAAGGAATAATCCTGAGAATCCAGGTGTTTGTAGCGCCATGCATCGATTAAGCCTGAGGCCATGCTCTCCCTTTTCAATTGTACAGACATAGCCCCTGTGCCCTGGTATGTCCCGGAACATTGTTCCATAGTTGGGTCCCAGATTAGATTAAAGTCCCCTTCAACTATTATGTACCCTCAACCCCTGAATCACTTTTGATCAATTGGAAGAGAGTTGCTATGAAGGCCATGATGTTGGGTCCCTCCACTTCCTTTGGTATTCCTCGGATGCAGATGTTTTTTCCGCTGCTGCAATTTTCAAGGTCCTCCTGTTTAGCTTGAAGTTTGATGTGCTGTGCTTCCAAAGCTGCTATTCGCCTCAACAGCATCTCCTGGCCTTCCGACCTGACATCCACTGTGCGCTCCAGGTTGTCCATCTGTTCTCCTATCTCAGTTACAAACCTCCTGATGTCCTTCATACAGGTCGAAAGGTCCATTTAGAGTGAGCCGATCTCTGAGTGGAATTCCTGGAGGAATTGTGACATATTATCTTGCGTTATTGGGACAGGAGTGGGGATTGTGTCTTGCTTGTCCTGAATTGGATTCTTTCTGTCCTGTTACATCACAGCAAGCTTATTCCAGAGCGAGGTATGTGCACCTCCTTGGCTGGTTTGTTGAGTGGCATAGTTCAAAGGGGGGAGCAGTCCATGGGCAGTGTAGTATCAGCAGCCAGGAGATCCATCACCAGTTGCTGAGAGGCAAAAAGAGTTATTAGCCGTTGGGGGGGGGGGTGTAAGTCGTGCCTCTCTTTGTACTGGGTACTTCCCTTTAAGAGGTTGATGCTCCAGGCAACAAGTAGGTCACAGTGGTATTTCACAACCTCATAAAATCTTGCAATGAGGCCCCAAATGACCCCCCCCCCCCATTCCCAATAAGGGATGCACCAAGGAGGGGCCAAGCATAGCTGCACCTCGCGGAGAAATGAGGCAAGAGTCACCTTTATATCAGCAGTCGGGCTCCCACCGTCAGATGTGATCAAGGACGAGGGGTCAAGGGCCTCACACAGTTGATGGTGCAAGGCAGTCAAGAGGAGCAGACTGGACCAAGGGCTAGATATACAAATGGTCTAGACCACATGTGTAGCAAAATCTAACAGTCCGCTCCGTGCCCACCACGTGGCACCAAAGATTTCCAAGGTAGGTATCACTCCCGCAGCCCCTCATGCAGCTTATATCCTCCACTATCTCTCCACTATCAGTTGTCTGTTGGAGAGTTTGTGCAAAGAGGACAGTTCCAACCATCGCCACTAGTCTAACATGAAGTCTATTGGGTAGGTTGCAGGACCCTCTCACTCCAAAGCCTCTGCAGCAGGGCCCCCAGTGATGTCACCCAGCGCAGGTCTCCAAGGAAGGAAGCAGAAGGAAGCACCCGAGTCCAGCACCCCAGTTAACCCCGGGGGGCATGATATGCTGCCCAAGGCCATCAGCCGCGGGTAATACCAAATGCTCAGAGACTCCCCCACCCTCTCCCTTTGTAGTGGGATGCTCTCCAAACATGGAGACTGTGTTGACCTCAAAATATAAATGCCAAGCGGAGGCCCAGCAGGTTCTCGTGCACGCTGTCCTTCTGCTCACCATGATGTAGGGGGCCCCGCAGGTCACAAAGAGAACCCCACTGGCAGGGAAGAGGCAATGAGGCAGCGGGTGAGGCTGTACTTGGTGGGGCGGTGGTGTCTGCATGCGACTGCAGGCAGCTCACCTCAGTGTCGCAGCCGACCTCCATAGCAAATTGTCTCCATGGGACGTCCATTTGTCACAACGGCCTCCCCTGGTCCCTTCTCCGGAGTCCCAGCCCTACAACCCACAGAGCCGATGGTCTCTCACTGTACCCCAATAGGAGAAGGCTCTTTTTCAGCCCACGTCGCCGTACGCACTCGTCGGTCCCTGCTGTGCCGCTCACATTTCAGGAATGGATCATCGGGACTAGTGGTCTCGATGTGCTGCTGCAGGTATGCAGGCCTGCCAAGAGCCATGCTATTCTGCTCGCCAGATCGATGGGTGAGGTAGGATCCCTCAGGTGAGGCCTATCCCCTGGACCCAAAGTCGCTCGGTAAACCCCAACAGTCATGTAGTATCAACAGCGGAGTACAAGATGGCGGCGCTGCTAGGCCAGGCCTCATGCCAAGGCCTTTAGCTGCTAGCCGGGTCCGAGCAGAAATCAGCCAGTAAACTCCATCAGGCAGGTGGGGGAGAGATCAGCATGCTGTGCCTCCTCCGCTTCGTTTCTATTCTTGGGCCAGTGCTGTGGGTGGCAGCTGATTTTTTCGGAATCGGGGACAAATTTGAATTCGGGGGTCGGAAAAATGAATAAAGACGTCGTACTCTAGCTCGGTTTAGGCCATGCCCCAGAAATAGATTTTCACCTGTTAAACACTTTTTTTTATCAAGGGGCAGGCTTGCAGTTTGAGGAATCAATATCAAACCTTATGCCTAAATTTTTATTTATCTTGTTGACTACAGGGCACGGTTGCCTACTCAAAGATGGTACATAGTTTAAGTGGTTTAAGGGAAGTCCTACTTCACTCCCAAAAATATTTATATCGATTTTAGAGCTAAGTAATTGCTGTTCTTGCAAATTTGGATGTCCCAGAGCACCAAATCTAGATCCATACCAGGCGTTTGTTTGTTGTAATGCTTGATATAGATTTGAGTTTCTTCAGCATGACTGAAGTGTTCATCATCATCAACTTTATTTTGCATAAGTTCTGAAGCATAAAAGTACATACATAACCATTAAAACATACATATTAGAAACCAAATTCCGTAAATCACATTTCTTTTTAAAAACAGTTAATGTACAATTCATATATAATCAGTTTATCCCACAACTAGATCCCCATAACATTCATTTTGAACCTAGTTTATAAAAGACAAATAAATAAGCACTTTAATGTAATTACAATTAAAATCATACAGACCCATAATTTTTAATCCGCAATGAATTTGTGCACACAGGATATCCTATGTTAGAAGGTCATTAAAACCTCATCCAGAGTGAAATTATAACTATCATTATCAAATCAGGTACCCTCATCATATTTCTGGTATAATCACCTTCGTTTAAGAGCAGCCCAAAGAAATGTTGCTAATGCATGACACACCACAGTGGGTCATCAAGCTGTTTTATGAATAGTAGTGCTGGCTGATACTGAGTGGAATTAAATCTGTGCAGATGAGGGACAATGATCTTTTCCTGTGAGGGAAATAAAATGTACAAAAGAATAAAATATGCAGATTTGACTGTGTGGACACTCCATCACAAGGACAAGGGGTCAACTCACTCATAGAATAGCTATTGGCGGGGAAATCCTGCATATGCGAAATCATTTAAACTGAACCATATAAAAATAAAACGACGCTGGGTATTTTGTACAAAAACCAGGTAAGACTGCGCTTTGTGATTCACAGGGTAAGACATTAGATATAATACAATAGTACTTTGGTTTTGATTTTGCTCCCATCTCTTAACGCAGCATTTGTTAAAAATATCTCTTTAAGCTTAGCCTTTGAAAAGTCGGAACCTATAGAGGGGCAGTCAAATAAAACTTGTAGGCCCAGAGCTGTCATTGTTCAACCATGTACCTTATTGGCGAGATTCCATTCTAAACAGTCCCTTAACACAACTTGGTTCAATTTTACCCTCTTCCTCCTACATATTGAGTGCTATAATAATAATGGTGCCAATTGAATCATTCCACCAATATACAGCAAGTGTAACTCGCTGTTGCAAATATAACTTATGAAGGCAATGAAAGCACTCTTTTACCAAAGGAGTCCTCCACTGGCTGCAGGAGTTCAATATCCACCATGCCCCACATTGCCGCCCTGTATGTGGCAATAGCCTTTGCTTTAGCTGCATAAATCTTGAGAATTTCGGGGATAGCTTTGGACACTAACTTCTTTGTGAAGTTGAATATTGCTGAAATGCTTCTTTCTAAGAGAATATCGGAATTTAAAACCATATCTTTCCATAAAAGCTTCCTGTCAAATCAGATACCAAGATATGAGGCTGTTTCTACCACCTCTGCCCTTCGATGGGCTATATCAAATGTTGGAGATTCCTTAGGGTGAGTCCCTGCAATTAGTACATGAGATTTCGCTTCATTCACACGCAGGTCCAGGCTTTCCATAAGCCTTGTATACTCCTCTATGAGTCTCTGCTGTGCCCGGGCAGGCCTTGCTAAAAGCATTGCATCTTCTGCATAGTGGAGTATCGGGAGAGGGGCACCTCAACATATGGAACATCCTTAACGCTCACCTCCAATACTGCGTCCACCCTATTGGTATAAAGGGAGAACAGGAGGCACCCCTGTCTCACGCCCCGCTCAATGTAAAGGTCTTTGTACACTACCCCTCCCTACCAAACCGAAGATAAGCAGTACCCCCTGAATACAGCTGTCTTATGAATGTAATGATAGGTGGGTCAGCTCCCATGCTCTCTACAATTGCCCATAATTTACTGTGGGCAACGCAATCAAATGTGGCTGAGAGGTCCATGAAGGTCATAGAAAGTTGGCCTTTCTTAGTCACCGTATACTTGGCGATCAACATGCTCAAGTTGAGACACTTATCGATGGTCCCATTGCCCTTTCTAAAACCGTACTGCACTTCCGTTATGGCTTTCCTTTCCTCTACCCATTCATCCAATATGTTTAATAATTCCTGGAGGAAAGAAGCAATATGGACATGGGGCCTGGGTGGGAAGAGACAACGTGGCAGCGGGGGTGAGGGGGCAGGAAATAAAAAGCAACACAGACAAGGGTGACAAGGAAAGAAGAAAAAAGTAATTTAAATAGTACCTCAGTCACAGTGTGATCAGTTGAAAGACGGCAGTTAAGATGAAGCAATCGGTACTTATTCCATTCTCCTGCCAAAGAAGAGGAAAATGAAGCCGGCACATGCTGGCAAATTAGAAAGCGGCAAATAAGAGTGACAGTGAAACCAACAAATGGTAAGCAATGGGCGGGCTGCAAGCCCCTTGGTGTATACAATATCTCTCGCAAGCAAGAGCGCTTGTAGCGCAGTCAGAGGGGAGACCTAAAAAGACATAAGAGAAGGTGAAGAACAGAAAAGAATGTTGTACACCCCCAATTTTAACTCCCACTAATGTAGCTTAATTGCTGTGGTTATGTCAGATATATTCCTAACTGAGCAGCCTTCAATATGTGGAGGGAAGGTTAGTCATTCAGAAGTTGAAATGTGGTGCTCATCAAGCGAGCAACAATGAATTTTCAAAAACCCTGTGGCTATAAAGCAGCCCACTGTCATAAGACTGGTTAAACTGTGCTTTTCTGCAAGCACAGTTCAAACTATAGTCTACCTTGTCGGCAGACAGGATTAGGATCCCAGACACCAAATGGATTTTAGGTAGGGGGTAATAACTGCCAAATTCACAAGTATGACATTTTGTATGCTCCTTCCCCGCAACAGCTATCACCCAAACTGTTTCCAATTTTTTGACAGCCTTAACACAATAATACATCCCATTCCGGAAGTGTTACTTCAAAGGCAAAGGGAGTATTCAGTGGATTGCCCCGGAGGCCCAGTGATCGGGCACAACAAAAATGATCAACCACAGCATAACACCACTACCAGCAATGCCAAGATTGGAAACTCTATGTCACCATTTTTATTTATTTATTTATTTAAACTTCTAATGCGCACAGCTACCCGCAGTGGGTTTCCCGGCGCTCAGGGACAGACCGGAGAAGAACAACTAGTATGCTGGTTTTACTGAGGAGAGGCTACAAATTACTGTTGAAAGAGCCAAGTTTTAAGTCCCTTGCGGAAACGAAAAAGATTTGTTTCTGTTTTTAGGGTCACACTCATGTACAATGCCCCTCGTGGCTAACCGTTCTCAACAGCTACCCAAGTTGGGCCCGAATACATTCTCAGGCCAGCACATTGTAAGGCACTCTTGCAGGCCAGCGACCAGCAACTAACCACCACCACGATTGGCTCTGATGAATCAAATGACATTCATAAAGTTATAAAGGCTAGGGCAAATGGTGTCTCCAGCTATAAGGACGCACTAGAATTCTGTATAACCACTTCCCTTCCCATGTGCTTGGCCTGATTTGAAAAAATTCATCAACTTTTTATTTTAATAATCTACTTTATTTTGTTTATACAGCAAGTACCTTTCAAACTTACAATTGGTGAAAGCTGAGTATTCAGAGACACAACAACACATGATACGATTTCAGCAGAGGTCAATTGCTTCACATCAACAGTCCATAAGAAGATCACCACTTCCCCCACACCCTATTGTGTTTATGAGGACACCCACGCCCTTCATAAATTAACTTTTCTTGTTGCGCACACCAATAAACTCCTTTTCGCCATAGCTGGATCAAGGGGGGCGCAGGTTGCCTTCACAGGCGGGCAACGTCCCTCTTGGCCCCCAGGCATGCCACCACTATAAAGATCCATTCAGCATGTGGACCTCCGTGCTCATCCACAAGCCCCGACAGTGCATTTGGGAAGCCCAAGTCAATTGAGCGCCCCAAGACCGTCGAGATCTCCCAGCCCACCCTATCCCAGAAGGAATGTAGTGCCGGGCAGTGGCACTCCATGTGGAAAAAATCAGCGGCAGGGAGTGTGCAGTGTGTGCATGCAACCTGGGTAGTAGATGACATCTGCTGCATGCGACATGGGGATATATAAGTTGCATGCAACTAATTCACCTGGACCATCCTCAGGCATGAGGAGATCGCCAGTTCCCTGGTGGCTATGCATGCCTCCCTCCAGTCATTCCCATCCAGTTCACCCACCCACTTCTCCCATTTCTGGCAAAGAATCAAAACCAACGGGGTATGAATAATCAAAGAACGGTAGATCATGGATATTTCTCCCCTCCCCAGGCGTGCTGTTAGAAGCTTGTCCTCAAGGAGGCTATATTCGGGGAGTTGAGTATCCGGGAAAAGGTTCGACCCAGGGAGAGTCATAGCTGAAGGAAGAAAAAAAACATTGTGATGGTCAGAGCCCATTGATCTTTCAAGTCCTGGAAAAATATCAAGTTGCCTCCTCTGTAAATATCCCTAGGTATGTGATTCCAATGTGGTCCCATTGGGTGAAGCCCTCACAGGTGGAGAGTTTTTGAAGCGATGTGCCCTGCCACGAGGGGGGGTCCTAAAGTCTCAGGCGGCAGTCCCACCGGATAAGACGCAAGGCGCTCTCCAGCAAGGCACCGCCACCCGAGTACATGATGGCGTCCTATGGGGTAGCTGAGCCCCATAAAGTAGGCCATCATCAACAAAAGTTTTATTGCCATTCGAGGGCAAAGCACACAACAGCTGAGACCATTCTTCAAGTCGTAACACTAATCTTCATAAAGTTATTTATTCAGTTTTATAAAGTGATAGTTAATATTTGACACTTTTAAAACTGATCTTTTACCTATTGTGATTTTATGATTTATTCTTTGTATTTGTACCAATTTTAATTGACATACAATTAACTTAAAATTACAAATTATGACATTTTGTATGTATTTGGTGTGTCCATGTGCAACATTTACATCCCTCATGAGTGAGATTTTGATTGACATCTGTTCGCAAGTAGTTACTTTGTGCACTACAGTAAATGAAGTGAGCCTTAGTAGTCATAGCTGCAAAGTTTTCAGTTTACCTATGTGTGACATTTTCATTTTTCCACCTGGCTTATATGTGACATTTTAATGCCTTTTGTGTTGGGGATAACGCAATTATGCCTTATGTGTGACACTTCAAGTGACACTTTATTATGAATAGAGTGACTATGTCCATGTAATAAGATAAATATCAGAAATTACCCACTTTCTGCAATAAAGGGCTTTCCATTTCTCCATCCTTCCCAAACATTCGCATGCATACATACACACCCACTGACACACACTCGCACAGAGAATGTTTGATAATACCGTTTTGTTCTTGAAAAATGTTAGAGGGCTGTAAACATCAATTTATTATCAGCAAAACCATTGCAATGTAGTAATATAGCTCAAATGAAGATAATCAAAAATGCAATTGCCAGAAAGCATGATTGGCTTTAATGACTGATTTATACTGGACCATGCATATTACAGTGGTACCATCTGGAAATTCATTATTAATAACAAATATAAATTTTCTTTTTAAAAACACCTCTATGACACTGTCACGCTGGCCGTGTTACAGTCCTTTTTTTGTACTTTCAGCCATGCTGCACAGCAGCCTCACTGCTTTACAACATGGCTAAAAACCATTGACAAAGTCAATAGTTCTTGCATAGTTGAGACTTATTGGCTCTGCTAAGGTTGTTTTATAAAACACTGGTTCATTCCGAATGATCCAGTCCAAGTAGTACAGGTAAAGCAAATGAGGTGTAAGAAAAGCCCGGGACTGGAATGTTGCGTTGTTGTGGCACTGAGTTGTCTCATCACCCTAGTCTTAGGGAAATAAACTAAACACTTTGACTCAAGTGAAAACAGATGGGTGGTCATTTGGATAAGAATTCCTCCTGTCAGTGTAACATAAACCATAGGTCTTGCCTGCTGGACCCATTTGTTTTGGCAATGCCTTTTGGCGGTGCTATGCAGTATTGACAATATGCTAAGCAGAATTGTCAAAAGAAAAACAAATCCGGCATGATGATGCAGCTGTGTCATTTTGTAGGTGCACACATGATGACGCACATGATGACGTGTTCTCACATCTCATTACATATGAAATTATTATGCACCTTTTATTTATTTACTAATATGAGATGGAGCGCTAAGTGAAAAAAATTTAGATAAAAAGAAGTAGCACACAAGTGCTTTGTTCAAGATGGAGAAGCTGGCGGCATTTGCTGCTTTGGTGGGAGGGGGAGAAGTACACAAGGGAGAGAGATGGAAAAGACTTAGCACTCTCCTGAAGGGCTTCAGCAAAAAGAGAAATGTAGCTCCCTAAAAGAGAGCAGTGGAAGGATAGAAGTCAGTAAATCAGAAAGATATTAAAGCGGTTATGCTCAATGGGAGAGACTGACGGACAAGCTGGACCTAGATTCCAATCAATAAAGTTCATAAGAGGTCTTTTGCAACCGCTGTCTCGTAAATTCCACCTAAAAAACACAATAGACCCTGCAGTAGCATCTGGTGTTGTTGAATAGTGGAGATGAAGGGGGGGAGGACGACGGAAAACAAATAAAATACATAACTAAATAAAATTTTTAAAAAACGTACCTGCAGACAGCCGCATCGTGCTCTACTCCTCTTGTCCACTGCAGGCACAGGCTCCCAGACTCCCATGTGGCAAATCCTGACGCTGCTGTCGTGCATGAGAGCAGCATCAAGATTGGCCTAAGTGACCTGAATTTGCGCTCCCAGTGAGGCTCGGAGCCTGTACCTGCTGTCCCTAACCCGGCAATGCAGCTTAGGTTGGAGACTGCTTCAGTGCACGCCAGTTTGGCCGTCCTGAGACAACTAGCCAAACCCACAGGCACACTAATATCACTGCATAGCACTCCCACTCCAGTGTCTGTCATGACCCTGGCCCCACCCACAACGACAACTGGGAAAGGAAAAATAACACAATATTAAGTTTATTATCGTATCATTTTTCCTTTCCTGCTGTTTGGAGGCAGCTTGCAGAAGGGGTGATACTTCTCCACCATGGCGGTGGAGCCGCCGCTGACCCTGGTCCCAATCAGATGCATGTCAACCAGAAACATTTGTGTCTCACTGCCTCAGCCATACATTTTCTCCATCTATGTTTTCTGCTGGTGTTACAGTTATGAGTGAGAATGAGTGGGCAATTACATGTAAAAGAGCACACAACTCTTCACACTTTGTGTAAGCATTGTGTACAAGAGCAGAGACACTAGGCCTCAGTGGAGGGGGATACAGCATTCATTAACTAAAATGTATATTGTCGGCCTGAAACTGCCTGTGCATCTGTTTGTGCAATTCACCTATCTTGAAATAGCACATGCTTTTTAGGTCTCGCAGTCCTAGCGTTGCAGCGCGCATGCGCTGATCGCTCTACGAGGCATATTGGAGTAGGGTAGGTTTTAGAAAAAGGGTGGAAGCCCCGCCCTATTTTTAATTGGCTGGCGTTATCATCTATGGTAAACGCTGGCCTTCGATTGAATATGAGGCTTCCTAGTCCCTCCTTGTTACCGCCCTGTCTCCTTTTGGGATGGCCCATCCGGACTGGATCGTTTACTTGCGGCGTTACGCCCACGATCTCCATAAGTCGTTGAGCACTCTTTTTTGTTATTTGCATCGCGGTCCTCTTTCACTTTAGGGCCCGCGCTTGTTTGAGCACCTGGCTTTATTACACAGTCAGATTAATTTTATTTATTTTACTTTAATTGGGTACGGATAAACATTGAGCCGAGACCGGTACTGCAGCGCGGTTCTTCAGTTCTAAAGTCAGTGGCACTAGCCAATAGAACCTCTCTTAGTGGTGGTGGCATAAGGATAAGGGTAGGGACGGGTGTGTTTCTTAGGCTATGTAATATTTTCAGCAGCACTTGATGGGTGACAGCAAGCTTTCCGCCAATCTACGCTGCTCCCGTCCTCGGGGCGCAAATCGCACCAATGGTCGCGGCACTTTCAGTCTCTTTTCTGTTTTCCTGGCACTCAGCTGAAATAATGGCGCTTTACTGCTAGGTTGTACAACGAGTGAACGTTACCATGCGCTGAATCCTGTCCGTGTGTGTTAATTGTCCCACCATGGACTTCCAGGCCATGCTTCTGGATGAAGTGACTTTGGAGGGTTTGGATGGTATCACATTGTCCACTCTGTGGGTTAGGCTTCAGTCCTGTGTTCCCTCTTTCCCTCTCATGCTGGGCCATGGTACACGGCAATTCCTGTGGCAAAGCTTGCAGCGGTGCCCAGACATGATGTTCTACCGGCTCCCGAGGACGCAAGAACCGTTATTACAGCTCAACAGGTGAGCCCCATTTCCTACTGGCTAGATCATTGTTTTTAGCTTAAAAGTTGCTCTCTAGCCCCGTCCTTTCGAGGGCTTTGGTCCCCATGGTGTAAGAGCGTATCTGTTTTATTTGTTTTCCCTTCTCGTTCTTACCTTCCGTGGAGCTAAATCCACCATTGTGTTTCATTTGATTGTATTGGTGTGTGTGCTGGCGGCTTTCACGTTAACCACAAATGGGAATGTGGCTGCGTTGTAAGATGCCAGTTTGCGTAAACACCGACTTCATGTATTAAACCATATGGTTTAGTTAGTGTTACAATCATGATTCCAGCTGCTCCAGTGATTCCTTCTTTTTGTAAAGTTTGTGTCTGACTGAGGTTTGCAATGGATTGGGGTGAAATACTTTGGTGCTTCATTTCGACCTGTTACACGCCTGAACAAACAGACGATTGTTTCTTTTCACCTTAGGCTTTTAATCACAAATTGTAGAAACTGGGCCTGCACGTAATTATTCGCCGTTTACCCCTTGCTTTTAGAGCGATAGTGTACCCAAAACATCGTTTTCGCTCTCAGAAGTGCCATACTTATTTCACGTTATCGTCTGTTTGGTATTTTGTTGCTCACAATTGTCCCAATCCTCGACGACCACTATTGCGAGAACCCTTTCTGGTAGGGGTAATGCTATTGGTGACTGGTAAAGGACAGTTCTTTAAGTGGGATGAAAAAACTGGTGGGGTTTCCCAAAGGGGCGTGGCCAGTGTAATTAATAAACTGCTTAGTGTGCCACACCAGGCATAGGACTTCAGCCATGAAGCGGTATACTTTCTTAGTGTGAAGGATGTAGTATGGATTATGGACATAGGAGAACCTTGCCTAGTTGAGTACTCAGGAGTGTTGCAGCAGGAATTAGCTGATTAAATAGCAGTGTTAATCAGATGTTTCTCCAGGGTGGGAGAGTAGGGTGGGGTGTTGTTCACAAGCTCCAAAAGGTGTGGTGAATATGTTGGCAGCTGTACCCAACTGGTGTTTCTATGATAAATGAGGCTATATGAGTTCATTGTTCAGTAACGTTCGATCTGGAACTAGCACAGTACCTTTGGAGAGAATTTACAAACATGTGATTCTCCTACCTAAGAACAGAAATGACCACAGCCAGAAATGATAAGCACTTCCTAAACAGTGTTTATTCATTGTATTATTTAACCGAATTAGAATGCAGAGAAAGATGTCACATTATTCTGTTAGTGGAAAGTTCCTAGAAAAAAAACGCATAAATGTGTATTTCGTTAACGAAACAAAAATTGTAAAATGTATTGGGAAAGAGTGGCCCACTATATAAAAGAGGTTATGTGTCTGGTGCTATAAGAACAAGCATTGGCATAGCCAATAGGTCTCGCATTTGGGACCTTATAGGTTTAGCCATGCATTTTTGACATTGCAGATAACAATGACTTTTATTTTTGTTTTCGTTTTTATAACACAAATAAAAAGCATTGTCATTTACAATTCCAATAGCTTAAACTCGCATAAATGCGAGACCTATTGCATTGCAAATGCTTGTTTCTGCATGTCCCCAGTATATAAAGATGCGTGGTAGCAGTTATTATGAAGTCTCTCTTGTGCAGATTTGCTCTATTTTAGGCAACCCTTGACTTCTCTCATGTTAACTGAATGGTAGCACTAGCCAGCTTAGAAAGCCATCAGTTCGCATTTTGACTTTTTCTGACGTTTTATTTGGCGGAGACAAGACTTTCCACTTGCAAATCGGTACAAAGTGTCCGAGTGGCGACACCGCATCGTACAGCTCATGTTTTTATCAGTCTTGTTTAATTCTATGTATAAGAAGCTGGTAGGAAGCTTGCTTCATGGCACTCTTGTCCCTTTGCTGCGACCCTCTAAACTGCCAGACCTATTTTACCAGTCTAAACTCTGCTCACATAAAAAAAAGCTGTTCTCTTGTAAAATATCTGTTTCAACCGCTAAAAAGAAGGCATGTTTCTTTAGGCCCAGATATGCTTCTTTAGAATGGCATGCTCTAGTTTACGTGGGTAAAGCAGCTCTGTGTGTTGTAGTATCTGTTGTGTACTGTCGGAAGACACGGTGTCTCAGTTCTTTGTAATGAGCACACCTAACACCCACCCACCACCAGGCGTCACAGGTCATGTGACACTGGCCAATAACGGGGCCGAGCGCACGTGCTCTAGAGCCCATTACCTATCCCCATACTACTGTGTCCGTGTCTAATTGCGTGACTGCGGGTGTATGCATGATGAGGGCCTAGCGCCCCCACCCCAATCACCACATGTTGCAGAGATTCGTACGCCATCTGCCGGTAGCAAGTTCAAATATGAGTGGTCCTGGTTCAGTCGGCCCTTCAGCAGAAGTCAATAAAATGTGTGCAGTTCAAATGTGTAATAGTGATTCTCCATTTTACAGAGCTGCGAAGTCCGATCCTATGTCTAAAAACGCTACATTAATAACCAGTCATCATCGCTACTCTGTGGTTTGGAATTGTTTTCTATTTGGGTATATACATATCTTGACAAACAAATCCTTCCCAAAATTGCATTCCTTTAGGGAGTTGTATCCTGCTCATCATCCTGATCGAATCTTAAATCTTTTCTAATTTTTGGAAGACATGCCAATGGTTTGCCCTTTGTACTTTTGCAGCAGAGGGTAAATAAACAACATGTGTGGGCACATGTTGGGAAGGAACTGTAATTTTTTTTTACAAAAAGTAAAATAAAAAACGCTATGACGTGGCCAGCAGTGGCCACATTATATAGCTTTTCTTTTTTATTGGGGGGTGGGAGACAACACGGGGTAGGGCTTGTGGGAAGTGGCAGCATAGACCGATAGTTTGGAAAAAACACTATTGTGGTTGTTATTGTTTGGGTTGTATTCGAGGTGATGGGCTGGAAGATGAGGGAGGGATGGTGAGTCTGGAGGGCAGTATGGGCAACAGAGGGTGTGAGAGGGAGCTGGGGCAAGCTGATGAAAACAGAGGATGGCAGTCGACAAGCAGAGGGATAGCAAAGGGAACCTGGTGCAGAGGCAAGTACACAACGGAGACACCTCAAAAAGACACACCCTGGTAGAATGCTTCAACACAAAAAGTAGTGCCTAGAAAATGAGCAGCGGAAGGACACAAGTAATGTGCCCATGCTTCAAGGGGAAGAAAAAACTCAAGAATAGGAAGGAAGCCAATACAGCGGACCTTTACGGAGCAAGGAAATCAGAGTGACAGTGAAACCAACCCAAGGTGAGTAATGGACAGGCTCTAAGCCCAGGGTAAACTACTATTTGCCTCAAAGAGACAGCGCATGCGCTGTCTAGGCGAGATCTAAAAATGAACTAATTGCCAGTATCTTAATTTTTTTTAAAGTAATGTGAGACTGAAGCCACGTATTAAGTTGCTAAACTTCAGTTTATGTAACAGATCTCTCAAGTTTCTCAGTTCCATGCGTGAGTAGTTCAGGCAGTCCAGGCTTTTTTTTGCATTCTGGGATATGTTGTCCTGTTGATAGATTATAATGCAGAATTACAAGACTCAGAAAGTAAAGAAAAATCCCAGTCCGTATGAGCTCCTCCCACACTGATTTGAGAAACATGAAGGCTCCACTCTAATACATAAAATAAAAGCAGAAGGCAAACCCAGGACAGCCTATGTTGACATAAGTCCCTGGTGGGTTTTAAAACACAATTAGAACATTGGAATGTTAAGTAATCCATTGAAGACAACAAAGGGGAGAGGATGTAGCCTTACTGCTAGAGCGGTTGACCTCGGACCTGGGGAACTGGTTTCGAGTCTTGACAACGATGCTCAACATCCTGTGATTCTGGGCAAATCACTTAGGGCCAGATGCATCAACAATCAATTTTGGGAGTTCCTAATTGCGAATTATTGCAATTTGAAAATGTAAACATGAAATGGATAAAAGTGTGTTTAACACTTTCTGTGATTCCTAGGGGATTGCAAATGACCTACCTCGTGAATATTAATGAGGTAGGTCGCAATTTGTGACCCCTTAGGAATCACAAAAATCACGGGGATGGTGGCCTGCTGGGTTCAGCAGACCACCATGTCCGTGATTACTTTTATGTAAAGCAATCTTTTTTTATGTAAAGCAGCCCGTTTTCCTTAAAGGAAAAGGGGATGCTTTACAAAAGAGAAAATTAAAACTTTTCCTTTCATTTTCTAAGAGCAGGCAGTGGTCCGTGGGGCCACTGCCTGCTCTTGGAAAATGCATTTACCGACATTCACAAAGGGTAAAGGATCCCTTGGGGACGCTTCCCATTTGCAGATTGGTTACCACCTACTTGAAGTAGGTGGTAAAATGCAAATGTTTTGCAACCTCATTTCAGTTGCAAAACATTCATGCATGCCGGTGCAAACACGCCCCTTCCTAATAGCGAATCGCTAACCCATTTTGCTATTCAATAACAGGTTACCGAATCGCAAAACAGGGTTTGCTGCATCAGAAAGGCATTTTTTGCATTCACAAACAGCCGATTCTGTGAATCGGCCATTGGCAAACGCAAAAAATGCTTGATGCATATGGCCTTTAATCTCCTTGTGCCTCACAAAAAAAAAGTATGAATGTGTTCATCTGTAACGAAACTGGTGCTCATGTAAGGCGCTCTGATACCCAATGTCTCGGATCTACTTCGCGCTATATATAACTCAAATAATAATAAACAAAGATGCTCCGGACTTATAATGACTGAGATAAGCCTTCTGCTCCAACATTCCAATGTTTGTCTTTCTGTTTCTCCCTTTTTAATGTAGAACATTCTACCCTTAGTGTGTGGAAGGTTATAATAGCCTTATAGGCTACTGCCTCTAGCTATACCTCACCATCACTACAGGCCTTTGCCTGTGGCTCAGGCCTATAATTCAGGTTCAGGGCATTAAATAACCGGTAAAGACATCAGCAGCGAGCTACAAGGGTATAATATGGGCCCGACCAGACATGGAATGTAAGAAGAGCTGACACGTTTCTAAAGTGCCTGCTCTGTATGGGTGCCAGTCTGCCTCCAAACTGTTGGTTGGTTTTGGGAGGAGTGTGTGCCAGACGATCTATCACTGTGCGCCACGTAATTGCTCATACCATCGACACCCTAAAAAAAGAATATTTTAGAAGGTGACAACTGATCTAGAAAATAGTGCACTGTCACAAAACTAAAAGCTGAAATATTGTTCAAAGGAAGACTAGAAATGCAGCATTCATAAACCTGAGAAGTCACTGGAAATTACTCGTAAATTAACATTTTGTTGCAAGACCACTGATCTGAAACTTTCTGTAGTGCGAGCAAAATGCTGGCAGAACGAAAAAGATTTGCTTCGCTGTCTAAGCTGTCATGGTAGGGTGCATGATTAAACACCAAGGGAGATCTGAGCGAACTGTAGACTGAACATTAGCTCTTCAGCCATAATAGAAGCGCTGAGGAATACCAGCACAGATACAGTTTTGTATCGTAAGTGCATTTATATAGCATTTGTAAATTCTATAGCTGCTCTGGCATTGGTGAAGAATATGTAATTTTTGCATGCCACTTTATTTAAATAGGAAAGAAACAAAGTATGTTTTAACTACACATTTGGAAAGTCTTGCAGATTGAACATTGTCAAATGTAGCACAGGGGTGAGGGGGCACATTAGGGAAACAGCTCATAAACACATGGACTTCGTGGAGTGCTTAAACAAAAAAGTAGCACAGAAACGCGAGCAGTGGAAAGACAAAGGTACTTGGGCCATGCTGCATGGGAGGATCGACCTGAAGAAAAGGAGTGAAGCTCAAACACACAATGATCACAGAGAAGCAACCAACAGAAAGTGACAGTGGAGCCAACCAATGGTAGGCAGGGGGTGGGATCTAAGCCTACTGCAAGCAAACAGAATGTCTTGCAAGTGACAATACATGCACTGTCCTAGGCAAGACCTAAACTAGGAATGCGTAAAGAGACAAATATGTACTGCGATCTATATAATGATCCTGCTCTTAACAGAATTAACAATAAAACCTGATCGGTACAAGATGTAATGGAAAGTCATTTGACTTTGTTTGGCTTTATGTCAAAGCATGGGTCCAATGTGACCCCATATTTTGTGTGACCAACAAGTCTTTACTTTTTTTGGCAAAAGTTGTCTGGGGCAAGTAGTTTTGTTTTACCATCACAAGCACGGAGTTCCCAGCCCTGGCATGCAAGTGATGTTTGCAGATAATGCAGATTTGGATGGGAGTGTAACAAATCTAGCATCTGCAGGTGTTGATATAGCTAAAGGATAAACCAATTACATTACACTTTTAATAGTGTATGGTCTATAGACTATGATACGCGATAAAAAGTGCAGAATGTTGACAGCTATTCCTGGAAACGGACGTTGCATCATATTCTAGCTGAAAATGAATCAATTTTAATACATATAATTAACAAATTCTATTATCTACCGATGTCTTTACAGAGTGCAAATTCCGAGGCAGACGTATCACAAGAAAAGCATTGCTTTCATGAAAAATATAAATTTTAACGTTATCTTGTGGAATAAATGTATGCTGCAACATTATGAATTTTTCTCAAACTTGAGTTATACTCCTGTTAAAAAACCTCAACCTAGATGTACCATATAAAGACTTTAAAACCTAGCAAAGAAATGGGAGGTTAATCTATATTTTACCTTTTCATGAAGGTGATATCCCTTTTTTTTTGGGCCTGCGTCTTTTATTGTTTTGCAGAACAGCACGTCCTTTAGAAGAATACAGTGGAGTCTTGTGGATGGCAGTCCTATAAAATACTGGACTGTGGTTGCTTGCATGCAGCAGCCTCTGAAACTATGCGTGCCTCAAGCAGCTGTATGTAATCGGGAGGGATGCTGCCCAGGAGGTAACATTCTGAATGCTATTTGGGTTTAAGTCTACCCGATCAGCAATGCGACTATCCTCTGTTTGACACTTAGGGCCTGATTACGATGCTGATTGTACTAGCTTCCGTTGTACTTTCAGAGGTGGGCGGACTGCCGTGGTCTCCTCTGAATCGGTCGGTCCGACCGCCGGATTATTATGCATGTTGAATGTAATCCGACCGACCTCTGGAAGACTGCCAACTTTGGCAGACTTTTTCCGACCGCTGAGATGGTGGTCAAAGAAAAGCAGCATCCATAGAGCTGTACAGGGAGTTCCATTCGCAGTGGCAGTCCCACCAGCTGCCATTGAGTCATCCGAAATAAAGGAAAGGGCTGAAGACTCTGGCATGGATCTCTTTCTCCAGGTCCCCCCTATACCTCATCAGCTGCACTCTGTAGTGGATGGTCCTGTGGGCTGCAGAATCCAGGAAAGTCCTAATGTGGCATGTATCCCCATTGGCTGGACTATGCACATATCGCCACACTCCAGCAGTAGGTACACAAGGCATGTCCCCACATGTGTCATCCATGTGTGTACAACTGCACATGTTTCCTAGGCATTTTTACTCACTTGGAGAAACATGTCCGGGGAGCGGGGCACCGCCAACGATGAGAACCTCCGTGGTAGCAGCGGTTACATCGTAATATGGCGGGTGGAGCTTTCCCAGCCTTGGTGTTCGGAATCAGACAGCGGTCCTGGCAGTCGGACATCCAGTCCGACCGGCATTGTAATTAGGGCCTCAGGGTAAGCTTCGGCCTAGTCACAGTTCTATAACTGAGAGGGTTCTGTATACTTCTGAGCCCTCCACCTGCTTCCTACCACCCCTATCCCTTAACCCGGTAGAAAAGTATCCATCTGTCCCCTCCATCCTTACTACCCACCTTCCCCAAGTATTTCTTCCCCATGTATCTGCAGTCTGTTCTCTGGTGCTTTTCTTGCACATGGGGTGCCAAGGAATATTTTACAAGGAAGAGGAGAGCAGCTGACCTAGTTGCCATGGCAACTGCAAATGTAGGCTTCACGATATAACCTCACCCCCCAAGCCTCGCCTATCCCCTTCATGCAGGGAGACCGTTTTATTTACTCAGCTGTTTGCAGCCCTGCCAAATGGCATGAATTGCATGACACTATTCAGGTCCTGCAAGGGTGCGGTGATATAAGCTAAAATGCGTAAGTCTAACACGAGATGCGTGGTACCGTGCAGGGCTTGGGTGGGAGGGGGTGGAATGCTCAAGCCAATGAACCACCTAGGTCATGACCACCACTGCCAAGAGTCCAGTATCAGGGATGGGGAAGAGTCAAGCACAATGGACAGAAAGGATGCAGCAATCTACACAGCATGTGTATCTGCAGAAATCAGAATAGTGTCCCCTTCAGGCAGGCGCACAGCACTGAATAGAAGAGTTTGTCATAATGAAATAAACCCTTTAAAAGACCATGGAAGCTTGCTGTAAATTGACGAGGGATTGTGAAAACAACTTTTTTGTACACTTTGTAAATATTTAATGACATTTTCCAGGATAGGCAACATAATCTTGTCACATGCTTATCAGGTTCTTTTTAAAAAAACTTTTTTACTGGACGCTGTGGGTGTAAATTCTCTGCAGAATAATTTACAAAGACAGGTGACAAGCGCCTGCTTGGTAAATTACAGCTTCAGATCCTTGCCTTTTTTTGAGAAGGTGGCTTACATTGATAAAAAATGTGTGTGTGTGTTTGTGGATATATATATATATATATATATATATATATATATATATATATATATATATATATATATATATATATATATATACACATACACATATATGTACATTTATGTGCGTATATATATATATATATATATATATATATCAAACAACAAGGGTTACCACAAAGGGAGAGCCGCCAGGTAAGTTCGTATTGCACCAATTTTAATGAAATGCAGCAGTGAGATTTCGGCAGAAAAACTGGCTTCAAAGTATCATCGCCATCGCCAAACGCGTTTCAGGTTTGTCCTTTCCTCAGTGGCGTTGGTATATGCAAAGTCGAGGCAGAGTGTGCTTCCAATTATAGTTCTGGATCAGCCCCCAGTGGGCGTGGCCACTCGCGTAGCCTTCTGGTCCACGTAGTTGCACATTCGTTTTCCTCATGTGAGGCTGCCTGGAATAAGCACTTGTATTAAAAGTCTTTGTAGCAATTTCAATGGTTTTGTATGAGTGAAATGTCCAGCTAACTATAACACCCCTAAAACTTATAGTTTTTTGAGTGAATTTCAAAGGTTTTTTAAAAGCTAATTCCTAACTATATAAGGCCTGAAACCTATGTTTTTTTCAGTGAAGTTCAAAGGTTTTTTAAATGCTAATTCCTAACTATATAAGGCCTGAAACCTATGTTTTTTTCAGTGAATTTGCAAGGTTTTTTAAATGCTAATTCCTAACTATATAAGGCCTGAAACCTATGGTTTTTTCAGTGAATTTGCATGGTTTTTTAAATGCTAATTCCTAACTATATAAGGCCTGAAACCTATGGTTTTTACAGTGAATTTGCAAGGTTTTTTAAATGCTAATTCCTAACTATATAAGGCCTGAAACCTATGGTTTTTAAGTGAATTTGCAAGGTTTTTTGAATGCTAATTCCTAACTATATAAGGCCTGAAACCTATGGTTTTTTCATTGAATTTCGAAGGTTTTTTAAATGACAATTTTTAAATGTATAAATTGTTATTTTTTTATACTGATTTACTACATTTTTGCAGGCAGGTGTTCAGAGAGCACGCCCCCTTTTTACAACACTCTGCAGCGCAACCCCTGGCGCGTTTGCAGAGGAGGAACTAATTCCCCTTGCATAATGGGGGTCCCTGGGGGGCAACTATCCCACCAGGAGCCTCCAGTATAAGCCAGGGATCTGCCTTACAGAGAGGTGTAATGAGGCCACACCCTTTTTACACCTCTCTGCAACGCAGCCCCCGGGCGTATTTGCAGAGGGGAACTAATTCCCCTTGCATACTGGGGGTCCCTGGGGCCAACTAGCTCACCTGGAACCTGCAGTATGCGCCAGGGGGCTGCATTGCAGAGAGGTGTAATGAGGCCACACCCTTTTTACATCTCTCTGCAGCGCAACCCCTGTCGTGTTTGCAGAATAGGAACTAATTCCCCTTGCATACTGGGGGTCCCTGGGGGCCAAGTAGCCCACCAGGAGCCTCCAGTATGCGCCAAGGGGCTGCGTTGCTTTGCCCCGGGGCGGCGGTCCCCGGGGCAGTGTGGGGGGATTGTGAACCCCCCACAATTCTTTATCACTATCCCGCCGTGATTTGGTCCCCCCAGGGGGTAATTTTAAAAAAAAGAGACCAGGTTTAAAAAAAAAAAATGTGGGCCTTTTTTGTCCTTGTGGGACCACCTCGGCAGGCCTAAGGGGTCAGGGTGTATCTACCCTGCCCCCTTTTTGTGTTCTTCACGTTTGTTTTTCTGCTTTCTTGTGCCTCGGTCTATCAAGCACAAGATGGATGCCAATACTTCCTGGTTAGAAGTGTTGACAGCCAATGAGCATGCAGCTTTCTCGGGAAGGCATGCTGATTGGCTGCCACTGTCTGTCAACACTCCAAACCAGGAAGTGTTGGCAGCCATATTGTGCCTCGGTAGAACCAAGGCACAAGAAAGCAGTGAAACAAAGGTGGAAAACACGCAAAGGGAGCAGGGTAGAAGCACCCTGACCCCCTAGGACTGCTCAGGAGGTCCCACAAGGACCCCCCAGGCCCCAAAAATGATATTTTTTTTTAAATCGCGGGGTACGTGTACCGTACGCGTACGTACGCGCATGGTACGCGTACCCCGCTATTCTAAAAAAAATAATACAATTTTTTGGGCCTGGGGGGTCCTTGTGGGACCCCCTGAGCAGGCCTAGGGGGTCAGGGTGCTTCTACCCTGCCCCCTTTTTGAGTTCTATACGTTTGTTTTTCTGCTTCCCTGTGCCTCAGTCTACCGAGGTACAAGATGGCTGCCAACAATTTATGTTTTGGAGTGTTGACAGACATTGGCGGCCAATCAGAATGCAGCTCGTACTCAGGAAGGTACAGCGTACAGTAAGCTTTCAGTGAGCTTATATAGATATATACATTTTTTTCAAATTCAGTTTTCTCAACAACTACTGGAGGGATTTACACCATTTAAACAAAAGGCCGTACTGCGTACCAGTTCCTACCATTTTGCCAAGTTTGGTGTAATTCCGTGTCTAATCGTCCTATGGAAAATAACATGGGGAAAACACATTTTGGGACCCCCCTTTTTTCTCAGCCCCCACTTGACGAATCCCCCCAAAACTTTCAGGGAAGGAGCGGAGCGGAGCGGGCCATCTTCTTTGAGAAATTCGCAGAGATTCATCAACCGGCGCCAAAGTTATTCCCAATAGAATGTTGCGGATTTCCTATGGAAACTAGGTTCTAACTATATATACTTACTGGCGACCGCCAGTAGGTAATATATATATATAAATATATATATATATATATATACATATATGTATATATATATATATATCCACAATCCTGAGGCACGAAGGGACGCGCGGACATCAGGTACAGACCGCCGAAGTTAGAGTGCAAGATGAGTGCTTTATTCCAGAATGGGCAGCAGCATGACGCGTTTCGTCCGGGAAACCCGGACTTGATCACATGACAATGCTTAGAAAGACCAGCGTATAAATACTGACATCAATTACAATATGTCCCACCTTCTAAATGCATAGACATATATATATATATGCAACCAAGTCCTGTAACAATCATCCGTATCCCCTCGAAGCTCAAAGAAAAAACAGGTACAGACCACAGGTTGGCTCGTGACATTTTTAGGTGCTGTTTATTCTCACCACGACTTCCTTAGCATGACGCGTTTCGACCGGGTCACCCCAGTCTTGATCACATGACGTGCCAACATAGAGGCGTGTCTTAAATAGTGCATAGGAAACAATTAGCCCCTCCTACATCAACAATAAACATAGAAAACATCTTGCTGTATGAATACATATAATTACAGTTGCGTGTTTTGATCTGAATATATATAATAGTATACATAGCAGTCATAAGTAGTCTCCTCAGCAACAATACTGGCAGCAGATACATTAACTACAATAAAGTGCAAAAAAATATAAGGCCTGGTGGCTTCAAATAATATGCGCTAGAGGAGAGAAATGTTTAAAAAAATGCTTGCAATGTATGCATAAGCAAGTTATTTAAAATCATGAAGTCAGTGATGTAGGACTATTGGCTTAAAAAGTGCGATTGCTTATATTGTGCAAAAAACGTGACAGACTATATGTTAAAAAATGATTGTGGGAAGCACCAGTTGGGCGGTATATATATAATATTCAGATAGAACTAACTGCAATTGCAAACGAATCCCTTTCTAACTAAAATTCTAATTGTAAAGTATCATTTTCTTGTGTTTGAACTAGTTTGTGGCTTCCTTGACAATCCAAATTACTGGGTCTCTATTGTAACAACTGGTGATTATTTTCTTCTGGAGTCCTAAAGCCTCCTCATTGAACTCCTTTGTCACATGACTCCTGGGATATCAGGAAGAGCAGTCCAAGCACTCTGGGATGTGGTGGTGGTGGCTAGAAACTCAGAACGCAGCAAAGCACCCAGTAGCACTCATATTGATGTAGAGTCAGTGTTTTACTATGAATAGAACAAGTTATGTACCCACACAGCTTAATACTAAACAAAAATGCAAACAAAAATGAATATAACAACACAGGTCCTCCTAACCCCTTCCTCACAAGAGGCCCTTGTTTAAAAGGGTCTTTGCTGGATTTTAACAGTGACTGCGCAGTTTTGATGGTTATTTTTGCAAGCTCGTTTCGGAGATGCTGAAAACTGGTGAAGCTTCTTCTCATATTCATGAACACCCGCTGTTCATGGTCTTTCAGTGATTCTCAGCTCAGTGTCCAGTGCATGGTCAGTTATTTAGAAGAGCGGGCAGCAAGGTTTGAGGGAGCAGCTGGGGTTGAAGGCAGTAAGCTTCCTGGTGGTGTTTTTGCTGGGAGGGTTGGGCTCCATATTGATGCTCCCCGATCCATCCATGCTCCTGCACAACCGTGAGGATCATTGTTCTAGCTGCTGCAAGACCTGCCAGGAGTTGCTTGGTCCCATTGCAAACCACCACCTGAATTAGACAGAAGAGCCCACCCCAGCAACAGCAGATCCTCTTGGCACAGGGATGGGGAAAAGTTAGCGAGAGCAGAACATGTGCAGTTGTTTGAGTCTCAATGGGGAACTGGAGGTTTCTCTCACTGAGACCTTAAGGCCCGTTGCAAGAGGGCTATATTTTGCAACCTTCTGATCGCAGTTATAATTTCATATAGCTGAGGTAACGAAAGGATGCTTGGCTTGTAAAACTGCTGATCACTTGTGAAACTGTTCACATGTCCAGGGAGTTCCTGCAGTCGGTGTGGGAAATCTAAACGTCAAATGACCTGGGCTTTCAAGAGCTGATCAGTCTGAAACCGCTGAATCGATTTGAGTGTGATTTCAGGCTTTCTGTGCAAGTTAAATATACCTAGCTACCCAAATGAAAGTGAGTCAAGCCTGTAGTGTAGATTGAGACAGCCTTGAGGTCAAGATAGGAAAACTATGGGCACGATGCGGGTTGAGGACAAATTGCTCCTGGGACAACGTAGACCAAAAATCTTCCCACATGCCATCAAGCAGCTAGGCTGGTGAATCATCTTCTAGGCAGGGCTCTGCAATACAGAAGAACACTGCAGCACCCTCTTCCTCACAGCAGGTAGACTGTCCTTCCTCAAGGCAGCCACACAGCACCTTTAGTTGGTAACTAAACCAGATTTAGCTAGCAATCATGGTTGCCACACATGGAGCTCAGAAGTCTTCTTGGCTACCACTGGTCAATGGGAAATTGAGTAGGGCAGTTACTCTATATTTATTCCCATACCCAGAGCTGAACAGTTAGCTATGATGGATAGGTCAGACTTTGGGCTGTTCCGGTCACATTTTGCGTTCCCCCCACATGATCAGTGCATGCTAAGAGTGATTTTAAAAGGAATCTCTTCTGAAGGGGTATGACCAGTTAAGAGGGTCTGTTAGAAATTGGGTTTCTGGTAGACAGAGGTATGCACCCTGTCCAAGCAGGAACCACAATCCTAGTCAGGGTAATTGTAGTACACACTTAAAGTTTACCTGTGCTCACCCTCTGGTAGATTGGCACATAGCAGTTAGGCTAAAATAAAAAGGCATTGTTTAAAGTATTTGTACACACACTCTCTCACACACACACACACACAGTGAAAACACCACAAAAGTACTCCACACCAGTTAAAACATAGTCAATATTTATCTGAGTAAAACAAGAACAAAACGACAAAAATACAACATACACAAGTCAAGATATGAATTTTGCAAGATTAAATCAAAATGCAGTGCTTAGAAGCAAATTGCTCCAACTGGGGCTATCTGGTTGTGCTTGACTGGGACAAATACAAAAGTTCAGACCGACCAAGATGGAGCATGGACTGGGTACCAGAGACATCAGACCCTCACGGGTAAGTAGCGCATTTTATAAACCCCTGATTGATTGATTGATGCAGACCGCTGACAGTACCTTGGATGAGTCTATGCTCCGTAATGATGCGTTGAAATATAGAGAGGAGGCGGCACTGTCGTAGGTGATGCATTGGTTCTGAAGTCAGAAAAAGTTGTTAATGCGTTTATCTCAAGAATGCTGTGTGATTCTGAGACGCTGATGTCTTACCACTGGGCTGAAGGCAATGCGTCGGTTAGAGGCCACGCTGGCCCGTTAATGCGTCGGACTTGGGGTCAGGGCGTCACAGACGTCAGCGATGCGTTGTCCGAGACTCACACAGAAGCAAGGATTCAGAGGTGCTCTGTCAGCAAAGGCAGGGCTGTGTTGTAAGTCGAGGTCATTGCGTCAAGCACTTGGCGAGGGCAATGCACCGGTTTTGCAGGGAGGGTGCTGGTTCCGAATGATGCTTTGGTTTCGATGTGTTGGTTTCTTGGGTTGCAGCACTAAACACTCACTTCCAAGGGCCCAGGACTGGATTGAGTACCACTTGGCAGAGCAAGACTCACAGCAGAGGAGCCCAGATGCGGGTAGAAAGATGCAGGTGAAGTCTTTGATATCCCAAGACTTCAGTAACAGGAGGCAAGCACAAACAAGCCCTGTGAGAACCTTTAGATGCAGGATATAGAGGGTAAGGTCCAGTCCTCTTCCTTCCAGGCAAGAAGCAGCAGGGAGCAGGCCAACAAAGTAAAGAAAGCAGCAAAGTGGCAGTCCTTCCTGGCAGCAAAATAGCTCGCAGAATGCCCTCAGTCCAGAAGTATTGTTAGTATATGGTGTCAGAGGTCCAGTACTTATACCCATTTTAGCCTTTGAAGTAGGAGACTTCAAAGAAAGGTCTTTGTGGTGCACAAGTCCTGGCCCTTCCTGGCCTGGCTCCAGAAACACTACAGGGTGGTATGCAGCTCTTTCTGTCGGGACAGGCCAGCCCTTTTGCGGTGCAAGTGTCCGCTCCTCCCTCTCACTCTAGCTCAGGAAGACCCATAGGCCTGGTGACGGGTCATCAGGATATGCAGGGCACACCTCAACTCCCTTTGTGTGTGTGTCTAGAGAGAATACACAAAGCCCAGCTGCCATCCAACCCAAACATGTATTCCAGGGACAGGCAGAGGTAAAGAATGGTTAAAGTAAGAAAACACCAACTTTCTAAAGGTGGCATTTTAGACCTACAACTTGAAAACCAACTTCACTAAAATATGTATTTTTAAATTGTTAGTCAATAGACACCAACCTCTCATTTTCTACCTGTTCCCAATTGGAATTTACAATGGTAAAGTGTTACAAGGCAGCTAAAGCTAACCTATGGGAGAGATAGGCCTTGCTGTAGTGAATAACAAATTTAGCAGTTTTCCACTACCAGGACATGTAAATCTCAAAAGCACATGTCCTACCTTTTAAATACACTGCACCATACCCCTGGAGCTACCTAGGGCCACCTTAGGGGTGGCATATGTAATAAAAGGGAAGGTTTGTGCCTAGCAAGTAGGTGAACTTGCCAGGTCAACATGGCATTTTAAAACTGCACACACAGGCTCTGCAGTGGCAGGCCTGAGACAAGTTTGAAGGGCTATTCATTTGGGTGGCAAAATCAGTGCTGCAGCCCCACTAGTAGCATATTATTTACAGGCCACGGCACATGTAGTGCACTGTACTAGGTAAACCAAATAGGCCAATCACGGAAAACCAAATCTCATTACATTCTAGACACAGAGCACATGCACTTTAGTACTGGTCAGCAGTGAAAAGGTTCCCAGAGTCCTAAAACCAGCAAAACAAAGTTCAGCACACAATCAAAGTGGGAGGTCTGAAGGCACAAATACAGCGGAAATCCCATCAAAAGAAGCCAGGTCTAACAGGGTCTATGTGCATTGTGGCCCATGCAGTTATGTCACCTCCTTTGTCAAGCAGATGGCGACAGACGGAGTGCTCCTAAAAGTGCCCTGACAGAGAAAAGGAGGCAAACTTCAAAGTAGAAATGTGGTACCTCAAACCTCCAGGCACTCAAGTTCCCTACTGTGAAACTCAAATGAGGATGCAAGGGGGAGGGTGGTACTGTTCTTGCTCTAGCCCCCAGGCCAAATAACTACCTGAGGAAGCCTCGCCCAAGGCCTTAATTTTTCATTTTTTATTTACATAAAGGAAATCCCAGTTTGATTCCCTGTTGCACCCAGCCATGTATACACGCGTTTGCCTCCTCCTGCAACACACAGGCACACAGTGTCCATATACCCTTTATGGGTGTCTCAAAACAGGTGAGTACAAAATACCCAGTCAAGGAAGATTGTTTGGAACCTTTCAACCTGGGGAGTTCAGTAGGCATCTAGCGCAAAAACGAGACAACTAAAAAAGGCCTTCCATTTTAAATCCATGCCGCCACAACTACCAGCACCAAAAACCCCAGCGAGAGGACAAATTCACTTCTTTTTGGAGGGGTGAATGTTAGGTGCTCTTTCCAACCTCAGAGCCACTCCCTGGACTTAATTAATGTAAAAAGGGAGACATGCAGTAAACATACATAGCCATTCCATGGAAACGTAATTAATGTAAAGAGGGAGACATGCAGTAAACATACATTATTATCCTGTTTAAATGAAGTAAAACAATTGAAAAACCTAGTCACTGTACCGTCTATACTTTCCGGAACCATGCAGGGGACTTTTCCATTTTATCAGCTAATTTAGCTCCACAAGTTATATCCTATGATGACATGTCTAAAGAACCCTTCTGGATTGTGCATACAATCTTTATGCTTGAACACAATTGTAGTAGAGTGAGTCAGAGCAAACACTTCGATCCATCCAAACACCTGATGTCGGCTTCAAAGAGTTTTATTGTTGACTCCCCCTGGGAATTCCTCACATCAAAAGGGAGATCCCTTCTTTCACTGTGAAATCAATGAAATGGTCTGAAAAGTTAATCTCAGACTCCTTGAGCACTGGAATTTCCAGGGGTGGACTGAAACATGTCTTTTCCTATTGGTGAAGACGTAAGACGCTCCTCTACTCCCATGATCAATCAGTCGCAGATTATTCCCAAACTTATCCCAGCCAGAGGCAACATAATGGCCTTAGTACAGAGTAGCCTGTTTACATCCAGGATTGTAATAAGCCTACACTACCAAGGCATTTTCAACCATGCAAGGCTAATATGAATACACAAATCGAGTAGTAAGAATTCCCCAATTTCTACTACTACCCTATTGGGATATTATTGAGCTAGCTGAGCTCGTCATGACCGTTGGAACGTTCGCATGCGGGGATAATTACCCCGCTGTGCTGAACATTCGAAAAACGGGTGTGGTTGTGCAGCTGCACTGTGCCTCATGACGAGCCGAGCTCGTCACAAGCACAGCAGCGCCACGCGCGGCCGCCCTCCCCCGAACAGCGGGGGGGAAACACCCCGCAGCGAAGGGGTTAAAGATAGAACTCAGTTTGGCACCATATCATCATAGAAAGTCTTACGGTCAGAATTTTCCTCATTTTATAAAAACAGGCTCTTTCAACAAACTTTACACCGGTTACGTCTCTTTCTTCTACAAAGAAAATAAGCAGAGGTTACTGACCAACTACAGGGAAATCTTGAAAATAAAATTAATTGCCATGTTTTTGGTTTTTGAACACACTTTTGGTCTCTTAATTATATGTCGGTACAGTGATGGGTGCAAGGGAGATGCTACTAAACCTAAGGTCCTAGAGTAGACCCTCTTGCATTGATAGTAATTAACCCTGTCGGTGCCAGTCAGCACTGTGGACCATCATATCAACCTTGTCCTCCTGGACCCGAAAATGATGAATCCAAGAAAGAGATGCTCACAGCTGGCCAAAACCTTATTCACACAATTGCAAAAAAGTCCCGGGGCAGCTGACAGCTGTCCCGTTCTTCCATAGCAACACGAATATTGAGAGTTGTGCATTGACTGCCCATTGACGGTATGATCCATTGCAGCATCCGTTGCTTGGTGCCCAAAACAATCCACAAAAAAGTCCTCCCTATCTAACCAATTCACCTGCCCTCTCCAGCGGGCAAAGAGGACCCGATACCAAAAATCACCATAAATGGATGCTCTGAGATTCACATCTTCCAAAGCATGAAATCAGACCACACCAGATGATGCTGCAACATTCACTACTATTGAATTGAGATCTCACCCCCTCCTCTATTTTAAGAAAAGTTACACACTCACATTCAAGGCAGTTCCAGAATTAAGCTCTAATATTAAATTGCCTCTAATTTCAAAAGTAAGTCTTAATATTGTACTGTTGCTCTCTATGCTCTAATGAGTTTTTAATGGGACATTTTGTTCTCTGTAATCTGCAGTAATGCTTTACGACGCAGCGGCCTTCTATAAAGCTTTTGCATAGATACATTGGTCGTCTGTGAAATGAACACTGCAAATTCTAGATGTACGTCTTGTGGTCTGCAATAATGTGGCTGGCTTGGCAATCCCGATGGTTGTTTCCCACTATTAATTTATAATTAACTCTTGATTTTTGATGTATTTGAATTATTGCATCAATATCCCCTTTTTTAGGGTTGCTATACAAACCGGTTGCAAAGCGGCATATCACTTAAAAAAATGTTTTTAAAGTTTTAAGCGGAAAACAAAACTACGCACATCAGATTTTGTATTGACCAACACTTGAAATGAAAAGAATGACTAGCATAGGTGCAAGTGCAACTGTGATTTAAATATTCCTGTTTTATCACAAGTATTCATTGATTTTTGGAAGTGTAACAGGGTTTCACAATGATCAGGTTGCACTGACTTGGAGAACAAGCAATTTAGACACAGAAAGTCATGCTGATGCAAGGGTTCCTTCCTGTTGTGGCCATAGACATGTCCCCAGACGGTGCAGATGAGGGAAAAAACCAAGGCATAATCCATTCTACTCCAAATTAGAAAATAACATGAAGATACAGTAACTGTACACTTCCCCTTGCTGAACACGGCTACCCCTTCATTTACTTAGTGGCTTTGCCTCTCTCCCTAGAGAGCAGTTCTGACTTTCGGCTAGATTTGTGTTACACAAAAAACATGTAAATACAGATTCTACCACCGTAGGCCGCAACTTCTATTTGTAATGAAAAGCGTCAGTGCCATTTATAAGGCGCTCTAAAAATCAGGACCACTCAGATGTAAAGTTGTGGGGCAGAGTACCAAAGCCGCGAGGGCCTTGCTCCTGTCCTCTCCAATGTGATGGTCTTCCTCAGGGGCGGGGGGGGGGTGTAACAGAATCCCCTCAGACCAGAGGATATTGGGTATGGCCCGTCTGATGTGTAGGTATGGCTCAGTCTCTCTTAGATGTGAAGCCCTCTGTAGTAATCAGGTCCCACGCAGTAGATGATGTTAAGATGTTTATTGGAAGATAAGCAGATAAGATGGTAAAGCAGCCCCACCAGGAGCATCCAGCATGATGCTCAGCCCAATGTCAATTGTAAACCCCAGACTACTGAGACCCAACATTCTTTTGTGCATCATAGCTGCAACATTCTACAAGCTGGATTGGTAGTGGAGAAAGCATGAATACATAAACAAGATGCAAGAATACTACATCATCCCCTCTCTTCCACAATGAAAACAAAAAGGAAAGAACACTAGTCAGAAAGAATAATACAAAAATAAAAAGGAGAGAACATTGGTCATGAAGAACTAAAGAATGAAAAACACATAGAAGAACATACCCATTCTCCTTTCCACAAATAACAAGAGAAAAACAAGTACTGAATAAAAAGAAACAACAAGGAAAACTAAGCTTGAAGGTACTGATGACTAACCGACAGACACACCTACTGGCCAGAACAGGCATGTAAGAAGGAAAGACATAGTACAAGAATAAATATACGAAATAGTTCAACCCTCATGAATGTACAATAAATAAACCTCATCACGAGAGTGCGAACAATTTAAAAACATGAGAAAATGGATAAAATTAAAACAACAAAAGATGTCAACATTACCCATCTTCCCACCAGAAAGATAATATAACAAAATAGATAGAAACGTTTCCAAATTCTTTACCCTAAAAAACGAGGGTCACTAGCACAAAGCCTGCCTCTAAAACAAAAGACAGTAAATGTAAGAATAAGGATAATAGGACTGTGACCCAAATCTTGCCTAAAATAAGAGACGGAAAGTGGAAAACCAAAAGATAAAGGGACTGAAACCCAAAACCTTGTCGCTTAAGCAAAAGAATTAGAATGTGAAACTAAGGATAGTGGGACTTTAACCCAAATCCTGCCTCTTAAGACAAAAGATGCTGAATGTAAAACTGAGGATAATGGGACTCTAACCCAAAACCTGCCCCAACAAGGGACGGTGAAGATGATTCCCATGTAGAGAACCTCCATGTAAAAACTGAGTATATGGGACTCAAACCCATTACTAAAAACGTAGGTGGGACTAACCCCCTTGAACACTGAGTATATGGGACTAACACCCAATACTTATTACATAGGTGGGACTAGAACCCCTTAGATACATGCAAAATAAATCATACTGTACTTGAGCACACGTAAAAGGTAAAGTGAGAGTGATACGTAAGAAAAGCTAAAGCTGCTAGACATACAAAACTAAGGGGAATGAAATCAGTGAAAGGTGTGCACTACCTACACTGAAAGAATATAATGAATGTAAGGAAACCAGCTCCTAAACAATAAACACCCTTAGTAAATTTACTAGCGCCAAAAAAAAATAGCCATAGAAACAAACTTTTCATCACTTAAACTCTCACTAAGTACAATACATGTGAACATTTTACTCAGTGCATTTACAATGTACTTAAAGAAATATGTATGGAACTCATAACTGCAAGGTAACATGAGAAGTAACTCAGGTGCCCAAAAAAAATTAAAGCAGTAAGTAAGCTGTAAGTAAATCAGACTTAGTTGCATTTAAATGGCACTGTAAATGAGAAATTGGCACGAATAACATTTAAACTGAGAAATAAGTGATGTCGAAATCATCACATGTCACAATTGACTGAATTGGCAGTTTAACACGAAATTCAGGAAGTGCTGGTGAGCGGTGTCTCACCCAAACAAAAACGGAGGCAAAGGATTATCAAAAAGAATTAAGTGTCCAAAATTGGATGAGAACTCGATTTGCTGAAGTATCAGTACCTGTGAAAGAGTTCCATATCGCAATCCAAAGCTGGTGAAGACGATCTATAGCAGGATTAAAATCCGATAGAAAATGCCAAACAGGATCAGCGGCAGACAGAACTTAAATGCGCAACATTTGGTGAGGAGCCCACGGCAAACAGTACTTAGGTGCGCAATGGCTGCTGAATGAATAAATCCAAAATGATTGCAAGTCAGATGACGGTATGCAGGGTGGTTCAGGGCACGTCAGAGCAGCAGAACGTGCTATCAGCAGTACACACAACGTCACTTAAGAGGCTAGGAACGCATTCACGGGACGAAGGTGAGTGCGTGCCAGAGTTCGTGGAAGTATTTCAAAGATGAAAATGGCAGTTGGCATAAAATGTACACTGGTAAGGTCAAAACTGATTAAAAACGAAATATCTCACCAGAGTTTCCCTATCGGTGCATATAGCTACCCAAAATTAATTGAAGAACACAAAAGAAAATAGGTCAAAAATGCTGTTTTTTCCTCGCAGGAGCATCATATACAGCAAGTTGAATTCTACAAACAACAGGCAGTTAATAAACCGAACTCAAAGTGGCTTGAAATACAAGGGAAAACAACGTTGTTAAGTCACAAGTTCCGTTATGGCACTACTTCAAATATAAGTTTTCATATGGCCATAACTTCTATGCTTGATAGTTTGAGTCCTCATTTTAGTTAGCCTCTTATTCCTTTCATGCTTGTTCGCTCGAGAAAAATGTTTGATGACAGTTTACTTTCCACTGTTTCAGCCAAGATGAAACAATCGCCTTCAGTAATTTAGTTACATCACTTGTCTTACTACACACGCTTCCATCAATAATTGACAGTCAATTTAAAAGTGCAGTCAGAATCTGTAAAGTGGATGCCTTCTGCTCAATAACGACTTTTTAACCCTTAACAGGTGGCAAAATCACACACACAGCCCCTTTTTACCTTCTTTTCTTTAAGTTTGCACACGTTTCTTTTTGAAGTATAGGGTTTCTTGTGGCTTTGAAGGCTTCCGCTTGTTGACAAGTTGGTAGATGTTGTAGCACACCTGTTCTTGAGATGTCCGGTGAAGTGGACTCTGGTGGGGCATACAGGCGTGATCTCTCTCTTGCTTGTCATGTTACTCTTTAATTTAAATATGTTTTTTTTTAAATAAGTTTCTTGCTTGAGAGGAATCTTTTGCTTACTTGCTTGAGACTAGTTGCACTTCATCAGTAAGAGTGGTAGGTTCGTTGAATCCATCGTCGCCATAAATAATGTAGTAATCAGGTCCCACGCAGTAGATGATGTTAAGATGTTTATTGGAAGATAAGCAGATAAGATGGTAAAGCAGCCCCACCAGGTGCATGAATACATAAACAAGATGCAAGAATACTACACCCTCCCTCCTAATGTCTGGTGACCTGCAATGAGCAGTTGAAGTTCAGAGGCACAAGCAGCACTCTTCTCCACATGCAACCAAGGGAAAGTAGAAGTAGAAAGTGATAGACAAAATTTAGGTCTGCAGGAAGAGAAAAACCTATTTGGACATACCCATTTAGAAATTAGAGGGTTGCATTGCTTGTGTTTACAAACACAGCAGCTTGGCCAGCAGATTAAAATTATGAAAAGAATAAATAGTATTAACAAAAAATACATTGTACTGACATTTTAGGTATCGAAGTTTACTTTTTATGTAAAATAAATATAAATGCTGAGTTCGGTTTATTAATACAACTAAATATCTTGTTTGTTCGATGTCCAACATGGCATGCTGATGAGACCGATGCCTTCCTGTACGAGATAAAGTCAGCCTCACCCAACATCATGGCCTCTGACGTAACTAGACTGACGTTAGCTTACAATTTACCGTATTTAAGAGCAATTTCCACAGCTCTGTAGTCCTCATTTATTCGGCACTCCTCTGAAGATGTACAGCTTGCATCATCAGCTTTAGCTTCCATTACACATTTGTTTTCAGCTTGCGACATTATAATAATCAGGACCATTAGAATTATGCGGTAGGAGAGGGCCAAATTATGTGGCAGGGTTAAGTAAATTATGCTGCATGAAAAGGCAAATTTGCGGCCTATTGCAGCACATTTTTTAATAGTATTACTTCCGTATTTCATAATTTTTAAACTTTGTAACACTCTCAAGTCATTGGTTGCACCTCATTAGTACCAGTTTAACATCCAAATATAGCAATAAGCAACAGAAAGGTAACCAGTCCAGCTTTACAAAGGGCCTTCCTCTGCACGGCAACACGTGTTGCAATATTAGTAACTTTTTAACCGTTTGAGCTAGAAACTATTTTTTTGTTAAAATCTGAAGATTTTGGATTATGTGGCAAATGCGGCAATCAATATTTATACAAAAATCACAGAGGACTGCACAATTGCAAAAACCCAGTGACCCCGACAATAATAGATTGTGTAATTTGGATTGTGTTGCATTTTAGCGATGGAAAATCCCACCTATGCCTCTTGAGCGAGGGGGTTTCTAGTTAATGACCAGTTAAGTATGGCCATAATGGTAATGGCCATGTTGTAACAGAGGAAGGTAATAAAATGGACCGGGGCCTGCCCCTTATGGCACAAAAGAGAGAGTAAAGTGTTGGCTGATGATTTACTGCAGCTGTGCCACGTTTAATGTTCAGTACAAAAGGGAGTGGTGATGGACGGAGCATCTGAATCAATCAAACACTCACACCCAGTCAAAAGATCTGGGTTTAATCCATCACCGTTTTTTAGCCCACTCTGCCACCCCAGTTCAGACATGGCTATATGCAAATGAGTCTGACCCTGTGCCTCATGGGAACAGTCCAGCCCGAACTGCCAAGCCATGTCTTCCCTGGACCGGAAACAAGCTTCCGAGGACCGGTTTCTGGCATTCCAGCCGTCTTCAGCCCGGCTTGCTTGAATCCAGTGGCAAAATGAGCAAGGGACTCACGTCTGAGCATAACCTGCCGTTTAATGTTCAGGCTGCGCAATGAGGCCCTAAACAATTGGCGATGAAGGGGAGTTGGGTCTACCAGTCTGCCTCGCTTTCCGGTGTCCTGCCTGCCAGTGCATTCTGTGGCACAACCACTGCTTGTTTGGTTGGGGAGCGGTTCCTGCTGCTACTAGCTCTCCCCTATTGGTTCTGGCGAGCAGCTGTGTGTGCCGATATGGCAGGCTGCTCAGCGGTAGACCTGCCGCTCCTGCAGGTGTGCCTGGGTGTTTTTCTGACGGTCCTACCTGCAGCACTAGCTCTGCCTTCCGTGGTCTTGGTGCCTATTTCTGCCACGCACGTGAGGCCTGATACCCTGGCTGGCATTGCTGCATGGCCCCTCAGTGGCTTTGCTTGAGAGGAGGGGCTTGTGGCTTCCAGAGGGCACTTGTTGGCCATGCTGAGTCACTCTCTTCACTACTGCTTTTGTGCTTTTTGGCCCTGCTGGTGAGCCTTTCACAATGCTGGCCTGTTAATCTGCACTACTGGCTGCCTGCTGGCGAGTCCTGCACCATTCTGCCTGGTCTACTGCACTACTGGTTGATGCCTGGTGGTGAGTCCTGTACCATTCTGCCTGGTTTCCTGCACTGCAGGCTGACCTCTTGAGACTGTTATGGCTTCTATGCCTGCCCTTGAGCCCTTTGTGGTTGATGGCCCTCTTACTATGCAGGTGGCATGCTCCCACAGTGTACCATCCTCCTCTCTGGCCCTCACATCCCGGCTTTGATTTACACCGGAACCTCAATAAACCTTCTTCCAGTCTGTGTTCTAAACTCTCCCACTACAGCCATTTCTGCGCCTCACTGCCACTCAGTTATTAGCTTTTGGGTCCACAATGCCACTCCCACTAGCTGGAGTGTTCACAACAGATATATCTCATGAGTCCCACTCAATGCGGCCCAAAGTGTATGTCACCAAGAATGGCTGCGGATTGCTGCTGAGCTGCCAACTACCCGAACATCTCCATCTAGTCTCCTTTACTTTCACTACACATCTAGGGAGCGTGGGCAATTTGGTAGCTGAGTTCTTACAGCTATTTGCTGGCATTTGTGTCTCAAGGACCATCTCGTATGCCTCCACATTGATAAATCCATCCAGCCCGTTGTGCTGAGACATCACAAGGTAGCATTCCATCTATACCCGAAGGCGGAAGATGAACTTAGAAAATTGGAGCAGGCAGACATCATTGACAAAGTAGACGGCTCAACATCGCGGGTGTCTCCGACTGTGGTGGTTAACAAACCAAAACCAGGTGAAGTAAGAAATATGGCCACTCAGCAGAGACGCCACCTGACACCCACTATTGATGCCATTGTGGTAGAAGTAAGTGGCTTGCCGGAGCTTTCCATGGTTTGGACCTTTGAGCAGGATATCATCAGTTGATGGTGGCTCTGGGGTCATGGGCCATCACTACCTTTTCCAGCCACGTGGATCTGAGGAGATACAAACGCCTCAGTTTCAGTTTATTCAGTGTCACAGACATTTTTCAGGACGCAATCAGAGAGGTGTTGGCTGACCTGCAAGGGGTCAGCAACGACATTCTGGTGCATTCCTCCTCCACTGAGGAGCATCTTGACCAGGGGTCTCCAACCTTTTCTGTACTGCAAACTATTTAGGTTCAATGAAATGCATTGAGAACTACTAATATTATTAGTGTTGTATAATTTCATTTTTTTAATGTGTATAATAATTCAATCTAGCAAAAGTTTTCTAGTTTATTAAGTTGGGCTGCAAACAGGTGAGCTACGCAGAGTTAGCTGGAGAGCTACAGTAGCTCACAAGCTACACTAGTTGGAGACCCCTGATCTTGACAGATTGAGGGTGACTTTTTGATGGCTGCAGGACAGTGTACTCACCCTTCATCGTGAGAAGTGTGCATTCCTGAAGATGGAAGTGGCATTCTTTGGATACCGTTTCTCGGAGTTAGAGGTCATGCCTGATCCCGTAAAGTTTGTGGACATTCAAACAGCCTACGCCCCTATGAGAGTCGCAGGTATTTACAGTTTCTTGGGGATGGTTAATTACTCTGTCCTCTTCATTTACAATCTGGCTGCCCTCAGTGCCCCACTTTGAGAACTAACTAAACCAGTGCAGTTTGGGGATAGGGCCTGCCTAAAAAGAAGCATTCAAGGTGACCAAACACGCTTTGTCTGCACACACCACCCTAGCGGACTTTGACCCCCACTGCAATTCAGCCCCACCGGACTCGGAGCTGTCTTGTCCCAAAAACAGGATGATGGTAAGTGGGCTTCTGTGGTGTATTCCAGTTGTGCTTTGACAGAGACGGAGAAGTGATACTCTCACATTGAGAAGGAGGCCATTGCTGTTCATTGGGGATGTCACCACTTTCACCTCAGTGAAATGGCTGGCTAAGGCCAGCCATTTGTGGTTCACACCAACCGCAAACCATTGATATGGCTGTTCACTGGGTCTTTGTCCGAACCACCATCCAGGATCGAGAAGAGGGCCCTCCAATTACAGGACACCAGTACTGTGTGGTGTACAGACCGGGGTCACAAAACCCCGCAGACTATCTCTGCAGACAGGCGAGACCAGCCATGGGCGATGAGACATCAGACACAGAGGAAGTGGAGGAGCACGTGAGGCTGGTGGTTGACCCTTTGAGGTCTCTGACGATCGCCCTGGATGAGATTCTCATGGCTACACGTTCTGAAGAATGTCTACAATTGGCGATCTCAGTAGTGACATCAAGGAACTGGCACACCCTTACTCAGAATGCTATCGCAAGGATGAGGCGCATGTGACTCTGGCGTCCCTGCATAATTTGCGTCATGAATTGGCTGTATCTCTGGAATGGTGTTTTGGTGAGAGACCCCTGCCTGGTTTTTCTGGAAACACTGCAACAACAAGTTTTAATGTAAATTGTTTAAATTGTATTTATATAGTGCTTAGTACCCCTGACACGGGGTTGAAGTGCTTCACAGCGAGTAGCACGCTACTCGAGAACCCAAAGTTAGTGGTCAGTCCATTAATTACAGGGATTAGTTTTGCATGCTCATTTCATGCATTCACACCAGTTTCTTTGTGGTACATTGTTGATAGCGATGTGATCATTGCAGAAGGCTATGTGAGACGCTATTCCTTGCTGGAAGTAATAAATATTGTTATAATGTCTAAAAAGTGATGTAAGGCAGATAGAAGCCATGATATTTAGAGTAACTTGTATACAGAAGGAAGAAGGGAGGAAAGGTCAATCTTTCATGCAGTATTTTAAGGCTGAGAATTGTTGCATGAAGTTTGTGGCTGTTAACCAGTTGACAGAAACCGTTTTAAATTCTGCCCCAAAAGAATAGCTTATACAATCTTTTTTAGCGGCATTTAAGAGATGACAGAGATATTCCCTACCGTAATAAAAAAAAACATGCATTTGCATTGGTGGCCCTTGCCCATACTGCCCATCAAGGGATAGTCAAAACGAAATCAAGAGTCAGGTGCAAGGTATGGTTCCCTGGTTTGGATGACTGGGTAGAGCTCACCATAAGACATGTTCGTTGTGCCAAGCTACTTGACTGGCAGAATCACCTGCTCCTCTCATCACTGAATTCATTGCCCCTGTTCCCTGGAACAGAGCTAGTGCTGTCTTTGGAAGCCCACCTGATGGTCGGCACATGTTGGTGATCATATATGATTTCTCAAAGTACAGCGAGCCAGACTGTCCCTCATCTGGAGAACGTCATGGGCACTCATGACTTGCTAAATGAACTACGAACTGACAATGGCCCTCCTTTTTCCATGAGTTCACTAACTACATGACCCCCAGAGGGGTTTGTCATGGTCAGATTACTCCCCACTGGCCACGGACAAATGGGGAAACAGAACACTTCATTTGAACCCTAAACAAAGTCCTAGGAATTGCGCTAGCCAATGGACAGAACATGGAGTGTGCTCTGTATGCCTTACTATGAGAGTATCGACTCACTCCTCATGTCACAACTAAGGTGTCTCCCAGTGCCCTATGCATGAACCGAGTGGTGGGCGACACCATTCCTCACATTGGGGATCCATCCATGTTAAGGGATCAAGTTGCTGATGCTTTATGCCAGCAACAAGTGTAAAATGACAAAACGTCCAGGAAGAGGTGAGCCAAGCTGAGGCATCTTTGAATTGGTTACTGGGTGCTTGTTAAGCACCGACGTCCTGGGAGCAAATTTCTCTTCCCTTTTGAGTGCAATGCAGGGAACAATGATCATGGCACAGAAAGATTTTGAAACCATCACGAGGAATGTAGCGTTTTTTAAGGTGTACCAACAGCCGGACACGAGGTCAAGTAACACTTTCTGTGTGCCTCTGGTGGATGACACGGAGGTGCGATGTTGAGAGTATGAGAGATTTGCAATGTGGTAGCTGTGCATCATCTGTGGTCTAGCCGGGAAAGTTGATGGTTCATCAACAATCATCTGAGGCAGTGGAGTCTCTAGATACTGTCCCGAGAACTGATATGGGGTATGGACCCGTGGTGGGATCTCCCCTACGTCCAAATGTGCTTGGAGAAGCAGATCCTGGCCTGATAGGCAAGGCACGGCGAGATATGACCCGAGATCTTGCCGCTCAGTCTTCACAAAATTGAAGGTTTTTTTCCTGAGTTGACCTGTTCTGTCCAGCTCACAGGGCTATATCCTTGTTTGCCTTAGTTCTTCATGTGATGTTGAGTTTGGTGGAGCTGTGCACTGATCATGGCTCTTACAAATGTTTGAATTGGCTGCTGATTGTGGTCTCCTGTTTTCAATTGATTGTTTTGTTTTTGTTTATTTGGGTTAAGGAGGAATGTTGTGTTTTTGTGATGGCACATCCCAGGTACGTCTGGGTTTCTAGTGAGCGATCCAATTACGTATGACCATGATGGTAATGGCCATGACATAACGGGGAAGGTAATAAAATGGCCCAGGGCCCGCACCTCGCGGCACAACAGAGAAAGTCAAGTGTAGGCTGATCATTTACTTAGGCTGCGCCGCGTTCCCTGTTCAGGCAGTACTCTGGGGCCCTCAACAGATTGCAAGTGACAGCACGCACAACATCCAATGTATTAGAGTGAAAAGGCAGAAAATTAATTTTCTTTGCTGATGGAAAACTGCATCTTATAATGCTGCTTAATTATTATGAACTGTATGGTTACACCGTGGCACCACTCTACTGTATTGGTTAATCACTTTAGTTGTCTTTTAATTAGTTCAGAAGTGTCACACATGCTTGTAATAAAGCTAATTTAAAATACTTTAGACTTCATAGCGTGTTGTGGGTCGATACACATAGATTTATTGCTGACAATCAGAATACCGCTATTTTATTCTTTATCTACCCATTTATTTGAAAAGTAGTATGAACATTACCTCAATATACCTTTCAACAGAGAGGACTGGGCCCGGTGTAAAAGTCTCGCTCGTAACTAGCACTGGCCAAAACCATCAGTTGTTTTCCATGTAGTGCCTCTCTTTTGATGACTTAATCCACCACTAAGGTTCAGACTGACACGTTGGGTTAGAAAGGTTTCACTCTCTCATTCAGGCCTTGCTTTGCATCTGCCAATACTATTCTAAGATATTATTAAAACAGGGTCAGACTAGGACTGAAATAGACCCAGGCACCAAAATGAAAGTTGCCCCATTAGCAAACCAGATAGCTAAAAAGATTGACCGCATTCGCAAACTGGGGCAGTTTTGAACATGTAAAGGCATGCTGCATAGGTTTTTTTAAGGGTATGGAAGATCTAATGCAGTTGATGTTGCTACAGCAATATATATCGTGACATCAGGGAAATCAACTATAAAACACAACTCACAAGATCATAAAACAGGCCCACAAACCTTTATTGTTCAGGAAGCTTTCGGGTCTCGATCAATCTAAAAACAAAGCACTGGCTAAATGCAAAACATTTTTTTTTTGGTCTCAAAAAAGCACACATTGCCATCATACATCCTGGCACAGTGGCATAGCTAGAGCTTTTGCTGCCTAGTGCAATCCCTGAGTTTGCTACCCAGTGACAGCCGGTGCAGGTAATAGCTGGGGGGAGGTGAAGACGACAAGGGAGAATAAAATGTAAAAAAAAAAAGAAAATTTACCTTGCACTTGCTGCCACCACCAGGGCTGACCCCACTCTCAGCTAAGCCACTGCCCTCGCACTGAAAAGAACTATTTTATGTGTGAATGTGCTCCATGTGAAACAGCAGCAATCTGTAAATCATAATGAAGTCAGCCAGTGGCTGAAGTGGGCTCCCACATTGGTCCTTGACCTTGATGCATGTTGGAATGGTTGGAAAGAAAATGTGAATGACGCAACCACAGACTAATAGAAGAAGTCAGGCTGAATCCCCTATAAGTAACTATGTTATACACATCATTTTAGTAAAATTAAAAGGCCTTGGCTAATGCAGCCTTAAAAAAATCAATCAGTCTGGAATTGGCTACCAGTCTCTTGCCTTTAAGAACAAAAAAAGCAAGACAGAGAAAGTTGGGGAAACATGCAAGAAAGAAAGAAAGAAAGAAAAGAAATAGGGAGGCAGAAAAAAGAGAATTGTATGAAAGAAAGAGGAAAGGAAGGAATAAAGAGGAAGGCAAGAAAGAGGAGGGCAATAAAGAAACATGAAGGCAATGAAAAAGGGAAGAAAGAAAGATAGAGGAAGACCAGAAAGAAAAAGGAAAGGAGGAAAGATAAATGAAAGAAAGGGAAAGAAGGAACAAATGAGCGAAAGGAACTGGATGGTAAGAAAAAGGGCAACAACGAAAAAAAAAGAAGGAAGACTGGAGGAAGGCAAAAAAGAAGTAAAAGCAAGACAGAAGGAAAGATAAAAAGGAAGGCAAGAAAACAAAAGAAGGAAAGAAAGATAGGGGAAATAAAAAGAGGAAAGAATGAAAAAAAGGAAAGAAAGAAACCGAGAGAAAGAAAGAAGGAATGAAGGAAAAAAAGAGGAACAATGAAGAAAGAATAAAGAGGAAGGAAAGAATGGCAGATGAAGGCAAGAAAGAAGAAGGAAAGGAGGAAGGCAAGAAAGAACGGAAAGGAGGAAAGTAAGAGAAAAGAAAGAGGATGGTGTGAGAGAAATAAGGCAAGGAAAATGAAGAAGGATGGATAGAAAGAAGAAGGCAAGACACAAAGAAAAGGGAAAGAAAGAAAGGAAAAAGAGGATGGCAAAAAAGAAAGAATGAATAAAATAAAGCAAGCAAGGGAAGAAAAAAGAAAAAGGAAAGATGGTATGGAGGAAAGAAAGAGGAAAGACAGGAAAGGCAAACAAGAGAAAGAAGGAATGACAGAAAGGCGTGGTTGCAAAGACAAGGAACATTAATGAGTTTATTTTCATAATTCATGTGAGCTGCTGGTATGGTGTGAAAAAACAGCTGTCAGATAAACAAAGGCCCCCTCAAAATGAATTTACAACAGCATTGGCGGGTGACCGGAACTGATAAAGCTTATTTCTGCCCTGTTCTCACATAGAAAGCCTCTTGCTATCACATCAACCTCAGCAAATAAAGGCAACACGAATGATCTATTAACAACAAAAACACTGGCACTGAAGGGAACTATCTTGAGTGTGGATGACCTCCTTGTCAAAGGGCTAAATGTAGTCATTCAAAGTGATGATAGCCAGCCAGTGGCTAAGTAGGCTCACTCAATGCACCAGGCAGTGTGCTATAGTGGGCAGAAACAAAATGTGAATGACACAGCAACAGACCAATGGATGAAGAGCAGTAGCTGAAAGTCCCTTTAAGTAAGTATTGTTAAAAATAATGTTAGGAATATGATTAACACTAAACCTACAAAATCAGCCCACGCACTGAACTGTCAGACCAGCCCATCTATCCACCACCATATTGCCCTTTAGGGCAGCCTGACTTTGTTACTAAAACAGAAAACAACATTGGATCGTGGCTTACTTAGCATTACCAAAAACAAAAGGTGAGCTGAGGAAGGAAGGCAGCAAGAAAAGGAATATCAAATCTCACCATAGACGAGTCAGTCAAACTACCAAATGGTTCAGGGAGGTGGTAAGTATTAAAAATCTCTGTTGAGGTGGTAGAATGTCAGTAGACTGGAGGCCCCATATTCTGTTAGTAGGGTTGTATAATTGTATCTTTTATTTATCACATTTCTATAAATATCTATTGAAGGTGTTCCAGGAAGGATGTAAAAGTCAATTTTATACAGATTGATAATCTCATTGACATTGTTTTATTCAAGAGACCTGTTCGGTGATGAAAGGTTCACAAGAGGTATCTGCAGTCCAAGGCGGTGTTGTCATTTCTGGCGTGTTTGGAGGAAGTGGGTGGGAACCTGGATAAGGAAGCACAAAGCGGAGTCAAAGTACAAGGTGTGATCATGTGACAAAACTAGGTGCTGGAGTGCCCATACTAGAAAGGATTGAATAATATAAGCGATAAGTGAATAAAGTAGAGAACAGGTAAGCGCTTAAGATCACCTACCTCCTTTTTCGTTTTTTTTCTATCAAGTTGTGACTTTTTGCTGCCATGATCAGTCTGAATCCTTGCAGGACGCATTGCTTGGTAAAGCCATTTGGACTTTGGGCATGACCTCTATATTATGCATCATCACTCCTACCCTGTTATTTTTTCCTCACCCCCAACCACCAGCTTAATATGATTTTGCTTCTCTGAAGATCACTTGACTTTACTCTCAAGATCCTATCAATGGTGGAAATAGTATCCCACGGCTTTTGACTTTGACTACCCTTATTCTCGTTATGAATCTATCTATATTATCGGGTTGTCATTTCCTGCACCTCGATCATCCACCTTGAGAGTAATGTAGCAGACCACCTCTAGATCTACTAGCTTTCAGAGCACTGTTCTCTATGATTTTACGTTTTACTTATCAATTCACGGGCAGCCCACCACATAATTAGGCATGGATTTCACCATGTGTCAAGGATTGCAGTGAAATCACACGTGTGAAAAAGCACATTCACCGCTTTTGTCTGTACATTAGGACAATATTGTGATTGTAAATGTTTGTTATTTTTTATCTTCCTCTTTCCCCTTTTTATTTTTTCTGTACAGTCCGCGTTATTATATGTATGATGATTTGCTCATATATGTTACCTCTGTTAGTGCATGTCTATTTTAATTGTTACTTGGTATATAAAAAAATCCTATGGTTATAACTCTCATAATCATTCACAGCCTTGAAAAAGCTCTAGACCTACGTGCTACCTAAGGGGAGAAACACATGTTGGCTGGCTAATCACCCTGCAAGAAAATATGAAATATGCATGATAAATTCTCACCTTACATAATGAATGTATCTCTAATTATAGTTGTACTATAATTAAATATTACCCAAACTGTACCCTACACACACTTAGCCATGTTTTCTTCTGTGGGCATAAGTGGTATTGCCTATTTTTGGGTAATAATAACAGCTTCCCTTATAAAAAAGCCATTTAAAAATATCATAGCCCCCGGACTCTCGTTTTGGTAGCTGTTATGGCCTGCCAATGTAGTCTTCTCACAATTAGAGGTTGCCAGCTCAATTCCAAGCATCCCATGCTGAGAACTACAGTAGGACTTTCTGAAGCACAGAGCTATTTCCTGAAAGGTGACGCACCCAAAACACAGTGAAAGATGAAAGGTGGCACCACGTTCTCTGACACTAGGCCATGCACCTTGCTAGCTTCTGTCAATTTGTTGTCAAAGAAAAGTGTGAATCCATAAACCTTTGTAGAACCCATCCAAGGTCCAGGAGCCCATTTTGGACAATAACCGAGCAACAGGGGCCGCGGCGGTTGATGTGTAAGGTTAAATCAAACAAATTAGTTCAATATACCTGCTTGCTGCTCTTCATAGTCACGTCTCTCCTACTCCTGCCGGAAGGGACAGAAAGCAGCCTGGAAGCACCCGGGCTCCCCAGAGCCAATCACAGTGCTGCAATACAGCGTTGTGATTAGTCTGAGCACCATAGCTCAGTGCTCAGATGGGGCATGGGGGCCTGGGTATGTTCTCGACCCAGGCTGTAATGCAGCCTGGGTGGAGATGAGGGAAAGTGCGCATGACTGTTATGGTCAGCCTGAGAGGGCCGGCCAAACAGTAATGTGCACTTAGGAGTGTTGACAAACCACTCCTTGCCTTCTCTGTCAGCCCAACCTGCCTCACAAAGCAAGTGCATCAAAAAGGAAAAAATAAAATGATAATAACTGAGATATCATTTTATTTTTTCTTATACTGCTGAAATAAACAGTGGGGCCATGCTCCTCTACCTTAGGGGAGGAGCCGCCACTGTGACCGAGGCTGTCTCGCTCTTGAATAAAAAAGGCACCACAACTTCTTTACATTTCTAGGTTACCTTCTTGTACTTCCATCTAAGACCATTTGTGGTTTAGCCTGCATATTCACCCAGGATGTGCTAACCTTCCCCATTAAAAAACACTTACTAGAAAATGCAGTTTTGAAATCCTCAAGCAGGCTCTAATTAACTCACAAAATAAATACCTCATTTAAAGCTGAATTACCAAACTTTGTACTTCTGTTACTGTCATTTGTCATATTTCTACCCTCAAATGCTTTATGATTTTATGTCAGTACATGTAAAATATGTTTAGATCTAGCTCTGTGAATCGTAAGGTTCTTTATCTTTTGCATATTTAGTATTGTAATTTTCTTTTTGCTTACTATACCTCGTTATCCTGATCCCCAACGTTGAGCCGTTGAGGTTCGGTAAGCTTTCATTCTTTATATCGGGTGTGAAAGGGCGAGATTTTGATCGATACCTTATATCTATTGATCCAAACCTCGATCTGGTCGACTGAACCTTTATTGCCTGTCTTGGAAGGAAACAGTACACCTATCTGCAAATTAGTTCACCCAAGAAAGGACTCTGCTCTCAAAGATCACGGACAACTTCTAGGTTTCAAAAGTTTATTGTAAAGATATAATGAGCTGCAAATACAAGCATCTCAGAATGAGATTCACGAGATACACAGGTCCAATTACATACATGTGCTCTCGAAAAGCCCTCAGACGAGCAACAGAAATCACTAACACAAGTTCTAAAAATAGCAAAGCTATCAGCATAGACGCATATCTCTCCTTCATTTAGGTTGGAGGAAAACAAACACAGGTTAGGCGTCCCTACCCTGTTCTAGATGGTATCCCTACTTAACCAAATCCCAACCTAACAAAGGTGTCAGCAATGAATGACCCCCAAGGGAAGTCACCCACTCTAAGTCTCTTGGTGAAAACCTAAAATTCTCCAGTCATGACCCCTCACTGCCTACCCATCCGCTCTCTAAAGGGTCCTCAGGTCTCTGCTCTAACTCCACCCAGGGGTGCTGTCCCTAATACAAAACAGTCAACAACATTTGAGACGCCCCTTGCGAAACGCCTCTCACGTGGTGCAACTTCAGGCTTTTTCCATGATGCTTTGTATTGGGCCTCAGACGTTAGAGTTGACCTTGCTTCTCAGTCTCTTCTCCGGCCCGCTGATACCCCTTAAACATTCCAGAACCCTCCTCCATGTCTGGGCCGTCTACTGAACAGGCCTCTATTCATTCACTTATAATTGGATCCCCCCTTTCCTGTTGCAGACAGATATCTGCCGCCAAGAACCCAACTCTCATAGACTTCTAAAAAGGCTTGCAACATTTCTCAGCCCAGACATGTACGTGTAAATCAATGCTAAAACATTTCAGGCCTACAATATTTCACATTATGATTATAGCATTCAAATTCTTCATTTAATTAAAGCATGTTAAAACTCTTATTCTATTATTTAGAAAACATTACTCTAAATCATGGCCCATTAATGCAATGACCAAAAACGTTAAACAATCTGTGTCGTGAAAAGAAACACCTTCCCTTTTAGCTCCAGCTCTGGCCCTGAGGCCTACCACGTTCTGCGTTTTACCACAGACCATCTTATATGTTAACAGCTACACGACATAGATTCAAAATAATCACGTCTAATAAAATCATATAATGTCACACATTTCTGTATTAGTTCCACTTCTACTTAAATCTCTATATTAGCTATACATTTAGAATATAATTTCAGATACTATTAGCACTCATGGCATTTCTCATCATGACTTGTGCTTACTATAGGTAAGTGTGATGTACTCATATATTTATATCAGTTTGCGCTCTCTCAGTTCCCCCCTTTGATGACCTCTCGGGGTCATCACTAACATTTAAACTGCAGTTATTGCTGGCATTCTCTGTGCTTCCAGAGCTCTCAGGCTCCTGTACTGATTATCTTGTATGGCAGCCAATCTCTGCAACTGTTCTCTTTGGGCCCTTTCTGACCTTCTTGCTCTGTACCATTTGAATACCCTCACCAATCCCCACAATATTATCCCACAGATCAATATTATGATGATAGGCTTTAGGATATACCAAATAAAGCTTTTGCCTAAGGTGGAAAACCACCCTCCAACTGTACTCATTCCGTGGCCCACCTTTTCCCAGACATTTTCTCTACTCAAGTCTTCGATCTCTTTGTGTATATTAGTTATGTTCTTAATAACTTTCTCAAGGGGTTTTGAAAGGTCTGGAATGTAAGTGCAACATTCCTGAACCTTCAAAGCCTTACAGACTCCGCCCTCTTTTGCTAATAAGACATCTAATGCAAGCCGATTTTGAAGAACCATAGCCCTTATCGATTGCATCTCTCCTTCTACCAGCATTAAGGACTGAGCAGTGCTGGCAGACAACCTGTCGACAACTGTTGCCAGTCGTCTAATTTTAACATCATTAAGGATTATTCCCAAAAGAGGGAACATAGCTCCAAAGACATCTCCAACCATTTCTGCATCGCCTAAATCTCTCCTTCCCCTCGATGATGTCTGGCCCTCAATGATCAATAAGTCTTGTGCATGATATATTTTGGGGAAGACAATTGCCAAGTAACATGATCCATACCAGTTGTCAGGTAGTCTCACGTAAGCATTTCTTCCACATACAAAATACACATTTGGAATCACTTGCATTCCCTTCAGGAAATCCTTAGTGTAGTACTCTAAATTAAAGGCATGTTCACAGTCAACTTCACCCACGTATACATTTTCATAATACGTTTTGGCTCGGTGAAGACATAACTTTCCTCTCTGCGCTTTATCTAAAGCTATTGGACCACTACTACCCTTTCTCTTGTGTGACTTCTCTTCCTCGGTCCAATCTAATTTCCCTTGTCCTGATTTTTTCAAAATCTTTTGTCTCCTGTAACGATCATCCACCTGCCCTATGAACTTTTTCTCGACTTCGGACACCTTACATGTCAGGTTATTTCTACGGGCATGTGAAGTATCTAAGGTAATCCAAGGAATGAAGAACTTGGCCAATCTGTCTTCACTCTTCCAGTAATCCCATTTATTCATCTGCTTATAATTTGGGACTTCTGGCAACACAGAATCATAATTGGAGAAATAGTATTCAAAACTATCTCTCTCATAAAATATACTAAGCAATAAGCTACATGTAATGCCATATGTCAGAGGGAGGTGATGATATCGAATTCCTTCATCTACAGACGCAGGCAACTGCATGCAGACGTAGCAATCCTTAACCTCCATGGCATCCACGTATTCATACAAAAGTTTAGCATAAGCATTTGACCTAAAGTCTCCTTGGGACTCGTCTACATGTAACCTGCGGGCTTCTGCAGCCAATAACGCTTTCTCTTGAGTGTTTTCCCTTTTCTCACCTGCAACAGTGGGTGTAAGTGTTACTACAGAATTCGCATCAGTTACCTTTACCTCTTCCTCATGTCCCTTTACATAAGAAATTGTTACCACTAAAGCTATTAATATTATCACTCCTACTATTAGTGTACCTATTATACATTTAGCTCTGCGGTTCGGGGTGCCGGCCTCCATTTCGTCAGACAATCTAGCTTTTCCCTTTCTCCTTGCAAAAAAGTTCTTTTCCTCTCGTTCCTTTACAGTCTCTTTCAATCCCTTTTTTGTTCTTTAGAATCCACACAGCTGGAGGCTGACAGCCTTTTTCGCAAAAAGTCCTTTCACAGTTCAAAAAGACAACCCTAGCCCTTCTCCATCCTCTCAAGGGATTCCCTAAAATTCTCTGCTTCCTGGGCGCTAGGTAATCTTCTTTTCTTCTGCTTGCTTTATTTACAAAGTCCTTTAACAATCGACTATTAGATTTGTGGTTGCAGCTTCAATAGCATAGTTCAATATTTCCATGCGAAGAGTATGCTCTTCATGTGCTGTTATCGTGGTACCAAAGTCGGGGAATTTCAATTCTGTAAGAAACATGTGTTTTAACTTGCTGAGGCGGGGAGGTCTGGGGAGCACGAATGTTAGTGACCCTTCTTGTTCGACACCGGGTACCAACAGTTGTATTTCCACGGTGATAATGGGCTCAGAACTGGACACCACCACCGCTCGGATCCTCCCTGTCTCCGGTTTCACAGACATTTGTCGCCAGATATGTCCACTCAGGTGTGGAGTATCTTCTGTTAGGCACACGCACTCTTCTTGACCTTCTTCGGTCTGGTGCTTCAGCGCCCTGAGCACCTTCTTCTGGGTCTGAGTCTTCTGATATCGGAGGAAGGGTTGCTTCTGGAGTTGACCTCAGGCTAGAACTTCTTCTTTGCGGCCAATTTGCTTCTCCACGTGCCCTTCTACTCCTTCTCCTTCTGGTCTGTTCTCGCTCTCTTTCAGACCTGTCAGGGTCAGACTCGTACTCCCAGCTGTCTTCTCCTTCTGTAGCGTCTTCTGTTTCGCTGTTGTACTGACCGTCCTCAGCTTGGTCAGACTCGTTCCCTGCTTCCACTGGCACCTCTACAGCTTGGCTAGCCCCCTCTATGGCTTCTTGGTCCTCAGCTGGACGTCCATCCGAGAGAGGAGCTGTTTCCAGAGGTGCTGGAACCCTTTTCGTATGCGACGCGTGTATCCAGTTGGGCAGGCCTCCCACCTTTACAGCTGTACTTGTGATCAGAATGACCTGGTAGGGCCCACGCCAACGAATATCCAAGCAGCTTCTTCTCACATGTTTCTTCACCAGGACCCAGTCCCCCGGATACAGGTCATGGCAAGGGCCCTGGCACGCTGGAACCTCTGCAGCCTGCACCGAGCGTTTCACCCTTTCTTGTCGTCTGTTCATATTCCTTTCATGCGCTGCCCTAAGCCATGCCTCAAGGGCTTCAAACTGGGTTGGTCTAGGCAAGGGTCTCTTTGAGGTCATGACTGATTTCAATCGATGTAACACCTCTAATCTGAACGTCCCGTACTTCGGGAACGTCAGTTCCTCATTTCCTTCAGTAATCTTACTCCACTCTGATATCCAAAGGATCGTATGCAACCCAACATTTACTGCCATATAACGAGCTGGCGTACCCTCCGGCGGGGCTTCTTCCCCTTCATACGATCCTCTCCTCTCTTTCTTAAACAGCGCTTTCAACCATTTAAAACACTTCATAATTATGCGCACAAAATCCAGCCTCGCTACTCTGTTTACTTCCTGATGACAATCCACCAATCCTGTCGCGGCTTTGCTAGCTTGGCCTATCACAGCGCGGTCTTTCTCCTGTTGGCCAATCACGTCGCGACCCTGTATGACGTGTTCGCTAGCTGGCCTATCACAGCGCGGTCTTTCTCCTGTCAGCCAATCACTGCGCGACACCACCTGACGTCTCTTTTCTCCGCTTCGCAGCAGCACCCCTCCTTTCTCAACTCGTCTCCCGGTTATGCATGCGTCCCATTCATACACTGAAAAATGACTACTTCCGACCAAGCGGTCACTTCTCTCGACTGTACGTCCACAGTCTATCTGTAATTGTCAACACAACTGACGAGATGTCTATCGTCTTTCTGATAGGTTACTTACACACACAGTAACTTCCGACCAGCGTCCGTTACTCACGCACTCACTCTTACGTTCCCCCTATCTCGGTCTCTCGGGTGATCAATGGTACCTCATGACCCCCTTCACACTAGTTGACAATTACTCTGGGTGTCCGATACACCCGAACCACTTAAGCTCTCCTTGAACTTAAGATTTCCACCGGTTGCGCGCGCTCACAACCTGTTCCACAGTCACTCTACAGACATTCAACTCCGCCAGACATTACAACATAGATACAATACAAAACACCGCAATCTAACACGCATAACCCTTTATACTCACTCTCTCTGATACTGCTGCTTTTTCTGTCTCACGTCATCCGGATCTTCATCTGCGGGCTGTTCTTCCGATCATCGATTTCTAGGGGCCTTGGGGTAAGCTAACCTGGCCTAGGTCACCGTCCTCAAGAAGGCAACCATCCTCTATAGCTACCAACTGAAAGGGCGAGATTTTGATCGATACCTTATATCTATTGATCCAAACCTCGATCTGGTCGACTGAACCTTTATTGCCTGTCTTGGAAGGAAACAGTACACCTATCTGCAAATTAGTTCACCCAAGAAAGGACTCTGCTCTCAAAGATCACGGACAACTTCTAGGTTTCAAAAGTTTATTGTAAAGATATAATGAGCTGCAAATACAAGCATCTCAGAATGAGATTCACGAGATACACAGGTCCAATTACATACATGTGCTCTCGAAAAGCCCTCAGACGAGCAACAGAAATCACTAACACAAGTTCTAAAAATAGCAAAGCTATCAGCATAGACGCATATCTCTCCTTCATTTAGGTTGGAGGAAAACAAACACAGGTTAGGCGTCCCTACCCTGTTCTAGATGGTATCCCTACTTAACCAAATCCCAACCTAACAAAGGTGTCAGCAATGAATGACCCCCAAGGGAAGTCACCCACTCTAAGTCTCTTGGTGAAAACCTAAAATTCTCCAGTCATGACCCCTCACTGCCTACCCATCCGCTCTCTAAAGGGTCCTCAGGTCTCTGCTCTAACTCCACCCAGGGGTGCTGTCCCTAATACAAAACAGTCAACAACATTTGAGACGCCCCTTGCGAAACGCCTCTCACGTGGTGCAACTTCAGGCTTTTTCCATGATGCTTTGTATTGGGCCTCAGACGTTAGAGTTGACCTTGCTTCTCAGTCTCTTCTCCGGCCCGCTGATACCCCTTAAACATTCCAGAACCCTCCTCCATGTCTGGGCCGTCTACTGAACAGGCCTCTATTCATTCACTTATAATTGGATCCCCCCTTTCCTGTTGCAGACAGATATCTGCCGCCAAGAACCCAACTCTCATAGACTTCTAAAAAGGCTTGCAACATTTCTCAGCCCAGACATGTACGTGTAAATCAATGCTAAAACATTTCAGGCCTACAATATTTCACATTATGATTATAGCATTCAAATTCTTCATTTAATTAAAGCATGTTAAAACTCTTATTCTATTATTTAGAAAACATTACTCTAAATCATGGCCCATTAATGCAATGACCAAAAACGTTAAACAATCTGTGTCGTGAAAAGAAACACCTTCCCTTTTAGCTCCAGCTCTGGCCCTGAGGCCTACCACGTTCTGCGTTTTACCACAGACCATCTTATATGTTAACAGCTACACGACATAGATTCAAAATAATCACGTCTAATAAAATCATATAATGTCACACATTTCTGTATTAGTTCCACTTCTACTTAAATCTCTATATTAGCTATACATTTAGAATATAATTTCAGATACTATTAGCACTCATGGCATTTCTCATCATGACTTGTGCTTACTATAGGTAAGTGTGATGTACTCATATATTTATATCAGTTTGCGCTCTCTCAGTTGCAAATTGTGTTTTTGCTCTGCTCAGAATTCAGAGCTGGGTGCCAGTTGCACCCTGAAGTGAGACGTTCCTGGCGCTAACAGCTGTTTTGCATTGTCAACTCCCTCTAGCAACGTAAAGGCTTGGCTGCTTCAATTGTCCATCCTCACTAAAGGATGGTTGTTGTTTCTCTGCGCCCAAAGTTGTCATTGTCTTCGGGGACTCCCTTGGTGATTAAGCTGTGTAGCCTTCTAGGACTGGAGTTGGGAGAATGTTTAATTGGATGGAGTATTGTGTGGATTTTTCTTTTTGAGGGTCAGCCCCCATATTTGAAGCTCAGAAACGCCTCCGTCTCTGAATGATAATGAACCCAGCGGTGCTAAGGTTCGTTGGCAAGTCTGTGGCTAGAGGAACCTCTGATGAGAATGCCAGCCACTCACAGAAGGATTCTTGAGGCACGGTGTTTTTCTTTTGTCCGAAACCCTAAGCCACCCATGATACATGTGTAAACAACCAGTCTTGGCACCAGCGCGGCTTTTAATACTGTTCCCTCTTACAACGTTATACTATGGAGGGAAGTGCTCATTTTATAGTCCTAAAAAGGATGAAAAGCGTAATTGGCCGCAAAGAAGTTCAGAACAGAAACCTTCAAACCAGCCACAGAGAAGCACATAATGAATTTAGAGTGCACTACTAGCATTCAGTGGGCACGAGATGAATTCAGGTTCCGGCAGTTATTACTAATCTGGAACGATATTGCTTTCAAGTCCCTGCATTCAGTCCTGCCAGTGTCTCCATTCGCTGTACCAACATATTTATTTATAAAGTTTTATATAGCGCGAACATGATCCCGAAGGATATCAGAGTGCTTTACACTTTGGGGGAGAGGATGATAATAGTAGCAGTACAATCGTAATGGGGGTAAAAACCTGGACAAATCACATATGCATATCAAACAAGAGGTTTCAATCGAAAGGGACAGTAAGGGTAGGAAAATAAAACTGGAACATTGTGAACTGGGAGGGGTGTAAGTGAACAATGAAGCAGAATAACACCAAATGCAGTATTTAGGGTGTATGTTCAAGCATTAGAGCAGAGGATCCGAGACCCTTTTAAGGTAGGAACGTGTTCGTGAGGAATCTTTTTACTTCCAATTCGAAGGTAACCTTGGAGGAGATTCTGCGTATTTCCGGTGGGAGAGAGTTCCAGATCTTTGGTGCAGAGCCGGAGAAGGCTCGGTGGCACGTTCTCTTTTTGCGAAAGATCTGAAGTTTGAGGAGGAGAGATTTAGCACTCCGATAAGGTCGGCCCCCTCCTGATAATTCTAGCTTTTGCGCTAGATAACTGGGAGTTTTGAAGTGGAGGGCTTTGTGAGATAGACAGGCAATCTTTAGCTGAATTCTAGCTTCAAAGGGCAACCAATTTAGGGAAATTCTTAATGTGGGCACAGAGTTGAGATTGGACGCATTTTTCTAGGAGTTTGACAAGGGTGGGGATGTTAGAGATAGGACGGAAGTTGTTAAGGTCCGTACTATCAGCTGTAGGCTTTTGCAGGATAGGTGTTACCTGAGCAGCTTTTAGACAATCGGGTATTGTACCTTGTGCGAGAGACGCATTGACAATCTTTGTCCATAAGGGGGAGAGGAACTCCTTCAGTTCTTTGAAGATGGATGGTGGCAACAGGTCTCTAAAATGATTAGAAGGGTTGATACTCTGAAGAATCTTGTTGGTGTCTTTTTCGCTGAGGAGAGCGAAGGTGTCCCAAAAGGCATTGTTCTTTGTGCTCGGGCCGGTCGATTCGAACTTCTCTGATAAGGTCGAAGGGGGCGCCAATGCCCCGGCTAGCAAGTGCGCATTCCTGGAGTGAAGGTCAATATTGAGTCTGGATTTCTCAGTAAAGAAGGCGGCCAGATCCTCACAAGAAGGTGGGTTGACCTCAGAGACAGAGCGGTTTGGTGTTTCCACCGATTGTTGTTTCACCAACTCAAAACGTTTCTTGGGGCGATTATCTACTTGATTAAGGTGGGATCTGAAGTAGTCACCCTTAGCAATCTTGATTTGTTTGTTATAGGAGCTCCTACTCGTTCTAAGGATTGTGAAACGGTCCAAGGATGGATTCAATTTCCATAAGCGTTTAACTACCCTGAGGTGGCAGCGTTCCGTGTTTAAGTTGACGTTAAACCATGGTTTGGAAATTTTAGTTGCAGCCTTTTTTTGTTGGAGTGGAGCAATGGAATCCATGATGCTGGAAATAGTAGAGTTGTAGAAGTTGGTGAGTGCATGTACCTCGGTCATGTCAGCTTGTGAAGAGAGGGCAGATATACAGTGGGTTGCTAGATCGACTAAATTGATATTTCTGAAGTCCCTTTTCCAAATCTTCGATTTCGCTGGTTGAGCCTTCCTCAGAGACTTCCAAGTTGATAAAAAAGAAGATGCTGTGATGATCGGACCAATCGCACTGGGAAATGGTGTCCAGTGTGATGGTGTGACCTTTGGAGATGATGAGTTCCAGAATTTCTCCTTTATTATGGGTTGGCTGGTCACAGTGTTGGGTCAGTTCATGATCATTTAAGAATGATTTGAGGCATGTAACAGCTTGGTCATTGAGGTTGTACCAGTGCAAGTTGAAATCGCCAAGGAAGATTTGAGCCATAGCGGAATCAACATTGCCAGAGATGATTTCCATTAATTGCTCAATGAAGGGGAGGTTGTCCCCAGGTAGGTGGTAAAATCTGTGTTGTTTGCAAACCGGAAGGTTGTGACTAAAGATATTGAGACAAAGGTATTCGCATGAGGTTGGGGTAGAGGACCATAGTGAGCTCCGGTGTATGTAAGCTAAGCCACCACCCATCTTCAAAGCTCTGTCTAGACGGATTATGTAATGGATAGGAGGCACTAAGAGGTCTAGGAAGGGAGTGGAAGCGGGATTGAGCCAAGTTTCAGTGAGGATGATATCATCTATCTCATTATGTTGGATGAGGTCGAATATGTCAGAGGCGTGTTTGCTGGCTGGTCTGCAGTTGAATAGAACGCATTTAAGTTGGACCGGAGAATGAGGGGGAGGCGACTGTAAGGTGTTCACTCTCATAAGGTTGTCAATATTTACGCCTCTAGGGTTATGAGAGGGTTCTCTGTACGGGTTAGTGTGAATAGTTAGAATTTGACCCTCCGTGATCTTGTTGGTGTCTAAGGTTAATGAGTAGGAGATGAGTAAGTCCTTGATATCATTAGATGCGAGATAGGCCTTCACTCTTCTGCGGCGGGAGGGAGCGTTAGGTAGGGGTATGGTTTTGGAGAAGGAGCGGGGGGAGGCTGACCACAGCGAGTTCCGACACTAGTAGGTGCTCTGAGCAACTTTGCACTGGAAAGGAGGGGACTGGTCAAGGGGAGGTGTACAATCAAGGAGGCTTTCAGATCACGAAGTTCAACGGTGAGGAGCTGCAACTTGAGAGATAAATCGTTCAAGTGCGCCACAAGGTCTGAATGCTGTGAGAGGGGTAAATGTTGAGTGTGGAGGTCTGGCCTAGAGGAAGGGTCTAGCTGTGTACCAGAGAGGTCTAAGGCGGTATTTTGAGGTTCCAGGGGGAGAAGGTGGTCAGCGCGGACTTGCGGTGTTCCATTATGTGAGGATGGAGGGGTTGGTGAGAGCAGTAGGGTGGGAGGGCTCTGTGAGTCAGGGACGGTCAAGTGAGGATGGACTGGGTTTGGCGGAGCACGGTCCGTGCAGGGCAATTTCTAGGACTCCGACCTAGCAGGTGGCTTAAAAGGAGGGATGCAAGATGGGTGAACTTTCGATGAAAGCAATGGTGATTGGATGAGAGGGGGACTCTGCGCTCGAGAGTCAACCTGTATCGGAGTAGAGAGAGGGGAGGGTAGGGAACCAGTAGGCTCTCCCGGTCTATGAGTCAAATTTCGAGTGTGTTGGGTCAGACTGACATGGGGTAGAGAGGATCTGAGATCATCTAAAAGGCGGGGGATGGTTTCGGGCGTGTGAGGACCTCCCAGAAGTGGCAGGGGGAGGACTGGTTAGGTCCAAACTGGTGATAGGTTGTGGGTGGGGGTCATTGGAATTACCCAAAAAACGCCTTCCTGAGTGTAGGGAAGATGTTGGCCATCCTGGTTAGATTAGCATTAGAAGCTTAGATAAGGATGATACCATTGTTGTAGATGGTAATAGTGGCATTACTGTTGAAGGTGAGCGAAGGTGATGTTGTTAATTTAATAACATGAGGTGTTTTCCTAGTGCCTGATATACGAAGCATAAGGGCACACTCAGTGTTTTTTGTTGTGCACAAGACTCCTCTGCAGGAGCACATGGGCTCTTTTTTCCTCCCAGCATTGTTTGGCTGCCAGTACCTGCCTGCAGTAACCAGCAGTAATTCCTTTTGTCTGAGTAGTTCCTGGGCCTGCACCAGGTGCTGGAGGTCAAAGAGAGCATAGCAGGATTCTCACACCTTGCTCCCAACTGCAGTAGACCAAGCTTGCCACTTCTTAACTTTCTGGTAGATAACTGAGGTATGAAGTTGCTTTCTGACTTACTCAAGCTCCATATTTAAGTCCAATTTTGTTGGGGAAGGCAAGGAATGTCTTTCTATGTGTGAATTTAAATTAGTAATAACTACCTACACAAAACACAGCATTTTTAATACAGCTCTGCAGATGAGACTTCTGCCTTTTTGTATGCTGCATACTTTACAAGTGTTACTATTATATTATCCTGTTCAATGGGTTTATAGTGACCCCATTAAAATGAGCTAAAATGTTTTGTTCCCTGTTAAAGGTACTCCGCTCCATGCAGAGCCCGGTTTCACACGTGCGCCCTGTAGATTACATCATGTTTCTCCACTGGGCCATTGTGGCAGTTTAAGTTCTTCTTTAATAATGGGTGTTAATATTAGGCAAAAAAACTCATTTGACTAACCTCCGGATTATGAATTATTGAGTTGCCTTGCAGATTATGTGCAGCAGGCATATACCTCATTGAACTCCTTTGCCAGGTATGTAACTTGTGGCCAGAGTGGGTTTGAAAAGGTTCCCTAAAACAACCGTATTAACCCATTAAGTGGTCTTCCATACAATAGGAAACTGAGACCTTCAAAGCAAGCTCTGCTTTAGGCAAATTAGATTTATAAACTTTTTGTGTGAATCATATATATTGCTCGAGATTACACAGTTATCTCTCCAGCAAGGGCCCTGGCATCTAAGTTACCTAACCATGTTATACCCTGAGACTTCCTGGATTCAACTGTGTCTGCAGCAATTTCCTTAACTCCTAAATTATAAAAAATGCGGTCGATTTGCGACAAATGAATTAAGGCAGAGCATCTTTACTATGATATTTTCCTTTCTTTTCAATGTATTTATGGGGTAGATTGTACTAAAACGCACATGTGCTTGTAAACTAAAGGTTAACTCTCACAATCTTCAGTGTGCGACCCTGTCCCGACTCCACCCATTAAGACTTTGATCCATTATGCCATCAGTCTCAATCAGCCCATTCGTGGACTTCTAAAATAAGATTATTCTGTTCCCACATTGGTCCACTGGCTATATTTTCAGGAAAGGTGCACCTACTAGATTTATAGCTCAGTGGATCAAAGTGCATGCACAGGTCCGTCCGTAACGCCAGTCTGTCCGTAATACTGGTAAAACACATCAAGTGTTTACTTTATTTAGACAGCTATAACTAATCTGTAGGTCACATGTTTATAAAAAAAAAAGCTTATAAAATATCTTAGAATTTTACTGGAGAATTACTTATAACCTGTTGGTCACAAGTATGAATCAGAACGGCAAGGAGATGGGAGTGCAGTGATGGAGGTGGCATGGAAAACCTAGGGGTGGGTAGCGGTGTCCATCTCAAATAAATAAGCAGGGGGGGCTATTTTGTTATGCCCTTGATTAGTTTGGCCTGATCACTCTGGCTCATTGATACTCAAAGTACGGCCTGGGGGCCGCCTAAGTCCCCTTTTTTTCTTTCTTTTTTTTTAAATACCATTATTTTTTAAAGTATAGTTGAACACATAAGGTTTGAGGACAGAGCAAGCATGGCAGATATAATAATCATTATCTTGCACATTGTCTACACATCTCAATTTGTAAACACCTCCAGTCCTAGTTGTCAGATAAGTATACATAGGAATATTATTTCCATACATGTTGTTGGGTGTATACTGCATTAGAGTTGCACCCGTTTGTCCATTTGACTGTCAATATGTTTTGCGTTACCCTGCCCCCAATAATGTCTTTTGTCTGGGTATCCATTCGGTATTTCCTATGATTTCCTGTATCGCGTTTCCTGTTTCGGAAATATAGTTTGATGCAAATATGATACAATTATTTACCAAACAACGAAAAGAAACTATCATAAATACTAGTATTGGACATCCGTTGATAGCGCTTAGAGACCCCTGGGTGATAATGGGCTTTATAAATTTATATTAACATAACATAACATAACATAACATAAATCTGTCGCGCCTGCGTCATGATATACAGGAAAAGTAGAATGCCGACTCGATTATACTGTAATATGCTTGCCGTCCTCTCCTTTCAACTCCCTGTGGGGCGAGTGACCAGATCTCTTCGCCCCTGACATCCTATGTTTTTTACTATGTCTTTCATCTGCATGACAGTACTTGATTCATTATGAATCCGGAGTGTGGTGAGTCTAGTGATCAGCGTGTGAGTCTTGCTCTACCGCCACCTGCAAGGAGTCATTCTCTACCCCTCTATATGTGTACTTTAATTCCACAAGTATTGTGTATTCCAATATTGTGCAATGGGATATTTATGCAAACCGGCTATTTCCTCCCTATGTAATGACGCGCTCTCTGCCTGGGCCCACACTATAAGTGAATTTTTCTAGCTGTTAAGGACGGAGGGGTCAGTAGGTTTCCATTGTTTCGTAATCAGACTCTTGGCCACTATAAGATTCAAGGGTAAAAGCCAAGTATACATGCCTCCCCATGTCTGTAAAAGTGGCCTTCCAGTGTATGTTGCTAGCGTTGCAGTGATTGCCTTCCAATATGTGTTCAGGGAGGTGCAAGACCACAGCATATGGAGGAGGTCCGCATTTGTCTGCAGACAACGGGGGCATGCCGAAGTGGTCGAATGAAAATACTTGTTCACTTTGTCCGGAGAGAGGTTTGCCCTATGTGTAAAATATGTTTATATAAGGCAGAATTTGGAGTTTCTTGGTATGTATGTGGGTTGGCTAATATCATGTCACATTCACGATCTGTCCATGGGTTACCCCTGTCCTTTTCCCTCCGTAAATGGAGGGCCGCCATGGGTTTTGTTGTGTGGATTAGTAGTGCCTCTGCTAACCAGTGTACTGTGTGTGACCCATTGTCCATCACGTGTAGGTATTTTACTAGGAAATGCATTTTGGGCTCCGTAATTATGTCTCCCCAGACTGCTGAGAGCGATCTTGTGATGGAATTATGTAACAGAAATTAGCCTGTTGGCAGGTCATATTCCTCTACCAGGGTCTCTTGAATGGTATTAGATTTCCATCAGCATATAGGTCTCCCAGTGTGTGCAGCTCGGCTGCATGCCAGTGTGTCAGTGCCCCACTGGAAGTGCCCGTCCTGCCTCGGGGGAGGGGTCTGGGGGGGGAGTTCCCCAGAAGTGGTAACAGCGGGGCGTAAGGCACAGTGTTTCTGGTAAGCTATAAGCTCCTCCTGTAGCAGAGGTGAGCGAAGGTGAGACAGGCCTGCGGAGGACTTGGGAGTTGAGCAATCAGGTAAAAGAAATGGTATACTTGTGATTGAGACCATGGTGGTTGCGCGGTAGCTGTGTCATATAGGCCAAATCAAGCAAGCCCTTTTGTCACCCACTGTAGTTACGCTGCCAGATAATATAATTCCAGGTTGGGTACTGCTAGGCCTCCCCTGCAAGTGGGTGTGTGAAGTTTCCATAGTGCTCTCCTGGGACAGTCCAAGTTCCAGATGAGGCCTCGAACCAACTGTTCAAGCTCACAAAATATTCTGGCTGGAACATATACCAGGAGATTGTAAAAATAGTATAATAATTTGGGTAGCTCTACCATCGTGGTCAGAGAAATTCTCCCCATCACATTCAGATGAAGTGTCTTCCAGAACGTAATCTGCATCCGGATAGTAGTCACAGCCTATTTAGATTTCCCTCTAAGATGTCAGCGGAATCCCAGTATATGAAGATGCCCAGTTACTGGAAGGTATATGGTTGCCAATGGAGGAGATAGTTATTTAAAAGTCCAAAAAGTCAAAGAGTCTTCTTTAGCGCAGCATATCACCGTTGGGTCTCAAGGCACTGGCAGACAGATCGATACACCTAGGTTCTAAAGTCACATCAATTGGGTAACAGCCATGTTTTTAATTCTCTGCAGAAGCGCAGGTTATCTGGAATGGACGAGATGTATTATGGAAGCTTGTTCCAGAAGTAGGGGGCAAGATAGGAAAAGGAGCGGCCACCGTTATGCACAGTGCGCGCCTGTAAAGAAATTAAAAGAAGTCTAGAACTTGATCTTGGAGTTCTGGCTGGCTGATATTTTTTGCAGTTTTTTTCTAGATAACCAGGGCCTGTGTCATAGATGCTTTTGTGTGTGAGGCAGAGAATTTTGTATTGTCCTCTCAGCCTAACTGGCAGCCAATGGAGGGTTTTTAAGTTGGGACAGGATGGCGATCTTGAAGGTAGGTCCAGAATTTATCTGGCCGCGGTGTTCTGCAGAGTCTGTAGTTTGGAGAGGAGGTCATTGTTAATAGAGGCCAGCAAGGCATTACCGTAGTCCACCTGTACAAGTGGTGTCCGGGTTTCAATTGGTAACCATTTGAAGATCTTCCGTAATTTCCATAGAATGCCATAGCAGGTGCCCAATACACGGTTAACATGCGTTCTCATTGAGAGCTTGTTGCTGATGGTGATCCCCAAGTTGCAGATGGTTTGTTTTGGAGAAAGACAGGGGCCCAGTGTGTGGGGGCACCAGTCACTAGACCAGTGATCTTTGGCCCTGCCGAACAGAATGATCTCGGTTTTGCTGTTATTCAACTGTAATTTATTTTGACTCATCCAGTTGTCAATGTGGGTCATGCAGTTCTTGAACTGGAGCATAGTTTCTGCAGGGTCCGGGCCAAAGGTAATCAGCAACTGGGTCTCATCGGCATACGATACTGTCTCGAAACCGTAAGACCTGATTATCTTAGCTAGGGGGCTAACCTAAAGATTGAAGAGCATAGGGCTCAAGATAGACCCCTGCGGTACTCTATTACATACTCACCTACTGCACGCAACCATTGAGCCTAGATGCACAGTAGTGAAACGGTCTTTTAGATAGTTGTTGAACCAGTCCAGGGCCTTCCTTGGACCCCCATCTCCCAGATCCTCTGTAACAAAATGTCATGGGATATGGTGTCAAAAGCGACCGACAGAATAGCCGATTCATTTTTATCTAATGCACGCCTGATGCTGTCTACCATTTCTACTACCGCCGTTTCGGTACTATGCGCCGCTCGGAACCCTGATTGAGAAGAGTCAAGGAGTCTATGACTTTCTAGATGGCTGGTGAGTTGTTTGTTTACCAGGGCTTCGAGGGCTTTCCCGAAATAAGGCAGCAGAGAGATGGGGAGGTAATTGGCTAATTCACTGGCATCTAGGGGGTGGACTTCTTGAGAAAGGGCCTAACTAGCGCTTTCTTCCAGCTTCCAGGTATAACTGCTTGGTCCAGGGAGAGATTAAAAATCTCTGTTAACCTCGGTATCAGCAGGGGTGCTAATTTCCTAAAGATCCGAGGAGGAAAGGGATCTATAGGGGAACCGGATTTGATCTTGACAATGACTCCTGATACCTGATCACAAGTTACTGATTGAAATTTAATCAATGGAGGTATCAATAGATGATGCGTAGATGCATAGATTTGGATCAGTGGTCTCTTCCCGGAAGGGGTAGAGGCATGACTTTGCCCAGCTTACCTTTAGTCCCGACACCTTCTCGAAATTCTTAAGAGTGTCTGCTATAGAAGCAGGTATGTTACGCAGGTCTCTTAGGTATAATAGCAGATCATCTGCTAAAAGAGAGACAGCATGTGGGCCGTCTCCCAGCCAAATACCCCAATCTGCACCCTCCCTACAGAGCCGCGTTGCCAACGGCTCCATTGCAAGTGAAACAAGCATTTGCAATGCAACAGGTCTCGCATTAATTAAGTTTGAGCTATTGGCATTGCTAAATATTGCAACACGAATTTCAAAAAAAGTCTATAAATTGTAGACCAAAAGAATTTGTATTTATTTTTGTAGCAATGGTGGCATGCTGCGCTTGAGATGAATATGTTTAAAAGTAAAGTGCGCCATACTGCGATTGATGTGTGCACTGATGGCTGGTGGTGTGTGTGCCTGTAGAAATTGTGCACTGATGGCTGGTGGTGTGTGTGCCTGGTGGAAGTGTGCACTGCCGGCTGGTGGTGTGTGTGTGCCTCGTGAAAGTGTGCACTGATGGCTGGTGGTTTGTGCCTGGTGAAAGCGTGCACTGACGGCTGGTGGTGTATGTGCCTGATGAAAGAGCGCATTGACGTCTGGTGGTGTGTGCCTGGTGGAAGCATGCACTGAAGGCTGGTGGTGTTTGCGCCTGGTGAAAGCGTGCACTGATGGCTGGTGGTGTTTGTACCCGGTGAAAGCGTGCACTAATGACTGATGGTGTCTGTGCCTGGTGAAAGTGTGCACTGACGGCCGGTAGTGTGTATGCCTGGTGAAAGCATGCACTGCCGGCTGGTGGTGTGTGTGTGTGCCTGTTAAAAGTGTGCATTGTCATCTGGTGGTGTGTGTGCCTGTTGGCAAAGCGTGCACAGAAGGCTGGTGGTGTGTGTGCCTGGTGGAAGCGTGCACTGACGGCTGGTGGTGTCTGTGCCTGGTGAAAGTGTGCACTGAGGGCCGGTGGTGTGTGTGCCTGTTGAAACCGTGCACGGACAGCTGGTGGTGTGTGTGCCTGGTGGCCAAGCGTGCACTGACGGCTGGTGGTGTGTGTGTCCCACAGACGCTAATTGTCTTGTTGGTGCTAGTGTGGTGCAGTGAGGGGAAAAGATGCTCCAAGGGTTGTTAAATAGCAATTGTAGTGTCAGTAGAGGAAGGTTCTCAGGCTAATTCAGGCTGTCATATCCCTACAGAAGGTACCATTCTAAGCCCTTGCTGGTTTTCAGTCCATACGTGTATGTAGCACATTATTGCACTTCCTCTGTCTTCCCTCTTCACTCACTAGGCACTCCAAAGACAACACTACAGCTCTTGCTAGGGGAAAGTTTATTCTTGGCCCAAAGCACCACAGCTCACAAGGAGACCACACGTGGATATGCTTGTGCATAGTGACACTGCTGTGTGGTGTGCTTCACCGCACATGCCTCTGGCCCCTTTTTTGCCTCCAAATTTATCGTCCGGGGTCCCTGATTAGTTTCCAATATTATGTCTTCCCATTAAGAACCGAGCAGCATCAGGTGTGTGGACTGCTGTGCTGGATAGGTGAGGCAGTGCCTGGTGTGTGTGCATATCAGAGTTAACAATACCTGCTCACTCACTCCTTTACCTCTGTACTGAGCGCACCAGGTGATGCGGACTACAACGGTGTTCAGACTATTTGCTCGTCAACTCTTTGGCCTCTTTGCTGAGGGGGTTGTAAAGGTGTTAGTCATTTCCCTGGCCTTGTCGCAGAGTATACAGAGCGATGGAGCCGGTGTGCAGCCTATAAGCAGGATATTTGGAGTAATGGTGAAGAGCAAAGGAAGGTGCATTTATTATGGTCAGCTGAGAGTGCTACTGATTCTGTTTGCTTAAGCGGAGACCGGGTTGATATAACACTCTAAAATGGATTGGGGGGTGAGGGGAGTGGGGGTATGGTGTCCAAACTGTCCAATCGGCCAGAGTTCAAAATAGCGGATGCTGTACTTAGAGGGATACTAATCGAAACAAAACTGCTCCAGAATTGTAGGCAAGTGCTACAAAACTAACATAGCACCAGATGCAGCTCACATCTACAAAGGGTTTCCAGGCAAACGGACAGAAGGGTCATAAAGCCCCCGCCCCCCACTCCACTCCTAAAGAGGACACAAGCAATTCTTTGGGTGGAACAAAAGGACCCTATAAAAATTGTGCTTGACTCGAGGAAGCGCATTCCTCGAAGGCTCTCTAAAGACTGGCAGAATCGCAGGAATGAGGTCCCAGAAATAACACAGGTTGTTTATGGGCTGTTACCAGTGCTCTCGTAGACAGTACAGCTCAAGAAATCACGAGCTGACCCCAAAGACTGTTTGAACCTGTGGCCAGAACAGACAAGTGTTGCATGCTAAACACTTATAAGGTCCCAAAGGCTAGACCTATTGGCTATGCCAATGCTTGTTTTGAGTGAGTGGCTCGTGCAGGTATGTCACTGTGAGGTAGAGATGCTGTGAGTGCTTTCAAAGGTGCCCCTCTGACATTGCGCCTCTTCAAAATGTATCTAGGGTCTGGTGTAATACTTCTAGCCCCTATTTCCGTCTTCTCGCACCAAATGCATCCTTAAATGTCCGACGTACATGAGGGACATCGTGGTGGACGTGGTGTTGGTGGTGAATGTGGTGGTGGACATGGTGGTGGACATGGTGGTGGTGGACATGGTGGTGGTGGACATGGTGGTAGTGGATGTGGTGGTGGACGTGGTGGTGGACATGGTGGTGGTGGACATGGTGGTGGTGGTGGATGTGGTGGTGGTGGGGATTGTGGATGTGGTGGTGGGGATGGTGGATGTGGTGGTGGACATGGTGGTGGTGGACATGGTGGTGGTGGACACGGTGGTGGTGGACACGGTGGTGGTGGACACGGTGGTGGTGGACGTGGTGGTGGTGGACGTGGTGGTGGTGGACATGGTGGTGGTGGACGTGGTGGTGATGGTGGTGGACATGGTGGTGGTGGTGGATGTGGTGGTGGTGGACGTGGTGGTGGTGGATGTGGTAGTGGTGGACATGGTGGGGGGGTGGTGGATGTTGTGGTGGTGGTGGGGATGGACATGGTGGTGGTGGTGGTGGTGGTGGATGTGGAAGTGGTGGTGATGGACATGGTGGTGGTGGTGGATATGGTGGACATGGTAGTGGTGGATGTAGTGGTGGATGTGGTGGTGGACATGGTGGTGGTGGACGTGGTGGTGGATGTGGTGGTGGTAGTGGATGTGGTGGTGGTGGATGTGGTGGTGGCCTCATGGTGGACGTGGTGGTGGCCATGGTGGTGGATGTGGTGGTGGTGGTGGGTGGGGTGGTGGATGTGGTGGTGGTGGTAGATGTCGTGGTGTTGGTGGTGGACATGGTGGTGGTGGTGGACGGGGTAGTGGTGGATGTGGTGGTGGACGTGGTGGGGGTGGTGGTGGATGTGGTGGTGCTGGTGGTTGTGGTGGTGGTGGATGTGGGGGAGGACGTGGTGGTTGAGGACATGGTGATGTACGTGGTGGTGGACGTGGTGATGGACATGGTGGTGGTGGACGTGGTGGTTGAGGACATGGTGGTGATGGACGTGGTGATGGGCGTGGTGGATGTGGTGGATGTGGTGGACGTGGTGGTTGAGGACATGGTGGTGATGGACGTGGTGGTGGACGTGGGGGTGGTGATGGACATGGTGGTGGTGGATGTGGTGGTGGTGGTAGTGGTGTTGGACGTGGTGGGTGGTGGATGTGGTGGTGGTGGTAGTGGTGGTGTATGTGGTGGGTGGTGGGTGTGGTGGTGGTGGATGTGGTGGTGGTGGACGTGGTGGTGGTGGAGGTGGGTGGTGTGGTGGTGGTGGTGGACATGGTGGTGGTGGACATGGTGGTGGTGGACATGGTGGTGGTGGACATAGTGGTGGTGGATGTGGTGGTGGTGGTGGAATGTGGTGGTGGACGTGGTTGTGGTGGACGTGGTGGTGGTGGTGGTGGACGTGAATATGGTGGTGATGGACGCAGTGGTGGTGGATGTGGTAGACATGGTGGTGGTGGATATGGTGGTGGTGGTAGTGGTGGTGGATGTGGTTGTGGTGGTGGTGGGTGTGGTGGACATATTGGTGGTGGATGTGGTGGTGGTGGACGTGGTGGACGTGGTGGTGGTGGTGGACTTGGTGGTGGTGGACGTGGTGTTGGTGGACATGGGGGTGGTGGTGGACGTGGTTGTGGACGCAGTGGTGGTGGTGGACGTGGTGGTGGTGGATGTGATGGACATAGTGGTGGTGGATGTGGTGGACGTGGTGGTGGTGGTGGATGTGGTAGTGGTGGACATGGTGGTGGTGGAAGTGGTGGTGGTGGACGTGGATGTGGTGGTGGTGGTGGACGTGGTGGAGGTGGATGTGGTGGTGGTGGGGTTGGATGTGGTGGTGGATGTGGTGGACGTGGTGGTGGTGGCGGACGTGGTAGTAGTGGACGTGGTGGTGGTGGGGGTGGTGGTGGACATGGTGGTGGATGTGGTGGTGGACGTGGTGGTGGACGTGGTGGTGGTGGAGGACGTGATGTGGTGAACCTGATTTCCCTTTATACTGTTTATGTGATTACGTTTTAGCCTGAATCTGGCCCCGAGATAAAAGCCTCAAGCAGCTGGTCAACCATGCAGGAACCTGCCCTGTAAAGTGCCCGAGTCCTGTTCAGCAGAGACTGTGAACGGAGCCGACGTCTGTGCTGCAGTGACACCCCCTGCTGCTCACTTTTATTGATGCCCCTGAGTCTTGGGTTACTGTGCCTCAGAGTGCCTGCCCCTCATGTCCGGGCTGGTGACGCAGGAGCGCCCCTGCAGCTTGGTATCTGGCACTTTTCAAAAGTGCGAGCATAGGGGACTCTAGAGAAAGCACAGGGGTGGAAGTGAATCCCATTCCACCCTCACTGGCACCCATAGTGTTATTATCGACCCTTCTTTTTGGTGTGTTCTGGTCTCAGAGTTTACATGTGTAGTATTTATCATCCAGCGTGTGGGCTGCAGCCCTTCCAAGGAGTATGTATGCCTTTACAGCTGTAGCTGCACAGCAGTGCCAAGCTGCATGAAAGGCAGCGGAGGGAGAGAGAGCGCTGCACCTGGGCCTTCACAGCACCTGAGACGAAGAGTGTTTGTTGTTTGCACGGGCCAGCCCTAGCTGTCACGCCGGGAGACAAGTTACGAGCCCAGCACGTTCTCACCTGCTCACGCACTTGACACATCAGTCGAAGAGATGGCGCAGACTCGGGCTGTGAAAAAACAGACCGCCTCACTTTGGCACTATTGGCCGCCTCACTTTGGCACTAGCAACAAGGGACAGAGGCTGGACCTGACAGCTATTTTTCCTTTCAAAAAGAGGGAAAAGGGGGATGGAAGTTTGGCTGAGGGGGACATGATTTCGCAATAAAATTAGTTATTTCAAAGTGCAAAGACAAACTTTGCAAAGGCGAGGGAAACAAGGACATTGCAAGCTTTTCATCAAAAATAAGTAGCTTTGCATCACCCCAGCAGTATAAACAAGCCAAGCCAAGCCATAGCAACTTAATGACCCGGGACGGAGGAGACAGATGGCTGTTCCGCGCGTGCACGCTCACGTGCACTCAAGCTTCAAGCCAGCAAAACTAGGTAGCACCTTTTTTTAGCCTTTACTAAATGTCGAGCAAGCAGCGCATGCACTGCTGTAGGCTCGACCTAAAAAGGACCGTCGACAGGGGACTACCTTGCCTAGTGCCTCTGTTGATATTCATGCTTTCTGATAGCAACCAACCTGTCCGGACTCTGATGGAGGGTTGCATGAATAATAGTCTAACCATGTGGAGGAATGTGTCTCCCAGAACGTACCCACGCAGCACCTCAAATAGATATGGCCATTCAAGAGAATCAAATGCCTTTTCTAGATTCAGCACCAGGCAGCCTGAATGAGGCCTGGCATCTATAGCATATTGTTGCACCCTGAAGAGTCTACAGATGACCCGCCTGAGACCCTCTTGACCATTTCATGCAACACCCCCCCCCCCTGCCCCCCCCCTGCCCCCCCCCCCCCCGGTGAACAGCAGCACGGGCTGCTGTTTACTTGCTGAGCACTAATAGTACAAAAAAACTAAGTTAAATAAATGGACAAGCATTATTTGCAAGTTGGTGTCTTGCACCACTTAAGTTTAGGAGCACCTCTATTTTTAGAGACATCTTGCAACAAATTTGTAAAAAATAAAATAGGATTATGTGTCTACAAAATTCAAAAAAAGTCTATTTCATTTACATGCATATGCCTTTTACCATACCACTGCATAGAGGTTTTTTGTAGTGATAGTTTTGAAATATGAATTAAGAAACATTCATGCTTTCCCACTGCACCCTGACAACAATGCCAATAGTGAACTAAAAGGCAAGTTAGCTGTTATGCGCACCCTCTGGGTGGCCTAGGTTGCTAATATATAGGACAACTTTATATTCAAACACTGAAGAATGTGTTTTACAGCGCACATTCCGAGCTTATGTATTTCGAGGTCCTCTTATATGCCATAATGACTCATAAGCCATGGTAAAGGCATTAGGTTTCGCCTATATGATTAATAATAGTGTTGTTGTTATACGTTATAGCTTGGTGAATAAGTTACTAAAAGCCTGAAATTATTTTAATGTCCAATGAAATACTACAAGTGTCTGACCAACAAAGAAATATAGCTGTGCGTGCTAGAGAAGTTCATATGTACAAAAATATTGGACAAACATCACATATTAGCACAAGTGCACATAAAAAATGCGTGCAGGCCGGGAAAGTTAATTAAAGGCCCAATGTAGGCTTAATGGATGTAAGAAACTAAATAATGTAGCAATGTGTGCTGTGACAAATGTATCCCTGAGTGGCAACGATTAAAAAGTCGTAAAATGTGTTCTTTAAAAGCACAAATGCTATGTAAAAGGAGTCCCAAAGCAGAAGTTATAGGGCTTCAAAGCACAGTACAAATGCGTGCTATTAGGACAAGCTTAGATGTTTTAAACTGTTGGACAAGCCGCGAAGATGAACGAAAGTACTCGAACAAGTATGTGCAGATAGGGAAAGATAAAGAAAGGCCCAATAAAAAAAATGAGTGTGCTGTATAAACAAAGCAACGCAGCCGTGTGTACTGCCCTGAAGATATTTCTTTCAATGCATCTGAAACAGTTAGCAAACATTAGTTAAAAGGAGTCCGATCGCGACACAAGAACAAAGGCATGGAGGCAGAGAAAATTAAATAAAGGCCCAATTAAATATTAAAAGTGTTGGCTAAATAAAAAAATATAGTAATTAAATATTTTGTGTTGTTTCAAGATAAAAGTATGCAACTTGCCACCATGCTTGAAATGCACGCAGAAAGAAAGCTTACTAGTTAGAAAGTATTAGGCAAAGTAGGAGGCTGAGTGAAAATACGCCTGCAAATGTTCACAGCCATGTAAAGTTACAGAAAGCCCCCTGAAATAATAAAAGTGTGGTATATTCAAATAAAAGTACGGTAACACTAGTTAACACGAGTCTTTGAGGCATAAAGTTTGAAACGCAAAAACAAGAAGAACTCACTTAAAAAGTAGCAAACATGCATAGTTCCTATATAAAAAATATATTTCTCCTAAATCAGAATGTAAATAAGCGGCCGGTGTTTTTTTCTGAGAATGGTGCCCAATGTGCCACGCCTGCTTTTGACTCAGTTCACCAACACAGCAACGTTGGGCACCACGAGACATGCACGTGACTGAACAGTTAGAAATAACATAAGGCACCATGTGATGTTTAAGAATAATGCTGAACATTATACCGTACCATGTTGCTCATTAGTTGGACAGCACATGACAATATATTGAATTTTCATCTGCCATGATGTGCAACGCTTGCGTCCTGCCTGTCGGGGGTTGTAGTTTGCTGTGTTTAGTCCTGGGTGAGATGCCGTACTCTGAGGGTGGAGATTAGAACCAGTTTGTTGTTTATTGATTCTGGACTCTGGGAGTGAGGAGGAGAAGGAGGGACCCCCACAGATATGCTCCGCTGACTACTGGGAGCCTACACAGCGCAGGGAGACACAGACATAACAAGCATTGGTAAATGCAATCATTTCCGCCAAGCATTGGTAAATTTATTGTAAAAAAAGCGGAATGGAGTCCCAGGCATCAGAGCTAGGGAAAGTTTAGTGTGCAGGCCAGGGAACGTTAAGTAAAAAAATGAAAATGTATGAGAAATGTAGACAGGCATGCTGCCACAAAAATAATTCTTCAACGCATCGGCGAAAGTAGTTCTAGCCATCAAAGCTGATGAGAGGCGAATGAATAATCAGGCTCCAGGAAACTGATAAGGAAAGCACACACAAAAACAAGCATTGGTAAAGGAAATACAACACTCAGCCAATAGAAACAAAGGAAAACTAAAGTGACAAGCACATGGACAAATAGGAAGAAAAGTCGGGATGTAAGCTCCTTTATGATTTATTATATATAATAGATTTCACACACAGCCCAAGTGCTGTGCAGGCGAAACTTGAAAAAGAGGCTTTTGGACTTGGCCCTTTTTGGCTAATGTTCCCTAAACTTTTTACTTTGCCCCCCTAGACCTTTTTTCTGACATGTGTTGCCAACTTAGATGCTTTGGGCACTTTGCCACTGCTGATCAGTGTCAATTTGCAAGTGCTCCCTGTGTAAAGTGTAATGGTAATTGGTTGTCCATGATTGGTATGATTGCCTTACTAGTAAAGTCCCTAGTGAAGTGCGCTCTGTGTCCAGGGCTGGTAATGCAAATGCTACTATTGGGCCTGCAGCACTAAATGTGCCACCCACACAAGTAGCCTTAAAGAGAGAACTCAGGCCTGCCACTGCAGTGCCTGCGTGCAATTTGTTAAACTGCCATGTTGTCCTGACAAGTGCACCCACTTGCCAGGCCTTACCCTTCCCTTTTTATGCACATCAGACACCCCTATTGTAGGTCCAAGGTACCCCCTGGGCAGGGTGCAGTGTATGTGAAAGGAAGGACTTGTACTGAGGTGTGAACCATGTCCTGACCGTGAAATACTCTCCTTTTCGTTTTTCACTGTTGAAAGGTCATCTTGCCCATAGGACAGATTGGGGTGACTATGTTTTCCAGTCTATCTTCCAAAAGGCTTAAGATGGAGAGGTGACGTTTAGTGTGCCTGAACTCCCAATTTAATAACGCATCTTTTTGTGAAGGTGGTTTTTGCATTGTGTGTTTAGAAACCACTCTTTTAGAAGTGGCTGGGTTTTTGTGCTCTAACATTTCTGTGTGTCTCTGCCTGGTTGTGGATTGACTGTCTGGATCTGAAAGTGATAGGATCTGGGGAATGTCTTGACCCAGGGGAGGAGGTGAGACAGCAGCAGGCTGACCTGCATATGGAGTGTAGGGTGGAGGAGTAGCCCCTGGAGGTGAAGAGGCCTGGGCTGCCGCCATAAAAAAATGGCTCCATCTCCTGCTGAGTGATTAAGGATCCAGACCCCCAATATCAAAGGAAGAAGGTGTCACTGGCAGGGAGACACCCAGAACTGGTTTGGACAGGGGTCAGTGCCCTCCTGAACACAAAGACTTCAAACATATTTAGCGGTATAACTATGAGAGCTGAAATCCCTGAACGTTGGAATGGAACTGATCAAGATTGATAAGGACGAGATCAGGTGCTTTCAGGGTGGTATGGCCATAGGCTGATAAGGATTGAAACTACTTTGTGGTCAAGAGGAACCTCTGCCACGGAAGAAACAGCTGATGAGACTGAAGGAAAGGACTGACCCTTGCTGTGTTTCAAGTAATGTTCACAGCACACCACTTATCACAATCTGTATCAAACAATAATTTTCACAAAACATAAGACAATCCATTGGGCCCGTACTATCCAGCCTAGTCTGAAATTTTATTAATTGTTCTTCAATGAATTGGTTAATTAACACAAATGAAGAGTGCTTATCTTGTTAATTTAAACCATAGGACTAAAACCATATGGTGCCTGCTGCACACAGGGAAAGCTACTTCATATTTACTTGCTTTTATATTCCTACTAGCAAGCATGTTAACATGTTCGGCCATTTCCCACCATGGAGAAATACAAAAAATGCCAGGCTCCTTAATTTAAGTTTACTGTATTGAACATGCATTTGCTATTTACCACGTCTTTTTTTCCTGTTAGTCCTTTCACCCCAATTACATGTTTGTGCCTTTTTTGGTCACAAGAATATCAACTTCCCCACTCCTTTATCATTCCTGTATTACTCTCGCTGCATCTGTTTATTCTTCTTTCTGATAATTGTTTCCATATTATTAATCTCTGTAATGCCAGTAGGTTTGTAACACACAGATGGTGGCTTCGAAACCGGATATTACATTTTACCAGCCAGGTACTGAAGTAGGATCCCTCAGCAATCACAAGAAATGCCTTCCTCAAACTGGTCTCTGTAAAAACGTGCATTTTGTACCTATGCTGGTGGGATACCAAGGAAAACCACGAATAAATTAGCATATGAGAAATGAAAACTCCATTCCTGAGTCATAACGCTTCCATACCTCTCTCTCTCCCCCCCAATCGCTATGCAATTCTGTTGTGAAAACCCTAGCCTCTTCCTGCAGGTCATATGCAATAAAGTGCAATGAAAGGCACAAGTGCCATTAAGTGAAACCCAAAAAGCAGGTGGGGGTGTGCATTCCTCCACGGTCCAAACGCCCATATATCTATCACATCGGAAGGAATGCCTTTATGGCTTAAGAGACCGGCAACCACATCTAATCCTGTAGGGTGTGGTAAAAGGTAAGTAATTATAGAATTATTAACAAGTGCCAGCTCTACATGACATACAGCCACATGCATCAACAGAAGCAATTGCAATTCCTAAATAGCGATTTTTAAGGAATCGCTATTTAGGAATCGCAAAAGCCTATGCATGTAGGAATCGCTATAAAAGTGAATTTTTCAAAGTTTTAGAAATTACCATGAAGTTCAACTTCATGGTAATTTGCTACTCCTATTAGCGAAATCACAAATGTTTTGACTTTGATGTATTGCATTTAAGGAATCTCAATTTGGGATTTCTTAAATGCAGTCACAATTTAAGGAATCTCAATTTAGAGATTCCTTAAATGCAATTTTTGCATTTGGGATGATGCATCCCAAATGCAAAAATACCGGTCGCAAAGGGGCAGATTCTGAGAATCTGCCCGTTTGCGACCGGTTTTTAGCTTGATGCATGTGGCTGTTAGTGTCTTTATTGGACTGCTACAAATAGCAATGTCACCTCTCTGTCCATCACCTATAAGTAGGGCCACTGGAATTATGCAGCAGGAGAGGTCTAACTTATGGAGCAGGGTTGATTAAATTATGTGGCAAGAAAAGGCATATTATGCGGTATTATGCAGTTCATTTTGTGATAGTTTAACTTCAGTATCTTGTAATTTTTATATATGGTAGCACGGTCTTGCAAACGGTTTCACCTTATTTGTACCAATTTAACACCCAAATACAGCAATAAAAAACTGAAAGATGACCAACCTTTCTGGAAGGCCTGCCACTGAACAGGATCATGTGTTGGCATATTGTTATTTATTTTTGATCAATGTGAGCTAGAAACACATTTTTGTTTAGTAAAATCTGCAGATTATTCAGCAGATGTTGGATTATGTGGCAAATGCATCGATTCCATAATAATGTGGAAAGCGCTGCAGAATCGCATAATTCCGATGACCTTGCCTACAAGTCATCTATAACGCACTTGTTTTCAGACACAGGTGTAAATCATTACTATATACAGCCTTTACGGATTGCCAAAAATATTGTTTACGTACACAGACCGAAATGAAAGTCTATGTGTGACTTGTTGAGCTGTTCTGCAACATTACAATAACGTCCTTTCGTTTGTGTGCGTCGATTTCTTCACCCATAAAGATGTGCATTATTTTGCCTTCTGTATTTTCCTTTATTTTGTTTAATATATTTCAAACATTTCTGGCTGTTCAGTAGTGATCCCATGGCAACACCATCTGCTCAGTTTCCCTCTTATTTACAATTCATGTTCTCATACGTAAACCGCGCTAATTAAGCAGATCTTGCCAAGTGACAGTTTTAGCGCTGGAAAACTGCCACTGTGCCTGGCCAGAGCTGACAGAATGTTAATGCCACCCGCCCCCTTCCAATTGTGGTGACACATGTATGAATCTTGAAAATATAACAAAATGTAAAAAAAAAAAAGCAAATTACATTTTATATATATATTTATGTATTATATATATATATATATATATATATATATATATATATATATATATATATATATATATATATATATATATATAAAATAAGCGGTGTCGGAGTCATGGAACTCCGCGCTGGGCGAGGCGCACTGTCGCACTTGCCCCCGCTGGGTACATACCTGGTTGCGGTGGTTGTGCAGTCAGGGGACCCAAGGAGCCACGATATTCCTGCAGGCAACACAGGACATTGGGAGAGAGCTACTCGAGGAAACCTGCAGTCCCCTCAGCGTTGTTTCCGTCCTATCCTGGCAAACCACTGCATGCTGGGAGTTGCAGTCCCTTTAACCATCGGGAAATGGAAGCAGGTAACATCAATCATCGCTTTGAGGGCAGAGACTATTATAACTAGCTTTGTTGGGGCAGGACATTTTGGCAGCACACTCACCTCCTGTTTTATTCTGGGTGCTGAAGAGGCTACACAGCCAAAATGCATACGCCCATTTGCCAATAAGGAATAAAGAGACTCCATTGTGTTCCCCTATCGTGGCCTCTGCCTTTCTTTGTGGAGGGTGTTTTGGATACAGTTTGCACTGCTTGCCAGCGGCGTGCTACAGGGGCCCCTGCACTCAAGCTGGCCTGGTCTTCACTGGCGCTGCTTTTGCTCCGGCAGAAACATTTCGTATTCCGAGGTATCGGATAAACCAGGCCCACCACTGCGCACAGGAGGACAGGAAGCGGTGTCGGAGTCATGGAACTCCGCGCTGGGCGAGGCGCACTGTCGCACTTGCCCCCGCTGAGTACATACCTGGTTGCGGTGGTTGTGCAGTCAGGGGATCCAAGGAGCCACGATATTCCTGCAGGCAACACAGGACATTGGGAGAGAGCTACTCGAGGAAACCTGCAGTCCCCACAGCGTTGTTTCCGTCCTATCCTGGCAAACCACTGCATGCTGGGAGTTGCAGTCCCTTTAACCATCGGGAAATGGAAGCAGGTGACATCAATCATCGCTTTGAGGGCGGAGACTATTATAACTAGCTTTGTTGGAGCAGGACATTTTGGCAGCACACTCACCTCCTGTTTTATTCTGGGCGCTGAAGAGGCTACACAGCCGAAATGCATACGCCCATTTGCCAATAAGGAATAAAGAGACTCCATTGTGTTCCCCTATCGTGGCCTCTGCCTTTCTTTGTGGAGGGTGTTTTGGATATATATATATATATATATATCTGCTTAGATCGAGCTCCCCTATATGAAATGAGTTTAGAATCCACGAATGACCAATTTAGATTCTGGACTGTATGACAAAGTGAAAACATTTATACTTTATTTTACGAACTGCACTAATAATGTTGGAAGCAGGAGTATAAACCTGTATTAAGGTTTCACATTTTTGTGTTTGTTTGCACATAAAATATCCCAATAAACAGACGATGGCAATTTACGGTTGTGGTTTCCGAGTGCCAAAAGAGCACCTCCCCCCAGGCTTCTCCTGGAGGGCTCATGTTTCTACTTGTTTCTAGTATTCAGTCAAGCCGCCTCCTCTTGCCGGCATGAAGCAGGCTAACTTGTGGGGTGCAGCAAGCTCCTCTACAAGTTCTCACCCTTGAGTTCAGATGATTCCTGACTTTTCCTTCTCTCTTACAAAAAGTAGTACAAATTGGTTTCTGCCCCTTCATGCATGTTCTCCCACCTAATAAATTCAAAGCCATCTCAACCACAGTCCACAGTGCACCAGCTCATAGTTCATTTCATTCTCCCAACTACCCCCCCTGCACTGAAGCTTCCTTCTTCAATCTAAGTTCAAAAGTCTCTTTGTCCACATCCAGATAAATATTCAGACCCATGTATTTGTTCCTGAAGGCTCCCTCAACAGAACCACTGGTTTTCCTGAACACAATATCTGTGGAACTAAAGATGGCTAGAGTTGTCTAGGACTAACCCATTACATTTCTACATCATGGCTGCACCTGTTGTAGCCCTGTTTGCAGTCTCCCTCTAGATGCTAACCCACCAGATGCATGCTATAGATGCAAGTTGACGGACACCTTTGTCTCTGAGATATGCCAGAAATAATTGCACCCCTTTCTTGTCTTCATTACAAAAAGATATGACTGTATCATGGTGAGGAAGGTAAAGGATTGGATTTAGAAGCGGAGCAGGGTTAATCAAGGATCGGATTGTGGGATTAAAGGCACAATAGACTTTCAAACTTCTATGTGTCAGCTTCTGAGAAAAGTAGCATTTTGGTGAAAATCTTTTTCTAGACTGAAGTAACACGCAATTACTACCCGAAACATAGTGTAAATGATTTCTATCGTACCCAAGCTGGTGAAGGATCCATCTGTATTGCGCCATGTACCCCCGGATTTCTCTCATTAATAGCAAATTTTAGCAAAGTTCCTTTCTGGAAGGTTTAGAAATGTAATCCCCAGTTTAATTCATTAGAGACACGCTGGATTTCTCTTGGGCCGCTCATGCAGAAACAATTAGCGGATCAGCCTTCTCCTCCTATGGCAGGTAAAAGATGACAGGTAAATGCGCGGTCACTAGACGCCGTGAAGGTGTGCGACTGGGTCAAATAGGGCTACTTGTTAAGAACTCTGAAACAGGGAGCATGGACCTCAAATTAATTGAAACAGTCAGATTTCTGTATGCATCCACGTACCTCGAATCATTAGTAGTGGTTTTCTGTTCTCTCCATTTTAAGTTGTTACCACCACTTTTCGTCTCAACATTATAACTATGGGCCAGGACTGTCGGACAATCCCCCCGGCGCCTTTTCTTTTCTTTTTTTCCCTCTCTCTCTCTCTCTCCCTCCACTCATGTATATTCCATGCTCCATATAAATATATATACTTTTTTATATACAATAAAAAAATACAGAAATAAAAAAAAAAAGACATGGTGAGTCCTGCACTTATGGTGAGTTTTGAATATAGCGGGCTAGTCTTTTTAACGCTCGGTCATGATTGTTGTGATATACACTCACGGGTCCTTTTCTGCATCACTTCTTACAGGATACATTCCATTTGGATTTCTGGAATTATTAACAATTTTGCGCTTGGTTTCTACAATGTGCTCCAGTATATAACACAGTTAAGCCACACTATATATTCTCACTGCTGTTTGGTTCATAATTTCGTGGCACGTATCAGCAGGTATTTACACCAGGATCAAGCTTGAACATGGCGGCACAGATTCATATGCATGACACTATTCTCATAGCACTCCCTCATATTATAGAGGTGATAGCATTGCAATTTAATAACAAATAAGAAAAAAATATACCAGCATGTACCACATGAGGTCTGACTGTAGGCCAGTGGGATCTATGGAGTTGGTTTCAGATAGAGAATGTATGACGGTATTCCTCATGCGTTTATCACGCATGCCTTGGGAATGCCGTCATTAGAACAAACGCATCTTTAGCAAGTGTTTGTTTTGCACACAAGTCGTTATAATTTCTTACCTTAAGGGGGTGCTGGATTTTGGAATAGTTTAAATTTACTATTCCAACTCCAGTCTGCGCAACTGCAATGAAGGTGTTGTACTTTCATTCTAACACCATTACACCAAAGCACCCCACTAAAGCAAGTCGTTGTAACGACTTGCGTGCAGAATGAATACGTGCTAAAGATGCGTTTGTTCAGTTGCTGGTGCTGTGAAGGCACAGAATGAATGGGGCTTAGTCCTAAAAGATATTGCCCTCAGATGGAACGTGTCCGTTTTCAAAATACAGATTGATTTTGTGCTCTAGTTGAGGGAAGTGGTTCCCTTGAATGATGTTTTAACGTAGGCAGATGTCATCCGCATACTTGCAAAAATTGTGATCCCCTTTTCCAGGAGTCTTAACTGGTGTTTTAACTTCTGGGAAACATGTCACTAGAATGCCTACAGAATGCCTATATCAATCAATTGGTTTCACTTTTTCCAGCAGGCAATCTGATTTTCTTTGTTATACTTATGACACATCAGATCTCTGGGAATGAGAGTGTGAAAAGTATCATTTTTATGTACAGATTAGGTGACAAAGTGTTTTGTTTCTTGATTGGTTTACGTTTAGTTTTTTTCGTGTTCCTTTTTGTTTTCCGGTTCCTGAGGAGGCCTTAAAGATGTATAGGCTGAAACGCGTCAACCTTTTTGCTCAGGACTAACCCCACAAGACATATTTGATGACTAGTACAGTCATAAGGAGCCATGGCAAGGTGCTGATGCCGGAGTACTCCTTAGCCTCTGGTGCTACCTCTAGGTGGAACAACATTCAGACTTTTTGATGGAACCATCACCATATGAGTAATAAGGAATTAAGGAGGAACGGAGGTATCCTTAAAGTAAAGAGGATTGACACGACAAGACATTATGTTGGAATTGTATAATGTTATTGTACATACACTTGTGTATATATCTGTAGTTGTGTGAATTTTTATTTTGTTGCATCATATTGGAGACTTAAAACAACAATACAGAGTGTAAATGCTTGCATAGACAGGCGTAGGATATTAACAAATTGATTTTCATTGAATTAAATTCATTATCCAGTGAAAATTGATGGTTTCATATGTTGATCCATAATATTGTACACTAATATGTCCCTTTGGCTGCGGCAGTTTTTGTGCATTAGCTTATCTTTAGGGCACACTGCCGTTTACTAATACCCCTTTTTGCTTTAATTTGTTTCACTTTGCTCTTATAATGTTACATTTATATTTTTTCTTACGGCAAATAAAATAAAGATGTCTACAACCTATAGCAACCTATAGCCTTTTTAAAAGTTCCAATGAAAACACAGTCCTTTGTCATAAGCATCTATGTAATATTCTAATTTCCACACCACATGGGGATCTGGAAAAAAGGATGTTCTGCTTGAGCAGTCTCAGGTGATGGAAAGAGGATTTGACTCTAGAATTAACCTTGTGATGTAAAGTTATGGGTGTATCCAGTACGGCGCCTATGATCCTTACTGATGTTCAAGACGTAGTGTTGAAACATATCGCTGCTGTCCACTATAACAGTAGTAGGGTGTAAGTTATTGCTCCATATTCGGTATTTCAAACTTACTCACATTTCGTTTTAGTTGATCTCTAGGTATCAATAATTGATGGTGATCAGACAGATTCCTATTACATAGGGGTATGAGTCTGTTGATTATTCCAGTTTCAAGATGGTCAGTTTGTGGTCTGCTTAGTAAGAGAAGGTACAGCAGCTAGGCTGAACCAATTAGGGAATGGGCAAAACAGGATATTTGGAGGAAGTAAAGAGAACAAGGTGAGGTGATGAGACAAATGTTTGACAGGAGATGATTCAGTTCACAACATGTCATGCATACCTATATTATTGAGGGTTATGGAAACATGGACACGGCCAGAAGCTACAGGCAGGGCTATGAGGATTAGAGCCACTGTTTCACTTCCATTAGATTTAACCTGCCCCTGGTGTTGATAATCTTCCAGAGTGGAGAGAATCCAATTTGAGTTTTGCCAACAGGTTTTACGTCTCAGTGTATTGTTGGTTGTTCCACAGATATGTCACAAATAGCCCTTTAGCAACTTCCCTGCAATTGCCAGGTTTATATACAGACTTAAGAATGATTCTTGCAAACTCAAAAGCTGGAGTTCCTGAAGCACCATTCAGGGCAGTGATCTGCAGACGATCTATATCTGCAGAGGGCTGTGCAAGTGCTAGAGTGACACAACAACGTAAATGACTTTTTACTAGAGACTCTCCCGCGCCCATCTTCATTGACTTTAAGCCTAATTTCTTCGGAGCCCATACTGTGGTTTGAATGAAATATTTAAAGTTCCATAGAAACATTGATAGGAATGACTTTAGGTTTGTGTTGTATAATGCTAGTGCTTTGAGGAGGCAATATAACGGTGCTTTGAGGAGGCAATATAACGGTTTAAGAGCTAAACAAATTACGCATGATATGATATTGTAATCTACCCAGGAGGGTGGTACTGAATGTGTCTCTTTTACGCACACTATGGACTGCAGTGCACTGATTCCCAGTGAAGAGATAATGAAAAAAACCACATCAGCAATTATTGATTGTCACTTGCAAAAGTGAAAATTGGGGGAGTGGCGTTGCAATGGTTGACTGGCTTCCTCTCTAGTCGTACCCAGACCATCAACCTGGGTTCATACCAATCCAATTCGATAGAACTGACCAAGGGAGTACCACAAGGCTCATACCTAAGCCCCACCTTGTTCAATATATATATTGCTCCCTTGGTGGCTCTCTTGAGGAACCGTGGGTTTGTCCCAATATCCTATGCGGATGACAACCAACTTAACTTTTTCTTCAACAAGACATCCCAAACAGCCCATTCCTCCTTTTCTTCCGGCATGCTAGCTATCTCACAATGGATGAGAAACAACTTCCTACAGCTGAATGCGGGAAAAACAGAAGTCATGCTCTTCGGAGCAGCCCCACTACTGTGGACTCCTGATTGGTTGCCCACAGAACTTGGAACCACTCTGTCCCCCCAAAAAATGGCAAAGAACTTCGGGGTACGTCTTGATCACACTCTAACTATGGAAGGATTCAGAAAAGGGGGTGGTGATGAACAGAGTGTCTGAATTAAGCAGACCACTCTTACCCAGTCCAAAGATCAGGGCTTGATCCATCACCGTTATTTAGCTCACTGCCCCATCCCAGCTCAGAACCTGGCTATATGCAAATTAGTCTGTCCCTGGCCCAGTGCATCATGGGAACAGGGCAGACCAAACTACCAAGCCAATTCTTCACCAGAAAGGAGACAAGCTACCGGGGACCGGTTTCTGGCATTTCAGCCTCGTCGGCCCGGCTTGCTTGAATCCTGATGGAGCAGTGAGCAAGGGACTCATGTCTGAGTATACCCTGCCACACCTATAGTGGCCAAAAACGATTCAGAAAAGGGGGTGGTGATGAACAGAGTGTCTGAATTAAGCAGACCACTCTTACCCAGTCCAAAGATCAGGGCTTGATCCATCACCGTTATTTAGCTCACTGCCCCATCCCAGCTCAGAACCTGGCTATATGCAAATTAGTCTGTCCCTGGCCCAGTGCATCATGGGAACAGGGCAGACCAAACTACCAAGCCAATTCTTCACCAGAAAGGAGACAAGCTACCGGGGACCGGTTTCTGGGATTTCAGCCTCGTCGGCCCGGCTTGCTTGAATCCTGATGGAGCAGTGAGCAAGGGACTCATGTCTGAGTATACCCTGCCACACCTATAGTGGCCAAAAACGATTCAGAAAAGGGGGTGGTGATGAACAGAGTGTCTGAATTAAGCAGACCACTCTTACCCAGTCCAAAGATCAGGGCTTGATCCATCACCGTTATTTAGCTCACTGCCCCATCCCAGCTCAGAACCTGGCTATATGCAAATTAGTCTGTCCCTGGCCCAGTGCATCATGGGAACAGGGCAGACCAAACTACCAAGCCAATTCTTCACCAGAAAGGAGACAAGCTACCGGGGACCGGTTTCTGGCATTTCAGCCTCGTCGGCCCGGCTTGCTTGAATCCTGATGGAGCAGTGAGCAAGGGACTCATGTCTGAGTATACCCTGCCACACCTATAGTGGCCAAAAACGATTCAGAAAAGGGGGTGGTGATGAACAGAGTGTCTGAATTAGGCAGACCACTCTTACCCAGTCCAAAGATCAGGGCTTGATCCATCACCGTTATTTAGCTCACTGCCCCATCCCAGCTAAGAACCTGGCTATATGCAAATTAGTCTGTCCCTGGCCCAGTGCATCATGGGAACAGGGCAGACCAAACTACCAAGCCAATTCTTCACCAGAAAGGAGACAAGCTACCGGGGACCGGTTTCTGGCATTTCAGCCTCGTCGGCCCGGCTTGCTTGAATCCTGATGGAGCAGTGAGCAAGGGACTCATGTCTGAGTATACCCTGCCACACCTATAGTGGCCAAAAACGATTCAGAAAAGGGGGTGGTGATGAACAGAGTGTCTGAATTAGGCAGACCACTCTTACCCAGTCCAAAGATCAGGGCTTGATCCATCACCGTTATTTAGCTCACTGCCCCATCCCAGCTCAGAACCTGGCTATATGCAAATTAGTCTGTCCATTGGAACAGGGCAGACCAAACTACCAAGCCAATTCTTCACCAGAAAGGAGACAAGCTACCGGGGACCGGTTTCTGGCATTTCAGCCTCGTCGGCCCGGCTTGCTTGAATCCTGATGGAGCAGTGAGCAAGGGACTCATGTCTGAGTATACCCTGCCACACCTATAGTGGCCAAAAACGATTCAGAAAAGGGGGTGGTGATGAACAGAGTGTCTGAATTAAGCAGACCACTCTTACCCAGTCCAAAGATCAGGGCTTGATCCATCACCGTTATTTAGCTCACTGCCCCATCCCAGCTCAGAACCTGGCTATATGCAAATTAGTCTGTCCCTGGCCCAGTGCATCATGGGAACAGGGCAGACCAAACTACCAAGCCAATTCTTCACCAGAAAGGAGACAAGCTACCGGGGACCGGTTTCTGGCATTTCAGCCTCGTCGGCCCGGCTTGCTTGAATCCTGTTGGAGCAGTGAGCAAGGGACTCATGTCTGAGTATACCCTGCCACACCTATAGTGGCCAAAAACGATTCAGAAAAGGGGGTGGTGATGAACAGAGTGTCTGAATTAAGCAGACCACTCTTACCCAGTCCAAAGATCAGGGCTTGATCCATCACCGTTATTTAGCTCACTGCCCCATCCCAGCTCAGAAGCTGGCTATATGCAAATTAGTCTGTCCCTGGCCCAGTGCATCATGGGAACAGGGCAGACCAAACTACCAAGCCAATTCTTCACCAGAAAGGAGACAAGCTACCGGGGACCGGTTTCTGGGATTTCAGCCTCGTCGGCCCGGCTTGCTTGAATCCTGATGGAGCAGTGAGCAAGGGACTCATGTCTGAGTATACCCTGCCACACCTATAGTGGCCAAAAACGATTCAGAAAAGGGGGTGGTGATGAACAGAGTGTCTGAATTAAGCAGACCACTCTAACCCAGTCCAAAGATCAGGGCTTGATCCATCACCGTTATTTAGCTCACTGCCCCATCCCAGCTCAGAACCTGGCTATATGCAAATTAGTCTGTCCCTGGCCCAGTGCATCATGGGAACAGGGCAGACCAAACTACCAAGCCAATTCTTCACCAGAAAGGAGACAAGCTACCGGGGACCGGTTTCTGGCATTTCAGCCTCGTCGGCCCGGCTTGCTTGAATCCTGATGGAGCAGTGAGCAAGGGACTCATGTCTGAGTATACCCTGCCACACCTATAGTGGCCAAAAACGATTCAGAAAAGGGGGTGGTGATGAACAGAGTGTCTGAATTAAGCAGACCACTCTTACCCAGTCCAAAGATCAGGGCTTGATCCATCACTGTTATTTAGCTCACTGCCCCATCCCAGCTCAGAACCTGGCTATATGCAAATTAGTCTGTCCCTGGCCCAGTGCATCATGGGAACAGGGCAGACCAAACTACCAAGCCAATTCTTCACCAGAAAGGAGACAAGCTACCGGGGACCGGTTTCTGGCATTTCAGCCTCGTTGGCCCGGCTTGCTTGAATCCTGATGGAGCAGTGAGCAAGGGACTCATGTCTGAGTATACCCTGCCACACCTATAGTGGCCAAAAACGATTCAGAAAAGGGGGTGGTGATGAACAGAGTGTCTGAATTAAGCAGACCACTCTTACCCAGTCCAAAGATCAGGGCTTGATCCATCACTGTTATTTAGCTCACTGCCCCATCCCAGCTCAGAACCTGGCTATATGCAAATTAGTCTGTCCCTGGCCCAGTGCATCATGGGAACAGGGCAGACCAAACTACCAAGCCAATTCTTCACCAGAAAGGAGACAAGCTACCGGGGACCGGTTTCTGGCATTTCAGCCTCGTCGGCCCGGCTTGCTTGAATCCTGATGGAGCAGTGAGCAAGGGACTCATGTCTGAGTATACCCTGCCACACCTATAGTGGCCAAAAACGATTCAGAAAAGGGGGTGGTGATGATGGTGATGAACAGAGTGTCTGAATTAAGCAGACCACTCTTACCCAGTCCAAAGATCAGGGCTTGATCCATCACCGTTATTTAGCTCACTGCCCCATCCCAGCTCAGAACCTGGCTATATGCAAATTAGTCTGTCCCTGGCCCAGTGCATCATGGGAACAGGGCAGACCAAACTACCAAGCCAATTCTTCACCAGAAAGGAGACAAGCTACCGGGGACCGGTTTCTGGCATTTCAGCCTCGTCGGCCCGGCTTGCTTGAATCCTGATGGAGCAGTGAGCAAGGGACTCATGTCTGAGTATACCCTGCCACACCTATAGTGGCCAAAAACGATTCAGAAAAGGGGGTGGTGATGAACAGAGTGTCTGAATTAAGCAGACCACTCTTACCCAGTCCAAAGATCAGGGCTTGATCCATCACCGTTATTTAGCTCACTGCCCCATCACAGCTCAGAACCTGGCTATATGCAAATTAGTCTGTTCCTGGCCCAGTGCATCATGGGAACAGGGCAGACCAAACTACCAAGCCAATTCTTCACCAGAAAGGAGACAAGCTACCGGGGACCAGTTTCTGGCATTTCAGCCTCGTCGGCCCGGCTTGCTTGAATCGTGATGGAGCAGTGAGCAAGGGACTCATGTCTGAGTATACCCTGCCACACCTATAGTGGCCAAAAACGATTCAGAAAAGGGGGTGGTGATGAACAGAGTGTCTGAATTAAGCAGACCACTCTTACCCAGTCCAAAGATCAGGGCTTGATCCATCACCGTTATTTAGCTCACTGCCCCATCCCAGCTCAGAACCTGGCTATATGCAAATTAGTCTGTCCCTGGCCCAGTGCATCATGGGAACAGGGCAGACCAAACTACCAAGCCAATTCTTCACCAGAAAGGAGACAAGCTACCGGGGACCGGTTTCTGGCATTTCAGCCTCGTCGGCCCGGCTTGCTTGAATCCTGATGGAGCAGTGAGCAAGGGACTCATGTCTGAGTATACCCTGCCACACCTATAGTGGCCAAAAACGATTCAGAAAAGGGGGTGGTGATGAACAGAGTGTCTGAATTAAGCAGACCACTCTTACCCAGTCCAAAGATCAGGGCTTGATCCATCACCGTTATTTAGCTCACTGCCCCATCCCAGCTCAGAACCTGGCTATATGCAAATTAGTCTGTCCCTGGCCCAGTGCATCATGGGAACAGGGCAGACCAAACTACCAAGCCAATTCTTCACCAGAAAGGAGACAAGCTACCGGGGACCGGTTTCTGGCATTTCAGCCTCGTCCGCCCAGCTTGCTTGAATCCTGATGGAGCAGTGAGCAAGGGACTCATGTCTGAGTATACCCTGCCACACCTATAGTGGCCAAAAACGATTCAGAAAAGGGGGTGGTGATGAACAGAGTGTCTGAATTAAGCAGACCACTCTTACCCAGTCCAAAGATCAGGGCTTGATCCATCACCGTTATTTAGCTCACTGCCCCATCCCAGCTCAGAACCTGGCTATATGCAAATTAGTCTGTCCCTGGCCCAGTGCATCATGGGAACAGGGCAGACCAAACTACCAAGCCAATTCTTCACCAGAAAGGAGACAAGCTACCGGGGACCGGTTTCTGGCATTTCAGCCTCGTCGGCCCGGCTTGCTTGAATCCTGATGGAGCAGTGAGCAAGGGACTCATGTCTGAGTATACCCTGCCACACCTATAGTGGCCAAAAACGATTCAGAAAAGGGGGTGGTGATGAACAGAGTGTCTGAATTAAGCAGACCACTCTTACCCAGTCCAAAGATCAGGGCTTGATCCATCACCGTTATTTAGCTCACTGCCCCATCCCAGCTCAGAACCTGGCTATATGCAAATTAGTCTGTCCCTGGCCCAGTGCATCATGGGAACAGGGCAGACCAAACTACCAAGCCAATTCTTCACCAGAAAGGAGACAAGCTACCGGGGACCGGTTTCTGGCATTTCAGCCTAGTCGGCCCGGCTTGCTTGAATCCTGATGGAGCAGTGAGCAAGGGACTCATGTCTGAGTATACCCTGCCACACCTATAGTGGCCAAAAACGATTCAGAAAAGGGGGTGGTGATGAACAGAGTGTCTGAATTAAGCAGACCACTCTTACCCAGTCCAAAGATCAGGGCTTGATCCATCACCGTTATTTAGCTCACTGCCCCATCCCAGCTCAGAACCTGGCTATATGCAAATTAGTCTGTCCCTGGCCCAGTGCATCATGGGAACAGGGCAGACCAAACTACCAAGCCAATTCTTCACCAGAAAGGAGACAAGCTACCGGGGACCGGTTTCTGGCATTTCAGCCTCGTCGGCCCGGCTTGCTTGAATCCTGATGGAGCAGTGAGCAAGGGACTCATGTCTGAGTATACCCTGCCACACCTATAGTGGCCAAAAACGATTCCGAAAAGGGGGTGGTGATGAACAGAGTGTCTGAATTAAGCAGACCACTCTTACCCAGTCCAAAGATCAGGGCTTGATCCATCACCGTTATTTAGCTCACTGCCCCATCCCAGCTCAGAACCTGGCTATATGTGTGGAAGGGTATACTCAGATGTGAGTCCCTTGCTCATTGCACCATCAGGATTCAAGCAAGCCGGGCCGACGACGGCTGAAATGCCAGAAACCGGTCCCCGGAAGCTTGTTTCCTTCCCAGTATAAGAATTGGCTTGGTAGTTTGGTTTGCCCTGTTCCCATCATGCACTGGGACAGGAACAGACTAATTTGCATATAGCCAGGTTCTGAGCTGGGATGGTGCAGTGAGCTAAAAAACGGTGATGGATCAAGCCCTGATCTTTGGACTGGGTAAGAGTGGTCTGCTTAATTCAGACACTCTGTTCATCACCACCCCCTTTTCTGAATCATTTTGTCCACCATAAGCGTGGAAGGGTATACTCAGATGTGAGTCCCTTGCTCATTGCACCATCAGGATTCAAGCAAGCCGGGCCGACGACAGCTGAAATGCCAGAAACCGGTCCCCGGAAGCTTGTTTCCTTCCCAGTAGAAGAATTGGCTTGGTAGTTTGGTTTGCCCTGTTCCCATCATGCACTGGGACAGGAACAGACTAATTTGCATATAGCCAGGTTCTGAGCTGGGATGGTGCAGTGAGCTAAAAAATGGTGATGGATCAAGCCCTGATCTTTGGACTGGGTAAGAGTGGTCTGCTTAATTCAGACACTCTGTTCATCACCACCCCCTTTTCTGAATCAATTTGTCCACCATAAGCGTGGAAGGGTATACTCAGATGTGAGTCCCTTGCTCATTGCACCATCAGGATTCAAGCAAGCCGGGCCGACGACGGCTGAAATGCCAGAAACCGGTCCCCGGAAGCTTGTTTCCTTCCCAGTATAAGAATTGGCTTGGTAGTTTGGTTTGCCCTGTTCCCATCATGCGCTGGGACAGGAACAGACTAATTTGCATATAGCCAGGTTCTGAGCTGGGATGGTGCAGTGAGCTAAAAAACGGTGATGGATCAAGCCCTGATCTACGGACTGGGTAAGAGTGGTCTGCTCAATTCAGACACTCTGTTCATCACCACCCCCTTTTCTGAATCATTTTGTCCACCATAAGCGTGGAAGGGTATACTCAGATGTGAGTCCCTTGCTCATTGCACCATCAGGATTCAAGCAAGCTGGGCCGACGACGGCTGAAATGCCAGAAACCGGTCCCCGGAAGCTTGTTTCCTTCCCAGTATAAGAATTGGCTTGGTAGTTTGGTTTGCCCTGTTCCCATCATGCACTGGGACAGGAACAGACTAATTTGCATATAGCCAGGTTCTGAGCTGGGATGGGTCAGTGAGCTAAAAAACGGTGATGGATCAAGCCCTGATCTTTGGACTGGGTAAGAGTGGTCTGCTTAATTCAGACACTCTGTTCATCACCACCCCCTTTTCTAACTATGGAAGAGCATGTAACCCATACTGTTGGCTCATGCTTTCATGCACTGGGCCTGCTGAGAAGAGTCTCCCTGATCCCCTGCGAAAGACCCTGATCCAAACCCTGGTGCTCAGTAAATTAGAACATTGCAACGCCTTACTGATCGCTGCCAACGAGTCCTCCCTTAATCGCCTTCAGATGGTACAAAACACCGCAGCACGCTTAGTTTTAAACGCCCCTCACAGATCAGCTTCACTCCCTCTCCTACATCAACTTCACTGGCTGCCAGTGAGGAAACGTGTGAAGTACAAGATCTGCTGCCTGACACACAAGGCAATATGGGGTAATGGACCTTCCTACTTGGCGTAGAGGCTTCATCAGTACATTCCCCAAAGGGACCTACAATCTGGCTCGAAATCTCTGCTCAAATCCCCATGATCAAAAAAGTTCAAACAAGAGGCAAGGCCTTTTCGTGTCAGGCACCACTGATCTGGAACCAACTTCCAACTGTCTTAAGACAATGCCCAGACCACCTGAAATTTGAAAAGGCCTTGAAAACTGCCCTCTTCTAGACGTGACCATCACATCTTCTTCTGCAAATCCGCAAGTGCCGAGATTCCCTTTAGGGGGTTGATTCACGCCCTATACAAAGCCATAAACTAAACTAAACTAAAATACTTAATTTGTTTCTAACATATGGTTTTCTTTTCATTACATCTGACAAATTCTTCTCTGTGAGAAGATGTTGGTTCACAAAGTACGTGCACCATTCAAAATACATAAAGGGTGACAGAATGTGAAGCTAAACTTGGATGGCTACATGAAAAAAGCAGTGCTCCTTGCCACACAAGCTGACCAAACAGTTTGCACACACTGTGAAGTGCACAGCAGATTCCTCGTGAGAGAAGCATGCTGCTGGTCATGCCTGGAGATGACGATCCGGTTAGTTGAATGCTGCTCAGTGACTTGGTATTGCATGGTCTCAGAGGCCAGACAGAAACTGGGGCTGTTGGTGAGGCTGGGGCTGTACATATGTCTGGTGTGCTGTGTCGTCCAACCCTGCTGTGGGTGCCCCAACTGCCCCTTAGCCACCACAGATGAAAGTGCCTACCTGGCACAGCATAAAGCACTGGCAGTGTCTCTAAGCAGTGAGGTTTTTGCAACTTGTCCACCTCAGGTGTAATTACGACATCTAGTATTTTTGTTACCTTACATTATCTGGTACAAAGGTACAACAAAACACACAAATTGTGCCTTCTTTAGAAAAGCAAGTCAATTAGGTCCCTATTTCCAAAAAGACAAAGAAGTGTGGAATACTCTGAGGTACATACAGTATTTTTAAACAGAGCCCTCCATTAAATTGTGTTCTGTCTTTTTCGAATCGTCACACAAAAAGAAATCACACAAATTTAAAAAGTATTCAGATTTATTTTAATCCATTTATGAGCATGAAGCTGTGCGGTGAGATTCGGGTGAGCTGGGGGAGAATAGCTGCTCCATTGCCAGTCATGTGCTGGACCTGGATCAAGCGACTGACAAATGGCCTCATATTTGCATGCCTGGTGAAGCCTTGAGGATAATTAACGGAGCATGAGAGCTGATTTTTTTATCACATACCACTCGGGTGACGTTGGATCAAGTGCCTCCCACCGTTCTTCTGTACCGCATCCTTCTCAACAACTACGTCCCACAGATGAGTAATCCGCAGCGTGCACTGTGCAGGAGCCCACTACTGCCAACTTGGAATAGGCAGGTGGCATGGGTTCTGGTAGTGTAGCAGTTCAATACTGCCTGCTCCACGCTACTTACACCCTACCAACTCGGATGACAAACAACGTCGTCCTCATCAGCCTTCCCCACCCTGCCCCAGCTAAGCTAACTTAAGCCTATCAGAGCAGCTAATTTGGGCGAGGGAGTGCAACGGCTATAAAAACAAGCATTTACAATGCAATAGGTCTCGCAGCATTAAAGTTTGAGTTATTGGCATTGTGTATGACAATGCGTTGCATAATATTTTTAGCAAACTTTGAATTGGTGAGCAGTGAGAGTGTGTGCAAGAGTATGCTGTTTTTGAAAGCAGTGTGGTACAGAGTGCAGGAATTTGGATGACCTGAGCAATGTGGATAATGCACCTCACGCACGGGGCTGACGGGGCTGACGCAGTTAATATTCACACAGCTCTGATGATGCACCTCACGCACGGGCTCACAGTTGTTATTCACACAGCTCTGATGATGCACCTCACGCACGGGGCTGACGCACTTTTTATTTACACAGCTCTGATGATGCACCTCAGGCACGTGTTCACAACTGTTATTATTCACACAGCTCTGATGCACCTCCGGCACGGGTTCACAGCTGTTATTATTCACACAGCTCTGATGATGCACCTCACGCACTGGGCTGACGCAGTTATTATACACACAGCTCTGACGATGCACCTCAGGCACGGGCTCACAGCTGTTATTATTCACACAGCTCTGACAATAGGTCTCTGGCGAGACCGCGGTTAACGCCACGAGTCCTAAAAAAGGTAGCAGCATGCTGCCAAATCGCTGGTGGTGCTCTGGAAGCAGTGTCAGCGCTGGAAATATCCAAAAGTACTCCCCAAACTTCATTACAAGAAAGGGAACTGTCACTCGAAGTCAGGGGCATTAGACCTGTTTATTGAGTCAGGTCACCTCGGGCACTGGAACACCAAAGAGACGCGTTTTGGCAGTAAGACTGTCTTTATCAACCAAAAGTGTGCCATATTGGTGCTCTATTTAAACATTAACAATCAGACATAAAAAAAAATCACTTTTCTAAGGAGTAAAATACTAACCACGTCAGGACACACATAGAACAATTCAGTAGTGAAGTATTAGACCATTGTTATAGCTTCACAATTTCAATAGCAACAAAATTTAAACTCTATATGAGTTCACCTGAAACTAACTTCCAGCCAGTGTCTCTGAGTGCTATTCCTGTGATTAAACAATGGCATTATGTTCCACAGTCCCTCCATGCATCTTAGTGGCACATGTAAAAACTGGACTGGAATACAGTTCATGTCCTCAGCTGCAGTAAAGGCATTCAAAAGTTTTGAAAACAAACCAAACATGCATTAAAGCCATCCTTTAAAACAATGTTAATCAAAGCAATGCCACCTTTGAGATTAATTCAGGAACTCCTGTCATTGGAAATCATGTCTCTAATCTCAGAGGGACATCCTACAATTCTGAATAGAATGTAACTTTCTGCATTCAGTATTTCAGGATTTGCTTTCCAAATAAAATGCTTACAAAGGCAGAGGCATAATATTCAACTTAAATTCCTGTGTGTCGCGATCCGACAATCAGTGTTGAGGTCCCCTGACATATACATATAATCTGTGCTGAACATTACTTTAGCGTTGCATGTTAAGTTCAAAGTGAAAAATTTTACCACACCACTAGTTCACAGTCCTGCTGAGATGCACACCCTAGTTTTGTCATGTTACCAGCTATATTAGGGTTTCTTTAGAGACTCTTTCACTCCAAACCATTCTGAGATACAGTAATTGATCTGTGCGTGTAGAGACAAATCACTTCTGTGGCACTTGCGAGTCAAGTTTTAGACAGCACATTCGTAATTCAAAGCATGAAAGAAGTTACTGCATGATAAATGTCCAATGATTTATGGTTAGTCCACGCAAAGTATGTTAAGCCATTGACGAGTCCTTTCTGCTGCACTTGTAAGTCAAGTTGTAGAAAGCATGTTTGTTATCTAGTGCTGGAAAGGAGCTACTGTAGTTGTTTTGTTATACTTTGGGATAACTGCCCGATCTCATGATGTATAATTGATCAGTACACCTCTCTGCCATAGACAACATATAGTAAATAAATACAAGGCTGATAGGAGACCCCGTGATAAGACACGAAAGCAGAGCGACAGAGCTGCTGAACAGGAGAGCGAGCCCTTCTTAAAATGGCCAATGACTGCAATATGTGCGCGCGCACTCGAAAACGAAACCTAGCGTGGGGGCGGGACTTCCGTCTTGTGCGCGAAGCCTGCGCCCACGGAGTTCCTGGTCCAAGGAGCAGTAGCGACGAGGGGCTCCCATGCCTGAGGGAGAGCCCCGCAGAGGCGACAGAACACCGGATTGGCAGTAAGTGGGCCTGGGGGGGGGGCACTCGTGTGTGTGTGTGCGCATATGTGTGTGTGTATGTGTGCGACGGCGGGGGTGTCCCTGTATGTGTGCGTGTATGTGCGCTCCTGTGTGTGTCTCTGTGTGCAGGGGGGGGAGTGTCCTGTGTGTGTCTCTGTGTGCGACGGTGGGGGGTGGGGGGGGAGTGTCTCTGTGTGCGTGCGTGTATGTGCGCTCGTGTGTGTGTGTGCGCATGCGTGCAGGGGGAGGTGTGCCTGTGTATGTTTGCGCTTCCCAGGAGACAGGAGATGGCCACGACGAGCGTGTTCGCGCGCTCGTGGCCTGCGCCGATCGCCTTTTTGGAAATGCGCACGGCCAGGTGCTGTCTCCTGGGAAGCAGACTCAGCAACAATAGATCTCTGGCGAGACAGCGCTTACGCGCTGTTCAACGCCACGAGACCTAAAAAAGGCAAAAAAAGGGTAAAAGATAATAAAGGGCTACAAAATTCTAAATGCTAGCTTGAGCTACTCACGGGGCCTCGGCGAGCTACAGGTAGCTTGCAATCGACCGGTTGTAGACCCCTGGGCTAAATATTCTCATAAATGTTTAGCTGGATTCACCTTGGCAGAGATTTTTATTGGAATTTGCAATTATGAGATGATTCTGCTAAGCTTCTTGGAAGGAAAAGTTGCAATGAAACTCAGCTGCATAGAAATCCTTCTTTGCTTTCCTGATAGTTATCTGCATACATGCATAATATAGATTAGCTTGTGAATTTGAGAAAGGCAAGTTTGCTTAGGGACAATCTGTAGAGTATGCTTTACCAGGAGCACGGGGAGATTTGAGAGATGCCATGCTGTCAAAGGGATCAGACAGCCAGCGATGCAGAGATAGCTATTTCCACCGAGGTGAGTTTGTCAGACCGTGAAAAAGATACATTCAGGATCCCAGTCATTATTGGAATAGACATTTTCTTCCAGAAACAAATTCTCGGAGCTGTATTTTAAAGTAGGTTTATACCAAATAGAAGGCAATTTGGAGAACAGAGTAGCATAATAGTTACAGACAAAATGGAAAGATTTGCAAATGTCATAGGTTCCAAGACCTTCAGTGTACACTTTGAGGCTTGTCGGGGGAGGTCATTAGACAAAGAGAAAGGAAGGTGAAAACTATGGGTAAAATGTCGCCATCTGCATAGAAAACAAGAGACTGAGGCTGTGTATTAGGGACTAATAGACACACCTCCAAACCCTTTTGTTTGATGGCTTTTGCGGGATTGGCTTTATTTAGGATAGGGGTTGCCTCACAGCACATGTAAGAGAGGTACAAGGTCTGAGCACGTTTCAGGGAGCTGATAGAGTATGTGAAAATGTGATACCAGTTCTTGACCAACAGTTTAGTTTTAATTTGTTTACCTAGTTTACCTAGTTTAGGTGGGTTTGCGGGAGGAGCAGGAGAGCAGAGTTTAGAGGATGAGGGGCAATTAGTATCAGAGATGGGGCTAAAGGGAGGGCATTAGAAGGAGAAGTTCCAGGAACAATGTTAAGTTGTGCCCAAGGGGCTTTGGGTCAGACTAAGAGGCAAGTGAACGGACTTGGCAAGACATGGAGGGTGTGAGGAAGGTGGGATAAAGGGCAGAATGGCTCATGTTGTGGTGGGATGTTTGATAGGAACATAAAGGCGAAGGTAGGAAAAGATAATACACATTTAGTTTTGGCCATGAGAGTGGTGCGGCCTGAGTTGGAGATATTGTGGTTACAGATAGGGTGAAATCATTGGGCTAGGTCAAGCTTAAGAGGATCTGTGACGGAGAGAGATTTAGAGAGAAGGAGAATGCAGGGTTTGAGGGTGTGAGGAAGGTGGCATAGTGGGCAGAATGGCTCATGTTGTGGTGGGGGGTTTGATAGGCACATAAACTAGAAGGTTGGAAAGGATAATAAACATTTAGTTTTGGCCACGAGAGTGGTGAGGCCTGGGTTGGAGATATTGTGGTTACAGATAGGGTGAAATCATTGGGCTAGGTCAGGTTTAAGTGGATCACTGAAGGAGAGTGATTTAGAGAGAAGGAGAATGCAGGGTTTGAACATCGGAGACGAGGGAGAGAGGAAATGAATGATAGAAGAAGAACATGATAGGTGGGATGTATATTAGGAAAGTATTTGTGAGAGAAAGACTTTAGAGACGGTTCGCATTAGAGGAAAGTGTGGACACAAAAGCTCACGTTTACTGTAAAATAGGCAAGGGAATGGATAAGGAAGGTGACCGTGCATGGTTGCTTGGACATGGCCGGAATGGCATGCTAGGAGGAGGAATGACAAGAGGAGTACAAGGAGGAGAGTAAAGGAATAACAAATGAAGGAAGTAGGAAAGCTGTGGCGTGAGATGGGAGTCCAAATTAGGAGGTTATCAAGTGGATAGGATAGCAAGTAGCAGGGCAGGAATGTAAGAGAAGTGCTGCTAGATGGTTTGCATAAAGTTGTACAGTGTTATACACTTCACAGTGATGGCAGATAATGCATCAGAGTAACTCTGCATATAGATGGGATGGCGCGATGTGGCACTGCAAGAGAGCTCAAAGTGGCAAGAGGGCAATGGCAGCATTGGCTTTTAGGCCTCACCTATGCTGTGTCTAGGATATGGGCTTGAAAAAAACGCATATCTTTTTCATTGGCTCCTCTTGCTGTCTTGCAGCTTAGAAATGCTGGCTTTTCATTGGTGAATACATTTAGTAGTCCCTCCTTTTGGAATTATGTATCCTCCCATGAGGACTGCCCCTCTTACATATGTTCTTACTGTTAAGGTTATTTATACTTAGAACTCTTTTTTAGTTGGCCTGCATCTTGCCTGTTCTGTTTACTTGTGCAATGAAACGTCGGTTGCTTCATTTGGTTGCAGTTCCTCTATCTCCCCGCACCTTCCCCTCACTCCTCCCACAACACTGCTCACAGGCCCCCACTAGCCACTGCTTTTTTGCTCGCTCTTTTGATTAGTTACTTTACACATAATTTGTGGTGCAGTGCCCTAGTTCTTTGCTGTCTACCCCCAGCATGACGCTGCTTGCCCGCCCCAAGACCGCTGCATTACATTCTTGTTATTTGACATTACTAACTATTATTTATATTGAGCACCTAGCCATCGGCTTGGGGGAAATTAAACAATCAGCCCATTATCACAGGATTTTCAGCTGACCTCAAACTCGAACACGAATCCTCAGCTCACCAGTCGGCAGCTCCCACCGCTGTGCCATATACTTTCGCTAACCATGTTGCAGGGTGCAGTACCATATGTGGCCAAACGAGGTCCAGAGGAACTCCTAGTGACAGCCTTTGGTACTGCATCCTCACAACATCGCGGTTTATTATGTGCCGGGGCACCCTCGAGGATTGTCCCATGTGTGTGTTTTTTTAACTTTATTTATATGATTGAGGATTGTGATTGCTGGGTCCCTGTCTATCCCTATTACAGTCCTGTTTTTGTTTTGGGTACTGTGCCTTTTCATTTGTTTACATACATACTTATCAGTGGCTACTTGGTCGCTGCTGTATGTATGTCACGTATGTCTGCCCAGGTGCTGCTTCTTGCTTTGATCTATTTTAAACAAACAAGGGAGCCCGAAGAGTAACTAAGGACCCCGGGAATTGATTACTTTTTTAGAACAATGGTCCTTAGCATAACATGTATAGACAAAAACAAATGCAATATAGACCTTAATGGGTACTATAGTATTTCGATGCCCAGACAGATAAAGAAATTTCATTTCCAGAATAATAGTAATTTTGTTACGTTAGAGACAAGAACAATATAACTGGACACAGTCCTGCACCCGATATTTTTAGGAAACGAAAGAAAGGGTAAACATTACGCATACAAAACAAAAGGACACAGGCAATAGTTTGAGCACTGGGCGCTTGAATTGGTCATACAATGAATCAAGCTAGCCAACATAGTGACCACATTAATCATATGTAGAATAGAAATTAATGGCACAAATCAATATGTCGACAGCATTTCGACCCCAAGCTCATATTAATAGGGATCAATACCAGACAACAACAAAAAATGCCTGTTGGAATAAAAAACAGGGAAAGAAGAAAACAGGGGAACTTGTCAGATACAGTGTTTGGAAAACAATTACAAACATGTTGAGAACATGGGCACCATTTAGTTGTGACTATCATTTCAATCAGTGGTTTGGTTAGCATTGTAATCAAATTGCACAGAAACGCCAGGGACGGTTGCATCAAAAAATGACCCTTGCGGGCGTGATATACTATCCGAGACGCCGCTGTAATGGTGTCCTGTGGGGATGTGTGGCTAGCAATGCCATCAGATTGCACGAAACGGCGGAGACGAAAAGTGCCTCAAATTGTGACCCGTGCGGGCGGGAGATAGTACAGAGCATGACGATGAATCGGCGTGGTCTCCTGCGATCGTGACACCTTAACAGTGTTTCACGAATGGGCATGAATTAGATGGATGTTATGTGGCAATCGCGGCCGAAACAATTAAAAAAACCTAAGGGTGAGTGTTGATGCGTGAGACGGCGCGAAATACGGGCGTGTAGAAGGCTACTTACAGAGCAGACGGTGATTGTGTGAACATAAGGGCAGTGATTATGGCTGAATGAAGAACCAGCCAACATGCATGCTGAGGAGATTTGTAATAACCAACCTTGAGGGCAGAGATAAAGTTTCCTCAAGTGGGGAGCAGTCGGAAGGTTGGAAAACCGGTGAGGGGGCGGAGCTGTAAAGGGAAAAGGTATTAGCCCATGGTGTATAGGCGCAAGGTGTTTGTCGTGTTGCAATTGAATGTAATTGATTACCTTGCGGATAGAGGAATAGCCTGAATGATACAGGAGATTTTCTTTGATAGATTGGGAGAGACACAATGGTCCGAAGTTGCTGCGATCGGCAGAAATTTCTAGTCCGCTGTGGGGTGATGAAGAGAAAGGGGCGATTTAAGGATTGTGACAGGGGTGGGGGGGGAAACATGAATCGTTGTGAGGAGTAATCTGCTTACCGTCTGCTCCGACAACGACGATGTGCCTGAAGTTCCTTGCAGGATGGCAGGAACTAAGAGAGTCAACCGTGGCGTGCATAATAAAGGGGCGGGGTGCCATCTTGGGTGTGTGAGATCGTGAATATAGAAGAAAGACTAACGGAGAGGCATAGACCGTGTTGTATGGAGTGAGTCGGCCGGTCGGGTGATCAAGTCAGTGTTGGCCCCATTGCAAACAGTAGTATGGTGACATTTTTGGTCTTTTCTAGTAAGCACATTCGTAAAAATTACAGTGAGATAATTGTCATGACATATAATGCAAAACAACTAATGAAAACGATAAAGAGTAAAAGGGACCATTTTAGTAGTGCAATAGACACAGTCCGTTCCTAATTAGCAGCCTAAGTAAACACATATCAATATAGAGCTGCTGGTACATATATACAAAGTAATTTAAGTCAAAATAAATCCTCTTTGTTTACTATGGCATGGAGCAGTATTGGGAGTCTAACGTTATGTACAAAGTTTCTTTCTAGTGGAAGTACCATTTCTGGAATTAAGGTCACGGTGTGACAGTTCAGAGAATTGAGAGGAGCTTGCATCGGTCAAGGACAGTCAGAGCAGTGTTGCCCAATCCTCAATTCTGTTCAATCAACTTTTGATGGTGTCGAAGAGGATTATTGACTTCAGCTCCTCTCTGTTCAGTAGTGCAGCCATGTTGCCCCCTCTGGGTGGGAGTTTCAGTACTTTCAAGACTGTCCATCGGATATCGTTCTCCGAGTGATTTGACAATGTAAAGTGTTCCACGAGAGGGGCCTTCTGTGTATTACACCTTATCCTGCTTCGTGCTGGCAGATTCTCATTTTTATTTTCTGGGTTGTCTGCCCAACATACAGTTTCAAACAGGGACATTGAATCAGGTACACTACATTGCACATGTTACAATTTGAGAAAGCTTGACAATTTACAGTGATGTTGTTAAAAGTGAAGGATTTCCCTTCCATTGTGAATTCACAGACGTTACAGCAAGCACATTTCGAGTGGCCAACTAAAGGGGAAAAGCCCCATAGAGAATCATTTGTTGTTGAAGGGACTGGGGCAGTGAGTGCTGCCCATACTAAATGATTTTTAAGGTTACGGCTTTTTCGAAATGCAAAAAGTGGTCTCTCAAAGTTTAAATTCCCTGCATTTAATATTGACCAGTGTTGCAGTATAGATTTCCTTATTTTGTTAGAGATGGGTGCGAATGTGGTGACACATGCTATTCTTTCAGTGTTTCTTTTAGGTTTTGGGTTTAGAAGAATTTCTCTCGGGCAGTACCATGCTCTCTTTGATGCATTCCTGACTATTATCTTCGGGTAGCCCCGGTCTTTTAGTTTAGTGGCAAGAGTGTTCGCCTCTCTGAAGTAATCCTCTTTGTTAGAGCAATTGCGCCTTATTCTCAAAAACTGTGAATAAGGGAGTGAGTCGGGTGGTTGCTGGAGTAGCTAAGAAGTGTATTCCATTCTGTAGTATTTCTGAAAAGGCGGGTGAGCAATTCACCTTCAGAGTGGAAAATATTTAGGTCTAAAAATGCGATGGAATGCTCTTCAACAGTTATTGTGAAAGAGAGGCCTGCACAGTTGTTATTCAGCCAGTGTAAGAAAAGATGTAGACAATCTGTGTTGTGTCGCCATATGACAAAGATGTCGCCTATATATCTTCGCCACAGGGTAATCCCAGGGTAAAAGGGATTGGCGACTGTCAGGATAGATGATGTTTCTCGATGATCCATAAACAAAATGGCCAGATTTGGAGCAAATATTGAGCCCATAGAAGTGCCTTTGATTTGTTGAAAAAAGCGATCTTCAAAAGAGAAAAAGTTTTTCGTTAGACAGAGTTCAAGCAATTGAAGAATGAATAGTGTCGGGACTGCATGGGGGCGAGGACGTTTGTCAAGTGTTTTCTGGATGACCAGTAAAGCTGCAGTTTGGGGAATGTTTGTATAAAGGGATTCTACGTCCATGGTACAGAGTGAGTCAGTGTCAAGGTTATATGGATGATGTTCGACCAAGTTTATCATAGCCATACTGTCTCTAACATAGCACATTGTGTCAGGCACAAAATCTTTAATAAAGAAATCTACGTATGAGCCCAAAGGTTCAAGACTGACCCGCATGCGGCCACTATAGGTTGGCCTGGGGGGTATTGGCATTCTTGTGAAACACTGTTATGGTGTCATGATCGCAGGAGACCAAGCCGATTCATCGTCATGCTCTGTACTATCTCACGCCCGCACGGGTCACAATTTGAGGCACTTTTCGTCTCCGCCGTTTCGTGCAATCTGATGGCATTGCTAGCCACACATCCCCACAGGACACCATTACAGCGGCGTCTATGATAGTATATCACGCCCGCAAGGGTCATGTTTTGGATTGCAAGGGTTACACCCTACCAAACCCTCCCACGGAGGCACGCCTCCAGGAGATGGTAAAAAAGATGTTGCAGGCATGTAATAAGCATCATTGCAGTAGTTGGTCTGCTTTATCCCCTGCATCTTCAGACTGTACCGATTGGTCTGTTTCATCCCTGTCACTTGTCTCTTGGGCATCCCAAGACTATAATGGCTAATCTGGTCCCGTCAGTGATTCCTCATTCTAAGTCCTCTAGGCAGTGCGGCAGCTGCGCCTCTTCCCAGTAGGAATTCCTCATTCTTAGTCCTCTAGCCAGTGTTGCTAACTGCTTCTCTGGTCCCATCGGTAATTCCTCATCCTAAGGCCTTTATACCGTGATGCTAGCTGCTTCTCTGGTCTCGCCAGTATTTACTCATTCTAAGTCCTCTAGATAGTGCTGCAGCTTCTTATCTGGTCCCAGTGATAATTCCTCATTGAAAATCCTCTAGGCAGTGCTGCAGCTGTGTGTCTGTTCATACATGCAGTACACCCCAAACCAAAACACATAGCTATAAGACATTGGGGCTCATGCTTCAAAGGAAGGAATTGTAATTCCTCAATAGCGATTTTTAAGGAATCACTATTAAGGACTCGCAATTTCTTATGCATGTAGGAATCGCTAAATAAATTGCGATTCCTACACATTTCCTAAAGGCATTCCCTAATAGCGAATCGCAGTTTGCAATTCACTATTGGGGAATGCCTTTCCAGTTGTTCCTATGGGCATAGAGGCCCACAGGAATGACAGGGAAACCATTCGCAATTTGCGATTACCAAATAGGTAATTGCAAATTGCGCATGCAATTTCAAGGGTGTTAGGGGCCAAAAAGCCACCCTGATGCACCCCCAAAATTGGCATGTGTGCACATGTGGCGCACACACATGCCCCAAGGACATGTGTGTGCGCCAGATTGCACTTAGAAAAATGCTATTTTGTGCATTTCTCAAAGGCATTGCAAATTACCATAAACTTGAAGTTGATGGTAATTTGCGATTCCTTAATGCAAAGTTGCATTCTCAGAATGCTTCTTGCGTTGCATTTAGGGAAATGCAAATTGCGATTCCCTTACTGCATTCACAAAATTGCGATTACCTGTTTTGCAAATGGTTTTGGGCTTGATGCATCACAAAAGGCTAATTACTGATGCATGTGCCCCATTGTCATTTACAACGCCACTAGCTCTAACTCTAAAAAGTGCGAGACCTATTGCATTGCAATTGCGTGTTGATTTGAGTGCTGGCAGTTGAGGTAATATTGTAATTAGTTTTCCAATTCCATAAAAAGGCAAATGACAACCATCTACCTCCTACCCCACCTCCAGACGCTGTGGAACAGCATACTGCGAAAGACAGAGCAGCAATTTAAAGAGAAAAGCCACACCTCTCTGAAAACATTGCATTTTATACAGATTGCTTTCAAGGACTGGGTAGAGACACCGCCATGACAGGGTACAACATGCCAACAGGTTTTTTCTTCTCTAAGGTGTCACAAGATGTACGAAACAAAGGAACCTAAGATCTAGCGAGCACCAAATTTTCCTTTCATCAATGTATAAACCTCTCTGATAAAGTTGTAAGCACAGCAGATCAGGCACAGACATCCCTCACTGCTAAGAGGTGAGAAGGTGTTATTAGTCTTTATTAAGGGTCTCAATGAAGAAATTGGGCAATTTGAAAATTATAATGATGAGACTGTAAGGTTAGAGGTGGGGAGGGGGGTGCTTGGTATGAGAACGACTGGTGTAGCAACCACATTTGAGGACCTTGTTGAAAATAATAGAGTGTTGATAGATTTCATACAATGCGAGAGAAGCAAGAGGGAGTCCAATTGGTCGCACACTGCTTGTCCTACCAGCGTGTTGCCCCAAAGCATTATGGTCCATGAAGTAAGCATCAGCGGGTGCTCCTCTGCCAAGGTCTTGAGCAAAAAATCACTGTCGCGTTGGCCATCCCTGGACACGTGTTTCGAGGTTGTTGCCTCTCGTCAGCAGGGAATAGGCATATATGTAGGGGTGCTGCGTAGGCTGCCACAAAATGTTCTCAGGTCCGGTACCACTCATGGCACGCAGGTGCGTAACCCGGGCGATCCGGAGGAGGGGCTAGCGGTGTGCGCTCCATTGCGATTGCTTATACAAATTGGCTCCCTTGAGCTTTGAGCCGACGGGCTCCTGGATGACGCACCCGGTTCTGGCATCGAGGCCTTTGACGGTTGTTTGGCGGCCTTCTCTTCCACCCCTAACTATTTTCTCTACTGATGAGGGAAGTTATCCGAAACCCGAGCCATGTCTCGGGCGATATCCTAAAACCCGGGACATGTATCGGGTCTAGAGATCATCAGTTCTACAAGTACTTACTTGCACCCACAGGGGTGAACCACTCAAGAACTCCATGTACCAGATTCCCGAGGGGCGATCCGGAGGAGGGGCTAGCGGTGTGCGCTCCATTGCGATTGCTTATACATATTGGCTCCCTTGAGCTTTGAGCCAACGGGCTCCTGGATGACGCACCTGTGTGCCGGTTCTGGCATCGAGGCCTTTGACGGTTGTTTGGCGGCCTTCTCTTCCACCCCTAACTATTTTCTCTACTGATGAGGGAAGTTATCCCGAAACCCGAGTCATGTCTCGGGCGATATCCTAATACCCCGGACATGTATCGGGTCTAGAGATCATCAGTTCTACAAGTACTTACTTGCACCCACAGGGGTGAACCACTCAAGAACTCCATGTACCAAATTCCCGAGGGGCGATCCGGAGGAGGGGCTAGCGGTGTGTGCTCCATTTTGATTGCTTATACAAATTGGCTCCCTTGAGCTTTGAGCCGACGGGCTCCTGGACGACGCACCTGCGTGCCGGTTCTGGCATCGAGGCCTTTGACGGTTGTTTGGCGGCCTTCTCTTCCACCCCTAACTATTTTCTCTACTGATGTACCAAATTCCCGAGGGGCGATCCGGAGGAGGGGCTAGCGGTGTGCGCTCCATTGCCATTGCTTATAGAAGCGAGAGGGAGAGCCTTGGCTTCCGAAAGTGTAGAGAGGCCCTTTGCAATGAGCTTGTTGTAGCAAAGTCCACTTCCGGCCTGGTGAAAAAGGACTCTGCATTTCCTCGCTGCAGAACATTTTGGGGAGGAGACGAAAAAGTTTTGCCCACCAGCTTTTGTTTCTGAAAACTGTGATTAGGATATCTGTTTCAGCATTTGTCTTGAGTGTTATATCCAAAGCAAGTGGGCTCTTTTCCAACCACTGTCGGTGTTAAAAGCAGGCGGGTGTGATTGGTGTTTCCAAATATCATCCAACTCCATCCCTATGACAACTTCCTTGAGCTTTCTCTTTGGACACTCTTACTGTAATCAGTCTTTAGCCATGTGGGTGATCCAGCAGTGTTTCCCCCAATGTAAAGATGTGCAAGCATAGTGGAGGTGAGTATATAGAAGGAGCAAGACCATCATGTGACTTCACCCCCAATCGGTCAGACGTTGTTTGCTCTGCTTTGACGGTGAAGCTGTCTGCAGACCTCTTGTAAACAATTATTTGAAACACTCGCAGGGTGGCCTTTGACTCGTCCCAGAGGAGTAAATCCTCCCTCACCTAATGCCATGGAGTGCTATCATTGTAATGCAAAAGAGACTTTTTTTTAATTTCGAATGTACTCAAAATCATGACCGTATTTTTTTTCAGTTTCGTTTTTTTTCATTGCGAAAGGCTTTACGACAATATATCTTTTAGTCAGGACCAAAATGGAACCCAAACCAGTTGGCTTTTCCAATGCTTCTTCGTGCTAGCTGGCATAGATAGAAACCAGAAGGCTCCCATGAGCAGTTTATATGAACTGACCACAGGGTAAGACGCTGTGCAGCCTCACACACCCTTCCTTATTTGCTGTTCCAGGCCACGCCTTTCAGATCGATGTTGAAACAACGCTCTCTACCCGTTACAGGGCCGGCCTTAGGCATGTGCAAGCTGTACACCTGCACAGGGCCACCAAACCCCAGGGGCCACCACACCAATATATATCCTTAATATAATAATCCTCTGAGGATGGATACATATTTGCGTGGCGGCCCCTGGCAGGGATTTGGGGGCCTCCGGCTCTGTTCCACTTCCAAACACCCTGACCCCCTTCCTGAGCTCCGGCGTGCTCTGCCCCGCCCGGACCCCTTCTTCCGGGGCCCCCTACCTACGCTCCCTGCTCAGGGCCGCCATGAGCCTAGAGCCGCCCCTGCCCGTTACAACATGAATGTGTGAGCATGTGACACGGCTATTCTCCCTCGAGCCGTGCCGAAGGCGCCGACGATATCTGTGTTCAGGAAGAAATGAATACTTATCATTTCCATTAGGTTCCTCGTCTCTTCTCTGCCATTAGGTTACCATCTTGCTGAGCGCCGGGGCGTTTCTCTGAAGCAGCGGTGCCCTTTACAAGTGGTTTATTATTATTACTATTATTAAATTGTAGACACTTGTAATCGTATACCAGATTATCCTGCAGCCTGCTGCAGGACCCGATTCCATGTGTGGCATCTGTATGGTTTATTGCCTGTGGGTCACACACACACTGTACTAAAAGCCGTGCAAAATTGACAATGTGATCTGCAAACTACTTTATGTCGGTTTTCGGTTTTGAGACCCAGTTTAATATGTCACACAGTCTGGTGTTGAACAAACACAAACTGACTCTAAAACGTATGATTTGCCTTCCCTCCTTAACATCTCTGTGTGGGCGAAAGTCAGCATATGGCAAAAAAGATGTGCCACCCTGCCCGACTTTTTTGGCCTCCATTTTGTTTTTCTGCCACTGGAACTGACAATCAGTGTCCACTCGTGGCAAGTCATAACTTAGGTGATATTTACCCACAGAGCCACATCCTCTGTCCGTCAGGGAGTGGACGCAGCGTGTACCCCGCGCATACACAAGAGTGACTCCTGCAATCTGGTACCAGACTGAGGATACCTGTTGGTGTCAGCTGATCATAGACAAATAGTGCAGGCTTTTTTACCTGGATCACTAAAGGGGAAACTATCTACTAGCTCTTCTCTGGAAAATTCCTAAGCGTCGTATAAATAACCCCTTACTTTCCTCTAGGTGTGTGAAACCTATGTTCTACCTGTGTATGTTGTGTGTCAAGAATAGCGTGACCACCTCAGGTAGGCATTTATGGGCACAGTTTCCAGGTCAGAACGTTTCACATACAAAGCATTGAGTTCTGGTGTATTAGTTTAATTACTTCAGTAGAAGCAAAATACGCTAATGCCCACTATGCATTAAGCTATAACACAAAATACCTGCACTTAAAATAGTGTTAGTAGTGTTCTGGAGTAGATGGTTACCCTAGCCTAGATGCTTCTGGTCTGGGGGGCAGTTCCAGAGATCACACAGTACGAGCTAGTAGTTTGTAAATCTGATTTCCTACAGGCCAAACCACACCCCATAACCGTTTCTGGCTCCACTAACCCCATAGAGTTGGACCGGCATCTCCATGCTGGTATTTTAGTGTGAGTGCCCCAAAGGAGTGCAAATACTGGCACCTTTGTAGAAGCAAATTGTACTATGCCTGGTTTCAGTGAAAACCCCTGTCTCCTAGCCTAGAGGCATATTTGCGAAAGGAAATGTTTGTGTAGCCCCTCAAGGCTACCACCTGGCCAGTTATCTTGGTGGGCTCCCTGCTATTGTGTCTTACTCATGTGTAAAGGAGCAGGCTGCTGTCGAGGCAGGAACCAGAAGCAAAGGCCATCTACCTGAAGCCTGCATGAACTCTCCTTAAAAAAGGTAAGCTACCCAGGAGCTTCCATAAGAAGCTTGCAATCCAGTGATCCTGAACTGAGAATTAATATTATCTCATACCTACTTCATACCAACAGTGGTTATGTATCAGCCATTTTGTGACCTGTGAGGGTCACAAGTTTTGTCTCTCAACAATAACGTTGGTCTCTGGGGTATACCCCACTCATTAATAGTGCTGAAACTACTTAAGGAACTACTGGAACTCTTCCATCTAGCCCTTATTGCTGCAGATATAGTATGTTCTGTAGTTGCCTTTCGATCCAAACATTAAAATGCGGAATGCTCGATTCAGCTGATCAGTGTATAGCCCCAGTTGGTGACGTTATTGCCCGTGAACATATTGACCTAATTCTTCTACTTCTGATGTGTAGGCGTGTGTGATTTTAGTACGCTGCCACAAATCCAGCATCATTAGTTCCCCTGCATTCAGATTACAATTTGTGACTGGTGTTTATTGTGACCTGTGCCAAGTGCTCTCAGACAACATCTAATGGACACCTCACTACTCTTGGCTTTTGACAATCATGGCACTTGGTTACCCTGAAAACATAAATACAGTTGGTGGGATCCCCATATAATTTCGGGTGATGTGTGGTTTTGTTCTGTAACTTCGCCTTTGGGGTTATGTCTCTTCTTGTACCCAGGACTGATGAGAAACTAAGATTAAGTAAAATATTTTATAGCAAGCCTTCTAGATAGTAAATTTCTGTCTTGCACTTTTGCCCCAATAACTAAACATTTCCTAAATCTCACAGAGAATTGAGGCCCCTAGATCCCAAAGACAGACAATGCCACTTGAAGCCTTTCCCTGTGACTGCATTGGCCATAGTGCCCGATGCTAGTTGACTAACAGAGCCTTGCTACCTAAACTCTTTACTGTGTTTGAGCACACTACTTGAACTTAGGGTTTTCTATGCGTGGGTTAATTCTAACTGTACTTCTTTCTAGTGTGGGGATGATACCTATTATTTTACATAGATCTGGCTCCAATTGAATATTGAGTTTAATTGAAATACCCTGTTGTACAGTAGCTGATAGTAGCATCCCCTCCCACCTCCTGGAATGAACCTTGACTGCTTCCTGTCCCTAGCTCTAAAGTGTAAGATACAACTTTGTTTTAGAATTTGAGTGTGGTATTTCCCAATGGTAAAGGACAGCCCCTTCCCCCAAATACTTCCAAGTTACCGCTGACTACCCCATTACCATATTGCCGCCACCGCCGAGAGTCACACGGCCACAGAGAAGGCTCCAGAGGGAACCGCCGCCACCGCCAAGAGTCCTAGGGCACCGGACTCCGCGCCGCCGCTCCGGGAGACCACAAATCCCGGCAGGCATCGCGGCGGCGCGTGCAGAGTGACGCCGGACGCGCCCTGAGAGCGCACAACACCGCAATAAAGGCAGGACAACCCCGGCAGAGCGGGGGAGACACTTACCATATTGCCGCCACCGCCGAGAGTCACACGGCCACAGAGAAGGCTCCAGAGGGAACCGCCGCCACCGCCAAGAGTCCTAGGGCACCGGACTCCGCGCCGCCGCTCCGGGAGACCACAAATCCCGGCAGGCATCGCGGCGGCGCGTGCAGAGTGACGCCGGACGCGCCCTGAGAGCGCACAACACCGCAATAAAGGCAGGACAACCCCGGCAGAGCGGGGGAGACACTTACCATATTGCCACCACCGCCGAGAGTCACACGGCCACAGAGAAGGCTCCAGAGGGAACCGCCGCCACCGCCAAGAGTCCTAGGGCACCGGACTCCGCGCCGCCGCTCCGGGAGACCACAAATCCCGGCAGGCATCGCGGCGGCGCGTGCAGAGTGACGCCGGACGCGCCCTGAGAGCGCACAACACCGCAATAAAGGCAGGACAACCCCGGCAGAGCGGGGGAGACACTTACCATATTGCCGCCACCGCCGAGAGTCACACGGCCACAGAGAAGGCTCCAGAGGGAACCGCCGCCACCGCCAAGAGTCCTAGGGCACCGGACTCCGCGCCGCCGCTCCGGGAGACCACAAATCCCGGCAGGCATCGCGGCGGCGCGTGCAGAGTGACGCCGGACGCGCCCTGAGAGCGCACAACACCGCAATAAAGGCAGGACAACCCCCGCGTCGTGGGACGCGGGCGGGACGCCCGGGGCTAAGCCCGGGCAAAGGGCGGGCCCTCTACGGCCCTCATCGGCACGAGGAGGCCAGGCTAGGCCACCCCCCTGACACCTCTCATATAAACTATAAGGTACTGTCTCCAGTTAGTTTTTATTTGATTATATTTTAATAGAGGCATTGGCCTCCCATTCCATTACTGGATGTTTTGACTGACTTGCACGGTACATCGCTGCCAACATTGATTGTACTCACCAGAATTGTGCCCTGAAGATTATCTAAAATTACCTTTTCAATTATGGGGAAAAAGCTGATCCCTGCCCCAGTTGAGGCAGTGAATACTATTGATTCATATCTGGTACAAGTGGTCAGTAACATTAACAATAAGAGAAGGCAATCTCTCGGCCTAAGTCAATCACCTATTTTGCATACAGATAGCCCCTCTACAAGTATTTTAAGTACAGCGACATCGGATTCATTCATTGAAAAACCGCCGTCAGTTTCCGCAGACTCTAATCCTCAAAATAACAGCACTGAGGTAGCTGCTGCTGCTGACGTTGACTTTCCAATAGATAGAACTGACTTAATAGATCTATCAGATAGTGTTTTTATTGATGTGAACCAACAGCCAGCTGTCACGGAGGAAGACCCACAATCCCTGCAGCCTTCAACACGGGCTGTTAGAGCCTGTAGAAGACTCCCAGCAAAGAGGGGGGGGAAACAATTAGGAAGGAAAAAACCCGCCACACCACCCACTAGGCTGGGGGGGAGATATGTAGAGCCCGACATTGACATAGAGTCCAAACGCATTGTCGATGATGATCTTTTTAATAGGATTCAAGAAATGATAGACATCAAGATCAGGACAATAATTAAACCCCTCATCGGGAAATTAGATAAATTAACATCTGAGGTCAAAAAACTGGGTGGGGTACATATCAAACTAGTAGATGAGGTAGAGAATCTATCCTCTCTCGTCACAAATCTAACACCCACAGGTGTGGAGGCTACCCCAACCGAAAGTAATTTACAACCCATTCAACAAGGTCCGCTGCTTCTGCCAGCGTTGCCGTCTGTACCTATTCCTGGTCAGGATATTGTTGTAGATAATGGAGACGGCCGAAACAGCACCACTGGTCCTACAGTGGTTATACAACAAGAGGATGTTTCAGCCCAATTTATAGTGGAAGCTTCGCCAGTAGTGCTGGTGCTGGCGAATGTCCCGGTTCTATCACAAGGGAAAAAAGAGTCCAATCAAGATCTAAAAGATAAAGCATTACATTGGCTCTCTAACAATATGTATATGGCCCAACAAGGGCTCGATAAACTGGCAGGGGATATTGTTATGACTAGGAGGGTCTCCTGGATTGGCAGTAAGCCCAAAAAGTTCCAGGGGGACTGTGTTATCCTAAACTTTGCCAATGCCGAGGTCCTTCCAGAAATCTTGAATAATGTTTTCCCACCCCAACGTCGTAGTGGCTCTATAGTTCCTCTTACTCTAAAGTTCTTTTATGATGAGACTCAGCTTGCTACTATACCCATTATTCCCAGTTACAAAAGAAACGTTAATCCCAGTAGCTGGGGTGGGGGTACCACATCTCGACATTTTAATGACTGGTTTCAGCCCACAGTACATCGGGAGCCAGGAAGATTCAACTACCAGAAAGAGTTAATTAACAGGCAAGTCCTTGCACATGAACCAAGGTTTAATGGCTGGGGTTCTGGCCTTACGGGCTACGAACATAGTGCGCGGGGAAATAGGCCCTCACATTGGTTGAGAAACGACCATTTTCTTACACGCCCAAATACCCCACAACCTATGTGGAACCCAGCTTTATATGGACAGGGTCAGGTGGCTACTCCTTTTGAGTGGGGCTTTGCCACAGGAAACAGGTTTGGCCCTTTATCTGACCTGAACACTTGTGATTGACTCGAGCCAGGATTTGACATGGATAGGGAGGTGTTGAACAACTCAATAGTAAAATGTGGAGATTTGAATACTTTTGAGCACTCGAATAATTTTGTCCCCAATGTAGCATCAGAGTCTCAAGTGTTAATGAATTCTGCACAGCAACTGCTTTCATCTTGGACTGTGGCTGCTGTAAATACGAGTACGGGGGGAGAGGGCATACAGAGCCCGTGTCTAGTTGACATCAGCCAAGGCCCATTATTGCAACTAGTAGTCGAGGGTGATTTAGAGGATGCAAATGAACTAAGGCTATCCACTGATTCCTGCAAGATTATTAGTTGGAATGTAGCAGGCTTAGCTGCAAAACGCCAGGATAATGCCTGGTTGAGCTTTGTCACTAAGCATCATATAATCGCCTTGCAAGAAACATGGGACACATCCAGCAATCTTTGGTGGGATGGGTTCACCTGTTTCACTAAACCAGCAGTGGCTAGCAGGGCGGGCAGAGCAAAAGGTGGATTGGTGATTTTGTTCGCATTAGACTTAGTGGGAAGCTATAGGCAGATTAGTACTGACTCTGACAATATCCTAATGGTTGAAAGGGTGATTAATAAAACATGTAGGATTTTATATGTAAATTTCTACAATTCAGGGAATATTGACTATAGCGGTCGCAATATCTCCAGTTTGGATAATATTTTAAACACAGCAGTACAGAATATCGAGTTAGCTTTTGAGTTTATTTTATTAGGCGATTTTAACATTCATTTATGTAATCTGTCATGTAAGGGAAGAAGTACAAATGAGTTTGATGATGCGGCCTTACAGGGCCCTCATTTCGAACATTCTGCAGAGGGCCAGGAGCTTGAAGATCTGTTGGCTAACTATGACTTGTATGAACCTGATAGTGTCCTGAGATTGCCAACCTTTACCGGCGCCCAAAATGGCACAGTGATCGATTACATTTTTGTCTCACCAGGGATCTTAAATCGGACCATGGCTTATCGCACAGTTGCTACACACTATAGTGATCATAACCCAGTTTTACTCGAAGTGGCCTGGGGTGCCCAGACGGGGGCGCCACCAATGATATTAAAACCGGCACATCCCCTGAGGACCACTGATCAAGACCGACGAGTGAAGTGGGCTAAAGTGATTCCGGAAAATTTTTATGGAAAATGTTTTCCTAAAATCAAAGACCATGTGGAGATCTGTAAAAATCCGGGCACGCAAGGTATTCACATAGTAGCAGCTTATGAGGCAATCTGTAACCAGGTATCCAAGGATCTTTTAGCAAAACCATTCCAGGGTGTACAAGGACATAAGCAATGGTTTGATTCTGCATGCTCGAAAGCCCATAGAGAACTGTTGGCAGCTTTAAAAAACACTCCAAGGGATAAAGATGTAATCTTGAGCTTAAGGAAAAACTATAAGTCAGCCGTCAAGAAACGTAAAGACACCATTAAAAGCGAAACATGGGATAATCTTCTCTCGGCGGCAGTGCTGAAGGATAGTAGGAGATTTTGGGAGATTATCAAACAGCCCATATTCTCTGATGACAGCAATGCACCTATGGACTGCGTGATCACAGATGAAAAATGGTTGTCTTTCTTTAAAAATGTCTATGGGGGTGATGAAGACGGTTGTAAAGATGGTCCATCAACCAATGTGGACGTTCATCCCATCATCTTTAATCCCAAAGAAGTGGAGAAAGCTATCTTGGCAACCACCAAACATAAGGCACCTGGCCCCGATGGAGTCCCTGCTGACTTTTTTATGTACTCTCCTAAACTGTGGGCTGAGGTTATGTCAAATGTGTTTAATGCAGTTAATTGTAACCCAGCTCCCGCCTCGTGGGCCAGATCCACCATCGTCCCCATTTTTAAAAATAAAGGTCAGCGGGACGACCCCGCGTTCTATAGGCCCATATCCCTCTTGGACTCAACGATAAAAATTCTGGGCAGAGTCCTCTTATCTAGACTGAGGGAGAATGTTGAGGGTTGTGGCGGGTTGTCTGACCTGCAATATGGTTTTAGGGAGAGAAAAGGGACCATCGAACAATGTATTAATCTGCATTTACTCATCTCTAAGTATACGGTGGCCAAGGAGGGTTCTGTGTTTTTGGCATTGATGGACCTATCCTCGGCCTTTGACCTCGTTAATAGGGCAAAACTTTGGTCAATTCTTTTGGAGATGGGTATTGATGAAGCTTTGGTAACGTTCATGGCCACTATGCATCAGGAGCTTTTCGCAGCTGTCCGAGTGTCAAATAATGGCAGATGTACCCCACTTTTTAAATCTTTAAAAGGGCTTCGGCAAGGCTGCATCTTAGCGCCCACGCTTTTTACCATCTATATTAATGGCCTGGGGGAATACCTGCGAGACCAGGACGCGGACGTGCCACGTGCAGGAGATGCCCACATTCCGGCACTCCTGTACGCGGATGACGCCGTGTTGATTGCCCGCACTGGTGTAGGTCTGCAGCGCCTCTTGGACGCTTTTGGCTCCTTCATGGATAACCTAGACCTTAGGGTTAATGTTTCTAAATCACATACTATGGTTATGGGTCGTGAACGTTTCAAAAAAAGACATAAATCATTCTTCTGCAGAGGGGCCCTGGTGGCCAAGGTAACCACATTTCCCTATTTGGGTGTTTTGTTTGACCAGAACGGAACGTGGGGGCCACAGATTAGAGCAAAGAGGCTGGCGGTTATTAGATCTTCCTCAGCGCTCTTGGGCTTTGCTGGTAAGCTGGGAGCCAGGCCCATGGAAGCCCTTTTAAAAATCTATAAGTGCAAGCCTGTTGCTATTGCACTATATGGATCCCCTTTGTGGGGGTATGTAAATCTTGACCCCATCCAAAGGGCAGAAAATAGATTCATAAGATCGCTTCTCTCTATCCCTCAGTCAACTCCGACTTATTCCATACATAAAGAGGTGGGTTTACCCTACCTGTCAGACTCATTGAGTTTAGCACCCCTAACTCTGTGGCTGAAAATGTGGTTGAACGAAGATCTTCCTTTGAACCACATAATATTGAAGGATGTCTTATTACTTGATAAACATAGTAGCATCCCATGGTTGGCCTACCTAATTAAATCATTTACTGATTTGGGCCGCCCAGAACTCTTTTTAAGCCCAGATAAAATTAGAGCTCTGGACATAGACCTTATAAAAAAGTCATTCAGGGTTATGAAGGAAATGCGTCGTGAGGAAGCTGAAATGCAGAAGCCAGCAGTTAGGGCTCACAATCTTTTGGTGAGCGAATCCTCCCTTGCATCTTATCTCACTTTTGTTACAGTCCCTTACCACAGGTTTTTACTAACTAAATTTAGGTTTAACCTGTTACATTTTTATTTAGGTTCTTTTACGTCTTGGCAGAAGCCAGACTTAGCCCCCCCCATGCAGTTGTGACCATTTTTCTGTGCAGGACACAATGCATTTTATTATGTTTTGTAGCCTATACCATGAGCAGAGAAGAAAATATTTGCTCCCTATTCTGAAAGAAGCAGGCTTTACTCAGGTGCATCCGGCGTTGCTTTATTTACAACTCCTGACAAATCCCCGCATAACTTTTTGTATTGCCAACTTCTTAGTGGCCGCTGCGAGGGTAAAAAGGGGGGGTCAAATGTCGCCTTAAACTTTTTAAAGTTGCTATGTTTTTCCTTTTCTTTGATATGGATCGTATAATGTATTTTCTATTTATTCTTGTATATAGTATTTATAATATGTACTTAGTTTGATGTTTTTAGGTCATTGAAGGGTCATTTATGTATATATCCCTTCTCAGGGTTTTACTGTTTTGTTTCTTTGTATGACTTGTAATAAGTCGAATAAAGATATTCTGACTGACTGACTGACTACCCCAAAACCCTCCCTGCCCCTCAAGTCTCAGAAGCTCATTAGCTATTCAAGTGTGACCTCTCATTGAAAATGCTTCCCTGCTTAACTGTATTTATTCCATTTTAGCAATGTTTTGTGTTTAATACCCACTCTGTTCCTCCACTGTGTATGCTTATTTAAAATTTAAGAAACATGAACAAATGCACCAATATTGCATGGTGTACACCATCACAAAATACACAACTGCATGCATCATTAATTTGAACAAAGTTCATTTGAAATGCTAGATAAAACTCGTTATGTACCAGGCATAACGATTTACACTGAATTTGCTGTTTCTCTAGAGGCCAACAAAGGTTTTTTTCACAATAATGTAGATTGTCACATCAGCAGAGACCCCAGAGGATTGTAGCACTGCAACATTTTGCACTGTGTGCATCTTCTGAACTAGATAGTACATATCTGGGGAATTTGCAACTCTTTGCCAAGTCCGTCTGGGAGACTCTTGTGTCCTGCTGGACACAGGCTAGTGTTTTACCAGCCTCTTCCACGAGGGCTGGCCCATTCACCCACCCCACATCAATCCAACCCAGGCATCACCGGTCAGGTGACCCTGCCAATAAAAGGGCCTGAGCGCACGTGCTTGTGGCTAGTTGTAAGGTCTATACCTAAGTGTCTGTGTCACACTTATTTACAAAGGAGAGATCGTTGGCGTTTAATCAGCACCAAAAGAGAAACTAATAAGAGTATCCCTACCCTTACTCAGGGTTGGGAGTATGAGTGCTGGTATCTAATGATATCAGCACTATACTCTCCAGGCAAGCAGTCACAGGGGTAGGTGACTATGCCTGACCCTGCACTGGCAATGCTTTACGCCGCAGCATTGACGCAGGCTTCTGCTCTGACCTAAAGTGCACACATTTCTCAATTGTAGGGCGGGATTATAGGACAACCTCTTTAGGTTCACCCTCTACTAGGTATTTCTTCAACTTACAACTTACGACTGCGTGTGAATAGAATTTGGTAATCATTAGATATCAGCACTTATACTCCGAACCCTGAGTAAGGGTAGGGATACTCTTTTTAACTTCTCTTTCGGTCCTGATGAAACATCAAGGATCCCTCCAGGACCATTGAGTCGTGAAACATGTCGAACTACATGACCCATACTACCTGCACCCCTCACTGAATTGTTTCTCCTCATCATTAGGAGCTAACAATTTAGACATTGCTTTTATCCTTACCTGGGGGACCCTGGAATAAATCATTTTGTTGGTTCTATTTCACATGTCCCACACACCCGCACTCACCCTCACGGCCTTTTATACAAAAGATCTCTGCTAAAGAGCCCTCTTGCGGGGCCCATGGGGCATTGCAGCGCCGACTCCACGAGGAGCAAACACCTGATGATGAATCATGACAATCTCACTGGTGTGTGAGGGCACTACTTCCTAAATAGGAAGATCCTCTCACATGTTCCATTTGTCCATCCGAAAACACACTCTATTAGGATTAGGTTACCCTACTGTTCTTTGCATGTTTGTTCTCAGGAGCAAGAGTACTGGACCTCTCAGTGGCTCCCTGTGACCCCCCCCCCCTTGTTGTGCATTTTGTTTCAAGAAAGTAGATAGCCATGATCCTCAATTGTTACTGGCTAACAGACTGTTTGCTCTCTGATTCCAAGTTGGTTTGCAGACTCCCAATAAAAGAAATTGAGGACTGGATGGAGAAACAAAGGCTCCAATAGAAGCAATCAGGTGTTACACCTAAAACTGATTTTTAAAAAGGGGGTTGTCTATACACTTGTTTATTGACTTTTCCATGGCTTTTAACGTAATGAATAGAAGCAGATTGTGTCATAAGTGAGAAAGCTTAGGTATTAACCGCCTCTCAAAATAAAATTGTAATCAACAAGTTTGCACCTGTAGGGTATGGAATAATACAATTACTAAGTATTCTTCCAAGTCCTTCTTCCACAGTGACCCATAAATTGATTAGGCCTAAAAAAACCTTCATTGTATTTTTAAGCACTCTGTTGGACTGGGCCCTTTCTGCAGGGTCACCCCCAAATGTTTTCTTTCCCTTCCTGCTTTCTGTATTCACTTTTTTTTATTATTATTATTATTTTTTTATTTTTATTTATTTATGTATTTATGTATTTATTTATTTTTATCCTCATTAGCCTCATAGCCACACATGTGCCAAAATGAAACACAATACGATACCGTCCATGGGCTTTTATCTCATACGCCGACTTTAACATCCAAGGCTTGTGCTGCCGCCCAGTAGATATTAGGCCTCTAACTTCATGCTAGCCGAAAAACCCTGAGACTTCAATCTTCTGGCAGCTGCTACCTTGTCTGTATAGCCTCCATTAGAGTAAGAGGCCGCCAGCGAGATAGGCCAAGACCTTAATCATCGGATTTTTATTATTTCCCCCCTTAACCAAAATGTTGTAAAAAAGGTAACTAAAATCTGTATTTTCTCCTTTTAGTCTAGTTTAGCAAAGTATCTCATGGCTTTTACCCATGGAGATGTAGGCGAGACCCATAATTTACAAATCTCCCTGCGGGCAAGCAAAACTCCATAGAACACCAATTTGACCTTATCCGTAATATTCTTACTTTGCAAATCATATCTTCCAGTAATAATACGTTCAGGGCTTACCTCCATATTTACATCAAGCACCTTTGACAAGCTTTTCCTTACATCCTCCCAAAACTCTCTGTTGTTTGGACATTGTACAAACATGTGCAGATCGTCTACGTTGATACTTCTGCATTTAGGGCATTCCACCATACCTCCAGCCTTGAACTTCGAGAGCCTTCGAGGAGACCAGTAAGCTCTGTGGATAGTGAACAAAAGATTTCTCCTTAAATTTGCAGATTTGACTATTTTATACAACATAGCCATCGTTACTTACCATTGTTCTTCTGTAGCGATGTCTGGCAAGCAATCTCTCCACAGAGCCTCTGGAAGCTGGAACGCGCCGTCTTCAGTTTCCAGCATTGCCCAGTACCATAAAGCAACTTCTTTCTTGTATGCTTGACTAGAAAAAAGTTTATCTTCCAAATCGTTTTGCCGGCCAATATCGACCTCCAGTTTGCTTGCCCAACTTTGTATCTGGAGGTACTTGAATTTTGAAAATCCCTTCCCCCAGGTAACCTCGCCCTGGCCCCAATCAATAAGTTTTCCGCCCGGAAATAGATCTCCCCAACAATCTAACCCTGCTGCTCTAAGCGGTGTAGCCAAGACATCCTGAGACCAGAGTGGAGAGCCTGGGGCATCCCATATTGGTGCCCTATGTCCATAATAGGAAATCTTTATAGTCCTCCTGACCTTATACCACAATTCCACTGCTTCCCGCAAGATTTTCAACCTTACTTTCATGAAGAATTTGGGGTCAGAAAATTTACACATAAAGCCCTCCTTGTTATAGTTACTTTTTTCAAGCATAACATAAAACATGATTCCAACATCTGTATCCTTTGGAACGCCTAATAAGATCCTAAAATTCTTTAACTGAAAAGCCCATGAATATAACACAAAATTCGGGGCCGCCAATCCACCTTTACATAGTCTCCTCCTGAGTTTTTTCCGGGATAAGCGGGACCCTTTCATGGCCCAAATAAACGAACAAACCTCACTTTGGAGCCTCTTAATCCAGACTGTGTTAAATAACAAAGGTATTGTCTCAAACAAGAAGGTCATCTTTGGAAGAATCATCATCTTTACCAGATTGGTGCGTCCGTAAAGAGTAAGTGGTAGGTGGCCCCAACTACGCAGAGTAGAGCTTATTTCTTTTTGTATCTTCTTAAAATTAGTTTTAGTCAGGTCTGCTATGTCATGGGTGATCCCTACCCCCAAGTAGCGCATGTCTTTTTTAACTACTATGTCTTCTGTATCCAAATTCCATGACATAATTTCAGTCTTGTCCTGATTAATTCATATCCAGACACCTGACCAAACTCCTTAGTTATTCCATACAAGCTCGGCAGTGAATGATGCAGGTTGGGGGCATAAATAATAATGTCGTCTGCATACAAACCTATTTTTTTCTCCCATCCTTCTACTACAAATGGTGATATGATGTCTGAATTTCTAATCCTAGAAGCAAGAGGCTCAATATATAAATTAAATAGTAGTGGGGATAGGGGACACCCTGCCGGGTACCACGCTGTACCTTAATAGATTTTGTTAAAGTACCATTTACCAAGACCTTGGAGGTAGGGGAGCAGTAGAAAGATAATATAGTGTTGGTGAAACTTGTGCCTAAATCTAGATGCCCCAAAAGAACCTTCAAAAAAGACCAGTTGACACGATCAAAAGCTTTGGCAGCATCAAGAGCGATTACTGCCAATGGAAGCCTATAGGTTGTTGCAATATCTATAGCACCAATCAATTGAAATGTGAGGTCCTTTAAAAATCTTCCCCTGATAAATCCCTTCTGGTCCTCGTGAACTATCTGTGATATAACTAAACTTAGCCTATCCGCCAATATCTTAGCAAAGAGTTTATAATCACAGTTGAGCAGTGATATCGGCCTATATGACTCTAAATTTTTGGGGGATTTACCGGGTTTAGGAATCAAGACTATAACCACTTAATTCCAAGAATCTGGCATTGTTGCTTTTCCTTGAAAAATATTGTTAAATAGCTGATGCAGTATTGGAGCAATTAAACTTGTCAGCGATTTATATACTTCCGCTGGAAGGCCGTCCGGGCCAGGCGCCTTGCCTCTCTTGCAGAGACTTAAAGATCTTTCAACCTCCGTCAAAGATATCTCAGAGTTCAAAATCTCTTTACAGTGAGGTGGAAGTGGGTCTACCAGTTGCACCCACTCTCTGGCAACCCGGAGGTCCGGTTCTAGATCTTCTTGATAGACCTTTGAAAAATACTCAAAAAAAGCCTCTGTGATCCCTCTGCTATCTGATATTGTAGTATCTACATCAACTTTTTAAATTTCCTTAATAAAGTTGCGGACTAGATCCTTTTTTGCCTTCCATGCCAGTAATTTGCTGCTTCCTTCCCCATAACTAAAATGTGCCAAATTACTAGCATCCCATTTCTCTTTGATTCTGTGTGCCAGCACAGCCACCAAGTCAGATTTTAAAACAGCTAATTCCTGTACCTCCTGCTCTCTTTTCATTAAATCTCTCTCCTCCAGGACCTTCCCTTCTTTTTGCCAAATCTTCTCTTCCAAGTCTGCCACCTTTTTATAATACTGTCTAGGTTTTCCTGCACCCAGGGCACCCAACCTACCCCTTAAAAAAGCCTTACAAGCTTCCCAAACTATCTCAGGCTTAGCCAAACCCTTATTTGCTTCAAAGAAGACTTCTAATTCGTCCGTTATAACCTTCAAATACCCCTCATCTAGAAGAAGAGTTCGGTCAAGCCTCCAAGCTGTGTCCACCCTCTCTATTTTAAATCCCAAAGTTAATGTTATAGCCGAATGATCCGAGAGATGGACTCCTACGTGGTTGATGTTTATTAACTGCAAATAAATATCTGCTTAGGCTAAAAACTAACTGTTATGTGGTATGGGTTTTTAAGACTCTCAGTGCATCTAAATGTTTCCTTAATGCCATATTCAAAACATCAGTCGAATCCAGGGGCATATTATAAAGAACGGCGATAAATTAACTGCCGAATTCCCATAGCAGCCCAGGTTCTGGTGTTAACCTGGGCTGCTATGGGAATTCACAAGAGCATATTATCAAGCCCATTATCGCCGCTTTAGCGGCAGTTTCCTGTCGCTAAAGCGGCGATAATTTTATTGCCGTATAATATGCCCCCAGTGCCTTCTAAAACTAACATAAGCCGAGTAAAAAAATAAAATATGTGGAAAGTTTGTTTGCCATTCAAACTACATAAGATGCAATTAGTTCTTTCAGTAGCATCAGTATCAGGTTTCCACATCACTGTGAAAGAATTAATTTGAAGAATGTCAAAACGAAACTTCATATATAGCGTTTTTGCCAAGTGCGGTTGGACAAAATGTAAATAAGGTTCAACACCTGAGCTCGGTTTAATAGTTAGAAACTGTACAGACAGCCTTCCCGTTCTAGGATTTTGATGTAGAGTATTCAAGGCGCACTCTCAATAGATCCGCTTCAAGTGCTTCTTGGAGTGAACCATCAGTGATTGAGGCTCACTCCAAAAGGAACTTAGACCTAGGTTTGGACATGATGGAACCAAAGGGAAAGTGGCGAGATTATCAAGTCCCAGCAACTCTCTTAGTCTCTCCCATCTCTCCCTATAATGAAAAAGTTCCTACATGACCTATAGCTGTATCCAACAGAGTAAGGGTCTCAGAGAGCGGCTAAATGTCTATCTCATGGTAGATCAAGGAGGGACATTGAGGAAGATGTAATAAAATTCTTATGAACTTGTTCTCGCCCATCAATCAATCAGGGGTTGTTAAAGCTCAACTACTCAACCGTGAGGGTCTCAAGGTGCTGGGGGGAGAGGGGTTGGCTCCGTGGTGTGCTGAGGTCATTCAAAGAGGCAGGTCTAGAGGTCCTCCCTGAACTCGGGCAACGTGGGAGATAGCCAATGTGGATGGGTGGGGTGTCCCAGGCTTTGGCTGCATGGTAGGCGAATGACTTTCCTCCTGTTCTAGTCTTGTTGATATGAAGAACGGTGGCCAGAGAGAGCTGGGCTGATCGCAGGGGTCTTTTGAGTGCATGGAAGGAGAGTAGACTGTTCAGGTATTCAGGTCCGTGTTTTGAAGGGCCTTTTATGCGTGGGTGAGGAGTTTTAAGGTATTCTTCTTTTGACAGGAAGCCAGTGGAGATCGTGCAGGGGTTGGTTGGTGTGACTGCAACGAGGGGTGCGAGGATCAGTCTGGCTGCGGCCTACTAGATAGTTTGGAGTTTGCAAAGGAGTTTCCTATTGATTTCAGTATAGAGAGCATTGCCATAGTCCAGTCTGCTGCTTATGAGTGTGTGTGTGATGTTTTTTCTGGATTTGGTCGAGATCCAATCCCAAAGTCTTTCGGAGCATGCGGATGGTGTTGAAGCAGGTTGAGGATACAGCGTTGATCTGGCAATTCATTTTGAGCGAAGAGTCTAGTATTTCTAGATTTCCGAGAGCAGAGGGCCACCAGGAGTCATTCCATGTGGAGGGGGTGGAGCCAAGGAGTTGAGTTTCAGGCAACTATTCTTCATCCAGATGGTGACGGTTTTCATCCCTTCTTGGAAGTTGTGTTTGGTGATGTTGGGTTCGTTGGTGAGGGAGATGGTCAGCTGGGTATCATCAGCGTAAGAGACAATTTTGAGCCCATGGTTCCTGACGATGGTTGTGAGGGGGTCCATGTAGACATTGAAGAAGGTGGGGCTGAAGTAGCAGCCCTATGGCTCTCCACAGTTGGTATCTGGCTGTTCAGAGAGGTAGGTAGGGAGCTTAACCCGCTAAGTTCTGCCGGTAAGGAAGGAAAGTATCCAGTCGAGGGCCTTGCTGCGGATGCCGGTGTGATTGAGTCTGGTGGCTAGGGTGCGGTGAGAGACGATGTTAAATGCAGGTGAGAGGTAAAGGAGGATGAGTGCTCCCATTTCGCCCCGGTTGAGGAGGGAGTGGATGTCGTCAGTGGTGGAGAGTTGGGTGGTCTCTGTGCTGTGGTTGCTTCAGAATCCAGATTGGCAGATGTCCAGGATTTTGTTAGCTTCCATGAACTTTGCTAGCTGGGTGTTGACGGCCTTTCCGATAACCTTGGCTGTGAAGGGAAATGAGATGGGCCTGAAATCCTTGAGGTCCATCAGGTCCCCAGAGGGTGTATTCAGAAGGGGGTTGACTTTGGCGTGTTTCCAGTCATCGGGGAAGGTGGCGGTCTCAAAGGAGCAGTTGATCGTTCGATGTAGTTCGGGTGCGATGGCCGGGGCGGTTTTGTAGAAGATGTGGTGTGGGCAGGGGTTGATGGTGCTCCGGAGTGGATGCTTTTCACAGTCTTCAAGGTGCTTGTGTCTTGAGCAGGATCCATTTGAGCATGGTCTGTTGGGTGATGTCGCATGAGGGGGGATCTAGAGCGGCTAGATGGTCTTGGTTGTTGAAGTTGTCGTAGATCATCTTAATCTTGTGGTGGAAGAAGGTGCTGAGTCTTTTGCAGAGGTCTTGGGAGGGTGGGATGTCTGTTGCTTCGCTGCAAGGTTTGGCGAATTTCTTGATGATGGAGAAGAGCTCTTTGGTGTTGTATCCGCTGGTGAGGATTCTATCTTGAAGGGATTTCTTCCTTGTGGATTTGATGAGTTGGTGGTGTGCGGTGGTGGCTGCTTTGCAGGCGGCGTGGGTTTCTGGGGTTTTGTTGCTCCTCCATGTCTTTTCCAGTCGTCTGCAGGAGCATCTGGATTCTTGAGTGCATGGGTGAACCAGCTTGCTTTTTTAATGTGTTTTCCGGTGGCTTTCTGGAGGGGGGTGAGTGTGTCTGCCCAGTCCGTCATCCATCGGTGGAGGTTTCATGCTGCGGTGTTTGCCATACAGATGACCTCCCTTCAAATTAATATACTTACAAGCAATACAATAAGAGCCTAAACACCTGATCTAGTGTGTGTACACGTGCCCTGAATCCCGCTTGAGATTATGCCACAATGTTATTTTCATCTATCTAATTGCAAAGTTTGTTTGGAACTAGTCAAGCATATATTTTCTGCCAAAACTCTATTAGACATATTCGTCTATAATTGGCAGGATCCTGTCTGTTCCTCTTTTTGAAAATGGGACCGATTTTGGCTCCTCTTCACGTATTGTGGGCCGGGGCACCCGAAGCCACTGCATTACATAATAAATTGACATAAGCTGCTCATACAACCTTATCATGACTTAATAGGTCCCCCAGTATTTTATCTGGACCTGGGGCTTTCCCTAGTCTGATAGCACAAGGTACAGTGCATCTTATTTAAAAAGTGGGACATTTGGTTTTAAGTTGGCATGTGTTTTTAAGTTTTACATGTCCTGGTAGTGAAAACTACTACATTTGCTTTCACTACTGCAATAGGATAACATTGGGTTACATAATTTCATTTCATAAGTGCGAACGTTTGATTGGGAACAGGTAAAAATGTCATGTGTGGACTTAAATTAATTTAAATTTAAAATCATCTTTAATGGTGGGGTCAAATTTTAGATTACAATCTTGAAAATATCACTTTTAAAAAGTTGATATTTTCCTGCCCAAAAGCTTCTAAGGGCAGCTGCCTGTGACTGTTAGTTAAGAATGTGTTTTGAGCCCAGACACTCAACAGTAGGGGACCTGGTGTGGGCAGGTTGGGTCATCCTTCCAGGATGATTGGGGCAGAGCTCTTCCGTGTCTCAAAGGGCTTGCCTCCAATACACACAAAGAAACCTAACACTAGTCTTTAATCAACCTAGGCTTCTTTGAGCCTTGGCAGGGGAAGGGAAGAACTTTCCAGGACCAGATAGGGTAGCTTACAAAATTCCAACACATCAAAGGATGCGGGCATTTCAGGAGAAGGACATCCTTGTTCTCCAGAGGACTGCCCTGCTGCTTAAGGCCTGCCTTATTATCCCAAGTACTGCCCTGCTGCTTGAGGCTTGCCTTGTTCCCCAGAGGTCTTCCTTGCTGCTTGAAGCCTTCTCTGCTCTCTACAAAGGTAGGCTTCACCTGCACCCTTCATCACAGGCTACCTGAGTGACTCCAAGGATCAGTCGGCTGACCTCCTGTTCTGAGCTACAGGGACACAATATCTCCAGAGGTCTCCCTGCAACTGCTCACCTGACCTGCAATTGGACCTGACAAAGCCTTGCTCTCCTCTGCTAGAGTGAGCCTTGATCCCCAAGAGGTGCCTTCCAGGTCCTGGTCTCTGGTCTGGCATTAGAGTGCACTCCTCTACAAAAAAAGGAAAAATCCTAAGGTTCTGGACTCTTCAAACCAGACTTTGAGAAGGTAACATTTTCAGATGGACTAACCTGGTCCCTCTACCTTGGTCTATCACAACCATATGATTGCGAGCGGCGCTTTGTGATCTTACATGCTATATCTGCTTAAAACTTTGGAATTGCATATCTCTGGTTTTACTGATTTAATTTGTTTTTGTGTCATTTTATTCATTAAAATGTTTTAATTGGTCTGGGGGGTTTCTTTTGTTGTGTTTTCACTTTCTTACTGTGTGTGTGCTGGATAAATCATTTATTATGGGGCTTTAAATTGGACTGCTTTATGTCAAGCTATCAGAGAGTTGAGTTCAAGTTAAATTAGTGACTTTTGTGGTCACTCTGACAAGGATTGTAGTCATTGCCTGAGTGAGGCTTCCACACCCCTCAACCAATAACCCAATTTCTTTGGCTTTCAAACTGCTGCAGCTGATACTAGAATTTGGTTTAAATAAAGTTTGCATGGAGGCAGATGGCAACTTGCTAACATTTATTTCCCAGTTACTAAAAATAAAAGAAATTACAGTCTACATCCAGTGTTTGAAAAATATTACTGTACGACGTTATAGTGCAGTTTGGTTTATTGATAGTCTGGGCTAATCCTATGATATCTTCTGGACATGGCAGGTGAAGCCTTAGTTGTATAATTTTTTTTACCGAAGATCATATAATGCTGGATTGTACAAAATGGCACCATATTTTACCGACACTTATGTTAACCTTTAGCCTTAGTGATCTATGAGAAGCAAAATATCAATTAATTAAATTAATTAAATAAATTAATTTAATCTCCGTTTTCTAAGTATTCGAATTGGTGAAGTTTATTGAACCACCTATTACCGAGATTTAAGTGCTGTAAATTATATAATGTAATCTGTCCCTCGGCAGACCTCATACATCTTTACTGCTTGAGCCTGATATTTGCATATTCCCATTATTTTTTAAAACAGTTTTTTAACCTTGAGTGTTCGAACACAGAAAGAGGCAATTTCTATGTGTATTAAAGCACTAACAAATCAAATTTGTGTTGTAATTGTTAGATTTTTTAGAAATGTTGAATGATGTTTTAACGGAACCTCATTGTTCTGCAACCTTGGTTTGTAAATGTGACTAATAATTGTTAGTTTCTTCATTGTAAGGGGCTAGTAGTCTTGCGAGCATTTTTCTACTCAACTGCACAGCTTGCTTTTTTTCTGGTGAGTAGAACCTTGCACACTGGTAATTCATAAGCATTTTTAATGCAATATCATTCTAAGCGTCGAGAACATGTTCTTTACCATAATGAACCATGTGCAGAAAGAGTACATTGTGGAGTTTTTCCTTCTTGATTCTTTGCCAACAAAGAAACACTGTGCCCTTGATGTTTTTCTCCATCTTGCATTCAGTTCCATAGACTCAGTCTTGCAGTGGTGGCTAGTAGGTACTGGAGGTGGCGGGGCGGGGAAGACAACTGGGGGAGGGTGGGGCTGGTTGTTTGCGAAAAAAACACACTTACGTTTTCTGCTGGCCGTAACTCTCCTCTGATTCTGTGCTCTTCCTAACTCCAGTCCAGAAGACGCTGCAGGTAGCACCTGGACCCACTGGCCTCCATGAGCCAATCACAACGCTGCGTTATGGTTGGTCTGAGCGCCGTGGATCGGCGCTCAGATCGGGACAGGGAGCCAGTGTATATTCCCTACCAGGCTGTCCATTACAGCCTGGTGTGAGGAATATGCAAAGTGAGCATGATTTTTTGGCCGGCCAAAACGGCCGGCCCAGCAGTCATGCGCACTTAGTGTGCATAGTCCACTCCTCCTTCCTGAGCCCCCAGTCCGGCACTAACCCAGCCCTGCAGCAACCAAAAATAAAATGATAATAATGTTCAGTTATTATCATTCTATTTTTGCCTCTTTCACTGCTCTAAGTGCAGTGGAGCGTCGCTCCTTCGCCACAGCGGAGGAGCCGCCACTGCTGTCTTGTTGAACTTTGACAGGGGAATGAATGCCCCTTGGCTCTGCAATTCCCGTAGTTTAGCTTTAATGTTGTAGGAATTTTGGATTCTGGAAATGTTTTTCTGTGGTGTATGCTGTCCTTTTTCTACTATCTTGAGAAAGTTATTTTCCAGAATTTTTGCAAAAGCTTAGTTTAAAGGCGTTTTTCGTCTTGTTCGAGCTGTCATTTGACTCTTCAGTAAGTTCATTTTTCATTGGTAAATTCAGTTGCTTGGTGTCTATTCTTATATTCTATTTAAAAGTATTGTGATTCACAACTGTTTGTCAGTGTTCGTGGATTAATAGGTTGTTTTGTGTTTTTAAGAGCTATTTCTATTGACCATTTATCCAATGGCGATTTTGTTGCAGAATATTTTCATGGGTGAATATCTGCAGGTAGTGTCCAGGAGCGCTGTTGGGGTTGCTTCGCCTCATTGTAGAATTTTCCTGGAAGGACTTTGGTTGAAACTCAAATTTCTTCTTCATAGGACCAGAAATGTGCAACATTTCCCAGAAGCACCTCTGTGTAGTGCGCAGTAATGCAAAGTCAGAGCTTTGGAGTCACTGAACAGCATAGGCGCTGGAAGTATATGTGCCGGTCCTGCTGTAGCAGCCCCTAAATAACTATGCCGAAGTTCGGAAAGTTAATGAACCTTAAAGATGACCTTACGTTTTTTTGTGTTTTTCTTTTCATATTTGCTGTGCATTCAGGAGACAGATGTAAAATGTCAGGCTACGTATTCTGTCAGGTTTCTGCTTATTCTTTTAGCATGGAGATTGGTGTTTCCTTTTCTTTGTCTGACTGCAAAGTGAGAGGATTTGGAAAGTGAATTATGGGACAATCTTCGAGGCACACATGGAGTATGAAGTGAAAGGCTGTAGGATGCCTATTTATTCTAACACACAACAAATTTAAATACCTGCAAATGAACTGTGCAAATATTTCAACATGTGTCACCAGTTAGGAAAGAGCAACTGAAGCACATTTTCCTTTTTATTCTAAGGTATGATGGAGGCAAACATTTTAATACAATGAAGGCACATTACCTGGCGATTCGCAAATGATAAATATTTTCTGAAACCCCACACAATACCTAGCCTTTTTACTCTATATTGTTTTTAATCAGTAAAATGACATGTCTGTGCAAATTCAGTGGCCAAGGAAATAGTGCTGACTGTATATAACAATGTACAACCACACCACGCGTTGGTAATCAGTTTGCAACAATGTGCTCCAAAATGTTCCACCGCCTACATACCACACCCTTGCCACTCTCCTACTGAATTGGCATGGCTCATGTTCTTTGTGTGACGCTTTGATTTTTCACAATCATAAGGGCTTCATTGATATAACATTGATGGCACCACATGCACTCTGAAAATTGTTCCAGCACCACTGCTTTCATTTGTATTTGTTCATGTATAGCTATGTGACATTGAATCGCTTGGAGCATGTCTCAGCCAACAAGACATTGCTACCCACCAATAGACAGTTGACAACAAATCTTACTTTAAAGTGTAGTTTGCTAAAATCGATGCCTGTCTGATAGCCCTTAACCCACGATGTGTGCAATGTGGATTTGTCCTCGTAAATTTAGGAATGGTTAAACAATATGGGTCTGATTCACAAAGGTAACTTACACTTTTGAGTAATTTACGCTTTTGAGTAAGTTTACTACTTTTTGGCTATTCACAAAATCTGAGCATAAATTTACTCCAAAAGTATAACTTACATTTCATATTTTTTTAATAGCCAAATAGTTGTAAACTTATTTGAAAGTGTACATTGCTCCAAAGTGTAAAGTCCCCTGGCATTTTAGTTTGGTGGGGTCATATGAGCAACACTTGTGGAGTTAATTCTATCTTGGATTTTGTAAATCAGACCCCAAATGTGTAGATTGAAATACTTTATTTTTATTATTTTTTTTTTTTTAAAGTAACACTTTATCTTTGAGAATAGCCTCCTTTGAGCTTAGCTTGCTTCTTCCCCTGCCACCTCTAGATCTCTAGATGTTATAATTTTTTCTGTTTTTTAAAGAACAAACCAATGAAAAAAAAGTATAAACAGATTAGTTCTTTCTTACATAGTTGCTGAAAAGCAAGCCCCTATTATTTATGAACGTACGGTACACAGTCAAAGCCTTATCATACATTGTAGGGGGCAGTGCGATACTCACTGGTCTGTCAGAGTTCATGCTCACACAATTCAAAGACCTTCTTCGTAGAGCTGTTCTACTAAAGACCATCCAAAAAAAGATGGGGCAGATCTGATGAAAATTGAATGAAGTGCATTGGCCCCTCTTTCTCCAAATTCCACTTTAAAGATTGCAGTAAACTTAACAACCTTGCCTCTAAACTCAAGGTGTCTGGTTGTAATACATTACGCAGAACAATTCCCTGGTTAGGCTGGAAATGTAAAATATTCACAAAGAACAGGCATTCCTACAATCTGTTTTGGCATACAGACCAATATTGTGGATCAACCTCATTTTGTACCTCAGCCTTGCCTGAAAAGGTCTCAAACCCCATATCTTCAAAATGTTTTATTTATTTGAATTAATTTATTGTCTTTATATATTTACAAAATGCTGCCATGTCTCTCTCCTCAAATATTGGCTTCATATCATGTTTCTACATACAGCACTGCCATGCCCACTGGGTTGAGGTTAGCAAAACACCCCCTGGGGCACTGTAAAATACAACCCACATGTTTTTGTCTGGACTTTCTCAAGGCTGTAGGAGTACATATACACACCAGTACAACATAAGTACTGTGCACATGAAAATACATGTGCCACCTTCACCACATGTATGCAGTAAAATAATATGTTTTGCTATGTCAGATCAGAAAATGAAAGGGTACATTTGCCTTGGTGAGATTCAAAGTTCTGACTTGCAGATCACATCAGATGGTAACATGAGTGTTTAATTTGCAGAGCTTTCTTTGTTTCTTGGTAATTTATTAGGAGACTGGTACCGAGCCTAATCCTCTATTGTGTTATGATTTAGTTTTCTTCCTACCATTCATTTATATTGTTTTGGAATACCATGGTGACATGTATGAGTGTAACTCAGACTAATAGGTCATAAGTCAAACTTTCCATTCCCAGACTACTACATAAATGCCAAACACCATGTCCCACATCATGGAGTTTCCTTCTGCCGGTGTTTGTTTTCAGGTGTTTTAGTCCAATTACTAATTGAAGCAAACAAAGGCTTTTTCCAAGATAGAGGACCTGATTTAAGATATTGCAAACAGAGTGCTGTCCATCAGGGTGATGGTCATTATTTACACCCCCTGTATGGATTTCTACCACCACATCTAGAGATCACTGCCAGGCATATGGGGATCTCTGTGTCTTCACATGAGCCACCACGGCTGGAAGGCACAAAACGTTTGGTGCCACATGCCAAGCCCCAGACTTTTTTTTTTCTTTCTGAAAAAAACAAAACTAATGCCCCCATGCCCTGTGAATATTTCCCAGGCTGTGAGGGTCATTATTTTGTTTTAGTGTCCCGATTGAGTGCTGTCTAAAAGATGGTGACGCTTGAGGTGGTGGGCTGCAAGTTGCTTGTTGACTGCCATTCGTTCACTTTGGCTGCTCAAATGATTCTGGTCGGCTGTTGGCTGTTTCAGGAGGGCAGTGGTTTCTGCAAGTTTCCATTCATCTGAGAAAGTGGCAGACATGATGGAGGTGTTGATGATGTGGGTCAGGGTGGTGTTAATTGGTGAAGTTCCCAGGTTGTAGACCTGGTGGGGACATGGATCCGTTTGGGCCACTGAGGGGATGGTGCGCATGATTGCTGCTGTGATCTATCTGGTGAGGGTGTCAATTCGGTCAGGCACTCTGTTCATCACCACCCCCTTTTCTGAATCAATTCGGTCAGGTGGCCATCTTGGTTGGTGGTGGGTAGGTTAACAATGAGTTCTCTATAGTTTGGTTGGTGTGCGAAGTGGCTATAGATGTTTAAGATTTTGGTGTGGAAGAAGTTGGATAGGTTGTCACAAAGTTGCTAGGGTGCAGTGATGTTGTTGACAGTGGCTGAGGGTGAGGTGAAATCCTTGAAGATCAAGAGGATTTTCTTGCAGCTGGTGGAGCTTCCTTTGATGCAGTCCACTAATGCTTTTGTGACCTGTGATTAGGGGCCACTTATGTTCACACTACAATTTCTCTTTCTGGCTGTGTTATGTTTAACGCATGTGACAAATAATTGCCTTAGAGAGATGGACTATAAATGATTATGTTGCCAAATTTTACTTTGTATTTTAGTGTTTACAACATCAATTGATTTTTCATTGTTTGCAGGTACATGTTGGGCCTTTCAGCAATTCCAGCCATTATCCAGTTCTTTGGTTTCCTGTTTCTTCCGGAAAGTCCACGTTGGCTCATTCAAAAAGGCCAGACTCAGAAAGCAAGACGAGTCTTGTCCCAAATTCGTGGTAACCAGACCATTGATGAAGAGTATGATAGCATCAAAAACAGCATTGAGGAGGAGGAAAAGGAAGGGGGAGCAGGTGAGTCTTTCTTAGAAACTTAAGGATAATCGAACATATTTAGATATGTTCATCCCTCTGTCCATTAACCTGGAATAATGATATACTATGTTTCTTAATTAAAGAAAAATGCATACATATTTTTTCATGAGAAAGATAAAATTGATGAGATGTTAATTTTGCAGGATTTTGGCTGGTTATTCCAATGCTGTTAGGTCAAATCCTCGTCTACGTTACTATCATTCACTCCACTACTAAGAGCCCATGTTTAAGGCAAGTGAGCAATCACGGCTGTTCATGAAAGATTTTGCGTAATTACTCTGGCTTCTTGCTGTCATTTGCCTTTGTTAGCTTTTACCTTCCACTTTCCCTTCTCTGGCCATAACTTTAGTCCTGGAACCAGTTAGTCTATGTAATGCTTGTTGCCTTAGGGACAGGGCCAGACCGGCCTTAGAGGGCATCAGGCATTTCCCCAGGAGGCTGGAAGGGTGGCGGACGGTTTTGTTACATGGGGCCAGTTGTGCAGCTGTGCTGCAATAGCGGCCCCAAATAACAAAAACAGCAGTGCTTTACACGTGCTCCCGCCCCCTCCCGGCTGGCTGGTCTAACAAAATGGCCCGGGCTGCTTTGGGATCTCAGTCCGGCCCCGCTTGGGATACCAAGGATAAAATAACTCTCTGGGCTCATCTTGCTATCTTTGCCATGTACATGTATTACTTATTGCTGCAAAATACTGAAATATTTGAAGTATTTTGGATGTGGAACCGAAATCTCAAAACCTTTGCCCAACTCCACGGTTGCAAACGGATGATAGGGCCATTTCCAACTTCAAAGCTGCATTTGGGTATGTATGAATTCCAATTTACGATTTGGTAACATATTGCCGAAACACAATTTGGAATTGCAAATGCATACCGATCCGGTATTAAGATGGGCGTGTTCAGGGTGTCCCTTCCTCATACCGAATTGCAGCGATATATAGAAATGTTTTGTGACTGAAATGCAGTCACAAAACATTTGCATTTTACCACCAACTTCAAGTAGGTGGTAACCCATGAGCCATTGGGAAGGGGTCCCCAAAAGACCCCTTCTCCTTTGTGAATAGTAATGAAAAAGTTTTTTCAAAGCCGGCTTAAAAGCAATCACAGACATTGTAATTACCTAAATGCTATTCTCTGCGAATCACAATCAGGTAATCGCTATCCATGAGTTTCATTTAGCGGTATTTTTTGTATTCCTAATTCACAAAACGCTGAAAATAAACACACACGATCAAACGCATGGTAAGCACGAAGATAAGAGTGCAGCATGACTAGACCTGTTTCTGGCCGCAGGGATGGGCAACCTACACAGGGATCAGGCAGACCTACAGAATTTTCCTGTCATAATGATACAAAAGCACACCTACCTCCAACATGTTCTCTTATTGATTCCCTTTCATCCTACCTGGCTGAACACTGGGTTGGGCAATCAGTGAAGGTTGATTGGCACATCCAATCTGCTGAGCTGATCGACAATAGATGCGCTTTCAGTAATGGCCAGAAGTGTGAATCTGTGGAATAATGCCACAGTCACATTGTGATTGGACTCTTTTTGCAAAGGCTCTGCTTGCAAACTGCAGCAAGGGATATGGAGCGGAACTATCGTGGTCAGTGTGACCGGGCTGCCTGACCTTATCTGTGTGAAATTACTGTCAGCAGTTTCACTCCTGATCTCTGCAGCAAGTAACATCGAGTGGTTATGAAATGCCTTTTGCTAGCTAAAGCATTGAGTACGCAGCAGTGGGAAGGTGCCCGCTCCTACCGAACACTAATATAATTATGGATATTGCACATTCAGAGCCCGGACCACCCATCTTTATAATTATAATAATGCTATCTTGATCACAAGACATTTTACAAATAACTTATGTAGAAGCCTAAAGTATACAAATACAAAAAATATACAAAAATAGATAGATGCAAAAAATGCGCCCGAGTAACTACCAGTGGCTGAGATTAATTCAATCCATCACTTTATTTTATACTTTAGTGTGTCACCCTTAATCACTAGAACCAAGCTATACCTGGCTGATGAGCACTAACTAGGGTGAAAACGGTCCCAGGTTGCTTGCATTCTGATTCAGGCTGGTTGGGCTAGACTATTCATATTGGACAGGATCAAAACTGATTTGTATATGATTGGGTCCAAACTGAGGTGGCATGGTATGTAAAATAATGATGGACTGGAATGTGGCCCAAGTAATTTCCAGTGGCTGAGATTAATTCAAGCATTCCATACATCACTTTTTTTATAGGGCAAACATCCCAACCATGGCAAATTATCTATCTGGCTAAGCCTACTCTTACTGTGCAAGCAGAGAGATATATTTGTGGTCTCTGGGATTTGCCTAAGACCTGATACCAGGTGTATGTAGTTAGGTGGTCCACACCATGAGAGTAAACTTAGTTTGCGCAGGGCTGCATGTCGGGCACTGCTGTCATTCTAAAAATGTCCTATCTGCTGAAATTCTCCTCTCTAGCCCACAAGGGGACAAAGCACAGTTTATATGCTAAAACCTATGGTGCCCAAGATGCAGTTGCGTAACTGTGTTATGTTCTAAAACATTAGGAACTGTTGCTAAATGAGCAAAGAAAACAGTAAACCATGTTGTTATGTATTTCAAGCAACCTTGTACAAAATGTATAGACTAAATCCTAAGAAAAGTTCCTGAATAACAAATACCATGTACAGAGTATTCCCAGAATGATGTCACAAAAACAAGCGTATTATATGTGGCTATGAAGAGTGAGCAGAGGCAGCCTAAAAAATCTAAGATGCCAATCCGAAGGAGAACCAAAGCTGGTCCAGAAGGGAAATCACTACAGCAGAACTTTATGCTGTGCTTGTGAATGTCATGAAACACATGACACACCTCTAGTGGACCTGTGAGCTTGAGATCAGAAAATGTTAACAGCAGACTGGTACGTCTTTCTGAGCTATTCAGTGATCCTTGTCCCTGATAAATCTGCTCTAGCAAAGCAATTTTAGATACCTAAAGAGCAGAGAATCTACAGATATCATGTGTGTTACTCAATTGGTGCTGGTATTTCCAGTTCTGTCGCAGATTGCAGTATTTACTTTATTTGATTTGATTATTTTATTTTATTTGAATGATTGCTAAAGAGTTTGCCAAGTGACAATGGATGGAAATGTGTGACATACAACAGTTCATCCCTCATGAAGTGCCTGATTTTGATAATGTATTGATAATACTGATGGGTTCGGCAACAAACAATCACACAAAGAAGACAAATAGCTTGGTATATGTGCTCCTAAGTATGATTGAGGAGAGAACTTATGTCAGAGCCATCTCAAGATCTTTGGGCCAGTTCCATGCAGGGAAAGATTAGATAATACCATAGACCGGTACACTCCCTTAACATCACTATTCAGTGAAAGACTGACTTTTACCCTATGCACAGTGAAGCAAAGAAGAGAAAGCAACACAGACATCCGGCTTCTGTAATGCCCTGTGCAGCCTTTAGTTCTTCATTTGTTCCAATGCGTGCACTTGATATTTTTGAAAGAGCTGTGAGTGGTGCACCCCTTCTTGCGTGACTTCTTTGACTTAGTTCCTGGAGGTGGAGCGGAGGTCTTATAGTATGAGAAGTTTCGCCATTTTCAATCTTCTGCAAACTTCATAGGTTACGAAACAGAGAAGTATAACCACCTTTTCCTCAGTGGCGGCTGGTGACATTTTAAAGTGGAAGGGCGTAACATTTTGGCTGAGTGTTATGTGGTGAGTGAAGCGAGCAAGCCCGACCAACATTGTGGAGGGGTTTGCGGGGATTCTCCACCCAATAATTTATTTCAAATAAAGTGTTGGCAAATGCTGTATTATGAGCAAATTTGAGAAAGCATGAAGGTAAATATCATGCATGTAATCCCAGGTTAGTCACTTAGGCTTTTTGTGTGATCCTGTACTTCAGTTACCTTATCTGCAGAGATTGGAAACGCTTAAGCAACCGAACAATCACTTTCACTCACATTTCTATATGTTACTTAATGGCCTCTTACCACATGTGCTTATTCTTACAACTGCGCCAATTGCACTAGGTGAGGGTATATACAGCTCAGAGTGGAGCCAAAGCCCCACTCTTTGTATTGTGTAAATATAATAGGTGCTGTTCCAGCCAGATCTAAAAATGTCATATCAAGCTGTGGCTGCAAAGCAGAGGCCCACAAATGTCGTCCACACACTCCAAACAAAAAAATCCTTAAAATGTACACACTACTTCTGTGTAGCAGCTTGCTTACGTTTTAGGGATATTTTCACACTTCCTCAAAGCATACCTCTTTATTTCCAACTGAATGTATTTCATGTGCACCTCCATTAGGCCTCGAGACCTCAGGCCTGTACACGAGGCTCGAGAAGAAGTGGGCTTTGACAGAGAAATCATTTCTAGAATGTTTGTGCTAGCAATTAGTTGTTACCCGTCTTGTCAGTAGCTGCTGTATTTATTAGCCTGCACACTACCTGCAGTCCCAGGGGAATGGAGTCTGCTTTTTGAGATGAAAAGGAGAACACAAATGACATTACACAAGACTGCGTTTGGTTATTTAGGCACTGGATGGATTCATTTAGGCAATGGGTGATTTGAGTAATATGCTCAGGATCACACGATGCTGAACTGATGGCAGGATTCAAACCGATCCCCAGATCCGAAGTTGGCAGTTCTGGTTACACACACACACACACAATCATGCACACTGGAGTCACAGTGATGCACACTGCCACTCACAGACACAGTCATGCACTGCACACATGCTTTCACAGTGATGCGATACGCAGACCGACGTACAGCCATGAACACACACAATCAGGCACACAAACACGCACATTATTAATAAGATTTTTTTTACCTTCGAACATTTGACCGCCGCACGATCCGTCCTCCGTGATTCTGTCCAACAGACTTTTTGTCTCCCACGGACCGCCACCACAATCTCAGTAGTGGCTCGCCGAGCGGGGGATTGGCCAGGATTGGCGTGGGGCACAGGTTTCTCTTCGCCCGCAGCACGCCCATTAGAAGACCGAGGGGCTCCTAATAGGCATGTGCAATTATGTAAAAACACAAGTGCGCATGAGTGGGCACGGGTAAAAAATTCATCCTCCGTCCCCACTCATGCGCACTTGTGTTGCTGCCTGTTGCCCTGGTGTCTGGTGACAATCATGTCAGTCAAAATGACGCCAGACCGCCCACCCCTTCAGACTCTGAAGGGGTGGGCGGTCCGACGTCATGCTGACTGACATGATTGTCAGTTCTCCCTCGGCATCTTTGAACTTCAGTAACCTGCTCAGTTTACTCAAGTTCAAAGACTCCGAGGGAGCTGCGAGCGCCTGCTTTTCCTTTTCCCCATCTTCTTGTAAAATGCTTTCTCTGCTCCCCAACAGGAACTTTTTGCTCTCAATCCTCAAAAGGAAGCTGAAGATTCTGCTGTCCTGAGAAGACAGCAGTGGACTTTGTGTGATTTCTAGTCATCCGGCCCATTTTACATATTCGCCACCTTACAAATTAGGCAGTGGAGTCTATAGTTAGAGACACTGTTATGCAGTGTTTGCCATCTGAAGAGGAAAGGTGAACTAGGCTTCTGTGAGTACTCTCACTCACCATTATTTGGTGCAAGATCTTGGACAGTTGCTATCGCCAATCCCTCCACTACTATTTGCTGCATGCCCACCTGCATTCCCACCTAGCCGTTGAGGTCCACTGTGTGGTTGGTGCAGTCCTTCAGCCCCCTCGTCAGAGTTGAAATCCAGGACAGTAATGCACTTTAACATAGTACGTCCACATCCAAAAATGTCTTTAGCTGTTACTCGGCAGCTATGCCTTGCCTTTGGTTAAGTGAAACTCTTGCACTGCCTTATCATGCTCCAGAGAATGATGTTTTATATTACTAGCTGGATTCCTAAAACAAATTAAGGGTTTGCATCCAGAAAAATTGTGTTGGCTGATGAGCTTCCAAACAGTAGGGATCCAGTGTATTTATTTATTTACAATGGCACAATTTATGCAGTAGTGGGGCATGGGCAAAGTGGTCAATTGACCATGGCCCCCTCCTTCCCAGGGCCCCCCTGGTAACATTTTATTTTTCTCTCTCTATCTGTGTTGAATTTACTATGAGAACTTCTCTCTACCTACCGAGTGGGCCCTGGGCGTAATGCAGGCACTTGCAGGCCCTACAGTGCAGTCCCCCCTCCCCCAACATTTCAGGGGGCCCACACTCAGGCCAAGGCAAATGAATGTGTGAGAGATATGAGAGGCTCAGGGACCCCTCATCACAATCTGCATAAGGCTGTATCATTTTGCGTTACACCATTAGTGGGTCCTCAATATACCTGTGATTCCATATTGTTTGGCAGCATTCAGGCTTGAATTAGTAGAAAATAGAAAATACAATTCAAACTTGTTCCAAATAAAGGGGCCCACAATATGTCTGGTCCTGGGCACCAAAAATCCTTAAGATGAAACGTGACCACATTCTACCTTGATAACACAGACCTCCAGATTTTTGCGATTTGTGAAATTTTATTGCAAAATCAGCTGAGGAACGCGATGACTGCAATATTTATCTTTTCGACTGAAAATGCTGCTGCTGCCCTGCTTGACATCACATTTACAGCTTGCATTCTCTGGCCTATGAAAGGGAAAGCAATGCTGTTGGAAGAAAGATGAGAAAACGAAAGTAGCACTTCACTGGCAAACTCTGTAAAGTGGCCCCAATGTGTTTGAGTGTGAATAAAACCAACCTGGCCACTTTGTCCTGTTTTGTGTATTTTGAATTTGGGGGAAAAAAGTCTTCCATTTTTTTCTCTGTCCCAAGGCTGCTCTTTTGGAAGGTAAAATATCTGAAAAGGACGACATTTTTGGCAATGTATGTTTTTTCTCTTTTGGATCCACTTCACAAGGAAACGAGAGAAGGAAGGGGGAGTAATGAGAGTGTAAGACCAGTTTCTTAAAGTCACGGTTTTTAGCAGGAGAGGAGGAGCGAGAAAGAGACAGAATGACGGGATAGGGAAAGAGAGAGAGAGAGAGAGAGAGTGAGAGAGAGCTGCCTGCGGCCTCAGTGACAAATGTGAGCTGCAAGGGACTAGTATCACAGTAAGATGAAGGCTTGGTTTTTTGGCAATGCCAAGCAGTCTTTAGGGTACTTGTGGACATTGTGGGGGCTCATTTAAGAGTTCTTTGCATAAACCTGCTTTAGTCTGCCCCTAAAATACCCAGGAAATGCACCTCCTTCCGAGACTCCTGATTGATCTGTCTCCTAACTACTATGTGTGCATGTCTGGTGTTTCGTCACATGAGAGCACTGACTCCGTCCGCACAGTGATACAAAGTTAAAAATCTGCATTTAGATAGAGCTGTTGTTTATTGCACCCTTCTACTTCAATATTAGGTTATAATTTAAAGTTTGTAGCAAAGCATTTAATGAACTAGGCACACAACAGAGAAACAACCTTTGTTTGTTCTCCAAATCATCACAGTTGACAATCTGGATAAAAACACAGACAGCAATCCCTCTGCTATGACTCGCACATTTCTTTAAAATTATCTGGATTTTCTGAGGTCAGTATCTCTTACAAAAGAGAGGGACCCCAGAGTCCAAAAGGGTAGGGTACCAAATGACAATTGTCAAAAAAGATTCCCTTTTGGGTACAACTCTATATCATGAAACAAATAGTCACCATCACATCACATTCAAAACCGGAGCAATAAATGAAAAGCTAATTAAAACAAAAGCAGTTTATTCAATAAATTCAATTAAAAAGATTTGTCATTTCTATTCATCAGACACAAATTATAAACTACAGAAATTAGACGCATTAAAATATCATTTCAGAATACATTGACATATCAAAGGTGGGATACAAAGCTTAAGGAAAGAATTGATCCTATTCGCATGAGGTAAGTACAATGACCATAACCGTAATCACTCTCTGATCTCAAAATGTTTTTCCTCAGAGATACTGTCACTAGAGCCTAGAGTACTTACACTCAACAAGATGGGGCATCGACGCGTTTCAGTGGGCACAATATTTTTTAGGAGCCAACACCTTCTTCAGGATATGGTAGTTGAATCTCACAAGTAAAGTAAAATATCTTGCACTTTGTAAGCAGAGATTTAAACTGTGTCACCTCAAATGAAGTGGAACATGTATTTCTCGCTTCACGGCACCTTACCTCATGCGAATAGGATCAATTATTTCCTTAAGCTTTATATCCCACCTTTGATATGTCAATGTATTCTGAAATGATATTTTAATGCGTCTAATTTCTGTAGTTTTTAATTTGTGTCTGATGAATAGAAATGACAAATCTTTTTAATTGAATTTATTGAATAAACTGCTTTTGTTTTAATTAGCTTTTCCTTTATTGCTCCGGTTTTGAATGTGATGTGATGGTGACTATTTGTTTCATGATATAGAGTTGTACCCAAAAGGGAATCTTTTTTGACAATTTTCTGAGGTCAGTGACAAACTCCCACTAACAGACATCTCCGCTGCAGAAGGTGAACCGTACCTGCAAAAGAGAAACTTACCTAGCTTGACAGTCTAAAATATTTCAGGCACTTAAGAAAATGTATCTAACTGCCCGAAATAAATGGAAATTAGTTTAGTGAAGGACCCTGAAACCTCCTACTGTTGAAATCATCCTGTCTTTGTGCATATCTTCAGAAGGTCACTGAATGGCAGACTCAAGAATTAGCCTCAGAATCAGACTAGATATAATTGGAGCAGCGTAAATTAGGCTCTACCCTCCATCGCGGCACTTTTCAACTTTGTGTGCTCAGCTATGTATTTTGACCATCAGCGAGTTCATTGAGAGCACTTCATGTTTTCCTTGACACACATTTCTCATCAGAGCAACAGGTTCTGCTTGCAAGGAGGTTGGTCCAAACTGAACTAGTAACCACAGATGAGAGTGACTACTGAACTCTCCAATCACATTACATGGAGACCAGGGTTGGTCTAAGACAGACAATAGACCAGGGTACCAAGTGGCCCCTATAGGGCATCAGGTAGCTAAATAAAGTTGCACACATTGGCAAATAGGGCAGGTTTGAACTTTTGGAGACACTATAAGTGTTTTGTAATGTATGCATGCATTTGTGTTTGCTACAAGCAATGTTTGGGGTAATATCAGTAAGGTCAACTGTAAAAACCTGCCCACCCACCTTTAAACAGGCTTACGAACTACCAAAAAACCGTCTCACACACTATCTTATCAGACCAGCCCCTCGGGCACTGCATGATTACCCTATAGGCCAGTCCAACCCTAATGGATACTGATATTCAGTCGAACTTAACATGATAGTTTAGGAGCACAAACTATTTTTCATGTGCCACTAGTGAGAAAACAGTCTACAGCCCCCTAAAATCTGATAAGCACCTCGTAAACGGGTTCCTTTATGTAACATCTTTATGTGTTGTGTGTTTGGGTCCATGTCAGCTGTTCATGAGAACTGGGTGTTGAATGTTTTTTGTGTTCCTCAAGGTTCTTGCATACAGCAAACAGTGGTGGTCCCATGCCAGTTATCCTTTCCCTGGAGCGTCTCCTGGGGTGCACCTTAGATACCCTGCTGCAGTTTCACATTTTCTGGTATTTTTATTTTATTATATTTAATTTTGTGTGACCCCTGCCGAATATCTCATGGAGAGCTAAACAAGAATTATACAAAAAATAAAACATCAACAATACAGTAAAGATGCAAATTTAAAAAACAAATAAAATCACATAACTGTCCTTGGAGCCCCAAACCCTTGGCAAACTACAAGTCAAATAAAGGAATGGGTCTATTTGTGAAATCTAACAAGTAAGAGGCCAGGTGAAGAAGTGGAAGGGTAATCTAGGGTAATCGTAGAGGGCAGCTGCTGAAAACCCTGAGTTTGGCTTTTGCACATAGTGGGAATATCAAAATATTGTGTCCTACTGGAGATGGCTCTGGGGCTTGGAACCACCAGTCCCAAGTCAGCACAATGCCACAAAAAAAAAGGCTGACTAGCAACACTGTGCTATTGTGCTAGACTTAACCCATGATCCAGAATGTTACTACAAAGGAGAAAATAGCAAACAAAACACTCTCAGACACTTTAAACACGTCTATGTCAAAGCGGAATACTCTGCTAAACCAGTTTACATTGATTTAAGGCTGAAGAGGAATGATTACAAGTAAAATGAAGTGCCGCAATAATGCCGCAAACTTTCCATTTCCATGCCGCAAAATTTTCATTTTTGTGCCGCAGTATCCTGGGGGGGGGGGGGGTCTGACTTGTAAATCAGATCTCACAAGGACATTTCTGATATAAAAATAGCAATTTTAATTCTGTGTGCCCGAGTTCACCTGTTCTGCATAATTCTCCGCCCCCGTACAGCGTCACTCCTCGCTTGCTTTGACAGACAAACTGAGAGAAAATCTCTTGCCGGTTAAGGCACTCTGAACTGTGGAACGCCTACACAGAATACCTTGTCGGTTTAATGGCGTGTAAAAATAGAAGTATCAAAGACATAGATAATTAAGAGTGTGATTGATATTTCTTGTTTCCTGTTGACCTGAACTAGCCCATGCTTTGTAGCTCATAATTCCATTCAGTTTGAATTATTTTTCGTTAATACCTCTCTCAGGGTATGTCCAATAGCAGATTTACTTATTCACACATTGTATCATTTTTGAGGAATACATACAATTCCAACAGATACGCATATACATATCAAAACTGGTTGTACTTTTGCAGTTATTTGTGGACACGTGTGATTTTTCAGTCCGCATAAGTAGTAGGCAGGGCTTTAAGTGGGATGAAAAAACTAGAGGTGGGAGGTCTCTCAAAGGGGCGTGGCCTCTGCGATTAAGGGCGTGACTGAAAAACACATAGGCTAAAAATCTGAGTTTAGCATAGTGTGCATCCCGACTGGTATTTTGCTGCTTCTGTCATTGCATCCAGATATATAATGCAACAAGTAACATGACACCTACAACAAGTCAGGACTATTGGATTTGTTATGGTTCTTAGTTGCATATGATAAATAAACACCAACCACGCCTTCGTTATATATGGCATTGAAAATGCTTCAGTTCTGACTTGATGAGACTGTGAAAAAACTCAAACAAGTCTCTTTGAAGTTACATCAAAGGCAGTGATGGGTCGTATGACTGCAGCGTTAAGATTATTTTTGTTCACCCTGAGGGCGAGGGCAAAAATGGAGTGCCAGATAGAGACCCATCTCAGCACCTGCGTATTAGAACTGCAGGTTCTGAGTGCTGCAGGACCCGGCCCACTTAAAGCCCTATTAGTAGGTTTCCAGAGAGCGTTTAATCTGAGTGATGGGAGGGTTTCAGGGCAGCCAATGGTAGAGCGGGCTTTGGAAACAAGACATCTTGTCCCTTATTGCGGCCACCATGCCTGGGCCAGAGGCAGCATCATTGTTGGGAAGCATGCTTTACACAGGCAGATTACACCAACAATTTTTTATAGATTTCCGAACAGTCCCAAAATAGTATTCATGCTTGAAGTCTGGTGCAGACATCAACAGCAGTAACAATGTGTGACGAGAATAAAATGATGGGTAAACATGTAAAATATGGTTTAATAAATTGTTAACCTTTCCTACTTCTTTCATGGTTGAAGCATGTTCGAGACCATGATGAACTCACTTTTCATCTACCATCAAATTACTTTTACCCCTACTTACGGGAAAACCTGGAAAACAAAAACACGTGTTGTGCCAGTTTCTCACGTCCACTTACAATGATGTTTGACAGTCTCTCTTATGATTCTGTCACTCTCCCTCAGCTCACTTTTCACTTAAAGGGTGAGTCATGCCCAGAAATGAAACTGTTGTGCTAACCCTTACTATTAACCTTTTCAACCCCCTCCCCGTGCCCTGAGGATATAAATACCTTACCTCTCACAAGAAGTCCTGCTGGTCTCTATGTCAGGCTGACTGAGTTGGTTTCTGCTTTGTACCCGAATCTAGAAGTTCATTCTTTCCTAAGAGCATATGACAGAGAACATTGTGTAGGCAACTGGTTGTAGAACCTAACACAACATTAGGATCAAGAGGGCCTCTATCGAGGTTGATATGCACAGGGTCATATGGTCAGTCTTTTAGCATCTGTGATTATGCTGGCAGCTGAACTGAGCAGCCTTGATGAGGCCATGTGACTATTTTTACATTGCTACCACCAATAAGTGACCAGGCAAGAAATTATGATAAATGTAGTTTTATGTGGAATTAGTTTTAGGCAGGTTTGGACATTTTGGTAAAGTGATGTTTCTGCATGAAGAGCTAGGGCGATGCAGGAGCAAAAACATGTTCAGGCCATGGCAGGGCATGTTTTTCAGCTGTCTTTGGTTAAAAGTTAGAGAAACTGTCTTGTTGGGACTCACTGTGAGGAAAGACGTTAAGTACTGTAGGGGCTCTTGCTATTCCCTTAGGTCCTCGATGTCCGAGGGACCTGAGGATCATTAAACCGGAGAAAAACGGCATGACTAACCAATGACATATGCTGGAGTAAATGCAACAGCAGCACAGATGAGGCACCGGTGAGGTGCACACCCTGATAGCGTAGGTAACAGACAGAAAACCCTCTGGAATTCACCTGTTCTGCTTCTCCTAAACAGTTTGCCCTGTTCAAACGAATCATCTTCCTACCTCCTCCGCATCTTCATTGACGCTGAGGCACTATGCCAGGGCTGCTGGAATCATGCATTAATAAAACATCCGATTATGAGACCGGTTTAACTACATTATGCAAAAAGTAAATGCAAATTTTGCATCAGTGACCAGACTAAATGTGAGCATTTTATGCTACTACATGAGAATTCTGCTACACATTCTGTGGCATTTTTTGGGGGCATTTTGACACTTGAAGATTGTGTTCTAGAACAAAGCATAACTTTATGAAAACAAACATTTGCAATGCAATAGGTCTGGCATTTACAAGAGATTAAGCTATTGGAATTGAAAATGCAATGTGTTTTATTTATGTTTCAAAAACCAAAACATAAATAAAAGGCATGCAGCCCACATCTCGCCGTCCACCATGCCGCCAATAAACAGAAATAACTCAGACAGTCGTACACCTGCTCATGACAGGGAGCTGTAAACGAAACTCATCCTTGAAGAACCTGTCCTATTCGCAGTGCCAGTCGCAAATCTGGAGCCTCCCTGCAGCACCCCCCAGGCTTAGCAAATGAAAACCTACCCAACGGTCTGCCGTGAAACGGACAGCTGTCACAATCAATGGGGAGTTTCAGGGCCAGTCTGCTTTCTTTCAAAAACACAACCTCTGCGTAATTAAATATATATATATATTTGCAATGCTATAGGTCTCATTGCGAACAAACAGCCGCCATTGTCCCAGTGGCTTCGAAAGTGAAAGCGGGCATTGCCCGGTGAATGTAAGCGAAGCACGTCTTCATGCCTAACATAGGGAAACTCAATAAAGGAAATAGTACACGTACTGTGTAACAACCAAGTAAAGGGGCCTGTAGCCATGGGAGGTTACAAATGAGACCATGGCCGTACTAAGGAGGGACTAACAAGCCTATTCGGGAATCAAAACACAGCATTTACGAAGGACCAAGACACAAGCCAATGAAAAATATGAGCGGGGGAGTGGGCGGGGCTTCTCTTCCGTACTGAACTGCAACAGATCATCACCAGAGCAGCGCTGGCGCAGGCTCAACCTAAAAAGAAAACTGTGCGTGTTCAGCAGATTATTGTCAGAATGCTATATATATATTTTTTTACTTTACCTGTGTTGGACAGATGTTTTTCAAGTCGGATTTATGGACAGTCTTTCTACTGGGAGGGAATATAGATTGTACAGGCCCTGATGGAGAGCAAAGGATAGCAGGAGTAGACCTTTTCAGGTGGGACATTCAGATACAGGGATGTGGTGCAAGAGAAGCTAAAGTTAGCCTCATCTCATTTAGGAATTCTGAGCCCTTCACACACCTTTGTGAAGGGTGGATTTCCCAGACTTCACAAAGTCTGGATTACTGCATAGATGACAAGTGATACCCAGAATACAAAGGTTATATATGCTGAACATAGGCAGCTAATTGGAAGATATGCTCCCTTACGTAGCTTGAGATCAGCCCATAAAGACCTACTTGAGGTATCACGCTTCAAGAAAAAACGACAAGGAGGCAGCAGTTTCCAGTTTTTAGCAGCTACCCTGTGGAACTCGCTCCCACTAGTCCTCCGCCAGAGTAAGGACCTCCTTGCCTTCAGAAAGGCACTTAAGACTCACCTTTTTACACAGGCATATCTGAAGTAAAGATTCTTGCACATTTTATCTCTTGTTATGTTACCTCTTTCCAGCGCCAAGAAGCTTTCGGGCGTACGTGCGCTTTATAAATTTTTAATAACATAACATAACATAACATTTCTGCACAAATGATTCCGACAAATTAAGCAAGGTCGGACAATGAGGTGAAGTTGTCAAAAGTATATCTTACAGTCTTGTATCTTCCTTTGACAAGAACAGATGCCTCTGATGGTTGCAACTCATGTTTTCATTCAGTCACAAAAGTGAGAACTAATTCGTCTTGTAAGCACCGCTGTCAGTCACAGCACATGTGACTAAGGGGACCCTGAATTATGCAACATGAAGTAATGTTTTCAACTCTAGGGACCACAGTTCAGATAGTAAGCCTACGTGGCTTTGCTGCCCTACAGATCGTAAACGGTTGAGTAATAGTAGTGAAGGCAGTGCATTAAATGGGTAGTTAGTGAGTACCTGAACCTCTTTCATTTGAAAAAGCGCGAACAAGACCCATCAGGGTATCAGAGCGCTGTACATTGAGGTTGGGAGGTTGCCTGGTAAAGGAAAAAATCATAGACCCATAGGCGGTTAAATTACATGCCCATTGCAGAAAATAATAGAGATAAATGTAGTTACATCAGATGAACATTGCATGTTAGGTAAGTAAGGTCAATGCTGCGAAGCGGTTAAAGATCGTTTGTATGGTTACAGGTCTATTGTCACAGGTGGCTATTCAGAAGCAATCCTTTGACTTCTCTTTTAAATGCAGCGGTCGAGGGGTTCGTTCGGATTTGGGGAGGGAGCGCATTCCATATTCTCGGTATTCTCGGAGCAATACCAGAGAATGTGCGGTTGTAGGTTCTCTTCTTTTTGAACTTTTGTGGTATTAACAGTATAGTGTTTGAGCTTCTTAGGGCTCGATTCCCACCAGATAGTTCAAGTTTATTTGCCAAGTAAGTAGGATGGATGAGCAACAGGAATTTTAGGTAGCAAACAGGTACTCTGGGATAGTGAGCATCTGCATGTTTACATTTCTGTTTCAAGCACTGATGTAAGGGTGTTTTTGCAATGGAGGAAAGGAGTCAATAAGAAAGGAATCATGGCCGTAGAATTGAAAGTAGTGAATGAAGATATAAAATGTAGGAGGGGAAGCAGGGGCTGCTTCAGGTGAAAACGTAGGCCTGAATGAAGTGGAATTAGAGGGGCGAGAGGAATTGCAGTAGGCGGGGGTGTAAATAGTTGTTTATGTCCAGGTAAATGCCGATATTCTATTGAATTTAATTGTTGGAAAGATATCCATAACAATTCTTAGAAAATCCAGTTTATATTTTGCACAATGGTTTTTAGTGAATTGGAGCACGTGGTTCAGCTCTTCAGTTTGGATTACAAGGCATTCAGTTGTTGATTCAAAACACCACAGGGCTTCCCTCACGCTGAAGAGGCGATTCATAGCATCACAAGGTTTTTTTAAAACAAATTTAAATGAGTCTACTTCACACAGAAAAACCTCATTGAGCATATCATCATTAAGAAAGTAGTACAATGCATATGTCTACTACCACCAGAATGATCATTGTCTGGATCAGCAGGGGATGTGTGATCACAGTGTGTTTCACAGTTTATTCCTGGCTCATGACTTTCGTCTACTATGAGGAAATGGGAGGATATTGAGAGCGGAATCTCACACAGGCACTGAGTCGATGAAGAAATAGGTGTTTTAGGTATTGTGACAAATATGACCCACAATCCCACATGCATTTTTGAAACCGAGGAACCCGCAATAATATTCACTTTCATTAACGAAAGGGAAAAATGGAGCACAACTGCAATCTGACTACATTTCAGACCTTATGTCATCTGCAAAGATCAGTGGGATTTCTGGTACTATTGATATGTTGCAAGTTGGGAACTGGAGTTGTTTAACCAGCTCTTGAAGGTTTCTGCTCAGTTGTCCATACCAATGCTGGTAAATGCCCCATCAGGCACTTTGATCACTTAGGGCAAGAAGTATCAAGGCTTTTTGTGTTCGCAAACGTGCTGATTTGCATGATCAGCCTGTTTGCGAACGCAAAAATGCCTTTTGCAGTGTATTAAATGCTAGGCATTCGCAATATCAGTAATGGCAATTTTGCGATTCCCTAAATTGCGAATGCCGTTAGGGAATCGCAATTTGCGGTTCCCTAAATGGAATTCATGTAGCAATGGCAACATGCGAATTTGCATTTATGAATTGCAAATTACCACCAACTTCAAGTTGGTGGTAATTTGCAAATCCCTAGAAAAATACACATTTTTGCATTTTTCTAAGTGCCACGTGGCGCACACACATACCCTTAGGGCGTGTATGTGCGCCACATGTGCACACTTACCTTTTTGGGGGGTGCATCAGGCTGGCCTTTTGACCCCCTATCACCCTTGTAATTGCATTCGCAATTTGCGATTACCAATTTGTTTTCCAATTCAATCCTACAGTGAAGGCATTCCTTAATAGCGAATGACAATTTGCGAATCCTTAATACATTGCATTTTGCAATTCTTAAATAGCAAATCGGTAAAATTCACTATTTAAGAATCGCAAAGGCAATTCTTGATACATCTGGCCCTTAATGTCTTCAGTGTTGACGAGAGTCCAGTGAATTGGACTGCATTGATGTTCCGGCTCTAGCTATTGGGGAGGTGTGCAAGTACTTACCCTTCAGATGGTCTACTTTTTGCCATGTTATTGAATGCTATCATGATGAAAATGGGTTCTGTTCTTTCGAGGAAAGATCAAGTGATGAAAACCATTCAGTCATGATGGGGACAGGAGCCAATGAACCAATAAGGAGGGCAAATTGATCCTGTGACCAATAGGTGCATTTCCACCCTAATTCTGGTGTCTTCTGTGTTTTAATTGCACTATGATCAAGTTTCCAGGGGCTATGCGCAAAGTCCCAGTGTATTGACTCAAACTCAATTTGATCCAAACTAGCCTGACTGGGGAGGTGTTTTCTGCCATTTGGTAGAATCTGGTATGCAAACCTGTTTTGGCCAAGGCTTGATGAGTGGCTGGAAGTCTTGCTGAGGGTCTTTACTATGTGAGCGCCAAATACATCCGACTTGCCTCTTATTTCCTCATTCCATCTTGTTAAATCATATTCTCAACAGCTCTAATATAATTTGTCATTTTATGTTGATTTTTATGCATTTCCTGAGATTGACTGGTCTAATTTGATATTATCCATGTTAATTTTGATGAGCGCCTGCAACTGTTACTATATTTTGGTACCTTCTGTGTATGATTTCTGAACTATCTGTTTTTTTAGCCCTTTTAAAGGTGCCGTTGCATAAGTAGCAAGTTGAACGTTATTGTAGAAGTTGGCGAGGTTGTGGTTGTCTGTAGGCATGGGAAGACCATTTAATTCTAATTGACTTAGTCAGTTTGTAATTCAACTCATATTCTAGAGATACCCATTGATTTATATGCCTAGGATGGTATTTAGGGCTGTCTATGCCTCACAGTTGAAAGTATCCTCTTCTAATTAGCACGTGAATGGAAGAGATCGAACACTTTCAGGTAGGCACGGTTGCTTGGATGTAAGGTATAGTTTATCTTCTATAGTATTTCAGGTTGTATATCTAGGGTGAGTTATTGTAAATGTGTAGCATAGTATTGCTTGCCCCTTCCTACTGAAGACTCATTTATATTTGAATAAGAATACTGATGGCAGGAGAAGATTGGATATTTGAGTTCAGGAGCCTTTGAGATAGTATTTATAAAGTTAAAGAGATTTAGGGCCTGATTTAGATTTTGGAAACGGGTTACTCTGTCATAACGATGACGGATATTTTATATGCCAAAATATAAATCCCACAGGATAGGTTTATATTTCGGTGAACAGGAAATCTGTAACCGTTGTGATGGACTAGCCAGTCCACCAAGATCTAAATCAGGCCCTTAGAATCCTCATTGACATTCTATAATTTTTGTCGACAAATTCTGCAGCCAAAAACCCTGCATTTAGTAAGCCATCTCTTAAAATTCTCTTGGGTAAGGAGTCACAGGCTTGAACGTTAAGATGCACATACGACATTCACACAGATCCAGAACAGATACCTTATTAGATACTGTTGATATAAACTCTAGGTAAGTGAATACATTGAATTGAGAGGATGACAGTGCCTATTTCCATTTTACATGATGATACCTCATTATTGCTTTCCTGGCGAACCTGAAGGACTGTGCTCTGCGTCATACTGTCTTGTTGCTTTTTTTATGGGAGAGAAATTGTATTAGCTGTCCTGACATACCCAAGTGTGGGGTTGTCAAATTTGGTGGTCTGCCATGTTCAAAGGTGGTAGAGGGAATGTAGTGAGTTTAGTGCCTGCTCCACCTTGCCTAAAGATGAAAGACATTGAACTGACCCGCCTTTCAAGGGTAGGCAGGGGTATGTTGGCATGTTTTTATCAGCCTTGGCCAAGGGTGGGAGAGGGGCAGTTATTTTAGTAGGTCTCTCCCTGACCTAAGTGTGGGTGTGTTGGAGATTTGATAGCTCCACACTCCTTGTCCAAAGCAAGGAGGCATGTAGGGCCCCAACCTAACTAAAGTGTGAAGGGTTATTCAATAGCTCGCTTCCTTGCTGAAGAGCAGGTTGTTTACCTGCAAGCTTGTACCAGGATAGGAGTCTTTGATAGCCCGCACCTTTATGGACCAGGTGTGGAGCTTGTGCTTTCCACTAGCATCCCCTCCATCTGCCCACCTTGTCTGAGTGTTGGGAGAATTTTAAAAAATACATTTTGGGACTGCTGCCCAGTACCATGCTTGCAAATTAACATTGCATTGGACAATTCGGATCTGACTTAAGTCTCTTTCCCCCTCATGTATTTGAAGTTGATTCAGTTCTTAAGCAGCTGTTTTGTCCCTCAGTTTACCTGAGAATGGAGGAGTAGGTTTTGTCACACACCCCTGAGTTGTCCCAGAGGAAGGTATTTGTGCCATTCTTTGCCCCCCTCCATGTCCAAAGGGTCTGACATCTTTGGTTGTCCCTTTTCCCCATGGGTTTAGGGTGTATTGTGCCCTGCCACGCTCAATAATGGGTTTAATTTGATTTGATTTTGATTATCCTTTTCTTGTCTTAGCATGGAGGTTTTCAAATTTGCTTGGTCTAAGACACCCCAGGCAAAGTGTTTTGAAGTTGGACCCTGAAAGAAACTGGGTTATTAGCTGAGAGTGGTGAAAGCCCCACTCAAATCATTAACACAATCCTTGTCAAGGTGAACCACAAAAGTCACTAAATAAACCTATACTTAACCCACTGGTAGCTTGGCTCAAACGCTGTCAGGTTTAACTTGGAGGTAATGTGTAAAGTATTTATGCAGCACTTGAACAGTAATAAAGTGAAAACACAACACAAGAGTAATGGCAAAACAGTTGAGAAAAATATAGCAAATTTACTTAAAAAAATAATACAAAAACAACAAAAATCCAAACAGTAGAACAGGAGTTATTAATTTTGAATGTTTCTAGTGAAAATTGCGCTGAAAAGCACAAAGCGCCAATTGTGGTTATCTAGTCGCGCTGAACCGGGTGAAAATCCCAAGTTCATGTCAACTGTGATGGGTGGTGGGTCAGATAAATGGACCAGGTTCTTACTGCAGAATTTCATTTACCTTCCCTGAGTCCAATTCCACCCATGAATCAGCAGAGCTTCACATTGCAGATTGTTGCAAGGAGACTGTTGCTACGCAAGGAGCATTACGGGCATCATGGATGATCGCGGTTCAATATAAAAAGTAGATCATCACTGGGGCTTAGCATTAACGGTCGACGTAGCTATTGCCATTTGGTGCAGGATCTTGGAGCCTACACAAAGATTCAGTCGTCACTGGAGATTTGTGTTGACAGGTGACACAGACAATCTTTGGGCGATGCGAGGAGTCTGTTGGCGGTCTCAAAGATCCCAGAAACTTCTGGATCTTCACCTGGAGCTTAGGATTTGTGATTTGAGGCAGGAGGAGTACACTCTGATGCCAGCCAAGCATCCAGGGCCTGGAGGACCACCTCCTAGGATCAGGGCTCACCCCAACAGCAGCATGGCTCAGGTAGGTCCAGGAAGGACAAGTTGGAGCTGGGCAGTGGCAGTGAGGCATTTGGAAGCATGTTGTGTTCCTGTAGTGGAATCTCTTCTGTGGAGCCTGAATTCAAGGCAAGCAGGGCCAATTTTATACCAGGTGCCAGACTGTGGGTCGGGGATTCTCCTTTCGTCTAACCTTCCACCTCTCCTTGACTTGGCTTCAAACTATCTAGAGTAGCAAAGGACAGGCAAGCCTAGAAGTGACCTGTATTTGTCAGTTGCAGGGCAGGCAGCCTTTAGAAGTCACGAAAGTGTGGGCAAGCCCCGAATCTACCCTTCAGAAGCTTAGGAAGGCTTTGTATAAACTCAAGAACATAGTGCTGAGGAGAGAAACACCATGCTCAATATCCAAAGCTCTTGTGTCCCCATGTCTGGAAGGAATATACAAAAAATACCATAGGAGAGCCAATTCCAGTCCTGTGACCCTAGACACTGGTAGAAATGCACATTTGGTTTAGACAGAAAAATGTCAAGTTTTTAAAAGTGGCATTTTGAGAATAGTAACTTAAAATTTGACTTTACCATGAAAAGGGATTTTTAAATTATAATTAATTTCAGTGGAAGCAGCATTTCTCTACCTGCTTCCAAACTGAAGTGATAACTTATTCAGTGTAATACAGTGAAAAATGGCAGGAGTTTATCGCCGTTAGAACATGTAAAACTTAAATAAATATTTAATACTTTTTAAACTCCATGCACCTTTACCTATGTGCATTTAGGGCCTGCCTTAGGGTTGACTTCTAAGTCTTAAAAATTCAGTATTTAGGGTCCTACTGACACCTGGAAATCATATTTGTCTACCTGGGAACAGAAGAAGGACAAAGAAGAGCAGTTATTGCGAGAACTGTGGACTTACCCTGAACTTGGCACCAAACCCTGGCTTGCTGCTGGCAATTGCACCAGCTCGTCCAAAAGCTGTGCATCCTCCTAAGTTTCGGTAGGACTGTCCAGCACTTCATCAACCACAAAGTATCTGCCTTGGGGTGGAGGAGCCATCCCCCTGCATATGCAGAGACCGACCACACTTGCCCGGTTCTACGTTTTGCTGGCCATTCGGACTATCGAGGAAGCATCTCACCAGGAGGAAGTTACTGTGGTTCACAGATGTCAGACCCATCGCTCCACCGAGTTTTGAGACGCTAGACCCTCCATCCAGGAGTCTCCGTGCACCAGTACCATGGCCCATTGTGACCTTCCCCCTGCCTTGGTAAAGTGTGATGGTGTCTTGGATTACCTTTGCTGTCATGTCCAAGGTCTGGGGGTATGTTATCCACTATCCCTCTCCCTGCTTTGCCTAAAGGTGAGGGAGTGTTTTTTCTCTCTCGAGGGTGCATATACTGCCCTCTGCCCTTGCACATGGGCAAGGGTGGTATTCTGTGCCCTTCTGCCCCCATGCTTTGTCCAAAGGTGGGTCTCTTTGAATACTCTCTGCCTTGCACATGAGTGGGGGTATTTGTGTCATTGAATAGTGAGGGGAATTGTGAAAAAAGTAGAAAAAAAAGATTCCTTGTGCAATGGTCCTCCTTTATCCTCTAAGAATGAAGCAATCAGATACCAGAGACATAACCAGTTGCACGGTGACCTACTTTGTTTTATTCACTGCCAATTGTTGCAAGCTCTCTCTGAGACTTAAAAAACTATGGCCCTCCCAAAGGGTAGGTGTTTAGGGGGCTTCTTTGTTAACCAGGACTGCCTTACCCAAACGCAATAAGGGCAATTGTTGATCTTCTCATCAACGGTGGGGAACATTTCTTGCTCCACCATCTGTCTTGCTAAGAACAGAGCAAATAATAATAATAATAATCCACATTTGTATAGCGCACAATCACCCGTTAGGGTCTCTAGGCGCTGGGGGCCGTCGGGAAGATTAAGCATGCTATTGCCCAGAGTCGCATGGTGCTGGGCTAACCTGCCGCCGGAGCCGGGGATCGAACCCTGATCCCCTGATTCCAGCGTCAGTCGCCCTGGCCGCGGCGCCACACCTCAGAGCAGATCAGTTATGCTCCCAGGCTTTCTTTTGTTTGTGTGTCGTACCTCGTCCACCCCTCCATTGCAGGGTTTGTGACCTGCGCCAAGCCACTGGGTCAGCATAACCCACTGCACAGAGCCTTCCACCAAGCGCAGCAAAGTTTAGTTCTTTTCACTGTGCCCTGCACACATTTCCACAAAGCAAACATTGCAGGGCCCTTGGACATGTATAATTGTTCTGTCGGATATCCTGTTTCAATTTTTTATTTAATATGTGTTGCTCCGGGTTTCTATCATCAATAAATTAATTTGAGGTCATGAGCAGCTCAAGTTTCACTGCTTGTCATCATTGAAGAATTTCAGTGTTTTTTAGGTTTAGCATTGCAGCCATAAAGTAATTTAAATTGTAGGTTTTAAAGGTATTCCTGAGTTTTATAAACAAATGGTACTATGTTATGAGCAAAGGTAACGACGAATGACCAGTAATAACATTATTTCAACGTATCTGTTTTATATTATGCTATACAGCACAAATTCCATACAGCGATGCAGAGCAGACGTTTAATGTGGTACGTTTCCCCTCTCCCATGTCTTCGGATATGGGCACAAGGCCTACAGCTAGTCCTCAAAGGAACATAACCAATAGTAAATGCCGTTTGGCCATGTGAAGAGAAGGTGGAACACAGCACTTGTGCCCTGCTCCCGTGATAATTGACTCTACACTGTCTTTGGCCGTGCACAGGAGGAACCGAGGAATTGGGAGCAGGACCATGCATTTGGCCCAGCCTTGTGTCCACCCCATGTGACCTTAACCCACTGCATATAATCTTTGGTGTGGCATGGTGGGATCAAGCCAGAGGTTAACCTATGCATTAACTGAGCTAATTACATGGTGCATTTCCCATTAAACCTTTGCATTGTATGGTGTTCTTTAAAAAAAACAAATCACAGATCTGGGCTTGGGTTTACAGATCCAAACTATTGATGTGGACCCGCAGTTGCTGGTGGCAACTTGAGTTAGGTGAATCCACATCTGATTTGTGGAGCGCATACATACACAGTGGTTCCCTATGGGATTTGTGAATTCCACTGGCTGAGCAATGAATCCAGTGCTGCGAACGGTGTACGTTTGCATCTACAAGGGACAATATGGGAAACAAGATTCCTTTGTCCAATCATATGGTGATTCCTACTGTCAATGCTAGAAGGCTCAATGGATTTTCACCACACCATAATTTAATCTCAAGGTGAACTAGGCCATAGGGTTTTGCACTTTTGCCCTACGTGATAGATCTTCATGAAAGTGTCCATGATTTAAACAATATTTATGAACCAAACTTCAATTCATTTTCAAACGGGGCAAATGTTGTTCAAGAAAAAGGTTTTTTTCAATCGGATTACCATTTAACCACAGCTACAGTGTTGCTATTTCTGGCTTTGTAATATATACATGTGTTTCTATGTATGTGCACATGCATTCACATGCATATTTACTCGTGCCTATATTACTTTATAATAGAAACGCACCTTCAGTCCGCATCCGTGACACCGCATGCTGTCACAACGCGGTCGTTGTAAAGACCACGTTGTGACAATGCATACCATTACTCCGCAAGTCTTTACAATGACTTGCGGAGGGGGGGAGAAGGTGTTAGATTTAAAATCCAACACCTTCTCTAAAGTCCGCACGGACTGCAATTGGAATAGTAAATTTTACTATTCCAACATCCAGCACCCCCCTCCGCAAGTCATTGTAACGACTTGCGGAGTAATGGTATGCGTTGTCACAACGCTGTAGTTATTTCGACCGCGTCGTGACAGCATGCGGAAAAAAAGGTACGCGGAGTGAAGAGGGTTATTCTTTTATAATACGGCACTCCAATGGAGGTCCACATAAAAGCAACATGAAAACTACAGAAAGCAATCAGATGATCCAGCATATAGGATTACAATCGGAAAAAACACATTCTCATACGGTGTGCAATGTGCTATCATTGAATCAACGTACATATTAACAATACAATAATGGCCAGCAAATCGTCTATTCAATAAATCACAAAGTGAGGGGCCCCCCGATGTCGGATGTGAAGCAGATCTGCGGGGGAGAGAACAATAAATTACAAAAAAGAAGAAGTAGATCTGCCCCGTATTTGATCAAGTATAGGCTCAGTTAGAGTCCAAAATTTTTTTTAAAAGTCACCCATTTTGGCGCTCACCAATACATCAAGGCCATATGCAATTTAGACAGAGGCATTTTTATAGAAAATATATCATTTTTATTTTTATTTGCTTCATATATTATTTTATGTATACCACAATTCTACAAAATCATTTTTTGAAAAATATCACGATAATAGGGTAAAAAACATATATATATCTACAACCCATCAACCTTCCAAAATTTAAGCTGCAACAAATTCATACATCACAAACAATCATACTCATACAGGGCTCATTCATACATTCTGCTCAGATAAAATTTGGCATAAATTGCTCTGAGAACATCCTGAATATTCCTCTCGGCCGTGGGCCGGGGATAGATGGTAGTGTGTTCAGGGTGGGTGGTTTCAACGCCGACGCGCGTTTCGGTGCCAGGCCCCAAATTAGACCGCACCTTCGTCAGGGCAGGGAAGGGGAAGGAGGGGTTGTACTCAAGAGTAGGATTAATTTCTCTGTTATCCAGGCACTCTCAGCGTATAGTTTGCTGTAGGAGAGTGAAAACCAATCTCTTTCAATGGATGGCACGTTGTAGGCGCCTTCCTGAGGTCCTAAATACACGTTTTTTTTTAGTGTAGGGCGAGAAGCGGGGTATAGCGACAGGTTAGGATCGAGAATCGAGTTCAGCCTGAGGAACGAGAGATCCGTGAAGAGCCTCTCCTTTCAAATGCTGGGAAGAAAAACGCATGGATAGCAGGATAGTTCGGGTCAGCAAATCGTCTACACTCATTTAAAAACATTGGAAAACATCAATAAAAGGAAAAAGTGACATCCTTCAAAGTTGCTATCTCAAATTCGACCTGCATAGTATGAACGAGAATAGAGGAATAAATCACAAAATCTCTCTCCCCTTGGAGGAATGCAAAGTGCTATTGTAAATTCGACCTACATAATTTTAATAAATGCAGAAGAATTAATCAAAGAGTCTCTCTTCCCTAAGAGGAGTGAGAGCATGCATAAAGCAATCATGGACTCCAACCTATAAAATTATACTAAGACAACACTAAACAATTTTCAGTGCAAATGTAAGAAACGTTGAAATTTTTTATTTTTATTTTTATTTTTTTTGTGCTCATACCATTTCATTGGGAGGGGAAAACGGACATTAGAGTGCTACTTGTCCTGATTGTTCATTGTATTTTAAAAACACCGGTCTTAAAAAGTGATGACGGGCAAAATGCAGGGAAGGACATGCAAAAATTACGTGATTTAAATCTTTTACATGGAGATTGTATAAATCAAAAGAGAAAATCTTTATTCGGCAATGTATGCCATAAAAGCACATAGGAATAAAAACATCGGAACAATAAGACACTAAAATCATCAAAATAAAATAATTTAAAAACATAATCCATAGTTAGCAGAATGACTAGCAACATGTAAACATTGTCCATAATTGAGTGATTTTTTTAAAATACAGTCTTCTAAAAGTCTAGGCTCAAATTTGAAAAAAGGCAAAACATTCATAATAAATCCATTTGGTGACAAGAATAAAAACGTTAGCTGTATCTTAGTCCCCCATTCCTGGGTGAATGGCAGTTGGCCATATTGGCACAATCCCAATGCAGCATTCAGAGCGCTACACTTTTCTGTATTTGCTGCGGGCAGCAATTTTCCCAATGCGAAATTTGATATACTGGGTCTTTGCGAGGGGGGGCTCAATAACATCCACATACTCTTCGAGAGAGTACACATTTTTTAACTCTAGGAAGGCTAAGGTCAGAAATCCCGGGACCTTCCTATTACCTAATTTCAGGACTACATGCTTGCACAACTCTGATTAGGCCAACAATCATTGATATATAATAGGAACAAGGTTGGGCAAGAACACACCTTTGCTCCACTCCCCGAGTAACCTGAATGGGTTCTCTATTAATTCCCCAAGGGAGCCACATCTAGCTTGCTCGTAGTTCTACAGGTGCAGCCTACTAATAACATCTACAAGGTATTTAGGAGCACCGAGGACAATTCGAACTTTCCTGAGGCCCTCCCTTAGAACAAGATCAAAAGTAGGCCGAAACAACGTACTTCCTGTAAATTAATTGCAATTGAAATACTTGGTCAGTGTAGCAGTCCCTGGCCTGAATCCTGCTAGTAAGGGAGTTAGCAAACCCACATTCTCAATCCACTCATACAGCCTTTCCAGCAGCATGCAGCTAAAGAGCTTCTGTGAGCTTTCAATGAGGCTGATTGGCAAATAGTTGGATGGAAAAAACCTTAAGCCCTTCTTGTAAATCGGAACAATCTCAGCCCCTGCCCACACAGGGGGAATTGGCAACACTTCCAAAATGCAGTTAAGGTACAGGACACAATAGGGACTCCAGATATCCTTACTTGTTTTAAACAGACCCCCCCGATACCTTATCCAGCCCAGGCGCTTTCTCTGGAGTAATCCAATTTAACAACCTCCCAAGAAGTAATGGGACAAATATCACAGTCATCCTGGCTGACAAGTCCTCCCCTTAAAGAACACTCTCCATACAGCCGTCCCCTATCGGTTTGATTGCGGCAGTCGTTGCACAATCTAAGCAGGGCTCGCCCACTTTGTTGATTCCACCAGCATAAAACCCCGAGAAGGGGTTGGCCCAGGCTGCTGCATTAATATTACAAGTCAACGGAGCAGCAGGTTCCAGGCTCCTGGTGATTAAAGACCATCGGCTGTGGACAATAGTAACTTGTTACCAATGTCAGGGGGATTGTAAGCATTGAGGATATCAGGGACTAGATGGGAAGGGCTCTCAGTTCAGAGTAATAAAAACACATCAGCGCATGCTCCTACTTCCGTGGCCCCTGCTGGGCGGAGGCCCTATCCAAAACCAGGGTAGAAGAGAGTCAGTCATTAGCATCTAGGTGGTCTGATAGAGGTAGAAATCTATTATGGTTAGAAACAGAAAAGTCTACTCAACATCTGTTCAAAATATGGAATCCTTCCCCCACTCAACTGGCAAGGAGGTTAAGTCTATAAAAGAAGCCAAGGGGGACAATATTAACAGCGACCCCTAGATCGCCAAACCTACAGCCACGTTGGATCAGCCAGGGTTCCTGCAATATATGACCACACAGCCTCCTTCTATGGATTTGTCTGATTGACCTATCCACCCAATCCTTCACACCAATAATATATCAGATAAGGAAAAGTCAGAGTTCCGAGCAAGCCAGTGACAAACTTTGTTCTTCAATTCCAGATGGCATTCTTCCCTGTCAAAAGGTAAAGGTGGTACTCCAACAAAACCCGCCAAGTAAGGACAGCAGTCAGGTGGTAGGGTCAGATGCGGCTCGGAGCATCTAGAACAAAACTTAAGTTTTTGCTACTGGAAAGGGGGCATGCAGGGGAAATTAGCCCTTACTTGGCCCTTTTTCCCTAGACCAGCTATACCACTATTTGCTGTGGGCAAGGACCTTGTCCCCTTGGCGGAAATGGATGCATTTGCGGTGGAAGTAGGTGACTCAACAGACAACAGAGGCCTATGATTGAAATTATTATTGGTGACAATGAGGCTATTCCCAACATTGGGAGGCACTTGGCCATTGGGTCTGGTCGGTGCTGGGAGTGCCAATAAGAGCTGTAACTTAGATGTTAAAGCCCGATAGGACCCTTCCAAAGAACATAACCTAACCACTAAGGATGCAAATGTGGATTTGATGATAAATTTAACTTGATCCATAGCATTTTCCCAGACCAGATTTGGTACCCCACCTTTTTCACTAGTATTGGAGATTGATAGCAACTTTACCTGCGGTGGTCTTGGTCCTGTTGATTTGCGGGAACTGGTAATGGAAGCTCATCAATGGGAAGCGCCCAATTTGTGGTCAACAGGGAAATATGTCCAGTGCCCTCAGGGGTGGATGGTCTATCACAGGCCTTTCAGGGGAGTCTTAACAGTGATGAAACCCTGTCCGATGAAGGAATGCTAAGCCTGCTCTCATTTCAAGGGAAAAGTGCCTCCCACCAAGTCATTTTGCTTGGCTACTACACTCACTGCTCGTGCCAGAAATGAGCCCAGTAGTGCCACTTTTGTCGGATTGTCGGTAGTGCTGTCCTTCCCTTCAGCCATTTTGCGTTTTCCTGTGACTCTTGGCCAGGTACAGGCAGACAGCATCCAATGGCTTACAATCCAAATAGACTCACTGGTATTGGTGAGGATGAGCGTCCACCGAAACCAAGGGGTGGGTGGGGCAGCCCAGCCTCTTCCAGGCACTGACAGGCAATGACGGGCCTGTCCCAAGCTGCGGGTTCAGAGGCACGATGCAGCTGGGGAGCATAGTCCCACCCCAGCAACTTGTGGCTGCAAAAACAAAGTTCCAAATGCAGTCACAGGCCCCCTTCTTTTTCTTCTCTTTCTTTTTCTCAATAACATTTTAATTTTTCAAATGCTGTCACAGGAACCTCACAAACTCCTAAACAACAACATCCCAAAAGCCAATTACTACCCGCAGAGTCAACACATTTAATCTCAATCATGAACTTGTTCTACGAACTTGATGTGGAGTATTCCACGTAAGTGTGGGTTGTGTTTTTTCTATAGACCACTTTCTTGTATAACCACATTTCTCTTGTGTCGCTGACATTACAACATATCCCGATTCAATCTTACTTTAGAGAAGATTGTTTAAAAGGTTTTTTTAAAAAGGATTTGGACATAGGAAAACTATTTGCATGATCTTACCCAAAAATTCCCTAGCTTTAAACAGACACGAGAATGTACGTTTTTCTTTTCCAAAGGTAAACAGTTCATGCAGCAGAGCAGCATGTAATGACCCAATTTTCCTGCTAAGCAATTACCCCGCCTCAAAACGAATGCGGTATACTTGAACTACTGTACATTGTAACATGATGGTGTGAGTGGTAGGATCCGAAAGTGTATGCCTTTCTTTGGGCCTTTAGAGCCATATCTCTCTATTTCTCACCCCTCACATTCTGTGCCAATGACTTGCATTACGCAGCCCAGTAAATGATGCAGGAGACTAGCTCTGCCTAGTCCCAGAAAGAGCAGACTCTGTATCCCTTTGCCAATTTCCTGTACCTTCAGTCTAAATTGGCAGTCTTTATATACCTGCATTTGTCAATGATCTATACACTCATGAAGTGGGCAAAGTTGTGATTGTTTTTTAAAATATGTGCTTCGTTTCTCTGAAGAAGGTCGATTTTCTTTTCAGATATGAAATTTCCATATGGCTTATGTGATGTGAAGTGATGTTATTTTGGGGCTCATGATTTCCAATTAGCCCCCAGTATTTGAGATGCCAATGTAGGTTGTAGGTTTGGGGTTTAGTCAATGAGCATGTTTGGTGGGCTTTTTTTGCTTAAACCATGTCATGGGGAGCAATTACAGACTACTCTGCTAAACCAACACTAAGTAAGACTTGCCTTCAAGTGCTGAGTAGAAATGTAGTCTTGGAAATCCTGGAATCATAACCCCAGTCAAAACATCATCTTGATTCCCATCTGCTTGATTTCTGTCTTAAGCCGTCTGTTTGCATCATTGATGTACTGTGTAGTGTCAAACAAGGAGAGCACCCAGGAGTCCCCTGATGCACTTTACTCTTCTATCATGTGTTTGGAACATGTACACCTAGTATCAACCGAACACAAGAATCTGTCTGCAAAATAGAACTTTGTGCACTGCGTCTTTGGTATATGTGTGCTTGCAAGAAAATGTGCAAAACACTGTACAACATTTGCTCCCTCGTAATGGGGGGAAGTTAGAGGTAGACGAAGTGGCAATGGCCACTCACCCCACCAACATGGTGAAGAAGAGAATTTCCAAGTAGAAGGGACAGAAGCGCTGCCCACAGTTCAGCAAATGGCGCTTCTCACCGTATTATGTACAGGATTACTTCAACCACTGCCTACAGGGCCCTAATCAGAACTCTGGCACACAGATTCTTACTTCACTCCCACACTCAAGAGCGTTTCATGGTGGGTGTCCTCCAACTTCCCTCCCTCCCTCCCACCACCTTATATTGAGCATACAGGTAATAAAAGGGAAACAGCCTTTACAATGCGGGCTGAGCCACGAGTGCCTTTTCCACTTAAGTAGAACAACGCTAGCCTTAACCACGCATCTGCCTTAACCACGCATATGCATGGTTAAGGCAGTCAGCGGTCTAGATATGCGGATGGGCGGGGAGAGGAACAGTATGGATCGGGAGAGGAAGCTCCGGGACGCTGCCTGGTAAGTGGGGCTGGAGCAGATTTGGGGGGGGGGGTAGTTTTTATGGGTGGGGGTGGTTTTAGAGCTCACCGCGAGGGCTGAGGTTGGGGTAGGTTTGTGGCAGGGTTTGAGGGAGAAGGGCAGTTTTCAGAGCTGGGGCTCAGATTTAGGAGTTAGGGTGGAGGGGTTGGGGTACTTTTTTGGGCAGGGGCTGAGTGTAAGGCTCAGAGTGAGGCATCGGGGTAGTTTTAAGGGCTGGGGCTGGTGGATTGCAGGGCTGAGGTATCAGTTGTTAGGGCGCAGGGCAGGGGACAAGGGGCTGGGGTGTGCAATTTACCACACATATGCCTTTGCAACAAAATTTGTTGTAACGGCATGCGTGGTAAAGATGCAGTTGTGGTTCAGACCGCATTGTTTAGGCATGCATGGTTGTATCATACAATTGTAATAAAGAGTCTATTGACTGTCTACTCCCAGCCTCCCTCCCGAGCCTCTGGCATATGAGTGTTTATTCCCAGAATGCCCCCAGGTTGACTTTTTCGAAGGGGAAAACAAATGGGAGCTATGGGACAGCGGTACCTTTTGCTCGTGCTTGTTAAGACATGGGCCTTACAGTTAGGATCAGGTTCCACTCGCACAAAACCAGTGAAATTCAGCTGTTATAGTTAGTGCGCTAATTATAACGCAAGCCCCCGCAATGCACTGATTGCCATCATCACATATTACATCACTCATGCCATGGTCAGTGACATCACTGATGACATCTCAAATGACATTACTGATAACATCACTGATGAGATCATCCAGTGACTGTGTTTAAAAAAAGTTTATGACTGTTAAATATATAAACACCAAGGTGTATTGGTGAATGAGTGGGTGTATGAGTGCCCGTATAGAAGATTCAGTGGGTGCGCGACAGACTGTATAAGTGAGTGATAGGTGTCTCAGTGAATGTATGGGTGAGTGATTGGTTGTGTAAATGTCTGTATCAGTCTGCCAGTTGGTATCTAAGTGGCAGGGGGGGTAGCGGGAACGATGTAGGCATTGGCTATCTGGTGCGCAGAAATGATGCCGGTAACCCAAACACCATCTGTGAACCACATCAAGTACTAGTGTCAATATGTATTGAGTCATGCCATAGCTCAGAGTTGCAAATATTCTGTACGCTCTGTACTTTTACAGTGTGTACCTTCCTCAAGGCATCCTGGAGTTGTTTGTAACACCGAAATGATTGATTATACTGGGATTGTTAGGACACATGGGCCACTGAAAAAGTGTTTATAAATGGGTTTACTACATTCAGTGTGGAAGCTATACCCCCAGAAAAACCAAGGAGGGCTATTGGTGGTTTATTAACTTTGCTTAATACTGATTCTTTTAGCTCTCAAACTTTATTGCAAATAGATTGTCCTGATTTGATTTGGATTATTGTAACTCTTGATACAGGTACTCGGTGGCCTTTATAAATGTTTATGTATGATCAATTACAGCCAGTACTGAGTCTCCCATTATATCTCATCTGGACAGGATCCTAAAATCTTTACATCCTAATATAAAAAAAAAATACTAGCTGGAAATGTTAATAACTCTTATGAACCTTCTCCTTATATTAATGAGGTAACGGACTTGGAAGATGAAGTATGGAACATTGCCTCACTGTGGGGGAAACCCCAGAGTAATTTCTCCACTACTGCTCTATGACGATCAGCATGGGACTGAGATTTTGCAATGGGCGTACCTCCTCAGACCCACAGAGGGCACCTGCATTTAAGAGAGGTTCTTATGTTTGTACCATCCACTACATTAGCCTTGATGTGAGACTGTGGTCTTCTTTTGTTGATATGAAAGTGGATCTAAGCCTGAATAGTGATCACAACTCCTTGGTTTTAACATTATCTGGTGTAGCCTTGAAAAGGAAAAAGACGGTTTGTCATACTGTAAGGTGTTGTTCGATCAAAAGCTGCATTCACAGATATATGACCAATATGTGACTTTTTTATCTAGATATGTAGGGTATAGTGACCCCGATATTCCTATACTTAATATACACAACTGATTTTTTTAATGAGATACAGAAGGCCTTTTACAAAGAGGTGGGTCCCATGAATTCTAACCGGGGTAAAGAGGTTAAGTCGTATGATAACACGTATAAGCAGGCAAAGCACTCCCTGCGGTTAGCTGTCAAGGGGTGTGATAGGGCCTTAATTATTGAAGCTAGGTGCAATTATTGCTCTACTTTAAACACAGACAGAAAGAATTAGGATGAAACAATTTGGCAAGACATTCTAAGTGCAGTTCAAATCAATAATAAACAGTCATTTTTGCATATAGCAGCACAGACCCACTCTGAAAGTGTGAGAAACTGTCATCACTATATTCAACCTGATAGTTGGGTCTCATTTTTCTTAGCTATATGCTGTAAATAAACACAGTGAACTAACTCGGAGCTGTGATCAGGTGACTGTTACTGTGACTCTGCCAATTGTTAGCCCAAAGGCTATTGATGTAGTAACTTTTAGCTTTGAAGATACTGCTAGAGCTATTGGTTTATTCAAACCTGCTAAAACCCCAGGGTCTGATAAATACTTGGGGATTTGTACAAGACAGAGCCACTAGTTTGGATAAGTTACTTAAATGTATTATTATCAAATGATATTGCGGCAGGGGGTGAGATTAATGGAGAGGGGCTGAAATCATTACAATTTATAAAAAGGAATATACCTGCATTCCATCTAATTACAGGCCATTAAGTCGCATTGACAACTTACAAAAGGTCTTTGCTAAGAAAGTCTTAGATGAATCGTTAGACTAGATGGAACATAATAAAATATTTTCCTCACTCCAAGCTGGCTTCCATCCAAAGGCTAGTACCATTGATCAAACCTTTAGATGTGCCACTCTTTACTGGAAACATGTTTTGTTATCCGAACAAAATCTTTTTGTGGTATTTGTTGATCTTAGAGTCGCATTAGGATCTTATCCCACCTAAAAATTTGTGGCGAGTCTTGGCCAATATGGGGGTCCACGGGATTGTGATTCAGCTCTTGATTAAATTACATACAAAGAATTTCACCCAAGTCCGATATGGTAGCAATGGTGAATTAACGGAAAGTGTCCCTATTGAATGTAATGTGCATCAAGGGTGCGTTCTTGCCCCAATGTTATTTACCCTCTACATGAATGACGTAGGGGAAACACTGCTTGACTGTAGAAGTGACTCGCCCATTCTGAACAAAAGAAAGGTTCCTATTCTTTTGTTTGCAGGCAATTCACTTCCCATTTCCCAGACACCTATAAAGCCTTAGCTCCTAATAAATAAATTCCTATGGTTTTGTACATCCAGGGGATTGGAGCTCAATGTAAATAAGACCAAATACATGATATTTGGAACAGGAACTAACAAGAGATCTGTCATCTGAGTTGGTGATGAAGTACTTCGAAGGGTGCACAGTTTTGATTACCTGGGATTAAACTAATGGAAAAATGTAAATTGGTAGCTAACTTACCAAGAGTAAGCTGCTAATGGAACATAAATCAAATGCTATTTTAAGATTGCATAAAAAAACGAGCTTACGTTACATAGCACCAGCTCTGTAAGTGTATTGGGCTAAAGCCCAAAACACTGCGCTTTACGGCTGAGATCTGGGGTTGTATCAAGATTAATCAATTGGCTATCGCTGAGAATAATTTTGTGTGGAAGTTAGTTTCCGTACCGTCTAGTACCCCTCTCATTCCATTATTTTTTGATCTAATATTAAAGAGAGTAAGTGGTCTAGCAGCACTTAAACCCCTTGTGTTCTGGGTTCACCTCTGGTCAGCACCCGAACTTACTGATTATAGAGATTCCCTAAGGAATGGATTTGGTTAATAATACTAGTGCTATAATGGTACCTAGGGTCAAATTTGTTTCTGATTGGTTTAGTATGTTTGAACTTCAGAGGCTTTGGGACAATCCGAATTCCCTTTGTAAAACTGAGGTCAGTGAACTGAAATCGCGCTACTGGGCATACATTCATGAACAATATATAAGTAGCGGGGCTAAGGGTCCTTTGACCAATAAGTTCTTGGAGCTTAAGCACTATCTTGCTTTGAGCCCTTTTTTGGACTCTATTCGTCTGCCAATAGCTAAGAGTTTGTACGCTCGTTTTTTGCTAGGCACTCTCCCGTTGAGACATTTCACAACTAAATGGAAAAAAGACGCAGCTTCAAGCCACTGTTACACTTGTGGACTTGAAGATGAGACAGAGGTGCATGTTATGTTTTTCTGTCCGGAGAGTACCTTGGATCTCGACGCAAATGGATCCGTCCAGTTTATAGAAACTTGGGCCTGACTAGATACCTTGTAGCACAGAGAATTTAAAAAAGTGATACATCTCCGTTAATTGTCTTTGCCATTAGTAAATTTTTATTGACTGTTTGGTATAAGCTTATTAACTTTTTCAATAACAGAAACTTTGTGATTTTTTACTACTGTATGTTTTATATGCCTCTCAGATTTTTATTGTGATTGCAAAGTGTTATGAATTTTCTTCTTTGCACTTAGCTTTAAGACATTTCTCTTTGCAATGGCACTTTTAAAGTATGATATTGTATTCTTTCCAAAACTATTGCAGTAATTGTGTCTATATTATTAATTTTATGGTTGTATAATCAGATTTTTATAGTTTAATCAAATGGAATGTAATTCTTTTATATATTTTATATTCTGTATTGTACTGTATATATACTTTGTTGGTTCTTGGTAAACCGAATAAAGTATTATTCTACTAGTGTGATTTTTAAATTCTGGCTTATTTACATAATGCCAAATTTCAGAGCCCCAGTGGTTACCGAGGTGACAAATTATGCCTTGTGGAGATAAAGAACAGTCCATGTTTTATTGCAATGTTGTACTACTCTGCCAGGCCAGTTTAAGCTTGGTTACATTGCACCGGATTCACTTTCAACTGGGTTCAGTTCACAACCTTTAAAAACAAATCTCACAAAAAATTAACGAGTTGCATCGATCTTAATTGCCAACGATGAAAATTAAGGATTTTAGTCGGATTTCACCATTTATTTTCAGAATTTGAATGGCTGATTGTTGCTGTGCAAAATACTTAAATGCTCTTCTAACTTAAGCCCTAGAATATTTTCGGGTTAGGGATATTTTCTATATATTGTAAACTAGCGCCAAGGCATAGTAACTTGATGCATAGGCATGATCACAGCTTCTGGTGCTTCCCAAAGCTGGAAGAAGATAAGAGGTGGACCCGGTTGGTATTCCTGGGAACCTGGGTGCAACAGTACAACTGTGGTTCCCTCATATTATTTTAAAGTAAATTATTCAATACAGAATGAAAACATTCAACAAATGCCTTTTACTGAAGAAACAGTATTTGATTTCTATTGTAGCAATAAAAGCTATAATATGACAAGTAGGTGCTCCATAGGATGGCTCAGTGCTTGATGACAAATGTGAACAAAGTGTGCAATTCAATGGTGAAACAAAAGCAACATTGACTTTAACAGAATACATTTTTCAAATTACTGATTTGGCTAGGAGTTCAAGTGTATAGTATATACACTTATTTACACAGCCAGCTCAAAAACACTTCAACATGTATACCCCCAAGGCACTATATGTGGGAGAGGTCTTCATCAGGACACAGAAAAGGAAGCATCCTCCGTGTAATGAGTGTGTAGTATCCTGCCTTTGTTGTTATTCATGTCTCCTCATGCCCTGCCCATGGAATGTTCCATGAATGATGTTTTACAGAATGTTGGGCATCAGAAGTGTCAGTTGAGAAGGGCTGAGCAGCATGCTGGCTGCTCCTGGTGGGGTTTGGTACTGGACTTAACTGCATGTCTTGTAACTATCTACAAACAAACATCTGAAGATCCTCTGTTATTTTTGGACTTCGTTACTACATCTTATAGGTGACAAGCTTGAAGAAGAACCTGCGTGTACCAACAGATCAAGCCTAAAGAAACTCCCATGTACACAGCCTCTTGTAACTAAGCATACACTTCTCAAGCAAACTGGCACTCTGAGCCCCACCAGTAACCTTACATCGGTCGCCCCTACCCCAAACTGCCAGTTCCTGTGAGGGTTTCTCTATTCCTCTCCTGTTGCTTTGGGACAGTGTTTCAAGAAAGTACAGTTTCAAAGAGGAGTAACCAATTCCTGCCTTTCTACTCTTCTTCCCTACACAGTTGAGGATTTGCCCTCCATCTTCCTAGGAAGTAGAGTTTACAGTTTACAATTCCTGGGAACTACAAAGGCATCCGCCTCGTGATTTACTAGTGCCTTCGTTTGGGAATCTTTTGCCTAGTGTTCGCGTGAGCCACAACTTCTGTTCCTGTTTACTGAAGACCCTAGTCTTCACTTGCACTTTGTTTACTCTGTTTGTCCCACAAGCTGTGCAGAGACATTCAAACGTTCATCAACAATTGTGTGAAATGCACTAATATATGCTGGGGAAGATTTGTGAGGTGTGCCTCTTCTTTGTTTGTGATTGCTGGGCTCCTCTGAGGTATCAAGACTTTGGCAAACCGCCGTGTTGCAGTTCAAATGTCCCTAGAGTGAGCTTTCCTGCACTGCTACCGCGGATCTTTTTTAACTCTCCATTCTCCATGGATCCTGTGACGTTGTTCTTCGCAAGAGACGTTTTGGACCACTTACACGCCAGGAGTCGCGCGGCGCTGACAGCGTACTGCCATCGTAGGGTTGGTTGAGGTTCTCGACCTTGCTTTGTACTTTGCCTTGGTTTCTACAAACCACTCTTCCTTTGCCGACCACGTTGTTCGCTCGCAATAAAGTTAATTTAAATCTTTTAGGTCAACAGACATTGCGCCTTCAGGATCCCTTTTGGAACTTTGCTTTTTCCCTGTCTCGACTTTCCATCAAATATCTGCAGGTTTTATGTACACAGTTTGCATTTTGAGGAGAATCCACGACGCATGCCATTTGTTTCAGCTCCTCTGTTCGTCTAGGAGATCGATCCGGTAAGAGCACAGTGACTCTCTCATTTCTGGGGTTTGTGTCTGCAAACCCCGTGATCGCTTCAAAACTTCCTGTGTTCGCCTGACATTTCTCCGTGATATTTTCTATTTGGTGTATGTGGGGTATATGCTTCTATTATACTATTACCCTACACAGGGTGTCTAGTATGTGTTTTAGTGCCATTACTAAAGTGCACAGCAAGGGATCTAACACAAGGTCATCTTTGCATAGTGTATTTGTACTGTACCTCACACTGGGGGTTTTGTTTGGGTTACAGGCCCATTTCTGCAGTGCACAGCGAGAGACCTAATGCGAGGTCGTCTTTGCACGGAGTAGTTGTTCTGTACCTCACACTGGGTGTTTTGTTTGGGTTATAGTCCCATTTCTACAATGCATACGTTGTCACGTCTATTTGAGGTTGTTCTTTCATGGGTTTTAGTCCCGTCACTTCAGTGCACAGCATCACCAGGTCGTTTTTACATATACATTAGTTAATTACGTCTAACCTCCCTTACGTTTGAGGGCAGGTCTCAAGCTTCAAGTCCATTATTAGGTATACTGTCTTCCCACACAGGATGTATGGTTTGGGTTTCTTTCCCTTTACTACATTGCACAACAATAGACCATACTCTGGGTCGTTTTACCCTACTTAGGGTGTGTTGTATGGATGGTTGTCCCATTACAACGGTGCACAAAATTTTGACCTCTACCCGAGGGTGTCCTTCCACAAACTTTTTGCGTTTTACCCTACTTAGGGTGTGTTGTATGGGTGGTAGTCCCATCACAACAGTGCACATCATTTGACTTCTACACAAAGTGTGTAATATGGGTTATGGTCCCTTCACTACGGTGACATCTACACCAGATGTGTCCTCACACAGACATTGTTTAACGTAATGTTATGTTCATATCAAATTATTTTATTGAAATTTTAATGGGGTTTGATTGGGATTTTATTGGAATTTTCCCTTTATCTTCCCTGTTTCTCTCATGTGTTCCGCTTTCCTATTTGTCATTTGTGGATTCTGAATGCGTTCAGCTTTCCTATTTGTCATTTGTGGATTCTGAATGCTTTTCTTTGTCAGTTTTTCTTTCTCCGCTGTTTTATTTCTCTTATTATGGTGCTTTTCTTTTCTCTGGTTTCACCTTAGTGTTCTTTACGGTGCTATGCTTTACCTTCTTGCATGCTTACCTGGCCATTTTGCCTGTTTCGGGGTGTTCGTTGGTGCTTTCTTTTTGTGTAAGGGAGGATAGGTATTTCTTATCTGTTTCACCTTCTTTCTTGTTGTTTCTGTATTATTTTCTTCTCGATCTTAGGTTCTCCTCTGTTTCTTATTTCCTCTTTGTCTATCTACGGTCTTGGTTTTTCTTTCTGTTTACTTTTAAATATTGTTTTTTTATATAGAAGGAAAGGGGATATGTAGTATCCTTCCTTTGTTATTATTCAAGTCACCTCATGCTCTGCCAGTGGAATGTTCCATGGATGATGTGTTGCAGAATGTTAGGTGTCAGAAGTGTCAGTTGAGAAGGGCTAAGGAGCATGCTGGCTGCTCCTGGTAGGATTTTGTACTGGACCTAACTACATGTCTTGTAACTATCTACAAATAAACATCTGAAGATCCTATACACGTCTGGACTTCGTTACTGCAAAGTGACGTCATCACAACAGACTCAGGCCCAAATCCATATGAAGCCAATGTTTTTCTCCACATCCTTATTTGACGTCTATTCGGCGCTTGGTATACATTAACTAAACACCAGCGAAACGTGGACATATTTTGTGCTGGCTATGTAATAAGTATGATGACCATAACCTTGAACTCCTAGCAGGGTCAGTGTTTAAAAAAAATATATGTTATTACAGTTAAAGTAAAATATTTATTTGGTTAACAAATAACTATATGAGATACTAGAACATATAAATATATAAACATATCACAGTGCAATTTCATAAAGGGAATACACATAAAAATACAATGGGTTCCATGCTATTTAGGATTTTGGACCATAAATCCTTCAAATATCACCTGAAAAGGAAGGTCACACAACTTCGATCTTTAGGTCTATACATAAATATTAATGATCCTGCATGTTCAGTAAAGATCTAAGTTTGAAAGCTTCTAGTATAAAACACACACAGCGGGCCGACCAAACAGTCAGCGCCCTCAACAGTGGGCAAGCCGCTCCTCCCCTGGCCTACACCAGACCCGCCCACCCCCAACCAAACCCTTCTGCTTTCTCGCAGTGCAAGAAGCAGAAACATAAGATGGTATTTATAATACCATTTTATGTGTCTGCTTCTCCCACTGCGAGAAAGCAGTGGGGCGATGCTCCTCCGCCCACATGGAGGAGCCGCCACTGGCTAGCAGATTTATGAGCCATATAGTAGTCTGAATTTCGTTAACAGAAATCTGTGATTCCTGTTGGACACTAGCAACAAATAAGGTTCAGTGGACAATGTCGTTTTTAATACAGCATTTCCTCGTACCATTGGTCTTCACAATACTCTTGACTCTCTCGTAGCCTGTACCAAACCCATAAAACACTTTTTGACCCAAACCAAATCAGATCTCCGGAGAATCAAACAACTTTGGGCCGCAAATATCTCTGAGTGCATAATTTACCCAGCAAATTCTATATTCTCACATCAGAATCATACACTCTCTCAGAAATTGCCCAGTGAGGCAGTGCCTCCTTATGCAGCCAAGCCGAGAGCCATCTGATTATGGGCCGCAAGGCTACCTGGTCTGTGATATAAACCATACCAAATTCCTTATGTAAAACGAAACGGGTGGTGGGTTGTGTAACAATAGCAGGCACCTCAGGAATTTATTCTCCACCACTTGCAGGGTTGACACATCTTTATACCCCGATATATCACTGCTGTAACTAATGGCAGAGATACATTTTGCATGGTTGATTTTAATAAGCACCAACATGGGCTTATTGCCAAGTTGGGTGGCAAAGTCAAACAGAGCTGAGACCGTTCTGGCCAACAGGTTTCCTTCGGAAGCTAGGAGTGGGGACATGAGCCTTTACTATTAAACAAGACTCCCTGGTAAGAAGAAAAGGTTTATTCTGGTCATTTGAGAACTTCCTATACATAATTTTAAAGTGTTAGTGGGCTTTGAGCTTACTATTAAAATGTGAGATTCATTTAAATTTAGTGTGGATTTCCAGATTATTCATAAATGTCAAAAATGAGCTTAGCTAATGTTCCAGTCCAATGGCGGTTCTTGCAATATGAACCGCGTCATTGCCATATAAAAGGGTGAGAATGGGTTGCGGACCTATTCAAGGACTATCCTGACTAGCTACAAGTAATATATGACCACATTGGTTAACAGGGTTATACTGTGATAGACAGTTGGGCCAGGCACCACATAAAAGTGCCCCCCATAATAGATAAAAAAGTAGCCTATGTGTGCAAATTGGGACAGTTTTCAACATGTAACGACACACTGTATAAGTGTTTTACGAAGTATGAAAGACTGCATGGGTTTGAGCTTGCTACAGTCAATGTTTGCTTTAATATCAGGGAAATAAACAGAAAAATCAGACTAGCAGACCATAAAACAAGCCCACCAACAACCAAAAAACAGGACCACACACTGACTTGTCAGACCAGCCCCTCAGGCACTGCCTGATTGCTGCCAGTCCGACCCTGTACAATGTAAATAGCAGTGGAGCAAGAATACACCCCGGCCTCACCCCTTGTAAGACCTTAAAATTGATAGTACACCTGCCATCAGGCCCATATCTTACCACTGCTATGAGGTCCTTTTGTAACTCATGCAGAAAGTCACAACACCTTCATCAACCCCCAATTAAAGCAAAATATCCCATAAATTGCATTTACTCTGACAAGTGGAGTGGTTAACTCCATGAATGCCATATGGAGGGAGCCATCCTTTGCCACTACATGTTTTCTCCTGAGCATGTAGAAATTCAAACATTGATCAATGGTGCTATGCCCTAGTCTAAAACCAAACTGTAATTAGATATGTGTGCTGGCCAGGTTGTAAGCCTAGTAACAACAACTTAACTCATAACCTTGACCAAGTCAAGGGATATTGGCCTATAACAACGTGGATCATCCTTCTGTGCTTTCTTGAACACTGGAAGAATTATATTTTGGATCACTATGAGGGGATACATACTCTACATGTGGCATTCAAAGAGTGAGTTAAGACCAGGGTCTTTGTTTTTAGACAAATGATTAATGGCTTCATACACTTCTCCAGCCAAAACTCAATATGACCTGTTCAACGCTTCCACTTTATAACTACATGTAGGCCCTTAATCATCTGACCCATAAAACTCTTCAACGTGTTTCGCCCATCTCTATGGGGATATATGACATTAACTGATCCTCTATCATTAGGGGCAAAGCTAGGGCATTTCACTACTTACCAAAAAAGGAAGCTATTTCTGAGTATGCTAGCCTGTGAGAGTTGATCATAAGCCTCTCTTTGGAGCTCCTTTTAATGCTTCTTAATTGCTACTTTAAACTTCTTGAGACATTACATTATCTCTGTGTGGGGTCTTGGGATATTGTTTATGGTCTTAATCAAATTACCTCAATCTTTTGAACAGTTACTGTTGTTCCAACTAAGGGCCTGAGTACGATCTCGCTAGGAAGGCCTCCAGACAAGTTACGGATCAAGCAAATCCTCATTCGGCGCCTATGTTTCTCACCTAATCGTCCCCCGTTCCAAATGACCAAGTACGATGCGAAGATCTCGTCAGTGTCGACCGAATCGTTTCCGAACCCAATCCTGTCAGTCCCACTCGCACACAGCCAAATCATGCAGCGCAGCGGAGCCGGCTTCTGAACAAGCGTGTAGGATGCCCGATTGCGACAGCCGTATCGACTCGGTCTCAGCGAGACAAAACAGCTGTGGGAATGGGACTTCGGGGGACTCTAGCGAACTCCCTTCACCTGGGCCACTATGAATCGGTCCCCTGGTACCTATGGGTCCCCCTTTCCATGCATTCACAGTGTGGCGGGCACCATGGGATGCCCACCACAGGGTTTACGCTTTTCCCCACCCACTTCTTTTTGCTATGAGAGCCTGTGTACGCGTTCAATATACAGTCTCCCATAGAATTCAATGGGAGTCCAAGCGAACCTAGTCCATCACCATACGCGTGCATCATACTCGGACTCGCAGAGCCCAATTCGCTAGGAAAGCCCTCCGGAACTGAGTCGTACGGAGGGCTTTCCAAGTGAGATCGTACTCTGGCCCTAATTTGGTCATATGCTTGTTGGTGCTTGGTCAAGTTAGCCATTGAGCGTTGTGAATGCAGACCCTATTAAATGCAGCCAATGTCTCCTCTGTATGTGAAGTGGCCTCTCCACATATTTCCTGATCCCTTTCACATGATCAGAACAGATTAGAAAGGAAGGTCTCAGGTCCCATCCATTTCCAGCTGAGCCTAAGACCTTGGTCAGTTGCCTTCACTGGCTCATTCCGCTATACAGCTTTTTGTGAAGTTATTGCATTTTGTTCCAAGGCTAGGGATAGGCGCAGTGGGTCATGATCACTCTGATGCCTTAGTATAATCTCAAAATTCCTTACTGAATTTAATAAAGAGGTTGAAACAAACATACATTCTATGGTACTAGTAAATACTCTACCTGTAAAGTTGGAACTGTCCCAATCAAATCTGTCTAACTGTCGCCTAAAGAGGCCAAGGCTAAATTAAAATCAGCTGATATTGAGTTAAGCATCGTTTGTTGTGTAGTGTGCTCCATGGAATGTGGTGTGGTAGTAGCTATATACTCTTCTCCCTCCGTGATGCACCAAGGGCTCATAAATTGACATATATTAAAGTCTCTTAAGAGTGTTAAAGACATGGAGACGGTTTGATTTTCCATATAGTGCTCCAGGAACGCCTTCAGGACTTGCAAGTGTTCGATGTTTCCTTGGAAACAGTTAGAGTTATAAAAGTTGAGTATCAAAATATTTGACGCCTTGCAAAAAAGTTTGTAACTAACAGCTAAGGTGAGCCTGTCTCTACCTGGGGCTGCATTATACATGCTGCGCATTTTCCTTTATCGCGCTGGGTGTACTTTTTAAAAGGTGTGCCCAGCAAAATGAAGGGAAATGTGCCATATTATGATGATTGCCTGACCTTCAGGGCAGCCACAAACTTGTGCTGCCCTGGGGACAGTGCATTCATGTGAAAAACGGAGCGGCTGCTTTGAAGGCACTGCGTGTTTTCACAGTGCATGCGGCAACCCGCCTGAACTTTTAAAGGGGATGTCTGGGGGTCCATAGGACCTCCCTTTCCCCTCTCCAGAGGGCTGCTCTCAGAGGGCGCACGGGGAACGCCCCCATGCAACTGAGGGAACATCACTGAAGATAGCGCTGGTACTTTATGTATGCCAGGGCTATCAGTATTATAGAAGGGGCTGCACAAGCGCCTGCGGCCCCTTCTGCAATACCCCGGGGACTCGCAAAGCGGGTGCAAACGCCTGTTGCGCCACCTGGGCACCTTGTGTAATACAGCCCCTGGACAGTTGTACAATTCTAACCTAATGAGAAAAGGGTGATAAGACTCCCCGATATGGCTGGAATAGCAGGAGTAAAGAAAGTGAAAAAGCCATCCACAGAAAAAGTTGTTTGCAGGGTCCCCCAGAGCCCGACAATGTTGAACCTTTCATAAAGCTAATGTACGTCCTGTCATGTTTCTTATCCCCAAAGCCAGCAACATTTCAGCTAAGGAACGCCACAAGATCACCTTTTTGCAGTTACCGGAGCTAGGGCAGTAACCCCTACCCATGATCAATGTGGAATTTATTCCGCTGCTTTTACACAGTCAGTTGTTACAATTTAGGCTACTGAGAGGTTCAACCCTGTTGGCTGTCGGTAGAGTAGGGTTTATTATCTCTTGAATCAATTGCCCTCAACCTTGTTTTACTGGGTCGCTTTTAGGGGGATGGGAGCAGGGGGTAAATATATCCTAATCGAATCATCCAATCTTGTCTCTAGTTTGGTCAACCTACTAGTTATGCCATCCACCAACTTTTTCATTAACACTTCAATTCTACCACATAACTCAGTCATTGATTTAATTGTTTCCAATAAATCACTCCTTTCCTCCTGGAATTTACCAGCATCTAGTTCCCCGCCATATTAATAGCCTTTCACCCCTTAGCCATGTCAGATTTTCCAGAATCTGTTGTGTTGCTACTTACAGATTCCATCTGCTTTCTTTCTTTTTCAGGCAGGCTAGACAAAGTCTAATTGGGGAAACCATGGAGCTACAGTGCCTCTCTATGATCACTGTCACAGAGGAAGGTCCTACCTCCTGACAGCCCTCCATCCCTACTATTTGCGTTTTTCGTGCTACATCAGTGTTGGACTGACTGTCCTCTTCCCCTCCCTGTCAGGGGGCTGCGGGGGGTGAAAATATTCCCACCCCCTATCCCAAGTTCCTCTTCAATGGATGAGATCTCCTCATTTATAGCCCCCATTGATGAAGACAAAAAAGAGATAATTAAGGGTGCTTTATGAGTTTTCAGCAATAGAATCAGTAATCCAGGGGGCTTCTCGCTTAACCATTCTGACCGTGAGTTCTATTGAAGCAGCAGATGAGTGATGTGGCCCATCCAGGCACGGCTGGCACAGGTAACAGCGGTAACAGCGGTGTGGCAAGGCAGAGGATGGGATAGCGAAAGTAAAATAAAACCATAAATAAAACCACTTACCTTGCGCCCGCTGCATTGCACGGCGATGCAGCGGCGCAAGGTAAGTGGTTTTTAACAAATGATTTTACTTTCCCTATCCCATCATATGTCAACTCCCCTGTACTCCTCCCACACCCCACCGCTGTTACCTGTGCCCATCACAGCCTCCTCTGGGTTCGGACAGGTGTAGACAGGCCCGCTCTTGACCCATTCTTCGCCCAGGCCATGTCCATGCATGTCCTGCACTCCGGGTTGTGAAGTGCAACACAATCACTTGGGTGTTCTAAACTCTTCCTTGCTCCCCAGATGTCTGGACCTTGCAGTCTTGGTCCCACCAAGTGATTAGTCGTTTATTGAGACTTGAAAAACTAAGCAGGACTGCACATTGCGCCTCAGGGAAATGCACCCTCCCAGCCCCTAGGGGCAGGTGTCTTTGAAATAACATTTTAGTCATATATTAAGTTAAGCAGTCACCTGGTTCAGGAGGGCCAGTAGCGTCACTAATGTGACAAACATGTCACACGTTTGCCTACAGTCAACTTTGCTTTTGTTTCACTGTTCAATTGCATACTTTATTCGCATTTGTCTCCAAGCACTAAGCGCTCCTGCCCAAGGGCAAACTGAATACAAAACACTTACATACATTAAAAAAAAACCTCTCATCTGAGAGTTTGACTTAAGGGTTTTAGCTTTTATTTTCTCAACTTGAGATATAACCCGTTGCAGTATGTGCTGCTATCTGTTAAAGATGTATAAAACATTATCACAGGTCCATTAAAATAAGATTAGGGTAGACTTTTTTATAAGGCTATCCGTACCATTGGACTTGATTGCGTAGAGTGTACATTTTTGATGCTTCGGGAGTACCTTTATTGTCTCCTTTTTGGACATGGAGTAATCAGAAAGTGTGAAGATCTGGCATAATTCTCTTAAAAAGAAGTTTGACTTGCGTCTTTGGGCCATCCAAACAGAATAAAAATGTTTGGAGTCCTCAGGTGAGGGGGAAGCCAGTGGAATCATATCATATCAAATCAAAACAGCTTGCCCTTGGAAGCTAACTTTTTTGATGTTGTGTGCATTGCAGGCTGGTATGCCTACCCTGCTGTCTTTGATGACAGTTGCCCTTGTCATACCGGTTAAATTTAGCTAGTGATGCTTCTGAGGCAGTGTGGGTCATAAGATTTGAAATTATGAATTGCACAGCAGAACAGCTGTCTAGCAGGCAGGTCAATGTGCCCACGTGCTCCAACCTTGGCATAGAATAGGTCACGATTATTCCTCTGTGAATTTGCATTTGCTCTGTAAGGCCTACATTTGTGCTAAGAGCAATGGAAGTTGATTGTCATGTACTCACCACTGTACAATCTAGGAATCCTATTCCATTGGGGCTCTCTCCCCATTGTGGTCTATCAGAGGAGTGTTTTGGTTGATCCAGAGAATGTGGCCTAAATGTGAGGCAGCCATCAAATAAGTATTTAAATCCGTGGGCATTGTACTTTTCTAGCTTTTCTCTCCTACGTGAACCTGTTGTTGATTCACATTAAATGCACTATCCAACCTTCTAACCTGACATCATCCTTGGCAGTGAGAGTAAAAGACTACAAATAGATGAGTTGGTGGTTGTCTTAAAGCTGCAGACCCACCTTTCTCATCAACCTGATCCACATCTACTGTTATGCATCTAAATGAAAATGTAGTTATCCTAAGAATACTGCATGCATGCGGTCCTGCTGGACATAAATACCTGGATTTTGCAAATGCTGCAGTTCCTCGTGTATGCAGAACAATGCGGTGTTGCACTGAGTATGAAATGCACAATTCCCAACATCACTACAGGTGTTGTTTCCCTCTCCCCTTACATGGTAGTAAATGTACATGGTCTACATCAGTTGTGAAAAGATTAATCGAACACTATCTTGCTAATCTGTCCCTTTGGTCCAACATGTTGTACATTATGGAAAGGAGTTAATATGAGTATCACACAGATCCACCAGTGCTGACATTCATTTGCTAAAGTGCCAAACGCAGTTGAGACTTGCTTCTGACACATTGGAAGCATGCCTTCTTGACCACTTGTGTGTTACCTATTGTGCTTCACTTTGGCTTTAAGCCTGTGTTGTTCCTGCATGCAGCATGATTCTTCATAAGCATCAAACCTTTACTGGTGGGAGATATACAGTATTTCAGGTGACTTGACTGTCCCTTTCAAAGTACTAATGCATAGACTGAAAGCAGTAAAGTAAAGCTATCTGTCTGTTTAATTTGCTTTGGCTGCATCATGACTCTTTTCTGGATTCACATGCTGTGCATCATTCTGCTGTTAAACTTGTGCATCTGTCCTGTCCTGAAGTGGTCTCCACTGGTCCCCAGTTGCCAGAAGATCTTCTTTCGTGATCTTATGCATCACTCACAAAGCAGTAAACCACAAAGGAATACAAATCCTTCAATTAAAATAATAAAATACTTCCAACCTAGGAATTTATAAGGCAGGCTGGCACCATGTCTAATAATCCCAACGTACGGGAACAAAACAGCTGGCGGCACTATTTTCTTCATTCAAGACGTTAAATTATAAAATTCCATACCTGCAGAGCGCGGAGTCACCAAGAGTCACTTGGAGTTTAAAATAATGGTTAATAGTTGGCCATTCCCCACCTGATCCACGAAAGAATGTATATGATCTTGTTCATATAGACGAGTGTCAATATAAATTCTGGCTTCCATCTCTACAAACACATGCCCTGCACTACCAACTACTGGTCAAGGGAGAACCAGATCAGTCCAATCCATTTACAAACATTACCTTACTAATATGAAGGGAAGACCAGCTCAGTAAGTGCTTTCCTGGCTTCCATTTAAGCTTTTGTTGCAGGGCAACCACTTGTCTACATACTTTTACATATTTCAATATAGGGTGCTATCTGTGTGGGTTGGTGATTGGGCACCCCACATAGGGCAGCAAGTGCTATGCAAATGCTACAGTGCAATATGCTATCTAATATGCAAATGTTATCTTTCCTTTATACAGTTTTGCATCCTCAGATTGCATGCTACCTCAAAAAGCCTCTACTAAATTACTGAAACCATGCATGAAAAAGTGACCTTGACTTAAAATTAGAGACTGTATTTCTCTCCTTCTTTTCTAATGAATGATCCTCTCCTTACCCGCCATCCACTGCATGCCTTATTGCTTGTGAGTGTAGCCTACCTTAAGCCGCATGCATGTCTGCCTGCTCTCTGTTTTTTTTCTGCAGTTTGCTCACACCTTATCTCATAAATCCCAATCTCCTTCTTTGAAATCATATCTCTGCCACCTAATCGTACCTATTCTCCTCTCGCCTATCTATTCATCTTACCAACCATTGCATGAACGCATAGAACCTCATAGAAACTGGAGAAAACGCATGGAATTGTTTCCTTCATAGACCAAGTGTAATACCAACAGCCAATGATAGCCAATACTAACCAATAATCCTAGACTATCTACTAACCCTTGGTCCTGGAGTAGCGTGCTGCCCGCTGCAAAGCACTTCCATGCCTAATCAGGGGTAGCAAGCGATATATAAATGCAAATACAGTGCAATGGAGTACAATACAATATAAACTGGAGGAAAAGCCTTGCAATGAATTATTCTGTTCAATGAGATGAGAGGCCTGCTGACAATACATCTTAAGGTGGTAGTTTATAATTTCATATGTAATTAATGAAACTCATTTCACAATAAAACAGTAAAATGAATTAAAAGCAAACCTATAAATTACCTACAAATTCATATGTCCAGTTCTTGACCCTCAGTCTTAAGGTCTGCCTTCCTCCAGATGACATTAATTATCTCAGTCTCTGACTCCCATTCGGTGTGATATATATATATAATATTAAGCTGATTCCTGGCATTTAATTTACTCCATATTATTTTGAGAAATTTGCCAAAAGGAGCTAGCACCGTCATGTCACCTGAGTTGAAACACAGCGATAGTGCCTCCTTGCAGGTATATGTACTTTTTCAATAAAAAGCAGAGGTTTCAGTAAAATGCCGTGAGATAACCCAAATTTGGAACAGCAACAAACCAAATGGATGAAAGATATCTTTTATAGTTGCAAAATTTGCATTTTAAGGAAACACCAGTGCAATTTTCCCTGTAGGATCTAAGTCATGGATGGGGAGGCTCATGAATCTTGCATGCAAATGTTACTCCAACATGGCCGACTCAGCGATTCTTTTAGGTAGTATTGCATGCCTGGGGCATCAAATGAAGGTAATATCTGTTTAAACTGACCATAGGTCTTTAAAGATGCAACTTAATGGCAGATGCTTGTTCACCTTTTTCAGGAATCTATCTAACATGAGTGAGGCTTTTTGCCAAGTTATATTTAATCCTCTGTACAATTCATCTAAACATTTGTCAGCCTGCCAAAACCAGGTGGTATGCGTATCACCAGAAGACAACACCCTGTCCAGTACCACCACTGACCCCGCCCGCCCTTGATGCTTTGGCATGAAAGGATTTCCTGGTGGCCCACTGCACTGGGCTCCGCACCTACAACCACGGACCACGCACGAAACCTAGGATTCATCCTGGACTCCTCCCTCACGATGACCAAACAAGTCAACGCCGTCTCATCTTCTTGCTTCAACACCCTGCGCATGCTCCGCAAAATCTTCCGGTGGATGCCCACCGAAACTAGAAAAACCGTCACCCAGGCCCTCGTCACCAGCCGACTGGACTACGAAAACGCCCTATACGCGGGAACCACAGCCAAACTCCAGAAACGACTTCAGCGCATACAGAACGCCTCCGCACGACTCATCCTCGACATCCCCCACCACAGCCACATATCCGCCCACCTGAGAAACCTACACTGGCTCCCCGTCAGCAAGAGGATCATGTTCAGGCTCCTCACCCACGCACACAAAGCGATCCACGACAAGGGCCTCGAATACCTCAACAGCCTCGCCCTCGCCACCGTCCCACGGATCTGCAGAACCACCACCGGAGGAAGATCATTCTTATACCTGGCAGCCAAAACATGGAACTCCCTACCCGCACACCTACGACTGACCCAGGACCATCTCACCTTCAGGAGACACCTCAAGACCTGGCTATTCGAGCAGTAGCGGCACCCCCCTCCCTCCAGCGTCTTGAGACCCTCACGGGTGAGTAGCGCTCTCTAGAAACGTATTAAATTGATTGATTTCTCCCCTGCCCAGATTTTTCCTGGGGGTACCAGACTGTCTGCGAGCACAGACAGGTGAACTGCTTACAGCTCAGCTTTGTCTCTGCCTCCTACGGTCAACACCAAAATGTTAGCATGAAGAGTGACTTGTGATATTAAGAAATTGTAATTTATGGTTTTGCGCTGTCCTCAAACCAGCACTGTCGCGAGGTGGGTGTCAGGAGCCCCTGATGGTCTGCAGTGATGTGTACAAAGGATCTTTACCATCCTAAGACGAAAAAGTGTTCTGTTACCTCTGAAATACAAGTGCGTGTAAAGGCAAGAACAGCAAGATTCTTTTCATAAGCCTCTCGTAGAATACTTCCAAAACGCATTTAAGCCTTTTGGCTGAATTTACATTTCTTATTGGATTTTTGCAGTGGCAAGTTTTTATTTAAATAGTATTATGGGTTTAAATGTTTAAATAATTTCTGTATAAACCTAAATAAACTTGTTAACATCAACAATAATATTGCCTGCATGTAATGAATATATAAATTTCTTTGCATGGGAACAGTTATGTTAAAAAGCAAAATGCGTGAAGGAGCACCCAGCAGTGAAACTTGGAAATACCACCTGTTTATTCCGTGCTTGGTTTGCCCAATTACATTTTATTTTACTAATACGTCCTCCAAGACCGACAGTAATCTTTAAAAAACGATATTAATTATCCACTTAAGTTTCTAAATGCAGGCCTGTTTATGGTCAAAGTTGCCATGGTGATTGGGTCAGCGGATTTCCCAGGGGTCTTCCGGCTATTGAATGTCGTAATAAGATGCTCCAGAACCCATCCTGCCTGTCATGGCGCCCTTTAATTTTATAACGGATCAAATTAATATATAAGGAAGTGAAATGTTTGTCAGCGAGCTGCACTGCAGGGTTGTAGAAACCAGCACGCATCCTGCGCCCCTTACCATGAGTTTGGACCACCGCTTAAAGTCATTTATTTTACAAACAGTAGAATTAAAACAGAACAGTTAGGTTCTTATAAGTACCCATAGTACGGTCTTCTCATATTTAAGCAAAAAAACAACAATCGACAACACAGCTAAAATTCTGAGTTTTAAAGAATTCACATTTTAAGACTCTATAAAATGTCCTAAAGCGATACAGACAACCCTATGGATGAACAACATTCATTTCAGTAAGCAGGGCGAACATGCGTCATCGATTAAAAGTCCAGTATTTTAAGGATATGTACCTTAGATACATCTTTTCCAAGGTTGGGCAAGTAGTACATATGTATCTTAAATAGGATTCAGAGTTCGAAAAGAAGCACTTAATGGGGTTTTTGAGCATGGCTATTAGTTGGAACAGGAGTTAATGCTCACAATGCAATTAAACAAGCCACTCGTAAAGAGGGCTCAAGAGTCACTACATTTGGAGTGCCAGTCCATTACAAGAATCATAACATCACAAGCATGTTAGTGTAACAATTTAGATGACTGGTTGAGGGGGGTGAACCCTACTCAGCAGCAACCGCAATCCTTTTCAGGGTGAAGTCACAAGCAACCCCCTAGACTCTGGTAGCTTGGCACAAAAGCAGTCAGTCTTAACTTAGAGGCAATGTGTAAAGTAGTTATGCAGTACTTCAATTAGTAATAAAGTGAGAACACAACACCAGGAGAATCACACACCAGATTAGAGGACGAGTACATTTTAATAAATAAAACAAAACCAAAATAACAAAAATCTCCAATCGGTAGAACCAATTATATGCAATTTCAAAGATGTCAGCGGATTTAGTACCAATAAGCACAAAGCGCCAACTGTGGTTATCTGGCCGCACTGACATGGGACAACGTCACAAGTTCAGGCGCACCACGTTGGAGGGCGGCCAGCTACAGGGAGCCATTTAGGCCAGTTGAACTGGAATACCTACCCTAAATCCTGGTTGCAAAGCGTTCCAAGGTCCTTAATCAAGGATGTGTCATGCAGTCGAGTTGATGCGAGGTCTGGGTTGGAGCTGTGTTATGCAGCGTTGGATTTGAGAAGCTCCAAGGCTGCTAAGCGTGGTCCTAGATCGGTCTCGAGGAGGCAGTTGATGAGGGTGCTTGCGGTGTGAAGTCCTGCCTCAAGGCTGTGTCGCACACCAACTGGTTCCGAAGTAGTTGCGTGCCTTGCCATGTGGAGTCCTGCGTCATTGTTGAAGCTAACATCAATGAGAGGTTCGGGATGTGACGACCTGCATCACGCAGTGGCGGTTCTGATGAGGCTGCAGTCTACAAGGGTGGTGTGAAGTCCTTGCAGTGGAATGCCCACGCAGCAGAGTCAATGCGTTGGTTCTGATTGGGGTTGCACCACGCAGCAGAGGTACGTCTGTTCTGCTGGGTCCACAGATGGGTTGGCACGGTATCTTCAGGCCGACTTACAAGGGTCTAGGACTGGGGAGGCACCACTTGGCAGGGTAGGACTCACAGTTGAAGTGTCCAGTTGCTGGTTACAAGAGACTAGCCCTTGGAGTCACACTAGAGGTCCTGGGTACACTTTGCAGGTTCCCATCCTTATCACCAAGGCAAGAGGTAGCAGGGCAGCAGATCAGTATGCTAGGTAAGCAGTCCTTCAGGGCAGCTTTCAAGTAGAGTGGTGGTCCTTTCAGCAGCACAGCAGTCCTTCTTCCTGGCAGAGTATTCCACAGGTCCGGAAGTGCAATAAAGAGTAGTTGTGTTATGTCCAATATTTATACCTGCTGCAATTTTTGATGTGGGAGAAGGTTTTAGAGGATTCCCCTTAAAGTGCCAAGGTTTCCGGCCTGCCCTGCCCTAGCACCACTAACTACAGGGGTTATACAATCCTTTGTGTGAAGGAGGGACATAGCCTATTCAGATGTAAGTCGGGCTGTGCCAAGCTCAGCTCTCCCATTCTGCCAGTGAAGGTCCATCCAGGTACACCTATGCCATCTATTGTGTTTGGCTGTCTAGGAGGAATATGCAAAGGCCAACTGCCAACTACACTTAATCATGTGACCCAAAGAAAGTCTGCAAGCACTAAATGGCTATGGCATAAAAATGCTAACTTTTTAAAAGTGGCATTTTTTAAAATTGTAATTCAAAATCGAGCTTAATCATGAAAGATAATTTTTCATTCAAATTTCAAAGACATCAGACATGAACTTTTTACCTGCTCCCATTTGGAAGTTATCTTTATTAAGAGTAATAATGTAATTCTAGTGTTAACCTATCGGAGAGGAAGGCCTTGCAATAGTAAAAAACGAATCTGAGAGTTTTTTACTATTAGAACATGTAAAACCTAGCAGTACATGCCCTGAGATGCAGCATCTTTCCTTTATAGATAGGCAAAACTTTGGGCCTGACAACAGTGATGGCATTGTCGTGCACCAGTTATCAGATGGTGATTCCATAACTAACCTGAAGGTATGTAGATAGTAACCACAAAACCCTTCTACCAGGCAGAAGTGTTACATGCAATTCATGAAACTACAGGCTGCCCTTGGGAAAAGTTGAGAATTGAAGATGCAATCTCCCATAGTCTTGTACTGTCCAGAAGGGAGGTTTAGTCCAGTATACACCATGTCTGAGTCTAGTATGCACCATGTCTGCTTATCATAGTTTAACTTGGCTTGACCTCCTTGATTCCATTCTCTTCATGAGATGAATTGGTGGAAAATCCATAGTTATCTCAAAAACTAAACGTATTTGACAGCATGCAACCTAAGTGGATTTACCTTCTTGCACACATGAGATGAAAGGAATTGGGCTTTCTAATACTTACCCAGCACATACTCCAACAATGAGACTTTGTGGCACTTTCTCAGACTTCTATGAAGTAGCCTCCAGCAGGGTTCACAATGATCCAACATCTCTGCAAAGACTTTACACCCACTTTCAAGCCAAGGCTGGTGGTAAGCAAACCTCTATGCTGTGTGGCGTTCCAGTGTCTTCACGTTGCTCACACTGGCTCTTCTTTCGCTCCTCGCCATTTTGGTCCCTAGATTGTTAAATTGGTAATATTCAAGGAGCTCAATGTATTTTGGAAGACTACCTTAGCATTAATGTGTTAGGCATGAAGATGATACATGCAAAACATGAAGCCTGCAATCTGTGAACAGATTTTACTCTCATTTAGTTTTTAAATCCCCAGCGAAACGCATTTAATAACGATGACAATAATAATTTGCTTTCCTATGATAATTAATATAGTAGGTTTTCATTCCTGAACTCTGTAAATACGTAAATTAAAGGTGTTACGGCAGCCCAGGTTGAAGGCAGTCAGTTTATTGATCACAGAGGGTTGAAATCTCAGTTGGCCCTGCCAGTGTAGAGTCTCGTACTGCATAGCAGACGTCAGCAGTGAGTGCTTAACTCACTGAGCCGGGCTGTAATTTTGGCACCGTGAAACTAACTCTTCTTGAAAGAATGTGTTATGATAATAAGTAAAGTTTAACTTGAAAAAGGCAAACTCCAACTTTGGCCCCCGACTGTTCTCTCCAGGTGGTGAAGGCATCCGCCCGTAAGCATGAAACCTGCCAGGCTAGTCATGCCCGACAGCATGGCTCACAGCAAAACCCGACACCTGCTGCCTGTTCGTACTTTATAATAACCCGCTGTGCATGGCAATGCAGGACGAGTCCTTTCTTTATTCACGAGTCCATGTCATCCTGACTCATTTCGGTCCATGAGATTGCAGGAGGCGCGGGAACATGCCGGCGCATATGATATTAGAGACAGGTACATGCTGTTCCTCTGCCCGCTCATGCTCTTGTTCGTAAACAATGTGAGGTGGCGAGAGCCAACTTTTGGAACCTGAAATTCCGGTGTCATTATTATCCTGTGGACAAACACGAGTTAGAAGCTGGTGGTAACTACCTCTGCAAAAACTGGAGAAAATGCAAGTTGTGCTCATGGGTGCTTAATTTGAGACGGTGGTTTCCGGCACTTAATTGTCAGCACCGGTACTTAACTGTGATCACTGGCACTTAATTGTGATGACTGCAAGGCGCAACGCCCATTGGGCTCAATGGGCTTCAGCCCTCTCTTACACCCTCCCCAGCCCCCCCACCCCCCCCCCCGACGTGTGTGACCATTTACTCATTACTTGCTAAGGAGGCTTTGTTGTGTTTTCACCCGTTCTTAGACCCCCTGCATCTCCTCTCTGCATATTGATGGAAGAATAATCCCCCCGCCTGAAATTTGTATTAGGTCATCTGGTCAGCGTCCAGAAAGACTGCGTTTTGCAAATAAAATTAAAAACATTTTTTTTACATTTTGCATTTGTGATCATTTGAATTCAGAGAAGTGACAGCACGAACTCCATGGGTTTCTGTTTACAACCACTCAATTGTATGGGTCCAGTTTCAATGTAGTACACAGACCAGTCGTAGAGTTGTTTTGTTCGTCTAACCTACATACCACCACATTAATTATAGGTCATCACAAAGTATAAAGCCATTTGGATTGCGAATCTAGTCTTTCCATCACAACAGCTCATGGTGAAGTCATCTGGGGTGCGGCCATTTTAGTTAGGGTGGTTCTAGGAGGCTGCTAACTAGGGCCGGACTGGCCATAGCGGGCACCAGGCGTTTCCCCGGTAGGCCGCAAGGGCGGGGGCCGGTTTCTGTTCCCAGTCTGGCCCTGCTCCTAACAGATAGTAACGTATGCCCGAGTCAATATTGCCTCCAGTGTACTGTATGCATAGGCATGCTGATGTCCTCACAGCCACTCACATCAACAGGACGGTTCCATTCTCTACCTGGTCACCCAGTGTGGTAAGCACCTTGGTATCCTTGCTGCCCCGCCATATTGCACACCACTGCCAGGCCCAGAGGGACAACCAAGAACAGCCTTGGTAAAAAAAAAATATTCATACCACACACACAGGCAACAAACGAGCGCAGGAAGCAATCCAGATGTTTCCCAGGAGAGCTTGAGGGCCAGTGGGACTGGAACGAATTCTAGAGTGGGGGTGCTGTCCAATAATGTCACCTCACTAAGGGGCTAGGGGATATTTGGCAGGGTTTATTTTAAAACACAAATAAGCCGCCAGAAGAAGAACCTTGCAAAGGCTTATTTACGTTCATTCTCCATCTAAACTCTTTCAAATTTTGTTGGGATGTTGCAGCACTCCCCTTCCCCCCCCCCCCCCCCCCACACACACACACTCTCGGTTACAGCGCCATTGTTGAGGGTTCTTTCCCAATAAAACGCAGAAATCATTTAGGTCAAATTGTGCCTTTGACAGTACAATGTACACATTGAATGATTCATGATATTACATCATTGGACTGGAGCATCATTCAGAGGGCCAAAAATGCCACTTTAAATTTCTTAATCAGACAAAGCACTGTAACACAAACGGAGGCTGAAAATACAAAAATGACACTCACAATCTAACTGAAAACTTGCCAACTTTAAGATAACAAGTGTTTTACAATCTAGGCAATATGAAACACGCCAGTCCAATCTAGGTATGCTCACTCACAAACATGGAAGCACTATCACCCAACTCCACATACAATAGATGATTAATATATATATATATATATATATATATATATATATATATATATATATATATATATATATATATATATATATATATATATATACACACACTTACATACATATATACATTTGAATTTCAGCAAGCCCTCACATTCTTTTGATCTGTTGTATCACTCACATTTTTCTTGTGCCATTGGCTAACTTCACTGTGAGTGAAGTGATTCTTCACTTTCACAAGAAACTCATCTGTACACAAAGTCGTTCCCATCAGTGCCAGGGACGAATATGCCAAAAAGTGTGAGGTTTGAAACCCCAAAAATATTTGTGCTTTTAGACAATGTTTGTTTCTCAACTGTCAAGGGCCCTCCAGCTCCCCCAGCAATAAAGTCTTCTAAAATCCATGACATAACAAGCATTGACAAAGATAAAAGCTGGCAGCCTATGCTAGACCTATTGGCTTTTCCAATGCTTGCCTACTTACTTATGTGTGTCCTTCACTCCTGAGGGATGTGCGCAGCACCGGCTTTAGCGCTTGTGGCGCCCTGTGCGACAATGTTAGTTGGCGCCCCCAATGACCACCTCCACCACAGTTTCTCTCAGTCGCACCCTTTAACAGTGACCAAGTCTCCATAACCACTCTCGCAGATGCATTGAATTTGTTATATAGTGCTACTCATACCAGTAAAGTATTATCTGAATGGGTTATAGTGCATTGGTGATTAGGACAAATTGTTTTATGTGATTGTGGATTTCTATCACCTTTGTACATGAGAAAAGCTTGTACCCTTAATCTTGCCCTTCTGATTATAATTTTTTTTTAAAAATGAATACACCCGGCTTTGTTGAGATTTATTCACTCTTGATTTTATTGAATTTATGTTGAAAATATTTAATTGTGGGGTGTGCTCCAGGGGCAAGAGCCCACTGAATCACAGGAGATGAACAGTAGTTAAGGTAGCAGATCATCTCCGGGCACTCGGGGCCTCCCACTGGTTGGCCGAGGCGGAGAGAGCAATGTGCACAGCGCCACTTCTGTCGAGTATGCCCGCTTGCAGTATGGTAACATGATGCACCGTCCTCCCTGGCACAACTGCACCCAGCCGTGCTTTCAGAGGTGTCCCTCACGGGGCTCAAGATGCAAGGGACTACGGCAGCATATAAAGGCAGTTGGAGCTCACCATCATGGAGATCCTACAGGTGGGGATGGCGAGCACACAGGCATCCAGTGCTCCAGTCTCTCCAGGGCCGACATCTTTCTGCTGCTGCTCCGAGAGTCACGTGTGCCTATGCTGACCTTGTGCCTGCGATCCAGTCACGCCGATGGAAGAAATTGCCTTTTTCCTTGACTGTCGCTTGTCATATGGCATGCACCTCCCTCTGTAAAACTGTGTGTTTTTTCAAAAACATAAATGTCAGGATTGTACCAAACTGATTCTGTGCACACCCTCAGGATATTTTGGCCTATGTCCCTGCTAGCCATAGTGCACCATCTGTGCCCCTGTGGGAGATCCTTTGAAATGTTTAAGCTTGAACAACCGACACTCAATACATATAGTTTAATCTATTCAACTGAGGTGTATTTTTCCCTAATACCAAAGGCGTCTCCTGTCAATAGGTGAGATGGGGTCTTTGGATACACAAAAGAAACTACTCAGGCGATCCATTAAATAAGAGTCCTAACTCTCACATTGGTGGCCCCATGTTGTATGGCTTGTACCTCCCTCTGTAAAACTGTGCATTTGTTGGACAAAATAAATGTCAGTATTGTGCCAGACTGATTCCGTGCACACCGACAGGATATGTTGGCCTGTATCCCAGCTTAGCCACAGTGCAACATCAGTATTCCTAACCTTATAGGGCAACAAAAGTGTTTGAAACCGAGAACATGACAATCCTGATCCCCACAGAAATCATGGTAATAGATCTGGAACATTTTTGTTTGGACTCTTGTGCATAGGAAATACTCAGCAAGGCTTTTCAACATTTATTGAAGCATTATGGATCTTGCATAAAATGCTTGTGCTGTGATTAAGAGTAGAATGAAACAGATTAGTGTAATTAGTATAACAAGAACAGTGAAAACAAAGAAAATGTCCACCATTGTGCTAAGACAGTGAATATATTCAGGCATATAGATGATGTGTATAATTGTAGTCCTACCTCGTGCTCCCTAACCTAGTTTTGCCTAGGGTGTGTGTTCTGCCAAATCCCTGCCAAGGTAGACTAACGCCCCATTACCTGTGGGTAAGTGTCATCAGGCTGTCCATCTTCGTGTAGAGCTGTACATCCCTCATGTTGCAACAAAGTAATCAGCTGAGCTGAAATTCCAACATGTGGTAACCCTGCAGTATCAGATGAATGCCTCTGTACCTAACCAAGGAAGTGTTTTTTATTTATAAAAATAGAACCCATTTCGCAATCCTTATCAGAACCTAATTTTTTATTCTACTTGGATAACACCCTCGCCTTTCGGACAATAACATAAATAACATTTGTGCAGTGAACTTTACACCTTGTACTGAATGTTCAAGGTATCGTGATAGTGTGCCTACAAAATGGAAACGTAAGCAATGCAGATTCAGAGAATGTTAACCTGCGTGCTCAAACACGCAAATGTACGTCAGAAATCACTGTTAGTAAAAGAGAAGGCAACTTAAGAAACGTGAGTATGTAAAAGTGGCAGCGTTTCTAACCAGGCTTATCCTGATCACGTGACACACTCCGCAGCGGTAAGATTGATCTCCTCAGGGGCAATGAGAAATAATCTCAATTATATATGCCTTTTTGACTTTCGGTAGTTCTTCTGCAGCTTTATGTCAGCAGTGGAATGCCACTCCCCTATGTCGCAGTGCTGTTGGTTGGATTATGATATCTATATGTAGAGGTATTTGTTTACCTGTTTACCACCTGATTGCTCTGAACAAACTATGGAGTTCCTCTCGCAGCTCTCCCAACTCTATGGCATATACTTGAAATGCAGACTTGAGGAGTTGAAGATCTTCAGCCGGCTAAAAACTCAGCAACTTTCCTAGGCCTTTTTTGTGACATATACTTTAGTTCTTGTGATATTTCTCCTTGTTGCTCAATGTCCATTATAAACATGCCTGCCTACGGCAGGGGCTTTAGATATCCATAGGAAAACACACTTTAATTAGAGTGGGCTGTAGTTGTAGCTGTTCTTCCAATGTATTATAAAATTGCTGGGCCATCATGTTAAGGGATGTGCCTGTGTCGATGATCGCTGTGACTGGTCTATTTCTAATCAACACCTGACACCTCTGGCCGAGTGTACTTTCTAGTGTCTCGAGTCCACGCCATGCACAATGTGCAAAACTTCTTTGTCCTCATCATTGTCCAAGTCCAGATCTTCTGCCCTTCATTTCTAATGGGCCGAGGGCTCTCAACACTGGCTTGACTGTGTTTTGTGAGAGGTGAGCGGACCTTCATACCTTTGCAAAGTGGTTGGGCTCCCACTCCGAAAATAGCTGGCTTGCACACAGAAGCCTCCATTCTTCAGGGTGTGGAAAGGGTCCACTTTGTCGCCTATAGGCTGACATAATTTCCCATGCCCTTCATTCTTCCCCAGTGAGGCTTCACTTGTAGTGATTTGGGGACCAGCTCGCTCTTGATAGGTCTACTTAGAGTTAACTCCATGTTCATAGCTCTGGCTTCTGATAGTTCTTTGGAACACATGAGCGTGAAGATATTCTGATAAGTATCAAAGGTGGAGGGAGGAAAGGTACTGGAGCCAGTTCACTTCCCCTAGTATGTGTGTTTATATCAAAGGGAACTAGCTCTAGAGTAGGCACCTACTCCAGAGCTAGTTCCTTTTGATATAGACACGTGAAGATATTCTGCCATGGCTTGACCGGCTCTTGTAGTATCTGCTCTTGAAGTTTCACTGATGAGAACCCTTGTATACTCTATGCACAGATTTCTTTGTTCTTTTCTTGGAGCGTGCAGGTGCTGGCTAACTTTTTAAGTTAGGCATAGTAGGAGTCCATGGATTCTTTGGAGTCTTGCTGAGTGTGTTGCAACAAAAACCTTTCATAATCATAGTTTGTCATGCATACAGAGTGGCATTGAGCGACTCTACAACGGTGTTGTACATGTGTAGAGGGCAGTCCTCCAGTCCGGGACAGTTTATAGATTTCCACCCCAGTCAAATTGAAAGAGGAGAGGGCATTTTTGGTTTGCTTCTAGTGCTGTCGCTGGAAAGCAGTCGTCTAGGCACTCATCCCATCACTACAAGCCTATACTAGAGGCGGGCCTGCTATGATGAATGGTTGGATTGCCCACATGGGAGCCATGTTGGCAGCCCTTCTGCTGGCCCTTTGGTACGGGTTTCCCCAGTTACTGGCTTTACTGTAGCAAGTGCTGGGTTGCAGCGTCAGTTGTTTGGGACCTTGGTACAACCAACCCCACTGACGTCATCTCCACCCAGCGTGGGCCCCCTCATATTACTGCACCTTTTTTGTCCTATAGATTGGTAGTTCTCCTCCGGCTAGTCAGCACCTTGCATCATTTGTTTCCTGGTAGTCCTCCATGATCATTACTTGTGTATTGCTTTGAGCCACAGTGGGTCTCATCCAACAGGGCTTGTTGCAGATGGGGGCTTTATCTGTTTACTGCATGTAATTACCCCGAGGATGAGGACCCCAAATGGTGGTCATGCATTGTTGTGATTCTTTGTCCTCTAGCTGTGCACTGGTGGTATTGCAGCGGTTTGCGACTTGGCTTAGTGCACAGTGCCACACCTTAGCCCGAGTGGCGTAACAAAGACCCTGCAGCCCCTGCCATGCGGGGTTTGCTCCCTGAGGTCCAGAGGGCCCCCTCAGCACAGTACCCTGGCCTGAGAGCTCCTGAGTGAGTCCGAAGTGGCACCCCTCCATGTACTTTGCAGGGGGGGCCACCTCAAGTTTCGTTACACCACTGCTTCTTCCTGCTGCAACCAGCTTCCTCTTCTGCAGCTCTTGGCGGTCACACCAGAATCTTCACCTGCCTTCTTCAAGGGCAGCAAGACTTTCTCACCATGTAGATTCAATACTGAGTCAGTTCACTATAGTAGCACACACCCATCACCCGCCCTCTTTAAAATTTTCCAGCATGTCACCGGACCAAACCATGGTGCCCACAGAAACTTCGGGGAAAACAGGCTCACCCCTCCAGGCATTACCTATGATGGCACAACTCTACATTAACTAGCTGCGTCAGATGTTCCATGTAATAAGCGTTTATGCAGGGATTTCAGACTCCCATGAAATCTAAATACAATCACCTTAGTCTTCTGCTGCTTAATTAATGAATGCAATCAGTGCATTGCCACATTTTCATCGTCAGACAATGACTGAAATCACTCAGGCAGCATCACAAGGCCTATAAACCCAATAGTTTTCTTGAATCCTAATCCTTTCACAACATCCTGATGATTTCGCCACTGATTGCTGTAATACACATTCCCTATTTCTTAACTTTGTACACTTCCTCTTCAAAAAACAAACACTGAGAAGTGTTGATTTTATTGTATGTTAATCTTTGTTCATTCAGTTGCTTACGCCTGAATAAAGGCAATGGTGTGATACTAATAAGCATCACTAATGCAGTAACCAGGACATGTACTTCATCAGATCCAATCACTAGCTATCCTCTCACATCCCCCTGCCTTAGTGACCTCTACACACACATTTGGTGGTTCTTTGTTTAATTACACTAACCACAAAACCTACAGTGTGTGTGCTTTGTTATGAACATGGGTAGAACTTTGTAACAATCTTGGAGACAATCCCTAGTAGTCCAGCAAACCTCTTCTCTCTCTGCTTCTAAGGCACATATGGGTCCTGGGGCTGCTTTCTGTGAATTCTATTTTACATCCTTTTCATCCATAGACAGTAGTACGTCTCTCGTTCCCTTGCTTTTAGTGATTAAGGGCCAGATGTAGCTCGCCAAATACCGGTCGGTAACGGCCGATTTCGGCCGTTACCGACCGGTATTTGGGATTTGTAATGTAGGGGGCCTTTGACTTACATAATCGGTAATTTTACCGATTCGGTAAATATACAGAGTCGGTAAAATACAGAGTTGGTAAATTTACCGATTCTGTAAATCAATATGTAGGTGGCACTGTAATCAGTGCCACAGGCCCTTACCGAATCGTTATTTACCATGGAATACTCTTCCATGGTAAATAACGAATTCCTGTGTACATGCACATCCGTGCATGTACACCTGTGCCATGTGGCACACAGACATGCCCTAAGGGCATGTCTGTGTGCCACATGGCACACAAGCCAGAAACAGGGGTGCAACAGGGTGTCAAAGTGACACCCTGTCCCCTTGTGAATTCGGTATTTTTACCGATTCTGTAATTACCGAATCGGTATCTGCCATTGAATCCTATGGGCTTCAAGGCCCATAGGAATCAATGACAAATACCGAATCTGTAATTACAGAATCGGTAAATACCGAATGCTACCGATTCGGTATTTGTTACCGAATAAGTACCTACATCAGATTTACCGATTCATGAATACCGAATCTGTAAAATTCGGTATTTATGAATCGGTAAATCTGATTTACCTACATCGGGCCCTAATACTCCTATTTGCAGTGTCTTAGTACCATTAACAATTTGTGCCACCTTTAATACATTATTTGGTGGTGGTTTGGTGCTCCAGTACAGTGCTTCTTAAATACTCCAAGTCCAGGTGTCTTCAGCACTCCACTTCCCAACATCTTTAACCTACTTTTAAGGCTTCTTTGCTTTGTCTTACTGTAATTCTATCCTTAAATCCCCTTCTCTGATTTTGTCCCCCTGTTGCAGTACATTTTATTTATTTGTTTTTTTTCTTTCTTGTGCAGTTGTCTTTCTCTCTCTCCCCCGTTCTTTCTTAGGCCCATTACCTCCTCGTCCATCTTCTTCGCCACAGTAATCAACACATGAGCTTTAACCTACCTCAGAAACTCCAAGCAAAAATAAAGTCAGCCTACTAGTGTTGCATCCTTCACATGGCACCCACCTCCATCTACCAATGGGATAAAAGGAGGCACCATACACTCCAAAGACCTGTTTTTTCTTTTGGGCACTGCTCTGAGTGCTGTTTCCAGATTTTTAGGTAAGTGGGCTCGAGGACCTGCTCTAGCGGATTCTGGTATCTCAGGAGTTGAGGTGTGCTGGGCATGCTGAGGCGACCTCTTGTCATTTATTTGTACTGTGTTTCACTCTCCCTCTGTTCTGTTTTAGCAAACTCCCAGAGATTGTGGGTTTGGCATTTCTCTGTGGCTAACTGCTGTGAATTGCTTGACACGCACTATGCCGGTCTTGTCCTGCCTGACTGCCAATGAGTCGTGGTCTTTATCTTGGGTGCTGAGCCTATGGCCATGCCATACTTCTCGCACCTGATCTCGTTTGATGTCAGATGTTCACTCACCTTTTTTTCCAGTCTTCCTGGTGCTTCCTCCTGCCATACGGGGTCAGGGTGGTCCGGCTTCGTCTTTTCGCTCCTTGGCTTCCTGTCAGAGGCGTGTGGGTGTGGCTTGTTGCGGGCATTGGTTCCCATTCATGGGCTACCCTGGGGAAGTCTATTTCTTGTGGTCAAGTGCCTTGCACGCTTGACACATACCAGTGGCCGCAGCAGTGGGAGTATTTCCCTGATAACCAAAGAGTTTTTACGTTGAGTGTTTCTAGTTCCAGTGAGTGTTTGTTCCTGTGATTACTGCGTTGGTGTGCTGTGCTATGGAATGGAGTCGGGTCGCAAGGCACTCTGGCAATCCCATAACTTGGAGGACATAGAGCCATAAGAGCCTCTTCCTTCCTTAGCAGTTATTCAGCAGATGACTCAGGCTGCTGTGATTGCTGCTTTCCAGGACAGAGAGACCGCTCCTCCTAAAAAGTCAAGGATGGATCCTGGCACCTCGCATGAGTCTGATGGAGAGGAGGATATGGAGCTGAAGGGTCGTTATGTGCATGGTTCAGACTTGTAGGACGTCTCAGCACATTCGCTCTGATCTGTTGTTTCTTGATGCAGGGGTGTCTGAGGAGGACACGGATTTCTTTTCCCAGTATCAAAAGAAAGAGCCTGAATCCTTACTCATTCACTCTTTGTTTCTTATGGTTTTGGAGACTGAATGAAAGGGCATTGATAAACATGGGGTTCCCTGGTTTCTGGAGAGATGTTATCCGTTGCAGGACTTTGCAGATAAGTTTCCTGCTTCTGTAAAGGTGGATTCATTGATGGCGGGGATGACTCCACAGGGTGCTAATATTTCGGTGGATGATTCTCCGGCTGACCCTATTAAAAAGAAGGTAGATGCGGCTGTTAAACATACTTTTGCTGCTTTCAATTTTGCCATTAAAGCTGCATCCTATTCCTCGTATACTATTCAGTCTTTAATGAAAGACTTCCAGTCTTTGGCTAAGTTGATGGACCAGGGCGAGGACATTTCTCCCACACTTGCTCTGTAAGAGCGCAGGTGCAGCTCCTTTCTGACATTTCTTTTGATTCCTTGGGCTCTGCGGCCTCTTGAGCTGGCTCTTCTGTCGCTGCTCACCGCCAGATGTGGTTACGTTCTTGGAAGGTGGATGCGGTCAGAAGGGTTAGTTGATAAAAATTCCATTCTCAGGGGTGAAGCTCTTTGGGCCTCCTTTGGAGGATATGGTTAAAAAGTCTGTTGAGGATCACAAGCTTCTGGCTCCGGAGAGGTTGGCCCGTCCATGGTTCGGTGGTGCTCAGAGGGCTATCGGTCCAGCTTGGCAAGGGAGGGCTCACCAGCCCTTTTGTGGAAGTGGGCGTTGCCGGGGGGCTCCTTCCGCTGACAAGCCCCGGTTCCCTGCCTCTTCTTCCACCTCCTCTGTTTCTTCCAAACCCTGACTATATGGCTGTAAGCGGGGTCCAAGTGGGGGGACGCGTATCTCTTTGTGGACAGGTGGAAGTGTTCTATTTTGGATCAGTTGTTCCTTCAAGTGGTGGCAGAGGGGTTTAGAATTGGTTTTTCGGTAAAACCCCCAACAGTTTGTCAGGTCACGTCTTGTCCCCAGGATGGGTTGAGAAGGGAGTCTCTCCTCGCGGGGGTTCAGAGTCTCATGGAGAAGGGTGATGTGGTTCCAGTGCCCTCAGAGCAGGTGGGGCTCTTGGTTTATTCCATTCTCTTTCTGGTAGAGAAAAATACCGGAGACCTTGGGCCTGTGTTGGATCTAACATGACTGAATTTGTTCATCCCCCCTGTCAATTTCAAGTTGGTGTCACTACAGCTAATTCTTCCCTTGTTCATTTAGGGGGATTTTCGGGCTTCCCTAGACCTGCAGGATGCCTATCTCTATGTCCCGGTCCATCGGGAGTCCTAAAGGTTTCCTTGCTTCTGTGTGTTGGGCCGTCACTATCAGTTCCAGGTATTGCCTTTTGGTTTTCGTTCCTCTCCAAGTAATGGCCCCCCTCATTGTGGTTTTGCATGGGAATGGGATTACGATTTTTCCTTACCTGGATGATCTTTTGATTTCTGCCTCTTCTTTCCTTAAGGTGGAATGCCATGTCCAGAAGGTTTGCCCTGAACTGGGGGTCCTTGGATTTCTGGCGAATCTCAAGAAATCATGCCTTGTTCCAACTCAGGATCTCACTTGCTTTGGGGCTCGCTTCATGACTCTGTTGGGGAAGGTTTTTCTGCCACAGGCCTGCAAATTGACACTGATGAAATTTGTGCCTGTTGTCCATGGACTGTATTCCTGTGAAACATTGGTTAAGGGTGCAGGGCCTAATGTCTACTTCCTTGCTGGTGGTTCCTTGGGCCCGCCTGCAAATATACCTTGTGTGAACCATATTTTGTCCCACTGGCTCCTGTGTGGTCAAGATTTCCATCAGGGGTGCCAGTAACTGCCCAGTTCAGGGTGGAGCTGGGATGGTGGTTGGACAAGGCAAACTTCTCCCAGGGTTTCTGGTCGTTCCTTCTTAGGTGGTGATGACCAATGCCAGTCTGTTGGGCTGGGGTGTTAACCTGGGGGACTCTTCAGTCCAGGGTATGTGGTCCAGGGCCCTTATGCCCTGTTCTCCAAATTACAGGGAACTGAAGCTGGTTAAATTGTGTATCTTGGCCTTTGTGTCTCTTCTGGTGGGTCAACATGTGCCAGTCCGGATAGACAACCAGGTTGTCATGTCTTACTTAAATCATCAGGGGGGTTGTACGGTGTGGCCCCTCAGTTATCTCAGTCGGGTAATTTGTTCTTGAGCAGAGATGTTGTTGGGATCTCTGTCTGCCATTTATCTGCCCGGCAAGGAGAATGTGGTTGCGGACTGTCTCAGCAGGGCGTTTCCCTCCATGGGGTCTCTGTCTCTGACTCCTGAGGCATTCCTGATTTTGCGGGAGAGGTTTTGGTTTCTGAGGAGGGACCCTTGTTTATACACAATTATGCCTTGCCTGAGGGCTTGGAAGGTGGATGCGATGTCCTTCCCATGGCCTCAAGGTCTGTTGTCTGTGTTTTCCCGGGTTTTCCTGATTCCGGCGGTTACACAGAAAATCAGGAGAGATGAGGCTTTGGTGCTTCTGGTCGTCCTGGGTTGGCGGCGCCGCCCTTAGTTTCCACTGCTGTTGGAGTTGGTGGTACGTCTGAATTGGGTGCTTCCGTTTCATCCGTATCCTTTATTCCCAGTGTTCCAATCAATGAGTCTTCAGGTTTGGCTCTTGAATGGCAATCTCTGATCCAGAGAAGTTGTTCCCAGGTGGTGGCTGGCCTCATTCAACAGTCGAGGCATCTTTCTACTTTAAGGGCCTATGCTAAGCATTGGGACATTTTTCTGATTGGTGTCTGTGCCAGGGGTTGTCGGTTGATGTGGTGGGTCTGGCTCGTGTTCTGGATTTTTTAATGTAGGGTTTTGATTTAGGGCTGGCCCTTTCTACTTTCTGGGCACACTGGGCAGCTGTTCAGGCATTCCAGGGACCCTTTTTGGTGAAGTTGAGCCTCTGGTGGCTTACCTGTTGAGGTCTCTGGCTTTTTAGTGTTTAAAACCGATTTTGTTTCCCCCTCCGTGGGATCTTTCGATGGTGTTGAGAGCCTTGCAAGGGGCTCCATTTGAGCCCCTGTAGTCTGTGGACTTAAAATGTTTGGCCTTGAAGATGGTATTTTTGGTGGTAATTGCTTCTGCCAGGCATGTTGGAGAATTGGGGTCTTTCTTGAGGTCTGCCTCATTTTTGCAGTTTTTGGAGGATAGGGTGGCGTTGTGGACTCACCCTACTTTTGTGCCTAAGGCGGCTTCTTTCTTTCATAGGGCTACAGAGGTGGTCCTTTCTGTTTTCTTTCCCAATCCCCACTCTGAGGAAGAGTCTCTGTAGCATCTTTTGGATGTGATGCATGCTTTGTTGATTTACTTGTCGCGCACTGCTTCTTTCTGTAAAGTTGACAATCTGTTTGTCACTTTCGGTTTGGCTAGACAGGACTTGAAGCCTTCCCTTTCTACTCTTAATAGTTGGCTTAAGGAAGCTATTCAGTTGGCTTACGGTGCCCAGGACAATGTTCTCTCTCATCCTGTACTGGGAAGGTCTACTCGTTCTGTGGCGGTGACTTGGGCCACATTCAAAGGGGTGTCCATGGAGGATATTTGCAGGAGAGCCACGTGGTCTTTTCCTCATACCTTTATGGCACATTACCAGCTTGAGGTTGAGGGTGGTGCTTCAGTTGCTTTCGCCAATTCTGTTCTGGGTTCTGTTGATTCTTAAGAATCTGTTTCTACCCAGTGTGTGTCACTTTAAAACCTGATGTTGCTACCTTCTGTGTGTTGGCTGTCTCCTGCTATCCATGAAGACAATTTTGCTTTGGTATCTGCTCATGTGTTGATTACTGTGGCGAAGAAGACTGACGAGGATGTAATATCCCGGTTACGTACCAGTAATCTTCATTACTCCGAGTCCTAGTCTTCCTTGCCACAGTATAGTTCCCATCCCTCCCGGCACTTCTTTGGGGGCTTCAGGTTTCTGTGGCTTTGTTTACAGGTCTTTGGAGTGTATGGTGCCTCCTTTTATCCCATTGGTGGATGGAGGTGGGGGCCATGTTGGAGGGATGGGAGACTATTAGGCTGACTTTATTTTTACTTGGAGTTTCTGTGGGAGCCTAAAGCTCATGTGTTGATTACTGTGGTGAGAAAGACTAGGACTCAGAGTAATGAAGATTACCGGTAAGTAACCAGGGAATTATCTTGAACCAGTATTTTTTAATGACCTATTAATGCTGTTTTCTTATGATTTGGTTGTGCAGGCTTGTTTTTATTTCTTATTATCGCGCTGTATGATAGTCCTAGTAGTCGGAGGTTGCATGCTGGATTATTCGGCAGGCGACCTCTGTCCCTTACTCGGTGTCATCCCTCCATTGCTCTTTGTTTGCAGGGTAGTTGTTTTCAGAAAGCTGTCAATGATCCACCCAGTGCCCTTCACAGGCGCACGTCTTTTGTTTCCTTGTTTGTGCCTCATGTCCTGGATACAGAAGGTGGTACCAACTGTAAGAACAGCCTGCTCAGAAGGGTGTGGCGTCTGTCTCTGTGTGAATGTGCTCAGCACACTTCTCTATTGATTCATCTTCCACTGCAATACATCAAGCCTTTAGGTTAACGTGCACCTATTCCATTCTGGCATGTAGGGAAGTTTTCAGGTGTGAAGACAAAAGGAAGTAACATTCTGTGCACACGAAAGCCTCACCCACGCTTTTCACGCACGATGGAAGGGAGCTTGTAAAAGAAAAGAAAAAAATTCAACACACAGTTTCTCGTTATGTAAAAGGGTAGAATTCCCGCGTAGCAGAATTGTTGTTTTATCTTCCTGAGCACCGTTCCCTTTCAACAAACACCTACATGGATTCAAATTTGGATCGTGAACACCTGCAAAATGTAAAAACAAATGGAGTTATCCAGCTGAAAATGTAAAACTCGTTGACAAGTAAAGTGCATTTCTTCTAACTGTAAAACACCTACAAATATATACTTATGTAGAATGTTGATATTCTGCTTTTGCTCCCTATCCAGCTGTTCTTCCCTTGAAAGTAAAATGTTATGCATTTGGGAAATAACAAGCCATATCTGACATTACACATCACCTGTCATATTTTCTTATAAAAGGGAAAGAGGCACACTGAAGAGATTTTTTCTGCGAGGTTAGCTGGTTCTCGCTTTTTATTTCTGACATGACAGCTTAGCTGTCTGCAAGACGTATTTGTACCAAGTCTTTCAAATATAGATAGTGAATTCAATTACCTTTTCACCTCACGTTTATTGGCTAGTTGGTGTAGGGTTCCACCTTCCAGAAAGGGCTTCAATTGGAATGAAAGAGTGACGGACCTTTTTGCGTCTGAAAAGTACAATCAATCATAAAGTTGTTTGTCAAATAGAATTATAATTCTCATATATGCATTCTATACAGAAAGTTATCCTTTTATGCTACTCTCCCCCTATCATTCACGAGGGTGATAGATTAGGATTTAACATGACATAAAGCAGGTGTGCATACTACACTTGTAAACAGCATTGCGAATATCTTTGTTTACATGCATTGGCCCTGGAAAGCCAGGCCTGTTTTCGTTGCCAATGCTTGTTTTAACTTGTACGAAAGCTTATGAGGGGACTGGCCAAATTCTTTGCCCCAGATTTAGTTTTAAATCTAGAGTTTGCTAAATATTTATAAATATTTTTGGGGAGATTAACAGGGGTGTCTATCAGAAATCCAGAAGTTCCAGAGATTCAGCCAAGAATGTTGTGCGGCCATATCAAATAAAACTATTGTTCGCAAAACCAGTCAGTCTGGCCTTTGTGAAAACTGACAAAAAGTAATAATAATCTAGTGGCCGAGCATTCCAGGTACACCAGCACTGGCACTGGTTTTCATTCCTTTTCTGGTGGCTGTGCGCATGTGTTCTGAAAAAATGCCATCCCTTACAGTGCCAAACAGCCAAGGTATGAAATGGGTTGACCCATTGTCCCCTGCTGTATCAGGAGGTGGGTAGATGGAAATTGTGAATTTCATTTCATCGGACCAATGGAAGAAGGCTAATCGGATGCGTTCTCTATTTATGTATATACTATATTTGTATTATTATTTTTGGGTTGAAAACATGAGGCTGGGGAGTATATCAGACTAAAAAACCAACACCATCGTCAGAACTTAACCTTTCCATCCATCCATCCATTTCCTCAAATGTCATGCTATGTTGATGGCGGCAAAGGATGCAGCTAGACCTAGGAATTCCCACCATCCCGACACCGCGACCATGTCACCAGCCTTCACAGACTGTCAAGTACAGACAGCATCTTCCATTCTGTACTTTTGCCTAGATGAAAGCATGCCTGAAAAGAGTCGAGAAGCTTAGTCTCGTTTCCAAGTGTTTAAAACTGTCGAAGAAATCTTTCTCCAATAGCTTCTTTAGATAATGGGAGAGTAAAATAGATCACAAATTGCTCTAATCATTTGATTTGAACAATGTCTTTTTCGCGAACATTTGACTGTTGCAGCTTATCATGCAGTGAGCATAACTCCCCACATCAGGGAGTTGGTAAATAATATCGGCAGTTCAGCAGATGTGGACCAGGCATGTTCGTGGTCTTGCAGTACTAAGATCACTGTGTGGGACGAGGGATTCTACTGGCTATAGCATCAAACTCTCCAATTGTAATTTTATTATGTGCAGTAATAAAAATGTTGTGCTACCTCCAAATTATTGTTGTCACAGCTGGTTGCTTTACTTGCTCAAAAATTAAACTGCAATCTATTTGGAGATCAGGAAAATTGTCTGGTGTTTATCATCCCTTGTTTGGGTAGGTGTTTTGATGTCAGCAAAACTTGTCGGAGATATTATGGGGCGGATTACGATCTCGTTAGGAAGGCCTCCAGACGGGTTCCAGAACGAACAAATCCAATTCGGAGCCTATGTTTCCGACCAAATCTTCCCCTGTTATGAATGACAAAGTATGATGCGAAGGTCTCGTTCGTGTCGATGGAATGGTTTCCGGACCTGATTCTGCCAGTCCGATTCAATTGGAGCCAAATTGTGCCGCGCAATGGAGCCGGCTTTCAAACGAGCGACTACGATGCATGATTCGGACAGCCATATCGACTCGTCAGCGAGATTAAATGACTGTGGGAATCAGACTTCGGGGGCTGTAGCAGGACCCCCTTCACCCGGGGCCCTACGAATCGGTCCCGTGGGGGTACCCTTGGGTCTCCCTTTACAGGCATGCACAGTGTGGCGGGCACCATGGGGTGCCGGCAACAGGGTGTACGCTTTTTCCCACCCTCCCCTTTTTGCTATGGGAGCCTGTGTACGCGTTCGATATACAGACTCCCATTGAGTTCAATGGGAGCTCGAGCAAACCGAGTCTGTCACCATACAGGTGCTTCGGAATCGGTCGCTCAGACTCATTAGGAAAGTCCTACGGATACGAGTCGCCGAGTCGTACAGAGGGCTTTCCTAGTGAGATCTTAATGGGAAACATCCTTTACAATGCTACTTTTACCACGCAGTGCCTTTACGAAGCAACTTTTACAACGCATACCATTACAACGCATTGCGCTGGGGGGTGCTCTAGGATAGGGAATACGTTTAATTTACTATCCAACACCTTCCCTAGTGTCCACGGGGACTGGAGTTGGAATAGTAAATTAAACTTTTCACTATCCAGCACCCCAAAGCGCTATGCGTTGTAAAGGTTTGCGATGTAAAAACCGCGTTGTAAATGCATGCGATGTAAAAGCATGCGCTGTAATGTCATACATCCGATCTTAATCGGCCGCTATGTCTATTGCAGGTGATACAATAGAGCTCCCCCTGATCACAGAAACCTTTACATACACAGAAAAACTGGAATTCACATGATTAGTTATCACACACTGTTTGTCCATATATGATATGAATAAGAATGATTGCAACTTTTATGAACAGATAATAAAGAAATACACACATCAGAGTGCAGGTTGGATACGCCCCAATCATTTTTCATAACACTTCCCAAATCAATTATTCCAATCCCTGCCAAGGTAAAACCAGTAAATGCCAAGTAGTTATGTAAAGCTTCTCTACGTACCATATTGTGCCATCAGACCTAAAGTCAGAACTTCGTGATGAAGCATCCCCTCCCCAACCTGTCCATTATGGGCCTAAACACACCGCAAACACTGGTATCTTACAACCATTTCTCATGCATGTGGCTCCAGGAGGGGTCAGCTTGTGCTCAGCCCCTGTTGTGCTACTCTGAGCACTGGACAATATACTTGTGTCGAATCATAGCACATTCTTGGCAGCCTGCCTCTACAATGCCTCATCTTCTTCCCTTAAGATAGAGCTCGCGAATACATCTGTCCGTTTCAGGCGCTGTGTTTCTTAAAAAGCTTCAAAGAGTCGATAGTATTCTTTCTCCAGCTTCTTAACGTGAGCATCTGAGAAAAGGACAGTTTGTACACTCTTGTTAGAAAATTAGCAGGTTTGTTTTCAAGGCCTTCTGCTTCAATCATACATTAATGCACATGCAGTAACAGAGACAATTTAACACACAGAAAGGTCAATGTTATATTTAACATTATAAAGACACATAAAAAAAACGACATGTGCGAACAGGATGAAAACGATGACCTAATGTGTGGTTCTTGAGTTACACAATTTTACGTTAAATACAGTCAAATGATCCAAAAAATTCAGTTCCAGTAGAACAATGGAGCCTAAAAGGCTTCAAAGACCACCTAATAATATAACTACTAGTCCTCCTTTTCACATCCTACAGCGCAAAATCCATTTCCACCAGTTGCGGCAGGTATGAATTGGGAGTGGGTGGAGGGGGGGGGGTCACGCGTGGGTTTGCGTGTGTGGGGATTTCAAATTTTATTTTAACTTACCTTACCGGGTCACGCGCTGCCTCCGCTCCTGTCCAGGTCACGCATTTTCCTGCTGCTTTCCTGCTCGCCTGCCTATGGCAGGAACAGGAAGCAGGCCGTCTCTCTCCCCTCCCCTAAGCCAACCACAACGCTGCAATGGCAGAGTTGTGATTGGTGGGGCCAGCGGCCAGCTGGGCGCCTATGGGGAGGCCATTTTCTCTATGTAGTCTTCATGCAGCCTACATAGAGAAAATGCAGAGTGCACATGACTGGTTTGGTCAGCCCCAGAGGGTTGACCAAACAGTCAGGGCCCACAGCATTGGGCAAGCCACTCCTCACCCAACCAGGCATACCATTCTGCTTTCTGGCAGCGCGAGAAGCAAAAACATAAAATGATATTTAAACTACCATTTTATGCTTCTGCTTCTCGCACTGCGAGAAAGCAGTCGGGCAACGTTCCTCCGACCTAATGGAGGAGCCGCCCCTGATTTCCACTCTCATATTCCTTAGCTTGCCTATCAATCCCACCCTCTGTGACCCCTCTTTCTATCCGGATAATCTTAGCTCTCGTTTTCACTCCGTGCCTCCCAAGCCCTTTCCTCATTTTTCCACTGGGCTCCATTCCACCTTTATCATACCCAGGTTCCTGATTTCACTCTCCGTATCCACTTTTCACTCACATCGTCCATGGACCCCTCTGACCCTGTATTTCTTCATCCTTAGAGTGAATGCAAATGTGGCCTTATAATCGGGCACGAGACAGACACAGCCTCGAATTCATGATGAGCAAGTATTTGGAAGCTATTGCATTTAGTCTCGTATATTAAAGCTTGTTAAACACCACGTGCTGCAGAAAGAGAGCTTCAGTATGATAAATAGGTAAACACTTAATAGCAGACCATAAATATATATAAACAAATATGTACTTTAAACAAGCTTGGTGGTAGTAGTATAGCGTCATTTTAAAATGTTGGACTGTCTGCCATGCTGTTGTGAGTTCCACTAGCTGCAAAACAAAACAGGGCTGTAGTCTGCCCTCATTTTTAACAAAAATATTTTTGAAATCTTTAAGACACATGTTTGTAAAAACGTAAGCACGGTATTTATGTCTTTACCAATGTAATTAAGTATAGAGTTCTTAGTGCTTAAGTTGTAGAGAAAAAGTGCCAGCTACTTTTCAGGAGGCCGATGCAGCTTGCACCCCCATTACCCCTGCCAGCACTGCCAATGACAGCACCAACGCAACTACAAAGTATCACACTCCTACAAGTGTTGCAATTCACACTATTCCAGGCCTCGAAAGCTGTAAGAATGACTTGGACGGCAGGTATTAATAAACAACTCTTTCTGTGCGCATCTCTAAATTGTGCAACAGCGCCACCATGTGGCAGCCTGTCATAAGTGCCAGTGTTGATAATATAGTCCCCCGTGAGGAGCACGTAAACAATCGGCTCAAATTACGCACTGGGTGCTCATTCAGATATTAGGTAGCGCGTGGATATACATAGGGAAGCTGGAACGTTTCCCAAGATATTATTGTTCGCCCGAGTTCTGAAACTCAAGATCTGAACATCTACCAAGTCCATGAAGTGTATGCATATATAATCTCAATGGAACTTCTCTGAGCCTGTGTTTGTTCAGTCAGGACTGGAGCAAATAGGATACTTTATGTATGTTTGAGTTGGATGGAATCTTGTGATTCAAACCTTGGAGGTTACCAGATGGCTGTAACGGGTTTTGGGTCCCCATTGTTTTGTTTAAGCAGATGTAACTTGTGGGAGAAAAGAGAAAAAGAAACGCATCTATCAATGCTACCTCTCTGCAGTGCTTGATTTGAGCTGGTGCTTTCTGGTGCTCAGCACTAGCACCTAATCCTCGGCACTGGTGCTTCTAGCTTTAGCACCAGTTAAGGACACACTTATTTAGAAGGCACATGATTTTCTCCAGACTCACAGGATGTTGAGCACATGCCAAGACTCGAACCAGGTTTTCAAGCTCTGAAATCGGCAGCTCTACCCATTAGGCCAAGTCCTCTCCAGGTTATTAAGTGCCGGTGGCTCAAGTCAGGAGACAACTCATAGCCGGAGAAAGAGAGACGGACGGCTTCCCTATCCTGGGATGGGATTACAGATATACATCCCCGTATTGGGGGCAGTGCTGGACCACGGCTCATTTTCGGAGAGGCCCTCCAGATATTTTCAGCGTATTTGCTAAACAGCCGTTTCGGGACAGAACTTTATGTACTATTATCATACATGGGCCGTTTTGACCTTTATTGAGGACCAGCTAAAACCACTTTGATGGCCAACTGATAATACATGGACAAATTTAAAAATTTGCATATTCTTCGGGACGGAATTATCACCGAAAGAGAAGTATTACAAATAGAAGATTGAGCCTTGAAGAAGTCGCGGTACAGTGTGCCCACCGGGTGATGAAACACGTGTTGGCTAAGAAATCAATACAACCAAATAAGAAATAAAAATAGAGAAGAATAAAAGAAGATGCATTGATTGTCTACTTTGGCATTTACTTATATGTGGATTGTAATTCTAGCTTGTGCTGGGGACTGTGTTGTTGTTGTATGGCTGGCCGAGACCACATCATAGGGAGAAAGGCGGTTCTCTCTACCCTTCAGCACCGTTGTTAATACTAGGCACAGGGCTTATTAGCTTGTGAATTTTCTCCAGAGGCGCCATCACCCTATTCAAGCACCACCCACCCATATCTAAACATTTTACTTTGGTTAAGTCTTTGGTCAACTCCTATTCTTTTTTTTGTTATTGGACAGACAGCCTGACATTCTTCGTCCTATTTGCAGTCCACTTTTTTTGAGTTTCTTTGTAAATCTCTTCCATTTTAGGGAGATGTATATCTTCTTTGTTATTTCACATTGGCTGTTAGCATTCACCTTGCTGTCTTTGGTATCTTCTGATTCTTTTATCCGGTGAATCTCAAAGTTCTTCTCAAATGTTAACTGTGTTTTAATTGAGCTGCTGTCTATGTTGTAAAATGTGACCAGATGAGGATTTGTGTCTCTTTGAAAATTATGAAGTATGTTTCATATGATCAGATTATGCCAGTCCTGTAAGAAATGCTTCCATTAGAGGTCAAATGGGGTGTTCATTTCCATTAAGTGTTGGTTCCGCTCATTGCATTTTTACTTGATTTGCCTGTGACTATGACATTTTCTTTTGTTTATCCAGAGCACATGTTGTGTACTCTGCGACTGAGTCAAGTCAAAATCTTTATTCGATTGTGGGTTTTACAATCATAAAAGTGCAATTTATAAACACACAATAAAAATAACATTAAAAACAATTCATTTCAGTTGGCAAATAGAGACACAGTATACAGTACAATATATTAAGCAGTACGAGCATGGGCAGCATATGATTAAAAATATAAATAACTGTAGTATTAAAAACGCCTAAAAGAGATGCAATGTGATTAGCCATCCATGCTTTTTCTAAAGCTGATGGCCTTTTTAAGAAAGTTACAAACAAATAAAGTGCAATCGCTATTCAGTAGTTGTAAATAATAAAGTGCAGGTTTAATTTGTGAAAAACTCAGCTTTTTGAGGCACGGTTTAAGGTATAGTTTCCGTGGGATCAAATAATAGGGGCAAATAAAAAGGAAGTGTGCCAGATCTTGTGGAGACTTTCCGTCGCAGCCACAAGCTGGCAACACTTCTCCCCGTTGAGCCCCACTAGGGACCGCCAATAAAAGATGGAAGAGGTCAAAGCGGAACCTTATTAACAGAAATCTTTCATAACTGGACATGGGCCAAGTCAAATAAGGTTCCGTTTGCAAGCAAGTTTTTAAAAGAAAATGTTTCCTGACACTAGCCTTCTGCAACTCAACCTCTTCTCTGTCAGTGCCTCTTAACAATAATATAGCATTCTTAACCGAACTAACATCTGTTTTTGTAATTAAGTTTGGGGCATAAAACAGGTCCCGTCGGTCAATTGCTGTTAGGCTGTCCTTTATGTACTTCACCCACGGTATTTTAAGCCTCCCATCTAGCTGTAAAACTTCTTTCATTATGGCATGTGTTAAAGGGATATCGTTGTTTAGCCAGCAGTTCAGCCAACATATAACAGGGCTTACTGCTATTCTGTCACCTAAGTGGGGAATCCCTAGCTCCTCATGAACCGAGAAGTTCCCAATACCCCTGGGGAGTCTCAGGATCTTTTTTAGAAAATTATTTTCTGTGACCTCTAGGTCTTTACTCTTACGATAACCCCAAAGCTCACTCCCATAGCAAGCACCAGCCACGCTTTTTGCTTGGTACAGTTTGAGCAATGCGGTCGTCGGGCAATTGCCGATTTTTTTTGCAAAGCCAAGGATGGCCGCATTGACCCTTACTGTTGCTCCCTTCTTCTTGGAGACTGCAGGGCCCCAAGACAATTTATTGTCAAGCAGAACCCCAAGATAAGAGAAAGAGTTGGTTGATGGTATTTTCTCGCCATTTATACTAAAATGGTCGGTTTTCAGACCACCCTTGCCTACTTTCATAACGAAGGACTTGGCGTTGTTTATGCTCAAGCCACGTGACTCCATAAATTTATGGAAGGAGTTTAAAAGTTTCTGAAGGCCGATTGCTGTTCTTGAAATAAGAACAGCATCGTCTGCGTAGAGTAATACAGGTACCCCTCTACGTTCGACTAAGGGATAATCTGCTTCTACGTTAAGGAGAGAATCCTCCAGTTCGTTAATATACAGGTTAAATAAAAATGGGGCCAAGATGCAGCCCTGTCGAACACCACGGTTTATTTTAAAATCATCCGTTACATTAAGGTCTTGGGAGTAACGGACGTTCGCTCTGGTATCTGTGTGCAGATCAGCGAGGAAGTGGACAAGGTTACTCTCTACACCCATTCTCAGCAAGGCAGCCCAGAGTAGGCTTCTGTCTACACAGTCAAATGCGGACGACAGGTCCATAAATGCCATGTAGACAGTGCCTTGTCTTGCCAGCGTATACTTGCTGAGAATAAGATATAGGTTCAGGCACTGCGTGATGGTCGAATGTCCTGCTCTGAACCCATATTGAATGGGTGAAAGGATGTTATTATCTTTAGCCCAGGTGGATAACCTGTTGAGAATTACGCCCCCCACCACTTTAACTACTGAATTTAATAAAGAAATGGGCCTATAACATAATGGGCTACTGCGATCGCCCTTCTTAAAAATGGGGACTATGGTGGAAAGACCCCAGATTCTAGGGCACCCAGTTATCACCGCTGCATTGATTACAGCGGTAAGATCCGGAGCCCAGAAAGGGATACTGGACTTAAACAGATCCGGTGGTAAACCATCCGGACCTGGGGCCTTATTGGTAGTTAGACCCTGTATTCCCCTAACAATCTCTTGTACTGTGAAGCACAATGGAGTCACAGATGAAGATAAAACATCAAAATCTGCCTGAAGCTCGTTACTCTTAAAAATTGCACTGAAGTGGGAAATCCACTCCCCCTCTGAGATATTTGTCCCAAGGGCTGTGTCATTTAGATTATCAAACAAAGGTTTGTTAATTATTTGCCAAAACCTGCTGCTGTTCCCCAACACTGTGGGGTCTAAAAGGGATTCAATGACATTGGCCTTGATTTCCTTTTTCCTGGTAGCTGTAGCTTTCCTATAGGCCAAGCGAAGATTTCTTATCAGATCGCCGTCTCTGGGTTTAGATTTTAATGCCTGTTTCAAATCCCTACTTGCCTTAGAGCAATTTTGATCAAACCATTTGGAGTTATTCTCACTGACTCCCTTAGTGGGTGCTGTGAGCATGGAACCAATTTTAGTGACCAGCCCCTCAAACCTGGACAGAATGTTCACAGGGCTTGAATCGGGCAGTAAACAAACAGATAACTCCTCTTCACATGTGCTAGTTATTTTCGAGTACAGGGTATCTTGGTTGATCATTGACCATCTAATGCGTCGTCTGCCGTTCACACACCTTAGCATCCCATGGTCAGTACGTGACTGACGTTTCGGAAAAAGAGGACCACCCAACTTTAAAAGAAGTGGGTTGTGATCACTAAAAACGCTAGTAAGGATAGTGAAGTGCGAGACCCAATGAACAACGTCCGGAGACATTAGTATATGGTCAATAAAGGTTCCCTGCCCATGTCCTTTAAAGGTTGGAGTCTCAAAGATTTTTGTATCCGGGACCAGCGACATGGCTACAGTCAGATTGTGTTCGTTCACCAAGTCGTTTAAATTCTTACCGCCCCTACTATGAGAGAAATGAAAGCCATCCTCAATATTACACCCTAGGGACCCCATTGGAGTCTTCGCTGGGTTTCCACATGGTTGAACATTAAAATCACCTGCTAGCAACAGATAACGTGATACAATATAGACATTTTTGCTCAGTATATCAGATAGGGAGGCAATGTTACAAGCTTCATTACTGTTAGTTGCATTATAGAAGTTGACCAATGTCAGCACATTCTTACCATTTTTTATATCAATCATCTGTGTATTCAAGTTAACATTATGACAGTTGCTAATATTACAGCGCAGACCTTGGTTAATAAAGATGGCTAATCCGCCCTTGGCTCTGCCCCTGGTCGAAGCAACCGCTGGGTTAATAATGTTATTAAGCACACAGTACTTTCTTGCAGTCTCTGGGTGGAACAGCATATCTCCATTCGATTTTCAAAAGTGCTTTAGGCTGTCCTGCTTTTGCCGGGCTTTTTGACCTGGCAGCAGTAAAAGTAAACAATTATTCTCTTATTCACACCAGTCAGTGTTTGGGATGTTACATATGTAGGTTGTATGTTAGAATATCTAGAAAATAAATATCGACATACAGACATATTGTATTAAAAACACTGTTTAAAGAACCATTACGTTTTCTTACTATGTATGTAAATTACAAAAATGTTGTCCCAAAAATATTGTGGAACAGAATATAACAAAGAGAAAGATAAAAATATTGTTTTTTTCAATAAAAATGTAATTATTAGTAGTGTATTTATAATAAATTATTATACAATATAATTTAAAATAACTAATTAATTACCGAAAACATTTATATATATATATATATATATATATATATATATATATATATATTATTTAAAAACAATAACGAAACACATTTGTAAATATATTAAACTTAAAAATTAACAAAACTAAATTCAAATTAACAAACATATATATAACCAGCAAATATATCTAACCTAATTTAAATGTTAAAAATAATGTATGAAAATACTTGTAATTGATACTTTAAGTATATAAATTAAATATACATACAGATTTTTTTCAGTTTAAGAAAGTTTTTATTTTGTTTAAACAAAGTTCAATACAAAAACGATAAAGTAGTACATGAGAACCAAGTGAAACACATGTGAGGCAAAAACAAACTATAAAATAACGGTTCAGTAATAAAAGAAAATATGAAAAGATAGAGAGAAGAAAAGATGAAAGAATAGGAAAAGGGGAGAGAAGAAAGAAGAGAAGAGAAAAGAAGGAAGGAAGAAAGAGAAGAAGAAAGGAAGGAAAACCTGAGGATAGAAAGGCCCAAAAATCAGATAGAAGGGGAGGATGAAAGATAGTTGGAAAAGGGGAGCCAAAGAAGATCAGATTAAACTTTAGAGGAGATAGAAGAAGAGGAAGCAATAGCAATCCTATGTTCATCACATATGAAGTTCCACCAAGTAAGAATAGATAATTTGGAATTATCCTTCCAACAAGATAAAATTACTTTTTACGCAACAGCAATGAATAAGTCCAGTAATCTTGCACTAGAAGGAGCAATATCAATATCAATTGAATCAGAGCCTAAAAACACATTTAAGAATGATAAGGGAACAGAACAGTTAAACATGCGCATGCAAATATCCCAAACAGAGTTCCAAAAAGCCAAAACAGAGGGACAGTCATATAATTGATGTTTAAGTGAACCTGGGAGTAAAGAACAGGACCAACAAAGAGTAGGGGATGAGGGCGAGAACTTGGCAATACTAAGTGGAGTGAGAATCGATCTATGATAAATAAAATATAATGATTGAGTAATGCGGGCTGCAACAGAAGTCTTAAACAGTTTGCTCCATATACAATTCCATTCATCAACAGAAAGAAAAACGGACAAATCAGATTCCCAAGCAATTTCAGTAGCTGACTTAGACCGTTCCAGAACATTGGAAGACAATAATTTATAGACAAGGGCAGCTTTAGGTTGGTGGAGGGAAAATAAGGGATAGAGGGGAGAGGTGGGAGAAAAAGAGGGTATGGTATCAGAGGAAGGAAAGGTTGATAAATACGAAGTTATAGCATTAGTAATAATGGTATATTCCTTGAGACCAAACATGGGATAGGTTGTACAAAACTTGCATTTCGGAGAAAGAAATAATGACATTATTGGCGAAAAATTGATGTACAAATACAATATCCTTTTCTTTCCAATACTTGTAGTAGAAAGATTTGCCCTTATATTTGAGGAATTTGTTATACCAGACACAAGATGACAAAAAACATTGGATTAGAGACAAATCTTTAGTGAATATAGCATGCAATAGAGATTGTGAGTGTTTTGAAACCGTATGTTTAGATAAAAACGAGCAGTTGGACGTAAAAACAGTATGCTGAAACGAAAAACCTTGTAGTTATGATCATTCAAAAGTAATCCATTTAGGAATCGGGGAATCATGAAAGTCAAAAGCTAAAGAAAAGGATTGCTTAATGAGGAAGGCAGAATGGTAGAGCTTAAAATGAGGGAAACGAACCCCGCCTTCCGTTTTAGGACGTATGAGTTTATGTAAGGCAATGCGAGGGTGTTTGTTATTCCACAAAAATTTGGAGCAAATAGAATTTAAACGAGTAAAATAAACATTCGGTATTTTCATGGGAAGCATTGAAACAGTATATAATACGTGAGGCGTAATCATCATTTTGATCAAGTCTACCCCACCAAGATATAAATAAGGGGGACCAACTTTGAAGGAGGGATTGAATTTTCTGTGTGAGGGATGCGAATGTAGCTCTGAGAGTTTCAATAAGGGACGATGAAAACCAAATGCCAAGATATTTGATTTTGGAGGGACACCATGCAAAGTCAGTGGAGTTAAATATGTATTGATAGCAAGTAGAGTTTAGAGGTAGTACTTCAGTTTTAGATAAGTTAAGTTTATACCCAGAGACTGAGGAGTAAAGGAGGACTTCGTTCATAAAATGGGGAAGTGACGTGACAGGATTAGACATGTAGACTAAGATGTCATCTGCATAAGCAGATAATTTAGTTTCAACAGAGGAAAGTTTAAAGCCAGTTATTTGGGAATTAGAGCGGAGACGCTCAAGAAAGGGTTCAAGGCAGAGTATAAACAATAACGGGGGTAGGGGGCAACCTTGTCTTGTTCCCCTACATAAGGGAAAGAACCTAGAAAATTGGTTATTGACAAAAATACTGGCACGGGGAGCTGAGTAAAGGAGTTTAACCAAGGAAATAAAAGAGGGACCAAAACCAAACCAGTGCAATGTGCGGAACATAAATTGCCAATTAATGCGGTCAAAAGCTTTCTCCGCATCAAGAGATAAGGCAGCTAGAGGGGCTTTGAAGTGTTTACTATGGGAAATGACATTAGCGAACATACGGGCGTTGTCAGCGGCAAGTCTGCCTTTGACAAAACCAACTTGATCCGTTTTAATAAAAAGTGGTATGAGAGAATCAAGACGGGAGGCGAGGATTTTAGCAAAAAATTTACAGTCATAATTGATCAGGGAAATAGGGCGGTAGTGTTTACACTGGGATTGATCCTTGTCAGGTTTGGGAATTATGACGATAAGTGCATCCAAGAAAGACCCCGAAGCCCTAGCATCAACAATGAAGGAATTAAACAGTTGCAGTAATTTAGGGACAAAAATAGCATGGAGGGCAGAGTAAAACTCAATTGGCAAACCATCAGGACCAGGAGCTTTTGATTTTTTTAAGGAGTTGATGGCCTGAAGGATCTCTTGAGAGGAAATGTCTTTTTCCAATTGAGCAAATTCATCAGGGAGTGCAGGAGGAGGGGGGAGACCCTCAAAAAAAGAAGATGAATTTTGATCGGTGGGGCGTGTGTCATCAGTATAAAGATTATGATAGTAGGTATGGAAAACCTCAGCAATATCTTCATCAGAAGTAACTAGTGTGTTTGTAGAATCATTTAGAATAGTTTCACGTTCAGATTTAATTTTGAGGTAATTCGCCAACATTTTACCAGCCTTATTCTGACCTCCATGAAACTTAGATTTAATCTTCAACAGAGTATTACATGCTTCAGTAGTAGCAATTTTATTCAATTCAGATTTCGCTTTAACGAGATTACGGAGGGCATCAGAGTTTTTGGAGGAGATATACAAATGTTCCAATTGTTTAATAGAGGTAAGTTGTTCCTTATACTTAGATGAATTGAGTTTCTTTTTTTTTGAGACATAAGAGATTGTAAAAGCCTGCAGGGCAGCTTTGAAAGCGTCCCAATTGTTGGGAACCGATGTGTCTGTCGGAACATTAAAAGTGAAGAACTCAACTATAAAATTCTGAACCTCTTTCAAATAGACAGCATCTGACAAAAGGGACGTGTTAAATTTCCAACGACTGAATTTGGAAGATGTTAGGGTAAGGTCAAGGGTAGCAAAAACAGGGGCATGGTCCGAGATAAAAATAGAGCCAATTTCAGATTTGTGCAATGTGGGAAGGAGATACTTACTAACTAAAATATAATCAATCCTAGATCTGGTGTGGTGTACATTCGAGTAAAACGTATACTCCAGAGTGTCAGGATTACAAGTTTTCCATACATCGTATAAGGGACGGGAAGAGATAGCAGATTGGAAACATTTATAAGTTTTGTTGGGACGAAATTTAGTTGAGGAGAGTCTGTCAGAAAAGGGATCCATCCATTGGTTAAAGTCACCAGAAATGACAATATTGGGGCAGTCAATAGAGGAAATAAGAACTTTAACATCATTCCAAAATTCAGGAGCAAGGCGGGTAGGACCATAAATGTTCACAGAAACCAATGTTTTGGGTTGGATCACAACTTTAGCCATAACCCATCGACCTTCAGTATCAGCCTTGGAGGAAAGAATTTGGACACCTAAACCTTTGTGAAATAAAATTGCAACACCTCCCTTGTTGTTGACAGCAGGAGAATAGACAACTTGACCCACCCTTTGTCTCTTGAGCTTTGGAGATTCTGAATATGTACAGTGGGTCTCTTGAAGAAAAACAACCTGTGAATTAAGCTTAGATAAATGTGACAATACCTTTTGACGTTTGACGGGGTGACCCAAACCACGAACGTTCCACGTGACAAGGTTACACACGGTGGGAGGAAAGGAAGAGGATGAACATCTGGGGTGAACACATTGCAAGAGAACGACTAAAACAAAAGAGATAAGCAACAGAAACATTACAAATACAAATAATATCCGACAAAAGTACACTGATTTGAGAAGATATGCGAAAAAGTACCAAGAACGACATAGCAAGTAAGCATGGGCGGATCTAGCGGATCTCGCGTACGCGAAATTGCGGATTTACGGATTCGCAATCCGCGAAGATACGCGAACTCTTGCGGATTTGCGGATTTTCCCGTTTTTTGTGTTGGCGAGCGTTCGCGCCGATTTTGGGACAATTTCGCAATTGCGAACTTACTTTTCGGCACGCAACGGCCGCGACTATGTTGTTTCTACGTCTGGTTTATCATCACAGGTTCACAGCACCCTCTGTTTCACCACTGCCACCCTCTGGGACACCCATGCCACCCTCTGGTACATCCTCACTGCCACCCATTAGGTTTGTTTATCACTGTAGTTTATGGGGGGTAAAAAAAGCAAGCACACCTCCCCTACTTCAACTGCCATGAATTAATTGGGGGTTGATTAATGTGTCAGTTATTTAGAAAGTTCCAGTCTGGCTGGCACCTGCTTCCTTCCTTATCTGTAATTTGCTTCCTGTTGCAGTGAATTTTTTTTTCACAGGACCTTTATGGTCTACTTGTAGCTATTCTATGAGCCTGCTGTTTGGGTCATAGCAGGGTCATAGAATAGTTGCAAACTCTGGAGGGGCCCCTCAGGAAGCACTACAGTGAATGTTACAAATGTTAAGTTTGAACTTTTGCACCTGCTCATTGCTTTCAGTTTAGCAAAAATCGTTTTTTCTGCAATTTCGCGCGTTTTTTGGGGCGCGAATCCGTGCGAGATCGATTTCGGGAGCCGCGAATGCTTGCGAATACACGTATTTTTTTTTTGCGACGTGTATGTTCGCGTGCTTTTGCGCGTGTTCGCGAGGCGCTTGTAGCTATACGTTTGCCAAGTTACCCTAGCGGTCGTACACGGGCGCGGCCATCTTGTTTGCGTGACGTAATTCCGTTTCCGGCCGCTATGTGTAATCTCGCAAACTGTGCTGCTCGCTAGTACAATTTTGCGCGTGCTCGCGAGGAAAATCTCGCGCAAACTTACCCACGCGGTCGTGAACGGGCGCGGCCATCTTGTTTCTCATTCATTTCTATGGTTCTGGGCATGCTTTCTGTATCCTCTCTGAATCTCTGCCATCCTTTGCTTGTTTGAAGTTTATTTAATCTATTTTACTTATTATCTATCCCTCTATTTTTCTAGCTGTATATTTTTGTGTTTTCTGCTACTTTTAGTTACTTTTAAACTACTTTTTTAAACTCTTTTCTTTTCTTTTCTTCTTCACTATTCTATTTCTTCTTTATCATTTAAGTTTATTTCTGCCCAGACCATGGTAAAGGGAGCCGGGAAGCACCCTGAGAAGGGGAAGGGTCCCGCACCCCGTGCCCGGCTCCCGTGCGGGCGTTTGAGGGGGGAGCAAGTGGTGCCGCGGGAGATCTTCAGCGCGGAGGAAGTGGCGGCACTCATCTTCCACGTCCAGCGCCGCCTCCCCAAGACGATCCTGGGAGGCGGCAAGATCGCAACTGGCTATGGCATCCGGGAGCGCCGGAAGCGGTGGGAGAAGGTGTGCCGGGCCATGTATAAGCTCTCTGGGGTCCGGCGCACATATAACCAGGCCACCCACCGCTGGACCGATGTCATGGACCGGGAACGGGACTTGCTGGACGCGCTCGGCGTAGAGGTCCCCGGGTTTGGTGAGTAGTAGTAGCTATTCATCACTACTCTGTTTTAACCGGCTCTGTTATTTGCAAATCTTTGTTCTTTACCAAGAGCAATAATGCTGCCGATTACATTGTAGGTAAATTATATTTGAAAATCTTCTATGCATTTCAGGTGCACTGCTCTCCTTCTCAGTAGCCTTGCTTGCTACTATGCTTATTTGTTTTGTACATTGTGTTCATTTCATTGGCCTGAGAAATTATGTATGAGTGTAGTGTAAAGATAAGAACTGCGTAATGCTAGACACTAAGGGTCATATTTTCAATTACCGGCGCATCCCTGCAAAGTAGCAGGGATGCGGCAGTAATTGTGTGCCATGCCACCACCACCCATTGGCCCAAAACGTCACAGAAGCCTTACGCATCTGTGCCGTAAAGGCGGCGCATTGCTGGAGTTGCGTGCCAACGATGGCGCAGCTCCAGCAATGCTCTGGGGTACCCTATCTCCCCAATGCTGCATCAAGCCGTACGTCGGCTTCAAGCGCGCAGGGTTTGACTCATGCATCATTGTCTTAAAAGTGACTGATTGACATCTTGTAGATTTCCCTCAGCCACTTTTAGGATTCGTCCCTGCGCAGGTACGCCCTCCCTTGCGCCGGAACGCCCCCTGATGGCGCAGGGCTTTACAACGTGATGCATCGCCCATAATTTCTTTTTTTTTTTATATATACGCCGCACCAACACCATGGCGAGTCTTTTGTTCTGCCGCTGCGTCACAAAAGTCACGCAACAATGGAGGAAAATGAGCCGCAAGGGACTTCTAAATCAGCCCCAACAGACTGAAGTCCACTCCTTCCTTTAGACACATGGCTATAAGAAGAAATAGTGGTGGTGGTGGGTGGATTGATAGTTTGAGTATTCACTGATCTGCAAGCAGGATGGACTTTGTCTGTCACTTCGCGTGCTGCGGACTGCTGCCTGCAGTGCCAGGCCTAGGCAAACCTCTTTAGTAGTCTGTTTATTGAGTTACATAGGAACTTTGTAAGTCAACGGTCCGCAAATCAGGCAATACGAATAACGTAGTATACCACATGAGATAGATCCCGTGGAATAGTTGTCTATCTATTTGCTATTTCTCCAAAAAATGTTGTTATTGTTCTTTTGAAATGGTTGATTTGGTTGACAAATCTCATCCATGTTTTCTGGTCTTTCTTTCTTTCATGTTGTACATCAGCTCCCCCCAAGGGCAAGAGGACACAGGAGGAGGAGGGTGCTGTTCAGGATGCAGGCCAGGATCGGGCAGGCGAGGGCTCCTTTGCTGGCCCCAGTAAGTTTTAATTGTAATAAAGAGTACCTATTTTTTCCTAGCGTTCCTCATTCGATTTTTTCTAAATCGTCTTTGATCTTCTTGTAGACTGGATATAAATTCTTATCCTGGCTCTAATATGACTCCCTGTGGTATTACTAGATTATTCTTATTAGTCTGTCTGTGTAGCTAACTAAGATTGGACATTTGGCAATTCCATTGGACTCCCATTCTATTCAGCAATAGCTCTATGCACTGTCTCCTTACTGACTAGATAGTGTGGCAGAGTCATTCAGCTCCCGAAGTCACCGATTATTGATCCCCAATGATCTCTAGATTATCGTACGCAGGACAAGAGAGTACGGAGTCACAGCACAGTCAAGAAGTGTCAGAGGCACTACTCATGCTTGCAAAAATTCCAAAACCTTTAGCTCATCCACTCTAGTCTGGAGGACCAAAAACCACAGAGTCTATTTAAGTTTAAAAGCTTTATTAAAAGTAAACACATTTATTAAAATCTACTTTGTCATAAAACTATTTCACTGAAAACGGAAAAGTGGTTAGTGCTGACGATTAATTGGACACATTTCTTGTGGTCGAGCCGAGCTCTCACCTGATTTGAACTTGATCCTGGTCGTGTTCTTAGGAGTCAAGCTTCTGTCTGTTAGGAGAAAAAGTGGTGCGTGTTAAAAATAAAAAGCAAGCATTCATCAGTTGTGCATAAAAGTGCAGCAAGACAACAGCCTTCCCTGGAAAAAGGGACATTTTTACTTTAGAGTAGACAGTCACAAATTATTACATTGTATTCTGTTTTTTTAACATTTCTCCTAGACCAAATATTATATAGTAGTGAGTGGTGTATTCTAACATTCTTAAATGTACTTTGTAGGTGTAACATCTGGTGACGGGGCCAGCGCGGAGGTGGCAGTGTTGGGCGAGGACTCGGAGGACTCTGGGGAGGAGGCGGTGCAAGAGCCGGCGGACGGTCCTGTGGGGGTTCAAACGGTGGTGGCGGAAACAGGTAAGCTATATATTCCTTACTTATTGAGATTGAAGACTGCATAGTGTGCTTTCTGCACGGGTGTATTACAAATCAACCAGGTAGTAGCCTCCTCGAAATGTACTTCGACTTAGCTGTGAAGTTTTTGGTGAGAAGAATCCCAATAAGTTCTTAGACGAACGTGATGGATGGGATGAACGAAAAGCGAAAGAAGGGTGTAAGTAAGTGGGACGCGAAATTGTATGATGGCTGGCAAAGAAGAACGATATGTGTTTGCTTGGCCCCCGAGGTGGCTGGGAAGGAAAGAATATGGTATGGTGCATGGCTGGGTCAATGATGAAGCAAGGATGGGTGGAAGGACAGCAGCCTGGGTGGGTGAAACAGAAACTGTATGTGTGCGTATACTTTGAATGAATGGATGCCTGGAGCATGGTATTCTCTGACTCTTAGATAGCACATGTGTATCTAGAGAGAGTAGATGGTCGCTGGATGAACTAAGTGTTACCTTGAAGAGCATGTACCACCGCACCCGCACGTCCGTTCCAGTGCAGGGAAGGCAAGGAAAAGAAATTGTAAATGTGTCCAATACTACCATGAATAGTAGCAGTACTTTGTATTGCGACTGCAATCACAGCATATATCTGGTTATTACGGTGGACACTCCGTACCTCTCTTAATAACTTTAGTTTACTTGTAGTACGTCATTCATGTGTGGGTGTATCACTGTTCACTCAATATTAAGCAAAGCACCTAAAGTCATCCCATATGTCATCAAATACGTCCCATGTGAAGTGATAGATAATCAAATTAGTTAGCTTCTTCATTTTCCTTTTCTAGTACTCATTTGCACTGTAGGGTGAAAGGTAAATTAATTAAGCAGTAGCCCTTGTAACAGAGTATTCTCAGTGCCACCCGTAATAGAAAAGTAATAGCTTCACCACCTGCATGTACTGGACCGGTACAGTAACGCAAGTCTGTCTCACTCATCATGGTGTGCAACTGTTTTTCTCGGGTGCAAGTTCACTGTGCTGTCAATGTCATTCTGCCGGCTTGCATAAGATAACGTACCAATTTTCCTAAACAAGAGAGAAGAAGAAGAATAAGACTGGTGTACTGTCATAGTCGACTGTAATGGAAGTCCATAGTGGTCGTAGAATTTGTTCATTAAACTACCACTAATGTTAGAGCAAGGATGCAGAAGTGGGAGGTTACATAGATACTGTCCTCAATAGTTATGTACTGTGCTTTCAATTTGCTACTTGTACTGTGACCCAACTTTCGGCTCAATCACTTTATGTTATTAATGCTAAGGAGCATTGGTTACAGACTATGTCTTTCTTTCTTCATATAGTTGCTCCTTCCAAATCAACATCACGGAGGGAGCAGGCTAGAATGGCCCGGCAACGGAGGCTGGATGCCACTGTCGCCGAATATCGGCGGCTGGTGGCCCTGGAGGAGGAGGAGGACATGCAGTCGACCGGTGCAACAACAACATCCTCGACTGGGACCGCTGCATCCTCCTCCGTGACCCCACGGGACGCCAGCATGTGCAGTGCTCCAGCGGGACCGAGCCGGGCTAACAAAGCCAACCGCCACCGCCAAGCAACAGAAACACCAGCTGCCCCCCACAGGAGCTGCAAGGCACGCCAACGCCGCCTAGGAGTCCGAATGTCCTACCTGGAGCAGGAGGTCCAGAACTATAAGAACTTGGTGAAGGGCCTCCGCTCCGAGCTTGCCACCCTCCTCAAGGAGTATGATGCCCATGCCGCAAAATGCACCAGCACCCTCCAGTAGTGGAGTGTCCCTTGCCCTTTTTTTATAGACTTTTGGGGGGTGGGATTTGGGAGTTGGGATCGTTTTGGGACGTTTCAAAGACAATCGTTGGGGTTAGGGTGGGTCTTGAGGGAGATTATTTTGTTAGGGATACATAAATATACATTTTTAAACTTTATCTGACCATACCTGTTTTTTACTGCTTTTCAGTCTGGTGGGTGGGGGACGGGGGTGTAACAGTAACTTTGTTTTCCTGAGCAGTCGTAGGACTTTAGTAGTACAACCGTCAATCTCTCGTCTACTCCTAAATAATACTCCATTATACTACCTCCCACCAAACGCTTATCTTACCTGTAATTTGTGTTAGAAATTAGGGCTAGGCCCAGGGCTGGCTCCACGTGAAATGGGGATTAACGTTGGCAATCCTGGGCGGGTGAAATTTCCTCATTGCGGTGGTACTAGTGGTGTGACACAGTGGCAGTTGCATGCCTATGGAAAAAAAGAAAACGAAACCTGGTTTGTCCTTACTGTAGCATTACAACGGTTACGGTACCATCGAGAATATAGCAGGTGACAGTACACTAGAACAGTGCCATAATGTAGCCTAACAAATGGTAAAGTATTTGCTTGCAAGTATAACTAGTACTTGCGTTGAATTTATTTGACATTGGCTCCTACTACTAGAAGATATAGTACTGAAGCTGAGTAAGTCTAGAAGATATCCTCGTATTCCTTCACCAGCCTGTTGCTATGACCTTATCCTCCCCAGCAAGTGTGTGGAATTATTGATGTCATTTTAGTCAGACATCAAGCAAAACAACACAGCCCGGGGGAAGAGGGTTAGGGTTTGGAAAATGGATGGGAATGGGGGTTTCTTTTTGGGTAGGTTTTGTTGAGAAAAAAAAAAAAAGAAAAGCACAGCATGGACAAACAATAATTGAAGATAAAGAGAATTTTTGGGTACAAACTAAGGCTAAGCACATGCAGTCACACTCATAGAATAAAACAATGGATACTGTATCTGTATTGCGTATGTTGTTGGAGTTGTCCTGTTGAATTTGGTAAGTAAGTTGCATGCTGCAAACAATTCCTCTTATTGGCGGCACTCCTCCATTCCAGCTGACGCTTCGTCCATCAATGTTGGTGACCACTGACAGAAGACACCCTGTCCACTGCCTGCCTGGCGGATGTTGACTGAAACCCGGCCTGTAAATATTGAACGGAAAACAGGAAGTGCTATTACAATACCACTGATAAATAAATAAAAGGTATGTACGCTGTGTGGTTCAAAAAGTGACACTTTGATTTCCCTAATAGACAGTACAATATTTTTGAAATTGCGTGCTCTGTCTGAGTCACCTTTTTAAGGATAAATAAGTATGGCCAAAATATTATAGCGGATCTTTCCCCTCAAGGTAGGTGTACTGTAAACTGTGTTTTAGAACAAAATTTGACCTTCCCAGCAATGCTCCCACCAAGACCCTTACTAAAGCCAGTCGCAAAAATGTAGAAGAACCCCAATCAGATCTCCAAAAACGATGCCTAGCAGAAAAATGGTGACAAAACGTACTTTGAAAGTAACAGTAGGCCCAAATACAGACCGTGGATTGTATTCAAACCACTTGCAAGCAAGCAAAAGTATCCATAGCCAGCATCGCTCCAACAGTGCTCTAAAACACCAGAACTGCGTTGCAATAGAACCCCCCGAAACACATGCAATCCTGCTGCTAGGGCTAACCCTAACGAACCCTAACTTACAAAAAGTGCCAAAACTGGTGTTTCCTTATGGATTTTGTCCAAAACACTTCTAGCCGGTATTAGACCTTCCCAGGAATGCCCCAGGCAAGACCCGCCAACCCACCCGGAAAAAAACACCCGACAACACCCCCAAACAGCGAAAAAGCTAAATCTCATACTTACAATATCTCTCGGCCTTCGGTCCAAACGCGGCGCTGTGCAGCTAGGTCATCATTCATCATCAATCATCATAACTCCTGTTTTCCAGCACGGATTTCCTGAAAAGCAAATGCAATCAAGATTAGATTGTCGCAGCAGTGCTTCGACAGAGAACCCGGCCGCAACCCACCCACGAACAGCAGGAAGCCCCCCAAAACGCTACATTGAGCAAGATGACAGAAGAAATAGCAAAAAAAATGCTGTTCCTTAAGGATTTTGTCCAAAACACTTCTATCCGGTATTAGACCTTCCCAGGAATGCCCCAGGCAAGACCCGCCAACCCACCCGGAAAAAACCACCCGACAACACCCCCAAACAGCGAAAAAGCTAAATCTCATACTTACAATATCTCTCAGCCTTCGGTCCAAACGCGGCGCTGTGCAGCTAGGTCATCATCATCAATCATCATAACTCCTGTTTTCCACCACGGATTTCCTGAAAAGCAAATGCAATCAAGATTAGACTGTCGCAGCAGTGCTCCCAGACACCAAAAATCACCCACAAACACCCGGAACCCCGCCAAAGAGCACCCCAAAGGCAAGCAAGTCAGCAAAAACGGCAAGAAATTTCCACCTCATATTTGGTCCAAAACACTTTTGTCCATTATTAGAGCTTCACAGCAATGGGCCCAAATCCGTCAACTCACCCGCAAAGAAGTACAACACCCCCACAAGTGCTGAGTCTTTCTTCATTGGGCGTAATCCAGCACTCTGCTTTGAGGGAAATCGCAGTCTGGAGGAGGAGGATAGAGGAGCATGTTCTTCAGAACTTGTGAACCTGAGGAATGTAGACTGCGGCACCTTCAAATCAATAAGCAAACAAGTGAAGACAGTTCTGCTGATGGTCTTGTTTTTGGGATTAGGTGATTAAAGTTTGAATTAAATTAACTGTGCAAAACAAAGAAAGAGAGACAAACAGGAATAAAAGTGAATAAGGACGAAAAAGAAAGTTATTGATTCATTGTCTCATTTTCAGGCCTCGGTGTCAGGGAATAAGAAGAAGATTTCTTCATCATACTCTGCGAATTCAGGCAGGATGAGGTCAGTGCCACCGAACAGAGAACAAATCCCCTCATCTACGTTGCCGTCCTCCTCGTCTTCATGCGGCGTGCTTTCTCGTACTTTGTAATCTGGTGGTATGAGGTGCTGATTCATCTTGATCATTGTCAGCCGCTCCACATTTTTGGGCGAGAGGCGGCTCCGTTTGGGAGTTACAATGCCACCAGCAGCACTGAAAACACGTTCTGAAGACACACTTGCGAGGGGGCAAGACAAATAGTTTATAGCCAGGTTGGAGAGCTGTGGCCACAATTGTTTTTTGCCATGCCAATACTGCAATGGCTCATCATTAAGAAAGACCTCTGTTGAGTCATTCAGATAGTCCTGCACCATCGACTCAAGGTCATCAACGGTTCCTCCACTTTGCTTACTTTTTGCTGTGCCTGTGACATTTTTTCGAGAACCATACCCAAGCAAACTTAGCCAATCCTCCACAGCAGCCACTGTTAGTGTTGTGTGTGGTGCAGATGATCCACTTGCCGGTGTCTTTAACGGCTGAGAGGTCACTTGTGCCCCAGCCACAGGTGCAGAAGTGGATTCTTGTGACTGGGGATGGCCTGCTGATGCTGATGCTGATGTACTGCCTTCTCCTTCAATAACCTGCCGTTCTTTTTCAAACCTCTTGGCTGACCAGGCTAGCCAATGTTTGTAATTTTGAACATCTTCATCAGCAAAAGGAAAGAATGCTTCGCCTGCCAGCGCCTTTTTGTAGCGTGGATCCAGAATAGTAGCACAAATGTAATGCTGTTCTGATTTGATCTTTTGAAGACGTTCATCACCACGTAGGCGCTCTAATAATTTCTCAGACAAAATAAAATGGTCTTTTTTTTGTACATCTTTTTCAAACTCAGAAGACACCGCCATCAGTTGGTGCTCCAGCATGCACAACAATGGGATAGCTTTTCCCAAATTACAGTCCTCCTGGCTGACTGCACGCGTGAAGAACTCAAAAGGACGAAGCATGTCTGTCAGACTTTTAACTATGTCCCATTGCGCCGCACTCATCCGCAGGTCCTCCTTCTGAGATGTACCCTCTGTGAAGAAATAGTGATCGAGTACCGTATACTGCTCATACAGACGCTCAAGCATGTAGAAGGTTGAGTTCCAACGTGTTGCCACCTCCTGGATGAGTGCTTTCACTGGTATTCGACTTTGAAGTAGCAGCCTCCTCAGATGCTTCCGGGCCTTAAAAGAATGGCTGAAATGGTTGCACATTTTGCGGCAGGTGGCCATTACCGCGAACGCTGCACTGTCTCTATCACTCAAGAATTTTTGAACTACCAGGTTGATACAGTGCGCCAAACATGGCACTCTGAAATAGCCACCCTGCGACATGGCCTTAACTACATTGGCGCCATTATCCGTGGAAACATAACCAATCTTGCGTTTTTTTGGGGATAGCATTTTCAAGACCTTTTTGTCAAACTCTTCCAAAATGTTTTCTGCTGTGTGACTTTTCTCCAAGCCAAACATGGCTAGTGTTGCATGTTTCCGAGCAGCTTTGAAAACTTTGTCCGGGTCAACACCTGCGTTTAGCTTTGCTTTAACACCTGAAAAAGAGACCCAGTGTGCAGTGATGCACATGTAATCAGCGCCTGCGCCACTGGTCCACATGTCTGTTGTCAGATGTATTGTGTGAACAGCACTCTTCTGCAAAGCTGCCCCAATCGCCTCCAGCACATCTTCATGTAGTGCTGGAACCGCAACTCTGGCAAAATAGAACCGGCTAGGAACCTTCCATTTAGGGCAGAGCGTTGCCACTAATTCTAGAAAACCTACCGCTTCTACAAAAGAAAAAGGGAGAAGGTCCACAGCTAGCATTTTAGCCAGCTTAGTGTTATACAGACACGTCAGTGGGTGGTTGCGTTCATATGGCACGTCTGAAGTAAGCATTGTTCTAATGTTGCCCTGGACCAAGCATTTACGGGCTGATAATGACTTCGTTGACCCAATTTTGCTCGCTGGTGAACTTTTGTGCGTTGGTGTCTCACTAGCTCCAACACTCTTAGTTTGCCTCACATTGGGTGTGCTGCTGACAGGGGTACTGGGTGTAAGGGAAGTGTTTGACACGTCTTCTTCCTCCTCGTCATCATCAGATGAAACATCAACGTTTCCTTGAATTCGGCCTTTCTTGATCGCATCTAGGTGCGCAAACCATTTGACAGTGTGCTGTCTCCTAAGATGACCTCTCTGGCCTCCGGTACCATAGTTGGTACCTGACTTACCACGACTAACTGCAACCTTACAAAGGGTACAAATGGCAAACTTTGGATTTTTTTGACAAACAGTAAAGAAGTCCCAAACTGGGGACTTCAAGTGTCTGTGGGACCTGGAGGAGGCGGCGATACTGGTGGTGGTGGTCATGAAGCTAATGCCAGATGAAGTGGAGGATCTGGATTGCCCAACTTTTGTACGTTGTGCACTTTCACCGCCACTAATTAAGGTCGAGGTGGATGGAGGTCTCTTCTTGCCAGAAAGAAATATGGAAGCGGGACGAGTTGGTGTACTACTTAACTCCAATGATTGTGGTGTTTCCACTGCCTCCTCATCGACAACATCATCATCATCATCACGCTCAGCAGCTCTTCGGGCTAGGGTCAAAATGTCTGTTTGCTGCATGCCCGCTGGGGCTGCAGTGACCTTTATGATGACTGGGTCGTCGTTGGCAGAGTCTTCATCAGCAGCAGTATCCGCCACTTCTTGTTGAGCCTCATCACACTCCATAACTCTGAGACTTTGGACGAGCTTCCTTTTACGCTTAACTACCTTTGTCGGATCATGGTGTGCCTCACTCTCAGACGGCTGTGGTGCTGGTTCCCAAGTTTGATCCGTATCATCAGAAGGAGGTGTGCTTGAAGAAGATGTAGACACCACCCTTGATCTCTTCCTTGCTAGGGGTGTGGAAGACAATGAAGGATCATCAGGAGGAGTGGCTTCCTCAAATGATACCTCGCCTTGATTGTCGATTTCCTGATGTGCCCCTACTTCGGGAGGAACAACTATTGTGGGCACTTGTGACCCTCCATGCACCTCTGCTTGCGCATCTCCTTGCGCTGCCTCTCCTTCCACATGTACTTGGGCTTGTACTTGCACATGTGATTGTTGTTGCGGCTGTGGTTGTTCAACACTCGTCAGATGAGCTACAACGACTGTGTTGATTGAGGGACATTGCTGCTGCTTTCTTGCGATGAGCCAACATCACTGGTCGATGGTGATTGAAGAACTATACTGGCTGCCTCTGCAGCACTCAAGGCCTTGGACTTAAGTTGGCCTGGTGGTGGTGGTGGCACTGAGCCCAATGGAGCGGGGGTGCTGCTGCCAGCTTGGTCCCCAGCAGATCCCGCTGCTGCTGCAGGCATACTTTTTTTTTTACTCCCAAAAAAAGGGGCGGGCGGCACACCAGTGTCCTTGGTAACTTGCTTCTTCTGCTCCTTACTGGCACCTTTCTTGCTAGAGGAGCTACGGGTTACTTTTTTTGGGGCCATCTTCTTCAGAGCAGGTCAGCAGGCAGCAGTTGCACGAGTTGCAGAGGGTTCTGTGTCCAGACGTGACGTCGCGTGACGTTATGCTGCACACACAAACCGCTGCAGGACTTCTTCCTGGCACTGGTGGTTCTCTTGAGTCTTCTTGTGCACCTAAAAGCAATGGAAGACAGAGGAACATCAGTTCAGTTATACACCCCAAAAAATCGACAAAACACAGAAAAATGAGCACAATCCCATGCCATCCATGATGTTTACATTGAAGACACCCCACAGAAAGACTAGGGACATGCAAGTATGCAACACTCACTACCCCTGGGCATAATGGATGAAAAGTAGGCAAAATAAGTGCATGCCTCAGACACTGCCTCTCTTCAAAATGGCCCCTTACACCCCAAGCACATGTTGCCTGTACCAGCCAGCACTCAAGATGGCCACCACCACCACCCACATGGCCAGTCCACATCAACAATACACCCCCAAAAACAGAAAAACAGCCAGAAATCACCACAATCCAATGCCATCCATGATGTTTACATGAAAGAGAGTGAGACCACACCACAGGCACACTCAGTCCACGCACCACCACCCCTGGGCAAAAGGCCACACCAGCAGCCCCCAAAAAACGACAAAAAACAATAAAATAAGCACAATCCCAGCCCATCCATGGCCTCAATTATGTTTAAATTCGGAGGAGGAGCTTGGCGGGCATCCGTGATGGCCGCTTGAGCACAGCGCTCTCCGGACCCTCGCCGCTCCCGGCGATTTATCCTGACTAGATCCTGATTTCTTGTAAGAATTCAAGTAGAGGACGTTTGGCTGATTACCCTGGCACTTTTCGGAATTTGCTTTGGATCTCGTACTCCTGAGCTACGGTGGTCTGAACTTTTGGGCTCCGCCCTTGAGGTGCGCCCGGGACGGGGTGCAGATCTGTGGCCGTCCTGGAATTGAACAACAACGGCAGGAGATCTGGCCTTGTGAGACCCCCTTCCTGAGTTTCGGTTTCGATTCTGTCTCGACCTGTGCCACGAGTGTGCGTATCGCGCTTGGCTGAGACTTGGAGACAGTTCGGACACGGGGCTTTCCTCTTGTCTATTTGCTGGTTTGGTGGCCTCCTCCCGAGTTGAGCCCTTCTTTTTGGTGTACTTTTGATCCTGAGTTTTGGGTGTTTGGCCCGTCGACCCTGGTGGCTTGTCCCGTGACGCATCTTCAAAATGGCGGGCAGAGGGGACAGAGAAACGCGCAAGACGAAAACACCTCTGCGCGGAGCGCCGGTTCAGACGAACGTCATGGACCGTTATACTCAATCTAAGGGGTCCCCCGGAGCTGCCCTACCTGGCCACAGTACGGCGTCTGAACGAATTTTGGAAGAGTCGGCGGAGCCTTCCCTACAGGATATCATGGGCGCCATCTCGGGAGTGAGGGAATCCACCGGCCTTCAGTACGAGGCCTTGGCCCACAAACTTGACACCGTGGCCATTGAGGTGAATCTGATTCGTGCTGATCTCGGCAAGACGAATGAGAGGGTGCAGTCATTGGATATTAAATCATCTAGCCTCACGAAAGACGTCTCGGAGCTCCAGACAGAGGTTGGGAATCTTCGTCGGGTGAACGACTTCATGACCCGACGCCTGGAGGATTTTGAAAACAGGGCACGTCGCTGCAATGTTCGCCTGGTTGGTGTACCGGAAAACCCTGAACCCCACTCTGTTGATCTCCTGGTTGAGGGTCTGATTTTAAACCATCTTGCCCCCTCCGGGCTTACCAAATTTTTCACGGTTGAACGCGCACATCGTGTCCCGGGGGGCAAAGTTAAGCCGGGTGCTCCGCCAAGGCCTATTGTGGCTAAACTGTTTCATTATAGGGATCGGGACGCTATCCTGCAGGCCTCACGGGTGAAGGGCCCGGTGGCCTTCGAGAATGCCACAGTGAACTTCTACCCGGACTTCTCCCAACAGGTTCAAAGACAACGGATGGAGTTTCGTGGTGCTAAGAAACGTCTTCGAGATCGGGGTCTACGCTATGCTATGCTTTTCCCCACCAGACTTCGTGTCGAGTATAATGAGCGTACTCTGTTCTTTGATAGACCGGATGCTGTTAATGACTGGCTGGACTCCTTGCCTGACCGTCCTCCTGAGACTGAGTCTGCCGCTCACCCTGGTGGTGCCGAAGGTGGTGTGGAGATCTGATTGTTTGACTCTGATGTCTCGTTTTGAATACGTTCCCAGGAGTGGTGGCCGGCGTACCTCTGCAATGTGATTATTTATTTTTTGTGTGTTGATTCTTGCTCTTACTGTAGTCTGGGGGCGGGTGGAACGGAGACCTTTCCTCCTCCGGGGTCTTTGTGTAGACTAGGGGTTATGGGGCGACAGGCACACTGCAGGTTGGGGTGGCTCTTTAGCTTTTTGCAGGGGTGCAGGGTGGGGGGTGTTTCCTTTCAGCTTGGGGGAGGGGGGATGGGAAGTTCTTATTTTTTTGTGTGTTGTTTTCAAGGCGAATTGCTTCTGTCTTTACTGATGTTTCTGATGTCTAGCTCTTGGATGGGGGGTCCTGGCTCGGGTGGGTGGGATGGGGGGTAGGGGGTTGAAATTTGTTTCCTGGAACGTTAATGGCCTGGGAGATCGCATCAAGCGCAGTGTGGTGTTGAAATATATAAGACGTTTGTCACCGGACATTGTTTTCCTGCAAGAGACCCATTTGATTGGGAATGTATGTAATGCAATGAATAGATGGGGCTACAGCCTTGTGGCACACTCGGGGTTTACTTCAGGATCCAGGGGTGTGGGTATCCTTGTTCGTAACTCCCTCCCTCTGGCGATAGATGAGGTGATTCGGGATGATCGTGGGAGATATATTGTTCTGGTGGGTAGATATGAGGGCCGCACCCTGTCCCTCTTTAATGTTTATGTCCCCCCAGGCTTGCAAACTGCTACTTTCACTGATTTAGGCCGTGTCTTGTTGGACCTTCCTGATAGTGTACTCTTTCTTGCCGGTGACTTTAATTCAGTGCTTTCTGGCCTTCACGATCGCCATCCCCCCAGGGATACCCCGCATGCCCAGCGTTGGTTGGGTGGGTTTTTGGATACTTTTGGCCTTGTGGACTGCTGGCGATTGTTACATCCTACTCAGCTTCAATACACTTTTCACTCTGGTGCCCACGGTAGCCTATCTCGGCTAGATTATTTCCTGATGCCCGCTGCCCAGTCGTCGGCGGTCCGTGAGATTATACATTTGCCAAGGGGCATCTCTGACCACTCGCCGCTCTGGCTTCGTTTTGAGGTTGGGATAGAGGCAGTGGGCCGAGTGGCTCCCATTAACCCATGGTATCTCTCCTCCCCTGAGACTCGTGCCCTCTTGCTCAAGTCCATAGATGCTTATTTCCTGGAAAACGAGGGGTCGGTCCCTTCGGCGGTGTCCCTGTGGGAAGCCTTCAAAACTGTGATTCGTGGACAGGCCCTTTCTTTGATTGTTGAAGCTAAGAAAGCCGGGAAAAGGGAGGTAGTGGACCTCGAGGGGGAAATTTCTGCCTTGGAGGACGAGTTGGGATCTGGTGTCACGCCTGAGAAACTTCATGCCCTGGGTCTAAAACAGTTTGCATATAAATCCCTAGTTACTGACGCTGCAAAAGTGATGTTTCGTGAGCAACAAGGCAGATTGTATGATGTTGGTGATAAAGCGGGTAAACTCCTGGCGTGGTTGGACAAGAAAGAAAGAGCTAATCGTGTGGTGCCTGTGATTCAGTCTGCGAGTGGTGAGAATGTGATTGATCCGATCGCCATTGTAGATCGTTTTGCGGAACATTTCCGTGTTGTGTATGCTCCTGTGTCTGTGAGGGATGTGGCTGACTCTCGCCTCCTTTTGCGTGATATTGCATTGCCCTGTGTCTCTGATTTGGACCGTATCGCTTTGGACTCCCCCTTTACGGTTGATGAAATAGCTACTGCCATTCGTTCGCTCCGTTCGGGCAAGGCGTTGGGTCCAAATGGTTTGCCTATTGAGTTGTACAAGTTGCGACCCGATAAAATGGCGCCATATCTCCGCGATATGTTTTTGGAATCACGTGAGCGTAACCTCCTTCCCTATGATCAGCGTTTGGCGACGATAGTCGTCATCCCTAAAGACGGTAAACCTCGCAACCTTTGTTCCTCATATAGACCCATCTCCCTGTTAAATGTTGAACCCAAGGTTCTGGCGAAACTTTTGGTGACCCGACTCCTATCGGTTCTTGGGGACTTAGTTCATCCGGATCAATCTGGTTTTATCCCGCATCGCAACACTGCTTTGAATCTACGTCGTCTTCACGGCGTGATAGCGAGGGCGGGGCTACTGACTGAACCGGCCATTTTGGCGTCCTTGGATGCCTCCATGGCCTTTGATACTGTGGAGTGGCCTTATTTATGGGCGACTCTTGAGAAATTCGGTTTCGGGTGCGAGTTTATTAGCTGGATTAAGTTATTGTATGCGGAACCTTTGGCGCAGGTTGTTGTGAATGGTAGGGTGTCTGCTCCCTTCCCCCTGGGCAGGGGCACCCGCCAGGGTTGCCCCTTGTCCCCGCTACTGTTTGCGCTCGCCCTTGAGCCGTTGGCGGCCTGGCTCCGCTGGGAACCGTCCCTTAAAGGGATCCGTTGGGCCCCGGACTTCGAGGACCGAGTCTCGCTCTATGCGGACGATATCCTCTTGTATCTTACCTCCCCTCGTAAGTCTTTATCTGTTTTATTTGACGTTCTTGTGTCCTTTGGTGCTAACTCGGGCCTCGTAATCAATTGGACCAAGTCCTGTGTGTATGTTTTGTCTGGTGTCTTGCCTCCATTACCGAGCAGGCTCCCTCTTCAGGTGGCCCGGGATGGTTTCAAATACTTGGGAGTTTTCGTTACTCTGGACTCGTCTCTTCGCTTTGATCGTAATCTCCTTCCTCCGTTGCTTCGACTGCGTTTGGACGTTGCTCGTTGGCGCAGGCTTCCCTTGTCTCCCCTTGGTCGGGCAGCCCTGTTTAAGATGATGTCGTTACCGAGGTTTCTTTACGCTCTCCAGAATTATTATGATCCTGTCCCTCAGTCCTATTTTCGGGAGATTGAGACCCTTCAGAGACAACTTGTCTGGGATGGACGCCCGCGTATTGCTCTTGCTAAGCTTTCCATTCCTTGGTATGACGGTGGCATTGCACTCCCCGATATTAAGAGGTATTATTGGGCCTCACACTTGTCCGCTATCAACCACATCATGTTCTCGCCGGGTAGTAATCCGGCGTTTGAGATGGATAGACTTCAGCTTCCGGGAGGTGACTTTAACAGAGTGCTTTACTCTCGCCCTGCTGGGCGCCATCTTGTGGGTCCTACGTCGATTGCTTTGGCGGTGTGGCGGGCCGCGACTCGGAGCCTGGGCTGGGAGGATCGCTTGACGTTAGCCACGCCGCTTTATGCTTCCGAACGTCTGGGCGGTCTTTGGTCTACCAAGGGTTTCGATCGCTGGGACATGATTGGAATTTCTAAAGTGGGAGATGTGTATTCCAAGGGCTCTGTGCGAAAATTTCAGGCCCTCCAGGCTGAATATGGCTTGAGTGGTCGGGAATTCTTTCGATACCTACAGGTTAGGCACGCCTTGACCGCTGTATTTGCTCCTGGTGAGATTCCGCCTGATTCTTCCCCCCTTGAAGACCGTGTCCTTGACGGACATCTTCCTGACAGCACTATCTCCCTGATTTATAAGAAACTGATTAATAATCGGACTGATCTGTTGGTCCGACTTCGGGAGGCGTGGGTTCGTGATGGTTTGGAGCTTGATGACGAGGATTGGCAGTCGGCCCTCTCTTCTCCTAAAGAGGTGGCTATCCCGGCTCGTCTCCGTTTGGTCCAATTGAAGATCCTTCATCGGGTGTATGTTACGGGACCTCGTTTGCTTGTGATGGGTTTTTCTTCCGATGGGTTGTGTAAGCGTGGATGTGGTTTGAGTGCGACTTTCCTACATATTCTTTGGGAATGCCCGATGGTGGTTGCTTACTGGACGGCTGTGCTTGAGGTTATGGCTGTGGTGACAGGGGTGTCCTTGTGTCCGGAACCTCGTCGTTGTCTTTTGAATGTTTGGGAGCCCACTGACTGCTCGGTGGCCCAGACTAGGTGGGCCACCCTGGGTTATATGGTTGCGAAGCGCGATATTGCTCAACTTTGGGGGGCCTCCAAGCCCCCTGAACTATCGAAATGGGAAGACAACATGGATTGGTCTATGTTCCGTGAGAAGACTGTCTACGTGGCTAGGGGCAGACCCAGGGCATGGACTAGGGTGTGGGGTCAATGGAATGAATATCGTGGTGCCATCTGTACTCCTCCCCTTGTGGATGACATTGGGCTTTCCCGGTCTCCTTAGGCGAGCGTTCTTGGAACCTTGCATATAGGGGTTGTGCTGGTTTTCCGGCTCCCCCCCCCCCCCTTCTTTTTCTCCTTCGTGCCCCGTCCCCCCCCCCCATCCGGGCTCTTTGGAGCTTATAGCTTTGATTCCATTTTTGTTGCTGTCCCCTCCCGTCCTTTGGGCTGACCTTCAGTAATACACTTTCGCCTTTTTTGTGTGTCTGTTCTTTTTTTATAAAACAAAATCTGTTTTTGTTCTGTTTATTATATGGAGTATTGCATTGACGATTGATCGTTACCGCTACGGAAGTGTATATTGTGTATTTTCTCCTCTTTAGCGGCTGGCCCGTGTGGTTGTAGGCCCATCCTTGTATTTTATTGCATACTCAAATAAAGGTTTATAAAAAAAAAAAAAAAAAAAAAAAAAAAAAATTATGTTTAAATTCAAGAAGACACCCCACAGAAAGACTAGGCCCATGCAACACTCACCACCCCTGGGCAAAGGGCCCCACCAGCAGGCCCAAAAAAACAACCAAAAACAATAAAATCAGCACAAGCCCAGCCCATCCATGGCCTCAATGATGTTTAAATTCAAGAAGACACCCCTCAGAAAGACTAGGCCCATGCAACACTCACCACCCCTGGGCAAAGGGCCCCACCAGCAGGCCCCAAAAAACGACAAAAAACAATAAAAACAGCACAATCCCAGCCCATCCATGGCCTCAATGGTGTTTAAATTCAAGAAGACACCCCTCAGAAACACTAGGCCCATGCAACACTCACTACCCCTGGGCATAATGGATGAAAAGTAGGCAAAATAAGTGCATGCCTCAGACACTGCCTCTCTTCAAAATGGCCCCTTACACCCCAAGCACATGTTGCCTGTACCAGCCAGCACTCAAGATGGCCACCACCACCACCCACATGGCCAGTCCACATCAACAGTACACCCCCAAAAAACTGAAAAACAGCCAGAAATCACCACAATCCAATGCCATCCATGATGTTTACATTAAAGAGAGTGAGACCACACCACAGGCACACTCAGTCCATGCACCACCACCCCTGGGCAAAAGGCCACACCAGCAGCCCCCAAAAACGACAAAAAACAATAAAATAAGCACAATCCCAGCCCATCCATGGCCTCAATTATGTTTAAATTCAAGAAGACACCCCACAGAAAGACTAGGCCCATGCAACACTCACCACCCCTGGGCAAAGGGCCCCACCAGCAGGCCCAAAAAAACGACAAAAAACAATAAAATCAGCACAATCCCAGCCCATCCATGGCCTCAATGGTGTTTAAATTCAAGAAGACACCCCTCAGAAACACTAGGCCCATGCAACACTCACTACCCCTGGGCATAATGGATGAAAAGTAGGCAAAATAAGTGCAGGCCTCAGACACTGCCTCTCCTCAAAATGGCCCCTTACACCCCAAGCACATGTTGCTGCCTGTACCAGCCAGCACTCAAGATGGCCACCACCACCACCCACATGGCCAGTCCACATCAACAGTACACCCCCAAAAAACAGAAAAACAGCCAGAAATCACCACAATCCAATGCCATCCATGATGTTTACATTAAAGAGAGTGAGACCACACCACAGGCACACTCAGTCCATGCACCACCACCCCTGGGCAAAAGGCCACACCAGCAGCCCCCAAAAAACGACAAAAAACAATAAAATAAGCACAATCCCAGCCCATCCATGGCCTCAATTATGTTTAAATTCAAGAAGACACCCCACAGAAAGACTAGGCCCATGCAACACTCACCACCCCTGGGCAAAGGGCCCCACCAGCAGGCCCAAAAAAACGACCAAAAACAATAAAATCAGCACAAGCCCAGCCCATCCATGGCCTCAATGGTGTTTAAATTCAAGAAGACACCCCTCAGAAAGACTAGGCCCATGCAACACTCACCTCACCACCACCCCTGGGCAAAGGGCCCCACCAGCAGGCCCAAAAAACGACAGAAAACAATAAAATCAGCACAATCCCAGCCCATCCATGGCCTCAATGGTGTTTAAATTCAAGAAGACACCCCTCAGAAACACTAGGCCCATGCAACACTCACTACCCCTGGGCATAATGGATGAAAAGTAGGCAAAATAAGTGCAGGCCTCAGACACTGCCTCTCCTCAAAATGGCCCCTTACACCCCAAGCACATGTTGCCTGTACCAGCCAGCACTCAAGATGGCCACCACCACCACCCACATGGCCAGTCCACATCAACAGTACACCCCCAAAAAACAGAAAAACAGCCAGAAATCACCACAATCCAATGCCATCCATGATGTTTACATTAAAGAGAGTGAGACCACACTACAGGCACACTCAGTCCATGCACCACTACCCCTGGGCAAAGGGCCCCACCAGCAGCCCCAAAAAAACGACAAAAAACAATAAAATAAGCACAATCCCAGCCCATCCATGGCCTCAATTATGTTTAAATTCAAGAAGACACCCCACAGAAAGACTAGGCCCATGCAACACTCACCACCCCTGGGCAAAGGGCCACACCAGCAGGCCCAAAAAAACGACAAAAATCAGCACAATCCCAGCCCATCCATGGCCTCAATGGTGTTTAAATTCAACAAAACAGTTGTATCATGCACCCCTAACCAACCCTGGTCCTACTGGATACTGTGGCTACCCACAATATAATTTATTTAATGTTCTGAAAAAGTTCCAAAATTGTACTTGCAGCAACTGTAATGCCCCAAACAAACTTACTTGTGAAAGTTGATTTCTAATCCAAAAGTGATCCAAAGACAGTCAAAAAGGCCTCAAATCCAATTATCCAGCAGCACCCACAAAAAGTAATCCTTCCAGCTCCAGATCCAAATGAAAGTGACCAGGAGATGGACAAAGCACTGGGAGGAGCCTGCTGGACAGGAACAGGAAGTTGGAGACTGTGGGGCACTTCCTTCCTCCCCCCCCCAAAAATGGACTCCTTGCAAAAAAAAGGCCATGCAAATGTCAACCTGAGGAGTGATTCTGATAAAAATCATAATTTTCTGAAGGTTTATCCTGTTTGCTGGTGATTTTCTTGTGCAGAATTGCAAAAGCTCTATTTCGCGAGTGCGAGATTGTTCCTTTCCGCCGCAACTACGTGTTCGCAATTGCGAACTCTCGCGAGGTGTGCTGTGCAAGGTGGCAAGCCGCGATTACTTATTCGCGGGCGCCAAACTCCCGCGGGATCACGCAGCAAGATCCAAAATGGCGCGGCACTCGCAAAGAAAAACAACTCGGCAAACGCTAAATGACGGAAAGTGAACGCCGTGCACCACGCCGCGCGCCGCGCGCCGCAACCAAGCAAAAAATCCGCCGCGAGCGGATTCACGGATTTTCGACTAATTCGCGAGAGTTCGCGGATTGCGAATTTGCCGAAAATCCGAAAAATCCGCGAGCGGAGCGGATTTTACACCCATGCTTAATAGCAAGGAACAGAAAACATAGTTCAAGGAATAGAACAGTCAAAAAAGAATGAAAAGGATAGGAAAAGATGGAAAAAGATAAGTACTGGTAGAACAGAAAAAGAATGACTAGAAAGAAGAAAGAAAGGGGATAGAAGAAAAAAGAGGAATGAGTAAACAAATCAAGGCAAGACTGCCCGATCTCAGAGGAAAGAAAACACCAAGTCATCTGGAGCGAGGAGACGCCGAAGGAGAAACAGCCCCCCCGAAACGCCAGGAGAGAAGTAGAGAGAAACCAAGAACAGCACAACATAGAGAAGGAAAATATGTTGAGGCTAGAAACAGCACAATAATTCAGCAGAAGGCGGAAGGAAAAGGAGAAACAAAAGAAGCCTAAGGAAGGCATCAGGTAGTAACATCCATTGTTAGGTGCAGAGGCAAATTGCAGATATTCGTGTAGCTTCTGAGGATCATCAAAGGTGCGAGTACGACCATTATGGGTGATTTTGCAGAAGCACGGGTGTAGAATTCCATATTGAATATTCAGTTGTCTCATCTGAGGACGGAGGTTGAGAAATTCCTTACGTCGGGCGTTGGTTACATTTGACAAATCTTGAGAGATGAAAATATTATGACCCGACCACACAAGGCGACGTTTGAGCCTGGCAGCTTTGAGGACAGTCATCAATTCAGCAAACTCAAGGAAAAGGAGGATAATACCATGAGGTTTTGAGGAATTAGAAGTGGGACGTCCGAGGCGGTGAGCTCTCTGGATATTGAGAGGATGAGAATTCGGTTGAAGATCCAACAGATCATATAGGAGTTTACGAATAAAAGACACCATATCAGACCCCTCAAGATTCTCCGGAACGCCGTATATACGTAGGTTGTTCGTACGATTGCGATTTTCAAGGTCCTCAGTGTGGAGTTTAAGTTGCTTAATTTCCTTTTCCAGCAGGGGTATCTTATTAGAGGCATCCTGAATATCACTGACACGTTGCTCCAAACTCAGAACTTTGCCTTCCATAATAACCCACCTCTCTTCAATCTGCTTGAGCTTCTCATTGGTGGCAGACATAAAGGGTTGGAGACCCTTAACCTCCTTTAAGATGGAGTCCAGAATAGGATTCTGGGAGGAGTGAATCGGAGAAGGAGGGTGATTTTTAAGGCGTTTGGCCGTGGTTCCTGTGTTTGACGACCTGATGGTGCCTGCGTTATGGGCCATTATTCCAATATAGGAGCACACCAAGTACGCAGGAGAAAAAAAAAACGATTATTACGCAGAAGCAGCACAAAAACACCACCAGGTGCGAAGAAAATGATCAAAAAGTGAGAGGAAAATGAGTTAGACAACTGGCTCAAAATCCCTGGAGTACAACCCGTACAGATGTGTAGCAAGAGAGAATAGGTCAGTCAGACTCCACAAAATTGCAGGGTGAGGAGAACCACAGAAGGCGATATAAAGATCACATCAGCAAAACATTCAGTGAAGATGTGAGGAGTAGGAGCTGGCAATGAAGCACCACATCACGGTAGTTGAAAAAAGCAGGTAAACAGCAAACCTTCGCGCCAAAATTGGAGAAATAGAAAATGGCGGGCGACATTCATTAAGGCATAGAAAACGCAATAAGAATTGCGAGCCACAAAAGGAGGAGCCAGTGGCGCAATAACGCCATACCTTATGAAGGACTGCAAGGTAGATATAGCGTGGAGCATAAAAATAATCCAGAAAGACAGCTTGAGGTGGTGTCGAGTTCTTGTGAAGAGACGCGGGCTCGGCGTCTCAAAATGGTGGCCGCCCTCGTCCCGATGCAGTCACTGAAGAAAATGCTCGCACAGCTCCAAAAACTGCATTAGAAGCTCAGGAAGTGCTCACCAGCATCGCCGAACATGTTCCGCCGTAGGAAGATGTCAAATTCCGGCCTCGGAATGTAGAATAGGAGGCTTGAAAAACATCGGGAGCCCGTACTTCTCAGGCGCTCACGGGAAAGCCGCCATCTCGCGTCAGTTCGTAAGCCACGCCCCCAAAGATACATACAGATGTACGTTAAAAAATTCTAATAGTGCCACAAATAAAATATGTACACAAAAACCAGTAGATAAAAAACATAAAATTACAACACATGATACATTTTTTAAAATTATTATAAGCAATAAATAATGACTATAATTCCAATTTAGGCAAAAAAAAGAAAAGTGTTAAACTTTGCATGCTTTAAATTAACTCTTCCCACTCCAGCCTAAGCAAATGCAGGTAAAGTGCTGAACTTCGAAGGGGTTATATTTACTATTTACACTCCATTCTAAGCAATAGTAGTGAAAGTGTTGTGCTTCGGAGAGATTACATTTACTGTTCCCAACAGTAGGGAAAGAGTTGTGCACCACTCCAATTCACAACGCTTTAAAAAAAAAACATTTATATGCCTTACCACTATAATTATCAAAACATATTTAAAATATATACCATATACATTTAAAATGTATTACAAAATACAAAAGAAATTATCAATTAAATACAATATTTAAAGTAAGTTTAAATGAAATTCACTTCCTTCCTTACTACCCAAAAAAGGACAAACACGTAATTATAAATAAAACAATAATAACATCAAAATGCTACTTAAATGAAACAAATAAACATAATAACATAAAATATATGAGCAACTAAATACAAAATCAGAAAAACAAATAATTTGCTTAATAATCAATTGCAAATTTCACATAAATAATTATCAAATACATATGTAACATAAAAATAATAAAAATAAATCATAATTCAAATAACTTCCCAACCTATTGCTCTACAAACCCAACAACCACTACTTTGATATAAATTTATAATTCAAATATAAAAAGTACAATATACATTGAAATTAACAAACTAAACTGAAGGAGGTATTTTCATCAGTGTAAAGCATGACATTGCTGTTGGTTTGTCCACAGGATTTGCTGATGTCTGCTACTATGGGCATTTAGACCTACTCAGTGAATTGCTTGGGGGCCTATCACCTTCCCCTTCTATTTAAAGATTGAGAGAAGCTGACAGGTGCCTGGCATGTAACTGATAGGACGGCCCCCCTTTACTTTCCTGACTCAATCTTGCCCTTCACTTGTTGAGCTAAGCCCCAGATGTTTTGGCTGTGAGTTTCTTGCTGACTGGGGCGAACGTGCAAAGAACCCACAGTGTAGCTGCAACTTCACATTTAGCTACACTTGCACGGAATTTTGGAAGTGGGCTGCATGTGCTGCCTGAGACATGGTTGCACCTACCTTGATAACCCCTTACTTGTCCCAGGTTAGTCGGGCCACATATGATTCCATTTTTCTCATCAGTGCTATGAGCTTTGCAAAGTGGAATATCACATTCCGTGATATCAAATGAGTAGATTCTGAGACTCTCATAAACCAGCTACTGACACGGGCCACAAACATTCTCATCCAGCTGACGCTTCAACCATGACCTCATCTGCGTCACAGCACAGCAGATGATACCAAAGATACATTTGATTTCATACCAGCAGCCATTGCAGTCTCTCGTACGGCCCTTAAGGCCAAATTTAATGCACTGATGACCAACTTCACCAACCTCACTATTTTAAGAGAAAATCAACAGAATTTGTCATAAAAGGGCGGAGCAAATTCTTGGGCAATAGATAAACTGCGCTCCTGCACTCTTGAGGTGAATGAATGCTCCCATTCTCTTACTGATGGCTTATATACAGTGGAAAGTAGGCTGGAAGATTCAAAAGGATGGTCATGCTGTACTAATATTCACAGCATCATGTTACCTGAGGGAGTGGAGGGAAATGATGCCACTGGCTTCCTTGGGACTTGAAGAAGGACATCGGTCCAGACAAACTCTCTTTATTTTATGGTGGAACCAGCCCACAGGGTCTCAGGCAGCGCTCTCAACCAGGGATGCCTCCGTGGCAAATGATAGCCATAATTCTTAATTACTGCGACTCCACTCTCATGGCAAGCTTTTAAATGCAGGACATTAAGCTCAGCAATTTCAGAATATTGTTTTTTCCAGATCATACTCTTGCAGTACAGCACCAGAAGTCTTCTTTTGTACTGGTCAAGAAAAACCTCCAAGCATTGGAGCTGAAATATGTGTTACTATTTCCAGCAAAACTTTGAATCTTAGATGGCTAGCGCATGCACTACTTTAGACAACCTGAATCAGCCTTGGATTGAGTCGAGGCCTTCGACAAAGGATCACAACAACAATCACCTGGGCTCACCGTTCCCTTCTGCATATGGGTTAGATCTCAGCCACGGTTTGGAGGGCACGACAGCTAGGATGTCAGCATTGGGGCCCTACTACTGCACAGGTCTTGAAAGTTCAGCAATATTAAATGCCAACATCAGCTTCCATATATGACTTATCCACAATGCCAAGCTTCCTGTCCACAGGCTCTGAGACTCTTAACACGTCTGACTATCTTTTGAACACCTTGGGCCTTATAATACGTATAATTAGGTATATTCCCTCTACGATCGGAATATCAGCATCCTCTACACATTCCGCTGGATCCCAAATTGACGAGGGAGACCTTATTGTTTTGCTGCTTGGAGATCAATGTTTATCACTCACCTGAGAATTTTCTGGATGGTAACTTGGGTACAGCGGTTTGTGTCCTTCATGGTCAAATCACCTTTGGTCCACTCTTCCGATAAGTGTCATAGGTCATAATGTAATGTTACAAAAACTTGATCTAGCGCTCCGACTCGCCCCGAGGGGGCATCTCGGTGCTTGGATAGCAGATCAGTGAGGAAGCAACCATTAAAAGAGCCAAGTCTTAAGATGTCTTTTGAAGCCTGAAAACTCAGTGTATGTCCTTATATGAAGGGTAAGCTTGCTCCAATTATGGGGAGCAAGATACGAAAAGGATCGACTGCCATATTTTAGTGTTCAAATACGCTGTGATTGGAGGAGGAGCTGGCTTCTTGAACTGAGGTTTCTTGGTGGAAGATAAGGTACCGGTTTATACTACAGATATTTAGGTAATTTGCCTGACCAAGCTTTGAAGGTCAGACACAGCAGTTTAAAAATTGCTCTTTTCTTTACAGGTAGCCAGTGAAGGGCCCTGAGCAGGGGGACTGAAGGTGTGCATGTGGCTGTTTATTAACCAGTCGGGCAGTAGTATTTTGTACCACCTGTCATTTCGATTGGAGTGATGTGTTGGATGCTACGAGTAGCACATTTCCATAGTCCAGGTGACTGATTATCAGCGCCTGGACTAGGGTCTTCTGAGAGGACAACCTAAGCCACTGCAATACCTTCTTAAGGAGGGGCATTACCCCGAAGCATGTGCCACAAGTAAATATCACCTGCTCTTTCATTGATAGTTTGTTATCTATCAAAATATCTATATTTCTTACTGTACTTTTAGGAGAGGAAGCAGGGCCGATATCGGTGGGCCACCAAACAGTTGTCCACAGGGACTGCGCTTTTCCAAACAATACAATCTCCATCTTGTCCCCATTCAACTGAAGGCAATTCAGGAAGATCCACAGAGCAATTTTTCTCATCATGTAGTAAAACATATTTTGACATTCTCTATATCTGGTCTGAGGGAGATGACCAGTTGTGTGTCGTCAGCATATGAAAGTGTTTCAAAGCCATAGGACTTAGCCAACTGAGCCAGGGGAGAAATGTAGATATTAAAAAGTGCGGGGCTGAGGGCCGAGCCCCGAGGCACTCCCCTTCCCAGGGACAGAGTCTTGGATTGAAAAGGACCAAGCCTTATTTTCTGAGTCCTGTCCTTCAGAAAGTCAATTAGCCAATTCAGTGTAGTGTCATGAATTCCCATCTCATTAAGTTGTTGGATCAGGAGGGATAAGACACGGTATCGAATGCCACTGGCAGATCTAGAAAAACCAGCATAGCTGATGTACCTGCATCCAGAGAAAGGCTGAGCGAGTCAACTACTGCTACAAGGGTGGTTTCTGTGCTATGAGCTGGACGAAAGCACTATTGAGAAGAGTCCAGCAGAAGAAAGTTGTCTATTAACATGAAATTCCAACAACTTGCTAATCGAAGGTAATAGAGAAATAGGACGGTGGCTTGCGACTTCCATGGGATTGGCAGATTCTTTTTTTTAAGATAGGTGTGACAAAAGCAGCTTTCCATTCCTTAGTAAGTGTAAAGGGGTCCCCGCAAGGAGAACGTGTTGTATGAACAACACACAGTCACAATAAAAAAATTTTTTTAAGGAAAACTAACTCAGAAATAGTCAAATTCTTACTTGTAACCACTATTGTTATTTATTAAACAATACTGCGTTTAAATCAATCAAACATGACATATGACTTTGTAATTAAGTGAATCGCCCCAAAGCATGGGGGAAGGGAAGGGGAGGGAAAGAAAATAGTGCTCAAAAGCGGTGTAAAGTCAGAAAAAGTACACAGAATCAGAAAAATGGAAATAGATTTACAAAATTCAAAACACACTTGAAATTAGTCCTAGAAAACAAAAACCTGCACAATTGCGGCATATATTGTATCAATAATAACCTAGGGACATTTCAACGGACACAACCATAGTTTAATGTAATCAGGGAACTGCGCCGGGGGTCCCGAATTTAGAGCAAAGGTCGTCGACGTTTCGACCCCTATTCGTAGGCTACATTAGGTCCTTTACCGGGGTCTTCATCAGGACAGGTACAAGGGGAGAGGAAGTGGGGTGGGGCAGTCTTATCTGTGAAATTAAAAAACCAAGTCAATTTAATGCAATCATATAAGCTAAAAGTCATCAATAACTCAAGCAGAGAGCTTTATTTATAAAGAACTAAACTATGGAGTCCGGGCCAGGGCGAGCCTCCGGACGTGGAAAAATGAGAGAGAGCCAGCATAGAGTCAGGCTCAAACTCACCGATATAAATCATACCTTACAGAGGGAGATTTAACCAACTAAAACTTAAAAACAAACTTACTTCAGCCTAGAACATTCAAAGCGCTGAAGTAAAATGGAGCGTCCAGTCAGATGCTATTCCAAATACGACTAGCGGCTCCAACAGCACACCAGCTGTAAATTAAGGTGTAACAGTGTTGTTAAATTATTCTCAGTTAAGGGCGAAAAACGTACGCATGGTGGTCACCCAATGCAAGAATGACTTACATTCACTACGTAGGGAAAGATCCACTAGTAGTCTGTGCAATTAGGGTGTCGTGCCGGAGATCATGCAGCTTCCAGAATTATCACTGTTAAAAAATATATTTGAAACCGTCAGTATATGGTTGTCCGATATGTAATACACAATTTCCCAACTCAAAGGTTCGTACCTTAAGAAGAAGCCGTTATGTCTCGTTGTCTTAAGTGGGCAACAACGACGTGTATTCTGTTGGCAAAGTGGCGGGTTTGGTTGCTGAAATAGAACAAAACGGCCATGGTGTCAACATGGTCGTTTCCAAATTTCGAATTAAAATACACCGCTACGTGTTGAAGCTAGCTATGTCACATACCGTATCAGAAGGACCTTGATTCTAACGTCAGAGCCAAGTTTGTTCGGGCCGCTCTGCCAGGTGAACACGGGGAGATCACACCATGTTAGCAACCTCCGTGATGAACAGGGGGGAGAAACCTCCGTGATCAGCAAGTCCTAAACCATAAACAAATCCCGGGTCAGGTGGGGACCAAAGGTCAGAACGGGTCTTAACATACGTATTAATTGGTGGCGAGGCCGGGGAGATAACTTACTGGGCCACAAGGAGGAGAAGTCGCGGTAGTCGAACTCTGCAAACTCCGCTGGCAACTTCGCGAGAATAGGAGGCGGAGCCATTCTTAGACTGGGATAGTTGACATAGAAGAGTTACTTGGTTGGTGCCGCGAATTAAGCTATATAACATTAACAATCCTAGAATACTGAACCTTCATGTATTAAAAATTTATCAATTGTGTAATAGCGTGTAGGGATACCGTTTGTAATTAGGACACCTAAGATTTTTGGAATTTTTAACAATAAAAGGATTTTCAAACTTCCACCATAAATCTTAAATAGGAGTGTTAAGTAAACAATTATGTACAGTGATGTCATATGATACACATTACGTTGTTGTTATGAAGTATAAATTAGGTAATACAGTTGTTCCGCCCGTGCACCTCTCTAGCATGAGGGTGTAAACGAGCAACCAGTATTTTCAGTAAAAACTAATTCGTGCACCTCCCAAACATGGGGGTGTAGACGAATGCAAATGAAGGATACAACTTCAATGGCCTAACAGCATAAATTCATTCAGATACCTTAACTCGTGCACTTCCCAAACATGGGAGTGTAGACGAGTACAATTGATGTAAGCAGACTAGAGAACCTCATCATAATGCTGCCAATTGTGCTAGACTGCTGTCATGTTCGTTCAGCCCATTCTTTATGGAGTCTAAAAGGGACATCCATTTGGATTCACGTGTATTAAGGACAGCTTGTAAGTTGCCCCCTCTTCTTCCCAAAGACACCTTTTCAATGGCCAACCATTTTAAGTCAGACACAATGTGTCCCGCAGTGTTCCAATGGTCTACCAAAGGGGCACCCAGCACCTTACATCGCAGTCTACTGCAATGTGAGGAAATGCGAGACTTGATTTTCTGTTGCGATTGTCCAACATACACTTGGTTGCATGGGCATACAATAATGTAGATAACACTACTTGTGTTGCAATTGGTGTGATGTTTTAAGGTGTAGACCTTGTCGCCATGTGCAAACGTCTTCGTCTGAATCGTAGTATCGCATGCGGTACATGTCCCACATCTAAAGTGCCCTATCACTGGTGGTAAATTCCACAGGGTTGTAAGCGTAGGGGGGCTCATTGGTTCCAAATACGAGTGTACCACCCTATCTCGAATATTCTTGGCCCTTCTGAAGGAGTGAAGGGGGAGATGTGGTTGTCCAATCTCTTCTGCTATCAGAGACCAGTACTTGTTTATGATTTTTTTCACTTCATTACTTCTAGTTGTAAAAGTGGTGACACAAATCATTCGATTTTGCTCAGTTGAGTCACGACATTCTGGATTGAGCAAACTATCTCGTGGATTATACCACGCTCGTTTCCTGGCGCGTTTAACCGTTTGTGCAGGGTAACCACGAGATATGAGGCGTTCATAGAGGATCTCTGATTCCAGCAGGTAGTTAGCTCGCGTCGAGCAATTTCTCCTAATTCTGAGAAATTGGCCGATGGGTAAATTGTCTTTGAGGCCTCTGGGATGGTGACTCCCATATTGTGTATAGACTTCATATAATTGGGTTGTTGCACAGCTGTCAAAGGTTCTAGTAACTCTTTCTGCTTTAAGCTTACAATCGGTAAGGTTAGGTGCTCCTACAGGTGTACAGCAGACGTCAAATCACTATACACGTCTATCCCCCATGGGGGAGGAATAGAGGCCGTTGAGAAAACAATTGTCAACAGTGAGATCGAAACAGAAATGCAACAATTCTTAATGGAGCTAATGGTATTCACGTTATACCATAGCTATTTTGAACATGACAAGATATGGTACAGGCAGCTATCAGGAATGTCTATGGGCAATTGTGCAGCACCGACGTATGCCAATTTATACATGAAGGAGTTTGAGGAGAAGCACATTTATGACAATGACACATGGACCAACAACCTGAAAATGTACACCAGGTATATAGATGACCTATTCTTCATTTGGAAGGACACGAAAGAAGGCCTCACAGCAGCCCTAACTGAACTCAATACCAAAGATGATAGAATTGAACTAACATGGTCTATAGAAGAAGACACCATCACATTTCTGGATGTATTGATCTCAAAGACACCCACAGGTTTCGAAACAGATATCTACAGGAAAACTACTGATCGCAATAATACGTTGCATTTCACAAGTTTTCATCAGGGAGCCTTAAAAAATCATCTTCCATACTCCCAAATGCTAAGAGCGAAACGAATTACATCTAATAGGGAACAAGGTGAAAAACGTATCAAAGAAATGGGCGAGAGATTTTCTGAAAGAGGATACCCAAAACATATTATAAATCAGGCTGAAAATAGAGTGTCAAAGATTACTAGAGAACAGGCATTAACAAAAACCACCAAACCTAAAGAGGACAGAATCGTCCTAGTATCAAAGTTCTCTACAATAAGCTCCACATACAAAAAAATCATTCTACGACATTGGCCTATCCTCTCTTCTGAAACTGAATTCAATAACATCTTCAGCAATCCACCGATTTTTGCATACACCAGAGGAAAAAATATCAAAGAGATATTATCAAAAGAAACCGGCATGAAAGAAAAGACAAGAGGAACTATCCCATGCATGAATTGCAACAACTGCAACAATGTCATTAAAGGTGATGTCATCACACATCCAATGAGAGGTCAAATCATCAAACTTCGAGTAAATGCCACATGTGACTCAATGAACTTAATATACTTTCTCAAATGCCCATGTGGGAAAATCTATATTGGCAAAACAGAAAGGAAAATAAAAACACGACTAAATGAACATAAGTCAAACATCCGAACAAAAAATGTGAAATCCAACGTAGCGGTACACTTTATGGAACAGCATCATAACATCGCACAGCTGAAGTACATGGTCCTTGAAATCGTTGAGAAACGGGAGGGACGAGATAATAACAGATTCCTACTTCAACGTGAAATGGCATGGATATACCGCTTACAAGCAATGAAGCCCTTTGGGCTTAATGATCGGACTGAACTTAGTTGTTTTATATAATTAGAATTAAGAGACTCTGACTAGTGATATCTTTGCTGCCCATCACACTCAGTATTGTATACATCGTATAATGTAAAACTTATTTTAGTTTCATTTTTCATTTTCCATTTTTCTTTGCTGCCTATCACACTTAGCATTGTATATACCGCACTATGTAAACCCTATTTTATTTCCTATGGTCGTGACCCTAGGGTTATTCCTCCATTCACACACACCCAGTATGACATTCGGGGATCATAGTCCCTTTTTTATGTTTTTTTATGTTTCCTAGCACCATGTGATCACATCACATGATCTAAACACCTTTACCGGGAATCAAATATACCGCGACCGCCATAGCTGCTAGTCGTGGATTGAGGACACACTTTTCAAGTCGGGAAGCATCCAATGCCTAAGTAAGTACATACACACCCGCCGACTTCACTAAAACTCACCGTTTCATAACGGATAAGATAACCGGTTTTCCTATGTGCTTTAGATAGAACTCGAGCACGCACCAATATTGAAACTTGAGTAAGTACAAAATATACATCCTTTCCACAATACCGGCTCCACTTTTCGTTCGTATTTTCCCGCTTTGCACGTTTTTTTAGCATGCACCACACATCACACGTGGTATAGATTCTGCATGTATGATGGTAATACTAACTAAAGGTCATCTGTATAGTGTGATATAGTTTTATGGAGTAACAACGTTACTAGAAATGTTCCGTTTGTTTTTTGTTTGTTTTTTGCTCGCAGAGCTCCTGGAAAAAGGGCACTGGCCCGAAATGCATTGGAGCATCTAAAGATAATTGTGGATACAAACATGAAAAGCAAAAGTGTGTTATAATGAATACATAACGGATATGATATGAATATCTAATGAATACAAGTAAATAAAGAAAAAATATAAGCATCAAACTTTGAGGAGTCTACGTTTGAACCTAAAAGTGTGCCCATAAACAGGGATGCACCTACTGTTATAGTGTGTGCACTTATCTTGACTCCCATATTGTAACAGGGAGTTGCGCTCAGTTGGTTTCCTAAACAGAGTAGTCTGCAGGCGATCAGTATCCACATAGATTGAAATATCCAAAAAAGGTATAGTTGTGTTGCTAGCTTCCAATGTGAATTGAATATGAGGGTTACGTTGGTTGAGCCACTCATGGAATTCTTTAAGTTGGTCATTACTGCCTTCCCAGATACATAAGACGTCGTCAATATATCTGACCCAAAGGGCCAGCCTTGTTACGAATGGATTATTTGTTGAGAAGACAAATTCCTTTTCAAAATGGTCCATGAAGATGATGGCCAAGTTCGGAGCAAAAGTAGCCCCCATAGCCACGCCCTTGGTCTGTACATAGAATTTCTCCTGAAAGATGAAAAAATTCTGTTTCATTGCAATGCTTAACAGTTCAATTATGAAATACGTTGGGACTTGAACCGGAGCTGTTCTCGTATCTAAAGCGTCTCTCATCACATCCAAGGCATCCTGTTGGGGGATACTGGTGTACAGCGATATGATGTCACACGTCACCAATAATGTTGTTTTAGGATCAAAAGGTCTTTCATCTATCAATTTGATGATTTGGGTGGTGTCACGTAGATAGGCCCTGGTATTGAGGGCAATAGGCTTTAGAAAGAAGTCAATGTATTTACATAATGGTTCTAGGATAGATCCACAACCGGACACTATAGGGCGTCCAGGGGGGCTTTCCAAATTCTTATGTACCTTAGGTAAGGTATAAATTGTGGCCAATCTCGGAAACCTTTGGTTTAGAAACTTGAATTCTTGTTCACTTAAGAAGCCTTCCTCCAAACCCTTCTTTGGAGGAAGGCTTCTTAAGTGAACAAGAATTCAAGTTTCTAAACCAAAGGTTTCCGAGATTGGCCACAATTTATACCTTACCTAAGGTACATAAGAATTTGGAAAGCCCCCCTGGACGCCCTATAGTGTCCGGTTGTGGATCTATCCTAGAACCATTATGTAAATACATTGACTTCTTTCTAAAGCCTATTGCCCTCAATACCAGGGCCTATCTACGTGACACCACCCAAATCATCAAATTGATAGATGAAAGACCTTTTGATCCTAAAACAACATTATTGGTGACGTGTGACATCATATCGCTGTACACCAGTATCCCCCAACAGGATGCCTTGGATGTGATGAGAGACGCTTTAGATACGAGAACAGCTCCGGTTCAAGTCCCAACGTATTTCATAATTGAACTGTTAAGCATTGCAATGAAACAGAATTTTTTCATCTTTCAGGAGAAATTCTATGTACAGACCAAGGGCGTGGCTATGGGGGCTACTTTTGCTCCGAACTTGGCCATCATCTTCATGGACCATTTTGAAAAGGAATTTGTCTTCTCAACAAATAATCCATTCGTAACAAGGCTGGCCCTTTGGGTCAGATATATTGACGACGTCTTATGTATCTGGGAAGGCAGTAATGACCAACTTAAAGAATTCCATGAGTGGCTCAACCAACGTAACCCTCATATTCAATTCACATTGGAAGCTAGCAACACAACTATACCTTTTTTGGATATTTCAATCTATGTGGATACTGATCGCCTGCAGACTACTCTGTTTAGGAAACCAACTGAGCGCAACTCCCTGTTACAATATGGAAGTCACCATCCCAGAGGCCTCAAAGACAATTTACCCATCGGCCAATTTCTCAGAATTAGGAGAAATTGCTCGACGCGAGCTAACTACCTGCTGGAATCAGAGATCCTCTATGAACGCCTCATATCTCGTGGTTACCCTGCACGAACGGTTAAACGCGCCAGGAAACGAGCGTGGTATAATCCACGAGATAGTTTGCTCAATCCAGAATGTCGTGACTCAACTGAGCAAAATCGAATGATTTGTGTCACCACTTTTACAACTAGAAGTAATGAAGTGAAAAAAATCATAAACAAGAACTGGTCTCTGATAGCAGAAGAGATTGGACAACCACATCTCCCCCTTCACTCCTTCAGAAGGGCCAAGAATATTCGAGATAGGGTGGTACACTCGTATTTGGAACCAATGAGCCCCCCTACGCTTACAACCCTGTGGAATTTACCACCAGTGATAGGGCACTTTAGATGTGGGACATGTACCGCATGCGATACTACGATTCAGACGAAGACGTTTGCACATGGCGACAAGGTCTACACCTTAAAACATCACACCAATTGCAACACAAGTAGTGTTATCTACATTATTGTATGCCCATGCAACCAAGTGTATGTTGGACAAACGCAACAGAAAATCAAGTCTCGCATTTCCTCACATTGCAGTAGACTGCGATGTAAGGTGCTGGGTGCCCCTTTGGTAGACCATTGGAACACTGCGGGACACATTGTGTCTGACTTAAAATGGTTGGCCATTGAAAAGGTGTCTTTGGGAAGAAGAGGGGGCAACTTACAAGCTGTCCTTAATACACGTGAATCCAAATGGATGTCCCTTTTAGACTCCATAAAGAATGGGCTGAACGAACATGACAGCAGTCTAGCACAATTGGCAGCATTATGATGAGGTTCTCTAGTCTGCTTACATCAATTGTACTCGTCTACACTCCCATGTTTGGGAAGGGCACGAGTTAAGGTATCTGAATGAATTTATGCTGTTAGGCCATTGAAGTTGTATCCTTCATTTGCATTCGTCTACATCCCCATGTTTGGGAGGTGCACAAATGAGTTTTTACTGAAAATACTGGTTGCTCGTTTACACCCTCATGCTAGAGAGGTGCACGGGCGGAACAACTGTATTACCTAATTTATACTTCATAACAACAACGTAATGTGTATCATATGACATCACTGTACATAATTGTTTACTTAACACTCCTATTTAAGATTTATGGTGGAAGTTTGAAAATCCTTTTATTGTTAAAAATTCCAAAAATCTTAGGTGTCCTAATTACAAACGGTATCCCTACACGCTATTACACAATTGATAAATTTTTAATACATGAAGGTTCAGTATTCTAGGATTGTTAATGTTATATAGCTTAATTCGCGGCACCAACCGAGTAACTCTTCTATGTCAACTATCCCAGTCTAAGAATGGCTCCGCCTCCTATTCTCGCGTAGTTGCCAGCGGAGTTTGCAGAGTTCGACTACCGCGACTTCTCCTCCTTGTGGCCCAGTAAGTTATCTCCCCGGCCTCGCCACCAATTAATACGTATGTTAAGACCCGTTCTGAACTTTGGTCCCCACCTGACCCGGGATTTGTTTATGGTTTAGGACTTGCTGATCACGGAGGTTTCTCCCCCCTGTTCTTCACGGAGGTTGCTAACATGGTGTGATCTCCCCGTGTTCACCTGGCAGAGCGGCCCGAACAAACTTGGCTCTGACGTTGGAATCAAGGTCCTTCTGATACGGTATGTGACATAGCTAGCTTCAACACGTAGCGGTGTATTTTAATTCGAAATTTAGAAACGACCATGTTGACACCATGGCCGTTTTGTTCTATTTCAGCAACCAAACCCGCCACTTTGCCAACAGAATACACGTCGTTGTTGCCCACTTAAGACAACGAGACATAACGGCTTCTTCTTAAGGTACGAACCTTTGAGTTGGGAAATTGTGTATTACATATCGGACAACCATATACTGACGGTTTCAAATATATTTTTTAACAGTGATAATTCTGGAAGCTGCATGATCTCCGGCACGACACCCTAATTGCACAGACTACTAGTGGATCTTTCCCTACGTAGTGAATGTAAGTCATTCTTGCATTGGGTGACCACCATGCGTACGTTTTTCGCCCTTAACTGAGAATAATTTAACAACACTGTTACACCTTAATTTACAGCTGGTGTGCTGTTGGAGCCGCTAGTCGTATTTGGAATAGCATCTGACTGGACGCTCCATTTTACTTCAGCGCTTTGAATGTTCTAGGCTGAAGTAAGTTTGTTTTTAAGTCTTAGTTGGTTAAATCTCCCTCTGTAAGGTATGATTTATATCGGTGAGTTTGAGCCGGACTCTATGCTGGCTCTCTCTCATTTTTCCACGTCCGGAGGCTCGCCCTGGCCCGGACTCCATAGTTTAGTTCTTTATAAATAAAGCTCTCTGCTTGAGTTATTGATGACTTTTAGCTTATATGATTGCATTAAATTGACTTGGTTTTTTAATTTCACAGATAAGACTGCCCCACCCCACTTCCTCTCCCCTTGTACCTGTCCTGATGAAGACCCCGGTAAAGGACCTAATGTAGCCTACGAATAGGGGTCGAAACGTCGACGACCTTTGCTCTAAATTCGGGACCCCCGGCGCAGTTCCCTGATTACATTAAACTATGGTTGTGTCCGTTGAAATGTCCCTAGGTTATTATTGATACAATATATGCCGCAATTGTGCAGGTTTTTGTTTTCTAGGACTAATTTCAAGTGTGTTTTGAATTTTGTAAATCTATTTCCATTTTTCTGATTCTGTGTACTTTTTCTGACTTTACACCGCTTTTGAGCGCTATTTTCTTTCCCTCCCCTTCCCTTCCCCCATGCTTTGGGGCGATTCACTTAATTACAAAGTCATATGTCATGTTTGATTGATTTAAACGCAGTATTGTTTAATAAATAACAATAGTGGTTACAAGTAAGAATTTGACTATTTCTGAGTTAGTTTTTCTTCAAATTTTTTTTTTATTGTGACTGTGTGTTGTTCATACAACACGTTCTCCTTGCGGGGACCCCTTTACACTTACTACAGTACACCCAGGTCCCCGCGACTACATGGGTTCAACCCCCTTTTTGTAATGCTTTCCATTCCTTAGGCACTGTGGCTGACAATAGACATAAGTAACATAAGAATGTTACCAGTGGTGCAAGAGAGGTAGATAGCATGGCTGTAATGTGGACGGGGCATAGGTTTGCTGGTTAGCCATATTTAGTTTTAGCTAACAGATCTAGTGATTGAATTTGCATGATGGGTTTAAATCTCTCCAGTGTAGCCTGGGAATTATCAACTGCAGAATTGTCGAGTTCTGTGTATATTGGTGCCAAAGTTTTATTATAAAATGGTGATAAATATTATCTATTTTTTTTTCAAAATGAGTAGCCAGTGAGTCACAGAGTGTTTGGGAAGCTACTGTGGCTGAGCTGCAGGCAAGGGGATTAGAATGCTCCTTTAAGACTTTAAATAGCTCTTTAGCGGAGTTTCCTGATTGTTCAATTCTGCCTCTAGTATGCAGTGTTCGGGCTGATTTAATTTTGCGAGGTATGCCTGTAGTGCTATTTTGTATTGGCGTCTGTGGAGGGCGTCTTTCAAAGACCTCCATATATACGTTCTAATTTCTTACAATTTGATTTGTCGGATATTGCTTTTATTAAAATTGTAGTACTGCCCTGATTCGCCAACCTGCCCTTGCTTCTAATGCATTCCTTTTTTCTGGACCTAGATAAGATGTTCTGAGACTTGATTTGTGGGGTGGGTCGTCATCGGGTGGCTCTATCTATGCTCAAATTACCCATAGGAGCGGTGGGCCTTGGTCTCCAAGAATCGGAACAATACTATTTAGCTGCACAGTTACAGTGGGTCGCCAGCTGGTTGGTAACATACAGAAATGAGTCTCAACATATCGAATTATAGAGATTCACTTCTACTCTTTCCAAGAAGTCCAGTGAAGTATTACCATGTGTTACTACGCATTGCACTATCTTGTCTCGCTCGGATTCGATTGAAAACTAGGCCCCCTTTGCCCTACGCTCCAGTGGCTCCTTTACTGGGCAATCCTACCCTAAAGTGAAGGCTTCATCCTGGTCCGATTCAGACCAGTAATAGCTCGGGTTTATCAGGAAATTTGTTTGTCAATGATGAATTAGTGGACCTCCCAACATTCATCGTAGTTTATGGCCTCTCCAGGTCAATTTCATACCTATGAGCATATAAAGCGAACACTGTGATCTAACTGAATTCAAGTGTCGGAACCATGCCACACACAAGATATAACAGTTGTTAGACTTGATTGGTGAAGGAGGGAAACTGATTAGATGGCACTGGAGAGCCTTTGTACATCACTTGGCTGGATCTAGATCACTGCGCCGAGTAGTATGAGAGACTGATCTGGCCAGCCTATGACTCAAAGTATTGACATGTCCACATAAAGTGTCACAAAATGACCGGTTCAAGTGTATCCAATTTAACATCTAGAACAGAGCTTATTTGACCCTCTAAATGCATCAATAAATTATACATGGGTTCAGAATCGAAATGCCCCCTTGGTCTCCTATTAGAGGCTGACTTTTTACACTTGGTTTGGAGGAGATCTTGAATCTTTTGTCGGCTTCTACATTTGCGAACTCTAGCGGGGTGATCTTTATGGGTCTGTTTCCCCTGCTTTAAGCTTGAAAAGCTTCCACCACATGTATTGATCTTGCTTTACTTTTGGCTAAACGGAATGTAATTATTCAATGGAAAAACCAAAGTCCTAAACTGTGGATATTTGGGCCTGGTCCTTCTTCCCTAGCTCCAATCTGAAAGTGCACTCCTACACAAGGAAGAGCGTCCTGGACTTCGAAATAATTTCTCTTACCCCACTCAAAGTCTCATGCTTTGATTCATTTCATTGGAAGCCCACATTGTAAATGTCTTATACTGACCTTCTGATAGTATGTTGCTGACCCACCTATTATTGGACCTGCTTGGAAAGACAGATATTATCAGCTGGTGTCCACAGGGGTGGGAATGAGAGAGTTATGGGTTTAGCTTTTCTTTATTGCTAGTTGGGGAGTTGTATTATTTTTTCCAAAGAATGGAGCCTTGTATCCTGTGGCAAATTCTATTATGTGCCCTGTTACTGACCTGAAAAACACCTGAAGAAGGAAAGTGACCAAAGATGTATTATGTGCTATTGTGAAACATTTAAAACAACCTTTTACTTGCGGAGGGAACGAGGTGCAATGATACATATATCGAATAGCAAAACAGTAAAGGAATAAAGAAGGCCAGGTTAAAATCAGGTTCTTCAAAAAGGAAATGTGTCATCTCGTCTACTAAATACCTACAATTTGAAAAATAAAGATAGAGTGTCAAAAATGTGTTTAGTTGTTCAGAGTAATTAGAAGAACTGTTAAATTGGTATCTGTGTGACTTAAGTCTACTGGGCAAAATAAAAATGGAGGAAAAAAGATGGAACTTTTCAGGGGAATGTACTAAAAAGTGGATGGAGTTACAATGTGATATGTTTAGACGGTAATGGTGAATTGTACCTGATGAATATATGAATAATTACATTTAGTCTATATTTTCGGAGGAAAAACTTCTCAAGCAGGCAGGATCCCTAATTTGCTTCTAAAAAGACCTCAAGAAGAATGAATAAGTAATTTATGTCATGCAATGAATAAGAAAATCAAAATTGGAAAAAACCCTACCTAGGCATTAGCCCCCTGTCATCCTGATAATTACGCCAGGAGCCTCATAAAGCCTGAATGGCCACCTGCAGAGAAGCCACATATAAACCCAAATGGGCACCATCCGGCAGGAACTGCATCACCAAAAAGAGGTCAGCCACTGTAGGATGAACATCCTTACCCACACACCAGGCCAAAAAATCCCGCCAATGCCTAGCATAAGAGAGAAGCGTGGAGGACCTACGAGAAGCCTGTAATGTCACAGCCAAATGGTCAGGCACCACTAACCCAGATATGTCCCGCCGTTCAAGCACCAGGCCGTCAAGTGTAACTTCTTTAAGGTGCCCAGAGGAAGAGCCGTAAAAATCGACGGAGATGGAGCTACAGGAAGGACCCACTTCAGGTCGCAACATAACAGGCCTAGAAGAGGAAACCAATTCACCCGAGGCCACCAGGGCACAATCAACACCACCTGCGCCTTATCTTCCGGACCTGAACCAGAAAAGCCTGGAGCAGTGGAAATGGAGGGAAGGCATACAGAAGACCCAGAGACCAAGGATAAGTAAAGACGTCAACGCCCAACACCATGGGACACCATCCCAGAGAACCAAACAGTTCCACCTTGGCATTCCCCGGTCCGCAAACAGGTCCACCACTTGGAGGCCCCAAAGAACCACCAACTGGTCTAACAAACTGAGAAGGAGGGAGAAATCTTTGGACGAGGGAATGTCCCGGCTTAAACGGTCGGCACAAACATTCCCGACCCCCTATATATAAAGAGCAGACATACCCAGAACCCAGAACTGAGCCCACAGGAAAATGTCGCTGGCCACTAAGTTCATGGACCTGCCCCCCCGCGCCCTGATGGTTGACATAGGACTTCGCCACCAGATTTTCCGTCTGAACCAACACCATCTGGCCCTGTCGAGAGTCCTGAAAGTGGAGTAGGGCTATCCAAATCGCCTGCAATTCCCTCCAGTTCGAAGACATCTGTGAGTCCTGCAGAGACCAGCACCCCTGAACCTGCTCCAACCCCAGCCAAGCCCCCCACCCGGACAGGCTGGGATCTGAAGTCACCACCAGTGGAGCCGGGGGATTCAAGGAGATCCCGGCCTGAAGGTGGTGCTGGCAAGTCTCCAGAGAGACCCTCCCGTATCTGATCTGTCATTTGCAGAGGAGACAACAGACTCTGGCCCCCCCGGAGACCAACCCTCCAGAATCCAGTTGGCCAGGCGAAGAAGGTGAAAATGGGCCCAGGGCACTAGAAACACCACAGAAGCCAAATATCCCTGCACCCTCAACCGCTCCTCTGCTGGAGGAGCCTCCTGGGACATCAAGGCTGGAACCTGCATTTGAAGGGAGGCCAGGCGCCGGTCGGACAAATTATCAAGGCCATCCAGAGTTTGAAAATGAGCCCCGATGAAGACCATGTCCCGAGAGGGGGCCAAAGAAGATTTCTCCCAGTTCGCCAAAAACCTGTGCCCCTGAAGAACCTACAAGACCCTCCTGACGTGAGTGAGCAAAAGAGACTCCTCGGCTGCATTAAGTAAAAAGTCATCCAAATACTGATGAATGAACACCCCTTCCGCATGAAGGAGAGCCATGAGTGGTGCCAGGACCTTCGTGAAGACCCCGGAAGAGGATTTGAGGTCAAAGGGGATAACACAAAACTAAAAATTGGCATCCCCTATCACGAACCTCAGGAAACGCTGAGAAGAAGCTGCAACAGGGACGTGTAGATAGGCGTCCTTGAGATCCAAGGAGGCCAAGAACTCGCCTGGCCGCACCAGAGGAATAATCGCTTGAATGGTCAACATACAGAAGCAAACAGTCCGAACCCAGGAGTTGACCCATTTTAGATCCAGAACAGGCCGAAAACCTCCTGACACCTTCTGTGCCAAGAACAAAATGGAGTAGGCCCTGGTGTGGATTTCTGCGAACGAACCCAGCAAATAGCCTGTTTGGCAAGCACATTTTCTACAGCCTCCTCGGAAGACTCCCCGGCACTGCCACAGAGAGGAAGAACAAAGGTACGTCTCACCTAGGGAGACAAAAAAAGAACAGAAGAGGAGGTGGGGGGGACAGAGTTTTTTTATAGGCTGGGGGTGGGTCGGGGGGGGCGCACAGGGCTTCAAGTGTGAAGAAGGAAGACGAGGGAGGGACAGGAGGTGATACACATAAATTCTGGAATGCAGCCTAGAATAATTACCAGTGGCTGAAATAATTTGAGGATGTCTGCCCACCATTGTGATGTTTTTCCTCCATATTTCAGGAGAAAAAACGGACAGAAACTAGCCAGCTGGGCTTTATGAGTGACGTTTTGTCAAGCTCAGAACAATATTGCTTATGAAGGTGCCGTCTGCAGTCAGCAGGGCCGAGCACACACATACTCTTTCTGAACTGTGCCATTGTCTATAAATGAGTTATTGTAAAGGTTTTATGATGGGGAGCCATATCGACCACTTTCTCGCGCGCTCATATATTTCATCTTCAATTTCTGCATCATTTTATTGTTATTGCCACAAAGGCTGTAATGTGTTCCGATACTCAAACTTTTGAACTGGCCTTGCCTGCAATCGGAGAAAGCAAATGATGTACTAGAAATGTATAAGGAGTCATTAGGGTTCTACTACTGAAATAAAGACACACTGTGTGATGTCACTTTGCCCGCCTGTGGGATCTCTCATTGCTACATCACATTCCCAACAGCCTTTACTGCACTGGGAGCACAAGGGCTACAAAAGATACTGCATGATGAAAAAATACACAGGTAAAATACAAAAGGTAGTTTTGCAACTTCTATTTCCCTGAACATCCAGGGCCTAAATATGCCCGAAGTATTTAAGGACATTTTCTGTATTTACTGAGTTTACTGGGGGAAAACTTACTTAGATACATTCGATTTTGATGTACAGGCTTGCGGTGAGGTGTACCTCACTGCACCAGAGAGTGGTGTAAAGATACAAACTCTGCATCCTGAGGCACCTACTATCTAACTAGTCATTGCTGGCTTACGATATCTCAGCAAGGTTCTGGCGTAGGTAGTTTTAGCTCTCCGACACTCTGAAGAGGATGTAGCGGATGTCACCTTATGGCTAGAGCTGTCGACCTCGGAGCTGGGGAACCAGGTTCGAGTCTCGGTAATGACGCTAAAACATCCTGTGATTCCAGCCAAATCTCACCGTGCCTAACAAAAATGAATGTGTCTGTCCATCTGTAACGAAACTGGTGCTCACGTAAAGCGCTCTGATACCCGATTTCTCGGGTTTAGTTTGCGCTTTATAAAACTCTAAAAAATAAAAAAAAGAATTAAGTCCCCCCCTCAGCACACAAGATAAACGCCTTCCTATTGCAACAACCATTGGCCCAAGGACACTGCTCGTGCTGTTGACCTGCTTGGTGGCATTCATCACCCTGAACCCCTCTGTCCTCTCTAGAGACTTGCTTCACTTCCCGTGGTGTTGGAACTAGGAGTGTAGGGGTGCTGTGTCATCCTCAGGGTAGCCTTTATGGGATGCACATGAGGAGTGAGCTCCAACTCGGGGATCCCTCCAGACCCAAGACCACCAGCCTTGAGTGCAACACCACCTGAACACCTGGCTCAACGATGGCAAGAATTTCCGTCTCTGTAAATATGTAATATATAACTGTCCAAGAATAATCACTGTTAAAATGTAATCCTGATTTAATTTGCATTCTGTATCCATACTAATATCATAAAGAGAGAGCCCAAACCTTTGAGGCGGGTAATCTCAGTAACCACAGCACTAATCACAACACCCAATACAGCGTTGGAAAGGGCAGTTGCAGCAGAAGGACATAGGCTATGCAGACGGCCACCATATACATTTAAAAAAATGTAATAAACAACATATTACAATTTCAATATTTTTAAAAACTTTTTTTTCAATTTATATTAAAAATATGTAATGTAATTTAAAAAAATAAAATATCTAAAAATAAATACTTAAAAAAAATAACAATGAATACATTTAAAAATTATCATTTACAAAACCTTTGAAATTCACTGAAAAAACCATAGGTTTCTGCCACGTTATAGTTAGGAATTAGCATTTAAAAAACCTTTGAAATTCACTAAAAAAAACATAGCTTTCAGCCACGTTATAGTTAGGAATTAGCATTTAAAAAACCTTAGAAATTCACTGAAAAAACCATAGGTTTCACACATGTTATAGTTAGCTGGACATTTCACTCATACAAAACAATTGAAATTCCCCCGTTATAGTTAGTTCAGCTAACTATAACTTGCGCGCCCGCAATGCACTGCTGATGACGTCACATATTACGTCACTCATGACATGGTCAGTGACATCACTCATGACATCACTGATGACATCTCAAATGACATCACTGATGACATCATCCTTATGAAAGAGTGGCAGACCTCCTCTCAGCGTAATATAACCTTTGATACACACCTTCAAAAATAGAAACTAAACTTTTCAAAAAAATGGAGATACCAATACCAGTTAGAACAACCTATTCAGTAATTCCAAAATCTACATACACATCCACTCATTCACCAACAGTTCTATATAGTCACTCATACATGTACTCCCTCACCATATGTACTTATACACCTATACATCCTGTTACACACCGCTACTCATCCATACAGTTACTCACACACATACTCACACAAGCAAATAAACTATCAAACATCCATTTACTTGCATATACAGCTATACACACACCACTACACTTACTTTTACAGAAACGTACATATACTTACTCTCTTAAACAAGCACTTATAGAAACACATACTTATTTATACAGGAACTCTTCCAATCTCTCACACTCTCACGTATAATCACTTATATACATCAATACTCACATATAGTAAATTAAAACATATGTAGTCCATACTAATATTATAAAGAGAGAGCCCAAACCTTTGAGGCGGGTATTCTCAGTAACCACAGCATCAATCACAACACCCAATACAGCGTTGGAAAGGGCAGTTGCAGTAGAAGGACATAGGCTATGCAGACGGCCACCATATACATTTAAAAGGTAAAAGAACCGTGCCAGCAAAGTAGTCCCTTGTGGACGTGTCTGCGTTGTGCTGTGGGCGTGGGCTGGGGGCGTGACTAACGCTGGGGGCGTGTGGTACGGCCATCATATCGTGGGCTGTGGGCGTGTGCTGGGGGCGTGACAAATGCCAGGGGGCGTGACAAACGCTGGGGGCGTGTGTCCGGCCTTCATGCCATGGGAACGCAATTGGGCCGCATCAAGGTGCACACTGGCGGCGTGAGAAACGCTGGGGTTGTGTGCTACGTTCCGCCCTTCATGCCATGTGGGTCGTACATTAATCAGAAGATCGTCTGCTGTGGCCGTGTGCTGGGGGCGTGACAAACGCGTTCAGCTGGAGGCGTGGTAAGTAACGTTACTGCTGCCTCTCCTGCACGCTGTTATTGAACTCTCTCATTCAACGAAATCACATGTGCCTGCTACCATCAACCAGGGCTCTAGCCAGGCTCAGGCGGCGGATCAGTACACTAATTACACGCGCCTGATAACATCAACCAGGGCTGCCGCTGGGCCTCAAGCGGGGGAACACGCGCCTGCTAACATCAAACAGGCCTGCATCTGGGCCTCAAGCAGGGGAACACGCAAATGAGCGTGTCTGCTGGGACAATTACTGCAGCCTCTCCTACTCGCTGTCACTCAACTCTCTCATTAAACAGATTTACCCGCGGCTGATAACTCTCTCATTCAACAACATTACACGTGCCTGCTAACATCAACCAGGGCTGTAGCCGGGCTCAGGCGGCGGATCACTACACCAATTACACGCGCCTGCTAACATCAACCAGGGCTGCAGCTGGGCCTTCTCCGTCCCGATTCTAATGAAACAAAAAATGTTGTCTACCGCGAGATTTTAAAAAAAATTGCCCTTGCCAAATACACACATTCTATTTCATACCCGGACAACGTCGGCACGGGCTGCTAGTATATATATATATATATATATATATATATATATATATATATATATATATATATATATATATATATATATATATATATATATATATATATATATATATATATATATATATATATATATATATATATATATATATATATATATATATATCCTGAAAGTCGTCTCACCCACAGGAATACAATCTCCAAAGAGACGACGCGGACCCAAAGTCGTGCTGCAATATTTTTTATTATATTTCACCCAGCACCTCCGCCATGACGCGTTTCGGTCCTCCTCGGACCTTGATCACATGACAAGTCACATGGGGAAGTTTCTTTCAATTTAAAGTGCTAGTGCAAATTAAAGAATATATATATAGGAAACATCCTTTACAACGCAACTTTTACCACGCAGTGCCTTTACGACGCAACTTTTACAACGCATTGCGCTGGGGGGCGCTCTAGGATAGGGAATAGGTTTAATGTACTATCCAACACCTTCCCTACTATCCACGGGGACTGGAGTTGGAATAGTAAATTAAACAATTCACTATACAGCGCCCCAAAGCACTATGCGTTGTAAAGGCATGTGTTGTAAAAACCGCGTTGTAAAGGCATGCGATGTAAAAGCATGCGTTGTAATGTTGTACATCCATATATATATAACTCTAACCACTAGTATATGTAGTAGACCTTTGTACTTACTACCATTCCTATGTGATTTTAGAGTTTATTTGTGTGTATCTCTTCCTTGAGTGACTTTACAACTAGAACATTTGCAAAAAAAAATTCTGTCTGTATCTCTTATGTAACTCTTGTAATCCAAAGTCCTTATGTAAGGCAACTGGTTCTTTTGTAAAGCGCTCTGACACCTTTGGGTAATGTTCGCGCTATATAATATCGCATTAAATAAAATAAATAAAATACAGATGCCTTAGAAGCTTATTGTCTTCTATTGTTTGTTGTGTGCTCAAAGACACTGTGTATTGTCAAGCAACGGAGTCTGGAAAACTGCTGCTAATTAATGTAACCTGCAGATAACAGTTTACTGTGCGTTTCGCAGAAATGCGAGGGAATTTTTTTAGCTTAAATCTAGTGACAAATATTTGATTCTTTTGCAAACCAGGTGAAAGCAATTCAAAATGAATCTGCGACAGGGGATGACCAAATTAGACGAATTCTCTCCTGAGGATTTTAGTTGGGTCAGACCAACCCAAAGTAATGTATTTGTTTATTGCATTAGAACCACTTAGACTTGGTATTTATACTTTATAAATTCGTCCCGCTGACATTTAAAATCGGGGCAATTTTAAGCCCTGAAATGACTGTATTTTGCGACATCAGGCAAGTGTGGTATTGTCACTCAGCGCCATTTATCTCCCGTCTTAAATACCAGAACGTGTTTAGAGTACTGCGCCAAGAGTAAAGTATGTCTGTGATTCTGAGTCATAATGTGTGTACATTATAGGTTTATTGGTAAAACTGCTTGCTTTCTGTTATTTTTATTGTAACATTAAATGTAAAACAGAAAAATAACATGCACCATAACCCCCATGAAAGTGGTGGAGGTAAAGGAGCAGGCAAGAATGTGGAGAGGTATGCATAACTGTTTCAGTGTACGCTGTACAAAATTCATTCGGTGGAGAGGTAGATAGAAACAAGAACACCACTGTGAGTAAACATGTGAGTAAATTGCTGGTGGCCAGAATTTCCATTCAGGCATGTATATCGGCACATTTCTACTTATATTATGAGTTAAACCTGAAGGAATGGGGAATAATTGTGCGGATCCGGAATTACCAGGCTTAAAACTGCATGGAATCCCCTATTCTGTTTAGTTTAACGCTCCCATTCATCATGTGTTCAAAGCAGGTGGTAAATGCGTGCAGGGGCTTCTGTTCTGGGTGGGTGTAGAAAGAAAGGTTTTTGGTGAGTTGGAAAGGGAAAGATTAGTTGTGACAGGGAGGAGAAATTAATGCCCCCCGTTCCTACCTTAGCAAAAAACTGAGATATCATGGGGGGCAAGATTTTGATGGGGTTGCAGCCAAAACCTCATACTCTTAGTGATTGGAACAAACAGTTGGTAAAATGTGATCCGATGTTCACTTACCCAGGAAAGCCAGGTTGAGACACACCATGGCAGTTATGTTCATATGGAGCGGAATCCCACCCAGAGAGACTGCCCTGCCTTATTCGTAATCAGGTACTAACTGATTAGAGCGAGGAAAATCCATCTCCCGGAGAGACACTTCATCTTTGCTATTGTCAACATCAAGTTGGTGATCACGTGCGCGGAATATCAACCTCCCGGCGAGATTTCTCAATGCGGGTAAAAATGTATTAGAGCGGCAGAACGGAAAGCATCTTCCACATGCACTGTGCATGGGGCTGTTCGCAATGATTGCACAGCGCGGACAATCATCCGGCATCACAAATCACAGCGAACTGCCTTTTTCTATCACATTCCACCACTTGCAGAGCTCGGAGTAGCGCAGTGGAGTTTTTTTCCACTTCGCGGAACTCCGCAAACTCCGCCCAGGGTTACTCTTCAGAGCTGATGTCCATTAATAGTTTTGCATCCTCCCAAGGATATAGGCATGGTTTCATAAGCTTTTGGCCTCATTACAAGTTTGACGTTGCAGGAGCAGGACCGCCCTGCAACCGCACCGCCAAACCTGTGTTTGACCTGCCTTCCACATTAGGTGTTTTCTCTTGTCTGGCGACCAGCTCTTTGGTTTTCCACGCCAGTAATGGGATCGTCAAAATGAGTACCGTATTTTCCGGCGTATAAGACGACTTTTTAACCCCTTAAAATGTTCTGGATAGTCGGGGTCGTCTTATACGCCGGGTGCAAAATTTGAAGGTATGTTTTCATGCGTTTTATTGGCCGCACTGGCTGGCGAGGGGCTGATCTTGTGTTCATCTTGTGTTTAAGCTGCACCAATTCCCGCCCACGCTTCGGACCCAGCCAGGGGCTCTAATCTGCCATCCGTGCCCAGTGCCGGTGCCGGAGCTCCCCCTCCCCTCGCACCGCGGGGGCTGTGGGGGATATTGGTACGTCACTAGCGCAGGCGTCAATCATGCACTAAAAGGTTTATGCGATTTTATATAGCGCGGACTTTACCCGAAGGTGTCAGAGCGCTTTACAGTAGGAACAGTATTGATACAAGAGGAACAATTACAAATGAACAAATTACAAAAGCAAACGTTAAGTTACAAGGATCAAAAGTGACAATAGTGAGCAACCAAAATACATGAGGTAGCAATCGGTACATTCCTGGAGAAAAAAGTGTGCAGGTTACAAAAGCGTACAAAGTACGAGCCAAAATAAAATAAATTCTCAAAATGGCTATGCAGGACTGTGTTGGACTGCGCTGGAAGTGGGGGTAGTCTTATACGGCGAGTATAGCATGAAACCTACATTTTATCAAGCAAAGTAGGGGGTCGTCTTATACGCCGGGTCGTCTTATACGCCGGAAAATACGGTACCTGCATGCCATGGACTGCCACAGTCCATGTAGTGCCGGTACTGGGGTGCATGCACACATGGGGGCACAACATGTGCCCCCCTAAATGCACCCCATGGTGCAGAGGCACAAGGGGTCCCTGTAGGGCCCCTTTTGTTTCCACACTGCCACACTTTTCATGGCAGTCACACCACCATGAAAAGTGTGGCAGTGAGGAAACTTTTAATATGCTTGTTGCTGCTGCAGCAGACCTGGCAAGCATATTGCGGCCTCTAGACCGCCACGCCACCACCAGGTATCTCTGATCCCTGACAGTTGCAGAGGTCTAAGGGTGTCCCGACCGCCAGGGCATGATAGGGTGGTTGGGAGACCGCCTCCGCAGCGCCCCTGCGAGTCTCGAGTGTACCGCCAGACTCATAATAGGGCCTTTAGTTGTTTTGAGGGCAGGGTGATTCCGGAGCCGAAGGGCCCCAATTTGCCACACCTCCTCTCTTTCGCCGCGCTTTCTTAAGATACAACTGCTGATCTATTTTTGCTTCAGATTTCAAATGAATTTTCGTTCTCCAACATTTTGGAGGGAAAATTGTATTTTTCCATTAAGCATTTATAGAATATTCTTGATAAAATGGGAGGTTTATTTTTCGGGACTGTTGTTTTTTTTATTACTTTGATACGGTTTATTTAAACGCAATCCAGCGGTTTGGCAATTGATCATTTTGTCAGTTAAAGCTGTGGGTAATTTCCCAAAGTGTTGCTAAAAATAATGTGCGGCAGTCATAATCTTAATGGCAGCTTCTAATGAGTTTAATATGATTACCATATTGATGAGAAAAGGTTAGCATGCAGCAAGTGCAGAACTCTAAATAGCAGGGTGGTTATTAATTGTGCAGCTGGGCTGTGCTATTTTAAATAATGTCAAACTTAATTAATGATGGAATGAAACTCTGAATAATGACCTGAATTTTGTCATGCCCTGCCTAAGGCATTGCATCTTAATGTGGGCTGTATGGTTATAGCCTTGCCCAAGAACTGAGAAGTGTTGTTGTTTAGGCTTTGATAATATATATTTTTTATTGTTTTGTATGTCCATACGTAAATTGGCAACTATTAATAAGGAGTTAATTCCCAGGATATGGGCCATTCTTGGCATTTTTAGTATTCTTGTGGCTAATGTGTATACTCTGATGTAGACTCATTTTGCCTCCAGTGCAGAGGCGCGTGCACCACTGCTTAATTTGTAAAACATTAAGTGCAGGGCCCTCATCAGGAGGCCAGTGCAGCCTAAACCACCCATTGCCACTGCCAGCGCTGCCAATGACAGCACCAAACCAGCTACTAACCCTCACACTCCACAAGTATGACAGTTCAGCTTATTCTATACCCCCAAGGCTATATGATTAGCATAGGTGGCAGGTAATAGTAATGTTTAACGTATATTGAATTAGTAATCAACTGTTGTGCTCACTCTAAATCAGATAAATAGACCACCATGTGGCAGGCTGTCATAAGTGCCGGTGCTGCAAATTAAGTGCTGGTGCTGAGCACCGGAAACCACAGGCTCAAATTAAGCACTGGCGTGCACGCCTCACTATGCTGCTGATAACACCTGAATTTTCAACTCTAGTAAACCCAGTTCCACACATCATTGTAAGTAAGTGAAACGAACACTAAGGGTGCTGTTTGTTCTTTTTAACATTATTTCACGGTCCAAGTAGACACCCAAGGGTTTAAAGTCCGCAACTACTTTGGATAAAGTGACCTAACTAAAGGGCCAGAGTGAAGATCCCTGTCACTCCATATCCTTGCCAACCAGGAGCAGCTCTCCAAGGTGAACATCAAGCCTATTATATTTGCCAGTGCTTGCTGGGTTAGCACTAGAACAGATCATTGAAATTAGAGTTGAGTCGAACATGTGGAGTTTGATTCAGTAGAATTCCACGGAGTTGCATAAAAACTCTTCAAGATTCTGCGGAGTTCTGCCAATGGGCGAAAATAGCCACATCGGGTTGCTTGCTATGTGATTTAGAGCTGGTAGCGCATTCTGGACTGAAAAATCTGCGCAAACGGCAAGATACTGGAGTTGATTATGCGGCTTCTTGAGTGGAGAGGAACTTTAGTGGAGATGTCGTCTCTACAATCTTGTGTAAAATGTAACAAAATGGTTTATGATCTGTAGTACTGCAATGTGTTGAGAAAAGGATGTAAAAAGGACATGTGAAAGAGTGTGTTGGAGAGAAATGAAATGGTTTGCACCGTGCAAAGGACAGGCGTAGATGGATCTTTGTCTCCAATTGAGGCTTAACACCTACAGTTCACAATCATATCAATATTAGTGAAGCACATTTTGCCGAACAAGAATGACAAAATCCCAAACAGTTTATTAACAGATTAGCAAAGTTACAAACTCAAATCAGTCAAATTAGTCCTAAATCAATAATCATCGGGATACACCATAAATCCGTATATTACTACTAAGTCAGAATAGCAGTTTCAAAGCAGAGTTATTTTAGGATTATTGTAGGCAAATCATGAAAGGTTTGGTTCCCCGCCATGGAAACTTCCTAATGCTGAGCAAAGGTTTCAGAAGAGGCCGGGAGAATAGTAAGCAGCAGGTGACAGCAAATAAAGCCTCTAAGGCAGAATCACATTAAGGTTCCAATCAAGCCGAAGAGAAATGTTGCCCGAGAGATTAACTCTATGAGCACAAATAATGTAAGCATAGAGTTTCAAGAAAGGCAGAGGAGCATCTGCCTTCACCAGTGGACAGGAGCTAATCAAACTGTCTAATTTAGCGACTTACAATTAAAACATACAATTCAACAATTAAGAACCTCGTTACTGTTCTCAGAGAGAAGGAACCAATCAAAACTAAGTGTGTACAGGTTCTCTGTGTCAGCCCTCTTCCTATGGGATATAGAATGACAGATTTCAGATACATGGACTTCACATATCACGCACAGGTATTAGGATTTACTGTTCAGCTTTTTGAAAGATACATTCAATTGCCTTCACACAAAATTTAGCAGTAACACCACACTTTAAATGAGCATAGTGTTGAAACTTGGCTTCAAAAACGTGAAACAGATTATGCACAGCTAGCAGAAACACAACATTACTACAATAACTACAGTGACAATGGCTAACTATGAATAGTTATTAATGTAAAATCACCAGTTATTATCAATGTAAATTTAACATCACACTTGGATATAAGTAAGCAAAGATTATACGGGATATGCGTTAACATGTGAAACTAAAATGAAAACTAGTGACAGTTCAGTTCAGAAATCTTTATCCGGCTATATTCCAAGCCATAAAAGAAAAAATTATAAAAGACAAAGAATTTCTGATTTAGTAAAAAGTACACAATATAAACCATAATTTTTAGAAGGAAGAGAAAGACGAATTTACAAATGTCCAGGTGAAGAGAGCTCATAATTTTCACATTACCGCCCTAGACACAACAATGATTATGTTAGGACAGAAAGAAGCCACATTCTAGTGCCAAATGTCAACATTTTCAGAACATCAATAAATATAAAGTGCAGTGGTAAGGTATAATACAGAGTCATTTCCCAACGATATTTCTAAGTCTGACTGAAGTGGAGATATATCTATAAACTATCAAACAGATACATTTATCCTTTAAAAGCTAAAGATAGTGCAAAGCTGCCAGGCATCCTCTAATATTCAAATATTTTAAAAGTGGTATTAAAAAAGTGCGCCTTGGGTTAATGTAAAGGTTGCAAAATAACTTTACTTATAAAGTAATCCCTCTTGCAGCTCATTTGCAAGTGGAGAGGGAAGGGAAGGTTAATTCCAAACAGCCAATAGCATTGGGGCTTGGCCAAGCCATGGTTGACCGGTTGAAAAGGAAAGCCAGGTAAAGAGAAAGACTAAAAGCCCACTGTGGTAATTGTGTCTTCTCTTTACTTTTTATTTAGAACTTAGATTTGTACCTAGGTCATATAGAATGTATTGATGTAGTTTGGAATCTTTAGGAATTAAGAATGTGAGGAGAAGCAGTTGGAGATTTGACTGAACTGGATGTGTTTCCTTTGCACCAGTGGGTCTTACTACAGCACTTAAAAAATTACTTTATATTTATATAATGTTTGTGTCCCTCTCGTCTTTACATTGGCCACAAGGTGTTTTTACTGTGCTGACCCACTGTGCTAGGTTTTTGGAGAATCTCGAACTTCTTCGTTTGAGGTTTTTCGACGTACGAGTATTCGAGAGGTATTTGCCTTATTCAAGTCTCGTTTATTTTTCTACTTCGAGACTATAAAGCCTGCTGATTTGTCGTGAACTATTGAAAAACTGAGAAAAAGGTATGGTTATTTAAAATTACCGTTACTGTTGTATGCTCGTGGATGCCAGGAGGATTCCAGCGCGAGAGATGTCCAAGTTCCTTTTCCGAGTTTGGGAAGAGTGACGATTGAATGACGTGACATCTTAACGCGAGGAACACGCTCTGTTTCTACTCTATGCTGTATTTCATCTGGCACGTTACCAGCACGCAACCACGGCCATTTTGTTTACTTCAGTTGCCTAGAGATCGACGTGACTTTCAACGTTGTACGTCATTGGCGGCCATTTTAGATCATTTTTGGTGCCGATCTTTTGATTTTATTATTATTCACCGAGAAGTTATCAGCGTTTCATAAAGCAACTTTCTTCAGGCTTATGAAGAGGATCATTTGTCCGATTTTTATGAAAGCGTCCAGTTGGTATTTATACAGTTTGTTATTTGTTGATTTAAAGCGCAATTTTTTTTAACATTGATACGCATACTTGATCTAACTGTTACTTTCAGCGCATTTTAACATTGATGCGCACACTTGACTGAACTATCATTTTGGCGCATTTACACAGTGATGCGCACACTTAATTTATATTTTATTAATTTTAGCACATATTCACAGTAATGTGCACACTCTTGTGAAAATTACTTTACAGTGATCTACATATTCTATAGTTCTATTGTAGGTTATTATAGTATTGACTACTAGATATTTTAAAAACAAACGTAGTATTTTACAGTGATATTTGCACATTTTAGCATTTTTATTCTGCATTTTATTTATACTATTTTTTGTAGATGTAGTGTACATTTTTTATTTCGCTTTATTATTTATTGTTTCTTGCAATTCAACATGGCAGCATCTCAAATTTGTAATCAGCCCACAATATTTTTACAGATTCCGGGCATACCAAAGTTGGAGTGGAAAAAATGGTTTGAATCTTTCGAGAATTATATCATTGCCATAGATGGTACAAAATTTTCACCTGAAAGGTTGAAAGCTATTTTATTTAGTTTTCTGGGTAATGCACCAATAGAGATTTTTTAAAATCTAGTTCCCATTGCACCACCTAGTGGTAGAGGTGAAGGTTGGAATGTTATATAAATAGGCTATAACAAGGTTGGAAAAACAATTTTTGGATGAACCCAATGTTTTAATTGAGAGGCATGCTTTTCATAAAAGGAAGCAACTTCCAGATGAAACCATTGAAGAATGTGTTGCTGCACTTAGAGTTTTAGCTACAAATTGTGAGTATGGAGCAACTGTTGATTATTTTATAAGAGATCAATTTATCTTTAACTGTGAGTCAATAAAAATAGAAGAGAGGCTCCTTGCCTGTCGTAATCCTACTTTAAGTGATGTATTAGATATTGCCAAGGGAATAGAGAGATCTATTATTTCGTCAAAGGCTATTTCTGCAGAAAAACTTAAAAATACTACTTCATCTTCTCCTGTTTGTGCTATACAATCTTTTAATAAGGGACTTGTTAAACAAAATAGCAAACTAAGTTGTTACAGATGTGGTGCAAAAACACATTTAGCGAATTTGTCTGACTGTCCTGCTTTAAAGAGAAAATGCACAAAATGTGGAAAAGTTGGTCATTTTTCGACGGTGTGTCATGCACAAAAGAAAACTATGAATTTTTCTGTTAATAGTATATCTAATGTTGAACATGATGTGCAAAATGTATTACTTACTCTCTATGATGATGATTTTGTAAACAATGTGACCATTCCTTTTAAGGCTCCTTTAGGTACAATTTTAGTAGGTTAAGTGGCGTTTGAAGCAATGGCTGATTCAGGGTCACCTATTACCATTCTTTCTGATTTGTTTTTTAAGGAAAATTGGAAGGATGTTAAACTTAAGAAAACTGATGTGAACCCCAAGGCATTTGGTAATTTTGATATTTCTAAGTTAGGATTCTTTGAAGATTCGTTAGAATTTGAAGGACGGAAATTGTTTACCAAAATATATGCTGCCATTGATGGTAAGAACATTGTAGGATGGTTTGATCTAGGAAAATTGGGTATTAACTTATGTCTTGGTTCAGATCGTCCCATCCAATTAAGAGAGTTAGATGTCAACAATGTTTCCATGGATACATTTTCTTTAGAATGATTCTGAAGAAACATAGTAATGTTTTCAAAAATTAGGTTGGACAAGTTAAAGGTTTTTTGCATAAAATCAAATTAAAAAAGGGGCAGTGCCAATTCAGCATAAAGTTCGTATGGTTCCTCTGGGCATACGACAAAAATTGAAATCTCATTTGGATACTTTGTGCTCTGAAGGAATTATTGAATCCACAGACAGTTCGGAATGGGTTTCCGCTATTGTTATCGCACTTAAAAAAAAATCAGGATTTGAGATTATGTGTGATCTCAGGTCCCTTGATAAGAATATTATTGTTGACACTCATCCGTTACTCCGTATTCAGGAAATGTTAGCAGCTATTAATGGTGCAAAATATTTTTCGGTTATTGACCTTAAATCTGCGTATCATCAGGTACTTCTTGATGAGTCTTCAAAAGACCTCACAACTTTTATTACTCCATTTGGTCTTTATAGATTTTTGAGAATGGCTTTCGGATTGGCCTCAGTGGCCAGTGTTTTTCAAAAGCTAATTGAGAATCTATTTCAAGGCATAAATGGTGTGCAGTCATTTCAGGATGACATTTTGATTTTTGCAGAAAATGGTGAACAACCCAGTGTGATTCTTGACAAAGTTTTAAATATTTTAGGTAACAAAGGAATGACAGTGAGTAAAGACAAATGTAAATTTCTTATTGAGGAGATTAATTACCTGGGCCATAAGATTACTCCAGATGATATTTTTCCAAAAGAAGATATTGTTTACACTTTGGAGAAGGCTAGTAGACCACAAGATAAGGATTTGTTGCGTTCCTTTTTAGGGTTAGGCGAATACTATTCTAGATTTGTTAAAGGTTATGCTCTTATTGTTGAACCTCTCAGACAACTTTTGAAAAAAGGTTCTCAATTCATTTGGATGAATATTCATGATGAGGCTTTTATTAATGTAAAGAAACGTATTGCTAAAGCGCCAGGTTTGAATACGTTTGATCCTAAAGGGAAATCTCATGTCACAGTGGATGCGAGTGCCATTGGGCTTGGTGCTGTGTTTACACGGATGGTAGATGGCAAAGAGAGAGTAATTTCATTCATTTCAAGAGGGATTCGAGGAGCAGAGAGGCACTATAGCACCATTGAGAAAGAGGCTTTGGCCTGTGTATGAGCAGTAGAAAAACGTAAACATTTTTTGTGGGGTAGAACTTTTATTCTGGTTACGGATCATAAGCCTCTTGTTTTTATGATGGATGGTGTTAGAAGTGGTAAGGCTTCTTCCAGGCTTGTAAGACTTATTGCAAAATTGCAGGAGTTTAATTTTGAAATACAACATATTCCTGGAGGAAATTCTTTTACTGCTGATTGCTTATCTAGACTTTCTCCTATAGATGGGTGTGACAATGAGATAATTGATCAACATGAATGTGTTGTAGCATTGGTGGATGCTGTTGATTCATGTAATGCTGCGGTTTCAGAGAAAGAATTGATTGATGCCATGAAAAATGATACTATTTTGACTAAAGTAAAGTATTTTGTTGTTAATGGATGGCCACCTTGCAACAATTTGGATGTATATTATAGGAGTTTTGCTCAGATTGCTGAGGAGCTTAGTATTGAAAATGACATACTTTTGAGACAGGATTTGTTTGTTCCACCTGCAGCTACCAGGAATAAACTTATTCAGTTGGCTCATTCAGGTCACCCAGGAGTATCTGGTACTAAAAAATTACTTAAAGCACATTATTGGTGGCCTGGCATGGATGCCAGTGTGGAAAGAATGGTGGACAATTGTTCTGCGTGTGTGAAATCGGATAAGCATTGGAAAGTTTCGACACAACCTTTATCTATTCAACAATTTCCTGTTGGAGGTAGGGAGAAAAGATTTTCTATTGTAGTAATTGATCATTTTTCAAAGTTGATTTATTACACTTTTGTACAGCATCACTCAGTAACTGATGAGGTTATTAATTTTTTGGGCAACATCTTTAGAATTGAAGGTGCACCTAATACCATTTTATCTGATAATGGTGTGCAATTTGTTTCAAACAAAATGAAATCAGTTTTGAACTAATTTGGTGTGCTGTCTGAAAAAGCACCTTTATATAGTCCTCGTGCTACTTGTCAAGTTGAGAAGTCTAATAGATTTATAAAAGAAGGCATTCAGGCAGCATTAGAAAGTGATTTAGATGTTTTTGAATTTTTGAAAGAAAAAGTGTGGAGTTATCATTTGACTCCAAATGCTTGTGCTGGAGTTTCTCCGTATTTTTTATTGAGGGGGAGGCAAGAAAAATCTTTTTTGACACCTTTGTTTAAAAAAGAAGCTAGAAAGGAAGATTTGGAATTATCCATTAGCAGAGCCAAGAAAAATATTGCTGAATCTCGCATTTATGGGAAAAGTTATCATGACTCTTTTCATAAAGTGAAAAGTAAAAATATAGAAATTGGTGATTGGGTACGTATCATAAAACCTACGTTGAACAGCAAAGGTTCTTCCAAGTTTACTAATCCTTTCAAAATTGAAAGGGTGACTGATACCACTGTTTTACTAAAAGACAAGGGTTGGTGGAATGAGAGTTCTGTTGTTGTTCTTAAACCAGGGCAAGAACAATTTTTTGCTAAAAAAGGAGATGGTGGTTTGGTGTGGATTAATGGTGAGGATAATGAAGGGGAAAGTACTTGTACTAATTTCCCGCATTCTATTTTGCCTGAATTAAATGAAGAAGAAGTCATGGATTCGGGTTCTTCTGTTCAAGAAACTTCTGTTTTACAAAAGAGAAATTCTAAAATGCCTAAAATGTTTGATGATTATATTCTAGATGTTTAAATATATATATATATATATATATATTGCAATCTTTTAACCTATACTGCATCTTTTAGTTATTGTTTTATTTTGTTTTGTTTAAAAGGATACATGTGGTAATTTTGTCTTCTCTTTATTCTTATTTTAGAACTTAGATTGTACCTAGGTCATATAGAATGTATTGATGTAGTTTGGAATCTTTAGGAATTAGGAATACCATAATTTTTAGAAGGAAGAGAAAGACGAATTTACAAATGTCCAGGTGAAGAGAGCTCATAATGTTCACATTACCGCCCTAGACACAGCAATGATTATGTTAGGACAGAAAGAAGCCACATTCTATTGCCAAATGTTAACATTTTAAGAACATCAATAAATATAAAGTGCAGTGGTAAGATATAATACAGAGTCATTTCCCAACAATATTTCTAAGTCTGACTGAAGTGGAGATATATCTATAAACCATCAAAAAAATACATTTATCCTTTAAAAGCTAACGATAGTGCAAAGCTGCCAGGCATCCTCTTATATTCAAATATTTTAAAAGTGGTATTAAAAAAGTGCACCTTGGGTTAATGTAAAGGTTGCAAAAGAACAAAGTGACAACACGTCCCCAAGTGCATCCAGTAAATGATGTCACAATGTCTAAACCCAAGTAGGCATCATCAAACAAAGGAACGTTCTGGAATGCCTATTGTTGATGGTTGTTAGACATGAATGATTGAGAAAGAGCACTGATTTCTTTTTCTCCGGTGGATGACCCCTTTAATGATTTAGTAGTGCAGAGGAGGAATCCTTTAGGACTGGGCCCCAGCTTATATTTAATGCTTCCATTTTCACTGAGGCAGAGGTTAACATTTCAGATGTCACAAAGGTCTAATGAATGTTGAAAGGTGGGATGTAAAATAGAAAATAGATTAGAAAGCAGGAGCCTGTGATAAATGAGTGAACATTAGAAGCCTTTTCTCAAAGGGTTCCTTCGGAGAAGCAGCAGGCTGCATGCAAGCACGAATATAGCAACGGCAGGTGGCTTGCTTGTTGATAAGCAAAACACAAAGAAACCATGGTTGGACGCAAGTGGTGAACAACCCCTGAAAAAATCAAGAGGTCTGGATTTCATGTACCAGTGCATTACCGCATTAGAATAGTACAAATGGAAAGGTGATCACAGGAACAGAGAGGACTTTACTTATAAAGTAGTCCCTCTTACTGCTCATTTGCAAGTGGAGAGGGAAGGTTACATCCAGACAGCCAATAGCATTGGGGCTTGGCCAAGTCATGGCTGACCGGTTGAAAAGGAAAGCCAGGTAAAGAGAAAGACCAAAAGCCTACTGTGGTAATTGTGTCTTCTCTTTATTTTTATTTTAGAACTTAGATTTGTACCTAGGTCATATAGAATGTATTGATGTCTTTTGGAATCTATAGGAATTAAGAATGTGAGGAGAAGCAGTTGGAGATTTGACTGAACTGGATGTGTTTCCTTTGCACCAGTGGGTCTTACTACAGCAATTAATAAATTACTTTATTTTTATATAATGTGTGTCTCCCTCTCATCTTTACACCCACTCTATGTATTTTGTTTACAATATCTCTTTTTGACACCTGCAAAATCCAGGCCTAAAAAAATGAGCACCAAGATGGTGACACAAACAATAGAGTAGGGGAAGTTGATATTAGGTTAAGAGAAAATGTAATACCCATATGCTCATTGTCGTAAAAAAGACAACATTAGAAAAGGTGCCATCTTTGGCAGACGTATGTAGTGTAAGATGCCATCCTTCAGCATGACAGCCTAAGAAAGTGTCCACATTCGTCCCACCCTTCAACCACAGAGCCCCATCTAAGTAAAGGGACCGGGTTCAATATATTCTATCTAACTCAACTCAGTAGGTACAAGACAGCTAAAATGCTGAGACGGAAGAAAGTGAACTATTGACTTTAAAAAGGCAAGCAGAATTTGGTAACTTGGTTTTATGGGCCAAATCAATGAATTTGATACAGACTTATATTATGGTGGCTTAAAAGTTAGATATACAGAAGAGTGCAGTGTGAGGCACTCAATAAACGCGGAAAATGATTAGACAATGAAGCAAAAAAGCTGGTGGGTAAAAACAAGGTAAATTAATTTCCATGGGAGAGCGTCAGACCTTGACTGAGAAACTTGTCCTAATCTTATCCAATGAATTTAGGCAAATATAGTCCACAGCAGCCCCTTAAATAGTCGCAGCCGCCTGTCTACAACTTAAAAGTGGTCTGGCGGGCAGGCGGCATTGCAGTTCCTGTGTCGGTGCCTCTTTCAAAGGCGGTGATGCCGTTGTAAAAGGCACCACAATGGGAAAGCCACACAAGGTTACTGCACATCATGGACTGCAACATCCAGGCCATGCAGGAACTGGTGTGCATGCACAAAGGGGGGGCACCTGTAGGGCCCCATTTGTTTCCTCTCCACCACGGTTCCCAAAATAAAGTGGTGGAGAGGAAACTTGTAATATGCTTGGCCGGGCCACAGTTGTCCCGCCAAGCATATTGCGGCCTCAGGACCACCACACCACCTCCAGGTAACATGGTTCCCTCACGGTGTCGGTGATCCCATAGCGGTCGGACTGCCAAAGTTGAAATGGGGCGGTCAGACTGCCAGTGCAGCAGTGGCTGACTGCCACCACCCCACCACCACGAGTCAGACTCGTAATCAGGCCCAAACTGTCTTGATAATTTCACTTCAATAGATCCACAAGAAACAATACAACATATTCCAGACAGTCCTCCTATTTATCCGATTTCTTGAAGCTAGATATTTGGAGATTATATTGTCAGTTTGGGTTCTCTTGATCAATCTATGACTTCATTACTGAGGGAACCATGTCGTTCTTTGGTTTAAGCCTTACCACTCTCATTTTCTTGACTTTCGTATTTTTTTATTCTGCATTTTTGTACTTTATTTTTTGCTGTCATGGTGTTCAATGTAAAGTACCTGGTGTGCTATTCATTGGAGAGCCATCTCTCTGTTCCCCTTCTCCCCTCCATTTTGACCTTCCAAGGAAGTCAGATAACGGTGAAGCAGCTTCTCCTTATCAGACAGCAGGCAGAACATAGAGACTACAGTTGATAACATTTCATTAAATCCTTGTATCTTTGATGGAATGAGGTCTCCATTCTTTGACTGTTTATGGAGGCCATAGAATTTGTTCGCTGCTAAAGTCCATTTGTCCATGAGTGGGAAGACTTTTATCAGTACAGAAAGCAGCATTAGTTCCAACAGCTCAACTAAATTATTGTGCTTAAGCTCTTTGCTGCTGTAGATTTTCCTGCCTCACTGCTTAGCCTCTTTTTTGGTGTTTGGGGCTCTTCGCACTTTCGCCTTCATAATGTTTCGTCAACAAAACTGATCCGGGACAAATCTGTGGTCCATTTTTGCCACATGTTGGGGATTCAAAGGGTACCCCGGGTATGTAGATTGCCTTCTAGTGAACCAATCAAATAGCCGAAATATATAATTTTTGGGGCGGAGTCGAGGAGGAAGAAGTAAAAAAAAGTGAAAAATAGTGTTGTGCAAAAAGCATATTTTTTTTCTTAAAAATCGAATCTTCCCTTCTCTCAGGAAGCATAGTTGGAAGCATTTTGTTTGCCACAGTTTTGCCAGTTTTTTAAGTGGTACTCAATTTTTTTATTTTTGTGGCTTCTACCTTCTTGCAGTTTGTGGTGGAAACTGGTCTGAAATTCATTTGTAAACCTATAAATATGCACTCTTTTGAAAAGTAGACACAATTCCATAGTCAGCAGATGGTTATTTGTGTAGATAGCCCATGGTTTTCCTAAAGGAACTATTTGTTGAAATAAGAAAAGAAAATTAAAACATGTAGGAAAATAGAAATTGGTGACAATTTTTATATGTAATTTTTTACCTCGATCACTGATGTACAAAACTAATATACCACTGTCCAACAGAGACACAAATCCTGAGCCTGCCCTTTCTCTTTTGAACGAGTCATTAACACAGGGCTGTGTCCCCTAGAGCCTATAAAAGAGTTATCATAATTCCCCTTTTTAAAAAACCTGGGGCAGACCCCCTGATCCTGATTAACTACCGCCCTATATCCTTGTTTCCCTTCGTGGCAAAGGTATTGGAATCCCACGTGGCAAGCTGCCTCTGCTTATTCATAGAACAGTCTCATTACCTTGATCCCCACCAAACAGGGTTCCAACCCTCTCATTCAAAGGAGGCAGTAATACTGACTGTGTTGGACAAACTATGGGAGGATGCCGACCAAGGCTCTGGTGATATTGGACCATTGATAGAATCTTGTTGTTTATACAGATATTGGACCTGTCACCTGCATTTGACACGGTCGACCACAGTATCTTGGTGGACCGTGTCAGGGATGCAGGACACCAGGGTTCAGCTCTCAGCTGGATTACGTCCTTCCTGAAGGATTGTTCCAAGTCTGTTCGCCTCTCCCACTTTACTGCGCCTGATATAAAGGCAACATGCGGAGTGCCACAGGAATCTTCATTGTCCCCGCACCTGTTCATTCTGTATTTACTCCCTCTAGTCCTGTCCTTAAGAGAAAGAAATTTGAGCACATTTAATTATGCTGATGACCTGAAACTAATATTCCCCATCTTCAACACGTCTGACTCTAGGTCTGAATTCCAAGCCACCATGCTTCACATCTGCAACTGGATGAACAGCAACCACTTAAAGGTAAACCCAGACAAAACCAAGCTGGTCCTGATAGGAGGTGCTCGAAATCCTTGAAGTTCACAATTCTGGCCAGCTGAGCTGGGCTCTCCCCCAGCCCCATCCTCGTCTGTTAAGAGTCTCTGGGTCACAATCAATTGTGTACTATCCATGAAGTCCCAGATCGGAACAGTAGTCTCTACCTGTTTCTTTCAGTTGCGGAAGAAAAGAATAATTAGCAGACTTCTTACTAGGGAAGCATGAGTGCAGGCAGTTCTAGCCCTAGACATCACTCACACAGACTATGCCAACTCACTGTACTTCGGTCTGACGCTATGTTTAGTCAAAAGACTACAACTTGTGCAGAATCAGGCTGCAAGACTGATTCTTCATGGCAACACGCTTCCCCTCTTATGAGGAAGCTATATTGGCTCCCCATATCACAACGCTGTGCCTTCAAAACTTGGTGCCTCATTTTTAAATCCTTGAATGGCACCTGCCCTAAATTTGTCTCCAATCTTATTCAGAGATACATACCCACCCACAATTTGCGCTCAGCCCACATGAACCTTCTGGTCACAAGATCATACAAATCGAAGTGGTTAGGCGGCAGCAGATTTGCGGTGCTGGTCCCCCCTTATGGAACTCCTTACCCCTTGATATCAGATCCTGTACAGACCTCCTCAGATTCAGGAGACTCTTTAACACATGGCTGTTCATTCAGGTATATGAATTATTGACCAGGACTCAGGCTACTCCTATATATAGTGCCAAGAAACCAACTGGTGTATATGCGCTCTACAAATAGTTTTAACATAACAAAGCAGAGACCCTTGTGATCGCAGGGTCTTGTGGCGTAATTTGGTCACCCAAAAACATGCAATGCCCAGAGCCAAAAATTGAACTGCAGCTTATAATGATATTTCATTGTGTAACAACCATGCAGAAATGTATATGGTAAAATCGGAGGAATGAGAAAAGAGTATGAAGAAAACCTATGCATTTTTTAAGCGTGCCCAAGATACGGGAGTTAGGAATAGTGGTTATTTGTACAACTTTAAATTTGCAGATACTCACAGTATCATGTGATTGAGGGGGAATTTCGCAAAATGGGTTTTTCGTGCATTCTTATCTACATTTCAGTGTCAAAAATGGATAGAAATGCAACTGATAATAACAAATGTTATACTATTGTTGTATTCCTACACTTCTCCTGATAAAAAACAGTACCATTCTTGTGTGGCTGGGCCACTCGCCTATGCCAGGAAAGGCTCCAAAACACAACATGGAGATAACACGTTTTTTTGTTTTGCAAATTGACCCATTTTAGAACTAGATATTTCTGAAAACTATATATCCAGCAGAGAGACTGTTTGTCCCTTTTGTAGTGGGGGATAGCCCAATGCACCCTTTATTTCTTTTTTTATTGTATCCCTGATGGATTTGTGGGCTTTCGGAACCTCTGGGTGGGAGATGGAGCAATCCCCCCAGAGGGGCAGAAATACTGTTTTAAAAATGTTAGGTAAGGAAGCACTTGTCCATGGCTGGTGGGGCTGCTTGGACAACAAACACCTTTCCTGGTTTTTGGTGGGTTGAACCTTGCTTGGAATTGAGGTCCTGTGGTAATGCCCAAGCAGAGATCCACTTGAGAGAGGTACCACTGGAAAAAGGACATTGTCCCCTTTCCTTCAGTACCTCTTCTATCTATCTTGATTGATGTTCAGGGGCAGAGTGATTTCCCCTGAACACAGATCAAAGTGAAACTAGTTGCCACCTAATGGTTCCTATTGATTTCGTTTTCATCATTGTGATATTAGCATGCTGAGAGTGCTGCGAGTCAGGCTGATGAAGAAAACAAACTTGAGATGCAAGGGGAGCTTTTCTCTTACAACCCGAGTTTGTGTTTTTTTTTTTAAATAAACTCCTTCTGCTGCAAGCATTGAAGCAGTGAATACAAAGTAGTTCACTCCCAGAAACCTGCCATTATTTGAAAGACAACTTCATATTTAGGTATTAGCATTTTTAAGGGCAGCAGGCATTTGTATGCATCAGGAAATTACCATGGCAGTTTGGGAATAAGCATTGTAAATTGGCTTCAAAGGCAGTGGCAAAGCAAGGGTTTCAATGAAAGGGAGTCCACTTACATTAAAACTAAAATTGCCTCGCGTTCTATCCTCCAGATGTGTTTGTTGATTTTAGGTTAAATTTAAGTAGTGGGGATTCCTGCACTATGTTCTTGTTAGAACTAAAGGGGTTATTCTAAATATTGCATAGTGGGAGCTCCTCCATAAACTGGTGCCAAACTCCCGGCCCCCTGCCCTATGTGCCAATAGAGGATAAACCTTTGACTCGACAACCGGTTCACAAAGGAGCTATCCGATCATATTAATGGTTGCACCGCCATGGGGTGTGGTATGGGCCATGGGGTATGGTATGGGGTTCTAGGTAGGGAAACCAAAAAGTGACCCCATTAAGCAGGGATAAAACTCCAGGTGCATAAGAGCAGTTGTTTTACAGGGTCTCTAAATTTGGTGAGCGGTCTTCCAGCTGAGGAATGTTGGCTAATGCTGTCCCGAGAGGCAGGCGGACATTAACTCTTGCTCAGAAAGTACCTCTTTAGTTGCAGCTGGAAGGTGGTTGGTTAATCTGCTTGTGCAGCCATTTTGTCATAGCTGTTTTATATTTTGTTGAGTTATTTATGATTGCTAGTTCTATTCACGTTTGAGTGGCACTTCTGTACCCGTATGTTACCTTGGACCATCTTTAACACCATTCTCCAGACAGCCCCTTTCAAGACCTTCAGTCGGTCCAAGAATGGACTAGTGTGACTGTCTCCATGCAGGTCCAAATACACTGTTTAAAACTCGCCTAAAAGGCTGCTACCTGCATGATTGCAGCGCTACGATAGAAAAGCACATCACACGTGTCCGAGGCTACATTAATTGCCTACACTACAGTTCTATGAACGTATTGGGTTCAAATTGTGTTGTTTGGTATTAAAAGCTGACAAAAGGCCTGCCTATTTTAGGTGACCTAACGATGACCCATGGAAGGAGACGTTTGAGCAGTGAGCATTATAGATTTTATGAATTATTTTAATATTTTACTTTTATTTTCACCCGCATAACATTAATGGGTGTTTGTTTCTCACTGTACATTCTCAGGGATTGGGATGTGTCAATATTTTGTTGCTAATGTCCGTTTTAATTGGCTTATTTGACCGCATTCCTTAGAGTTTGTCTTTACTTAAGTGCTGCTTCTAATATTTTGAGGGGGAAAGCTCCGTTTTTTTAGGTCCTTGCTTTTTCATTAGATATTTTAATCTTTGCTAAACCTCGGACTGGTTTCGAAATAACGGTAAATCCCATTCACAGAGGCTCTCCACTTTCGCTTACAAATGTTGTTTGCAGCTTGAGACACGAGCTATGACACCTCTGCAGCGGTGGCTCCCCGCTATGGCAGAGGAGCGTCGCCCCCCCCCCCCCTCCTGCTTGCAAGCTGAGGGAAAGGAAAAACAAAATGATAATAAAACAGTATTATTATCATTTTATGTTTCCTCTGGACGGAGCTGAGTCTTTGGGGGCGGGGCCATGCCATGACAGGCACTGAAGGGGAGTGGTGGGCAGCACGCTGTCAGTGCGCATGACGGTTCGGCCGGCTGTTCTAGGACAGCCAAATCGTCATGCGCATTGACATCTCCCCAACACAAGCTGCATTGCCAGGTGGAGAGAACAGCAGGCATAGGCTCCCAGTCCCTTTTGAAGCGGAAAACAACCCCGCTCAAGCCAATCCTAGTGCTTCTCTCATACTGGCTGGCATGAGAGAAGCACTGGGATTGGACGTGGGTAGTCTGGGAGCCTCAGCACTTGCACAGCAGGAAGGAGAAGAGCAGCAGAGCGGCGAGCGGCGAGGAGCAGGTAAGCTATCTGTTTTGGGGGATTTATTTTGTTGTCTGTCCATTCTCCCTCCCCACACCCCTCCCCCGCCCTACTGCTCTGACATGAGACCAGCCGCTACTGCTCCTCTCCAGCTCAAACTGAGAGGGCTTGGATTGCACGGCAAGAGGGCAGACAAGATGTGCTACCCGCTGACACCTTACTCAGCCTTTTGTTTCTGTGTGGTGTAACTGTTTCCAACCCCCTGCAGTATGCCTGCTACATGGAAATACTTGGAAGACACCTGTTCTTTAGAAATAGGAAATTTCCTTTTCACAAAGACCATAACTACATACTATATTACCTCCCCAATGAGCAAATCATTATCATGCTCAGCGATCTGTGGTCTAAGATTTTTCTGTGTTTTTTGTAGCTCATTTTACAAACTTACTGGAAGAGGCGGCAGGTTGCGCATTAAGATGGAATGCCAAAACCATGTAGAGATGCAGCTGTACACAGAGGGGGTTTCTTACTGGCTGCCAAGAAACTGAATAGCACAGAGTATGAAGCCTGAGACGAAGGCAGCTGTGAGGTGCAATACTTATCTGCATTTTTATATAAATGTTCTCATTTGTAGTCAAATCATAGCTTTCACCTTGCAAATACACAGACATAGCAGAGGCCGCCCCCAAAGGGGGCCTCGTGGTCCGGCACATAACTGCCTCCAGGGACCCGGAAAACTGATTTGGGCAGCTTCAGTGTGCCCAACAGCAAAGGGGGATTCTACCCCTCCCCCTCCCCAGGAAAGAGCGCACGCCAAAGGTGGCGCGAAAATACCTGGCCAATAGGTGGCCAGGTGATGTTTTTTGAAACCCCTCAACCCCCAATGTTGTGATGCTGCAGCATGCCAGGAGGCAAAAATGGGGGGCTATATGCGCATCGCCACCCCAGCATAGGGCTCTAGGGGATGTGTGGTGTAGTGCGTTCAGGACAAGGTTTAACAGAAAAGGGGTTAGTCACCCAGTTTACTTTGTGTTTGGGCAATACCATGTACATCAGAGGGCATTAACTTAGACAACGGTTACATTGGGGTATAGTCCGGCGGGCATGAAGCATGGCTGGGGACCAAGTGCCGGTCCGCCGTGTCAGCAGTCCTTGGTGGGGGTGTCCATCAAAGCCATTTATTGGCATTAGTCAAGCAAATGAGTTTGTTTGGCGACTGTGTGCTACTTCACTCCGCCAACAAAAAAAACATGTTTTGGTGTATGACTGTCACTTTTCTTTAATTTAAGACATCAACGAGTGGAGAAGACATGCTGAGGTGCTGAATAGGAACTGACTGTGCCCGCACACGAATGCGAGAAATCCACCCTGCCCTTCAGCAACCCTAAAGGGATGACAGGCAGCGTCCGCATGGCACCCCAAGGTCTTGCTGATTCAACTGGGAGGCAGTGAAATTGTGCTGTTCTGGAGGAGGGGCCTCCTCCACGCCATCCACACAGGCTTGGCGGAGGCAGGCAAGTTTTGTGGCAGTACCACTATCTGATGGTCCGAAATAATGGTTAGACTGACATTGGGGGGGGGCCCTGTCAGACAGCGCATTGGAGCGATCCTGGATGAAACGAAGCGTGCCAACAGATTTTCAAAACCAATGGCCAGGAAAAAATCCGGCATAGCCTGATCAGCATAGGGCGCCCAGTGCTTTACGCCCATGTGGGGGTGCATGTTACGAAAGAAGGGACAAAAGTTCTCCGGGCCAACCTATGGGCAGCCATGACACCAGCAGGCTACACCTTTAAAAAATTTTAAAAAACAATAAGAAAGGGGAATTGACAAAGAGGACTGGGGAGCCGCAGGGAGATGGAAGCCACCCTTGCGGCGTGGTGGCTAAGAAAGGGAACAGTAGTTGGTAAGGAGGCACACTGGTAGGGTGGTGTGCGGGAGGTAGGCCACTCACCTTGGGATGCCTTACAGCAGGGTGAGTAGGCCAGCAGGGGGAAGCAAGCGGAGACAGCACTTGTAGCCCAATCGCACCGAATGGCAGGGCACAAAATGGATAAACAAGGTAGCGAGCTGGGGCCTAACTTCAGCGAGAGGCTACCCCACCACGCTAACAGCGTGAAAAATAACATGGAACTTTATGACCCCTTACAAACTGCATGTATGATGGCCTGAACAAACTAAGAGGTGTCACAACTATGGTAGGCAGACAACAGAACGTGATTGTGATATGTCAGAAATTATTTATGACCTGTAAGCTTTTGTGAGTTATGACCTGCCGCTTGATTTTCGAGCCTGTCAAAATAATTTATGACTGCGAAATGGAGTGATTAGTAAACTATCATGTCTATGATTTATGAGCTTGTGAAAAATGATTTGACATCCCGTGACATTGGTTCATGGCTGGTCATGCGGGATATGACCACGGTACTCGAGCGGTAAAAGTCATTCATACATGTTATGCAAAATAAACTGCGGCCAACATCTACCACAGGAACCAAGACACATGTGTTGGCATTCTTTATTTGAAAATATATGCGTAGAATGTTATACATGCCAGTTTGGGAGTGGTCCCAGTGCAGGAGTTATGACAGTCTGGTTCCTCTAAATTTGGTACATAATCTAGACTCTCCAACTAACATAAGCGTCGGTGCTAAAGTTATCGTTATAAGTAATGAAATAAATTTGAGATGTAAGCATGTTCCATGGAGAACTTTAAACAGTAATACATATAACACACTGCTTCATAAAGTACATGCTCGAATCCTGCCTTCACAGTAGTAGGTAGCAATCTGAAGTCAACGTTTTTTACCTGAGCTTGACATACATGCTTTAATCATAACCATTTTTTTTAATCTAATACTCTTGTAGGTACATCCATGGTTTTATTGTATGCTAATTTTGGCAATCCATTAATTCAAAATGGACGCCATTCCACAATCTAATTTGACAGATGTCACACCAAGATGGCTGCCTCCTCTAAGGCAAGGATCAACGCTTTCCTTTCGGGGTGCTTCCCTTGCGGATTAGGAAGAGGCCTAGTGCATTGAGACCCCATTACATAAAGTACATTGTGCACCCTGACCAGGGTGGTGCCTTGTTTGGCTCTAATCTGAGAGCATTCTTATTTCAAAAGTTGCGGTAGGCAAATTAATTATGATTGGTGCCTGGCATATATGTTGGGACTGCTCCATTTTACACAATTAGATGTATATTGTAACACAATGAGGCTTCAGCCCCCTGCAGTATCTGTGCTTTGCAGTGGCTACAGGAATTAATTCTCAAATGATGTACTACGGTGTACCATTGTCAAGTCATTTGTTCTATCCAATAATATTTGTTCTCAGCTCTAAAATGATCCCTGCTCTCTGTAGGTGCCTTCAGAAACCTCTTTTATTCCTCCATCAATTCATCTGAACATGTTTTCTGTACATCGCTGCACTGCTCTTTTGAGCTAGATTTTCACTTCAACATGTACCTAATTTAAAATCAATAAATAACATTGAGAAGCTGTCTCCCATTTTTCATACGGTTTTGAAAAAGTAACTACTTAAAATATGACAGGGCTAGGCACTGTTACTTCCATTTCCATTCATAACCCTGAGAATTAGGCACTTCTTTTCCCCTTCAGAAGGCCTACTTGCTTCTGCCCTGCTGAACTATCCCGCAGCCCACTGCCTGCTGCTAATTACCATCTCATTACCATGATCGCTGCTGAAATCTCGCTCTGCGAGCCTTTCACGGTGGAAGAGGACAGACAGGCAGCCTCGAGGCGCAGGGGACGTCACACGGTGTTTCTTAAGATCATTGTGCGCAGCAAATCAGCAGCCTGAGCCTCCCTCGTGAGGAGTGTTGTATGAAGGAGCCGCGAGCGCTTTTTGTTTTTTATTATTCAATTGAGGTGTGCTCTGTTCTGGTGCTGGCAGAGCTGTGAAATTATCTTCTCTCAGAGGTTAATGATGTCATGTTCCGTTGCCAACCTCTCTTCAGAACATACTGGGGACATTTCACTCTCCCGTTTTTCATTAAGACGGCAGTAAAGAAATCAATTTCCCTTGCATTACGGATGGGCAACTCTTATATTTCTTTTTGCATGGGTTTCTGCTTGAGAACAAGTATTGACAAAACAAATATATATCTGCCTTTCATGTGATAATGCATGCAAACAAAGCATGCCTAAATGAGAACAGGCTATTTGTGTCGTGTTTCTGTACAACCTGCCACTTTCTATGCCTCCTGTGTCTGTGCCCTATGTTTTTTTTTATTCTCTACTCTTGCAGAGTTATCTCTACAAGCTTTAAGGACTTTTTCCCTGCTTTCCTGGTTCAAACGGAGGCAGCTTCCGTGCCCAGTGCTGATTGATTGGTGCTAGGCAACTTTAGGACAGAGCTGCCAACTTTGTAACTGGGGAACCAGGTTCGAGTCTCGGCGTTGGATCAACATCCTGTGATTCTGGGCAAATCACTTAATCTCCGTGTGCCTAAAAAAAAAGAATATGACCTTGTGTAATGCAACTGATGCTCATGTAAAGCACTCCAATACCTTTGGATCGAGTCCACGCTACTCAAAGCTGCAAAATAAAATGTTGCTTATCGTTGGTTGTGATATCTGGGCCCGTGCAATCATTTGTGGGCTTTTATGTCGGCTGTCAAGAGGTGAATTATGGCATCTCACGAGTTCCCCTCGCATTTGACCTTGATGGAGGAATCCTGTTTGGTCTGGGTTTGGGCCCCACCTATAACCAGTCCTGAACTCATTAGCATGAGATGGCCCCAAACTACAGTATGAGCCCTACCAGATTAAATACCTGCCTTCTTACAGGGGTATCATGGAAGGTGATGTAATGCATGAATGAATCTTAGTGGCCTCTGGAGTGTAAGCCAAAGGTGGCTAACTCTGATCACTACTGCAAAATAAACTTGGCCCAATCAGGCCGGGTAGTCCATGGCATTTCATCTATCCAAAGGTATCTGAGGCGTGGCTCCTTCAAAGGCCTCATACGGTGGTCTCTGAACGAGTACATGCAAGCATGATGAGAAATTGTACTAAACATGGCTGTGAGTAGAGCGTGTGGATGAAGATGTGGTCTGGTGGATTCCTGTGCTTCATTCTTTGGTTTGGAACGAGCAGATAAGAGTTCTGGTCCTGGCGTGCCCCATAGGACCAAACTCTGTGGTCAAGACAAGACCCTTTGTTTTACTAGCCCTCAATTATAGCCCCCTCTACCAACAGTCTATCTATCTGTCTTTGCACCTTTCAATCTCCGTGTAATATCCAAAAGGACACAGCAGCCTCAAAGAAAGATTGAAAATGACTGAGTTCAAGAGCAAATTGAATGTAATGTGCAACGCCTCGGGCCCAGGCTTTTCTGGCAAGGGATGCTTTGTAGTTGTCTTAGTACCTACCTCATCTGTTCCCATAGGGCAACTGCACCAAGCACATCCTACAAGGGACAGTGAGGACAAATAACAGATCCCTAGTACAGGTCAAAGTTCACTTAGCCACCTCTGCAGATGTGGGTCCAATAAGTATGTCTGTGGCAAGAAGAAGACTAATGATTACATGCAATCTTTCCAAGAAACAGTCTAGCTCAATATCGCAAAATCGCTGTGCTTCGTAAAGTTGTCTCAAGATGCCGTGCTTCATAAAGTTGTCTCAAGATCACTGTGCTTGGTAAAGTTGTCTCTAGATGCTGTGCTTCATAAAGTTGTCTCAAGATCACCGTGCTTTGTAAAGTTGTCTCTAAATCACTGTGCTTCTTAAAGTTGTGTCCAGATGCCGTGCTTCGTAAAGTTGTCTCAAGATCACTGTGCTTCATAAAGTTGTCTCAAGATCACGGTGCTATGTAAAGTTGTGTCAAGATGCTGTGCTTCGTAAAGTTGTCTCAAAATCACTGTGCTTCTTAAAATTGTCTCAAGATGCTGTGCTTTGTAAAGATCACTGTGCTTCGTAAAGTTGTCTCATGATCGCTGTGCTTCTTAAAGTTGTCTCAAGATGCTGTGCTTCATAAAGTTGTCTCAAGATCACTGTGCTTCGTAAAGTTGTCTCAAGATGACCTGCTTCTTAAAGTTGTCTCAAGATCGCCGTGCTTCTTAAAGTTGTTTCATGATAGCTGTGCTTCGTAAAGTTATCTCAAGATCACAGTGCTCTGTTAAGTTGTCTCAAGATTGGCATGCTTTGTACAGTTAGCGCTTCCTGCTTCAAATGAGCCAACAGAGATGGCCCTGGATTTGTTTTTAATACCTGCCCCAAATTACACTGAGCACTTGAATGAGAAGAAACCTTTTATTGAGGGAACTGGGAGTTTAACCCACACCAGACAAGTTTGGAAATATTGAGGCCAAACAAGGCATTTTACAGACAAATGTTCTGTGCAAGGCACCACACACTAGCAAGTGTTGCCCTAACATGTATAAGTCTATAGTAAATCCATGTTCTACAGTGCACCATTGTTTCAAGACCTATACCGTGTATCGCAATTCCTCTGCCACTTTCCTTAGGCCCGTATTGTCACTGCCCCAATATTTAAAACACATTTTCTAGGCCAGTGTTTACAATGCCCTAGTATGTAAAGCACCATCCCCCTAGGCCAGTATCCAAAGGTTTCCACAATGTGAAACATCATTCTCAGGTGGGTGTCTGCAGTGCTCCAATATGTAAGGCACTAACTGCAGACCAATGGCCGTAATGCCTCATGATGTAAAGTATCAAAACCAGAACAGTATTTGCAGTACCCCTGGATCGCAAAGTACTATCCTCAATGTTGCACTATCTAAAGCACTAGTAAAATCCACGCCCCAGAGCATTATTTACAGCACCCCAGTATGAAAAGCACTGCATTTAAAAGTGTATTGAAAAACAACCCTCGTTCCACCTGGCCTCTGTGCCACAACTTGCACCCACTCTGGAACCTATTTTGAGTTATTCTTGTTAGCAGGTTCAATGCAGTTACCCTGCTCCTACAGCATACACATTGACGACGTGGGAAACACCTTGATGCCACATTTCTACAATTCTACACGCAAGACTATGCGGCTTCCTGTCCACTTGTGGTCAAAAGGCAAAGAACTCCATAGGTCAGATAGAAATGTAGCCTTGGGTATGGCAAGTGTGTAGTATTCTTGCATTACGTTTCTTTTCATATGTTATCTCCTATGTGATATTGTCCCTTGCTGCTCAGCCTGTGGGAGTGTCCTGAGTGGAATGTTGGTGTGTGGGCTATGAGTGGAGAGCTCCCGGTGGGGTTGCCCTACAGGACATATATAACTGTTGATGAGGACTTACTGAAGATTTATACTACCTCTGTATTTACCTGAATTAAACTACTTGGATTACAATTTACCAGCGTGTCCTTATTACTACAAAGTGTGAACTAGAAACTGGGCTCCGAGTGAACTCAGTTTAAGGAGCCCAATGTTCATGAATGATCTGTCAGCCGACCTTCTGTGTACCTAATAATCCAATAATTCTCAGGTTAGACTGTGTCTCATCTACCATAGTGACTCTATTTCATTAAACTAGACCTCATGGCATGTATTTGTGGCTTGGAACTGTCACCAGTGGCTAGTTTTCTGCAGCTTCTGTGTTCACTGCATATTGTACTTCCTACTGGCTTCGCACTGCCAACCGAATTTCGGATTCTGCCCCTTCAGTGATAGGTTTTCATTGGTATCATTATTGCCAGATTTGATTTTCATAGATTTTTATATTTATAAAGCACAGACTAATGCCCAGAGGCGTGTAGGTGCTAAACTTGAAGGGGATGGCTTGAAAAGGAGAAAGACAGATACGTTTTTGACCTAATAGACTCATCCTCGACATCCCCCGACGCAGCCACATCTCCGGACACCTGAGAGACCTGCACTGGCTCCCGGTCAACAAGAGAATCACCTTCCGACTCCTCACCCACGCACACAAAGCCCTACACGACCAAGGCCCGAGCTACCTCAACAACCGGATCAACTTCTACACTCCCAAGCGCCTCCTCAGATCAACCAACCACGCCCTCGCCGCCGTCCCCCGCATCCGAAGAGCGACAGCAGGAGGAAGATCCTTCTCCCACCTGGCCGCCAAGACCTGGAACTCACTTCCGACCAACCTGCGCCTGACCCAAGACCACCTCTCCTTCAGGAAGAAGCTCAAGACCTGGCTGTTCGAGCAGTAGCGGCACCCCCCCCCCCCCAGCGCCTTGAGACCCTACGGGTGAGTAGTGCGCTCTACAAATGACCTGATTGATTGATTGATTGATTATGGGTGAAAGCTACGTAAAAAGCCAGGTCTAAAGGGCTTTTCTGAACTGAAGCAGTTTTGAGGATTTTTTTAAGTGGGTGGGAAGGATGTCCCTCAGGTTGGATGTTGAGGTAACAAAACGTTTGCCACCCCCTTTAGATAGCCGGAAACTGGGACCTCTGATGGTGGCTACATGCTTGTGTGACTGCTCTCCTGACATCTACATGAGTGCATGTGCAATGATGTTAATGACTCTAAAAGACAGAATGCATAAGGAGATAGGTCATGGCAGACTGCTGCACAGTTTGGGAGAGCCTTATATGACAGATTGCTTGGCAAACTACTGACTGAGTGGCCAATGTGTGCTAAAGAAGAGCATGACAAATGTTGACTCCGTTTGCCTGACAAACGTTTCTAATGACAGTATCCAATGAAGTACCTTCCTACCCATCTGCATAGGGCTTCAACATCTTGTCAGAGGTGCACGGCGCTACATAAATGCTCATACAATCCAGTAGATACAGTATCTAAGTTCGCATAAACCCAAAACACACAACAAATTGCTCGATCAATGTGCATTGGATGTATATTGCAGAATGCGTACAAACAGGACAAGCCCTGTATCCCTTATGCATGACTAAACAACTATAATTGAGCTCCCAGTCTGTAAAGGGCTTCAAATGTACTATGTAAAAGCTCATACCAAACCATATTTGTAATAGTTTTCATCAAGAAAAGTAAATAAGACGTGCTACTTAATTTCCTTAGTTGAACGATGCACTACATTGGGCACAGTGTCTAAAGGATTCAACGCCAAAGCTGCTGCGGGGAGTTTCATCCTTGTTCCATAAGAGATTATCATGAGTAGACGGCCATGCATGCTATTGGTGGATCTTGTGGCAGAAGACTGGGTCAGCCATAGGTTCATTCCAAGATGGTCAAATATGGCCACAGCCAGTCAATGGTAAAGGAAAATACCATCTGGGAATCCCAAGGTTTTGCCTTGGGAATTAGTTCTGTTTAACAACACACCTAATATAGTAGGAGGGAGGGTTAGATCTGTTTAGAATTGATACATAGAACTGCATTAGGTTTATGCTCCAGGGAGAGTTAGGTTAAATACTAAGCGATGTAGGAAAGCGTGAGTGCTGAGGAGCACGGCACCTGAGAGCAAATGAAAAATGTACCAATCCTTGCCCTAGTGTACAGACGACACAGGAAGCAGACAGAGTTTAAGTAGCACCTGCGCTCACTTAACAAGACTGGCCGGCGAATGACCATATCCAATGAGCAAATACATGTAGGTACCAATAACGTCCACCCAACCAAGATTCAATTGCAGATAGGCCCAGGGCCAAGTGGCAGAAAATGATGTATGGGTTGGGACCGGTGGACTCGAGATAAGTGTGCAATGTTGGATTTAGTGAGCATGGGTCAATGGAGGCTAGCTCCCCTTGCACCTCAGATGGACTGAACAAGCAAATCCTGGTCATCGAGAGAGTTTCACTTGCTAAAGTGGTTGCTTCTCGCACTAGTTATATAACAAACGCTTGTAACATTTAAGACACCACACTTGAGCCGCAACCACAGTAATATATTACAAGCCAATTTGTCCAAAACAGAGCTAAAAGTGAACACTCATGCTCTGGTTGAACTGGGGTGGCTCAGTTTAGAGTAAAATGTACTTACTAAACTACAGAAAGCCATGTTGTCATACTAGACAAGATGCCCTGCCTAAGATAGTACTGTGACAGTCCTTATCTTTCAACGGGTTAAAATGTGAAAAGTTCATAGTTCAATTAATGCTTTCCTAGCTGATGATACATTGGTTCAAATAAGCAATGGAGACTTTACTCAGTTCACCCTCATTGTATTTTGAAAAGCTAACTAGTTCTTGATGAATCATATTGTACACACCTCTAGTACTAGACAAGAAGTGCTTTGGTTAAACTGCTATAAGAACACGTTTAAGTTTCTGTCACCAGAGGAGATAACAGAGAGTGCCTTTCTACTAGGGGCGACAAAGTCACCATAAAAGTAATTTTTTATTTGGTGGTCTGTTTATGCAAATGATGCAGTGTTTATTCACCCTCAGGATGTGGTATTTTCCATGAAAAGGATAAATAATGACTAGGATTACCGAGTAGTGATTTAGTGCAGCGATTCTACCCTTCATAAAGTAATCTCCTCTTGCGGAATATCTATAAATACCAAAGTTATGTGTTTATTACAACAGTTAGTTCCCTTGGTATTTCTTCGGTTACATTCAATGAGTATTTAGCTGTATTTTACATCTTTTTGTTGACTTGTATAAGGTGAAGGTTTCATTCCCAAAAATTCTGAACTTTCTCTCATCAACTAGTCATGAAAGTAAGACTTCGGAAATTGTACTTATAGCAACATCCCACGTGGCTTTTCGGTAACCAAGGAAACATGTTTGTATTTCAGTTTATTATTGTGGCCTTTGGACATGTAATTTTATTGCTGCAGACTAGGAAAAGGAAACTTTGCCAGCTTAAACGCGAACCTCCGTTTAAGCGCGGTATGTTGTACAGATATACACATTTTAAATAAAGCCCTAACAAATAACTCTGTTCTTGAAGGAGGGGTGGATTAAAGGTGTGAGCTAGATGAATTTAAGAAATACCATTCAGAAAACTTCTAGCTAGTTCAGAATTTTCATGGTGGTTTCTTGGAAGGAGAACTAGGGGCCAGATGTGTTGGAGAAGTGTGGCTCAATGGTTAGAGCGGCAGACCCTGATGCAGAGGTCTAGCCCGGGACCAGGGTTCAATTCCCCGCCTCGGCGGGTCTTGGGCTCAAAAATTCCACGGACCTGATCATTCTCGCCTCGGTGCCTATTCCAATCATGGAGTCCCACTCTGCAACTCTGGGCAATAGCTTGCTTAATCTCCACAACGGCCCCCACAACGCTAAGGATGCCTGGCCTCCACCTTGGGGGTGCCCAGGAGTGGACACCTTACAGGGAAAGCCAGGATGGGTTCCACAGCGGTATTCGTACAAGCGCCTTGAGACCCTTGCGGGTGGGTAGTGCGCTATACAAGTATCAATTTACATGTTTACATGTTTACAAATAGCTGGTTGCAAAATACTGGTTTTCAAATTGCAACCAGCATTTTTGTGACCAGTAAACAATTTTTTGGGATGAACTAACCTATGTACTTAATAGGTCTGTTAAAAAAAATGTTAAATGATTGTGGGTCGCAGTCTGACATATCTCATGAATATTAATGAGGTAGGTCACAAATTGCAACTCACTACGATTGGGGGCCATCACTGATGACGGTGGTGTGCTGTAGTCAGCTGGCCATCATTCTGTGAGCACTTGAATTTAAAGCATTTTTTTAATGCAGCCTATTTTCTTTAAAGGAAACTGAGCTCTGTTTAAAAACAAAGACTTTTTGAGGTTTGTTTGAGAGTTGGCACTCGTCCCATGGACCACTGCCTACTCCCCCAAAAAGTTTTTTTAACTCACAAAGAGGAAGGTGTCCACTTTGCCCCTTCATTTTTTGCAAATGGGTTACCACCTGCTTTGCGGTTTTAGTGTTTGTGACTAGTTTTTGGTCACAAAACATTGATAAATGGCACTCTGATTCATAGTATGGAAGGGACATCTGCATCAACCCGCTTCCAGATAAGAAATCTGTATCCATTTGCAATGCCACTTTAGGAGTAGCAAAAACATCTGGCTACTATAATTGGATTAGTAAACTAGAAGAAACGCATTTTTGCTCAGTACATCTGGCCCTAGATTAGCAGCGGGATCTTGGAGCTATCCCATTGAGTGCAGATTGAAAATTATTGCACCGGAACAGGATCATGGTGTTATGTATCCCAAACAGTATTGGATCCTATTCTGCAGGAAAAGAAGATTGTTGTTACCTTGCCCAAAAATGTATGGACGAATATTAGGACAACAGGATTGCTCCGTAAATTGAACCTCTATCACTGACCCATGTGGTCTGAAGGGTGTGATTTTGAATCTCTGTGAGGTCGAACAAACCGTACATGCTGCAGGGGCAAGGAAATTATGTAATTTCAAGTTCATATCATATCTTTCTGTGGTGGTTAAAATTAGTGAAATTAAATTGGGTAAAAATTACTCCTGTTACCAACAAAGCTTATAAAAAGCAGAAAAGATGTAAGTTCAGCATCAGCCATCTAACAAGAGAGACTTAAATATGGTAGCCTACAAGATAGGTGGGAGGTGATATATGTTAGTGAAAAAAGCATAACAACTGTGTTTGTAGCGTAGGGAGCGAAGCCAATTCATGCCCTTGTGTGATTCTAGGATAAGGCCTGTGACATAACATTTGAAGCTGTATTAAATATATGTTGCCAAATAATTGGAACCCTCATGCAATGTAAGAAGTAGGGATAAAAAGGGGAACCAAAGCTTTAAAAACCTATCCAACACTTTTCTTTGTTTTGAGGCCATCTCTGAATAGTTTAACAAGTACGTCTGTAAATCCGAATTATAACAGGCTGTTTTTCCCTAATTTAAATTCGTTCATTTTAGTCTTAGCTGTAACTATATTTTGCTCTGTATTATTTCCTGTTTTATTTTAACAGAGTAGAATACCTCCAAATCTATTGCTTGTGAGATGCACTTTTTTACACCTTTTTGTGAAACCTACAGGTGTGATTATACTTGAGTGCTAGCCTTTCTGTACCTACGTTATGTGATCCGCTACATAGAATCCAGTACATTAAGAACGACTTTTCCGAGGCACTAAATAGAAATGACCTTTACTGATGATGTCTTTACATTGAGGAGGTAAGCACAAGGGTAAATGTTGGGCTTGGAGTGAAGGTAAAGTTAGAATAAGGTTACCTTTAGAGTTTGGTCAAATGGTAGTCTTAGGTTTAAGGTAAGAGCATGATTTAGGCTTAGATTTAGGATTAGTGTAAGGCTGTGTTTAAGGTTTTATTTCTAAGTGTTAGGGTTTACATGGCCTCGTTCTGGTGTTCCGGGAGTAAATTGCCACCTCAAAAAAGAAGATTATGTGCTAATAATACATGCTTTTGCGCGTTCTGATCTACACAATGCAGAATGTGCTGTGTTTTCCCTGCACAAATTCCTCCAGATTTTACCTTGCAAAATTTCTGAGTTATAAAATGGTAATACACCACCAGTTGTAATCTCGATTTAGGCGCAAACACCTGTTTACTTTCTGCTTTGTCCTAGTCTTGACCTTCACCAGATTCCCTGTAGTGGCATCCTCAGTACCTGTGTTCTTAGGATTTCGAATTATTGTCTCCGAAGTAGTTGCTCCTCAATGTGGTGGTCTTCTCTGTGGTGAAATAAAACCCACTATGCACTGTAATTCAATGGTATTATTGTATGCACAGTGAAATTTTGTCCCCACAAAATGTCGTGCTATGCCTTGAGTGCATCTGTTGGTTGTTGACTATTGAATGATGTGATGAATGTCCACAGACTGCGTAAATACGATGCATGTCAAGTGGTGTAATGCAAAATGATGTGGCCCGCTGGAGAATGTGATGAGGACCCCAGAGTCTCCCATATCTCACAGATATTCATTGACCGTGCGTTGATTGGGGTCCTCTTGAATGGTTATGTGCCACTAGGGTAGTAGTGGGTCACCCTGCACCACAGGGGCGGAGGGAGCCTGCGTTAAGCCTCTGTTCATGTCTAATACAGGAAGGCAAGATCCTCAGAATAGCATTTCAGATTCCCAACTGCAAACTTGAAATGTAGGCCACCAATGCCAATTGACATCAGGGGTCTATCCCAGAACGCATTGGACCCCTCTGATACCATGCACTTATATTTAATATAACTTGTGGCATCTTACTGAAGTCATGGTTACTGAAGATTGTAATGTCACAATGCCTTTGCTGCAGCTTGCTTAGCTGGAGTTGGAATGTTACCTTTTGAAATGTGACTGGAGTATGGATTGACCTGTTGCCCTGCCTGGGTGAGATCTTCTTACTCTACAATAAACCTGCATCTTTCTACTTCAAACCTGCCTTGCGTGATCCTTCAGCCTGAATCTCAGGATCTTACACTACTGTTACCCTTTATAGGGAAATGCCGAGTTTCTTGGTACACATTGCACCCCAGCAATTTCCCAAAGGTAAATTTCAGCAGTTCAAAGCTGCTGAAATTTATCTGCAGAAAAAGCCCAGTAAATGTAGAAGCATGCCGTTTTTGGTGCACTAACAGTGCTTAATTTGAAAAAGAATGAGTGCTAGTGCCCAAGACTCTGTTCACATGCCCATGCCTGGTGCTAATAAATACCAGAGCGCCGAATGCTAGACTTCCTTCTACCCCAAACCTCTTTAATCCACTGCCAAACACTCGCTGCCTCTTAATCACTCTCTTGTAGGTTCAAGTTTTCTCCCTTTGGGATGGCTTTCCTGTTTCTCTTCTTTTTTTTTGTCTTGTGTTTGTTTTTCCCTCTTTTGCTTCTGTCAATGTCTCATGAGGAAAAATAAATGTCAGGCCCCACCGGCAACTCACTGGCTCAAATTAAGTACTGCTAACCAACAAAATCTGAATAGTATGCCCCATTTTCAGAGCACAGATAAAGATGTGTGCTGTCAGGGCTTTTAAACGGGATGAAAAAACTGGGGGGTCTCTCAAAGGGGCACACATAAGCTAACAATCTGTGCTTAGCATAGTGTGCCAACTGAAATGTTGCTGCTTTTCTCATTGCATCCACATATATAACACAACAAGTAACATGATCCCTCAATCAATCAATCAATCAAAGACATTTATAGAGCGCACTACTTACCCGGAGGGTCTCAAGGCGCTTGGGGGGGGGGGGGGTGCTGCTACTGCTCGAACAGCCAGGTCTTGATCCCTACAACTAGCCAGGACTTAGCCAAGACAATTGGCTTTGTCAGTGGTTGTTAGTTGTATAACATAAAAAAGGAACAGCTATGGCTTCGTTGCTTCGTTGTATATAATATTGAAAATGCTTCAGTTCTGAAAGGATGAGACTGTGTAAGAACTATAGCAAGTCTATTTGAAGTTACATCAAAGGCAGTGAAGGGTGGAACTTCCACAGAGTTAAGATTTTTTTACACCCTGAGAGTGAGGCCAAAAATTGAGAGCCCCGTAGGTACCCGTCTCGGCACCTGCTTTCTAGAACTTCTGTTGCTGAGCCCTGGGTGCTATATATTGCATCTGATATTTTCCAAACCCTGCAATCAGGGATTTTTTTCTGGTGAGATAAGTATCCGCCCCCCACCCTCGGGTCAGTCCTAATGAGGCCCTGGTCGAATCCTTGCTGAGCTTGTCTACATATACATTAAACGGAGACTCATATTAAAGGATAGTGAACAATTACAGTACAATTAACTCTCTGGGGGCCGGCATGTGTGTAGTACTGCCGCATTCCAAAGCTAATTAAAAAGCTGAGCCGGCTGCAGCAAACCGAGCGCCACCTACAGGCCTCAGACTTTCATCCTTCTAAGGGCAGCAGAGTGAGCAGTGATGACGTATCGATCATTGTTTACAGGGGTCGCAGAAGATAGCTAACACCTGTCACATCCTCACTCCCGTTAATGACGTGGTTCTTTAGGTACGCGTTCGTGTCCTACTTTGATGTGACATTTTGGGAGCAGCGATGAAGACGCGTTAGACTTGTCAAGCTACACGTTTTTGGCTAATTTTAGCATTTTGCAGTCTTCTCAATAACCTTGTCCAAGTGTACAGTTCCGTGACGTTAATGTAGGAAAATCTTGACATGCTCCTTACTGTGAGGCATTTTTATGCAAAAATTGACATAATTTTGCTGTGGTGTTGACTCGCCTCCCGTCGCACAACTTCTGCTTTCGGGTACTTTTTGTAAGTCGAAGAAGCTTTTGCTGACCAATTCCTACACTTTTAAAGGCGCTTTACACTGTATTGCTTTATATTGTTTTACCGTCACTTGGTTTTCTCCTTTCATGGCACCGCCTTCATTAAACTTGCTGTTTATATAAAAAGAAAGGTGATGATACCATTTAGTATTTTTTTAACAATTCTAATTTGTAATTTTTTTTTAGATTTGTGATTTTCTTTTGTGGCATTTAACTTAACACAGTGTTCATCCTTCCAGAAATCTCTCACTATAGTTGTAGAATTGAAGTAGTCTGTGGCTCACATTCTTGTGCTTTTTTCATTGCCAAACCTCAACATCTAGTTAACAACAAACCGTTTTTTGTTTTTCTCTGTGTAGTGTTGATAATCTCTCAAACACACATGGAAAATGAGTTCTGGGTAGGATTTCTATAAACGTGGCTACCCTAGGGGACCAACTGTTGCACAGATATCTCTCCATCAGGTCTATTGCATGGGCCCAGGAGGCATGCTAGGAAGAACAGGCTATTACCTGGGTTACAGCCAATATGCTGTCAATCAGCCGAACCGACAGGCAGCGCCTGCAATTTAGCTGTGAACTCAATTTTGTGGTTGACATTGACCAAACACTCAACCTTCCGTTTCACGGTCAATGTCGTTCTTACGTCTCCAAGGTATAAGCGCTTCACTCCAGGCCACTGCCTGCAGTAAATTCCTTATATTAGTAAAATTGGCGTTTTCTAGTCTGTAACCTTCCGTCCCTCTGATCTCTTCTGAGCATTTTAACATCCTGAGCCTCAACTGCTCTCACCTGGCTGATGACCCTCATCGAAAACATCTTCTGCGCATTCAAGTTAATTTCTATACTCGAACTTGTGGCACGCATCGCTACGTGCCCGACTATGATAATGCGCGGCTTCTTGTCGGGCTTGCGTCTCTGGAGATCAGTCCTCCCTACAAGGCGCATATTGCTTTATTACAGTAGTAACCTCCCTGGTTATCTGCGAGTTCAGACTGGAAACCAATAGAATGTACTGAGGCCTAAGACTTTCTACTCAATTCTGATGACTTTCTTATTGGCCCACCTGTAATCAGTACGCATGCTTGATAGTGGTGAAAACATCAACACAACAGATTTGAAGGGGCTTCCATTTAACAGCTTTAGGAAGTATTGGTGAGGAATTAAAACTACTCATGTGTTGAAGAAACCTGTCATACGAGGGATAATGAGAGAGAAAAATATGTTTCTGAAAAATTCATAAATTGGCTTGATTGTGTGGTATTATAGAGATGGATGCCCATCGCCCAAAGTAAAAACTTGTCTGTGTAAACCACAGTTTTACGCTATTTGTTCTCTAATGTACCAAGCTGTTTTGCTAACACAATGCTCGCGGTTTGTAAAATGACAGGCTTGGAGGTGGCAAGGCATCAACTCATGATTTACAGAAAGAAGGTGGTAAGCGACTCAAAAATGTCATCCTGACTTGCAAAGAATCAGAATCTGGTGGGGGCTGGCATGAGCACCCCCCCCCTTCATCCAATTCACAGTGCAATATATCAGTGCTTTCCAACAGCCATTGTAAGCCATTGACAGGTTTCCGACAAGCAGGCGGTGTGACCTTCGAATGGGAAGCTGCTTGTAAGAGACAACTTCAACTCTGAGTCACAGATGTCACAGCAGCATCAGGGGAGAGGGAGCAGGCAGAGGAAAGGGGAGGGTATGTTTCATTTTTTTGTTCCCAGCACTTGTCTCTTTAAGGGATCTGGTCAGAATAGAAAACGATGGAGATTTTGTGAATGCAAATTCATAGCTGGAGACCTGCTGTCCCTCGCAGGCCTCCGTCACAGCGTTCACAGACCAGTACATTCATAATGCAATGCTAAAAGAATCTGTCTACTTTTATATGAACGAGGCAAAACCTTTTCTTACTAATTGTGCACGGTGGATTTCTGCTTTGTCTAATGTGTACATTAATTGTTGCACAAAACTGAGCAAATAAACTCCTTTACGATCTGGCCTTCGAACTTTGGGCCCAAGTTCTTTGTCTTGGTGATAGCAGGTTTCCTTGTGAAAAGTGTCCAATCGTTTTTATCTACCCTCTGGACTGAGATGGGATTTTGGTAATACTTTGACCAGTTCATGCAGTTGTACATAGAAGACCAAACCCAGCCCTCCCCAGTAAGTGCTCTGCCTCGTTTCATAGTGCCTCTTGTGGAGTTCTAGACCTTTATCCTGATAAGAAGATCAATGTTCCATCTTGTGTGTATAGCGAATATTGACATTTTATGGGTTTTCCCCGACTTTATTGGGATTTAATTTTGCTCTGACTGCTTTTCACACCGCAGTAAATGATAAAACCTGACCGTGGTAGTTCAGCACTGAACAAATGCAAAATCGGGCCTAGATGACTGGTGAGGGTGCAAAGAGCACTGCACACTTTGCATATCTGTCACCCAATGGCCCCCAGAGGATCAAGTCCTAAAAAAACTCAGTTGTAATGTCCCTTCTAGGGGGTCCCTGTGCCATGGTGATCCTTCACCTCCCTAAGTCTTCACAAACACCTGTCTCCTCTCCTCTGTCAAGTAGGTACGCATCCTCAGTCAAGCCTCCCACTTGGGTACCAACTCCTTTATGATTATGGGCGAGCATAATTCACCATGTTTGCTGAGAATACATTTTTACGTTGTTTAGTTGGCGTTCCCCAAAGCACCCCTACTGTTTCGCTTTTATCTGATCTAGGCAGGAAAAATTTTGTAGACATAGCGAGGTTACGGCCACTATTGTATTGGAGGCGAATCTGGACCACCCCCTGAACTTACACACTATGTCCAGGCTCTGAAGGACGTGATCTCGGTAGATCCCTTCCACAAAATCCAGTGGCTTAAACAGCTTAGTTCTCTTTTAATAAAGTTAGATCTAAGCCTCTTATGGGATGAACCGGACACATCAACCTTCCCCTCCAAAAAACAATTGAAAGAAAAATACTGGGAAATGGTCTTGACATCATCCCATAGAGCCAGCATGAACACCAACTTAACTGGCCGTTTTTTAGATCACAAACCAAGGCCTTTCTGTGAAGCATATTGGGATATCATTGAGCGCCCCCTAGACCGTAAATTGTATTTTCAATTTAGGGTAGGAACCTTATCAGTCAAAGCTTTTACTTATAAATGGGCGCCATCTCCAGATGACAAATGTCATAACTGTTTTGAGATGGTTGAGACTATAGCCCATTTATTTTTGTATGCCCCCTTTATGTTGCCCCACGACGCAAATGGCTGAGACCTATTTGCTTAAATCTGGGCACCCGGAGGCAAATAGAAGCCCTAAGGATATTACAGTCAGACTGTTCACCCTGTTTAGCTGTTGCTGTAGCCAAATTTTTAAGGTGGGCCTGGACTATACGCACACGCACTTTTCTGCCACCTGCTGCTAGCTAGCACAATGTAAGATGTCATTAATGCTGTTCTTATCTTATGAACTAATTTTTATTGGATCATATAAAAATTTTAACCCGTTTTTCATTCAACAGTAATTAATGGAATTTAATATTTTCTTATTCTATGTATTGTTATGTACTATTTATTGTGTTTTGTGATAGATGTATTGTGCGTGCTTTTATGACTCACTGTCGAATAAAGCTTTTGAAATTGAATTGTTTGCTGATTGCTCTGCTGTTCTGTCTGTGGAAAAAAACTGCTGAAAACCCAAACATACAGCTACGTTTGGGAGCACTGTGACTCACCGGACAGTCTATTTGTATTAAAGGTGACTGTATTACAATAAATATATTGCCCAGACCACTGACAGGGCTTTTGAAAGCAACTTTCATTGCATTGAAGCTTGCGTGTAGCACCTCCCTGCTGGGTCCTTCTGGTGCTCTGGTAGGCAAGCACCAAACATAGGCTCCCCAGCTGCGCCGCGCTGCTGGGAGACCCTGCTCTGAAGCATGCTTTCATGGCACTGTCAGGGGCCAGGCACTGTAATTAAAGTAATGCAATTTAGTATTAAGGTAATTGCATATTTTGGCTCGTGAAAGTGCTGATTAGCTCAAATATTCTTCAATCTGTGCACTCCTCCGTGTGGGAAATGAGGGATTTATTTTCTTCTTTTTCGTTTGTCCTCATATGCCACCAGACATAACTGCTACACCTTCAGGTGCTCATTGACCATGTGCTGATTCGATAGCCACGAGTCCTAGACAGATGGACCCCGTGGGACTCAAGGTAGAACAAGCATTTGCAATCCAATAGGTCTCGCATTTATGAGTGTATAAGCTATTGGTATTTACAATGTCAATAGCTCAAACTCTCCTAAATGCGAAACCTATTTCACTTCAAAGAAGTGTCAGCCATTGTCCCGGGCTGCTTGGAAAGCGAAAGCACGCATGGTGTGCTGAATGCTACAGGAAATCACGTCGTGCCTGCAGCAGGAGAAACTCTTTAAAGAAAATAGAGCTTATAGACTAAAAAAGACTTACCGTGTAACAACCGAAGTAAAAGGGCCAGTCCTCATAGGAGGTTACAAATGCAGACAAGGAGGTACCAAAAAGGGACTAACAAGCCTATTAACGACTCGGAAGCCAGCGTTTACGAAGGAAAATGACAAAAGTCAATGACAAATATGGGCGGAGGGTGGATGGGGATTCTACTCCTTACTCCACTACTGCATGCCTCACAGCAACGCTTGAGCTGCCCAGGCTCGACCTAAAAACGAGCCTCCTCTCACCCAATCTCGGCCTATTGAGCGTACTCACACATCGAAAGAAGTGAGGATTACTCCCTCTCCAACTGATATACGGTGCCCTACACTCTGTAGACTTACCGCTTCTGTTACAGTCCCAATTCAGTCTGCAAACTCTATCCACCAAGATCAACCAGATGTAGTGATCAGGCGTAGTGGGACTGAGCCAGTTTATGCAAATCTCTCTCCTTGCTGGCAGGACCAAATAGAAAAGTAATAACTTCTGGTAGGGTAATGCAGCCTGGGCAGGCTGAATATTCATCCCAAATATAATCAAAGGAGGACTGACCTTGGTTTGACTTCCATTAACTCCTGAAAGCATACTCTTCACACCTTCCCAAAACCCCTTTAACCCAAGGCATAGTGTAACCATGGATATCGTCCGTCTTTTTCCTACGCAAAAGGTTACAGTTGGGTGGGGGCCATGCAACAAATTTTGCACTCCTTTGTAAATTGAATATATTCTGTGCCAGGTGATGAGGTGGTTCTTCCGAAGTGGAGCTGATTTTACCATGGAGTATGGGAGACGTAAGGGGGACTAACATATATCTGGATATTCCTCCCCTGGCTGATATCCAACCCAGGGATGAATAGAAACACTGCACCTCTCACCATCAGCCTTCACCAACTCCCAATGCCAGATGGAAATCTCTCTTTTCAATGACCTAGGATCTTGTGACCTTTCCTCCATCTCCCAACTCCCTTGACTTGCCCATCCTTGCCCTGATCTCCATGAGGCCAATTGCATAAACTTATACCATGACAAGGTAACGTTTAATCTTTCACCTATTCCTCCCACGAAATGGGCCCAGCACCTTCCGATAGCTGCCCGCAGCAATTGATACCTGCTTTGATCAATGGAATGCTCAGCTTGTCTAACAAGAAAAGGTGGAGTACCTTCGTAATTCCAAACTATAGCAAACTCTGAGTAGTAGTCAACTGAAAAGTTTTGCCTCATTCGTTACCATACCTCGAAAAATACCCGAAGCACTTTCAGCCGAACTTTTTGGAAATACTTCTGGTCACCAAACTTATACAAGAAACCTTCCTGCTCAATCAGATTCAGCAGACCTGCATATGCTCTTCCTCTGCTGGAATCATCAGGGTTCCCCAGTAGCACTGTACAGTTCCTGAATTGAAAGGAGAGATAATACAGTTAGACATCCAGGAGAGCTAGGCCGCCCTTTACCAACTTCCTTCTTAATTTCTTCCAACTGAGCCTTGAAAACTTAAAGGCCCAGATAAAACTCCCTGTCCTTCCCTGATTCTTATCCAAGCTTTCTCTAGGAAATGATAGAGGATGTTGTCAAAGAAAAAGGTCAATTTAGGGAGGATCACCATCTTGACTAAGTTCTCCCCACCATAAAGGGTCAAAAGGTGACATCCCCACATGAATAATTCCTTGATTCCCTTCCTCACTTTCTACCGGTTATGCTCTGGTACCACATCCAGATTTTGTAGAACTGTCATACCAAATTACCAGATCTCCTTTTACAGCCCATCCCAGTACTTGCTAGATTCCACACCATCACCTCTGTCTTCTCCTTATTTATAGAGTAGCTGGAAAAGCCCCCAACGTTCTGTTATTGCCTCCATGTACCCCACTATCTTCTGTGCATCTTTCATATACAGAATTATATCCACATAGAGGCCCAACTTGATCTTATAATCTTGTGATTCAAAATGCTCAGTTCCTGTATCCTCCCATAAGGTGTGTGTGTGTGTATATAAATAGACAAAGGCTTTCTGTTAGCCGAAACGCATCTCTTCTCCTACCTCATGGGTTGAAGGTGTCCTGAAAGAATAAATCGAAGCCGTACCCTGACAGCCTTGTGTCCGTGCCTTCTTCCAGGGACTTGTCTTTGGGAGCAACATGGTGTGTGTGTGTGTGTGTGTGTGTGTGTATATATATATATATATATATATATATATATATATATATATATATATATATATATATATACAGAGAAAGAGTTTCCCCACTGAAGCCGTCTCACAAGAGGGGGTGAACAAACTGGTGCCCCAGGCGGCTATACACCCCACAGGTCACTTGCGCTTCCTCAATGACAGCCCTTTCAGCCATACGAGTTTCAAGCGACTTAGCTCTCTTGTTCACTGGCAGGCTCCACATTCAATGATGCACAGAAACAGCAAACGTGTATTAGGACACTAATTTATTACTGGAACAAGCCCCGCCCCCATTGGCGTCGCAGTGGCTTTCTGGATATTGTAGTCCATTAATATGATAATTTCCTCCTCCGTGATGTCCTCCAATATTTCTTCTTGTTCAAAACCAGGTAGGGATGATACTTTAAACTCTGCTAACCACTCCCTTAACTCTGCTGCCCTAAAAGTGTCTTTCTCAGAATAAAGACCCTCAAATATTTTATAGAGGCATTCCGTTATTTCCTCAGGATCTTCTGACACCTTACCATTACCAACCACTACTAGACTTTTGATGTAATTCCGTCCTCTATCCATTTGCTCCTTCCAGGCTAACAACTTGCTACTACTTTCCCCATAATGAAATTGAGCAAGCTTGCTGACATGCCACCTTGCCCTCACTCTACTCTAATAATCTAAACATACTCTGCTTGTTTTCCTGCTAAGCTTTCTCTGTCTGCTTCTGCACCAACTCCTGGAGGCAGAACGAGGAGTTCCCTCTCCAATGCCCCAAACTCCTTTTCAAAGCACCTGTCCTCCTCGCGTAGTTTTTAATAGAGCTTTGCTTGCACAAGAACCCACAGGCCACTTCCTTATATGAGTCCTAGACTATCCTCATGGGAGCTTGTGGTAAATAAATAAATAATACCCTATTTTTGACTAGACTTATAGCATAACAGATAGCTCAATAAAATAAGAGTCAAGATTCGAGGTAGTAGGAGTTTCTGCAGGTTTATTACAGCATAAGGACAGGATCAGGACAACCTGCATGGGAATAGGACAATAAGGCCCGGCAGCTGCCGGGGCTGGGTCTGGGATGAGCGCGCTAACATTCAATAACAAAACATTGACTTATATACATAGCGCAAACACATAGCATTACATTGCAGTAGACGTAGCGGTGGGTGGAGCAGAAGGCGTGACGCGTAGCAGTCGCGAAAGATAACAGTAAAAAGAGGTGTAACTGGGAGTATACATAGACATGTGGTGCAAACGTAACAGAATATGTCATGAATGGGCGGAAACTTTGGAGGGGGCTACCTAAGGAGCCGGGACCTCTAACCTAATGGTGCGCGAAAACTGGCAATGACGTGTTACTAGGAGAAGCTGGGGGCTATGAACTCTGTGCTAGGAGCAGAGACTAAAGTCTGGAGGGTCGGAGCGACATGTACCTAAACCCTATCTGGTATCTAATGTTTAGGGAACATGTTGATATAAACTAGAAGTCATGAGGGGAGAAGCTAACTTGACTCTAAGACTGGACCATGCATTATTCTACATGTAGTGCGTGATGAAGAATACTAAATGACCATTAAATACAGTATTTCTCTAACGTGGAGACGAGAAGGCTAGACAATGACGGAAACTATTGATGCAGTTCAGTAGCTTAGGAATGCAGAGGAGGAGGACTGAACTGATAACTGGAATCATAACATACTCTTGGCAGACTCAGAGGCAGAGCCAAGCTGCACCGGGCACCGCGAGGCAGGAAGTAAGTGAAGGGTCGAGGATACAGGTGGGGGCTGTATCGCTCCTTAGCGAGGCTTTCAGGAGACAGGAGCTGAATCTGTGGTCTGGGCCCTTTCGAGGCCTGGAAACGGGGACTTTAAAATGGAATAACGTGCACACTGAGAAACGTGGCAACATTACTTTACATAGGCCTAATATTCGTAGTATTCACGAGGACTGGAAACTAACATACTAGAGGTGGACACAACTGGAATTGCGTCATTAATCAGGCATGGGGAATAACATATGCATATTGGTCATGCACACATAACATATGATGGATGAAGCGTAGGGACACAGAACATGGCAAAATTTACTTTTCCACATTCCCTCCTTGTCACTACGTTTCCATCAGGAAACATCAATTTTCATGATACCATCTATCATTTCATACAGTATCATTTGCTCGTCTCGAATTGTCTTGGAACGGGATTTAGAACGGGGCTTGGGACTAGGAATACAAGAGGTAGCACACATGCTGCAAATCGCAGGGCCACATTGTATACAGAGGCAGCAGCTAAATATGATCGCTACTGCAATACCTAGAAAGGACAGGACTTTCCATCCCCATGCGGAAATTATATTCCAGAACCAACCTGACCATGTCCAGGTGCCTGGATCTTGATGTAACAGATGGGCAATTTTATGGAGTCTGGTTATAGCTGAATAAACAGACGGCGCGTTATTTGGAATGAAAATGCAGCAACTAGATCCGATGACTCTACAGGCCCCGCCCCTATCGGCCAGTATGACGTCAAGGACGAGACGATTCTGGAGCACAACAATTCTCATAAAGGATTGCTCTTCGGTTAAGTTACCTAGAGCGGAGGCAGTCTCATCTACTACTGCTTCAAGGGTTCTTGTTAACCTACGGATTAGCTTACTGTTTACAACTGTGCCTAAATAAGGGAAAACACCTTTATCTATATCAATGAATTGTTCTGCGGCAGTTTCAGTATAATCGACAATCGGGAGGTTTCTCTTGTGTCTAGCGTGTACTAGGAAGGAATTCCTATGATAGTCAGGTGGGGCTAGGAAAACAGGTGGCAGTAGGAAGGCAATGTAACAGGTTCCCTCCCAATCGAGGGGCAGACGAACATATGCGGTTTGACCACAAATAAAATAAGAATGACGTGAAGCTTTGAAAATAGATTTCCCACTGTCACTATACTTGATAACAGTAGTACATTCACTATGACCTATGTGTACAGAACCATAACTACGGACACATAATTCGCCTTTGACTGGTAGTACTAAAATAGCAGGTAAGTCTGGAGTAGTATCAGACTGAACATTCAGGACCATGAAATTCGACGAATAATTACCTAAATTATAAACTTCATTTTCTAGATCTAAACCTGTTCTGTGGGGGAGACCTTGCTTGTCTGGAAAACATGTACTGTTAAGAAAAGACATATCTGTTGAGGATGACGTTAACGTGGACCATGCTCCACACGAACCATTGTGTGAGAATGGATAAGGAAAAAGTGGCAGAACTCCCTTCGGTGTCTGGAAAGGGGGGAGTCGACCACACACCCAACAATTAGTGGCATTGCTGGTCTGGTGTGAGTAATGTAACATACGGATGAAAGAATTGTTGCGCATAGCAAGGCGGTAAGAGAGTTCATGAGGCGGCAGATCACTAAACGTGTGCTCTACTGTAGCATTAGCAGACTTATTTACATGAGGAACTGGAAAACACAGGAAAAGTGCGTAACTAGTGCAGGAAATCATTATGCTGAGAAACAATATGAAACTCAGAAAAACGATACATTTGATTGAGCTTTGACTGACTCTCTCACTATGGGGGTCTATTTTATACATGTCAGAAACAATCTAACCGTTTCACCTAGGGGAGGACTTATACAATCAAACTGACTGACTTATTTTACTAGACCTGAGCTTTAACTTATACTCCTGCTGCGGAGTTTTCTCTAACAAGGAAGGGGTTGTAATAATGTCTTGTGCGGGACAGTCCTTAAGAGCAATATTTTGGCAGTCTTTCGAATCCTGGAAAATGTTTTTAGACGCTGGTTTCAATGGATTGAAAAGTTTTACATGAGAAAGGTGGACCCACCCCTTCCTGCCTTCCAACTTGACGGCAGTTCGGGTGGTCAAGAGGACCTGACGTGGCTCCTTCCAACGTGGTTCCAGCGGACTTGATCTGTCAAAATTTCTGATCATCACAAAGGAGCCTGGAACGATCTCGTGCGGTGCCACCTCGGTATTGTCTGGAAATGCGGCGGCAACCTGTGAACGACATGAGTTGAGGGCAGACATCAAGGAAGCTAGGTAATCTGTCAGCATATTACATGAAACATCGGTAATACTTCGGGGTCTAGGAGTACCCCACATGTTAGGGGGGCGGCCGAATACGACCTCATACGGGGACAGACCTGATCTGGAATGTGCGACCATGCGCATATAAAATAAAGCGACTGGCAGAGCTACTAGCCAGTCCACACCTTTTTCTTTACAAACTTTTGCAATGCGGATTTTCAGGGTCTGATTATGTCTCTCTACGAGACCGGCTGCTTCAGGATGGCGTACACAATGAAACTTCCACTGGTACCCTAACAAAAGGGAAACGTGCTTCATGAGTTCAGATGAAAATGGCTGACCGTTATCAGAATATACGACTCTAGGGAGTCCGTATCTAGGGAAGAATTCACGAACCAACTGCTTGGCAGTGGTCGCGGCTGTGTAATCTGGGACTGGATATGCTTCTGTCCATCTGGACAAAGCACATACAACTACAAGGACATACTTGAAACCTCGACATCGCTCCATCTGAATATAATCCATCTGGAGGACCTCAAAAGGGTGGTCAGGGGGCTGGAAACCACCTTGTTCCACCGGGACACTTTTACCTGGATTAAACTGACAACATATCATACAGGTACGGACTTTCTGCTTGGCTGCAGCTCGTAAATGCTTGTTGAACCAAATGTTCTGGATACTGTCTAACATAGCTTTTTCTCCTAAATGTGCTGGACTATGTGCGGTATTGATAATGACTTGAACCATAGAATCGGGGAGAAACCATGTGGCTCTACCCTTCGTTAACCATCCTTGATCTGTCCGGACCCCTCCTTGTTCAGACCATTTCTTGATTTCATCGGGAGTAGCATGTAACTGGATATCTATGACATCTTGTGTAGGGTCCTTAACTGTCATGCATATAATCGGATCTGGAGTATGTGTCGGGTTAACTGGAATGTCTGGAGTCTGTGCTGTAAGCTTGGCTGTGCGGTCTGCTAGATCATTACCTTGGGAAATAATGTCAGTAACTTTCGTATGTGCTTTGCATTTCATGATAGCAATAGATGTCGGTAAATGTATGGCATCTAACAGGGCTTGAATAAGGAGACCATGCTGAATCTTGGTTCCATGAGAAGTCATGAAACCTCTCTCCTGCCAGAGCACTCCGAAGTCGTGTACAACTCCGAATGCGTAACGTGAATCTGTGTAAACATTAACTTTCAGGTTCTTGGCATGTATACAGGCTTGTGTCAGAGCGACTAGCTCTGCTGCTTGAGCGGACAGGGTGTCAATACGGTGTGTCTTGATAACTTCAGTGTCAGTAGTCACTGCATACGCGGCGACTAGTTCTCCTGTACTAGTTCTCATACATGAACCATCTACATAAAGTGTCAGGTCGGGATCTGATAACGGAATGTCTGTCAGGTCTTGTCTTGGCTTTGTCGTAATGTTAACTACTTCCACACAGTCATGTGGGTCTGGATTTGAATTAACTGATGGTAACAGTGTAGCGGGATTCAGAACGTTGCAGCGTCTGATTTCTATGTGTGGCTGGAACAGTGTCAATTCATAACCTGTTAAACGTGCAATTGTCAAGTGCTGAGTTTGTGTTCGGTTTAAAAGAACTTCTACTGAATGTGGGACTTGTACTGTCAAGGAATGTCCTAAAACTATGGAATCACTTTGTCTGATAGCTAGTGCTGTGGCTGCAACTGACTTGAGGCACGCAGGCAACGCCTGGGCGACTGGATCTAATGTGCTCGAAAAATAAGCACAGGGCTTGTATTGTCCTGCTTGATCTTGTGTGAGAACAGATAATGCTGTACCTTCCCGTTCAGTAACGAAAAGTGTAAAAGGCTTACTGTAGTTCGGTGTAGCTAGAGCTGGAGCTTGACATAGGGCTTTCTTTAACTCGTTAAAACTAAGTGTATGGTCAGATGTCCAAGGGAGGACAGTCGATACGGCTGCCTCCTGTGTCGTTAACTGTATCAGTGGCTTGGCTAGAAATGCATACTGGGGAATCCATTGTCTACAATAAGAAGTAAGGCCGATAAAGGCACGTACCTCCTTCTGGGTTCTGGGCTGGGGAAGACTCGCTATTAACTGGATACGGTCTGGTGTCAACTGCCTACCCCTCTTGGACAGCAAGTGTCCTAAGTATACCACTTGCTGGACACAGAATTGAAGCTTCGAAGGTGACACCTTGTGCCCCATCTCGGCTAGAAAATACAGAACTGTAAGGGATGCTCGCTCGCAAGCACGTTCAGAACGGGCAGTGATCAGTAGATCATCGACATACTGGAGCAGGGCAGTGTCAGTTGGCATGTGAATATTGTCTAGTTGTCTCTTGAGTGCTTGACTGTAAATACTAGGACTTTCTGTGAAACCTTGAGGAGCGCGTGTGAACATATAGCTCCTTCCATTTAAACAGAATCCGAAAAGAAACTGGCTGTCTGGATGAATTGGAACACTGAAAAATGCATTCTTGAGGTCTATGACAGTGAAAAACATGGCTTCGGAATCAATGGCTGTTAACAGGGAAGAAATATCTGGGACAACTGGGTACTGAGGAATAATACATTTATTAAGCTCTCGTAAATCAATCACTAATCGATATACTGGAGGTGCATTCGGATCAGTACGTTTCATGACTGGAATGATCGGAGAATTGCATACATTGGAGTCAGTTTCTACAACTACTCCTTGAGCCATGAGCTCGTCAATAATTTTGGATAAGGCTGCTACAGCCTCGGGTGGCAATCTGTACTGTCTGATTCGTGGTAACACTACACCTGGTTTGAGAGTCACACGATGGGGTGTGATTTGCATGTAACCTACATCAGTTGGACCTTGCGCCCATAAATGCTGTGGAACATTAGACAATCTTGAATCAAAATCTCGTAACACATAGTGACCCTTAAAGTCACGTAGGAACAGACGTATTCCCTCTGGGGAATAGCAAATAACTGCACCTAACTCTTTCAGTGTCTTAATACCTAATAGATTTTCTGGACATGACTTAGTAAGTAACAGATCAGTAGTGCGGGACAATGGACCTACTTCTAGAGTAACTGGCTTAGATATTTCATTAACTATTGGCTTTCCTGAAAATCCAAGGGAAACATTTCTTGAGCCTGAGAGCGGAGCCCCTGGAACTTCGGCATGACTAATTGTGGTCCTACTTGCCCCTGTATCGATCAAAAACTTTCTGTCTTTCCCTAATACTTGACTGTGAACATAGGGACCTTCTTGATCTACAGGTATCTCGATGAGAGGCAAGCCTACCTCCCTCTCTAGGCTGTTTCATGAATATGACTGGTACTCTGGATACTCAGACTGTACATACTGGTACATCTGTGATGTAACGTGCTGTGTTGCAGCAATAGGCTGCGGTACTGTAACTGTCTGTGGTGCATTCTGTGACTGAGGAATCTGTGAAACTTGTTCTTGTCTAGGCGGACGTGGTCTTTCTTTAGTCTTACCAGTAGCTATGTTGTGTTTCAGAACTGCACACTCGTTTATAAAATGACCTGGCTGTTTACAATAATTGCAGTTCCCTTTAACGGGAGCTGCAGGATGACTGGCTTGATTCGGACCCCTCTTCTGACTGTCTTGAGGAACAGATTGTGCAACTAGCACTTTCATTTTCGTGTCTTTCATACGTTTTCTCTCGTGTTCTTGCTCTTCCCTGATTCTATTCTGGTGATACTGGAGCATCTGGAGCATCTGGGACGGAGTATTTGCTTGCCAGGTGCTTTCGACTTTCAAAACTCGGTTTTTAATTTGTGGACTTGAATTCTCGACTAATTTGGTGACGAAAAGATGAGGGTATGACTCACTACTTGTCTTGAGACCACTGTTGATACTGAAACATTTTTCAAATCTAGAATAAAAATCACTAATATCCTCGTCTTGCTTCTGTTTACAGGCTGAGATTGCATCCCAGTCTTCTTTCCTAGTTGTCAATAATCTGGGTAAAACTTGAATCAATAATTCTGGTAATTCTTTACATTTATCTCCAAGACCGGTACCTGGTACTCGTGCCTTGTCTTCAGCTTCTAGAGCTGCCCAATCGATCTTTTTCTCTCCCACCTCCCATTCCTTTTCCTTTAACTTTTCATACACCCCTGCGGGTAACAGGACCTTTAACATTTTAATGATATCTGGGTAAGTGTATTCTCCCATACGGAGCATGTCTTTTAATTCTCTATGGAACCCTGCTGGATCTTTGTCATGACAGGGAATTAATTTCTTCATTTCAAGAAGTTCCATCTTTGATATTGGAGTGTATACAAACACTCGTTGCATTACGCCACCCGCCCCTTGGACTGGGTGGACTTCTCGTAACGGATTCTGTCTGTCTATGTAAAATGGTTTACTTTCTGGGGGTGAGACATGAACAAAATGCGGGTTCAGAAACGTTCTATATTTGTGACGTTGTTCTAGAATGACACTAATTAAATCGGTACCTAGACCTCTCCATCTATACTGGAGTAACTCGTTCAGGATATCGTGCAACGGACCTGGATCAGAGTGTTGACCCTCATACAAAGTAATGAGGTACTGGATCATATACATACCCACCAGTCGTTGCTCGGCTGGGGGCAGTTTCAGAAACATTTGTGCCACTATTTCGTCTGGAAAAGTGGTAGAATCAGTAATCCATCGGACTGCTGATCGGGCTAGTTCTTGTTCATGCATGGTGCTTAATTCACTGTAACCGATTCGTGATTTCAGAATGTGATCGGTAGCTTGAAATACTTGTTCTAGAGAACCTTGTTCTGGTGCTGGATGATGGAAAATAGACTTGTGTTCTGGACGTAAATGGCGATCTGGAAATCTGGATTTTCCTACATACGCTATTCTGGCGGGATTCTCGTTCTCTTCCTCTTCAGGATCAGAGATACTTTCTTTCTCACTTACTTGTGCTGCTTTACGCTGTTCGTGTAACCTTATTATTTCTTTACGAATTTTCTTGTACATACTCTCCATAGCACCGACGGTCTTGTGCTTACCCTCGGCTATATTATCACTCCACCTTGTCAGGATTCTCATTTCGGCGGAATCTTTAGACGGGTAATCTTGTTCTCTTATTAGACAATTGATCAGGAACTTTAATATCATGAGCTGAATCTCGGCTTTCCTTTGAGACATAATCTCGCCAATACTTTCTGGATCATCCCCTGTACGGATGAAACGATATATTCTGTCTAGATCTTCTTTCATATTCGGTAAGGTGACTAGATACTCGGTCACTCTCCTTACACGTACGGAATATAAAACCATATTGTACTCGCCTGGAACTGCGTCATAGACACATTCGCCAAGGGCTTGTCTGATTTCTGTGACAGACTTATTACTTTTAGGAGTACGCTGTGATGCTTGAGCATGTAATTCGAGTGCTGATAAACGCTTGTGTGGCGGCGGGGTTTGAGGAGTACCTCCTCCTGCGGCCCCTAGACTAGAATCGTCGACTGACATTCTTCGTCCTGGTAGGGTCGGTAATTGTAACGTGGGCTGGACTTGTATGGCGGACTGGACCGGGGGTGCTGGTAAGGGCACCCCGGTGTCTGGAAGAGCAGGAAGTGCCTGATTTACAGGGACTGGCGGAGCGCGAACAGGATTTGCATATTCTGGGACTGTGTCGTCCAGATAGGATGAAATAAAAATATCAGCTGCGGTCGGTTTGTGACGTAGCTTGGTCGGAACTAATGGTGGCGGGAAATTACTGGATGCCTCTAGGGCCGCTTTTGGCAAACCTTCGGCAAGAAGAGGATACATACCCTTAATGAGGGCATGCCTCTGTCTGTCTGACTGTTCGGCTTTGACTTGTTCACCTATCTCGATTAATTCTCTTTCTTGGGCTCGTTCCTGGGATTCTCTACTTAACTCTGACTTTCTGACTTCCTTTTCCGTTCTTCTATGCGCTTCTTTACGCCATAACTCGATGGCATCTTTCTGTGACTGTCTGGCTTTCTTTTTCCATAATGCTTCTTCTACTCGCATGATACATTCGGCATCCCATGTACCCGATACGGGCCATCTATACTTTTCTTCTAACTGTTTGGTATACTCTACCCATAAATCTAGATACATTATGGCGCTTATGCCATGTTTCTGATACATAAAGTGACCTGGACTGTCCCTAGGCGGGACAGGAACCGCTTCCTCTAACAGACCCTTTCTAGTTTTTAACTGACGTAACTTGGAAAATATAGGCATGACTGAACTGTAATCTGGACACAATACAATACACAATAAAAACACGAAATCACATCGCACTCATACCACAACAGTAAAATACATGAAGAACATTATAAATAACAGTTCGAACAGAATATTACCTGGAATACTGAGAACAGAAATAGAACAGATTTTCTCGAGAACGGAACAGACTAGAGTTACTGGATGCACTGCTGTAACAGTACGGAACATACCGGTCCCATAAAGGGACGCATCAAGACCCGTATCCACCTAGGTGAACACTTCGTTTGTGAGTCTGGGCACCACCAACCCACGGACCAGGAGTCAATTTAGATTGGTCCTGTCTAGATACTACCCCAGCAATGGTACTCACCGGGCAGCACGGAACGGAAGGCCTCGGACTGGACTGGACGACGGACGACGAACTTCGGACTTCAGTTACAGGTGGGCCTCCGGATACCTCGGACCTTGGACTCTCGGCTTGGGCTCTGGTCGGGACTCGCCGCGTTCCTCCACCGTCTCGTTTGGATGCTGGACCGCCTCCTCCGTCTCCTCCGTGGGCCTGAGGGATACTTGGAGCAGAAATATCTGCCAGTGCACGGTATGGTTCCGTCACGACTGCAGAGGGTCAGGGGGTCGGCGTGGCTTCACCGACGCGTGGGGAAAGGGCAAGTCCCTATTCGGGCGCCATTATGTGGTAAATAAATAAATAATACCCTATTTTTGACTAGACTTATAGCATAACAGATAGCTCAATAAAATAAGAGTCAAGATTCGAGGTAGTAGGAGTTTCTGCAGGTTTATTACAGCATAAGGACAGGATCAGGACAACCTGCATGGGAATAGGACAATAAGGCCCGGCAGCTGCCGGGGCTGGGTCTGGGATGAGCGCGCTAACATTCAATAACAAAACATTGACTTATATACATAGCGCAAACACATAGCATTACATTGCAGTAGACGTAGCGGTGGGTGGAGCAGAAGGCGTGACGCGTAGCAGTCGCGAAAGATAACAGTAAAAAGAGGTGTAACTGGGAGTATACATAGACATGTGGTGCAAACGTAACAGAATATGTCATGAATGGGCGGAAACTTTGGAGGGGGCTACCTAAGGAGCCGGGACCTCTAACCTAATGGTGCGCGAAAACTGGCAATGACGTGTTACTAGGAGAAGCTGGGGGCTATGAACTCTGTGCTAGGAGCAGAGACTAAAGTCTGGAGGGTCGGAGCGACATGTACCTAAACCCTATCTGGTATCTAATGTTTAGGGAACATGTTGATATAAACTAGAAGTCATGAGGGGAGAAGCTAACTTGACTCTAAGACTGGACCATGCATTATTCTACATGTAGTGCGTGATGAAGAATACTAAATGACCATTAAATACAGTATTTCTCTAACGTGGAGACGAGAAGGCTAGACAATGACGGAAACTATTGATGCAGTTCAGTAGCTTAGGAATGCAGAGGAGGAGGACTGAACTGATAACTGGAATCATAACATACTCTTGGCAGACTCAGGCAGAGCCAAGCTGCACCGGGCACCGCGAGGCAGGAAGTAAGTGAAGGGTCGAGGATACAGGTGGGGGCTGTATCGCTCCTTAGCGAGGCTTTCAGGAGACAGGAGCTGAATCTGTGGTCTGGGCCCTTTCGAGGCCTGGAAACGGGGACTTTAAAATGGAATAACGTGCACACTGAGAAACGTGGCAACATTACTTTACATAGGCCTAATATTCGTAGTATTCACGAGGACTGGAAACTAACATACTAGAGGTGGACACAACTGGAATTGCGTCATTAATCAGGCATGGGGAATAACATATGCATATTGGTCATGCACACATAACATATGATGGATGAAGCGTAGGGACACAGAACATGGCAAAATTTACTTTTCCACAAGCTGACCCCATGTTAACACTAAAATAATACCTACTCTCCTCTTTAAATGCATGCGTTAGATCCAGGTCTGAGAGCAACACCATGTCCATTGTCCAACTAGAGTTAATCTGCGCTTTGGGGAGCCTGATTGCTAACAAAACTGCGGCATGATCGGAGCGGTGAACCAGAGCATGTTTTACCGATTTGACGGTAGTAAATAGTGATTTATCAATTAAAAAGTAATCGATCCTAATAGAGCTCCAGTACATACTGCTGTAAAATTGCCATGATGTGGAGTGGTGTGGCTCACTGGTTAGAGGCGGCAGACCCATAAGCAGAGGACGGCCCGGGACCAGGGTTCGATTCCCGACGCGGCAGGGTTGTGGACCAGGGTCAGCGGGCTTCGATAATTCTCGCCTCGGTGCCTACTCTAGTCAGGGACCACACTCGGCAACTCTGGGCATGAGCTTGCCTCATCTTCACAACGGCCCCCCAGACCGCCGGGGATGCTTGGTCGCACCTTAGAGATACCCATTAGGGACCATCTCTCAGGGTGAGCCAGGATGGGTTCCCCAGCGGTCGAAGCGCGGAGATACTCCTCCGGGAGTCGATTCTAGCGCTATATAAAAAAAAAAAAAAAAAAAAAAAAAAAAAAAAAAAAGATCTTTTTCTGACATACATCACACAGATTAAAGTCTAACATCAAGTTCTTCACAACCGTCCTCACTTTAGTGTGTCCTACTGCTTGTCTCTGTGATGATCTATCCAACACACATTAAAATCACTCCAAGCACTATTAACAATGAGAAACCCAGCAACTTGACCCTCACATTCCGGAGAGAAAAGACATTGACACAATTTGGGCCATAATAACTCCCGCATGTAAACCTAGACTACCCAAAAGTCATGCAACTTACAACCCACCTACCTGAGCTGTCAGTTTTGAAATCTGCAACATTTACGCCAGCATTTTTTCTAATAAGCGCTATGACTTAAGTGGAAAGAGATTGATCTGAACTCATGACCTGATGGACCCATACTAAACCACAGAAAAGACCTTTACAAGCCTGGCAATCCTTCAAGTACTGCCAAATTAAACTCTGTATTCTTCTACACCGAAGGCCATTGACGTTCCACGACAAAATCGCTACTCGCCTGTGCCCATACTGTCCAAATCACCCCAAACTTGTCTACTACATGACAGCCTGTCATACTGATGTACTTATCATGGCTAGCCCTACAGAAACTTGGGACTCCTGAATCTCCAATATATCCAAGGTGGTCATGAGGACAGTTTTCACCCTTCACCCTTTTATTGTCTTTTCCCCTTTTGTTTCCCCTCTCTGACACCCCTCCACATGAGCTTACCCCAGGAACCCTCCCACTACAGATGGTGGCATTCTGCTGTGCCATTTTGCGATCCGCCATAGGAGGAAAAACGTAAGCTGCAAGAACTACTGCGCCAATTCGCCTCTACCTGTTGACAGTTGTAAGAAACTGTGGGAAATGGAAAACAACATCAGATACAAGAAAAATTTACTAAACCAAAAGGAAAAGAGAAATGAGAAAAACCAAAACAAAGGATACACAAGAGAAAGCAAAAAAACACGAGGACGAGAAATAATGCCACATTAACCCTGGGGAGGAGTTAGCATCTTCTTGATGAGGTCATCTGCCTACTCAGTGCGCCTGACGTTATACATTTGATTATCCCACATAACTTTGAGCATGGCCGGAACCATGAACTGATTCCCTCGCTCCCAATATCTGCATTTCCCCCATTTTCTAGACCAACTCCCACTGTTACTGTTCTGTAACTCTGCATATATCTGATATAATGGTTTCGTTTAGTTTACTTTTATTATGCAACGTTACTAAAATCCATTGCACAGTTCTGTGCTGTCAGTAAAAACGGTAATACAAATGAAAAAAGTGCTGTGCGGTGCCTACATACAGATATACAAAAAGGCTGATAAAACTATTCGATGAGTGCCATTAAAACGTGACAATAAAAATTTATATAATGGTGCATGTGAAACCTTTACCTTACAAATTCCCTTGCTTTAAGCCTGAGCCCAAGATGAGCGCCTTTATCTTGCACAAGAGGAAGTTGACTAGACTCTTCCTACGTTTACTTCACCCCATTGGCCACCTCAGATTGGACAAAGCCATATGCAAATCAGTTTGGATCCTGCTCCAATAGAAACAGTCAAGCCTGAACTTCCAAGCCCAGTTCCCTCCGAACCGCAACACAAGCAATCCAAGACCGTTTTCTCCCTGAAAAACAAGAAAAATCAAAATAAGGGGAGTGAAGAGGTGGTGCTGGGTGGCACCAAGGTGGGCACGTCCTCCTCTTTACTGAAGTTCAAAGAATCAATAGGGTCCATCTCGTTCTTGCGATCATATAAATAACCCGCTTAACTCTCTCCCTTCATTACCACGGAAGCCACGGACGGAGGAGGAAGCACAGCGGTGCAGGGGGTTCAGTAAGTACGGCATAGCCGAACGAGGAGGATTACTGTGGGACCACAGTCAGGCTCTTGTCACTCGAGTCCTTGAGCACCTCGAGAGGCGAATTTTGGAAAAATACACTATGTTTCCTTTTTGTCCCTCCTTTCTTTTCCATCTGCAGTTGGACCCTTACATACCCTTCAGTCTAGATGTGGCTCATGGGGCATTGACTCCTTCAAAGACAAAGTATGTATTCAGTACAAACTAATGACATGCCTAACCTACCATTTAAGTGTCATGTGTATGTGTGTGTGTTACTGTATGTTTCCCAAAAAACTGCGATTTTGATGTTTCTCCCATGAGAATCTCCTCACACCACCTAGGATCCAAGTACTTTAGATAGCATATATGTATGTTTGTCTCTTTTTCCCTCACAGGCAACTTAGAGATAAGCGCACTTGGGATCTGCGCATTTATAACCACCTGTTCTTGTCTTTTCAGGCATACTACATTAGCAATACTGATAGTGGTAGGAACTGTGTAATTATAATTGTATAGCTACACACATTGATAAGACTTTTTTCTTTACACTTTATTGTAATATACACCTAATTAATATATATTTTTTGTGGTGTAAACACTAGTGAGTGACAGGGGGATCTTCTCCCGGTCCTGACGAAGGGGCCTGGTGCCCCGAAACATGTTGACCCACACAGGAGAGTTAGCCCATAACCTGCTAAATTTCTCCGCATCACTTTTATTTTAACTATACCAGCCAGTGCTTATTAAATAATTTTTCTTATCACTAGGCCAGGTATTTTTTAACATCACTTTTTGTATCACTCCTGACCTCACTGACACTCACTCAACTCACATAGCACCCCCACCCTAAGGTGCTCCAGCGTAGCCGCTTGTCGCAGCACTGCCCCGTCCCGCAGCGGGATGGGAAGGCCCAGATGATGAAGCATGACACCAAGGGCCCTTTTGGTGTGTCAGGGGTATTTTAACCAACAGTGTGTACTCCATCAACAACAGGATATACACTGACTCTATACGAGGTGGACCCTATTGATTCTTTGAACGTTTTCTCCCTGACTCTGGCTCTTCAGTTGGTGTAGCTTTGTCCCAGTGGCACAGTGATTCTTTATGTTGAGGTCAGACTGCCAGGTGCTATACATGCACAGGTTCCTGGCTGCCAGAGCTGACCTTTGCCACGCTGAGGATTGAACTCCTCAGCCTTGCAAACTGCCTCAAGGTACTCTTCCTCATGAAGATGGGGCATGTGACATTTAGATTCAGACCCAGGCGCTTCAGTTTTAAGGCCAGAAGTGCCACGGGCCGAATGTCAATCAGTGATACCTTGTCACGGAGAGGGTTGGAGTCAACAGTCTCATTGACCCTATCCCACTTTGTGATGAGTAATGGACCGCCACCTCCTCTCAATGGCTGACCTATGGTACTTTTCGTCCTGATGATGGTCCTGTGGATCGTATAGACCGACGGTGGACCGAAACGTCGACGCCCAACACCGTTTTGCTCATACATTAATCTTTTGTGGTGTAGTGTGGCTCACTGGTTAGAGGCAGCAGGCCTGAGAGCAGAAGTCAGCCCGGGACCGGGGTTCAATTCCCGACGCGGCAGGGTCGTGGACCTTGGTCAGCGGACTTGATAATTCTCACTTCGGTGCTTACTCTAATCAGGGGTTCCACTCGGCAACTCTGGGCATTAGCTTGCCTAATCTCCACAACGGCCCCACCAATTCCGGGGATGCCTGGCTCCACCTTGGGGACTCCCAGCAAGGGACCATCCCACAGGGAAAGCCAGGACAGGTTCCCCAGAGTTATACAGCGCCGGGACGCCCCGTTGCTGGGGCAGCTGTGCGCTTTACAAGTATACTACATTTACATTTACATTTACATTTACATTTTGTGAATCTGAATTTTATGTATTATAATATGAAAGTTCTGTTATGTATGGTATTTTGATTCTCCATACTAAAAGCAAAAGGTGTTACATACTACTATTAATTGTGTTTGGAATTTTAGTAGTATTTATGTTGCCATGTTGCAATTAGAAAAGCGGCTTCATTAAATAGAGCAGAGCTCTGGCTTCCCTGCACAGTAATATTAAGCCGGGAAGTTGTCATCCAGCATATGATGCTAAGCACAGATGACTTGCATTGAGGTGCAGATGACACAGGCTCGCCCACACAACCACTTTACCATAGCTAGCTCCGACCTAGGAGTTTTTCATATAGTTAGTATTTTTCCAATGCTTACGTTTAGCATTATTGCATAGCTTACTTGGGCAAGTCGATTGCTACCAAACTTAAATGACACCACAACACGGTTGCTTCGCCTCTGTCACCCTGAAGTGCTGTCTAGACGATGACCTATAAAAGTTCCCAAGCTTTGATGGTGTGACTCAGTGCAAAAAACTCGCTCTCTTGAAAGGCTTTTTTTACCGCCATTTGTCTTTTCTAATTGTATATAACACTTGCAAAACCAGTTTTAATAGCTATGTAATTCTAAAAGGATCAACCAAAATAGCAAAAAACCCTCCCTACTGCCCCCGCCCCTTTTACAGACATCCACCTGCCAGGCGAGTTTGCAGTCCCCCAGCAATAAACATACCTTCAAAATTAGCTTCTGGCTGCAGGCAGTGGCGCTGGTGGTAGGAGTGTATGGGTGCTGCAGCACACCCTCGCATCCTTGATGGAGTTAACAATAAAGAGCCCTGTATTATATTTAAGGCTCCAAGTTTTCAGTTTCTACTGATTTTTACAGATAAATACAAACAGAAAACACTGTGTTTCATGCCTGTATTTATTTTTAAAAGCGGAAAAATACTGAAAATGATGTTTCTTCTGAGAGAATCTCCATGCTGTCTTACATGAAATCCAGGAAAAAGTTGAGCAGATAGCATAGAGAGTTGAAAAACAGGATGAAATCTCCTTAAATACAGGCATATTTTAACATAAATTTGAAGAATAATGCTAATATGTACCTCTGGGTGTGGTCTTTTGTTATACGGGGCTTCTTAATTTGCCAAAACGCGACAGGCATCCACATATGAGCGCACATAAAGAGTTAAAACAATATGGAAATATACCATTTTACAATTCCATGTATTCTCAAAACACAAAATAAATATGGATAAATACTAATAAGATGGCTAAAATATAAGTATGAATAAATGTTAAAAAAATAAATACCATAAAACCGGGAGCCCTAATTATATTTACTGTGAGTTCAAGTGCAAACTGTCTCATAAGAGAAATCTTTGAGAGTCTGCAAATTCTCTTAACATTCAGATCCGTATTTATTCCTTTCACTGACATCATGTTAAAGATGTTTTGTAAGTTTAAGTAGAGACATTCTTGTTGGAGAAAGGTGAAAGGAGAAAAGGGCAGTATTCCAGAGGTTTTCCGACATATATAAAGGCATGGGCTTATTTCACGTAGTAAACATGGGGTTCGGCTCACTTTTAGAGCAATCTGGCAGTGCCGGAAAAGCTGGTCTGATAGGTCAGTGTTTGGGCCATGTTTTTGGCTGTTTGTGGGCCTCTTTTATGGTCTGGTGGGTTCTGCAGTTGATTCCTTGATATTACTGCAAACATTTACTGCAGCAAGCGCAAATGCATGTAGTCTCCCATACCTTGCATACCATATCTTTTTAAGTTAAAAACTGCCCTAATTTGCAAATGTGGGAGACTGTTTTTAGCTGTCTGGTTCACAATTAGAGGCCAGTTAAATTGCTGCCTGGGGCCATTTTCAATCCCACTCCAACCAAGTGTAAACATGACTATCTCAAAATATACATCACCTGAATGGAAAGCACAATCAAAGCATTTGAGGCATGGGATGTTGCTGGCCAGTACCCCTTTTCTGGAAATTGTTCCAGCGCCGCTGGTTGTAAGCTAAGATATTTGGCGTAATATGGTTTATTGTGTGCACTACAGCATTACTGCATCGTGCACTTTTAAGCACAAATGATCTTTGAGATGTGCCGGACTGGGAACCGAAACCGGCCCTGGCAAACTGCTTGGCCAACCCCCAGGGGATTGGGGGTAGCGGCTGAGCTGTTTGCTTATGTTTTGGCCGATTTTGTTACAGGGGGCTGAAATTGGTGGCCCCCGGTAATAAAAACGCCCGCCCAGGGCCCAAAACCGGCCTCCACCCTGGCAGCCCACCAGGGAAACACCCAGTGCCCGCTATGGCCAGTCCGGCCCTGCAGTGACCGGAAGGGGAAATGAACTGTTGCGGGTTAGCATGAGCTTCATCAAGCACGCTATTCTTTATATGATCCAAGAGCACTTTCTATACATTCTCGCATTCTTTCAGTTCTGTTAAAAAGCCCTACAACCCCACTGAAAACTCGGCCGGGTGCCAGTCTAATCCACATCAAAGAGCCAGCCTCCACCCTCCAGTGTAAAAACTTTGATCCTCAGAATTAGTTTCTCATTGATTCTGTTTGCTCTCTTCATTTCCGCTGGGACCTTTAATGTGTAGCCAACTGTCTGATGGGTCTGTTAAAATCAATAGAGTTGATGAACAGTAATTTGTTTTTTTAAAGTATCAAGTATTAAGCTTTAGTTTTTTCAGTGCTCAATGTTACATCATGCTGCGTACACCCCCACCTCCCCTCTCCTGTACAAACGAACCCCGATCTCTGGTGTGGCAGGAACTATTTCCCCTTACACTGTATCTGCAACAAACAATTTTTTTTAACATTTCTCTTTAAAAATAGAAATAAAATCCAAGTGTTATAGTATCCCTAAATAAAAATAACAGGCATCTCAAAGCCCCTTGACACATTTTGATATCACAGAATAAGAAACCTCTGTGTTTTTTTTTTATATGATATGTGTTTTCGTAATTTTTCCCCAAAGTTCACATGATACTGCACGAAACAAATTCTGCTATCTAAAAGCTAGATTGTTCTACGATACACGAAAAAGAACCATGTCAAAACTAGGAAAACTATAAGGTGAGAATGTACTAGAGCTTATTCAACACCGAACCACAAAATGCTTTCCTGGCCTATTTATACTACCCCATCAGAAGTGCCAGATAATTCCAGGCTTCCTGCAGATGAGATCTGAAAGCATCAAACAAGAGGCAAAGGTTGGGAACCAAAGAATTCAGCTAGGGAGCTTGGAAAAAGTGCCCAATGTCGGATAGAATAATCTAGGCTCAGCGTCTGACAGTTGTAGAAAAAGAGAAGGTGGGAAGATATCTAAAAGCACAGATTATGTTTGGACCAAGCTAGATCCCCTCTAAATTGCAGTTGCTTATCCTTGCAGATGTATTTTTTTTATAGTTCTTTGCTACTTTTTGAGTCCATTCTTTAATATTCGGTTTGTATTTTATTTGCTCTGAACTAGTCCATCCAACCCCTGTCTTTTAAGAGTGCCTGCCTACCGTGTTACATTGGTTCCAATTTCACATTCCACGAAGTGTCTCATTGATTTTTTAACACTATAATATCCTGTCTCTAATCTCCCCTCAACCTCTCTAGAACTCCTTGCAACTCCACAGCCTCCATAAACCCCTTGTAGATTGAGTTTCCTTATGTCTCCTCTCATCCAACCATATCCATACTAATATTATAAAGAGAGAGCCCAAACCTTTGAGGCGGGTAATCTCAGTAACCACAGAACCAATCACAACACCCAATACAGCGTTGGAAAGGGCAGTTGCAGCAGAAGGACATAGGCTATGCAGACGGCCAACATATACATTAAAAAAATTAAATAAATAAAAATATTACAATTTCAATATTTAAAAAAAAAATCAATTTATATTAAAAATATGTAATGTAATTAAAAGAAATAAAATATCTAAAAATAAATACTTTAAAACAATGTAGTAAATTAGTATTAAAAAAACAATTAATACATTTAAAAATGATCATTTACAAAACCTTTGAAATTCACTGAAAAAACCATAGGTTTCAGCCACGTTATAGTTATGAATTAGCATTTAAAATACCTTTGAAATTCACTGAAAAAACCATAGGTTTCAGCCACGTTACAGTTAGGAATTAGCATTTAAAAAACCTTAGAAATTCACTGAAAAAAAACATAGGTTTCACACATGTTATAGTTAGCTGGACATTTCACTCATACAAAACCATTGCAATTCCCCCGTTATAGTTAGTGAAGCTAACTATAACTCGCGCGCCCGCAATGCACTGCTGATGACGTCACATATCACATCACTCATGACATGGTCAGTGACATCACTCATGACATGGTCAGTGACATCACTCATGACATCTCAAATGACATCACTGATGAAATCATCCTTGTGAAAGAGTGGCAGGCCTCCTCTCAGCGTAATATAACCTTGGATACACAACTTCAAAAATAGAAACTCAAATTTAAAAAAAAATGGAGATACCAATACCAGTTAGAACAACCTATTCAGTAATTCCAAAATCTACATACACATCCACTCATTCACCAACAGTTCTATATAGTCACTCATACATGTACTCACTCATCATATGTACTTATACACCTATACATCCTCTTACACACCGATACTCATCCATACAGTTACTCACACACACATACTCACACATGCAAATAAACTATCAAACATCCATTTACTTGCATATACAGCTATACACACACCACTACACTTACTTTTACAGAAACGTACACATACATACTCTCTTAAACAATCACTTATAGAAACACATACTTATTTATACAGGAACTCTTCCAATCTCTCAGACTCTCACGTATAATCGCTTATATACATCAATATTCACATATAGTAAATTAAAACATATGTAGTCCATACTAATATTATAACGAGAGAGGCCAAACCTTTGAGGGGGGTAATCGCAGTAACCACAGCACCAATCACAACACCCAATACAGCGTTGAAAAGGGCAGTTGCAGCAGAAAGACATAGGCTATGCAGACGGTCACCATATACATTTAAAAGGTAAAAGAACAGTGCCAGCAAAGTAGTCCCTTGTGAGCGTGTCTATGTTGTTCTGTGGGCATGGGCTGGGAGCTTGACTAACACTGGGGGCGTGTGGTATGGTCATCACATCGTGGGCTGTGGGCGTGTGCTGGGGGCGTGACAAATGCTGGGGGCGTGAAAAGCTGGGGGCGTGTGTCCGCCCTTCATGTCATGTGAGTCGTACATACAAGCGCCAATTACGTTGCTGCGCAGCATCAAGGGGCACGCATGGGACGTGACACGCTGGGGGCGTGAGAAACGCTGGGGGCGTTTGTCTGGCCTTCATGCCATGTGAACGCAATTGCGCCGCATCAAGGGGCACGCTGGGGGCGTGAGAAACGCTGGGGGCGTGAGCTACGTTCCGCCCTTCATGCCATGTGGGTCGTACATTAATCAGAAGATCGTCTGCTGTGGCCGTGTGCTGGGGGAGTGACAAACGCGTTCAGCTGGAGGCGTGGTAAGTAACGTTACTGCAGCCTCTCCTGCGCGCTGTTACTGAACTCTCTCATTCAACGAAATTACACGCGCCTGCTACCATCAATCAGGGCTCTAGCCGGGCTCAGGCAGCGGATCAGTACACTAAATACACTCGCCTGATAACATCAACCAGGGCTGCCGCTGGGCCTCAAGCGGGGGAACACGCGCCTGCTAACATCAAACAGGCCTGCATCTGGGTCTCAAGCGGGGGAACACGCAAATGAGCGTGTCTGCGGGGACAATTACTGCAGCCTCTCCTACTCGCTGTCACTCAACTCTCTCATTAAACGGATTTACCCGCGGCTGATAACTCTCTCATTCAACGACATTACACGCGCCTGCTAACATCAACCAGGGCTGTAGCCGGGCTCAGGCGGCGGATCACTACACCAATTACACGCACCTGCTAACATCAACAAGGGCTGCAGCTGAGCCTTCTCCGTCCCGATTTTAATGAAACAAAAAATGTTGTCTACCGCGAGATTTGAAAATAAATTGCCCTTGCCAAATACACACATTACATGCATTCTATTTCATACCCGGACAACGTCGGGACGGGCTGCTAGTACTTTATAAACCTATTGCCCGAGATTCACCTTTTATCTACTTTCACTTTCAAAAAGTTTGATGTCAAACTCCTCCTTTGTAACTTTCGTTTTTCATCCTCCTGCCATGTATAAGTCACATGAACATGTAAGTTTGGTTTGTGTAGTGACAAAATATATTATATACATTTCTGACTTTGTAATTAACTTTTTTATTCTAGCGTTTTTGATAAAATTGTTATGTAAGAAGATAAAGGAATCTTGAACTAAATGTCCTTAAAAGCTGCGCTTCAAAATTTTATCATCTTGGACCTAAATACTTCATTCCACTACTTATTCCTTTCCCTCAAAACCTTTAATATTTTGCCTCTTCCATTGTTAACCAGCCTCCTCCTCCTGCTTGGTTGAACACGAGGCACCTGCAACCTGTCATTAAATAAAGCACATTTCTAATAATATTGGAGCCCAATTAACTGTCGGTGCCTCATTTAAAATGTAGCTGCATTGTTATCAAGAAATTATACAGGACAACAGAACTTCAAATTAGTATTTTTGTGTTTAATTTCCTAGGCGGGTTCTAAACATTTAGAGTTCCAAACAGCCAAAAAAAACACCGTTAAAAGTTCTAACTATGGGTGACTTCATGTGAATTGGAGGCACTTGCTGTCTGTATATGGCAAGGGGGTCGCCAATGTCTCATGGGTACTTACCATTCCCCACAAACCTCCATGTCAGTGACAATGCCCGAAACATTTCTTTGGGTTAGGGGTCATAAGACCCCCAGCCGTTTTTATTTTTACACATACATAAAACATTTTTGCCATTATAATTTGAACAGTAACCTTATTATTTACATCTTGTTTACAAGTGTGACCTAGCCTTAACAGAGATTCTAGTTCATGGAAATCACCTAACCATAACTTGTCGGTTCTTGTGTAAGCAACAAAAAACATAACCATTCCGAGTGAGAGCATGACTGGCTCTGTGTACCTTCCTCTTACATCCCCCAGTCCAGAGGATGGGTCCCTCCTAATAGGAGGGCCCCACCTTCTCTCTGTCGTACCGGGGTCACTCCCACCTCCGAAGCTGTAGTGCAGGGGGCCCGCTGCCCTTAGGATACCTACCACCAGCACCACCTACACCTAAGTTCCTCATCCCCAAGGGCCTGTGCTAGCTCACGCTATCTGCGCCTACGCGGGTGGTTGATAGGTAAGGACCACGTGTCAGCGGCTGCCCCTAATCTCCTGCTCCCCTGTACCTCCTTTCAACTTGCTGCCAGCACCCCTTGAGGGTCCAGTGACGCTGATGTTAGATTGGTATAAAAGGATGCAGTAAAGGGCCCTGAAGTGTCCCCACCAATCATGACCTTACCCGCCAATTGGCTTAAAGATGACAAATCAGCAAAACATAATACATTGAAGGTTAGTAAAAAAGCATTAAGCGTGACATTAATTAGATAAAACCGACCTCCTGATCTCTCCTGCAAAAGAAAAAAGGATATTCAAACACCCTATATCACATAACACCCCCGGGACCCTTTACTCTGTGGGTGGTGGGTGGGAAAAATCTGTCAAGCCTGTTGCGACTCCCGACAGAGCATGGGGGGGGCAACTAGCAGGGAGTGCACTGTTGTATTTTAGCAGGTTGCATCGGACAATGTGGATTGTGTTGTCTCCTTGGTAACAAGCTGGGGCAAAGAAGCCTGCTCGCTGCCGTGCAGCTCCTTAAATAGGGGCAGGGCTTGGGCCACGCTACCCCAAAGTGGGACAGCACCCAACGTGGCCCAATCTGCACCCCCGGCACAAACCAGGGCCCGGGGTGAAACGCCCCGGTCCTGTGATTGGCCTTCCAGCTCCCCGCCATATTGTCGGCGATTCTAAGTGGGATATGGTAAGGGATTTATGGATGTCCCATGGGTACTTACCATTCCCCACAAACCTCCATGTCAATGACAATGCCCGAGACAATTTCTTTGGGTTAGGGGTCGTAAAGCCCCCCGGCTGTATTTATTTTTACACATGCATAAAGGTTTTTGCCATCATAATTTGAACAGTAACCACATCATTTACATCTTATTTACAAGTGAGATCTAGCCGTAAAAGAGACTCTAGTACATGGGAATCACCTAACCATAACTAGTCCATTCCTGTGCAACCAACAAAAAAAGTAACCATTCAGAGTGAAATCATGACTAGGTCTGTGACCCTTCCTCTTACGCCCCATTCCAGAGGATGGGTCCTCCCTATGGGAGGGCCCCACCTTTCCACTCTCGTACCAGGAGCTCGCCCACCTTCGGAGCTCTAATACAGGGGGCAGACCGCCCTTAGGATACCCACTGTGAGCACCCCCTACACCAAAATTCCTCATCCCCCAAGGGACTGTGCTAGCCTGCACCAACTATGACTGTGCGGGTGATTGAAAGGTAAGGACCACGTGTTAGAAGCCACCCGAGCTCCCGGAGCCCCTGCACCTCCTCTCAACTTGCTGCCAGCACCACTTTGAGGGTCCAGTGGTGCAAATAGTAATTTGGTATGTAAGGATGCCATAAAGGGCCTGAAGTGTCCCCACCAATCATGACCTCACCTGCTACGCGCCAGCATAGTTCACCTACTATCTGCCCCCTCACACACTGTGCGCGTTGGCCCAGACAGGCCAGCAAACTTTCAAGAAACATTGCATTACCTTCTTTCGTTATGTGCATTCCATCCTGTAATAAAAACACTCACCCTTAATGCACCCATGAAGTATGGCTGTCAAAAAGGCCGTCATAAACAATGTACCCACATTCCAGTTCAACTGTTTCAGCGACTCGTTGAGAGTGACGACTTACCACCTCAGCCCTGGGACAATGTTGGACCACACAATTATGGCCTCCAGGAACTTGTTTGAAAGCCAACACATTTCTGAAACAGTCAGTTCAAATAAGTGCCTCCACCCTTTCTTAATCAAGTCATTGCCTCCTAGATGCACAACTGTAATCCCTGGAAGCGAAGCCTCCTGGACAACATTATTTCCAATTCAGTTCTCCAGTGGGCCAAGCCTAGCCCCCCTTGTCCATGGAAAGTCAGTTGATATCAGGCTTCCCTTGCTCGCAATGCGTAATCACCTGCAGAATAGACCTTTGTGTACCTCACATAGGAGTGGTGCAACACCAGCACATCTGTGGCTAGCCTTGCTCTCACGGTGGCAGGATGCAATGAAGTATCCAGTGGCTGCACCACCTTATAATTTCCTCCACCTACGTTGACAGGAGAATACAGTGAAGGATTTGAAAAGTTAGAAACATGGCACATTTACAATATCTTCTAACTCACTTAGCGCTTGTAGCAATCAGACTTTCAACTGCCTGCCTGTCTCGCCTGCCCCATGCTTGCTGTAGTGGTAGCTATCTCAATCCGAAATGAATGGGAGCTATAATCTGCAGGGTCCAATCCTGCCAACACCAGGGTGCTGCTGAGCACCTGGGCAAATTGAAAACTTATGAGTGGCGTTCCATCCTCATGTTCAAACAGAGAGCCTGCCGCCCGGGCATCTATCCTTTGTGTTTTTTTTAAAACACTTGGACTCTGGGTGCGAGGATAGGCTGCAGAAAGAACAACAGTGTTTGAATTTTCACATCCCTCGGGCTCTGAAGCAATATCTTCTATTGAAGTCCCTGCATGACCCTTTCTTTGATCTGCCCCCCAAATTACCAGCTGCCTCCAAACTCACCCGAAAGGGCTGACTTGGGGTGGCCTCAACCTTCTGTGGCTTCATGAAGCGCAATCATGCGTTGACATCAATCTGACCCCACCCTAAAGTGGGTCTAGTGGCCTTAATGTGCCTAAATTCCTTGTCATAGTTCCTCCATGCACGGCCAAAACTCATCATGCTCACAAACTATCCTATTCTGGTAGCATCGCTCTGCCATGATTGCCTTGAAAATCAAGAAACCCTTGACCCATTTCATTATTGTCTCTTCCACCCTTTTCTTGTAAGGCTAATGGCCACACTCTCCAGAATACGAGCACTCCTTCCACCGCTTGCTCTCCTCCCTCTCAGGCACATCTACAATTAGTTAATACATATCTACATAATTGCCTTTCCAAAACTTCTCCTTAATATCTGTAGGCACATGCCTGCCCAACTGATCAGGTTCAAAACGTACATCTCCCAAACCCATGCTTGGCAATAGTGCCAACATATCTGCTGGCATAGCTTCCTTGGGAGGGGAAGGGTCCTGGCTACTACTGGTACTGCTTGTATCCCACTACTTGCTTGTGAGGGACTGGCTCATACTGACCCGGCACCCCTACACAGCTGAGGCACCTACCACTCCCACATCCCCTTGTTTACGCTGCCCCCCTGTGCAATCCAAATAGGCCACCAGCCTCCTGGCCCTTTTGACATAGTTGCTCTCTGTTACACCTGTCAATGCACCCCCCATTAATGGTACATACTTAACACCTACCTTCGACAGCCAAGGCAAAGCACTGGCTATGTTTGCTATCAATTTCAGCTGCCCGCACTGCCTGCTGGTGTGACTCCAGTCGCCATGCAGCTATTACTGTTCTGTACAATGCTGCTGTTTGCCTCTGGAGTTACCAGTGCCCTGATATTCACCACCACTTATGCTGCCCACTGGCACAACCTCAGGGGTGACTCATGGTCCTTGACCCCCTTTGCTGCCTACTTGTCCCCTACCCCGCTTCTTCACTGGAGGAAATGTCGCCCGTGGTGCAAACCCTGCCCTTCTAGACCTTTCCGCCGACACAGCTGACTGTACAGACTGCTCCCCTGGTGGACGCAAAAGGGGCAAAATCTCACCCATGGTATTATTCCTGCAGTCCATCCTGTGCAACAGATCCTCCATAGTACTACCAGGATAAGCCCACTTGGTGCCCTTCCTAGCTCCCCCTGGCATCTTCACATGGATCTTAATGACATTAGCTGAGGGCAAACCGTTGATGCTAACAGCCTCACTCGCGAGGCCAAACATCACAATTGCAACGGACTCTTAACCAATCCAATTACCCTGTAATTCACCTGGATCACAAATCCTAAGTGAGGTAACTCCCTTGGCGCAGAAACTCCTCGAGAAGCACCAGAAACAATTGCGGCTAAAAAGCCCCAAAGCACTCTCAGAGGTCAAGTCCACCCCAAAAACGCATCAAAAACACTCTAAAAGTACTTAGTTTTATCCCCAACGAATAAACCTGCACCAAAAGTACTCTAAAATGCTCCCTTACTTTCAAAAACACTCTAAATGCTTGCTTCTACCCTAAAAACTCTGGGCGTTACCGCACTTCCCTTATTACCTGGCAGCCCCACACGTCCTCTGGAGCCGCCAGAAGAGTCGGAGTACAAATAAAGACTCTGGGGACAGGCGAGAAATCTTTCAAGCCCGTTGCAGCTCCCGGCAGAGCATCAAGATGGGGGCCGCTAGCAGGGAGTGTTTTCCTGTCTCAGGGCTATGTGGAGGATTTTGTTTCCTTGGCAGCGAGCGGAGACCTGCTCTCTGCCGCTTGGCTCCTTAAATGGGACGGGACTTGGGCCGCTTTAGTGCTTCCGAGACGGCGCCCGACCTGGCCCAATTCACACCCCCAGCACAAACCAGGGCCTGGAGCGAAACGCCCCAGACCTGTGATTGTCCCCCTGACTCCCCTCCATATTGTAAGCTCTCCCGAGTGGGAGAGCCTCTGAAATATGCTTTCTAAGGAGAGCTGGTACTGTCCTTTTAAAAGTCTATCTTGTCTGATGACTTATGATGGTGTTCCCTTAGCAACAGATAAGTAAATGTATTTAGATTTACAACATCTGTAGCACTGATGTGTATGTCACTGAGTTGCTGACCCTGAGAAGAAAAGAGGTTATTTATTAATCCAAAATAGCCAGGATTCAACATGGTTGCCATGCCTTTTTCCATAAATGAAATAATTCTGCTATTTCATGTTCTTCATGTGATTTACTTTTGGTAATTTTGACTTGAGAACGCATTTGCTGCTACAAAAGATAGGGCAAAAAACTCAACTGTGTGAGCAACAGCTGCTGATGTTCTATGCGTTTGCTTTGTTCTATATTTTGCAACAAAAGGGGCGTGATTACAGCATGTGGCGTAACAACATCATTTTGCATAACAAGTGTAACGTGACATTTGTAAAAAGAAAATGTACAACAGAGTATGGGAAATTTCACGTGGACCTATATAGAACAAGGTTCATAGGCTTTGGTATTAAGAAGATCATATGTGACCGGTTGGCTGCCACAGATAAATGACAGATTCGCATACTGAAATTGGTTACAATATTGCCTGTCTTTGCTCATTCGAGACAAGTAACTGTGGACTTCTTTTCCCAAAGTTGGACAGAATCAACTCTCGCAGTTTAGTAGATCTACAGATAAGTGTCTAGTAAGTACAGTAAGAGTCTAGATTAATTTGAGAACCAGCATATAATGTCATATGCCAAACAGGTTTCTGCTACTACACATTGAAGATTGATAGGGCCAAAGTTACCAGATGAGCAACAACTACAAATTAATGCCTATTCAGAAATGCTGGTTCTCTCTCAGGCATTGGCCGTGTACAGTAGGAAGCATTTCCAAAGGATGAATTCTAAAACTGAGAACAAAGGCTCCCATTCAGGTGAGTCCTAAAATGTAGAAGTCTGAGCTAAGACAAGGAGGTTCAGTTTCCTGGGATGTACACTTGTTCTTTTGGAACACTGATGGGATTTCATAGACCACTCTTAGCGCAAAACACTAATTTTAATTAAGCAAATACAAGTAACCAGTGGAGTGAACTCACCAAAGTGGTGCCCAGATTTATATGCTCCTGATATTATATGGGAGGCTGTACTCTAAATTATTTGAAGATGAGGAACAGCTTTTTAGGGAGCCATGGAAAAATAATTCCCATGGTGTCTAGTACCCTCAGGCATATACAAAGGCAGATTCATAAGCAACAGTTCATGAACTAGTTTGCCTTTGTCCACAACTATTGTCTATGGGTCTGCTTTTTACTGGTGTGTGTAGAAGTAACAATCTAAAAAAACACAATGGTAGAGGGATTTTTCCAGACCATCATGGTTGAATGAGTGAGGTAATGATAGAGCTGTTATTTTTATAAAGACATATCAACAGCCTTCTCCCTAGCAATGTAGGGTGAGTACAAAACAAAGATGCAAGCATCCTCACACGTTGTTAAGAAAAAGTTATGAAGGAATAGCAGTGGTTGAGGAGATGCAGTCTCATGTGCAGATGTTAGCTCATGGAAAATCTAGAAACTTCTCACCACTACAAGCACATGTAAGGATATTAGTTTCCCATGAGGAGCACTATATTAATGTCTTTACATATGCTTAAGGAAATTAACAATAGCCTTCATAAACTGTTGCCAACTCTTGCATTCGCAGGACAGTAGGGCTATGTTAAAGGCGAGACTGCAAGTGCATCAAAAAATAAATAAAACAGCAACACTTGGCTTACAAATTGCACACAACATATAATGTTTGCAGTCACTATATCATTGTAAATATTGCACTATTTGTAAAGATAGAGAAAAGAGAGCATTGAAATCCTCCCACCAAAGTCACAGACTGCCTATTAGCACTGTACATGGCACTAACCAACAATGCACATGAGTAAGTTTACAAAATCACGTGGTGCAAATGGGACCACACATAGAGAAGAAAACAATACTAAAAGAGTGGAGTCAAATGTCTCAGTGTCTTGGTCTATATAACTATGAAAATATGCGTATGTTCTGGTTTAGGACTAGAGTCCGCTGGTCCAAGTGACTCTGGTTCAATAGCTTCAAACTTGCAGGGCATAGGACTTGGTGCTGTTTGGGTTAAGCTGTCGCTATGGCATACAGGGGCAATAGATGTGCTTGCCCCCTGGCACAATAGAAGACTAGGACCTTATGGGTACTCTAGAACAAATCTGGAATTGGCTGTCACACAGATAAGTAGGTGCTTCAACGCTGCACTCATCTGTATCACAGACCGATCTTACTACACCTAGCCACTTTAAGCTATTGATTCTCACCTGTCCTCAATACGCTAGTTGGAATGTAGTGCCTACATACAGAGGAGCAATTTGAGAGATCCCTCAAAAACAAGTGACAGCGTTCTGGAAGGTAATGGCCATTTATTAGCAAGAAAAAATAGCCACAAATTGAATTCAAAGCAATATAAAAAACAAGGAAAGTGTTATCCATATGTATTTCCAAGATGGGACCATATAAGTGCATTTTATCCAAGAAAGGAAAATATGGACACGTCTAGGTGTAGTGTCTAAAATGCAGTGGCGGCCATGGCTTGCGGGTGGCATGGCACACGGGGGGGGTCATGCAGGGTTTGGGGGGTTCGCGCAATCAAAAAACATTAAAAAATAAAACAAACTTACCTTGCTCCCGGGTCCCGCGTCTCTTCACTCCTAATCTCCTCGTGGAACTCGAGGCACAGGTAGCAGGCCTCACTGACCAATCCCAATGCTGCAATGCAGTGTTGTGTTTGGTAAGCACCCAGGCTCCCCATACCAATCACAACGCTGCAGTGCAGCATTGTGATTGGTCATTGGGGCCACGAGGAGAGCAGGAGCGCAGAGACGCAAGACCCGGCAGCAAGGTACGTTTATTTTACTTTTTAATGTTTTTAATGTCCTAGTTTGACGCTCAACCAGGGAATGGGGACCTGGGCTTTTTCTCCACACAGGCTGTATTGCAGCCTGCATGGAGAACGGGGAAAGTGCGCATGACCGGTTTGGGATGTCCGAGAGAGCAGACCAAACAGTCATTGCTCAAATAGGAGTGGGCAAACCACTCCTCCCCTGCTCTGCTCTGAGGGTCTGGTCACTCAGAGATGGGTTAGGGAGATTATTAAATGCTCTCTGTATCCCACATAAGTGATGGATCCAGCTACAAACTGAACCAAATACTCAAGTGGTTAAGGATTGCTCTAAGTCATGGTTCATCCTCAAAACCACTGAATTTCCTTCAGGATGATAGGTGGAGTAATGCACCTCTACACCCAGGGAAGCCATTTAATACCTATATGCTTTCAATGCAAAAGCACGGCCCTGGTCCGAATGAAATGTAGTGCATGCATATGTTTCAATAAAGACTTTCAGATCTTTAATAACAGTGCAGCCTCAGCTGAACGTTGAGGCCACACCCAGAAGAACCTTGAACAAGAATCCAAGTAGAAGACTGGGAATGTTCCATCAGCTGTTAACCCTGAATGGGGTACAAAAGGGGGTGGTGATGGACGGAGCATCTGAATCAATCAAACACTCACACCCAGTGAAAAGATCTGGGTTTAATCCATCACCGTTCTTTAGCCCACTCTGCCACCCCAGTTTAGACATGGCTATATGCAAATCAGTCTGACCCTGTGCCTCATGGGAACAGTCCAGCCCGAACTGCCAAGCTAAGTCTTCCCTGGACCGGAAACAAGCTTCCGAGGACCGGTTTCTGGCATTCCAGCCGTCTTCAGCCCGGCTTGCTTGAATCCAGTGGCAAAGTGAGCAAGGGACTCACGTCTGAGCATACCCTGCCACACTTATGGCGGCCAAAAGCGGTACAAAAGGGGGTGGTGATGGACGGAGCATCTGAATCAATCAAACACTCACACCCAGTCAAAAGATCTGGGTTAAACCTGAATGGTGCTGGTTTAAGAAGTTGAATCTCCCCTTGTGTGAGTGTGATAATATCTCTGTTCATGATATGTTGCACATCATTTTTATTGGCACAAAACTTAATACGCTCTGACACAAATTTATCAGGCCACTTTTACTGCCCCTAAATTTTAGACAGGCAAGACCTGCTTTTTTTATACTTATAGCTTTTATCGACCCATACTATTAGTTTTTATGTAGCTAGACTTTTATTAGGAGTTTTAGGGCTGCATGTACAAGGATTTGTCTGTGTTAGACATCAGAGGGTACCTGCTAATGATTGTGATCATGTTTGCTATTCTTGTTGATGAGTATTCGTGCTATTGTGAATTTTATGTGTCTATCTTTGCTGCTAACTCCATACTGAATATGTACTGAGCACTAGTAGGATTTTTCTTTAAATCGAATAAAGTTGATACTGAATCTGAACTGCAAGTGGGATTAAATTTAAATGCACCATCGGATTTAAGAGGACCAAAATGGTCTAAATAAATGCAGCTGAATGGCTTGTTGAGAATCCACAGGTGTGTCTGCAACTGGCAAGCCACAGTGGAACTCTTAATGTGTTGACAAATGTAACAACAAAGGACATATTTCTTGGCCTGTTTGTATAAGCCATGCCCCCAATTATGGTGTTGCAATAAGGAAATGTTTGCAGCCACACCTGCATGTGCAGCAGCCACACCTTAATACGTAGCTATCACTAACGCTAACCTGCGGTTTTAATTGGAAATCACATGATAACCAACCCCTGGATTTGTAGTAAATGGAACATTTTGCTCGCTCAAATGGTAAGTATATATAGCTGGAAAGCTCCTAGGCAAAAGGGTGCCGTTGCATGTAGCATGTACAGCAGCCAGTATATCGACATGCACCCTCATATGAGAACGAGTAATCAGAGCAACTGTCACAGTGGAAACTGCAGATTTGGCAGCCTCATCTGCAAAAGAATACTCAACAATATGTATTCCATCATGCTGATGACTAAATGAGCCTGCGGTAACCTATCTGTGAGGTCGCTACCTTCATCCAAAGCAATTTATGTATAATAGTGTTTCCTTTAGAATCCCTGAAAACATTATGGCACCAATAATGCAAATTATCATTAAAAGACTGGACACAATAATACTAATCACACACTATAAGAGTGCGAATTTCAGGATCTGTATTTTCCCGTGCAAGTAGCAATGCTTTCAGTTCAGCCAACCGCACAGTGCAGTCACTTAAGGACTGCATGCAAGTTTTCAGGGGTTGGAATTCCCCATCCAACATTACACCATGAACGGAGGTGCATGCCACCGAATATTGTATCTTGGTGCCTATAGCAGGTTGGGCTGAACCATCAGTGTAAACAATATATTGATACTGTTCAAGAGGCAAAATATTGCTAGGCATGGGATAGACATGCTCATATTGGAGGAATTCTAGTGCTTGTAAAGATGGGTCAAAGACAAAGTCTGTTTCTGTAGCTGTTAAGGATGTTGCCCATTGTATCCAACGTGGATGTAGGGCTTTTGCATTAGGGGCGCTTGCTTTTGTGACAGCCTCCAAGGATTGAATGGGAGTATTGATAATAATGTATTTCCCTTGTGCAAGTGGCTTTTCCTTAATGACAGCCATCTGAATGGCAGTCAGTATTTTTTCTGCATTGGAATATCAATGTGCTTTATATCCTATTGGCACTGTCTCACCTTCATTAAAGGTGACATGTGTAAAGCCAATGGCACCCACAACTATATGGATGACCAGGTTTGTTGTATTGACATGTAAGTGTTGTGTAGCATGCAAGTTAGATTGTAGTAATCTGAGTATGTCTGTATGGTCCGATGTCGAATGTAAGGTGGAAAAGCATGAATTAATTCATATAATGGTTTAATGCATTGTGCAAAATCAGGAATGTAAGTTCTGCTAAAGTTAGGGATTCCTAATGAGTATTGTAGTGTCCAAAGCGTATTAGGTGGTTGTAGCAGAGCACACTTCTCTAGGAAGTGTGGTGCAAGGCTCTTTCCCTCATGTGTAAGACTGTATCCAAGAAACAGGACACTCTGAAATGCTATATTTGATTTCTTAAAGTTGAATTTGTAGCCATGTTCAGCAAATCCCAATATTATGCTATCTTCTCTGGCTAAATGTGTATTTAGGTAATTGTCCTTGAGGTAGATATCATCTACGTAGGACAATGCGTCTCGGGCAATATCATGTAGAATTGACACAAGGCATGCAGCAAACAATCCTGGACTGTACTTTTATCCTATGGGGAGTCGGCAAAGGTGACATTGAGTGCCTAGTGCAGGGAAGGCAGTCTAATACCTGCTATCTGGTGCTATATTTTGACAGAAAAAGACATCGGAAAGATCCATCGTTGTTTTATATTTTATACGGACTATTATTGATAAGTACCATACCATGTGCATTTTTTTTTTGCATATGTGCGTGTATAACTGTTTAAATGTCTGTAGTCTAAGAGAATACAATATGAGTGGTCGGGCTTTCCCACTGGAAAAAGTGGGTTATTCATTTGGGAGATGCAAGGCTCAATGACACCCGAGTATTCTATTTGTGAGAGGGGTGGCTCCTCCACTAAGGCGGAGGTGCGTCGCCCCAATGCTTTACGCAGTTTGAGAAGCAAAAACCTAAAATGGTAATACTACAATTTTATGTTTCTGCTTCTCGCTCTGCGAGAAAGTAGAAGTGTTTGGTTGGTTGGGCAGGTCGGGGAGGAGTGGCTTGCCCACAGCTGAGGGCGCTGACTATTTGGTCGGCCCCAGGTACGACCAAACCAGCCATGCGTACTCTGCCTTTTCTGCATGTAGGCTGCATGCAGCCTACATGGAGAAAATGGCCTCCCCATAGGCGCCTTGGTGGTCGGCGTCCCAACCAATCACAACACTGACGTTGCAGCATTGTGATTGGCTTATGAGAAGGGAGATAGGCTGCCTGCTGCCTGTTCCTGCCGGAGGCAGGAGAGCAGTAGAGGAGCAGAGACGACAGGGGAACAGGCGGCAAAGATAAGTAAACTTTTTAATTTATTTGATTTTAAATGAAATAACCCCGTCTCCAAGCGACCTCCCACCCCCACCCCTGAGTCATGTCGGCCGTGACTGATTTTTGATAGTATTTCTCTAACCCGAGCTTTAGCATCTCGTTTGATTGGTTATTGTGTTTGCACTTGCGGGTTGGAACGTATGGGTATGATATGATAAGGAGAATCCTTATACCAGCCGACATGATTGCAGTATAATGCCGGGGCTTGTGCTAGAGCCCATTCAGATGCATAGGGTTGTTTGAATTCATCAGGAATAAGCTCAGAAAATGATGGTATTATTGCATCCTCAGCTGGTGGCGATGTGCATACAAAATCAGGGGGCCAATCGACCTCCCTCAAGAGAATGTGTTATGATAGTGTTCGATTTTCCCAGAATATTACCCGTATGGTGTGCTGTATGTCAACCTCAATTTGCATATCCAAATCATATAATCTATATGGAGGGCTTACATGCTGATCTGGGGTCTAAACTGTAATATAATTATCAGTTACTTTTGCCGCCAGAAACTCCTAGAGATTCTTGCACACTAATAGTGATCTCTGCCGCTCTGTCAAGGAGAGTCACTGCTGTTCAAGAGGAGAGTTCTCAGTGTCAGTTGCATACTTTACAGTTATAACGGTAATGTTCTTTTTCTACAATTGAGGTTTAAATTGTGGAATTTTCTCTTCCTTCTTTATCTTTACGTCAGCCGAGCATTGCGAGTCCTTTTTCGGATTCATGTACTCTTCCTATATGCGCTACGAACGCCCTTCTCTCTCATATTGTTTATCCGATTAGTCATGAAATGAACGAGAAGGGCAAGTATCATAATACTGATACCTATCAGGTGGCTTCACTTGTTTACGATCACGAAAATTATAGCGTCTGTCTTAGGATTCCTGAGGAACCCCCTAGAGACCTAGCTTTTTCTTTAGGTTTGGATTTATCTAATAATTTCTAGCAAACTCTGGGTTCTGCTTGGCAGTGTGTTTGTCGGAACAAAGTTTGCCAAGATGTGGTTTGTAGGGTCTGGCCCCTAGTTTATTGCTACCTTTAGAGATGTACACCTAAGCAGTAATTATAGGTAGCTCACGTTCCTGGTTGACTAGTTCAACCTGCGCAAGCCGTTGGCGTATAGCCAAAGATGCTGCTTCGCCTTTAATGTTGGCTAGAATGATTAATGAGGAGAACACAGAACATTTTCCATTAATTTTAACCCCAAATCCATGACAGAATGAGCCCCCTGTTCATTTTGTATTTGTTTCAACACCTCCGGCACGACTGACATAGACGGAGTGTCATTTGTTATACTAAAGACTGCAGAAAAGACAGTGCAGCAAGTGGTGCCGTCACCTATTTGGGGAACAATTCCAAGGGGTAAGTACATCATTAATATTCAATGTTTATCCTGTGGTCCTGTAAGGGGAAACACAGCTTCAATTTGATTAATTTGTTGAGCTATCCAGAATGGAATTTCATCATGTTTCATGGGAACTTTACCCATAAATGCATTAATACTCAGAGGGCTAATTTGTAGTACAGAAGGCAATTGTTGTTGGCCTACCAAAGCTGCCCGTACTGGGAGAGCCATCAAGGTGCATGACAAATATATAGTTAGGTGCCTATATAGACTTACTATCCATTGTTTAATGGGAGTATCTCATTAGAATTTAGATTTTGAGTGTGAGGGTATGGTGTATACCCAGCTAACACTGGCCATGTGGCCCCTTGATTACTAAGGGGGCTGATGCAGACATGGCCCAGCATGGATATTAGGGTGCCTCAGAACCAATTATGATATACCCAAACAAACAAAGTGGTATTTCTAACTGCTGATATGCTATGTATTGAGCTGGGGGTACAACATCAGTGTATGTATGAAATGTCTGTGTGTTAGCATCCACTGCTAAAAAATGGACCCAAGAGAAAAAGACTTCCAAATGACATGCATTGTGGGCCTCAACCACGAAGGTTACATCACCACTATATTGCCAAGTCCATGTAAATTCAGATGTGCATGGGCTGCAGGTCTGCAATGATCAGCTATGGGTACAGGCTGCGAGTCCACCATTACTAATAAAGAAAAGGAAACAGAGCGGAAACACTATAATGGGTACCCTTTAAAGATTCAAGCTTGAACAACCAACAGAAATACTGCGGGGGATTAATCCCTAACACCATCGACGTCTCTGGTAGAGGTCTTTTGAGTACAAAGGTTACATACAAGTACTACTCAGGAGACCTGTTAAATAACTACCTGTCCAAAATTGGTAGCGCCATGTTTCACAAATTCTGCTGGTAAAGAGACTGTGTGTTATGGAAACAGGATATCAGAATGTAGGGACCGAGTCTCTCTACAACTTTATTACCTGTCTGCCTAAACCTGGCTAGCTCAAAGTGCCTCACCTGAACTTCTAACCTTCCCAGAGTAACATGTGATTTTGGCAACCTCGAACATGACCCTCTGGTCCCCAAGGGAGCCATAGAAAAAGATCCTCCCCTTTCGTTGCTCACCTATTCACTCATGCATGTCCATAGAAAACACAAGAAAGACACAAATAAAGTTTCCAATACATTTATTTTAACTGTTGTAGTCTATTATAAAGCAAATGTGCCACAATCATTAGGCAGATGCAACTAAACAAAGTGATTAGGGTTACTTACAGTATGTATAGGACAAACATCCCAACCATTGCAAATTATATATCTCTCTAGGTCTACCCTTACTGTGTGAGCACAGGGATATATTGTGATCTCTGGGAATGGCCTCAGACCCCATAACTGGTGAATGTAGTTAGGTGGTCAGCATCATGAGTGTAAAATTAGTTTAAGCAGGGCTGCATGTCAGGCACAGCTGTGTTTCCAGATTAGTCCTCTCTGTGGGAATACTCCTCTCTGGCCCACAAGGAGACAGAGCACAGTTTATATGATAAACTACTGTTTTGAAAAGATGCAGTTGTGTCACCATTTTGTGTCTAAAGGTAGGAACTGGTGCTGAAAGAGTAGAGAAAAACAGTATACCATGTTATGTATTCGGAGCAACTTTGTACAATATGTGCAGGCTAAATCCCAGACTGAGTCCCCGAATATCAAGCAACATGTAAAGCATATTCCCAGAATAATGTCACAAAAACAAATGTATTATATGTTTCTATGTGGAGCAGAGGCTGACTCAAACATATATGAAGCAAAACTAAGAGAGAACCAAAGTGGGCCCAGAAAGGAAATCACTACAAGTTCACATTTGGAATGTTTAAATATTTATTACAAGTACAATTCATTGGCAAATTTGGATTTGTAATACATATTTGAAAACAATTAATTTGGATAAGTTACCTGATGCCTGCTTAAAACCTTTAGGAGCCAATTTGCATGGGTTTTTAACATCGCCCAAGAGTTGTATAGCTTCCTTATGAGGAGTGAACTTGCTCACATATCTGAGACAAAGGCCTTGGTTGTGGGAAGGTGGCCTGTTTCTCTGCCAGGGGGACCATCTGAGCTGTGCCCAGGAAGTTAATTAACCTCAAACAGGCCTATGCTACCATAGACCGATGTAGGTAACACCTATGCCTGCCCCCCCACCCCTCCTTCTTGGTCCAGCTAACCAGTAGGCACCTGGCCCAGTGGGAGAGGAGCTGCCACCAGAACCGGTTTTGAGTGGCCACAGAAGAGGGGTTGCTTATTTCTCTGGACACAATTCTAGGATGGACACAGGAGCTTTGGGGAAGAAAGGTGCTACCATGTTGATTTTGGTCACAGAGGGGCACTGTGGGACTGATTACTGTAAAATTCCTGGGAACATTTAACACATTAGTTAGGGAGTGGCCAGGAGTTTCCCACCCCCTCCCACCAACAGGCTAGCACTGGGCATACATGTGACATCCCCAGTACCCTCCTCAGATCACTTCCAGACCAGTGGAAGACAAAATAAGGACTGGGTTTGCTATCTGTCACCTGAGAAGAGCCTTGAAGACTAACCCTGCTCTTCCTCTGGTACCTAGACTAAAGAATTAGACTCCAGGGGTCATATGGCTGTCTTCCTGTTTTGCCTACAGGGCACATTAAGCTGGAAGAGGCATTTTCGTGCATTCAAGCTGACCAGTCACAGCTGCACCTGCCCTGGCCTCTGCTGGAATGAGTCTTGACCCCCTAATGCTGTCCCCAGAGTCCTGGACCCTTGCGTCAAAGTGTACTCCTCCTAAAAAAAAATCCTGAAACCTGTAATTTAAAATTCTTTTGATATATTTCTGGTCTAAGAACAGAAGAGGACCCAGGACAAAGGGAACATTTAGCAGGTTTCACTCCCTCCTGGACCACAGGGTTTTTCCTGGAGGCGACGGGTCATGAAAAAAGTGACCTCTATTTCTGCCCATCTAGATTAAGTGGATGCAATTAGAGACTGCCCTTAATCTACAGGGCCGGTTGAGTGGCTTGATCTGAGACTGAGTAGTATCTGCCATTATTAAACCAAAGGTCTACTAGCATCTAACTTTGGAGGGAGGACCATTATGTTGGTGGTAAGCACACTCCATCGCTGTTGACGGAGTAAGCTTGCCGCCAACATATAAATTGGACCCTAAGTCTGAATGTAAAACTTTCACTGGGTTGAACCTAGACCCTGTATCCGACCGCAGTTCATCGCGGTTAGCCTTAAACCTTACCCTTGTCCTGGTAAAGCCCAACCAGCTGACCGTGGTTAGCTCTTATTGCTTTTTGGCGCTATTCTGCGCCTTAAACTTTAAAAATTCATAACTCTAGTTCTACTTATTGGATTTTGTTGTTTTTATGTCATTTATCATTTTATGTCACACCCAACAACTAATACCCCACTTTCTCACAATGATCATCCACATTCATTAAGAAAAATGAATGGGCCCATTTCCTAAAGGTCACTTGACTTAATTGGTATCGGAAGGCAAGTAGGCATCACCCCATGTGCTGCCACAGCAGCTCTATCTTGGATTGCAGCATATAGTTTGAGGGAAAAATAGAGGGGAAAGGGAGGGCCAATTGAGGGTTCAGGAGTGGGTAAAGGTAAAGGGAGCTGAGGGTGACTTGATGGCTAAGGGGTGGGAAGAGGTAAAGGGAGGTGGTGTGACTTGGGGGCTCAGGGATGGATAGTGGTAAAGGGAGGAGGGGTGACTTGTGGGCTCAAGGGTGGGTAGAGGTAAGGGGGTGATGGTGACTTGAGGCTTCAGGGGTGTGTAGAGGTAAAATAAGGTGAGGGCTTGAGGTATGAAGAGGTCAGGGTGGCTTGCAGGCTCAGTGATGGGTAGAGGTAACAGGCGGTGATGGTGGATTGAGGGCTCATCTGCCGGTGCAGGTAAGGGGATATGAGGATGGCTTGAGGACTCTGGGGTGCTTAGAGATGATGGTGACTGGATGGGAGGGAGGGTGATTTGAGGGTTCAGCGGTGGGTAGAGTTAATGGGAGTGAGGGTGAATTGGGGGCTCGGATGGGTAGAGATAAAGGTAGATGAAGATGACCTGACATATCAGGGGTAGGCAGCGGTAACTGGTGGTGAGGGTGAAATAAAGGGAAGCAGGGATGACTTAAGGGTTAAGGGGAAGGTAGAGGTAAAGGGAGGTGAGTGTGACTTGGGAGTTCAGCAGTTGCTAAAGTTAAAGGGAGGTGAGGGTGAATTCAGGGCTCAGGGTTGGGTAGAGATAAGGGAAATGAGGGTGACTTGAGGGTTAAGGGGTGGTTAGAGGTAAAGGGAGGTGAGGGTGACTTGAGGGTTCAAAGGTGGGTAGAGGTAAAGGGAGGTGATATTGACTTGAGTGCTCAGGGGTGGGTAGAGGTAAAGGGAGGTGAGGATGACTTGAGGGTTCAGTGGTGGTTTTCCCCTAAAATATTGCCTTCACTTCTCCTGTTGTAGCTGATTTAAATTGTGCTGGCCTTGAGACGCTGCAAACTTTGCCAGTGTATCACTGCTGACCAGAGCTAAAGGGCTTGTGCTCTCTCCCTTTACCATGGTGAAATTAGCTTACACCCAATTGGCTAATTTAATTTACTTGTAATTCCATCGTAAAGTGGTACTACTTGTACCCAGGGTCTGTAAAGTAAATGCTACTAGTCTGCCTGCAGGATCAGTGCTCAATTTGTAAAATAATAAGTGGCAGTAGGCTACTGCAGCAACCAGAACCCGGATATAAGCCAGAGCAAATGTTCACAGATCATGTAAAGGATAACTAGAGTGTTAAAATGATTTTTTTAAAGTTTAAAGTGTGTTCTATAGATTATATATAATATTTTTGTATGTTTAGTTGGTCCATTAGACTGTACTCAGCAAATTACTAGACAAACTATCCTATATTTCAAGACAAGATTTGGTTGTTTGAAATAGTATGGTTTTAATATGTTTTAGTGTGTTGAGATAGAGTGAATGTAGTATGATGGATCACAGTATGGCTGTGACATTTTAACATTGGTGGAGTTTGGGTGTCCTATCATAAATATATTTTCATTTGAAATACCTGTAAGAATGTCTCTGACAAAGTGAATTTGTGATATACACTACTGTGGTAAGAATTATGAGAATGGATTTTTGTTCTATAAAACATAAAAAATGAAATATGATCCAAAAAGGAAAAATGTCTCTAACAATAAATACATTGTGAGAATGTATGAATCATGAACATGTATTATTGAATCAAATAAGTAGAGTTATAACTATGTGAAAAGTGTAGAGTTGGCAAACTCTGTTTTTCTATGTTCTCCTTTCTCTTGATACTGCCTTGTCCAATTCCATTTTTCAGGAGCCCTCTTATGTTTAGTAGACTGCAGCTTGCACCACCCATTCCCCCAGCCAGCAGTAATAATGACAGTCCCAACACAACTACTAACCATCACACTCCTACAAGTGTGACAGTTCAGAATATTCCAGGCCCCCAAAGCTATAGGAATCGCTTGGGCAGCAGGTATCAGTACATTTTAATGTGTACTGACTTAATAAACAACTTTTATTGTGCTCATCTCTAAACTAGACAAACAGCACCAAAATGTGGCACACTGTCATAAGTGCTGGTGTTGACAATTAAGTGCTGGTGCCAAGTAATGGAAACCACTGGCTCATATTAAGCACTGGCAGCACTCATTATGCCATCCACTTAAGTAAACTTTAAAACATGCCTCAGGCCCACCATTGCTGGCTCTATGTGCAGTTTTAAACTGCCATTTCAACTTAGCAAAATGAACCTTTTGCCAGGAACTAAACCTTCCTTTTTAATACATATAGGCCCTAAACAACCCATAGGGTAAGGTGCTGTGTGTTTACAAACTTGTATCTCACACATAAAAGTCACCCGAGTGAATTATTTTACAATTCTAGGCTGATAATTATGCAATAACATAATGTGGTAGCTTTGTAAAATAATTCACTCAGGTGGCTTTTGCATGTGAGATTTGATTTGATTGGAGGCCCGCTCACCCTTGAGGCCTTATAGCCTCTAGTTCCCTACCGTGGGTAGTAGACATGGCTCTTGTGGATTGAAATTTAAAAAGTTTGACATGTACTTTTAACTTTTACTAGTATAGGTAGTGAAAAACTCTTAAATTCATTTTTCACTTCTGTAAGGCCTACCTCTCCCATATGATACCATTGTGTTTTCTTATTACATTTAATAAGTAATAACATTCAATTGGGATCAAGTAGGAATGTCGAGTTTGAGATCTAAAAAATTGTCATTTAAACCCCTCTTTTATGGTAAAGTCTGACTTAAAGTCGCATTGTGAAAATGACACTTTGAGAAAGCTGGCATTTTCTTGTCACAGCTATTTAGTATCTGTATCCTGGGTCAAATGACTAGGTGTAGCTGACAGTTGATCTTTGTGTCTTGCTCCCAGACAGTAAGGCAAAGGGGGGCATAGGTGTTGGCAGGATGGGTCCTCTTTCTCAGGATGAAGGGGAGGAGCTGTCACCTACCACACTTGCATATCACAAAGCGTCTGCCTCAGCACACTCACAAGGCGTTGTACACTAGTTTTTTCTACCCCCAGACAAGCTGGGACCTGGGCAGGGAGTAAGGAAATTCAAGACACCTCTGTAGGAGGAAGCTCCAGAATCTTCTCTCACTTCAAAACTGGCACAATGTATAATTATTGGACCCTCAGACTTAACTCTTCAGTACACATCTGGACATGTGGCAGACTCAAAAGAAGGACTGTTGAATTGATCTGCTGCAAGTCGGACTGCTGCTCTGCTTCCTGAATGAGAAGGACTGGAGCTGCTTCTTGTTATACCCGATGCTCAGCCAATGTGAGTGTTGCGTGGAATGTCGGTGCGTGGTGATGCAGTGGAATGTTGGATGTCCATGAGTGTCAGTTGGAGTATGGGCTGAGCAGCAGGTAGGCTGCTCCTTGTGGGGCTCTTCATTGAAGCTACTTAATAAACCATCGTACCTAATCTACACCTGGAGTAATGGACTACATTTGATTACAACATTTTGGTGACCATCTTGAAAAAGAAGATAAGTAAGCTGAAGAAATTAATCCTACAGAAACAAATGAATACACTGACATTACAAGGAATTAAGTGTGAAGAAACCACAGAAGAAAAAACTTTAAAGGAAACTTGAGAAATGCAGAAAGCCCTGCGCCCCACAAGTGTCCTCATCATCTTGGCGGCCCAGGGCGAGTATCTGTTAAGTATGAGTGTAATAGCTTTCATGTAGAGCCAACTTACGGCGCTCTTTGTTTATCGTGGGCTGTGAGAGGAACTGTCAATGTCAGTTTCCAGGCATTGTCAGCGGTGATTTGGAGTGAACTTGGAGGAGCTGGTGAGACTGGCAGCAAATTTTTGTAATAACGCTGTCTCTACAACTGGTCTGACAGGATGGGATCTATGTGCTATTCGTGTCGAAGTGTTCTGACACGGTGTGACTCCAGCAGCGGAAAACATTCAGGATGTAGATTTGGGAGAGCTTTGAGTTGTCCAACTGATCTACTTTGGCAGCTGGGTTGTGTGACTCTAGCAAGGGTGCGCTATGGATGGGGCCAAACCCGTTGCGCATGATTTTACAGTAGCAACTATTCTGCATTTGAATGCGCCACGAGGCAAAGCGCGCTTTGTGTGGAGAGTACATCGCAAGTGCATGCGTGCTGTAGCCTTACTGTGGTTTTGACTTCAGCCTGTAACAATGGAGATTATGTGAGTTCTGCTGCCGCGTCTTTACCAAGGCGCATGTTATGCGCTGCTCTATTGATGGAAACCGACCAGGAAATGTCATCTGCAGATTTGTTTTTATGCGTGGTGTTGCTTACTGAGGAGAAACATGGTGCATCACAGTCTGCGACGTCCTGCCCAGAAGAAGAAATCTGGTACAAGACCCATTTTCTAAGTTCACTCCAAGCTGAGAGTTCGGAAGAGGGTGCACACACCACTACGGCGTGCACGTCAATGCTGAGACATTGATTTTAGTTATTACCATTGCCTTGTGATGTCTGACGTCTGGTGGCATTGGAGGAAGGGTATGCTGATTAACTGCACTGGCCTACAGCAATGCAAATTGTGTTATACCTGCTGCTCAGCCAGTGTGAGTGTGGTGTGGATTGTTGGTGTGTGGAGATGCAGTGAAATGTTGGATGTCTGTGAGTGTCAGTTGGAGTATGGTCTGATCAGCATGGAGGCTGCTCCTGGTGAGGTTTTTCATTGAAGCTACTTAATAAACCATCTTACCTAATCTACACCTGGAGTTATGGAATTCATTTGATTACAACACATCTTGAACCAAGGACCGCCAGAGTGACTCCAAGTGCTAGTTGTCTGTGCTCCTGATCAGAGCCTATAGGGAAGGAAAGAGTCAAACCACCCTGCATCTGGACTTTGCCTGCTGTGAGTCCTAAGCCCCCAAGAGGTGCCACCCCTGTACTGGACCCTTTAAAGTGGGCCTAAAGGTGCTGTCTGAGCACAACTATGGTCCTAGCAGAACTGACACAGCGCAGCACCTCGCAGCTCCACATCGGAACCACCACTGCGCAACACATCCCGACGCAGTACCTCGCAACTTGTGACTTTGTCGCAATCTGGGGCGACCACATAACCTCATTTGGCGCTTTGTGCTTTTAAGCACTATTTTTACCGATACATTATATGTTGCATATCTCCGGTTCTATTGATTGGATTTTTGTCATTTTGGTTACAAATAATTTCTTATATTTTACTCTAGTTTTCTAATTTGGTGTGGGATTTTCTTAAGTTGGGTTTTTACTTTATTACTGTTCGAAGTGTTGCATAAATACTTTATACATTGCCTCTAAGGTAAGCCTGACTGCTTTTATGCCAAGCTACTAGAGAGTTCAACATAGGTTAATATGTGTTTGCTTGTGTTTCACCCTGACAAGGATTGTGGTGACTGCATGAATAGGGTTCAACCAGTAACCCATTTTCTTCCAGGAAGTGTGAATAACCTGCAGACGTAGGGGTGGGTAGAGGTAAGGGGGGGTGATGGTCACTTAAGTGTTTAGGGGTGGGTAGAGGTACATAGAGGTGAGGGAGAATTTAGTGTTCAGGGGTGGGCAGTGGTTAAAAGGAGATGAGGCTGACTTGATTGGATAGTAAGATATGGTATGGTCAGTCATTGCACAGTATGGTATGGTATAACCTGTCATGTTATAGTATAGTGTAATTTTATAGTATGGTATGGGCTATTATTGTATGGTATGTTATGGCCTATTATTGGTTAGTATGGTACCATATGATATGGTTTGGATTGTCACTGTATTTTATGGTATGGTTTGGCCTATTTTGCATAGTATGGTATGGTTTGTTGTATATACAGTACATTATGCTATTGCATGCTGTTGTTATGGGACATGGCCTGCTACTACATTATGGTATGAGCATAGTATGGCATGTTATTGAGGTTTACAGCCTATGACCTGCTAACAGCACGCACACATGTGCATTTAGGCAAGTGCCAATATCACCAGTTTGTACAGTTTAAAAACATGTAATTTACGTTGGCGTTTGCAAATTGGGAAAAAAAGAAGGCATCACACGGAATCCAATCAAAACAAGGATGAGTCATAAACAAATGCACACTTAGTGAATGCTCCAACATATAACTTTTATTAAAATGTAATACATTGTGTTGTTGTTTTGTTATGCGGCTCAGACAATACTGGCTGGAGAAAAGAGGTTTACTGGAAAGTGAAGTTATGACAAATCTACAAACTAAACGACAAACTAGGGGAGTGGTGAGGCTAGGTGATAAAGCAAAAACACAGGGGCATAAAACCATCTAAAAAAAGAGATAAAAAAATGAGATAGCATAAGAGTGTGTAAAAAGAACATACAAACAAATAATACACACTCACTAAAAAAGTACCATAATCCGAGCACAAGCAGTGCAGAAGAACCCTAATCCAGAAATCAATCATTACTTGTTCCATGCTCCAGGTAAGAAAACAAAAACACATAGAGGAAGTGAAGTTGACATGCACAGACATGTGCTCGCCAGTGAAAATTAAGAAAATAGGAGTGACGATGCCAACCAATTGTAAGTGCATGGGTGGGCAAAAAGCCGCTTTTTAGAGGATTTTTTTTTAACAATAAATTGTCGCAAGTGACAGCTCATGCAGGCTATCTCAAGCGAGACCTGAAAATGTGCAAAGGAAAGCCCCAGATGTATATCTTCTTCTGCACATTGGCATCACTTTATAATCCAGAATTTCCAAAATGTGTTGCTGCAAACAAGTCTGTCACGGCTGATATCACTATGCTGCTCATCAATGCCCAAAGATAAACAGTGATTCCCTTCCTGCTGTGTTTCCTAGCAACCGGTAGGAGAACATATGTGAAGGATGCTGAAGCAGTGACACCAGAAACCTTCATGTTTATTTCCGAACATTTGTAAGTGTTAATACAATACCAGCCATTCGGCATTACAGACACCTACTGGACCTGTGCTGGAAACCCATGTCTTAAGCAATCATATATGGTATTTTTGTTTGTATTCTCCATCATAGTACATCCAAAGTCTAAGATCAATAATAAGATTAATAAGGGTGGGTGGTTATAATCGTAGGCAGGGAATTATGCATATTAGGTGGGCTCAGTGGTCTTTACAGCATCTGTGATCGCAGTCCCTGTATTTATATCTTGTGCTAAGAAGGATTTGAAGATCACCTACAGATTTAGTATGAAATTAATTGATTCATCATTAGGTCCAAGCCAGCAAATATTCTGCAGGCTCTTGTATGCTTAAAATCTGAAAAGGTTGGATAAATGCATAATTTGCCTCCTTGCCATGGAAAACTAGGGAGCTCCTTTGTTAGGGTCAAAATATATTATCGTTTTGAGTCACTTAAAGGGTCATTTGAACCAGGTTTGACACTGAGTACATTGACATTTTCTTAAAAAGTGATCTGGAGAAATGTTTGCAGGAAAAACATGCTGTAAGAGGGAAAAGATGCAGTTTTAACATTCAGTGAAATGTAATACCCATTTGTTCCTAAATGTGACATGTCGAACTTGAATCACCTGTGAAACTGCCTGAAGTAAAATCACAACCGTATTTCCTCAGGGTTTATTGTTCATGGTAAAACAAGCAGAAACCTTTGCACCAGAGATACTATACAACCTAACAAAAAAGGTGGGTACAACTCTTCACGCTGTGCTTGTCTACATTTAAGAGTGCTCTAGATATTTTATGATACAGAGTCAGGGCTAGTCAATGTGCAGTGCACACTCACTGCATAAGACAAAAGGGTAGTAGTGTTTTAGTTGGGCATGTTTTGGGTCAGAATCGATTTGAAGTTATCCGCCATCTTGGTTTTCTTAGCTGAAGGTGTATTTAAAGGCCTTCCTTGAAGAGGGAGAGACTATTGATTCTCCCAGCTCATCATGGGGAGAATGTCATTGTAATGGAGCTGGGAGCTTGAAGGTCTAGTAGCGGCTAGTGAACTTTGAAGTGTGGCCTGAAATACACTTCTCAATTTGTTGTGAGCTTGCCCGATGTGCTTTACGAGGACTAGGTGGTGTTCTTCGCCGGCTCACCCGCGACAACATCTTTGAAAAAAATAAGGACTAAAAGTGCAGTTTATAGCCTGGTTTTCACATAAACTGGCTTAAAATCCAGATATTCTTAACGGACAGTGAAGAAATAGTGTAACAATGTTGTGGTGCACCAGGTATGGCTTATCATCCCCATAAGTTATATGACTAACCTTCCCCATTTAATATTTGAAAAAATGGTGGCATAGCAATATACTTGTCAGGAAAGTTCCCTGAAATTGTCTAAAAGGCTGCATGTGTTAGAGGCCAGGAAAAAATCTAATTATCGTAGATACTTTGATATGTTCTAAATGAGAATCGCAGCGGAGTAGAATGGAAATACCTAAGTGTATACCGGTCTCACAATCTCCTCAGAAGCTACATGGTGAAAATCTCTCAAGTTATGCTAATTTCACAATCTCGTCATAGAACCCAGAGTTAGAAAAGCACTGTTGTCTCATACAGCAGTGCTAATGCCCAATTATAGAGAGATGACAGCATCAGACAGACTTCAATAGTTATATCAAAGAACGATTTATCAAAAAATATGGTGATGTGCCTCCGAGGCATGCAATAACAGGTATACTAGTAAGTGACAGCAGCCTTAATGAACCAATATCCATAAAAAATCTTCTAAAAGTAGCATGACTTAGCCCTCAAATATGAGCTTTAAATAAATTTCTAAGTGCAGTGCTTTTGTCCAAAACAAATGCTTGCTAGTTTCCTAAAATACATACACTTTAACCTGAAATATAAAGGTTACATCTTTGATAAAGAAGCTTAATTACACTGAATAGACCTTGACATTTCCATAAAACCCAGTATTTGTATCCTACTATTTTTCTTATTAGTGTGTATATATTTTACTCTTAACATCGACTTGACACATTCACTAAGCACTTGCGTGTACTACCCAGAGTGATTGCCTGTGGCTAGAATATGTGCAAGCATTCCTCCCATCACCTTTAGTATGTTTGGTGTCTACTGTCCCATATGGACAGATTCTGCCTGTCAGCTCCAATTATTCTCATCATCAAATACCAAAGATGTCCATCACATTGCAGGAATTCTCTTCACCTTTATGCTCCGAAAGCCAGCATTATGTAAAAAATCGCTACAGTAATTTAAGGATGGGACCAATTGGCAAGAGCCACCATCATGCACCAGATGATATGCCAAGAACTCTCATCAAATGTCAAGGTTTTGCCACTACAATGCGAGAGATAGCCAGAATGGCACTATATGTGTGGGACAGACAGGAATGCCCTCAATATCTCCAGTGTAGTTACTTCGACACCATGAATAGGGAGCTGGTGCTAAAAGTGCCCACAATATGTAAAATAATTGGTTCTGTTATGCTCGGAATACCTCATATGCTAATGACTCACGCATTGGCAACCATTGCACCATGGATAATCAGAATGCTGCAAAAAATACCCTTTATCTGTCAATAATGAAACACTATTACACTATGGATAACTAGAATATCACCAATCATGTAAATGTGTGTCAAGGAAGGCCCACTAGTTTTGCAGAATGGATAGGATGTTATTACCAAGAGAAGCCCAAATATATTACAGATGTTCTCTGTAATGCCAGGAGCAACCGAAATATTGTCAAGAATGCCATCAAGAATAAGTTAACATGAGTACTTAATTTGTGCCGTGGTTGGTGGTGGGCACTGCCAGAACTTGTTTTAGAGGACTAGGACTGTTTGTTGCATATCGCACTCTCTTGGTCTTGGTCTCCGGCTGCAGTGGGAGGCAACAATCAGTCAGTCTTTCATTTTCACACAGGTTCAAAGCATTAGGACAGCTAACACAGTGATCCTTCAACATTTAGCATATTGGTAGCCCTTCTTCTATTTACATAAACCATAATGGAAATGAAAAATGGGCTGTTTCTCTGTTGGCTGTTGTTCGTGCTGCTCTCTGGCCAGGGTGATTATAGAGTAAAAACATTTATAGCTGTTGTGTCAAAAAATTCTCAGTTCTATTGAGGACACAGAGGTGAGGATTATGTTTCCCTCACTTGCAACATACAGCAGTCAATGAAGTTACAATAAACATTTCAGTAAACCACAAAAAACACAATTTTCCGTGAACAGCCATGTGACACCACTCCACCATCTACCAATCAAGGCCTGGGATGGGCTATAAGACTTGCTGTCCCCATTGTCCTTCCTCTTTCTTTGCGAGAGCCCAAACAAATTAGAACCATAACATTTCCAATCACAACTATACAGAGAGAAACTTGGCAGCGTCCATCATTTGAGGTTGACTCTGCTCCATGAAGGGCACATTCGTATCCTCTCCTGCGATGAGAGCCGATTCTCCCACAAACTCAGAACTTCAACCAAAACTGCATTCGGAATCCCAGAATTCAACTCTGCTTGACATCTGAACCTGCAGAAAAAAGGACAGCACGTAATTTCACCCAAACTTTACCCTATAATAAAAACAAGGGTGGGCATTATCTTACGAACAGCATGCATTGGACCATATCAATCTCATCAAACATAAATTAATTCAAGAACATACAGTAAGATACATGTGGTGGGATAATCCTTGCCTCCATCCTTGATAGAATTACTGGGAATACCCGACTCCATCCTTAATAGAACTGAAAAGTCGTTGACGTGACAGCTATAAAGTTTTTTCTTCTATGTCAGGACTGGAGGCTTCAGCTTATGCTAGTTCAAAGCTGGAGACAGCATCAACAGTTGTCTAATGATAAAAAAACTTTAAACCTAGAGTCCATAGACCATTCAGCAGCCGCCATAATGTCTTCCAAACGGGACCCTAAAGAGAAAGATTTGCAAGCCATGTACCTCTCACCGAATGAGCATCAATAAAGGAAGTGTCTCTGCCAGCCTTTGATATTAACTATTTAAACCATCTGGTCAGAGTGGTCGATTTCGGCGGCTTGAAATGCATCTGTAGAGCAATAAGTAATTGCCTGCCAGTGTTCTGGTGTAGTTTCCTGTTGAAATCTTCATAGGTCTTTAAACAGCACACTATGCAGAGTTTATGATTGTCCGGGAACACCGGATAACTCACGCAACATGAGTGTGCCTTATTACAATTAGAAATTTGAAATACCACACCTGAAGGTGAAAATACTCTACCTGTTAAATCCAGGGCACCTACATCTGATACAAGTCTGCACAAAATGAGACACAAAAGAATTGTAAGCTTCACTGACAACTGCGTTTGCCGAAGATACTCTTAGGAATCGAAGGACCACCTCGATATCTCATAAAACTGATTATTTTGGTTTAGGAGGTTGGATCGAAGCTGATACCCCGTAACAATTTACAAACCAAAGGATGTTCACTCGCTTGTCTACCTTTGAAAGGATGATGGTCCACTGAAATAGCAGATCGAAAATTGTTAATTGATTTATAAACCAAGCCTTGATCTGCCAAGTGAGCCAAGAAATTAACAATCAGGTGTACATCTGTACCCATGGGATCCACACTCAGCTCGTCGCACCAAAAAACCCATCGCTTCCATGCTGAAGCATATCATTTGTAAGTGCTGGAAGCCCAGGATTGCTTGCAGTAGAAGGAAGACCATTCTCAAAGACTCAGCATTTACCAGAGTCACCGAAACCCTCCAAGCCATCAACACCAACAGCTCTGACAGAATTAGCTTGAAAGAAAACCCCATGGGGTCGGTGAGAAGATCACAGAAGGTTGGAATCAGAACCTGAGCCTGACACGCCATTTCCAACAACAAAAGGAACCAGGGCTTAGCCCTCCAAAAAGGTGTCACTTGAATCTTGTGCCGCATCTGAAAAATGACCCTCAGAATCCTGATAAATGGGGGAAAAAAATAATAGCTATTCCCCTGCTAGTTCTGGAGAAAAACATCTGAGCTCACTGCCAGGGGATCCGGCCTCCAAGTGAAGAAGAGCAAAAGCTGCAAGTTCAGATGGGAGGAAAAAAGATTTGACACACATGGGCCCCACAATTAGTTGCTGCGCCAAAAGACTTTGGGATGCAACCTTCAATCGCTAATGTCTCTTAGGAATCAAGAATTACAATTTTCTACCACATTCGTCTTTCCTCGAATGTACTCTGCTAGTACTGAAATCTCGTTATGAAGAAATAAGTAGGAAGGTAGATAGAAAGGGACCCCCAGACCAAAGGGACAGGGCTCCGTGTAAGACTAAAAAGTCAAACAAATCTCTCTTTGGGACCACAATCAACCACAACTATGTTTATGCAAACATTCATTCAAACATTCACTGCAAATAGTCTCAAGCATAATTCCATAAGGGCCACAACACTGATCAAGTCAAATACCACAAAAGTGCTGATTAATCAGATCTTTAATACCAAATCTTTACACATTACATCTGAGGTGACATATAACATGTACAAAAGTTGTATAAAAGAGAACTAAATCACTTGAAATCATCAATTAAAAACACTGAAAGCCAATGAGTGGGTGTGGCAGGGTATGAAGGTTGGGCTCAGCTCTTTAAAGTCTCAGGGGGAGCCGATTGCTTTCTCCAAACTACTGGATGATTTTCTAGCCACAGCCAGACCTTGCCTCTGCCTTACAGAGGCACGCTGGCATGCAAGTTTGGCACAATATTAAAATCCCCCACCCTGGCAATGCAGGTGGGTGTGTGCACATTGCTCTGCTGTTTTTCTACTGCCTGATGCAGCAGTTGGAGAGCCGCAGACTAATCGGACAATGCCCTCCTGCTTCCTTCTTCAGGAGTTCTGAGGCTCAGTCCAGTTTGGGGGTGTAGGCCAGCTGCCGCTACATGAAACCTTGGAAGAAGCACAGTACTGCTTTGGCTAAGTTAGTAACTTCCTACAGGCAACATGCAAGTGTGTGGTGAGGCAGTGTGTCAATCAGGGCACAAATCTGGGCTACACGCAGGTGGACGACGTCCACCCACTATTTTCACAGGGTAGACGCAGCCCACCCTGCCAAGAAGCTGGGCCCCACTGAAATATGCTGAACTTCTCACGGGGTAATTTTCAGACACCAGGACACGTTCAGCAGTGCCTGCAATTTGTCTGCTTTCCATTCCCAGCACCAACTTGCAGGAAGGGAGAGGGCTCTTTTATTTTATTTTCCAGCTGGGCCAAAGATAAAGGCTGAAATTAAGCGGTCATCAGGCCTCCTTTTGTTCCAATATGATCGTGTCTGGGCGCTGTCTGGAGCCTAACACTTAGATGCAAATGCAAAGTAGGGGAAACAAAGGCTCACAGCTTGTTTTCACTTCACCGGTACTTAAGATAGGCATGCTTTTGATGTTGTTCAGTCGCTGTATATAAGAGATATGCACGCACTGTAAGAATGTCAGATGTGTTGGTCTGCCCCAGTATTTACACAATCACAATTTAAATACCACTATTTTATTTCTTTTATAGCGCCACTTATCCCAGTGACAGATGTCAAAGCGATTTACGTAACATTCACATTGTACATTGACAATAACTCATGTAAGTGTATAAATCAATGTAAAAGATGTTTTACACAGTGAGGGTTAGAAGGTTTAGGAGTCACATCTCCTTTGTAGCTCACAATGCTATATTAAAAGGATTACAATTTACTATCTGCAAGTAATGAAAGGATCTCTTTTTAAAAGCTGCAACCCGCTTAGCTATGTACATAATATAAAAATCTGTAATCTCCATGTTACATGATGTACTTTGCAGGAGACACATTAATCTTCGATACTACTTTCATTCAGATCTGAGACTAGATAAAAAACACATATCTCGCCAACAAAGGTGTTCACCTCCAGTTATCTTACAATTATTATTATTCCCTGAGATTTACTGGGCACACAAAGATTCTTTGCAGCAGGTGCCTTAACCCCATGGAATATTTTAAAATGCAGACTTTGCAATCAGTGAAGCAGAACAGATCTACTGCCATTTTTCTCCTTGTTGCCAATTTTTTTGTGGTGCAAAAGGGGGTGGTGATGGACGGAGCATCAGAACTAATCAAACACTCACACCCAGTCAATAGATCTGGGTTTGATCCATCACCGTTCTTTAGCCCACTCTGCCACCCCAGTTCAGACATGGCTATATGCAAATCAGTCTGACCCTGTGCCTCATGGGAACAGTCCAGCCCGATCTGACAAGCCATGCCTTCTCTGGACCGGAAACAAGCTTCCGAGGACCGGTTTCTGGCATTCCAGCCGTCTTCAGCCAGAAACCGGTCCTAGGAAGCTTGTTTCCGGTCCAGGGAAGGCATGGCTTGGCAGTTCAGGCTGGACTGTTCCCATGAGGCACAGGGTCAGACTGATTGCATATGGCCATGTCTGAAATGGGGTGGCAGAGTGGGCTAAAGAACGGTGATGGATTAAACCCAGATCTTTTGACTGGGTGTGAGTGTTTGATTGGTTCAGATGCTCCGTCCATCGCCACCCCCTTTTGTACCGCCAATTTTTTTGTGGCAGAGTTTACAAAAATTTGATGTATTAGTTGAGGCACAGACTTTGCATCAGGGTTGCGCCACTGTTTTGGCACAACTCAGACGCAAAATCCCATTTCTTAAATCTCTTAATGCACTTGAATATGCTCATGATAGACCTGCTAAACATGTTTGTGAGGTCTTAAAATATCTAATGTCACTTCCTGTGAGGTCACTTTCTGTGATGCCATGTGCGATGTCACGCGCCGTCATGTCATGCGCTCTGATTTCCCGTGCCATGATGTCACTTGCATACTGCCTTACTTGGTTAGTTCCACCACTTCTATTTTTAGGACTTGTGCCCTGGTGTCAATCAGTACATCAATCATTTATTGTGTCAGCCTTGATGTCATACAAATAGAACAAGAGAAAAGTTGGCACATTTAAAAATGTAGGTGGAAGCAAAAGGGCCAACGTGTGAAAATAAAAAGGCGATGTGTGAATGTCGGTTAGCATCCATGGCACTCAAGAGACAGTGTGTCAGGAAGATGTACAGTAGCATCTCCATAGATGGTTCTGAATCGAAGAATCCATGGGCTAAATAATGGCACTGCAGTTGTTAAATGAATAATCAGTACTACAGAGGTGGTTGTGCGGTATGGCATTGGCAGACATGCTACAGGTGCGAGCAGCACCTTTGGCGGCCATTGCAGTTGCCATGCTGTAGCCGCACCCACACTCCACACTGCACAGAAATGGATCAAAGTCCTCTCACCGTTAAGCGAGAGGGCAGAGCCTTCACGGTGAACTGAAAGGGCTGGGCACTCATTCCCACAACACTGAAGAGTTTTTCTTCCTAGCTAGCTTGAGGAGCGGAGGGAACGGAAAACGCACATTTTCAAAGTTAACCCCTTTAAGCTACGAGCACAGTGCAAAAGATCGAACGTGCCAAATACATTCTTTTCTTCAAAACGTAGTGAAATGCTTCTATTAATTAAATACATTCCTGTGTGAACCTTCTTTTTGCAAACAGTTATTTTAATATTTTTCGTTTTGGTAAATATCTTTCGCAGTATTTTGCTGGTGATTTTCAGTTATTATAATTTTATTTTGTCCTTGTTGCAGCAGCTTTGTGGATGGGACAGGGCAGGGCTGCTCTGCTGACAGAGCAGGGAAAGAGTGGTTTGCACTCCCAATGTGCGCATGAATGTTTGGTCTAGGGCCGGCCAAACAGTCATGCGCACTTTGTATGTTCTCCACCCAGGCTGAATTACAGCCTGAGTGGAGAACATGCCCAGGCCCCCAGGCCAAGTCTGACCGCTGAACCATGAAACTCAGACCAATCACAATGCTGCAGGGGAGACTGGGTGCTCTGTTCCAGGAGTGACGACGGTGGAGAGAGTGACAAGACGCAAACAGTTCCTATCATGAAGCCTCGGTCGGGGAGATGAGATTTTCTATACAGACGAACACGGGGCACAAAGAAGAATAAAAGCCCCATACAGAACACAATAACAAAAGAAAAAAGAAAAATGCCCTACCTTAGAAAACTTCAGCCAATAATTGATTAAAAAAATGGGTTCGATACCATATATTCCCAATAATGAATCTAAAGGCACAAAGATTGCGTTCTGTACCAGGTCTTTTTGATAGAAACTGTTTGAGAATCACCAGAAAAATCAATAAGGTGGTCATTAAGAAATAATCTCAGTGGATGGATATGTCGTCTTGAATACTTAAATAATGTCGTTTTTAATACTTTGTCCAGAAGAAGGTGGGGAAAACTAGCTGTATACCACCAAAACGCTGCTTAAATTCCTTGGAACATGGAACTTAAGAATTTGTGTAATATACTTTTGTATTTTGTATCTACTTGACATGGTTTCTTTTGATACACCCTTGAAATAATAAGTAATTACATGTTTTTAATCAATGAAATCTAGTTAATACATCGAAACAGAAAGAGAGTGTCTTTAATAGGACATGATGTTTTTTAGATTGTGAATTGTGTTTGATAGTATCCAGTTTGAGGAAATTTTAAACTGTTTGAGATACTATTGTTTTGTGATATTTTAGATATTAAGAATTATGCTATTATAATAAAGGACAGATTTTCTTACACCAAACAGGTCTCATTGCATGGTCGGATGAGTGAAAGACTGTTGAGGAAATGATTCCAGTGTAAGAAGAGAGTTGATGGGCATGTGACTACATATATGATACACAAGAGGGATTCCTTATTGTTGTTAAGTATCTAAACCCTATCCCTTTTGTTAGAAAGATTGCTCTCATATATTATTGAGTTCCATAGGAATACAACAGCCTGTGTTGGGTATAGTGGAAAAGAGGAATGTACGGAATATTTTGACATCATTCGGTGTGTTACGCAGGGCTGTATCCTGGCTCCTTTCCTATTGACAGTATATGTAAATCAGTTGGAGGGACATCTTTTGTGGGATGGCGTTGTTTACCAAGAATGGGTAAAAGATTGATTTCAGTCCTACTGTATGCGGATGATGCCGTCCTTCTAGCAAGGATAGCTCTGGGTCTCTCTGGACTTCTAGATTAATTTGTTAAATTTATGGATTCTGTTGGCCTTTCTACTAATTTGCAGAAGTTACATGTTATGGTATTGAGCCATAGATTGACCAAGAGTAGGAAATGTACTATAATCAGAGCGGAAATCACAAAGATCTCCTCGTTTTGGTATCTTGGGGTTTTCTTTTATCAAAAAAGAAATTGACATCCTTCAAAGCTGGCTAAGCGGTCTCGTTTTAGGAGAAAGGTGGGTGCAATTTTTTAATTTGCTGCCAGACTTGGGAATAGATCTGTTCAAACATTACTTAAGATATAGAATGCTAAATGTACATCTGCACTTTTATATGGCAGTGAACATTGGGGTTATGTAGATTGTTCACGGCTTCTTTTCCGAAACGCTTGTCAGCCTTACCTTGTGGTTCCTCCTCTAGACGTGTATATAAGGGATTTAATTGCCCTGCGTCCACTTTTAAAATGGCTGGCGATATAACCAGATTTAGAAATGAATCAGCAATTTTTAAGGCGTGCCTCTTATTGGAACGGGCAAAGAATATTTCATGGCTACAGTATGTCCAGAGGGTTTCCGGGCTCTTGGTCGCCAAAGTTATTTACAGCCCATGAATCAATTACGAAACTTGATATTGTGTGAACTAAGGGGCACTTCTTTGCTTGTAGAAAATCTAACGAGGAGGCCATAAAGCTACATAAGAGGTCGTGTGGGGATTTGTTATGCTCAACACAACTTTATTCATTGAACCCTATTTGATTTATGTTGACAATTGGTTCCATCATTTCCTTTTCATGCCTTATATATGGCAATGATATAACAGGGGGTGGATATATATATATATATATATATATATATATATATATATATATATATATTCACTGAAAAAACCATAGGTTATAGACCATATATAGTTAGGAATTAGCATATAAAAAACCTTATTTTACTCACACAAAACCATTGAAATTCCATATATAGTTAGTTGCACTAACTATATATCGTGCACCCGCAATCCACTGCTGATGATGTCACATATTACATCATTCATGACATGGTCAGTGACATCACTGATGACATCACTGATGACATCTCAAATGACATCACTGATGACAACATCCAGTGACTGTATGTTTCTGTAAAGTTAAAATATGTCTTACATATTGAAGAATGAGTGGAAGTATAAGTGTCTGGACGAAGGATTTAGTAGGTGCATGACTGAATGTATGAGTGAGTGATTAAATGTGTCTCACTGAGTGCATGGGTTAGTGACTAAACTGTCTTAATTTGTGCATCATTATGTCTGTTGTTCTGTAAACTGCTGCATGTGTTGATCAGTAGCTATATGAGTAACTATATGGGTTATTGATTGATTGTCCAAGTATTTGTATGGGAGACTGAGTGTGTGTGTGGCTGGCTGGGAGGTGTGTGACTCTGTGCAGATCAATGTGTACTTGTATCAATGATTGTATAAGAGAGTAAGTATGTGTTAGTATATGTTTGAAAATGTAAGGTGCTCTATGTTTAACTGTATAGATTAGAAAATGGAAGTGTGATTGATTCTTTACAGGACTGACTAGGTGTGTGAGTAACTCCATGGATGAGTGGCAGAGTGTGAGTGTCTGTATAGGTGTATGAGTGCATATGATAGTGTTGTAAAGATGAGTGATTGTATGTATGAATGATTGTATGGGTGAATGAGTGAATGTGTGTGTAGACGTAGGAATCAGTGAGTGCGTATGTAGTAACTAGTATTGGTGTATCAATGGTTTCAAAAATTATACTCTGTATTTAACACTGGGTGTAACAGAGGTTATATTAAAATGTGAGGAGATGCATTGTATTGTCACATGAATGATATCATCAGTGATGTGGTCATTGATGTCAAATGAGATGTCATCAGTGATGTCATCAGTGATGTCACTGACCATGTCATGAATGATGTAATATGTGACATCATCAGCAGTGGATTGCGGGTGCGCGATATATAGTTAGTGCAACTAACTATATATGGAATTTCAATTGTTTTGTGTGAGTAAAATAAGGTTTTTTAAATGCTAATTCCTAACTATATATGGTCTATAACCTATGGTTTTTTCAGTGAATTTTCAAGGTTTTGTAAATGCTAATTCGTAACTATATATGGTCTATAACCTATGGTTTTTTCAGTGAATTTCAATGGTTTTTTAATAGCAAATATCAAAAGCTTTAAAATGTCAAGTACGTGGTAGGTAAAAACATTTTCGTGTTTATGCACGCTGATGTGCTTTGAACGCTGCCCCCCCCCTCTTTTCTTTTAGGAGTATTCTCTCTTTGCAGATAGTGAAGGGTAGGTAACACAGGCCTTTGCCCCCGTTGTAATCCGTCGTGCCTGCTTCCCTCTCCATTTGATTGATTGTTATCCAAGCATTTACTGTTTTGGAATTGGTTCTCTTTGGTTCATTCTCTATTTACAAACAAGCACAGAGTCGCAATACTCTGTTTAGTCTTTGCAGATAGTGAAGGATAGGTAACGCAGGCTTTAGCCCCCGTTGTAATCTGTTGTGCCTATTTTTATCCCTCATTTGATTGATTGTTTGGCCGAACATTGATCGTTCAGAATTGGTTCTCTTTGGGTGATTCTCTATTCACAAATAAGCACAGAGTCGCAATACTCTGTTTAGTCTTTGCGGATAGTGAAGGATAGGTAGTGCAGACTTTTGTCCCCTTTGTAATCCGTCATGCCTATCTCTGCCCCGTTTGTTGGTAGTTGGTTCAGCCCGGACCGTTTATTAGAGGTAGATCATCCGACTCCACCGGAGGACACCCCTAATAAAAAGGACATATATATAAAATGCGGACTAGCCGCTGTATCGTGCAAGCAAACTATAACATAAAAATCGTTAGAAAAAACAAAAGGAATCAAGCAAAATCAGTAGGCCACTGATGGGTTCTCTTTTTGACCTCGCTAAAATAGAAACATTAGGAACAACCCCTCATGAGAAATATGAAACTAGTGAGAGGAACCGAGCTCGACGCCATGATGGCTGCAAGACAGCTCGGCTCCGCCGCCCACCCCGCCCAAAATAACGACAAACCCTATGCAAATATTATAAATATATACAACACACCAGCAAAGTAACAGGGTAAAACGTTTTATTAAATAACTATTTACATGGCAGCCTGCTGCAACATCGATCCAAATGCATGACGCTGTTCCTGTCCCTCCTTCCTTAAAGTAGCAATGCTGGGCTACTTTGAGCTATTTTTCAGTAGGATGTGGGCTTTAGAAAGTCTACAAAGGCCATCACCCGGCGAGGTAGCGGCCTAGGGGTGGAGGACCGTTGTGCAAATAGCCCGGGGGCGACACCACGCGCCAAGGCTCGTCCCCAATACACCCAGAGATGATGACCAGCAAGTTGTGTGGGGGGATGCCTTGCTGATGCCGCCACCCCCCTCCCCCCACCTTCTTGTTGCCTGATCCGGCCAGCTCAATCGATCGAGCATGAGACTCTTAAACCCAGGGTCGTAGGCCCGGCCATCTTAGTGATGTGTAATGCATGCCGCCGTTCCCGGGATTTCTCCCCGACTACTCTGCGGCCTACGAGATGGAGAGGCCGGGGCGTTGACTAGGCAGGGCCTCCGGCCGCAACCACAGCGCCAACGATCGCTGCTGACGGAGGGGAGCCTTGCCGGTGAGAGCCACTGATCTGAAGAACCGCTGCCTGCGGTGCCTCCCTGAGCCGCTTGACGGAGGCCCCCGAGGGGCGGTGTGGTGGCGCGGACTCAGAGGGGGCGCTTGGCTCCTGCCCCCTCCCCAAGTCTTGTTGCCCTGGTGTGGCCTGAGATCGCCCCCGACATAGGCGGCCGGCTCCTGGGGTCCGGCGGGACTTTTAGCCTTTTGGTGACTCTTCCATTCTGGACCTTGTCCCACAATCCGTTTGACCTGAAGACACGTCCTGCGGTGCCCTCGCAATGCGGCCTGGTCCCTGAATGTGTGCGGGGGGATGGTATTGATTGGATCAAGATGCCGGCTTCACACAAAGCTGACTCAAGTGTTGCTGCTGATGCTATGCAGACAAAAACTGGTTTTCAGTTTGTACATTCTTCAGGATTTTTCCATCCAAGGCTGGTTGAGAGTTTGTAGAACGATGGCTTCAGATTTTCAACATACTACTCTTCAACATTCTTCATAAATGTAAGAATGTGAGACTCACTAGGAGAACGGCCGTTTATCTTTCCTTTCAAAATGCTGCCAACAATATTTTCGGTATGGAAGACACCATCTTGTAGCATAAAGGGCTGCGTCAAGGGTGGTATTGCCCAGAATGTCTTGTTTTCAAGTGCTCGTAATGACGAAGCCAGGACTGTGGCAGAGCGTCCAAAATCTACAAAAAACACCACTGCCAACTCTTCAATAACTTCCATCACCCAGCACCGCATTTCCAAAGAAACAGCATAGCAAGCTTTCGTGGCCTTTAGAGTTTTCGGAAGCAGTTTCCCAAGACCATCACTGCAGCCATTGCAATCCAACAGAGGAACTTTTTCCAAGATCGGCATATTAACAGGGCTGCTGGTGTAATCGGGGCTCTTGCAGCCATTCAACTTAATTGAAGCTTTCACAATGACAGACCGCCCACTGAACTTTGCGCCATGACATTTACTTATAACATTCTGCCGGGTCTTCGCCGAACTGAAGTCTACAAATGCAAAGCATTTCATTCCGCTTTGACATTTCTTGACATGTAGTGGGTTGAAGTCTTTAAAGAGGTCCACAATTTGCTCCTCAGTCACATCACTTGAAAGATTCCCCAAGCCAGGCAGGTCCCACACCACTTGAAAGGACCTGCCTGGCCTCGACCAAAATGGCGCCAGTATGGGAGCGACTTGCAACTCCTTATGACGTTCTAGTTACTTAGCCTTGACGTTATGGGGGATGTATGCGGTCTTTGTGCACATGGCGGGCGGGGAAGGGTACTGACTGGGCATACGGACAACCCTATTGATGTCGGTTTTTCATTATTGATTATTGTATTATTAAAGCTTCGAAGTAATGTTACCCATGATACTCGCCCTTGGTGTGCGTATGGACGATTTTATTGTAACTGATCCTGTTATACTTTCGAATAAAAAATCAACCTTCACTGATCCTGCAACCGTTTGTCACGTTTATTTTTTTCAATTAAATGGCTCGCTTGTTACATACTCCTATAACCCTGGCTTTTGACCTTTTCCTACGCGCGGTCTGTACTACCGCCCTCGGGCGATCTATGTAATGAACAGACTACCATTGCCGAGACACAAGGGAATGCATCTCAGAGAGATAAGTCAAGTACGTGGTAGATAAAAACATTTTCGTGTTTATGCACGCTGATGTGCTTTGAACGCTGCCCCCCCCCTCTTTTCTTTTTCTGCAGGTTACATTGGAATTTCAGCTAAAGTATGGAGAAGACCTAAACCGCACCGTGTTCCACGCGAGGAAAAATAGGTTAGCTCTGTGAGACGGTACATTATATGTACGAGCTATCTCTGGGAGCGTGAAAGATTGTATGGTATGAATGTGCGCATGGGCCCTGATTTGTACGGTATGAATGAGTATGTGTGGCGCACGACTGGGTCAATAAAAGAATGCTTTTTGTATGACTGAGGCGTTGATCGAACGGTTAATGGAATGAGAAAAATAAGCCCGAGCATGGTATCCGCATGTGAAGGACGAAAAAGAATATAGCACTTTCCTTACTTAGGAACGACTCTCTCTGGAGCTAGTGAATGGGAGAGTAGCCTACACCAGAAACTTGAAGGGTTATTTCAGTACGACGAACCCGACCCCAACCGATATTCCAAATGTACACCCAAAATAATGCGCACCAGTAAGTCAATTTATGTGCTGACTAAATAAGAGAAGTTAGCTCGGCTCCGCCGCCCACCCCGCCCAAAATAACGACAAACCCTATGCAAATATTATAAATATATACAACACACCAGCAAAGTAACAGGGTAAAACGTTTTATTAAATAACTATTTACATGGCAGCCTGCTGCAACATCGATCCAAATGCATGACGCTGTTCCTGTCGAGGTAGCATAGGTGGCGGCCTAGGGGTGGAGGACCGTTGTGCAAATAGCCCGGGGGCGACACCACGTGCCAAGACCCGTCCCCGCGGTCAGCTGCAGCAGGGCGACCCTTAGCGTTTCACTCCCCGGTCAGCTGCACCATGACTGCCATTGGCGTTCCACTCGGTTGGATGGCCGGGGACCCGCTCCGGTGGCCGGGGTGAAGAGCGGCTGTTGCTGCGGAACGCTCAAAATGGCGGCCGACTCCCCGGATTTGGGCCTGGTCCACTAGAACGACTCTGGACTACCCTGGAACTCGAATGCTTGCCTGCTCGTGCATGAGCCCCACTCTTGAAGACGTCCTCTCAGTTTTAAAGGTTCTACGAGAGTCGTTGGCCCTCGACTCCCGCGGGCTTCCGATGGGGCAACCGCCACTGTTGCTCGACTATCCCCCATGGATATACCGCTGCCACGGGTGTCCGCCGCCTTATCCACATCTGGTGCCGTGAGGGAGGCTGATTCAGTGCATCGGCGGAGGGATACGCCTGCTGTCCCGCTCTCCGGAAATGGCCACAACATTGTCACAGGATGGTAGTGCTCTCATGCTGACGCCAGTTTTTGTCCGAATCACTAAGAGACACTGTAGACTGCCAACTTGATCCGCTCCGGTGGGACCTCAAGCGTGACCCGGTAGGGAAGATTTTGCCTCCCTCGCCTTTGAGTCATGGTTCATGCTGCCTGTTCTTTCTGTTGGCGCTAACGAACATTTTGAACTGCCGAAAGGGATTCTGGTCCTGCCGCTACTTATTGGAGACATTGAACTATACTCTGAACCTGCCTGGCCTCGACCAAAATGGCGCCAGTATGGGAGCGACTTGCAACTCCTTATGACGTTCTAGTTACTTAGCCTTGACGTTATGGGGGATGTATGCGGTCTTTGTGCACATGGCGGGCGGGGAAGGGTACTGACTGGGCATACGGACAATACGGACAACCCTATTGATGTCGATTTTGCATTATTGATTATTGTATTAATAAAGCTTCGAAGTAATGTTACCCATGATACTCGCCCATGGTGTGCGTATGGACGATTTTATTGTAACTGATCCTGTTATACTTTCAATTATAAAATCAACCTTCACTGATCCTGCAACCGTTTGTCACGTTTAGTTTTTTCAATTAAATGGCTCGCTTGTTACATACTCCTATACCCCTGGCTTTTGACCCTTTCCTACGCGCGGTCTGTACTACCGCCCTCGGGCGATCTATGTAATGAACAGACTACCATTGCCGAAACACAAGGGAATGCATCTCAGAGAGATAAGTCAAGTACGTGGTAGATAAAAACATTTTCGTGTTTATGCACGCTGATGTGCTTTGAACGCTGTCCCCCCCCTCATCATTTAGATTACCACCGCCCATTGCACAAAAGCGTACCGGGCGCTCCCCACGCAAAAAAAACGATTTTTTTATTTATTTTTTTTGCCCCGCGGGGCCCTTTTAAAGCCTCCCCATCAAACCTAGGGGTCAGCAAACCTAGGGGTCAGGGAGGATCTGCTATGCCCCCTTATGGTCATTTCCCCCTTTGTTTTGGCCTCCTCTTGTCTCTCGATCCTACCGAGAGACAAGATGGCGGCCGCTCCGGACTGTTTAGAATGTTGACAGACACCGGAGAGCCAATCAGCTTCGCTTCGCGAAGTTCCGTTACGCGTCAAGTACGCGAACCGGAGCGCTACCCGGAGCGCTGTTACAGATATATATATTTTTTTGAACGTTAATTTATCAAAATCCACTGGAGCACATATATTGAGACCTAGCAAAGGCACATCGGGCTAACAGTCCCTACAATTTTGCCAAGTTTCATGCAAATCCATTCAGCCGTTCGGGCTAAAAGTGAGGCCAACCACCCTATGGAAATTAACATGGGAAAAACGTGTTTTGGGACCCCCCTTTTTTCTCGGCCCCCCCTTGACGAACCCCCCCCAAATTTTCAGGGGCTGCTCAGAAACAAAATGTTCCATTTTCCTGAAAATTTCAGCCAATTCCGTCCACAAACGCCAAAGTTATTAGACATAGAATTTTCAAAAATCCCATAGAGAAAAAATCCTAACTCTATATACCTACTGGCGACCGCCAGTAGGTTATATATATATATATATATATATATATATATATATATATATATATATATATATATATATATATATATATATATATATATATATATATATATATATATATATATATATATATATATATATATATATATATATATATATATATATATATATATATATATATATATATATATATATATATATATATATATATATATATATATATATATATATATATATATATATATATATATATATATATATATATATATATATATATATATATATATATATATATATATATATATATATATATATATATATATATATATATATATATATATATATATATATATATATATATATATATATATATATATATATATATATATATATATATATATATATATATATATATATATATATATATATATATATATATATATATATATATATATATATATATATATTACGCTCTTCACCATCCCAGGATCCCGGGAAGGAAATGACAGCACTCGGGGGTATCTTACTCACACGGTAGTTTATTAACTACAAGTACGCCACAGACGCGTTTCAGCACTAGGCCTTCGTCAGTGTGTTTACACATGAAGAAACCGGTACACTTAATATAGGTAATTACATACATAGGTACCACCTCTCAGTTGATATCAACAGAGGACTACAATCCTCCCAAATGCGCGCCATCTTGTAATGGTCAATATATACATATATACATATATGTCTATCTACACATTAGCAACACCCTGTATTGCGTGATCACCCTACAAATAGGTGGATGTGCGTTTCTATGGGAGAAAGTTTGTATGTTATCACATATATCTTCCATATAATGTTTAATGCAGCCGTGGATCGGCAATGGTCCTCTTACACTAATGAGAGGTGACCTATTATATACAACCTATGTACAACATATTTACAATATATTCACTCAGATTTACCCATGTTCAGGTAACCAACGTATAGCGCGAGGTGCCAAAGACTACATGGATATCCCACTAAAACTATCCAGTTAGTGTCATTTTGGCATAACTCAAATGAATCAAAGAGCCCCTTGATCCATTAAATTGCCACTTGTATAACAGTAAGGGTATGTACATACATTGGTTCCTTCCCACCATCAGGGTGGGGGCAATGGAACCATTAGCGAGGTTAGGGTTTTTTTCTCTCAATTCAACCTAAATATATCCTCCTGTAGGTATATACCTACATGTACTTTATATACAAGCCCCAATGTGTAAGTGACAATATATACAGTGCTATACATACAAAATTAGAATTCAAAATTCAAAATACAGAGCAGATCCACAGAAATTGAGTACATATAGATATAGCAGTAATCTATTACGCATTGCCTAGATGAAAGACCATTTCTTCACCGCTATTCATCCCTTTAGGCCACTTGGTGGAGAGGTCTATGATGTAACGTGACTCCAGTCTACGGAGACGTCGCAATTGATCACCCCCTCTGGCATTAGTTTTGATGGTATCTAGCCCGAAATATTGAAGCTGGCTACGGTCCCTGTTATGCTTTTCGGCAAAGTGCCGGGCGACCGGGTAAGCCTGGTCGGCCTTGTCAATGGCCCTTAGGTGTTCCAGGATCCGCAGCTTGAGCATGTTAATGGTACTCCCTATGTAGCGGAGGCCACAGGGGCAAACCAAACAATACACTGCTAGGGGAGTACTGCAAGTTATAAACTGTTTTATATGCAGTTTTTTGCCTGTCTCTGTATTCTCCACTGCAAGAACTCTCCTGCTACCTGCGCAAGCTTTGCATTTACCGCAGGGGAAGAACCCACTCATTGATCTTAAGGTGTTACTTTTCGGGAGTGGTTTTTCTAAGTGGCTGGTCACTAAGTAATCTCGAAGGGATCTCGTTTTATTAAATGTTATAAGCGGGTGGATCGGTAAATCATCTTTGATGATACTGTCAGTGGTGAGAATATGCCAATTTTTACGCATCATTGACCTAAGGTCCTGTGCTCCAGCCGAGAAGGGAGTTATAAGTCTAAATTTCCCTTTCTCATCTACCCTTTCCTTGATGGCAGGCTTCGGAGTGATTAGGGAGTCTCTGGGAATAGCCCTTACTCTTTTTAAGGTGTTTTTCAAGATGGATTTTCCATACCCTCTCACTTCAAACCTTTTCATATATATATATATAAATATATAAATATATATATATATATATATATATATATATATATATATATATATAACCATATATAAATATTTCCCAACCTATTATGATTGAGAAGCAGGCACTCGTCGTCGTGGGGATTCTCCCATTTATTGTCTTAGTCACAACAGACACATGAACATCAGAGGGACGCGTTTCGGCAGACGTGCTGCCTTTCTCAACCTAAGAATGCGCCATATTGGAGCTCCTTTTAAAACTGGTCTCCCGTAATAAAAACAAACGATGCACTTTGTTTCATAACTACTGGGTATACATAAGCCTGTGGGAAAATCACCATTGTTCTGAACTCTGCATAACTTTATACATTTCGAAAAAGACACACTAGCATGAATGATGAATCTTACCAAAATTACTTCAAGCTCATTCACTAGTTGCGCTAAATAAAGTTATGCTTTTCAATTCATTATGTTCTCCCAGATCCCATCATTCTACACTATGTCTCCTGCAAGACCCGGACTGGATTATTTACGAGTCCTTGATTCAGTAAAAAACAAAGGCATCACAATAATGTCTTTCATTTAAAAACCAACAGTCACGCATTTTTGCTAGTTCAAACAGAATTCCTTGGAGTGCAGTCGCCCCCGTATTGTCTCATAAATCTCTTCCCAGACAATGCTTCCAAGAGCAGACCGTTCCCTTGCTTGGAAACAGTCCGCTTCGAGAATGTTAATATCCAAGTGTAAAGGAGAGGAACTCACGGAGACTACTGCATACTGCATACTGTTCCGGATTCCTGTTCATATGTCCAATGCAATCCATTGACAATCCGTGAAAAAGGTCCCACGTCACCACCGCTATTTCGGCCAGTGCCGTTGCTGTGCCCAGCTCCATTGCAGGGGTGGTTATACCAGGGTGAGGATGTGCTCTAAGCAGAGGAGTTCTAGTCCCCGCCAAGGGAGCTTCAGCTCCCAGCGTTTGAACTTCCCCCTCCGCACAAGCATTCTCCTTGTCTCCGTCACCGCACTCCTGCATGGGGGCCCGCCTGCAGGGCTGGACTGGCCATAGCGGGCACCGGGCAATCCCCCGGTGTGCCGCACGGGTGGGGGCGGTTTTTGTTACAGGGCCGTTTTTGCAACTTAGCTGAAAACCGGCCCCGGCAAAGAGCTCGGTGGCACCTCCAACCCCTCTGAGTGAGTTGGGGGGCCGGCCAAGCACTTTGCCAGGGCCAGTTGTGGTTCCCAGTCTGGCCCTGCACGCCTGTCAATATCCAAAGCAGGTGCTTGTTTTGGATATATATATATATATGTGTGAGTGTTGTGATTTTATACTTTTGCAAATTGTTTAAATGCGTTGTATGTATTTATTGCTGGTTATGTGTTTTATGGAAATTATTTTTTCCCCAAATAAACATGTAAGACTGTTTTTCTCTTTGTGATAAATAGGTGGCTGCACCGACAAGTTTGCAGGCATGTAGGTAGACAGGTAGGAAGTGCTAATCCAACTCTGTCATCACGAGTGAAGGTTCTATTCTACACTACTAAGAATTTGGAATTATTTATAATTCAATACAGGCGAACTGAAGCATCAGAGTTTGAACTCCTAGAAGTGGTAGTCTGCCCTCACTGTGAAATTCTCATATTTATAAATGTCTGACATTAGTCATCACTGAACATGCTAAAGTGCTCGGGTGACTTTATTTCAGAGAGTGGGCTGCCTGTTCATTTCAGCATACACTAATTGACTCTGATTCATGTCTGTACATTCAGTTTCAAGGTCTAAGGGCTGAACACTTGGGTTCCACTTATCTGTAGTGTTTACAGTCATTCAGTCATCAGTATTTATGAAAGCAAGCACTTTGTGTTACAAGAGGCTGCAAGAGAGAAATCGACAGCCCTAATTCAATTTGGCTTCATACCATGTTACATTTATTTTTGTATTTGCTCCACATTAAAGAGGACAGACCATTTTGTAGGTTTGAGTTTTGGAAGCACAGCTGTCAAATTACCTGTTGCTTATATAACATGCATAGAGTGGTCTTTGGGGCCACCTCTTCAACCATTGACTTTCTCCGACTAGCCTAATTCAGCCATTGATTGAGATTTTGTGAATCAAGTCTTAGTTTAGTCCAGTGGAGTATTCCTCTCTCACCTAAGGCTACTCTGGCTCTTTGCGTGACACCTTCCGCGTCCACTTCACAGCATGGAGGGAACTTCATGAGGGACTCTTTTACAACTACTGTTGAAAATGGCAATGTATGTGTACATAAGCGGCGTTCATTTGTGTTCACTGTACCCCTTGTTGTAAGCAGAACGAATAATTACGAAACACTGACTGTGTTATCCCGCCAGCATAAGACCCATGCACACATGTACACGACAGCTATTTTAGGCACCCTGGCCTCTCTGACCGTTTGCTAAACCCCCGACACCCCTCCCCGCGCGCACTGCTCATGCAACGGCCACAAGACCCTCTCCCTCTGCGTGACCCTGCTCTAGAAGTAGCACTCCTGCTTGACCCACACCCTCCCATTTCCTCCCAGGAACACCCTTCCCCTCAGCTGACAACCCCCCCCCCGGCTGCGCTTGACCTCTCGACCCGGTCCCAAGTCCTAAGACCAAGCCTCGTGGATGTACATCCCCCTTTTCCCTGCCCAGCATAACAAAACCGTGATACACCAACCGAAGTGTCCGACCTTATCACCTGACCAACCTTTGACCTGATCATCCCCTCCTGCCCTTGTGCCCTGTAGGAATGTCCAGCTGAGAGGTCACAATCTCTTGTTACATTCAGGAGGGGAGGATGACATCTGAGCGACTGGTATGGGAATAGGCCTGAAGCTGGGATTCCAAGCATGCCTTTTCCCACTTCAAAGCATCTTTATTGTAATAAGGAATGTTTGTGCATCATAAACATGTGTATAAAAGACGAAGCCTCAGAGAACTTGTTAGAGCACCTCCTGAAGACACTATGCGAGTGTCCGAAATGACAGGCTCTCCTCATGAGAAATAAAACTCTATTCTTGTCTTCCTGCTTCTAGCGCCCGTCTCTTTATTTGGTAATTGTTCAAGATGGGAACTAAGAGGCGTCCTGCGCCAGCAGCCTGGGCATCAGGTGTGTTATGGGCTGACTTTTCCTCACTATAACCCTCTCTGCTGCCTCCTACTGGCTTCCTACTGTGTATCTCTTTCTAATGTGCTAATACTGCACGTGTTAGCACATTCAGCCAAGACCTGTTGGCTTTGCCAATGTATTTTTCCAAGAGAACATTTTCAAAATGTCATAAACATCAAAAATCATTAAACTGCAGGATAACATAACACGTGTATTTGTAAAGTGCACTTTCACTCCAGCAATGGGGCATCTTGGCACTGAAATAACAGATGTATATTGTTACCCAAGTCAATTGTACTCATTTTATCGACCTCAAATGGATGAAAGGCTGAGTGGACCCGCTGGGATTTGAACCTGTGACAATGAGGTGGAACACAGGCCCCTGCAGTGGATGCATTAGTCCTCTGAGCCACCAGACCCGGCTAACATTTTAAAAGTTTTGTTATGCACCTTTTTTTAAGACCACTCAATTTGAAATGTTTGTACCTTTTCCGAGTCCTCTTTCTTCTCAAGAAAAAACCTTTTTGTTTTATGTGAATGCAGTGCGTTTAGATTGTTATGATGTATGCTGTACCCGAAACTAAAAGTACAAATGCAGGAAGTCATCATCTTGTCTCTGGTCGTCACTAGATGCCATCTTAATGTTATTACTGGCAAGTCTCGTTAAGAAGTTCCCTGTTGCATTCTCTGGGAGATTAAAATATATGACCCATTTTACAAATACTGCATGCAGTGTTATGCATATGTAAGAATGTAAATTATTCAAAAAGCTGCATAGGGCAAAGATACATATGCATAACCAAATGTCATATGTGCAAGCAGTTCGGTGTAAGCGTCAAGAGGTGGGTGTCTTCAGGGGAGGCAATCATGTCAAAAGAGAAGTGTCACGGGAGTGACCATGACATACAAACAAATGAGGGTTGCACTCCAAAACACTTAGCACTCACAGCACCTAACCTATCACACACTAGGCCTGGCATATTGGGTAGGATAATAATACTACACCCAAAAAATAGCATAAACAAGCATTTGCAATGCAAAAGGTCTAGCGCTTGCGAGAGTTTAAGCAATGGTCATTGTAAATGACAATGCCTTTTGTTTATCTGTTTTGATAATTCACACATAAATAAAAAGCATTGTCATTTACAATGCCAATAGCTCAAACTCTGGCAAATGCAAGACCTATTTCACTTCAAAGAAGCAGCCACCATTGTCCCGGGCTGTTTGGAAAGTGAAAGCATGCATGGCGCGCTGAATGTTGCAGGAAAGCATGTCGTGCCTGCAGTAGGAGAAACCCATTAAAGAAAATATTGCTTCTAGACTAAATAAGACATACCTTGTAACAACAGAAGGAGAAGGGCCAGTTCTCATGGGAGGTTACAAACGAAGATAAGATGGTACTAAGGAGGGACTAAAAAGCCTATTAACTAATCAGAAGCCAGCATTTACAAAGGACAATTACACAAGCCAATGAAAAATATGGGCGCAGTTTCATGTCCATACTCAAATACAACATGCCTCACAGAGCAGCGCATGCACTGCCCAGGCTCGACCGAAAAATAGTATTGGCAATATTTTGTGTAGCCAGGACTAGCATGCATGGAAAAAGATTGTGTGATTGAAAACTCACCCAACTGAAAAATGTATTTAAATTGATGGTATTTCATAACATTTCCCTGGTGGCATGGTATTTGCCAAACAAGGCCAGTTTCTAGTCCTTTGAAGTATATATGGTTGACTTGCTTAGTATTCAGATAAAAATCTCTGAAGATCCTTGAAATACATAGACCCCGCAGAGTTTTCAAATATAGTTTGTGGAATGCCTTGTACACATTTTTGTTATTGTGGGGAGTTAACATTCATCACAAAAGAAAGAAACCTTTCAAGTTTAATATTAAGGGGTCTCTTGTAGAAGGTGGTTGGTAAGATTCATATGGATGCCTCTAGTAAAGCGTGATAACAAAAGGTTTTTGAACCTTCAATCTAAAGGAATCGATCCACTGGCTGGTATACAGGCGCTTAGCAATGACATGGTTTCCTTTAATCGGAGATGCTTTTTACTCAGGACATTGGATGGTTAGGTTATATAGCACAGCAAGGTTATTATCTCACTTCTCCTGTGTGTGTGGAGCATCAAGATTGTCTCCATTTTCTTTGTCTAGGATAGGTAATCAAGTTTGTTTGCCTTGCCTTTGGTCGGTCAAGCATTACAGCAGTAGCAGTAGAGTAGGAGCTGCACATCCAAGAAACAATGTATGTGTCTTGAGTAAGAGAGATTAAGATTATTAGTAACAGTGGCTTGTGTGGGGTAAGGGCATTCACCTCAGGAACATCATCCTGCCCATGGATGTAACACAAGTGACTATACATATGATCATTCTCAAGTACACATCAAATGAAATGATGGGAGCACATCAACATAGTAATGAAGCCCTCCATTTTCCTTTCCCTTCCCCTTCCCCTTCCCCTTCCCCACTTCGTCCCCCCCCCTTTTTTTTTTTTCCTTCCTGTGTCCCAGAGGTTATTTTGACGGGCTGGTTTTGATGCATTGTTTTTCCGATCCCTCTGTTCTGGCTTGGTAGTGTCTTGGGTGGCGGGCATGTTACGAGGATAATGCTCGGGGGCTGATTGTGTCTCACGTATCCTGATTTTCTTGAATGCATTGTATTGTCCCCCCGATATTTTGCCCCCATGCCCCCTTATTAATGTTGAGGTTGGTTTGGGATATCGGATGCCTCCGTATTGAAGGTGAGCCTGTCATATGTCTTCTCCCCATATTATAAAATTAAGCCTTATTTACTCCTGTGTTTTAGCCCTTTGGTTTCTGTATTTCTTTTCCCCTTCTGTGATTGTACGGCCTCTGCTTTGTATTGATTGATTATGTAATATTTGCCTGGTGACTCCTGATTATTTTGCACATTGCGGTCGGCCGGCTTGGTTGTAGGCCTCGACTTGTCTCACCTTTTGATGTCAATAAAGGTTTTTTTTTAAAAACACAAAAAAAAACATAGTAATGAAGGAATATTCTGTGATTTGTGTTAAAAACAAACACCAGTGAATTTGTTGCACAACGATTAATTATTGAGAAACATGGAACAGCATCAAGTTGTAGCATAAGTAAATAATTTGGATACAGCGGCGACTCATGTTTAGTCTTTAAGACTTTATCAAGGCTGTGAATCACTAATATTAAAATCAAATTTCTGTATGTGGTCTAACATGGCACAAAAGTATTGCTAGAGTGAGCTTAACACAAGAGAGGAGAGCACCAAAACAGAGGGCAGAGCATCAGTTAAGCACTCAAACAATCTTGTCTAATGAAGCCAAAAAGGGAGTGCTGAGGGTGCATCAAATGACCAAATGCCGTTGTACGAGAAAAGGGACGTTAGTTGTAGATGGTGACGGCCAAACGTGAAATATGAGCTCTGAATTGTGAAGAATAAATTCCCGCAAAATAGGTTAGAATCTGATATCCAAATTCCAGCCTTTATATGTGATAGTGTAGTGAGGAGATGGTCATGATGGGGAGATAATTGTGCAACCAGTAAATAGTATCCGTGCTTGAAGAATTTAAGAGTGTAACCTTCTAGGTTTTGTGTCCATACACAGCTCATCACTTCATGAAGTATACTGAAAGGCTGTAAAAGAACAGCAAATGATGGTTAGAAAGGTAATATACGCAGATTATGTATTTAGGTCAAGAGTAAAAACGTACTGAATTGTAGCGCACGAGTGTGTCATGCAGACTGTGTTCTTGCTGCTTATTTGTGGTGATGTCAGTAAGCATGGGCGGATTTTGCGGATTGGCAATCCGCGAACTTGCGTATTTACGGATTCGCAATCCGCGAAGATCCGCGAACTCTAGCGGATTTGCGGATTTTTCCGTTTTTTGTGTTGGCGCGTGTTCGCGCCGATTTTGGGACAAGTTCGCAATTGCGAACTTACTTTTCGGCTTGCAACGGCCGCGACTATGTTGTTTCTACGTCTGGTTTATCATCACAGGTTCACAGCACCCTCTGTTTCACCACTGCCACCCTCTGGGACACCCATGCCACCCTCTAGTACATCCTCACTGGCACCTATTAGGTTTATTTATCACTGTAGATTATGGTGGTTGAAAAAAGCAAGCACACCTGCCCTTCTTCAACTGCCATCAATTAATTTGTTTCATTAATGTGTCACTAATTTTGAAAGTTCCAGTCTGGCTGGCACCTGCTTCCTTCCTTATCTGTAATTTGCTTTTTGTTGCAGTGAAATTTTTTTTTCACAGGACCTTTATGGTGCTATTCTATGAGCCTGCTGTTTGGGTCATAGCAGGGTCATAGAATAGTTGCAAACTCTGGAGGGGCCCATCAGGAAGCACTACCTTGAATGTTACTAATGTTAAGTTTGAACTTTTGCACCTGCTCATTGCTTTCATTTTAGCTAAAATCGTTTTTTCTGCAATTTTGCGCGTTTTTTGGGGCGCGAATCCGTGCGAGATCGATTTCGGAAGCCGCGAATACGTGCGAATACAAAATTGTTTTTGTTGCGACGTGTATGTTCGCGTGATCTTGCTCGTGTTCGCGAGGCGCTCCTAGCTATTCGTTTGCCAAGTTACCCTATCGGTCGTACACGGGCGCGGCCATCTTGTTGGCGTGACGTAATTCCGTTTCCGCCCGCTATGTGTAATCTCGCAAAGTGTGCTGCTCGCTAGTACAATTTCGCGCGTACTCGCAAGGAAAATCTCGCGCGAACTTACCCACGCGGTCGTGAACGGGCGCGGCCATCTTGTTTCTCATTCATTGCTATGGTTCTGGGCATGCTTTCTCTATCCTCTCTCAATCTCTGCCATCCTTTGCTTGTTTGAAGTTTTTTTGATCTAATTTTACTTATTATCTAACCCTCTATTTTTCTAGCTCTATATTTTTGTGTTTTCTGCAGCTTTTATTTACTTTTAAACTACTTTTTTAAACTCTTTTCTTTTCTTCTTCACTATTCTATTTCTTCTTTATCATTTACGTTTATTTCTGCCCAGACCATGGTAAAGGGAGCCGGGAAGCACCCTGAGAAGGGGAAGGGTCCCGCACCCCGTGCCCGGCTCCCGTGCGGGCGTTTAAGGGGGGAGCAAGTGGTCCCGAGGGAGATCTTCAGCGCGGAGGAAGTGGCGGCACTGATCTTCCACGTCCAGCGCCGCCTCCCCAAGACGATCCTGGGAGGCGGCAAGATCGCGACCGGCTATGGCATCCGGGAGCGCCGCCAGCGGTGGGAGAAGGTGTGCCGGGCCATGTACAAGATCTCTGGGGTCCGGCGCACATATAACCAGGCCACCCACCGCTGGACCGATGTCATGGACCGGGAGCGGGACTTGCTGGACGCGCTCGGCGTAGAGGTCCCCGGGATTGGTGAGTAGTAGTAGTGGTACATTTACTACTCTGTTTTATCCTGCTCTGTTATTTGCAAATCTTTGTTCTTTACCAAGAGCAATAATGCTGCCGATTACATTGAGGTAAATTATATTTCAAAATCTTCTATGCATTTCATTTTCAGGTGCACTGCTCTCCTTCTCAGTAGCCTTGCTTGCTACTATGCTTCTTTGTTTTGTATGTTGTGTTCAGAAGCATTTCATTGGCCTGAGAAATTATGTATGAGTGTACTGTAAAGAAAAGAACTGCGTAATGCTAGACAGTAAGGGTCATATTTTCAATTACCGGCGCATCCCTGCAAAGTAGCAGGGATGCGGCAGTAATTGTGTGCCATGCCACCACCACCCATTGGCCCAAAACGTCACAGAAGCCTTACGCATCTGTGCCGTAAAGGCAGCGCATTGCTGGAGTTGCGTGCCAACGATGGCGCAGCTCCAGCAATGCTCTGGGGTACCCTATCTCCCCAATGCTGCATCAAGCCGTACGTCGGCTTCAAGCGCGCAGGGTTTGAGTCATGCATCATTGTCCTAAAAGTGACTGATTGACATCTTGTAGATTTCCCTCAGCCACTTTTAGGATTCGTTCCTGCGCAGGTACGCCCTCCCTTGCGCCGGAACGCCCCCTGATGGCGCAGGGCTTTACAACGTGATGCATCGCCCATATGCCCATATGTGTTTTTTTTTTTAATATATACGCCGCACCAACACCATGGCGAGTCTTTTGTTCTGCCGCTGCGTCAGAAAAGGCACGCAACAATGGAGGAAAATCAACCTCTTTAGTAGTCTGTTTATTGAGTTACATAGGAACTTTCTAAGTCAACGTTCCGCAAATCAGGCAATACGAATAACGTAGTATACCACATGAGATAGATCCCGTGGAATAGTTGTCTATCTATTTGCTATTTTTCCAAATATGTTGTTATTGTTCTTTTGAAATGTTTGATTTGGTTGAAAAATCTCATCCATGTTTTCTGGTTTTTCTTTCTTTCATGTTGTACATCAGCTCCCCCCAAGGGCAAGAGGACACAGGAGGAGGGTGCTGAGGATGCAGGCCAGGATCGGGCAGGCGAGGGCTCCTTTGCTGGCCCCAGTAAGTTTACATTTTAATAAACAGTACATATTTTTTCCTAGCGTTCCTCATTCGATTTTTTCTAAATCATCTTTGATCTTCTTGTAGACTGGATATAAATTCTTATCCTGCCTCGAATATGACTCCCTGTGGTATTATTAGACTATTCTTATTAGTCTGTCTGTGTAGCTAACTAAGATTGGACATTTGGCAATTCCATTGGACTCCCATTATATTCAGCAATACCTCTATGCACTGTCTCCTTACCTAGATAGTGTGGTAGAGTCATTCAGCTCCCGAAGTCACCGATTATAGATCCCCAATGATCTCTAGATTATCGTACGCAGGACAAGAGAGTAGTACGGAGTCACAGCACAGTCAAGAAGTGTCAGAGGCACTCATGCTTGCAAAAATTCCAAAACCTTTAGCTCATCCACTCTAGTCTAGAGGAACAAAAACCACAGAGTCTATTTAAGTGTAAAAGCTTTATTAAAAGTAAACACATTTATTAAAATCTACTTTGTCATAAAACTATTTAACTGTAAACGGAAAAGTGGTTAGTGCTGACGATTAATTGGACACATTTCTTGTGGTCGAGCCGAACTCTCACCTAGTTTGAACTTGATCCTGGTCATGTTCTTAGGACTCAGTCAGGACAGGAGTCAAGCTTCTGTCTGTTAGGAGAAAAAGTGGTGCGTGTTAAAAATCAAAAGCAAGCATTCATCAGTTGTGCATAAAAGTGCAGCAAGACAACAGCCTTCCCTGGAAAATGGGACATTTTTACTATGGAGTAGACAGTCACAAATTATTACATTGTATTCTGTTTTTTTAACATTTCTCCTAGACCAAATATTATATAGTAGTGAGTGGTGTATTCTAACATTCTTAAATGTACTTTGTAGGTGTAACATCTGGTGACGGGGCCAGCGCAGAGGTGGCTGTGTTGGACTTGGACTCGGAGGCCTCTGGGGAGGAGGCGGCGGTAGAAGAGCTGGTGGCCGTTCCTGTGGGGGATCAAACGGTGGTGGCGGAAACAGGTAAGCTATATATTCCTTACTTATTGAGATTGAAGACTGCATAGTGTGCTTTTTGCACGGGTGTATTACAATTACAAATCAACCAGGTAGTAGCCTCCTCGAAATGTACTTCGACTTAGCTGTGAAGTTTTTGGTGAGAAGAATCCCAATAAGTTCTTAGACGAACGTGATGGATGGGATGAACGAAAAGCGAAAGAAGGGTGTAAGTAAGTGGGACGCGAACTTGTATGATGGCTGGCAAAGAAGAACGATATGTGTTTGCTTGGACCCAGAGGTGGCTGGGAAGGAAAGAATATGGTATGGTGCATGGCTGGGTCAATGATGAAGCAAGGATGGGTGGAAGGACAGCAGCCTGGGTGGGTGAAACAGAAACTGTATGTGTGCGTATACTTTGAATGAATGGATGCCTGGAGCATGGTATTCTCTGACTCTTACATAGCAAATGTGTATCTAGAGAGAGTAGATGGTCGCCAGGTGAAGTAAGTGTTACCTTGAAGAGCATGTACCACCGCACCCGCACGTCCGTCCCAGTGCAGGGAAGGCAAGGAAAAGAAATTGTAAATGTGTCCAATACTACCATGAATAGTAGCAGTACTTTGTATTGCGTTTGCATTCACAGCATATATCTGGTTATTACGGTGGACACTCCGTACCTCTCTTAATAACTTTAGTTTACTTGTAGTACGTCATTCATGTGTGGGTGTATCACTGTGTTCACTCAATATTAAGCAAAGCACCTAAAGTCATCTCATCTGTCATTAAATACGTCCCATGTGAAGTGATAGATAATCAAATTAGTTAGCTTCTTCAGTTTCCTTTTCTAGTACTCATTTGCACTGTAGGGTGAAAGGTAAATTAATTAAGCAGTAGCCCTTGTAACAGAGTATTCTCAGTGCCACCCGTAATAGAAAAGTAATAGCTTCACCACCTGCATGTACTGGACCGGTACAGTAACGCAAGTCTGTCTCCATCATCATGGTGTGCAACTTTTTTTCTCGGGTGCAACTTCACTGTGCTGTGTCCATGTCATTCTGCCGGCTTGCATAAGATAACGTACCCATTTCCCTAAACAAGAGAGAAGAAGAAGAATAAGACTGGTGTACTGTCATAGTCGACTGTAATGGAAGTCCATAGTGGTCGTAGAATTAGTTCATTAAACTACCACTACTGTTAGAGCAAGGATGCAGAAGTGGGAGGTTACATAGATACTGTCCTCAATAGTTATGTACTGTGCTTTCAATTTGCTACTTGTACTCTGTGACCCAACTTTCGGCTCAATCACTTTGTGTTATTAATAAGGAGCATTGGTTACAGACTATGTCTTTCTTTCTTCATATAGTTGCTCCTTCCAAATCAACAACAAGGAGGGAGCAGGCTAGATTGGCCCGGCAACGGAGGCTGGAGGCCACAGTCGCCGAGTATCGGCGGCTGGTGGCCCTGGAGGAGGAGGAGGACACGCAGTCGAGCGGGGCAACATCTTCGACTGTGACCACTGCATCCTCCTCCGTGACTAAACCAGCGGGACCGAGCCGGGCTAAGAAAGCCGACCGCCACCGCCAAGCACCCGAAATACCAGCTGCCCCCCACAGGAGCTGCAAGGAACGCCAACGCCGCCTACGAGTCCGCATGTCCAACCTGGAGCAGGAGGTCCTGAGGTATAAGACCTTGGTTAAGGGCCTCCGCTCCGAGCTTGCCACCCTCCGCAAGGAGTATGATGCCCATGCCGCATCATGCACCAGCACCAGCACCCTCCAGTAGTGGAGTGTCCCTTGCCCTTTTTTTATAGACTTTTGGGGGGTGGGATTTGGGAGTTGGGATCGTTTTGGGACGTTTCAGAGACAATCGTTGGGGTTAGGGTGGGTGAGGGAGATTATTTTGTTAGGGATAAATAAATATATTTTTCAACTTTATCTGACCATACCTGTTTTTTACTGCTTTTCAGTCTGGTGGGTGGGGGGCGGGGGTGTAACAGTAACTTTGTTTTCCTGAACAGTCGTAGGACTTTAGTAGTACAACCGTCAATCTCTTGTCTACTCCGAAATAATACTCCATTATACTACCTCCCACCAAACGCTTATCTTACCTGTAATTTGTGTTAGAAATTAGGGCTAGGCCCAGGGCTGGCTCCAGGTGAAATGGGGATTAACGTTGTCATTCCTGGGCGGGTGACATTTCCTCATTGCGGTGTTACTAGTGGTGTGACACAGTGGCAGTTGCATGCCTATGGAAAAAAAGAAAACGAAACCTTGTTTGTACTCCTTACTGTAGCATTACAACGGTTACGGTACGATCGAGAAAATAGCAGGTGACAGTACACTAGAACAGTGCCATAATGTAGCCTAACAAATGGTAAAGTATTGCAAGTATAACTAGTACTTGCGTTGAATTTATTTGACATTGGCTACTACTACTAGAAGATATAGTACTGAAGCTGAGTAAGTCTAGAAGATATCCTTGTATTCCTTCACCAGCCTGTTGCTGCTATCACCTTATCCTCCCCAGCAAGTGTGTGGAATTATTGATGTCATTTTAGTCAGACATCAAGCAAAACAACACAGCCCGGGGGAAGAGGGTTAGGGTTTGTAAAATGGATGGGAATGGGGGTTTCTTTTTGGGTAGGTTTTGTTGAGAGAAGAAAAAAAAAGCAGAGCATGGACAAACAATAATTGAAGATACAGAGTTTACAGACAATCTTTGGTTACAAACTAAAGGTAAGCACATGCAGTCACACTCATAGAATAAAAGACAACAATGGATACTGTATCTGTATTGCGTATGTTGTTGGAGTTGTCCTGTTGAAATTGGTAAGTAAGTTGCATGCAGCAAACAATTCCTCTTATTGGCGGCACTCCTCCATTCCAGCTGACGCTTCGTCCATCAATGTGGTGGTGACCACTGACAGAAGAGACACCCTGTCCACTGCCTGCCTGGCGGATGTTGACTGAAACCCGGCCTGTAATTATTGAACGGAAAACAGGAAGTGCTATTACAATACCACTGATAAATAAATAAAAGGTATGTACGCTGTGTGGTTCAAAAAGTGACACTTTGATTTCCCTAATAGACAGTACAATATTTTTGAAATTGCGTGCTCTGTCTGAGTCACCTTTTTAAGGATCAATAAGTATGGCCAAAATATTATAGCGGATCTTTCCCCTCAAGGTGGGTGTACTACTGTGTTTTAGAACAAAATTTGACCTTCCCAGCAATGCTCCCACCAAGACCCTTACTAAAGCCAGTCGCAAAAATGTAGAAGAACCCAATCATATCTCCAAAAACGATGCCTAGCAGAAAAATGGTTACAAAACGTACTTTGAAAGTAACAGTAGACCCAAATACAGACCGTGGATTGTATTCAAACCACTTGCCTGCAAGCAAAAGTATCCATAGCCAGCATCGCTCCAACAGTGCTCTACAACAACAGAACCGCGTTGCAATCGAACCCCCCTAAACACATGCAATCCTGCTGCTAGGGCTAACCCTAACGAACCCTAACTTACAAAAAGTGCCAAAACTGGTGTTTCCTTATGGATTTTGTCCAACTAACTTCTAGCCGGTATTAGACCTTCCCAGGAATGCCCCAGGCAAGACCCGCCAACCCACCCGCAAAAAAACACCCGACACAACACCACCAAACAGCGAAAAAGCTAAATCTCATACTTACAATGTCTCTCGGCCTTCGGTCCAAACGCGGCGCTGTGCAGCTAGGTCGTCATCATCATCAATCATCATAACTCCTGTTTTCCACCACGGATTTCCTGAAAAGCAAATGCAATCAAGATTAGACTGTCGCAGCAGTGCTTCGACAGAGACCCCGGCCGCAACCCACCCACGAACAGCAGGAAGCCCCCCAAAACGCTACATTGAGCAAGATGTCTGAAGAAATGGCAAAAAAAAGGCTGTTCCTTATGGATTTTGTCCAAAACACTTGTATCCGGTATTAGACCTTCCCAGGAATGCCACAGGCAAGACCCGCCGGCGCCAACCCACCCGGAAAAAAACACCCGACACAACACCACCAAACAGCGAAAAAGCTAAATCTCATACTTACAATGTCTCTCGGCCTTCGGTCCAAACGCGGCGCTGTGCAGCTAGGTCGTCATCATCATCAATCATCATAACTCCTGTTTTCCACCACGGATTTCCTGAAAAGCAAATGCAATCAAGATTAGACTGTCGCAGCAGTGCTTCGACAGAGACCCCGGCCGCAACCCACCCACGAACAGCAGGAAGCCCCCCAAAACGCTACATTGAGCAAGATGTCTGAAGAAATGGCAAAAAAAAGGCTGTTCCTTATGGATTTTGTCCAAAACACTTGTATCCGGTATTAGACCTTCCCAGGAATGCCCCAGGCAAGACCCGCCGGCGCCAACCCACCCGCAAAAAAACACCCGACAACACCCCCAAACAGCGAAAAAGCTAAATCTCATACTTACAAGTTACAATATCTCTCGGCCTTCGTTCCAAATGCCGCGCTGTTCAGCTAGGTCATCATCATCAATCATCATAACTCCTGTTTTCCACCACGGATTTCCTGAAAAGCAAATGCAATCAAGATTAGACTGTCGCAGCAGTGCTTCGACAGACACCAAAAATTACACACAAACCCCCGGAACCCCGCCAAAGAGCACCTCAAAGGCAAGCAAGTCACCAAAAACGGCAAGAAATTTCCACCTCATATTTGGTCCAAAACACTTTTGTCCATTATTAGAGCTTCACAGCAATGGGCCCAAAACCGTCAACTCACCCGCAAAGAAGTACAACACCCCCACAAGTGCTGAGTCTTTCTTCATTGTGCGTAATCCAGCACTCTGCTTGGAGGTAAATCGCAGTCTGGAGGAGGAGGATAGAGGAGCATGTTCTTCAGAACTTGTGAACCTGAGGAATGTAGACTGCGGCACCTTCAAATCAATAAGCAAACAAGTGAAGACAGTTCTGATGATGGTCTTGTTTTTGGGATTAGGTGATTAAAGTTTGAATTAAATTAACTGTGCAAAACAAAGAAAGAGAGACACAAAGCACACAGGAATAAAAGTGAATAAGGACGAAAAAGAAAGTTCTTGATTGATTGTCTCATTTTCAGGGCTCGGTGTCAGGGAATAAGAACAAGATTTCGTCATCATACTCTGCGAATTCAGGCTGGATGAGGTCAGTGGCACCGAACAGAGAAAAAATCCCCTCATCTACGTTGCTGTCCTCCTCGTCTTCATGTGGCGTGCTTTCTCGCACTTTGTAATCTGGTGGTATGAGGTGCTGATTCATCTTGATCATTGTCAGCCGCTCCACATTTTTGGGCGATAGGCGGCTCCGTTTGGGAGTTACAATGCCACCAGCAGCACTGAAAACACGTTCAGAAGACACACTTGCGAGTGGGCAAGACAAATAGTTTATAGCCAGGTTGTAGAGCTGTGGCCACAATTGTTTTTTGCCATGCCAATACTGCAATGGCTCCTCATTAAGAAAGACCACTGTTGAGTCATTCAGATAGTCCTGCACCATCGACTCAAGGTCATCAACTGTTCCTCCACTTTGCTTACTTTTTGCTGTGCCTGTGACATTTTTTCGAGAACCATACCCCATCAAACTTAGCCAATCCTCCTCCCCAGCCACTGTTAGTGTTGTCATTGTGTGTGGTGCAGATGATCCAGTTGCCGGTGTCTTTAACGGCTGAGAGGTCACTTGTGCCCCAGCCACAGGTGCAGAAGTGGATTCTTGTGACTGCGGATGGCCTGCTGATGCTGATGTACTGGCTTCTCCTTCAATAACCTGCCGTTCTTTTTCAAACCTCTTGGCTGACCAGGCTAACCAATGTTTGTACTTTTGAACATCTGCATCAGCGAAAGGAAAGAATGCGTTGTCTGCCAGCGCCTTTTTGTAGCGTGGATCCAGAATAGTAGCACAAATGTAATGCTGATCTGAGTTGATGTTTTTAAGACGTTCATCACCACGTAGGCGATGTAATAATTTCTCAGACAAAATGAAATGTTTTTTTTTTTTTTCATCTTTTTCAAACTCAGAAGAAACCGCCATCAGTTGGTGCTCCAGTATGCACAACAATGGGATAGCTTTTCCCAAATTACAGTCCTCCTGGCTGACTGCACGCGTGAAGAACTCAAAAGGACGAAGCATGTCTGTCAGGCTTTTAACTATGGCCCATTGCGCCTTACTCATCCGCAGGTCCTCCTTCTGAGATGTAGCGTCTGTCAAGAAATAGTGATCGAGTACCGTATACTGCTCATGCAGACGCTCAAGCATGTAGAAGGTTGAGTTCCAACGTGTTGCCACCTCCTGGATGAGTGCTTTCACTGGCATTCCACGTTGAAGTAGCAGTCTCCGCAGATGCTTCCGGGCCTTAAAAGAATGGCTGAAATGGTTGCACATTTTGCGGCAGGTGGCCATTACCTCGAACGCTGGACTCTCTTTATCACTCAAGAATTTTTGAACTACCAGGTTGATACAGTGCGCCAAACACGGCACTCTAACATGGTCACCCTGTAACATGGCCTTAACTACATTGGCGCCATTATCCGTGGAAACATAACCAATCTTGCGTTTTAGGGGGGATAGCATTGTCAAGACCTTTTTGTTAAACTCTTGCAAAAGGTTTTCTGCTGTGTGACTTTTCTCCAAGCCAAACATGGCTAGTGTTGCATGTTTCCGAGCAGCTTTGAAAACTTGGTCCGGGTCAACACCTGCGTTTAGCTTTGCTATAACACCTGAAAAAGAGACCCAGTGTGCAGTGATGCACATGTAATCATCGCCTGGGCCACTGGTCCACATGTCTGTTGTCAGATGTATTGTGTGAACAGCACTCTTCTGCAAAGCTGCCCCAATCGCCTGCAGCACATCTTCATGTAGTGCTGGAACCGCAACTCTGGCAAAATAGAACCGGCTCGGAACCTTCCATTTAGGGCAGAGCGTTGCAACTAATTCAAGAAAACCTACCGCTTCTACAAAAGAAAAAGGTAGAAGGTCCACAGCTAGCATTTTAGCCAGCTTAGTGTTATACAGACGCGTCAGTGGGTGGTTGCGTTCATATGGCACCTCTGAAGTAAGCATTGTTCTAATGTTGCCCTGGACCAAGCATTTACGGGCTGATAATGACTTCGTTGACCCAATTTTGCTCGCTGGTGAACTTTTGTGCGTTGGTGTCTCACTCGCTCCAACACTCTTAGTGTGCCTCACATTGGGTGTGCTGCTGAGAGGGGTACTGGGTGTAAGGGAAGTGTTTGACACGTCTTCTTCCTGCTCGTCAACATCAGATGAAACATCAACGTTTCCTTGATTTTGGCCTTTCTTGATCGCAGCTAGGTGCGCAAACCATTTGACAGCGTGCTTTCTCTCAAGATGACCACTCTGGCCGCCGGTACCATAGTTGCTACCTGGCTTACCACGACTAACTGCAAGCTTACAAAGGGTACAAATGGCAAACTTTGGATTTTTGGGACAAACAGTAAAGAAGTCCCAAACTGGGGACTTGAAGTGTCTGTGGGACCTGGAGGAGGCGGCGATACTGGTGGTGGTGGTCATGAAGCTAATGCCAGATGAAGTGGAGGATCTGGATTGGCCAACTTTTGTACGTTTTCCACTTTCACCGCCACTAATTAAGGTCGAGGTTGACGCAGGTCTCTTCTTGCCAGAAAGAAATATGGAAGCGGGACGAGTTGGTGTACTACTTAACTCCAATGATTGTGGTGTTTCCACTGCCTCCTCATCGATAACATCATCATCATCATCATCATGCGCAGCAGCTCTTCGGGCTAGGGTCAAAATGTCTGTTTGCTGCATGCCCGCTGGGGCTGCAGTGACCTTTATGATGACTGGGTCGTCGTTGGCAGAGTCTTCATCAGCAGCAGTATCCGCCACTTCTTGTTGAGCCTCATCACACTCCATAAGTCTGAGACTTTGGACGAGCTTCCTTTTACGCTTAAGTACCTTTGTTGGATCATGGTGTGCCTCACTCTCAGACGGCTGTGGTGCTGGTTCCCAAGTTTGATCCGTATCATCAGAAGGAGGTGTGCTTGAAGAAGATGTAGACACCACCCTTGATCTCTTCCTTGCTAGGGGTGTGGAAGACAATGAAGGATCATCAGGAGGAGTGGCTTCCTCAAATGATACCTCGCCTTGATTGTCGATTTCCTGATGTGCCCCTACTTCGGGAGGAACAACTATTGTGGGCACTTGTGACCCTCCATGCACCTCTGCTTGCGCATCTCCTTGCGCTGCCTCTCCTTCCACATGTACTTGGGCTTGTACTTGCACATGTGATTGTTGTTGCGGCTGTGGTTGTTCAACACTCGTCAGATGAGCTACAACAACCTGTGTTGATTGAGGGACATTGCTGCTGCTTTCTTGCGATGAGCCAACATCACTGGTCGATGGTGATTGAAGAACTATACTGGCTGCCTCTGCAGCACTCAAGGGCTTGGACTTAAGTTGGCGTGGTGGTGGTGGTGGCACTGAGCCCAATGGAGCGGGGGTGCTGCTGCCAGCTTGGTCCCCAGCAGATCCCGCTGCTGCTGCAGGCATACTTTTTTTTTTACTCCCAAAAAAAGGGGCGGGCGGCACACCAGTGTCCTTGGTAACTTGCTTCTTCTGCTCCTTACTGGCACCTTTCTTGCTAGAGGAGCTACGGGTTACTTTTTTTGGGGCCATCTTCTTCAGAGCAGGTCAGCAGGCAGCAGTTGCACGAGTTGCAGAGGGTTCTGTGTCCAGACGTGACGTCGCGTGACGTTATGCTGCACACACACACCGCTGCAGGACTTCTTCCTGGCACTGGTGGTTCTCTTGAGTCTTCTTGTGCACCTAAAAGCAATGGAAGACAGAGGAACATCAGTTCAGTTATACACCCCAAAAAATCGACAAAACACAGAAAAATGAGCACAATCCCATGCCATCCATGATGTTTACATTGAAGACACCCCACAGAAAGACTACGGACATGCAAGTATGCAACACTCACTACCCCTGGGCATAATGGATGAAAAGTAGGCAAAATAAGTGCAGGCCTCAGACACTGCCTCTCCTCAAAATGGCCCCTTACACCCCAGGCACATGTTGCCTGTACCAGCCAGCACTCAAGATGGCCACCACCACCACCCACATGACCAGTCCACATCAACAGTACACCCCCAAAAAACAGAAAAACAGCCAGAAATCACCACAATCCAACGCCATCCATGATGTTTACATTAAAGAGAGTGAGACCACACCACAGGCACACTCAGTCCATGCACCACCACCCCTGGGCAAAAGGCCACACCAGCAGCCCCCCAAAAACGACAAAAAACAATAAAATAAGCACAATCCCAGCCCATCCATGGCCTCTATTATGTTTACATTCAAGAAGACACCCCACAGAAAGACTAGGCCCATGCAACACTCACCACCCCTGGGCAAAGGGCCCCACCAGCAGGCCCAAAAAACGACAAAAAACAATAAAATCAGCACAATCCCAGCCCATCCATGGCCTCAATGGTGTTTAAATTCAAGAAGACACCCCTCAGAAACACTAGGCCCATGCAACACTCACTACCCCTGGGCATAATGGATGAAAAGTAGGCAAAATAAGTGCAGGCCTCAGACACTGCCTCTCCTCAAAATGGCCCCTTACACCCCAAGCACATATTGCCTGTAGCAGCCAGCACTCAAGATGGCCACCACCACCACCCACATGACCAGTCCACATCAACAGTACACCCCCAAAAAACAGAAAAACAGCCAGAAATCACCACAATCCAACGCCATCCATGATGTTTACATTAAAGAGAGTGAGACCACACCACAGGCACACTCAGTCCATGCACCACCACCCCTGGGCAAAAGGCCACACCAGCAGCCCCCCAAAAACGACAAAAAACAATAAAATAAGCACAATCCCAGCCCATCCATGGCCTCTATTATGTTTAAATTCAAGAAGACACCCCACAGAAAGACTAGGCCCATGCAACACTCACCACCCCTGGGCAAAGGGCCCCACCAGCAGGCCCAAAAAACGACAAAAAACAATAAAATCAGCACAATCCCAGCCCATCCTTGGCCTCAATGGTGTTTAAATTCAAGAAGACACCCCTCAGAAACACTAGGCCCATGCAACACTCACTACCCCTGGGCATAATGGATGAAAAGTAGGCAAAATAAGTGCAGGCCTCAGACACTGCCTCTCCTCAAAATGGCCCCTTACACCCCAAGCACATATTGCCTGTAGCAGCCAGCACTCAAGATGGCCACCACCACCACCCACATGACCAGTCCACATCAACAGTACACCCCCAAAAAACAGAAAAACAGCCAGAAATCACCACAATCCAACGCCATCCATGATGTTTACATTAAAGAGAGTGAGACCACACCACAGGCACACTCAGTCCATGCACCACCCACCACCCCTGGGCAAAAGGCCACACCAGCAGCCCCCCAAAAATGACAAAAAACAATAAAATAAGCACAATCCCAGCCCATCCATGGCCTCTATTATGTTTAAATTCAAGAAGACACCCCACAGAAAGACTAGGCCCATGCAACACTCACCACCCCTGGGCAAAGGGCCCCACCAGCAGGCCCAAAAAAACGACAAAAAACAATAAAATCAGCACAATCCCAGCCCATCCATGGCCTCAATGGTGTTTAAATTCAAGAAGACACCCCTCAGAAACACTAGGCCCATGCAACACTCACTACCCCTGGGCATAATGGATGAAAAGTAGGCAAAATAAGTGCAGGCCTCAGACACTGCCTCTCCTCAAAATGGCCCCTTACACCCCAGGCACATGTTGCCTGTACCAGCCAGCACTCAAGATGGCCACCACCACCACCCACATGACCAGTCCACATCAACAGTACACCCCCAAAAAACAGAAAAACAGCCAGAAATCACCACAATCCAATGCCATCCATGATGTTTACATTAAAGAGAGTGAGACCACACCACAGGCACACTCAGTCCATGCACCACCCACCACCCCTGGGCAAAAGGCCACACCAGCAGCCCCCCAAAAACGACAAAAAACAATAAAATAAGCACAATCCCAGCCCATCCATGGCCTCAATTATGTTTAAATTTAAGAAGACACCCCACAGAAAGACTAGGCCCATGCAACACTCACCACCCCTGGGCAAAGGGCCCCACCAGCAGTCCCAAAAAAAAGACAAAAATCAGCACAATCCCAGCCCATCCATGGCCTCAATGGTGTTTAAATTCAACAAAACAGTTGTATCATGCACCCCTAACCAACCCTGGTCCTACTGGATACTGTGGCTACCCACAATATAATTTATTTAATGTTCTGAAAAAGTTCCAAAATTTTACTTGCAGCAACTGTAATGCCCCAAACAAACTTACTTGTGAAAGTTGATTTCTAATCCAAAAGTGATCCAAAGACAGTCAAAAAGGCCTCAAATCCAAATATCCAGCAGCACCCACAAAAAGTAATCCTTCCAGCTCCAGATCCAAATGAAAGTGACCAGGAGATGGACAAAGCACTGGGAGGAGCCTGCTGGACAGGAACAGGAAGTTGGAGACTGTGGGGCACTTCCTTCCTCCCCCCCCCCAAAATGGACTCCTTGCAAAAAAAAAAAGCCATGCAAATGTCAACCTGAGGAGTGATTCTGATAAAAATCATAATTTTCTGAAGGTTTATCCTGTTTGCTGGTGATTTTCTTGTGCGAAATTGCAAAATCTCTATTTCGCAAGTGCGAGATTGTTCCTTTCCGCCGCAACTACGTGTTCGCAATTGCGAACTCTCGCGAGGTGTGCTGTGCAAGGTGGCAAGCCGCGAGTACGTATTCGCGGGCGACAAACTCCCGCGGGAACACGCAGCAAGATCTAAAATGGCGCGTCACTCGCAAAGAAAAACAACTCGGCAAACGCTAAAATGACGGAAAGTGAACGCCGTGCACCACGCCGCGCGCCGCAACCAAGCAAAAAATCCGCCGCAAGCGGATTGCGGATTTGCCGAAAATCCGAAAAATCCGCGAGCGGAGCGGATTTTACGCCCATGCTTAGATGTCAGTACCCGCCAGAAAATAGCTTGGTCTAAAGCAGTAAATTTGTCATATTAAAGAGAAAAGTGGTTATTTTTTTTAAGGGACAACAATAAGGAATAAAGCAAGATGGCTGGTAGTTAGGTATGGGCTAACCAGGTTGGATTGTCGCTATGGTAAGCATACCTTAGTTTAGATGTGCAGTTGTGGTCCATGAAAAACTTGTGAAAGAACAGTAGACAACACGTTAGCTATAAAGCCATTGTTGAACATAGAATGCAAATACCAGATTTGAAAAAATAGCAATGCTCTTTGTAGAAGGGATCTGACAAAAAGTGTATCCATCATGCTGAAAATGCATTGTGGTATATGAGACTGGGTAGCTCAAAGGTGCACAGGAATCTAGGACATTGTCCTTTAAGAGGAGAAATTTGAAGAAAGCATAGAGTAGTAGTATAACAGGGTATGCACCACAAACTATGGAAAAGGGTTTTGGTAAAGCTTTTGTTGTGCAGGATTGTGGCCCTTTAAATGGGGAAATGCGGTTTTTAAAATAGAAGCAGTCATCAAATTAAGGTATGGTAAGGTTAAGAAAAATAGGAGCTTAGTGGAAGCTAGTAGGGGAAAGTGGAAAAAATGCTGGAGAGCCTAGATCTGTCCCGGTACGGACGTGTTTATTTGTAGTTTGTGCTGAATGGTGCTAGGAGCAGCGAGGTGTACGCTGAGATATCGTGCGTTTCAGAAAGTTGCTGCAAGTGAAAGAAGGAGTGCTAAGAATAGAATTGGGAGGATGCTATATTGGAATGGTGTGGTCCGATAACCAAATGCATTGAAATTTTTTAAGGGATTTATAAGGTTAGGATAAGAGAAAAGTGGAGTTTATAATCCAATATATAGAGACACTATTTTGTAATGAAGTAACTGAGGAAATGTATGGAATGTGGGTACAGAGGTATTGCAGTAGTATAGATAGTGTTGCTGTTAGAATAATAAGAAAGCAAGCAATAGTGACAAGAAATTGAAAAAAGAGCATTACACAAAAGGTTTCACGATGTACATTTGTATCCAGAGTGAGAAACGTAACAAGATGGAAAAATGGTTTTCAAGGGAACATCTTCAAGGTTAAGACCATATTGAGCAAGAATATGACACAAACTATATTATAATTTCTACATGTAAAATTGAAATATATAGTTCAGTAGTGCGGTGCAGATACAAATGTGAACGTTATACAGATATAATGAGCGGCACTAGACTGGAAAAAGTGAACAAGTAATGTAACTAGTCAATGAATAAGGTGATGAGAGGAGTCTGTCATCCACCCTGTGGTGAACATGACACCAACGGAAATTTGTTAGTGGGCCTTCAGTAATATTTTTACCGTACCTTAGGTGACAGTGAGTTGGCTGAACTTTTCAACGATGATAGTCCATTTGTCACAATGTTTGGGTTTTGTGGTGAAATTGAGCAGGTCCAGGTTAGTCCTTGCTCACCAGACCCTGGTCTTAGCCTTCATGCAGGAATCATGATAGTGTACATTGAAGTTAGCTAAGAGAAACTAAGAAGGATTCCGAAAATGTAAGTCTCTTCAGTCAGAAATAAGGTTTGGAACACTTACTTGAATGATCAGGCTCAATGTGGCCTGTTACTTTAAATGGTGACACTATACAGCAAATATTTAAGTGCATCCCTGAAATAAATGGGATACCGGTCCAGGATCTGCTAAAGGTAAGGTTCCAACTGTTTGCATTGTATAGCATAATGAATTATTACTTTAAAATATGTTTTCATTCCATTAGATGAACATTTTGGTGGCTGATGAATTTGAACAGTAATATCCCAATATATTGTGTCCAACTGAATAAAGAAACTTGGGACAATATTTTCGAATAAGTGATAAAAAAAACTCTCCCAGTGATGAGTTCTACAGGTTAAATTCTTGATGACTAGAACACATAATAGATCGTTTAAATGAATAGATTCTTGGTTGTGTGTCTGCATTCAAAGCAGGGGCAAATTCTAACACGTGCTGTTAAGTTAACAAAAAGCAAACTTATTTATTCCACCTGATATCTAAATATGTCAGGCTGAAATACAGACAGTGGTTCATATAAATCCAAGCCGATTGTACTACCACGAGATCCAAGTCAAAATGTCTCACCCTTCGACTGACATTATTTGGGCTGCACAGTTTCTGTGGTAATGCCAAGTATAAAAGTTATGTTCTCTGGAGCAATAAAATATAATTAAAACTCCAAAGTGGAAGAAGTCCATACTTCAAAATCTCTATTTCACTGAGACGGACCATAAATAAAGTCCAGAACATGGACACCCACAAACATTTTCCCAGGGGTGACAAAAGTTGGTCTGTGATGTGACCGAGGGCGGTCGGGGATGGGGAGGGGTTTGTGATAAGGTGCGTGTAAGGGAAGCGAGCCATATACACCTGTTGTCAGAATTGATTAACGCAAAAACAAAAACTTGGTCCTTGTTTAATTTCACTTTCCCTCCTCTTTCTAAATTATCACCTATGAAGACCTCAAAATCCATGACTTCAGGATGTGCGCTATACAAAACCTTCTCCTGTGTTTAATTTAATAAACTATATGTTGTTCATGATGTATAATGGAAACCCCGGCCCCTAAATAGTGCACATAACAACTGACTTGCCTCTTAGTACACTATTGGCATTGTTATGGGGGGGAGGGGGAGGGGGAGGGGGGGAATAAATGTTTCTAAATTTATGTTGGAAAACTATCCCTTTTAAAAAAATACTTCTCAATGCACAGATAATCTGATGAACTAAGGTGAAAAGGTTCTGCATATTAATGAAATACACTATTTAAATTATTAACAGACTTGATAATACTTTTAAACTTTTGCCACAAGATGTCTTTATAAACACCGTTCCTAAAGTTAAGTGGTGCCAGACACCCTAGTTACTTCCTTTCTTTAACTGCAATGAACCGTTAAATAAAGAAATTCTCTTTTATTTAACATCTTTTTCATGTTAGTGCTGAGTCCAGTAAACAGCAGCCCTGTGCTGCTGTTGACCCGGGGGCCGCATGTAAAGGTCAGGAGGGCAGTGTGCGGCCCCCGGCTGTACTTTGAGTATCACTGGTCCAGAACAAGTGGTAATGCCCCCTAGCATCTTGAGCCAGATTCGAAAGAGCAGGTCTGTGCGCTGTGGTGCTGGCGTTTGTGAGATGGTTACAGGATTAGGATGCGTTGAGCGTGATCATTTGCCATTGCTGAAAAAAGCTGTATAAAGTTTACATCTTAGAACAAACAAATATTTGATTGGAAACAGTCACATACATAACGACTGTCTGAATGGACATCATTTAGGGGTTGCCAAAGGTCACAGCTGCGACCCCTGGCTTGAACCTTGCAACCCTAGTGCTCAGAGGTGGCAAAACCAATGTCAAGCACACAGGGGCAGTTCATTTGTATTGTCTTTGGTGATCTGCTCTCATTGTTTTCTTGATATTTTAATTAGATTTATAGTGCACTATTCACTATTAGTGTAATAAAAAAATGAGCACCATGATCTGCAACAACACTTTCGCTGGCAACTGAGGATGAGTGTTGAATAATGTAAGTGAAAGTAAGAGGTAGTGAGTAAGTGTAACTGTGAGTGAAATTGAGTCAAAGTCACTAAGTATAATGAAGAGTGATTGCAAGTGAGCTTAAGGGAGAAAGTATTAGATGAGTGAGTGAAAGTGTATGTTGTGTGAATGAATGAGGGAGAATAAGTCAGTGATTTAGTGAGAGTGAATGAGAATCATGAAACGAGTGTATGATTGAGTGTGAGTGTAAGTAAGCGAGAAAGTATGAGTGAGTCAGAGTAAGAATGAGTGTGAGGCAGGGTTAGAGTGAACCAAATCAATCAATCAATCAATCAAAGCATTTGTATAGCGCACTACTCACCCGGAGGGTCTCAAAGCGCTTAGGGGGGGGGGGGGTCCGCTACTGCTCGAACAGCCAGGTCTTGAGCTGCTTCCTGAAGGCGAGGTGGTCCTGGGTCAGGCGGAGGTGGGTCGGGAGGGAGTTCCAAGTCTTGGCGGCGAGGTAGGAGAAGGACCTTCCCCCTGTGGTGGCTCTTCGGATGCAGGGGATGGCAGCGAGGGCGTGGCCGGTCGATCGAAGCTGGCGTTTGGGAGCGTAGAAGTTGAGGCGGCTGTTGAGGTATCCTGGGCCTTGGTTGTGCAGGGCTTTGTGTGCGTGGGTGAGGAGACGGAAGGTGATTCTCTTGTTGACCGGGAGCCAGTGCAGGTCTCTCAGGTGTCCGGAGATGTGGTTGCGACGGGGGATGTCCAGGATGAGTCGTGCTGAGGCGTTCTGGATCCGCTGGAGTCTCTTCTGGAGTTTGGCGGTGGTTCCGGCGTAGAGGGAGTTGCCGTAGTCCAGTCGGCTGGTGACGAGGGCCTGGGTGACCGTCTTCCTGGTCTCGGTGGGGATCCACCGGAAGATCTTGCGTAGCATGCGTAGGATGTTGAAGCACGACGAGGAGACGGCGTTGACTTGTCTGGTCATGGAGAGGGAGGAGTCCAGGATGAAACCCAGGTTGCGTGCGTGGTCTGTTGGTTTGGGTGCGCTGCCTAGGGCGAGGGGCCACCAGGAGTCGTCCCAGGCGGAGGGTGAGGATCCCAGGATGAGGACTTCCGTCTTGTCCGAGTTCAGTTTCAGGCGGCTGTTCTTCATCCATTTGGCTACCTCTTTCATCCCTTCGTGTAGGTTGGCTCTGGCGGTGGTGGGGTCGTTGGTGAGGGAGAGGATCAGCTGGGTGTCGTCGGCGTAGGAGATATTGTTGAGGTTGTGCTGGCGTGCGATGGCTGCGAGGGGACTCATGTAAACGTTGAAGAGGGTTGGGCTGAGCGAGGAGCCTTGAGGAACGCCGCAGATGACTTCGGTGGCTTCTGATCTGAACGGGGGAAGGCGGACTCTCTGTGTCCTTCCGGCGAGGAAGGAGGTGATCCACTCCGGTGCCTTCTCCTGGATTCCGACGTTGCTGAGGCGCTGTACTAGGGTACGGTGGCAGACAGTGTCGAAGGCCGCGGAGAGGTCTAGGAGGATGAGGGCCGCTGTTTCTCCGTTGTCGAGCAGGGCTCGGATGTCATCGGTTGCTGCGATCAGGGCGGTCTCGGTGCTATGGTTGGCCCGGAAGCCAGATTGCGAGAGGTCGAGGGATCCGTTCGTCTCGAGGAAGGCGGCCAGCTGCTTGTTGACGGTCTTCTCGATTACTTTTGCGGGGAACGGGAGCAGCAAGATGGGTCGGTAGTTCTTGAACTCAAGAGAGTGAATCAGAATGAATGAATGCTAGCGGCTAACGAGTATAAATGAATGAGAGCGAGCTAGTATGAATGTGTGTGAGTTGAATGTAAGTGACCATGAGTAAGAATGTGGTGTTATACGTACAAGTCTACCATCGGCCTTGGCACACTGAGGGTCATTGTTGGCTTATGGAGGCTACCATTGCAAAATACTGGCACTAGCATACTGGAGGCAATTCCTAGCATGACACGCGCCTGCAACAAAATACTAGCACTGACATGGTAGGCAAGCTTGGCATAATGGGCACCCATGGTAAAATACAAGTACTGGCATACTAGAGATGGTTATTACCATATGAACCACCTGCGAAAAAATGCTGGTCTTGGCACATGCCATGGCATATGGGAGGGGAATTAATAACAAAATGCTGACCCTGACATACCAGAGTTAATTTTTAACAGAAGAGAATTCTATGCTACATAGATGACATTAATAGCAAAATTGTGGCATGGACATATTCAATGTAATTTTTTACATAAGGGTCAACAATGGCATATGAGTGCCACCCATGACAAAATGCGGGCCTTGGCATAGTGGAGGCAATTGTTGACATTGGGGGTCACATGGAGCACATTTTGAAAAAATAAATTAAGTCAACTCCTGGGAAACCATGAAAGGACATGAATATTTCATGAGTTCTGTGACAGAGCCCATGGCTTTTTAGCAAAGGCATGTGAAAACTGTGCTTTAAAATTCCCCATATGACCAGATTTTTTTCTTAATTTTCTCAGGGGAGAAAACTGCCTTGAGACCTCTAGAAGAGGCTAGGCTCACTCGCTTCTCTCCTTCACTACAAATCAGAGCAAGTAATACACCCCACCACTTCCCAAGATATACCATTGCCCTTACGTAGGTGATCTATAAAACACACCGTTGTCAGTATTGTGCTATTATATTAGTCATGCAGTTATTATTGAACTTCATCAATGGTAATTATCTGATTTCAAGCCATGTGACATCACTTTCTAGGATGAATCTGGATTATATGATGTCACTTCCTGTAATGTCATTAAGGCCAAGGGGTGTGTGACATCACTTCTGCTACTCCTGGTATTTTGATGAATTGACGGCCACGAGTGTCTGAAACTGTTGAACTCTCCTACCGCAGTGATTACCCTGGGTTTGATTATCTGTCATCTAGGTCTCGTGCTGTGGCACTAGCTGCAAATCTGAATTACACAAGCAATGACGTGTCAGTCTCTTCTTGTGCAATTTACATCCACTTATTTATGAGCAATGAAATGAATAGGGAAGTCTTGGGCAATTGTAATGATATTCGGTGCACGCTGTGTGACTGTTAGCACTAAAATATATCTAGATGTTTATTTGTGTATTGATCTGCACATACTTATACTTTCAAGTAATTTATTTGGTATAATAGTCTGATGACTACATGATGATGAAGTTACTTATTCTTGCTATGTTTTCACCTGTCAGAACACAGTAAAGGGCTTTCTTTTCCCCTCTCTGCAGGGCCTGTGATCTACAGAATGCTGATGTACCCTCCCACCCGCCGAGCCCTCATAGTGGGTTGTGGTCTACAGATGTTCCAGCAGCTGGCAGGCATCAACACCGTCATGTATGTATTGATTTATAAGTAGATTAATAAGAGCAATCACTGCAGCACTTTCTTCGGCTCGTATTTTGTCATATTTCCTTTTTTTGTTATGTTTGCAGTATTTATGGAACAAAACATGTGGTAGTCTATTGGAACATGTACTTCTCCTCCTGTCTTCCAGTGAAGGGAGCCTAAAAGCTATTTGGGAAATAGCCAGTTGTTTAGGTTATGTAAGGGTAAGATGTTCCGGCTGTTTTAGTACTTTCTGGAATGGAGGTCTGCTGTTGGATGGCTTTGGCAATGCGTATTGACAATCCAGTGCGTGCACATGCACCAAAACACATGCCCACACATGACGGTAATCTTGAAATGTGTCTTCTTTGAAAGAAAACCTAATCCAAGTTGGTCACACAGGCATGCGTTGTGACACATGCGTACACAAGCAATGTGATTCAGGTTGCGTGATGTTTGCACATGCATGCGCCATTACCTTAACATGGGGGATGCGATTTTGCAGGTGCTAGGCCGTGGAAAAAAGATGACAACAGTAAAAAAAAATATATAGGATCTGAGATGGCAAGCGGGCGGGGGGTGTTGGTGGGGGGGGTGCAGGGCAAGGGCAGACTCGAAAAATAAACATTCGCAAAGAAAGTAGCCCCGTAGAATTGTGACGATGCTGGATCCCCATTAAAATGTAGCAATTTAAAAAAAATAACAGGAGATGTGAGATGGAAAGTGGAGAATGGGGCATTTTGGGGGGAGGGGATGAGCTTAAAATGAAGTGTACTTAGAGCATGAAGCAAGTGTCCCGGAAGAACTTTGCATAGCTGGGCTGTCATTAAAAAGAGAAAATTACATTTGGACACAGGTGGAGATTGGTGAGAAAAAAAAGTGGAAGAGGAAAGCAGAACTCGGGGGTGATGAAAAGGGGGGAAAAGCAGGGGAAAAAGTGCATTCCCATGGAATGTGCAAGAGTATGCAGTGGAATGACACAACTTTCCCAATCAGAACACTGTGAAACCAAAATGCTTGTGGGTGGAACAAACGCAAGAAAGAGGGAAAGCCATTGATTCAAGAGCAGACAACTGAAATAGGCAACCAAGTCATCCAGTCATGAGCAAGCGGCTGACACAAAACCCACTCTAAGTATATATGCTATGTATTGGAAAAAAATCGGTTTGCCTAGCAGTATTGTACTGTATTATTTATTGTCTTATTAATAAAAAAATCATTACAAACAGCACAAGATTAAAAAAACACAATTTTCCAGTAAGCTACTCTCTCTGAGGCGAATATAAGATAGCGCAGTCGATAAAATTATCAAGGATAATTCAATGTCAATCCATCAAATCGATGTAAGGAATAAAGAAGCTTAATGTAATCTCAATTATTAAAATTCAACTTCTTAATACAAGGAATATATATATATCAATACTAGTAATTTAAGTTAAAGATTTAAACATTCTTCCGGACAAGGCCAGAAACTTAACAAACCGGAAAATCATTAGACTTGATTTCCCTGATAAACAGAGCTTAACAGCTTGACGACATGTTCTCATTCCTGTTTTTAAAAAGAATGGCTTCAAAAGAATATAACTGGCATCAAGGAGATAGGGAGAGACACAAACTATGTGCAACAACGTTTCTTGAGTGTAACCTCAAAGTCTGCAGTAATTAGATGCCCATTCTTTTTTTTTTTGTTGAAACTTTTTATTAATTTTATAAATACAAACACAAACAATTTGCAAGGAAAAAGAGAAAGAAAAGACAGCAATATAAACAACGTTGCATTACATGGTGTGAGAGCGGGAAGGTCAACCAATGAGCGTATGTTCTATCAAGAAAGAGTCTCGCATGGGGGGGGGGCAGAAGGAACAAAATATATCCAATATACAGTAGTAAGTGGAGGAAACCTCGGGTTACGGGGACGTAGATGCAACATCTGGGTCAGGGAGAGGGGGGAACATATATCGCCACGGTAAGTGTTCCACTGAGTCCATATCTTCCCCCATTTTCGGGGGGTACCCCGAGAAATATATACAGTTTTTTCCCTGAACATGCACCAGTCCATGTTTTGTTTCCATTTCCGAATCCCGGGTGGTCCCTGAGCGCCCCACAGTTGCGCAATGTCTCTTTTAGCGATCATATTGCCCAAGGTCACCCATCGAAGCTGCGAAACGGAGTAGTCGTTCGGTTCCCATACATTCAGCAAGCATCTCCTAGCCTCCGGCATCGATCGCACCCCCGTAACCTCACTCATCACCTCGTGCACACGGGTCCAGAATCGCACTACCTCAGGGCACTCCCAAATGATATGGAAAAAGGTGCCCAGGAGACCGCATCCACGCCGACACAAACCATCCACAGAAAAGCCCATGTGCACCAAACGGGGACCAGTCACATACACTCTATGTAGGATTTTAAGTTGCACAAATCTAAGGCGCGCCTGGATGGCCACCTCTTTAGGGGAGGAGATCGCCGCCTGCCAGTCCTCATCGTCCAGCTCCAGCCCATCACCAATCCAGACCTCTCTAAGGCGAAGCAGGAGATCAGACCTGGAGTTGATCAACTTTTTATATATAAGCGAAATCGTACTATCCGGAACATGTCCGTCCAGTACCCTGTCCTCAAGCGGGGACGACTCCGGAATCTCCACACCCGAAGGGAAGACCGAGAGCACCGCGTGGCGGACCTGCGCATAGCGAAAAAATTCGCGATCGCTCAGAGCGTACTCAGTTTTCAATTCCTCAAACGTCTTTATTCTCCCCTTAGTCCAAACATCATCAATCCTGCTGATACCTATCAAGTCCCACCTATCAAACCCCTTCGACTGCCAGAGAGAGCCAAGTCTATCGGATGCATACAGTGGGGTGGCACGAGTTAATTTATCAGTCCACCCAAGCGCCATGGAAGCATGTCTCCACACCTGGACAGCCGTCCTAGTGGGGCCCGTTACGTTTCGAGGGGTGAGTCTCGAGTAGTAGATGCCCATTCTTGAATCCAGTTCGATATACCTTGGTTGGGTAGCTAACAAGGGGTAATTTTAAGAAGATATCCCTCATGCGTGAAGGAAAATAGGTAGACATATGAGGCTGTATTTTCCAGTTTATCAAATACATTTATAAATGACCAGGCATGTTTATTTGCTGTCAGAGTACCCTTGTAAGCTATAAACGAAAGTACTTTTATTCTCCTGTTCAAAAAATATTTAGGAGATGCTCTAGTCAAGAATTATACCCCAGCACATGTAATTTTCAAGAGACAATCTTTTCAGAGGTTTGTAAAAACACACAACAAAGTGGATGGATTATATCAATTCTTTCTTCTATTTAATTAGTCTTCCTGATGTCAGGCGTTCTCGTTTTCCAAGCCAACACGTGTTTCGTCGCCTCTTGTAAAAAATTAGTACATGCGACTTGTTCACGGCTAAGTTAAAACATATATATGCACAGTGTGAGGTTTTCATGTAGTCAAACAACGTAAAAGCACAATTTGTAAGTAAGACAAACAAATGTGCCCCCAGGGAAAATCTCCTAGTGTTACTCCTTGTGCCCAACTTTGAAATACAAGGACAGTTTATTCGTGCATGCAGCAAAATATTGAGTGCTGAGTGACTTCATTTGTCAGCATGCAAATTCTTCATAAGAGTACGCATATATGTTACATCGTACATTAATATCATTGCAAAACCAGTGCTTGTGAATTTTCTGTTGATTATGTGTTGGGGAATAGCCATATATGTATTCCTACACTGCCGTATCACCAGAGACACAAATACGTCACCCAGTGACAAACCCGTTTTGAAGAACGTGAGACAGATCCTTAAAGTCCCTGTTCACCCTCACCATATATAGTGATCAGGCATAAAAGTTGGTTGGGGCAAAGTCCATACACTGACCTGTACGTATTCCCAGTATTGTAGTCTGTGAATACAAAATATGATAATATCTGTACACCAATATGTTCCTCATATTCTCACTATTATCCGTAATTTGCAGTCACAAAATTCAGAATATCAAAAGTACCTTTCATGTGGCGATAATTCCAGGCCACATGGTCCCGTGGCGTGAGGTGAGCTTCCAAAATTATCCAAAACAGTATTTGCAAGTAATAAGCAGTTCCGCCCCTAGCCGGTCTCCAGAATCTATATGTGACAATAAATCAGAATGCCCACTCTTAGTAAAGCACTTAGTTCAAAAGCCCGTTTTAATTAGTTAAGTCTCGCTTGCTCACACTAGAAAGCATGCTCACTATCTTTAATTAAGTCGCTCTTAACTGGCAATAAATGCGAACGCCCAGTCTCCGTAACGCTCTATGTCCACAAAACCATTTTTAGTAGCGTAAAAATTACTCAGTAGCACGGGACAACAAGCTCGGTATTTTTTGCTAATACACTCTTTACTGGCACAAGATACGTGCTCCAGTGAAGTTTCCCACACCTCCTTACCTCTTCTGCACGACCAGGCGCCTATCTCGCGTCCTCTGTCCCCACGCCGGTATACTCGAGTGCGAGTACCGGCATTTCTCTCGATCGCCGGGAAACAATACTTCCCGGTCATGTGATCACATAAGGAAACGTGATCACGTGTGTGTCCCAGCATGGGCGCCATCTTAGAGTGGTCAGAGTGTTCTTATATCTTTTGTAAGAAACATGTATTCCTGTATATTAAAGGTCAGTGGCTACTTCCCGCATTTCGCTTTCAAACAAACAACAATTTATGGAATTTATTCAAGTGTAAATCCTAATGAAATATAGAAATATAGGGGAATGTAGCCATTGTAATGCCATTATTGTCATCACGCTCAATATTGGTAACAGTAAAGCATGTCACTGCCCCACTACCCACATTATCACCTTTATTTCGTTCAGGTCCTGTGTAAGTGGGGACCTTCCCAAACATGTTACCCTCACGATTCTGGACTAATTCGGACCTGTGTCTAGAAAACAGTCTGTTCCAAGTATCCGAGGTGTGATGCTTGTACCCTGTTTCCATGGTCATCGCTCTGCAATTCTGTGTGATGTAGTGCATCACCTATTCGAACAGCCTATCAAACAACTATTCATTCCTGTTGATATTATGTGTATGCTTTGTTCACTATATATATAAATTATCAGTGACTATTCCGTGTGAGTGACATTTTATAATATGCGGGCATGTTTAAAATCCATACCCAATAACACAAAGATACAATATTAATTCACTTTTGTAATTGTGCTTGGTTTCAGGTTACCTCAGATTACACGCAAATTCCATTTTATATTACTGCAGCACTCAAATATTGCGGGCACACTCAGAGGTTGGTACGCTCATCTGCCTAGGAAATAATGCATCTCATGGTCAACATTCATCCCTGTCTCAGTCGCCCGTACTTTTAATATCCAAGATTCTTCATTCCTACAAAGTTGTAGTTCCCTGTTACCCCCCTCGGGTGACTCATTGCTTGCTCTATACCAAAAAAAGAGAAATCTTTGTGTTTTCCTTGTGCGTGGCAGTCCACAGTGTGTGTAGAGATGGGGTATCTGCGGTCACTTTGTTTAACCGCCCTCATGTGCTCCCCAATTCTCTCGCGTAGTGGTCTTATAGTACTTCCCACGTATATTTTGTGGCATCTGCATACTATTATATAAACTACAAAGTTCGTGCTGCAGTTTATATTTGTTTTGATCATATATCGTTTCCCATCCGGGCCCTTAAAATCTAGTTTCTTGTTCTGGGCCCATTTGCAAACGGTGCAGCGACCATACCCAAAAAATCCAATCAAGCAATAAGTCAGCCAGTTGGTGTTGGTTCTTTGTGTAGGATAACTAGGACTTAGGATGTTCCTGAGGCATATTCCTCTCCTATATGTTATCTCTGGTTTTTTGCTAATAGCATCTGTCAGTGTACTGTCCTCCTTTAAAATGTGCCAATGTCTGTTCATGATTTTGCTAAGGAAACTCGAGAGGTCGTTGTAATTTGTGATCATTCTAATTTTGGTGTCTGTTTTCCTCTTTCTAGTATTTTCTCTCACGGTAACTTTTCTATAGGTATTTTCTATTCTTCTCAGTGCCTTGTCTAGAGTAATTCTGTCAAAGCCCCGGTGTTTAAAGCATTGTGTCATTGCATCCGTACATGCTCTGAAGTCAGTTTCCGAGTTGCAATTGCGCCTTGCTCGTACATATTCTCCAAAAGGAATTGCTTTTATTTGGTATTTGGGGTGGGCGCTTGAAGCATGCAAGATAGCATTGCTTGCCGTGCTCTTGCGGTAAAGTCTACTGTGAATTTGGTCATTTTTGACATATAATTCTATGTCAAGAAAGGTTATCTTCTCTTTGCTATACTCATACGTAAATCTGATGTTAGAAGTGCTGTTATTGAGGTGTTTGACAAAGTCTATTAGTTTTTCCATGTAACCTGTCCAGACCATCAGGCAGTCATCGATGTATCTGCCCAGAATAAAATGGAGTCAGACCAACTAGAGCCCTCTGGGCCCCAGATCCACCGCTCCTCGAGCCAACCCATGAACAGTTTGAGGGTGAGAATCTGGATCCAATGGCCACACCCTGTTTCTGTATGTACCATCTGTCTTTAAACAAAAAAACATTATTGACAAGAATCAATTCTATCATCGATATAAGTATCTCTGTTTGTTCCCAAGTGCTCGCTGATCGTGTACTTAGTATCTTTCTAATGGCTGTCAGTCCACATTCCTTTCTAATGCTCGTATAAAGGGCAGTCACGTCCAATGTCACCAGTGTCATATCTTTGTCCCAAGTAATGTCTGAGAGGAGACCCAGAACGTGTTTCGTATCACGTATAAATGATGATACATTATATACTAATGGTTTCAGAAAAAATGTCTACATACTGTGACAATTTTTCGGTTGGTCCCTCGATCCCTGATATTATGGGCCTCCCTGGTGGAAATGGAAGGTTTTTGTGAACCTTCGGAAGAGTGTAGATGCAAGGGTATTTAGGCCAGTCAACCCTCAGATAGCTATACTCCTCTTCATCCAACAGGCCCATTCCATGCCATTGTTTGAGGTGCCTAATTATATTGTCACTCAGTTTCCAATTGGTTTGGTGGAAAAGGGGTTCGTAGCACTCCAAGTCCCCTAGTTGTGAGAGGATCTGGTTCTCATAGTCCATGCTGGTCATGATAACAATATTTCCCCCCTTATCCGCCTCCTTAATGGTTATACTTTATGTCATTTCTGATTTCCTTAAGCGAGAGTCTCTCCCCCCTTGTCAGGTTGTCATTCACTATTTGTTGTGGGTGTTTCTTGGCGTCATATTTATCTAAGTCATTAAGTACAAGTTTGTGGAAGATGTCAATGTTGTATCTAGTGTGTAGGGTAGGTGTTCATTTAGATGTATTCTATAAACCACTTGCAATCTGTTCATTACTTATCATATTCAAATCCTGCATGATAATATCTGTAGTCACTATCTCATCTTCGCAATCAGTAAGAGACAGTAAAAGTCTAGTGTCTAAAATCTCTTGGATAGTGATTTCACTCAGAACATGTTCTTGCTGCTCAATATTCATACCTTTATTTGCTTTATTATACATCATAAAATGTTTTTTTATCTTCATTTTACGCATGAATTTAAACAAATCAATTTTCAAATTAACAACATTGCCATAATTCCTGGGACAAAAACTCAAACCTTTTTTCAGAAGAGACATATCATCGCTTGACAGGGATCTATCTTGATAGATTGATAATATTCACATCATCTACTTTCTCTTGTGCCATGACCTTGTCCTCATACCTTGTTTCTCCTCTCCTGTTCCCCCCTCTTTTACCTCTCCTTGTCTTGAGCATATTATAGGGCGGCGATTCTGTTCCCTCTTTTTATTCTTAAAACCTCTTTTAAAAAACGATTTTCATCACCTGTTATGTCTGTGGTGCTCAGACCCACTGGTGACCGGTGTATCCAGTGAGGTAGTACTGGAACTAATGGAGGCTGCAGTTGTCGGTGTTGTACTGTCATCTTTCGTGACCAAATGATTGTATTTTTTTGCAAAGGTGAAAATTCTACCATTTTGGTAGTCCACCTCATCTCTTTTAAGTTTTTTTTTTGCGCATCTTGATTTCAGACAGATGGCATTTCATGATGTCATCTAAGATGTTGTAATTTTTCTCAGTTGCTTCCGAGCTTGTTGTCCCGTGCTAGTGAGTAATTTTTACGCTACTAAAAATGGTTCTGTGGACATAGGGCGTTACAGAGACTGGGCGTTCGGCTTCATTGCCAGTTAAGAGCAGGTTAATTAAAGATAGTGAGCATGCTTTCTAGTGCGAGCAAGCAAGACTTAACTAATAAAAATGGGCTTTTGGACTAAGTGCTTTACTAAGAGTGGGCATTCTGATTTATTGTCACATATAGATTCTGGAGACCGGCTAGCGGTAGAACTGCTTGTTACTTGCAACTACTGTTTTGGATAATTTTGGAAGGTCACCTCACGCCACAGGACCATGTGGCCTGGAATTATCGCCATATGAAAGGTACTTTTGATATTCTGAATTTTGTGACTGCAAATTGCGGATAATAGTGAGAATATGAGGATCCTATTGGTATACAGATATTATCATATTTTGTATTCACAGACTATAATACTGGGAATACGTACAGGTCAGTGTATGGACTTTGTCCCAACCAACTTTTATGCCTGATAACTATATATGGTGAGGGTGAACAGGGAGTTTAAGGATCTGTCTCACGTTCTTCAAAACGGGTTTGTCACTGCGTGGCGTATTTGTGTCTCTGGTGATACGGCAGTGTAGGAATACATATATGGCTATTCCCCAACACATAATCAACAGAAAATTCACGAGCACTGGTTTTGCAATGATATTAATGTACGATGTAACATAAATGCGTACTCTTATGAAGAATCTGCATGCTGACAAATGTAGTCACTCAGCACTCAATATTTTGCTGCATACACGAATAAACTGTCCTTGTATTTCAAAGTTAGGCACAAAGAGTAACACTAGGAGATTTCCCCTGGGGGCACATTTGTTTGGCTTACTTAGAAATTGTGCTTTTACGTGTTTGATTACATGAAAACCTCACACTGTGCATATATATGTTTTAACCTAGCCGTGAACAAGTCGCATGTACTAATTTACAAGAGGCGACAAAACACGTGTTGGCTTGGAAAACAAGAACGCCTGACATCAGGAAGACTGATTAAAAAGAAGAAAGAAATTATATAATCCATCCACTTTGTTGTGTGTTTTTACAAAACTCTGAAAAGATTGCCTCTTGAAAATTATGTGTGCTGGGGTATAATTTTTGCTTTGTTCTGTTGGTTTCACCACGGAGATTTAGGGAGGCTGGTGGTTCTCCCCAACCCTATAGCACCGTTACTAATAGTCAATTCCACATGAATAACCAAGAGTGAAAATTCCCTACAGTGCATACACACCTATCATTTATACCACCAGATGCTCTAGTCATTTCCTGAAACTCAGACTGCAGCTCAAAGCTCCTAGAAGTAAATAAAACAGTCTGAAGCTGACACCTAAACGGCAGACTTTCTAGAGCTTTGTTTATACACTTTAGAAATTATAGTTTGTCGGAGATAGTTCAATCTCACATTTCTAGGGGGTCTGTGTATTAAAACCTTTTTTTAAAAAAATAGATCTTCTCACTGGCTCTTAACACAATGAATGGTGAGTTGTGATGTGTTACCTGTAGCTGATGTTGTGTTTTGAAAAACAGGAGTTGAGTACTTTCCTTTTATGACATAACAAATTCTAATTCATATTATTTTCCAGCAGAGCAATAGAGGTCTACTTTATTCAGAGGTAAACATGGGAATGGTTACCATATGAAACATGATATTAAGTAAAAGTATGCTGTGCCACCTTGCTGCTAGTGTGCCATGTGGCAATGTATTATGTTGCGTCTTGTACAGTATTTGTTACCCCCCACTCCCGCACAAGCAGTGTGTACTGTGACAAGTAGCACAAAGTAGGAGTTGAGACTGCTAAGCAAATATTATCATACTGTTTTATGCATTCATTATAAGTCTGGTCTCAATCAAAAATAAAAATAAGTCATGAGAGAGTGGAACTTTAGTAGGTTAGGATGGTAATCTAGAATAAATAATAATGGCTCATGTTAGGTCCAGTAAAGGACTCATTGACTAAACTCTGAGCTCAACCCCTGGTGGCTATGGAACAGAGAAGACCGGCTTAACTTAAGAAATTGTGCAAAGAATTTAGAAGTTCCAAAACAGTAAAAAAAATGAAAACACAATACAATACAAATCACAACCCAATTTATACAAACAGAGAATATTTGAATGAACTAAATGACGCCAAAATAACAAATATCAAATAAGAATACCAGAGCTGTTCATTTCAAAGTTTGAATCAAGGTTTAGCACCAAAAGCACAATGTGCCAACCATAGATAATTGTTTGTAAATGTAAATGTAAATGTAGGTGTACTTATATAGCGCAAACCTGTCACCCAAAGGGCATCCTGGCGCTTGCTTAGGGAACCCGTCCTGGTATTCCCCTGTGAGAAACCCCGGCAGGGTGTCCACAAGGTGAAAGCCAGGCATCCCGCCGCGAGGGGCCGTAGTGGAGATTAAGCAAGCTATTGCCCAGAGTTGCAGAGTGTGACCCCGTGATTCGAGTAGGCACCGGAGCGAGAATTGTCGAGTCCGTGGAATTTTGAGCCCGAGACCCGCCGAGGCGGGGAATCGAACCCTGGTCCGCGGTCAATCTCAGCTTCTGGGTCTGCCGCCTCTAACCACTGAGCCACGCTTCTCCACTCCTCCAATCTCCAGTGCTAGATTGGAACAAGAATAAGGTTAGATTGAGGCCAACCGCGATGGAGTGCAGGTTGAATATGAGGCTCAGTTAGGTCCCAGTAAAAGAGTTATCTTTGAACGTAGACATTTGTTTGAAGAAAATGTGGTTGTTGATTAGTCGGCAGCTGGATCTTAGTACCACAACAGGGGCTTGCTGAAGAGAGTGGTCCCAGTGTGACCATCGGCAAACTCTGGAAAGCTTCAGGTGGGTGAAGTCTGATGTCCATGCCCAGGATGCTCTCGACGTTGTACAGCCTTGGTACAGTGAAAACCACTTTGGAGGTTTTGCACCACAGGGACATGTAAAACATAAAACATACATACCCTACTTTGTAAATTCCATTCACCCTGCCATATGGGCATTTATGGCCCACGTTATATCTGACTTCTATGTATTAAACAGGAAGGTTTAGGCCTGGCAAAAAGTTTCTTCTACCAGGTTGAATTGTCAGTTTTAAAACTGTCTACAGAGACAGGCCTAGAGACATGTTTTACATTGCCACTGTAGAGAGGACACAATATGTGCTGCAGTCCTCTTGTAACATTTAACTTTGGTAAATGTTTGTACTATTTAATATTTACTTGGGACTTATAAGTAAGTTAAATATGCCAGTCAGGAAAATAGCCCATCTCAACATGCTGTCGAAGCACATAAACTAGGGGCCTATTAGCAGTGTCCTAGTGTGGAAAGCCAAACGACAGCAGCATCGGCCCAGAAAAAAAGGGGGATGATTAAACATGAAGAGGCATTTTCTTTCAACAATTTTGATGGGTAAAAATGTATTAACCTAAAATTGCACAATTAACTGTGGTCTGAACTCATTAGAGAGCCCAAAACCCAATGTAAAAAAAAAATTAAGTAACACTTACCTTGCCGCCGGGTCCCGCATCTCTGCTCCTGCTCTCCTGCTCTCCTGCATCCGACTCCAGGAACAGGAAGCATGCAGCCAGGCCCCCTCTCCTAGGCGCTCAGCCAGGGGCTGAACGGGTGGGCATGTTCTCTATGCAGGCTGTTAGGCAGCCTGCATGGAGAACAGGGCAGTGCGCATGACTGTTTTGGGCAGCCTGTGAAATGGCCGATCAAACAGTCATTGCGCACGTAGGAGTGGGCAAACCACTCCTCCCCTGATCTGCAGCCCCACCCCCACATGCAAAGCTGCCGCAGCAGGAGGGCTAAATAAAATGATAACAACATTACGTTATTATCATTTTATTTTTTCCTTTCTTACCTGCTGAAGAGTAGTGCGGCGGGCCGCCACTGTAAGTACGGTTCGATTGGTGTAAATGTCAGTGTAAAATGGCACTGTTGGAGTGCAAAGTTTAAACTATCTGACTCCTAATACAGTTTATATCAGACTATATTCTCAGCTACACAAATGAATGAAGATAAGCCCTTGTAATGAGTGCGCGCCAGATTGATGGTGTAAACTGTGCACTTGCTAATTAAAGGTAGAAGTCGGTGAAGTAACTGGTGGGTGTGCGGCTTGCACTCTTTTCTGAGTTTGACACCTCAGAATGTAGTATTATGCACATATTGTACATGAAGTCACACATTCCGGGTGCACAAACCATTACAGCAAGCAATCTGCTTTGGTGATGTGGGATAGGTTTTATCCAGAGCCCACTCCTACATTAGGCCCAATTTTCAACTACCTTATTCACACACAAACGGGAGTTTGAGCCGGAAACACGTTCGGAGTCCACTCATAATCAGAGCTTACCCATAACGCTGTACAAGGTGTACAGGGTTTTGTGTTCAAGGGTGCAGTGTTTGCTTAGATGCACTTTATGTGTAAAATCTATTAATATAACTTTTTGGGTTGCTCGCTGGTTTTCATCAGATAACAGTACTTAAAACCTTGTTACTTTTCTGACAAAGTGTGGATGGGAAATTAAGCTAATCCTATCCTTTAAAAACGAGCTAGAAAAACAAGCCATAGGACCCGTACCCTCCAGCTCTGCCCCCGCCACCCTCAACCTGAACCAACATGCAGAACCCCACATCTTTAATTTAATAACCAAGAGATTGGAGTGGGGTAAAAAAGGCCATGTTTAATTCTCCACATTTGAATAAACATGACAAGCATACACAATGCATATTGATATTCATAAATCATTTTCCAACACCTGAACTTTTTCTGTTCCCCCCCAGCCCTAAGGGAGGAGCCCCATCTGGTTCGCATCTCGCGCTGGGGTATCCTACGCCAGGTGCCGTGCACCTGCCCCTTGGAGTGGTAGGCCCGCCGTTCCTTGTCCGTCCTTACCAGGGCCCACCTCTCTACCACCCGGCTGCCCTGGGACGCCCGGGAGGCTCGAAATCTGTCGCCCTAGCCTCCCCAGCCGGTGGTGACTTCCTCCCCGCGGAGAGCTCCCCATATCCCCCCTCAGAGCTGGCCTATGGAGTCCGCCAGGCGGCCTCCCCTGAATCACTGTTTATTGCTCGCAGGTCTGTACTCCGCAACAACATTCCCCTACACCACTAAAATCAGGGACGGGTGGGTGGGAGTTAAAAGAAGACTAAGCCTGGAGTCCACGAGTCAGCAGCGGGTCCACACAGTCCAGCAGGGGCAAAGGGAGAAGAGACCCCGGTCAAGGGATCTTGACCTTACATAGGCCCGGGGTCTCCGCCCCCCGCCCAAACCGGATGTGCGTCACCCGCGACCCGGAAGGGATCCAACCATGCGAGAGGGGGAGGCGGCCGACTGTCATTGGCCGCCCCCCCTGCTACCACTGGGGGCGGGGGCCGGAGGGGACGTGCCCTAAGGGCGCGCCTCGTGAAGCGCGTCGCTTGGCATAGGACCCGTACCCTCCAGCTCTGCCCCCGCCACCCTCAACCTGAACCAACATGCAGAACCCCACATCTTTAATTTAATAACCAAGAGATTGGAGTGGGGTAAAAAGGCCATGTTTAATTCTCCACATTTGAATAAACATGACAAGCATACACAATGCATATTGATATTCATAAATCATTTTCCAACACCTGAACTTTTTCTGTTCCCCCCCAGCCCTAAGGGAGGAGCCCCATCTGGTTCGCATCTCGCGCTGGGGTATCCTACGCCAGGTGCCGTGCACCTGCCCCTTGGAGTGGTAGGCCCGCCGTTCCTTGTCCGTCCTTACCAGGGCCCACCTCTCTACCACCCGGCTGCCCTGGGACGCCCGGGAGGCTCGAAATCTGTCGCCCTAGCCTCCCCAGCCGGTGGTGACTTCCTCCCCGCGGAGAGCTCCCCATATCCCCCCTCAGAGCTGGCCTATGGAGTCCGCCAGGCGGCCTCCCCTGAATCACTGTTTATTGCTCGCAGGTCTGTACTCCGCCACAAGGGTGGCCAAGGCCCTCAGGTCTGACACCCTCCCCACCTGCGTTCGCAATAAATGCCCAAAGTTCACTTATGAATGTGTCCGTGCCTAAGTCCGACAGGTGTACCCCATCCTGGTGGTACATTGCTTCTCCTGAGATCAACCGGTGCTGAATGTAGCGCAAGCGGCCCTTGGCTGAGCACAACCTCGCAAGTTCGCCATTCAGCTTTCTTACTGAAACATTCAAAGACCTGACGCGGACTCCTGGTCCCCATGTCCTGCGTGAGAGCATGCCCGACCACACAATTGTGGCTGCCGGGAACACGTGTCCTAGCCAGGCGAATTCGGCCAGGAGGGCCTCCTTGACCGCCAAGCGTCCCCTGTCCACCATGTCGTTGCCCCCTACATGTATCACAATCCAAGTTGGGGGCTTGTTCCCCCTCTGTGCTCTGAGTTCATCCACCGTCCGCCTTAAGTGTCGGATCCGCATCCCCCCGATGCCATGCCACATGAATTCGACCTCGCCCAAGCTTGCCGGCTTCACCACCCGTCGTTGCTGCACCCGTACTGCCGCCTGGCGCACGAACGAGTGCCCCAAGACCCAGACCACCGCCTCGGGCATACTAATCAGAAGGAGAAAGAGGACACCGTTAGACATCAATGAACAAGGAATGACCAAAGCTGGTCATAACAATTCCGGCCTCACGTATCTTTTGTAGCATCCCGATGCCCAGCGCCCAACACCCTTGACAGCGCTGGGGGGAAGGCCCGCCCCTGCCGCTAAGGTAGCGGCGCCTATCCTGAAGGAATGAGAGGAGAACCCCGCAGATCCCAGACCCAGTACGCCCAGGGCAAGCCTGAAAACCGCTTTAAATTGGAACTGTGACAAACAGTGGCCATTCTCGTGCATGAACAGGGCCGAGCCCCCACCCTGGGGACGCAGAGGTAGGTAAGCCAGCATCCGGGCTACTGGGCATGCTGCCACCCCTGGGGCGGGCCGGAGATGTATGGGGGCACCCTTCCCCCATTGGTCCGTCTTCGAACGCCTGAGAAGCACTACTAACCCCCCCGGGGAAAGGGTCAGGTCCCGGAACTGCAAGCCCCCCCCATGGTCAGATCTAGAGGACCCTACCAATTCGCTGAGGCGGAAAGCCCCATAGAAGGCTAAGCAGAAGGCTGCTCCCAGTAAAACCTCCTCGAACGGAGAATCGCACACGGCAGGTAAGACCTTTAATATTTCCGACAAGGTAGGGAGATCCAGAGGCCTACGACAGTCCCGCCTTGGTCCCTCCAGTCTGGCCCACCCGGTCAATGCTTTTCTGATGAGGAAGGAAGACCCAGGGTCCCGTACCCCTGCTACCTTGGCAAAGAAGGCGATGGCCGACAAATGTGCCCTTGCGTAGGCCACCGCCCTCCCCTGATCCCTTAGCCTTTGAAGGAAACCATGTACTGCTTCTGTAGAAAACACATTTGGAAAGCCTGCCTGTTTGGCGAAACCCAAGTATACATTAAATTGCTGTTGGTACGACTGTTTTGTGCGATCACTCAGGGAGGCACCTACCAGCCCCGCTAACGCGGGGCTCCAATTGTCCACAGTGACGTAGGGAATGCCGTCATTCGCTCCTCTGCCTGTGGGTGGAACCTCCGGAAATCCTGCAACTTGGAACGAGACAAAGCATCAGCTGCATGGTTATCAATACCTGGTATATGTGCCGCCTTGAAGGTTAAGTTTAATTTTAAACACGCCAGGACCAACAATTTCAACAAGCGTAGCACATGGGGGCAGGTAGCTCCTTGCCTATTGATGACTTCTACTACAGCCATGTTGTCTGACCAGAAGGTCACCACCCTATCCCTGAAGTGATCAGCCCAGATAGTTACCGCCACCCAAATGGGGAAGAGCTCCAGGAAGGCTATGTTCCTTGTCAGGCCACTTTTGTGCCAGGCGGGAGGCCAGACCGCCCCGCACCAAGCGGCACCCAAGATGGCGCCAAAGCCAATGCTACCTGCCGAGTCTGTGAAAAGGCCCAGCTCCGCGCTGGTTACCGGAGGGGCGGGCCACACCACCCGGCCATTGAAATCCGCCAGGAAACCACGCCAAACTCAAGTCCTCCTTTACACTAGCCCGTAACCGCACCCTGTGGTGCTTCTGGGTAAGACCCACCATGGCGCGGGCGATGGACCTGGAGAAGGGGCGTCCCATAGGGATGATACGAAGTGCAAAATTCAACTGCCCTACCAGGACTTGGAGCTGGTGTAGTGACACCTTTGGGCCCGCTAGAGCTGCTTCAATTGCCCGGGAAAATGACACCACCTTGTCCCGGGGTAGCCTGCACTCCCCAGCTACCGTATCAATTTCTATTCCCAAGAAGGACATACAAGTCTCCGGGCCCACCGTCTTGCTGGGGGCCAAGGGGACCCCGAATTCCTGGAACATGCTCACCAATTCCTCTAGCGCCTGCGCGCACTTACCAGACCCAGCTGGGCCCATCACCATGAAATCATCCAAGTAGTGCACCACATCAGTGCACCCTGACCTGTAAGAAAAAACCCACTGCAGCATGGAGCTGAAGGTCTCGAAATATTTACAAGATACCGCGCATCCCATGGGCATGCATTTGTCATAGTAAAACTGGTGTTGAACCTGAAAGCCTAGCAAGTGGTAGTCGTCCGGGTGCACCGGCAGTAGGCGGAAGGCCGATTCTATGTCTGTTTTAGCCAACAAGGCACCTCGCCCTAACTCCCTGACCTTCTGAATGGCGGAATCAAATGAGGAGTATGTCACTGTACACAGTGCCGGGTCAATAGAGTCGTTCACTGAGGAGCCCCTAGGCGCTGACAAGTTGTGGATCATCCTGAACTGCCCAGGCTCCTTTTTTGGCACTACTCCCAGAGGCGAACACACATAATTTTCAAGGGGGGGGGAAGGGAAAGGTCCAGCTACCCGGCCCAGCGCACACTCCTTCTCTACCTTAGTGATCACTACTGATGGGAGAATCCTGGCTGACAACAGATTGTTGCACCGACTAACGGGGGGGACATCCACCGCAGGAATCCGGAAACCAACTGAAAACCCCTGAAACAGAACCAAGGCCGCCCCCCTATCGGGGTACCGGTCGAGCCAATAAGTCAAACGTACAATATCCACGGGGGAAGGCAGCTTAGGCCTGAGGGGGTTTAACATCCCTTGTCGCTGCCCCACCTCCCCGCTCTCTCGCTTTTTTGTTGCACTTGAACTCAGGATGGGAGGGATGGCCGCAGAAGGAACAGGCATGTTTAAACTTGCATTGTCCGGGGGGGTAGGTGCACGCTTTACTATTAAAGGTCCAACAAACTCCTCTTTTCTCCCCTGGGCCCCCCTGGGATGTCCGAAAGGGCTGCCTGGCAGGCTGCTCCCTGCAGCTAGTACTTTCCAACCAGGCATTCACCTCCACCTGGTCCCATCCAATACTTGGGTTTTGCTCCTTGGCCCAGCGGAAATCCCTGTCATAGTTCAACCAAACCAAGTTACCTTGAGTAGCGTGCGCTTTAACAATCTTATTCATATAAAATACCAGTGGGATAGCTAACTCCGGTCTCTTTTCCAACAGAACTGAAACGAAAACATGGAACCCAAAAAGCCAGTTGGTCAGTGTCTCTTCCACCCGGGGCCTCCTCTCCTTAAAGGACCCCTCCTTGCCTTCCCTCTCCCTGAGGTCAATATCCCTCCTATTTGGTCTGATCAGGGAGAAGATATCAATGTAGGCGCCCTTCCAGATTTTTTCCCGCATTTCTGGGGAAACATGAGTGGCCAGCATTCCCGATTGGGACAGTACGTTCCCTTGTATTCCTCCCAGGGATCCCCCAACCTCGCTGGCCCCCCCAACCCCGTTACCTAGCTTACCTCCTACCGATCCAGCCGTCTGATTGGCTGCCTGTGATAAGGATCCACTCGCTCCACTTGGAGACGCCTTGCGCAATTCTGCTACCTGCGCCAGCTGCTTCTGAATGGTCTGCAGCGCCCCATGATCTATTGCCTGTTGCGGGGCCCATGGCGCTGTCGCCCCTGCACTCGCTGGATCTACCTCTTTACTAGCGGACGACAATTGCCCTACCAGGGTAGCCACTGATGCTAGAAGACTTTCAACGGGGTCTTGGATTCCTGCCCCTGCGGCCATAGGCTGCGGCGGGGGCGGAACCGGCGCGCTCCCACCCGGGGCAAGTGTCTGCAGCGTTGACCTGATTTCAGTTAACAGCGCCCCAACCGGATCCGGGGGGACAATGGACTGTGATGCCCCTGTTACTGAGGTGGGGACCACGACTACTTCAGGGCTCAAAGGGGTGGGGCAGAGGACGGGACCTGCTGATCCCTCTTCCTGCTCCTCCACCACTCGGGTCTGTCCCCGCCTCCTGGCCTTCTCTGCCCCGGTACTCTTAGGTGCTCCCCCCTTTTTCCGCAGCGGGGGGAATGCCGCTCTCGGCGCTACCCCTTCCCTGCGTGGCCTCTCAACCACAGGCTCAGGCTGCTCGTCCTCGCTTCCTGACCCGCTATCCGGGGTGTCTTTGCTCAGTTTGCGCAACAGCAATTTCATAATCTGGGCCAGGTCCGGATCGGTGCCCTTCCTTTTATGCCCTCCTTTCTTGGGGGCCATTTTGCTTTATTAATCTGGCCGCGTCGTCTGTGCAGTCGTTCCCTGACTCTCACCCTTCCTAACTTCTGCCGCTGAGCGACCTGCGCGCTTGGAGCCCCAACGCCTGCGCTCCCTGTGCCCCCGGATTGCCGTCCACACCGCCCGGCAGGAGCCCGCACCCGTGTGGAACCCCACGTGCAGCCGCAACCCCGAGAGCGGAGTTGTAAATTCAAGTTAGCGACCCTCCACACACCCCCCCGCCCGTGAACCACGGCTGCCCGCGAGGTCCCCAGAGGCACCCGACTCCTTACCTGGCCACGTGCACGGCACCCCTCTCTCTCTGCTCCGCGCCCGACGCCGGATCCAACGACCGCTGCGCTCCCTCGATAGCCGAAGTCCTCCGACCAAGCTCCTCACTCGTTGCCGCTCTCCCTCGACAATCCAACGGGAGACGCGGGCGAAAAAGTTAAAAGAAGACTAAGCCTGGAGTCCACGAGTCAGCAGCGGGTCCACACAGTCCAGCAGGGGCAAAGGGAGAAGAGACCCCGGTCAAGGGATCTTGACCTTACATAGGCCCGGGGTCTCCGCCCCCCGCCCAAACCGGATGTGCGTCACCCGCGACCCGGAAGGGATCCAACCATGCGAGAGGGGGAGGCGGCCGACTGTCATTGGCCGCCCCCCCTGCTACCACTGGGGGCGGGGGCCGGAGGGGACGTGCCCTAAGGGCGCGCCTCGTGAAGCGCGTCGCTTGGCATTTGAGGTGGATCAGGTTTAGTGATGGCGGTGCTCTGTATGCACTGAATATAAAAGAGCAGATCTCCAACTAAACACAGTAAACTACGCAGAGTTCCTAACTTCTGTTTTGCATAATTTAATGCGGCACTCTAAGCTTTGGCATTTGCTTTTGACCTATAACTTTATGTAAATACCTGACTTTTCTGGGATGGTGGAACTTTTAAATGTCACATTTCTTTTTAAACAGCGAAAATACCAGCATTCATTCATTATCTTATAGTATAAATCCTACTTATTGCTTTTAAAGTATGTGAGACTTTTTGTAAGAGGAATCTGTATATCACGACTGCAGACGACAGCACGTTAATATTTCAGGGAGCAGTTCTTTGTTTTGAATTCCTGGACATTGTGTTATGAAAAGGTCATGTTTTATTCCTCATTTGGTGCATGCTATTTTATCCATTTTGTTTGTCTACAGAATCTAAACAAGTTTGCCTCTTATGGTTATTCTATACGTCGCAATGCCACATTGCAGTCGTTCAATTTCTTAAACTTCCCAGGTGAGGGCGCGTGCAGCTGGCATGATGACAGCTACGTCTTAAACTCTGTGACCCACGTCGGTGATTAGAGTCACACTGTGTCCCTAAGCGCTCTGGCAACAGACCCTGCTGTGCTGTGCATATGTGCAAACAGCTGCACAGAGGCAGATTAGGAAAGCACGTGCGCGTTTATGGAGAGGGAAATGTAAACAAGGCAAGCACTGCGCCTGTGTGCGGGTGAAGGAGAAGTGCCGTTCTGAGCAGAGTGGAGTTTGTAACTTGTCGGTTACCAATTCCCACTATTTAAGGTGACAAGGAACTTGCAAGAGGAACAACCCTTCATAATATGTATTTTCATTACATATATACTTTTGCAAGAGCAGAGTTTGTGCTACCTCACAAATCTGCTTCTCGCATTTTTCAATTATAAAACAACCACGCACACAGGGTTTAGTAGTTTGTGGGCACACAGGGCCTTCAGGGTCAGGCACATAGGGCCTTCAGGGTCAGGCACCCATGGCCTAGTGGTTTGGGCACACCGGGCCTAGTAGTATGGGCAAACAGGACCTAATTGTTCAGGTACACATGGCCTGGTGGTTTGGGTACAAACTGTCTAGTGGTTCAGGTACACATGGCCTAGTGGTTTAAGGATACTGCTCTTTCGGAGACTGGTTTGGACTCAATAGCATGTGTTTAGTGTTCACTCATAATAGCACAATATAGTCCAAGAATTTGGCTCGGAGATACATTTCTAGCAGCTTACAAAGAATAGCCACAGTTTCCTCATAGCCAATGCATTTTGTTAAAAAGTTGTACATAGTGATTCATATTTTATAAACATTTTTTGATTGCTTTGCACTTCATGAGTTATGACTTGGTTCATTGCATATCGCGTGTGTGCACCAACGCCCAAAGTAGGCGTGAGCTGTGCATTTCTCCTCTGTAAGTCTCAACCACAAAAGATATAGGGCACAATTGTTCATACCTCCCACTACATGGCTTTGCGGGTATTTTAAATACACCAAAGTGTACACTGGTGACACAAAGTAGCCACAGTGCTGCAACCTCCTCTCAAAAAGCTGCTCTCGTGAGCAGCATGAGCGTAGACTACGTGCATTCATTTTATTCACTTTCATTATGCATAAAAATATATTTAGTTTGTTGGGATTCTGATCAATAGGTTGTGGAAAAAGGAGATCCAAGTATTGTCAACTGTGACTGATCTCATACAATGCTTAAATATAGGGGCCTACAAGAGTAAACCAGTTTTTCCTAAGGGCATTCTTGGCTCACCTTTGCTAGCTTGGGCTAGGAAGCATGGCAAGCCTCCAGAGAAATAAACACGAGGAAATATGGGCAAAACAGTCAACCAAACAACTATCCTGCTAAACAGAATAAACATGCCAAACTGTTTTTTAAAATAAAAAATATTTTATAAGGGAATGACTCCAAAATAGAGAGAATCAGGTAAAGAACACAATAGTTATTTAGAAAAAACAACAATCTAGCAATGTAAAACGATCTATTGGTGAAAGTCAATGGGAACGGTAAAAATCTGTTAAAGAACCAAGCTTTCAGTCCTCGCAGGAATTTTATTCGACCTTTAGTCCAAATGAGGTGAAACACAAGTGCATGCGCCGCGATCCAAGTGGAGGCTTGAGCAGTCTGGGAGCCTGGACTTAATTCTGGCTCCACAAGGTGGGCTTGTGTTTGCCAGAGCTCATACTTGAAGAGGTTTTGCAGAGGTAAAAATCCTCTAAGTGGTTCAGAGGCTGCACCCTTATGTTGGAGCTGCAAGATCCGTTTGGCCCTCCTGTCTAAGTCCGCAAAAAGTCACCATTCCCATATAAAAGAAGCATCTATCAATAAATGCAGGTTTAAATCAGTTTTGCCTAGTGGTTTTCTAGTAGAGATTTTGAATTTCTCAAATGAGCCTCTAGAGATAGATGTGCGAAGATTTTCATAAGCTAAAAATCAAGTTTAAAAGTCATTCCATTACGACTTCTATGTGAAATATCCCAGTGGGCGTCAAACTTCGTATGTTAAAGACTGCACAGTAAGCCCGCGATTCCATTCAGGGAAGGCAGGCTCCCCAACAGGTTGCAGGACCATATAGGAAACCAAGACATACATACATGTTCCTAACATTCTGGTCAAGAGAATGCTTTTGGAAGTCCTTGATCTAAGCTGGGTCACCAATGGTTTGGAGTAAAGCAGCCTTACAACAGACCTGCAGGTATTGCAAAGAGGCAACAATGTAATAAGCCTCCTTTATCTGGGTGAGAGGGCACCACAGGCCAAACTTCATTTTTGGCATTTGGTGCTGATAATCCATGTACTCAGATGGAGGTTAGGACAACTCTCCTTCTTTTAGCTCCACCGTGTGAAACACAGTGTTCTTCTCTCATCTCTCTTTTTCCAGTCAAGATCGCATCATGAGTAAAGTTCTACTTTTAGGCCACGTTTGATGTAAATTTGTTCAGTGGTTTGAGCTGTAGGCATGAGTAAAATTTCCAATGGGAGATAAATAGGATAACTTATGTTTGCTCACCACCTCTTAACTTTTCTCTCACTGCACTGATCTGCATGAAAATTAGCATGCGGTACCTAAGTCATAGGCAAATAAATAAAAAGTGCAGCTGAACTATAATTGTGCAGAAGCAACTTCTGCTGTGTAATATATATATCCTGATGTTTCCTCAGTCGTCCATACAGCATCACGTTCATACATTGAAATGAATGGGTGTCACTGTGCATCTCGTTGGGCAGGTAGGATTTCCAAGCCTTGCCCCCGCCAGAAGGATGCCTGTGCTGGGGAGGTTAAAGCGGTTGGGGACAGGAGGAAGCACCGCTGCTCTATTTGCACAAGGACATTGGGGTTCTCTAATTACATCGTAGCGCTAATCCTCCCCTTCCCGCAATACCTACCAGACTGTGCTGCTGCATGCTGGGACTTGTGCGCACTGGTGATCGGGCGCATCGCAGGAGGTATAGGCGATTAGACTCCACTGCTGGGGGAGGAGCTGCGCGCTTTTAAATCAGGAAAGGGCAGGACACTTAAGCCGAGCTACTCGCCCGTATCCTGATACATATGCACCTGGCGCTGATGAAGGCAGAACTGTGCCGAAATGCATTCGCCTATGTGGGTGTTGTTGAGTAACCACGACCTGTGCTGAAGAATAAAGGCGCTTCCGAAACTTTCCCCTGTGTGGCCTTTCTCTTTTTCGAAGGAGTTTCTGGACATATATATATATACATATATACACACACAATTACAATGTGGGTGCAGTACACAGCATGCATCTGATTCTTGATATGTAACAATTCAGTCTAGCCTATGATCTGTCTGTCTCATGGGCATAATAATTCGTGTTTCGTGGTAATGGGCACACAAATTGTTTTTTGGACCTCACCACTCTATTATAGGTACACATCAAAATGTTTAGTTTCACCTGGTCGTAAGTTTGTTTCTCCAGCAACAACATTTTTCTTGGTCAACATGACCTTCACCCTTCAGCCACAGAAAGGCATATTTCAAAGGGTCAAACAAGAGAAATTATCATTATAAACTCGTCCACGGGTTTATTTCCAGGCAGGTCTGCTCCAGTGTTCTGTTCCTGCCATTCAGCCTGAAAGGAGATGTGATTAGCAAGAGCTATTCAGAGGCCAATGTCATCAGCTCTGCCTAGGAGGGAACCGTCAAGGGCCCTTTGAAGGCCATGGATCCCTTCTGTCAGGCATGCAGCTGTGTCTGGGAGAATACATTTCACATTCCCAAACTAGTAAAAACATTAAACAGAACAAAAATCGAACCTTATCACCTGACTTTTTAGAGTAGATGACCCATGTTCTGCAAATTGATTTCTGATATCACTTTCATACCGAAGGTTACGGAATTAAGATTTCCATGTGTACATTGGTAATATGTCCACCTGCCTTGCTGCATGAAATGTGGGCTTCTGTATGCTGATCACATTTCAAGGTACAGATAAGAAAATACTAATTTTACTCGTGCATCCCATATCTCTACAACTATGCAGGGACTTTGTACATGAATATTTTTTTTTACCAAAGTGACAGTTTTGGCATGTTGCGCCAGAACAGTAAGATGGATTTACTTGTCCTTGATGTTATTGAAACTGCCTATGTACTTTAAGAAGAATGACAGGATCAATAAATGTTTTTGCTACACCTGGCGTGTATCAGGGGATATGCAGCTACTGGAAACTGGCAATATACATTACTGGGCATTAAAAAATGGCAATCTGTATTAATGAACATTATGGTAACAAGCTCTGTATATGACTTGGCAAAATGGGGATATTGCTTTGCATTAGGGAAGTTGGCATTGTATGAGCAATGTTGGGAGGAGGTAACATGCACGACCGGGCATTATGAAACTGTCGATGGACATGCATTTATGTTATTAAAGCTCCCATTGTGTACTACTTCAAATTAAAGGAACTAGAAACGCCCATCGCTTTCATGGTTGAACGAGGAGCCTAGTTCTCAGCATGATGGAAACTGCTAAATTCGTTGCTGTCTGTTATGGGGACAGGCACGAGTATTAGCATATGAAAACAATCTGGAGAAGCAGTGATATCTAATCCATAATGTTTCAGTGCCTTATAATTGCATTGCCACTTTATTGTCTTTAACCTGTGAAATTAATTACTATAGACATTGGAGTTCAGGAGACAATTACATTTCTAATTACATTTAGTATTTACTGGATCATGGTCATTGCTTTCTTTTATTTGTTCTTGATTTTATAGAACAATAGATATGGATGAGGGTGGAAACTCTGCCATTTCGACAGAAGGCTTAGTGTTGGTAAAGTATTTCCAGTTTGATGGAGGCTCATCTTGTAACCCTGAAATGTTTATAAACAGCCAACGGCAAGAAACAAAAATCTAACCTTAGTTCGACAATCCAGACATTTAATAAAACAATAGTTAGAACCTATTCACAACTTGAATTCGGAGGTACGTTAAGTAGTACAATAGTGCTGCTCACATATTACAAAATGCTATTCACAAACCTAAGTATGGACGTCTCCACCTCAGCTTCTGTCTTTTATTTGTGAAAATCTCTCCAAATGCAGGGATTTCTGAAAATGTATCTATGTTGTAAGAGAAATGTGGGAGAGAACAAGGGGGACTGATTGGAAAATGGGGCACACCTTCTACTAAATGGGAGGGGTATAGGGAGGAGTAAGATGGGATTAAGAGACTGGAAATTAGTTGTTAGGGAGGGCCATGCACCCACCTACAACAGACTACGCCATTCCAATTTACAAAGTGCACTTCTATAGTTATTCCACCCAAAACAAATACAGTGGTAAATGTACTACAGCTCAGACCAGATGTAAGTCCAACACCAAACACAGCCATCCACTGTTACTGAAACCACACCCCCATAGAAAATAATAGATGCTGGAACTTAAAATAGAACTCTATAGGAAATAACTTATTTCTTAAACATTTACCTAAGTTTAATGGAATATATGTGTGTGCGTGTGTGTGTGTATACGTGTGTGTGTTTGTATAGATATGTGTGTGTGTGTGTATATATTTG